>NC_137141.1:14498926-15926426 GCF_949319135.1 Squalius cephalus | reverse complement strand
TATTTAATATCTATAAATACTAATTATAAATATTTAATTATATAAAGTGTTTATAAGTGAATGTTAGTTAAAATTAAATTATATAAACTATGGGCCAGATTTAATAAACAGGGCAAATAAGCGTGAGAGCGCAATTCAAAAAAGGGTTGAAGTGAGTGAAAAGTTCTACAGTATGTGTGATCTACTGACGACGCTCAAATTAAAGAACACAGACACAGCCGGATCATTTCCATGATGCCCAACGCAATCTACCAAGAGCTGCACAAATTAGCGTCTGGTTTAAGACATAAATAATGGCGCAAATATCAGTAAATTGAACAGCGCTAATAGTAAATCACCTTGCATGATTCATTTAAGCACTCTCCTCCCAAAAATTTTGCGTCCGAAAGAGAAACTCCTACAGATGCATATGCAATAAGGTCAGCCACAAAAATAACTGTGTCCACACCTTTTCACTGCTAATTTTTCCACTGTGTCTTTAGTAAATCCTGACAGTAGTTTTTTAACGGCAAAGAGGGTTTGCGCTGGCAAAAGCTGTTAGTAAATCTGGCCCTAACTGTTTAAAAAGTAAATATTATTTTATAGATATAGTTAAGAACAATTATGAAGATTTAGAAGTGCCCATTTTGCTGCTTTGTGTTGTTGTGTTTCACTGGTCTTAGATCAGTGTTAATTTTAGCGACACAATGCATGTTCTTGATCGATCATTGCTGTCATTTCCGGGTACTCATGTCCATCAGTAGCACAATGCACACGTTATTCCGCACACACATGATTCCACACACATGTACATGCCCACATTTTCAGACACCTTGGACGTTGAGGTTGAGGTTATGGATCGACACTCAAGTCATGTCTTAGGGGTAAACACGTCAGTATAAGATTTCACAGCAGTCGATCAAAACGTGCCGCCCCCGTGGTCCCGAGGCCTTGTTATCTTCCCCCATCCCCAGCAATCTGCCTGATTTCACAGCTTCATATTCTGCAGATTTTCCCTCTCTATCATTCATCTCTCTTTGAAAAGTCTCTAATCATGCTGAATAGCCAATCAGTGAAGCACTAACAACAACATTCATTTGGCCACGGTACACAAGCTTATCCAGACGGGAACTTTGTGCCTGCCTTTGTGTAGCTCTTTATTTAGGACTGGGTAAAAATGATTCGTTCTTTTGCGAGATGCATCAGTGTGTTGACATATCAGACCCCATCAATAGAAAGTGTTCAACAAGAGTATACAAAACATGCCATTCCATCACGAGAGGGGAGAGGTGGTCTCCGTCATCGCCGGAGGAAATGGGAGATAGCGTTGCTTTCCTTGACAGTTGTGGATATTGGATATTTCAAACTGTCAAAGAGTTTTCACATTCTCACTCTTTATTTTCCCTTTCTCACTCTATTCTTACATTCTGTCTTGGTTACAATACATTTGTATTATGAATGGGCCTTTTTTACATAGCTATTATTATTATTTAGGTCCACTTATGATGTCCGTAAAGGGCTGTTCTAAAAGATGGGCAGCATAATTATGATTCTTCTAAGATTGGCCAAAGTCTATGGCAGCACAGCATGCATCTTTTAATGAAATATCCTTATTCATACATTATTAAAGTACTGATTAAACTCCTTAGGTCTTGAAGTGGGTTTTTTTGTTGTTGTTGTTGTATTGTTGTTGTTATTTTTTGTGTTGGACAGGTAATCAGACCTGGATTTTTTTTTTTTTTAATCAAGATATCAGAAGCCATTTCAGGATTTAAATGCATTTTTATGAATTATTTAGTAGATTTCAAAGAACTCTTCTGGTACAGATCAGGATTAAAACTCATTTCTGAGAGCTCATCATGACTAATCAAAAGAATGAATGAATTAGAATCACTAAATATCTTAAAATATAGTTTATCAAGAGCTGACTGTGGCCATTTTTTTTTATTATTATTATTTGAATAAAGACCTCCAGATATGCTACTGTATATGAAATATTGTACTTTTGTATCATTTTAGGATGAAAATGAATGTTTGTCTGCTGATGAATTATGGCAGAATATACCCGTACACACAGGAAACAGGTTTATAAATGCATAAAAAGAGCAGAAATTTAAAAGACAAGATACTTTATCTCAGTCTACCATCTTCCATAATACCAATGTTGCAGTTTAGCATGAATTTCCGTTGCTCTGAGCTAATCACATTGCTCTTTTTTGACTGTTTGAGTCTGTGATTTAGGGCAACACATGAGCACAGAAGAATCTGAAAGCAACTAATTGTTTTTCTGTTGTGGCAGAAACAATATTTTGTTTCAGTTTTCAGAGCAAATGGAAGCATGTTTCCTTCCAATTTTTGTTATTGTTGTTTGCTTTTGTCTCTGAACACTTATGTCATGCAGACTTGAGTGATTATTGAAATTATCAGACTGTGGAACAGTTAATATTGTTAATATTTTTAATTTAGCACAGACAGCAAACAGCCAAAAGAGAGAATATATCTGTTCTTTCTTTCCTTCCTTCTCCTTCTATTTTATTTTAGCTAATACAACATCCATGTAGTAATTATCATTAACATCTCTGACCTAATAGTTAAGTGATATTACGATGTAGCATGTCAACTTGACATCCTTGAGCACCCCTTTATATTTTTCTATATATATATATATTTTTTGGGGCGGCAGTTGCTCAGTGGTTCATGTAGGTTGTCTACAAACCGGAAGGTTGGTGTTTCAATCCCCGGTTCCACCTGACCAAGTGTCGAGGTGTCCATGAGCAAGACACCTAACCCCAGCTGCTCCCGACGAGCTGGATGGCGATTTGCATGGCTGACACCGCCGTCGGTGTATGAATGAATGGGTGAATGTGAGGCAATATGTAAAGCGCTTTGGTGGCCATAGGTCTGTGAAAGCGCTATATAAATGCAGTCCATTTACCATATATGGAGATATATTTGGTTTCAGATTTATCTGCTCCTAAATTGAAGTTTAAAAGGAAAAAAAACTGTGGTTAGTCACTACATGTTTGTCATAAATCTGTTCTTGTCTGTTCTTGTAGTTCTTTTTCAGAAAAAAAACTGCACTGTGGACCAGACTTTATGGTGATAGTGTCTCGTAAGCAAACCTGTAATGTATAAGCTGACTCTCACGTCACTGAATAGTCCTGAGTATTTAAATAGTGTTTTATCACACTGCAAATTCAAGCTGACACAATGTAAATTAGTCATCATTTCGCATTCACACCACACAATATCTCATTTTACATCAATGTGTTTTTTTCTGTCCCTCCTCTCCATGCGTGGAGGCACACAGCCGAGGTCTCTGTCACTGCTTGCCACCACCCCCCGTCACAGCTGGTTAGAGGAGCAAGAGGTGACGGCCCACGATAATCCACCTAACATGCTCTTAGTAGACACTCACGGGCCTGCTGAATTTTCAGATCGCAGGTGTTGGCAGCCTCAAAAACCTTCATGAATTATTGTAAGTCGAGGGCCTTCATCGGGTGAAATCAGGCTGTTACACCACTGTTTCTGTAGTAATCTAAGCCAGTCACTATCTGCTTTCTTCCCTTAGAACAATTTAAATGAGCCATGAAAGGACAAGGAAGGAGAGCACAGTGGAGAGAGAGAGAGAGAGAGAGAGAGAGAGAGAGAGAGAGAGAGAGAGAGAGAGAGAGAGAGAGAGAGAGAGAGAGAGAGAGCAGCTAGCATATGTGCCCATAATAGATATAGTTGCATTGGCACCAATTTAAATATATATTATATATATATATATATATATATATATATATATATATATATATATACACATACTTACAGGTGCTGGTCATATAATTAGAATATCATCAAAAAGTTGATTTATTTCAGTAATTCCGTTAAAAAAGTGAAACTTGTATATTATATAGACTCATTACATGCAAAGTGAGATATCTCAAGCCTTTATTTGTTATAATTTTGATGATTATGGCTTACAGCTTGTGAAAACCACAAAATCAAAATCTCAGAAAATTAGAATATTACATGAAATCACACAGTAATTACACAGTGATACCATGGTCATTGAACCAGGTTTTGGTTATTTTGGCAGTGTGGGCAGGTGCAAATCCTGCTGGAAATGAAGTCAGCATCTCCATAAAGCTTGTCTGCTGAAGGAAGCATGAAGTGCTCTGGAAATGTCCTGGTAGACGGCTGCGTTGAGTGGACAGCACAGTGGACCAACACCAGCCGATGACATGGCTCCCCAAACCAACACAGACTGTGGAAACTTCACACTAGACTTCAAGCATCTTGGATTGTGTGCCTCTCCATTCTTCCTCCAGACTCTGGGACCTTGGTTTCCAAATGAGATGCAAAATTTGCTCTCATCAGAAAAGAGGACTTTGGTCCACTGTGCT
Organism: Squalius cephalus; assembly: GCF_949319135.1. NCBI lineage: Eukaryota > Metazoa > Chordata > Actinopteri > Cypriniformes > Leuciscidae > Squalius > Squalius cephalus. Next base: position 15,922,056 of record NC_137141.1, on the reverse strand, counting down.
TTATTAAATCCAGAGTCAACGCAGCCGTCTAGGACATTTCCAGAGCACTTCATGCTTCCTTCATTTTCCAGCAGGATTTGCATCTGCCCACACTGCCAAAAGAACCAAAACCTGGTTCAATGACCATCACTGTGTAATTACTGTGTGATTTCATGTAATATTCTAATTTTCTGAGATTTTGATTTTGTGGTTTTCATAAGCTGTAAGCCATAATCATCAAAATTATAACAAATAAAGGCTTGAGATATCTCACTTTGCATGTAATGAGTCTATATAATATACAAGTTTCACTTTTTTAACGGAATTACTGAAATAAATCAACTTTTTGATGATATTCTAATTATATGACCAGCACCTGTATATTATATACATACATAATATATATTGTATATTAATTAAGATGCATTAATTAAGCCATATTTTATAACAATTATATATATTACCAGTCAGACCCTGTTTTGTCTTACAGTAAGCGTACAGAGATATAATATTACTTTAGATATCAAAATTGAATGAATTTGAACAATTTGATGAGAATTATTTCAGTTCATATGAAGTCTTGCACTTGCAGACTTTGATGTCTTGGCATGTCTGAGCACAGTGTGTGACTCTGAAATGTCTTCCAAACTCCAGAGAAGACACGTTAAATGTCAGGAGAAAAGTCTGGTAGCTCTACATTTAATTTTATTTGCTATCAAGGAGAAATAATAAATAGTACAAGAAATGAGTGATTTTTATGGGCCTCCCCCTGCTATTCTCTACTATCTGCAGTAAAATAAGAAACCAAGAAGAGAGGGATTCATGGAGGGCTTGTGGGTTTGCTGTAAGCAGTGCGGCTCTGCGGTTGAAAACAGTTTATTTTCAGTGGCAGGAGAGTTATTGAACTGTTTCTAATCCAGCTCTGAAGCTAAATGAGCGCAGACGAGAGCGGTCCGCAAGCTGCTTCCACAATCACGGCTGAAACAGAACAGAGTAAATCTTTTTGTGTCGGCGTTGGGAGGAGCAGAGAGGCACGTGGAGGAGGATGTGCCAACTGTATTTGGTCCTCCTCTTTCAAGGGCGGCTCTAAATTATTCAAATTGTTGCTGCAGTATTGCTACGATTCTCTATTTATGGCAACTGCGGGTGTCAGAAGCCCCCTTCAGGGTTTCACTCTAAACCATTCCTGGACCCACCAGAGCTTGGGAACTGATTTGCACATTTAAGTGGTTTTTGGAGGATACTTAAGAAACTTGCACATGGCATAATGCTGGTTATTCACAGTCAGTAATGGATCTTTAAAACTGTTTACTGTGTCCATGCAGTAATTCTTTAAATTTTCTGTGTTTAATGTCAGTTGACATTAATTGTGGTTGTGCAACCCTTTAAATCACTGCATTAATAACATGTTGACATCCTAAGACATCTGCTGCCATCTAGTGGCACATGAGGGGAAATTGTAAAGGATCTGTGATGGTCAACCTAAAGAGATAGAGGACATTTTAAGGACAGATGCTGTTTTCTGGATATTTATCCTGTTTGGTGCTGTGCATACAGAATGTGCTTCATTTCTTATGCGGAGCAGATTTACATGTTAAGTAAATTATTAATAGTATTTCTGAATTTAAACTATTAAAATTGATCTCAATGTAAGAGAGATAATGGATTAATTTTATTCAGATGACTATAGTCTCAAATTATCTTATGTACTGTAAGACTTATGTAAAATACCAAATAGACAGCCTGTAATTTAAGCCTGGGTTTTGATTGGTTTATGTTTGTTAAGCAGTTGTGCTGTGAAAAACCTTAATTTTCTCCCTGACAAAATAATGCCTATTGAAAGTGACTCTGTTTCATGTATACTATTGTAGTAGTGACCTAAAATCACATGCAATGTTTCTCTCTGTCCCTCTTATTCAAGCTTGTATTAGAGACTGCAATTGGCATCATTCGGGTATAGGGATGGGTATCATAATGGTTTTAATGGTATTTCTACTATTATCGATCCTGTAACAGTATTCTTATCGGTTCTTTTTGGCATATTTTTTATGTTAAAAGAAAGAAAGAAAAGAAACAAATTAAGAACATTATTAACCTTGCTTTATATTATGAATTGTAAAATATATATTTAGCAAAAGAAACAGCAATGATTGAATAAAACAAATATAAAACATCAATAAATGCAGCGGTGAGCAGGCATTTTTTTTTATGTTTTATATACATAAGATATGATACAATAAGAATAAAGAAACAAAGTACAAACAAATGGTCAAATAAATACAATAAATATACAATAAAACAAAGATACAAATGATATAAACAGTGCTTTAATTTCTGGAAGGTCTACTAACATTATTGTTCAGGTAAGTAATGTGGCCTACAAAAGAAATATAAACACTGTAAAATAACACTGCAAATTTTTCACTCTATAAATTGATAGATTAATGCTTATTAAAGCTAAAGTTATTCATTCAAGAGCTGTGAGTAATTTTCTCTTTGCCTTTTGTTGTTTGATTCATAAAAATAGCACAATTGTTGGCAGGTTTATTAGACTGCTGCCATTTTGCAGATCTAATAATACACATCATATTTTCTCCCAACTATTTACGCCCATTACATATACCGTGTTTAGTGAATACTCTCCAAGCCGGTCATTTTGACATATTTTTGTGTGTATTTGATCGGTCAGATGCGCACACGAAGCCTAAAGTATAATTTGCTTCGGAGCGCACACACAAAAAGCCGCCTTGAATTTGGAAACAGTGTCTTTTACATGGATTATTGTGCTTTTAATAGCTCTTTTTTTATCAAGCATGTCACGTAGAGTAGAGACTGGATTTTGCAACAATTACCGATTGTGCTGATTCTGTCGTTAAGTTTGGGTTTTAGGGAGAAATGACAGCACACCGCTGTGAAGGGAAGGAAGTTGCGCTAGACGGAACGCGGCTAGTTTTTAATAGTTTTACCTCCAAAATCGAAATCAAAAATAAAATTAGATTAATATCACATGCCTAAAGTGTAACCAGACGCTCGAATGTTTAGTTCTCTCGACCATCGTCACTCATTAAGTAGGGGCTTTCGTGTTGTGCGCGCTGTAGCTCCACGTGAGAGAGCTCTCTCTCTTCTGGATTGCGAAATAGCACAACTACATCACAGACAAATTGTTTAATATTATCGCATACAGAAACGGCTGGCAATATAGAATTTGATAACTTCTATATAGCAATAATAAATAGCCAAGTATAGGCCTACGTGTTTTTTCTTAATTTCTCTAGTACCGACAGCAAAAACGTTAATGTCGGAGCTTTCATAATTTTGCACCGGGGCCCATTTAATATAGAACAGAACACACACCTGCAACACATTATTTAACGTGTGTGACCGTTTGTGTGGGTGTAACCAGTGGCCACCTGCAGGTATGTTTAATTACAAACATGCACTGAACAATTTCCTGAATGATTTGGTTTTAGTAAAAGGTTTTAGTTTAGTTTTTACATAGTTTCGTCCACAAAAGCAGAGAATATCCAGCTTTCGGAGTGGAGAGCTCTCCAATATTTATCTATTTAACTTGCTGTAAATACTGTGATAGCCAATAGACGAGGAGTGCCGTTTCTCATACTGTAGATAAAATGTTCCTGCATTGGACACTGATTCCTAAACCTTTTTTTTTTTTTGTCTAAGGTACTCCCACAGCTGGTTCATCTTCACCAAACCAGACTTGTGTTAACTTATATTACTCTGAATATTAGTTAACATTTATTAATACACCTGAATTGGCCATTGTTATAATGATAATCTCACTCATGCTCACAATGGTTGATGAAATGTCATCAGGAATTTCCTTAAAACCTAAATTGGGCAGTTGGACGCCGCACTGCTATAGCAGACGTATAAAAAAATGTCTCTCTTTACATTTTAATTTGCACCATGTGGCACCACAGGAGCTGATAAAGGTTAAAGAGTCTAAACGAACAGCAAAAGAGAGGCAACAGCTGCTCTGTTTTGAGGCACTGCTTACCAAATGGTCTCTGCACGTCTCTGCCTCACAGCAGAGACTGAAGGTTGAATTGCTGCCTACATTAATGTCCTTGTCATCTTCAGTTTAGAGTTCGTTGTCTGCTGGTGAGCAGCAGGAAGACTGACAATTTAATGAACATTGATTGCCTTTTATGTCTGATGTTTCTCTCATTATGTCATTGAGACAGAGCTCAGTACAGGTCAGTCTGATCCCTCTGTGCTGCACAGATGATGATGATAGATCATATCACAGATACACCTTAATTAAGCAGCCTGCGCTCACTCAATATTAGAAGCTTAATCAATACATTTGTATTCCAGAGCGCTAGCCATTTGGGTTTATCGAAACGTTATGACACAAACGTGGTACTGGTGCCTCAAGCAAGGCCATGCAAGGCCAACAAGGCATGTTTTTTAATGATTTTAATGTTCTTTTTTTTTTTCTTTTTTTTTTGAAGTTAACTTAATAACTAGTCCTGCAGTGTTTATTTAGACAAATTTGACATGCATTATTGGTGAGTCTTTTTGGACCCTAAGCAGACTTGTTAGTTATATGTTTATGTTGTGTGTGTGTGTGTGTGTGTGTGTGTGTGTGTGTGTGTGTGTGTGTGTGTGTGTGTGTGTGTGTGTGTGTGTGTGTGATTTATTAAGTTAAAAATACATCCATAATAAACATAAAACAATTACAAAAATGTTGTTTAAAAAAAAAATTAGATGGAGCTTAGCGTGTCACACTTTGGGACACTGCTTGAAATGTGATGTCAAATGCAAATGCAATATCTGTTTGTGAACGATAATGCATATCTAAAAGTTCAGAAGCAGCACAGAGAGAAAAAACAAAACAAAAACAAAACAATTCTGATTAAACATTCCATCTATTCATTCATCAATTAGTGAGATGGAATGTCAGTTAAAGCCCTTTGTTTATTGAATTAGCCTCTCCCATGAGTAATGCTTTTTGCAGCTCATTTGACTTTCATGAACCGTGTTTCATTCGGGCATGTGATTGAATAAGTTCTGTGTTCATTATTTACATAGGAAAACAAAAGATCTCCTTAATTAATATACCGAAATGTAGAGTGTGCACAGCATTTTTATGCAGCCATAAGAACTGTATTAATTATCCCAGCTAAAAGAAGAGAAAAAGCTTTACAGTGAATGAGTGCCCTCATGTGCCCTGAGACGGATTTATGAAATGCTTTGAGAGGAAACAGTAGTAAAATAAATCTCATAAGTGAGTCTCTCAAGATGGCTGCCGGACGCTGTTGTGTAACATCGGCTCCTTATTGAGAAACACCGCCACCCTGTGAAGATTTCTGGTGGCTCATTCCCCCTTCACTCTTGTCACATCCTCCAAGCCATGTTTCTGTCCACCCGCATCAGCCCGCTACTCAATAACGTTGATACAAAATCATTTTGATTTGCTTTCACTCGGAGTTAATCATCAGATACTGTAGAGGTTAGTCCCACTTATCTGTTTTTCTTCACTGATGGCCGCTCGACCTCGATTTCTTTCTCCCACTCTCTGCTTAGTATGCCGGGTGTAAAATGAAAATTGGCGGGGGCCCCAGGGAGGATTTGAAAAGCAACTAATTGCACATAATAACATATTGATCGATGTGTAATTGTAGAGTTTGTCAGCGGTTTTTATGCATCAGTATTTAGAATGCATGTGTTCAGGATAGAGTTTTCACGGCTGAGGATTAAATGAGCATTTATTGTTGATCTCCTCTTGAAATGTGTGATCATTGTATTTACTTTTTTGATTTTATGAAGTCTACTTCATGTATTTTTGAGAAATGTATCTGAGACAAAATCACCATGATTTTTCCTAGACAGTGAAATTGCCTTTTACAGATTATCAGTTGTTTAGAGTATTATACAGTATATGTAAATATTTGTTAAATTAAACTGTTGTACAAAGAAAAAATGGCCCAACAATACTAGGGGTGGAAATCACAGGGCACCTCACGATACAACACGATACATGGCTCACGATACTGATAATATCACAATACAGCATTTCTGCGATAATCAATATATTGCTAGACAATCCTATAATTATACATCACGATATCTGTCTAAAGTCTAGTTCGCCGCTGGTTCCTTCGAGATTCTCCTATCCGGTGTTATTATTATATTAAAAAAAAAAAAAAAAAAGTTAAAATAAAGCCTGTGGTAAACATAACTTGACGATACTTTGATGTTTTGTTCTACAAAGTAAACTGCATACTCAAACTGTCTTATATAGTTACTTATTAGAAACATACGTTTTCAAATATAAACATATTTGCTTCAAAACTGTCCGAATCTGCCATGTCTGTGTTTTTTAACAACCTTGGTTACAAAACATTACAGAGCAAATTATCTTTTGTAACTATAAATGTTTTTACTGTCAATTTTGATTAGTTTTAATAAATCCTTGCTGCATAAAAACATTAATTTCTTTCAAAACTGACCCCAAACATTTGACCAGTAGTATATATTGTATTATTTTATCTGGAGCAACTTTTGACCTTCATTGAATATTGTAACTAAAACTAAATATCTTGTGCTGCACAGGTTTTCTCAAAAATATTTAGCCTGAGGTTCTTGAGATGAGATTTTTCAGTGACCTCTACAATTGATCTCAGAAAAAAAAAACCCTGCCCAGACTAGCTGCCATTTCTGTCTACATGCTGTAGAGTCAAAGCAGACATTTTATGCTTGGCTGGCTTTTCTAATACTTTCATATGGAGTGTTTTCAGGCCAGTGGTGCGTTGAATGACAGTCAGAGGCTGAGGCTGGAGAGAAAGGGCATCGCTGCGTCCATCAGTCCTGTCCAAGCGGTGTGCCTGGCTGGCTGGCTGTGTGGCAGCTTGCTGAAAATGCAGATGACAGGAGAGATCTGTTCATTTGCCTGTTGAGCCAGTTCATCGAAACCTGTAGGAAAACTCAATGTGCTTTGTTTTAGTCAAGCGTTTTCCCAGGAAGATGACTTCTCTTTTTGATGGCCATCACCTTGACCATGCATTCTATTGGTATTTCAAAATTGTGTAGGGGTACAATTTGGCATTGTTTATGCTGAAAGTCCAATAAAATGTATCATTTTAAAATTGTTTTATTATTGTCATTCACGTCTTTTTGTGTGAGTCTAAGATGTCACTCCAAAAAAACTTCAGCCATTTTAAGAAAACTTATTTTTCCTCTCGCAATGTTTGTTTTCTCTCCTGGAAGAAAAGTTTGTTTTTACATATACAGTAATTATGTCTAAACATGGATCTTGTGTTATTTTGTCCACAGAGGCGTCTATCTTGAGTTATGATGGGAGCATGTTCATGAAAGTGGTGATGCCTACCGTAATGCACACTGAAGCGGAGGACGTGTCCCTTCGCTTCATGTCTCAGCGGGCGTATGGCCTGCTCATGGCCACCACTTCACGCGACTCTGCCGATACTCTTCGACTAGAGCTGGATGGCAGTCGTGTCAAACTCACGGTCAACTTAGGTATTGTATAAAACCCCCTCCTTCAGGATGCAGTGCTTCTTCTTTTTCTCTCTCTTCCTTTCTTTCCATCGTTCCAGCCCCACCCTCCCCTGAATCCATCATCATTACATTCATTAATAAGATATATTAAGATGTTGTTTTATTGTTTTTCTTTATTTGCATGGTTCACCAGACATTTGATTAAGTTGAGTTTGAATTGATAGTTTTCTTTATAGTAAGTAATTGATTGTAAATTTAACTCAAATTTTGGCTATTAATTGACGTTGAGGGTTGGGCGGTATGACCTTATATCACTGTACAAGTAATATACTATTATATATCACAGTAGGGTTACTTATGAGAGACCTTCAAAAATAGTACTTTATTTTATAATTTCATTCAGAACTTGATGAATGCAAACCATGGATACGTTTATTTATAAAAACTGAAGGTTAAATCCAACGTTAGCTGCGCTCAATGCAACATTAAAGTTAAAAACATTAAATATTGAAGTAAAATCTGTATATATTATATTTTAAATTATATATATATAACATTTTCAGCTAAATTCTGATTTGATGAACCATTATGCATGCACTGCGAGCAATTCTATTTTGATTTGGCAGGTTGTTCGGCAGTCATAAACAACTAATCTCTAACTAAACAACTGGTATGTTCACACTTGTAGTTCGGTTCTCTTGGTTCGTTTGGTCTGGACTGAAAATTTAGTCCTGGTTCATTTAGCGTTCACACTGTCATTTTGCACACGACACCGAACACAGAAAGACACAAAACAAAAACGCTGTTTATGATGTATATTTTGCAACAGAACTTACTGAACATCCAAAATAATGCTGTGTGCTGGGATTAATTGTGCTCGTGGTATGTGCGTACATATGATGGTATTTTTACCAGCTGAGAACTCACAAAGAGCTTAGAAAATGCATAAAAGAGTCAAAAGAGTGCCAGGAATTCCTCCGTTACACAGTCAAACAAAGATCTGTTGCAAGAAGACGCAGTTCCGATGACTGTTCTGAACTGTAATGGGCAATATTGCAACTATGATGAGAAGAACCAGGAATGCCTCAGCATTCTGTCCTTTTAAGGGTGACATTACATCCCGTTTAGAAGTGGGCCGAGCAGACCGAGACCCACCTTTTCAAAGGGTCTTGATTTGCTTGTTTGGTGCGCACCAGGTTTCGTATGGCAGCTTTTACACTTATTTAAATGAACCGCACTAACAGTGCAATTGCAGCAGAGTTCGTTTTTCAATCGAACCAAACCTGCCAAGTCTGAACATCCTAATTCTCCATCATCTTGACTCAATCTTGGCCATATTCCGCTCTGTATTATAACTTTACTACAAATTTCTCCATTGCTCTCAACTGTAAATAATGTACAGCATTCCTGCCCATCGCACATGTGTCTATTGCATTATAAAGTCAAAATTTCTACCGTCGCATGCATATATCTAGTACCGTCATACTGCCCAGACCTAACTGACACAATGTTTGGTGCATCTTTTGAATATATTAACCATGATCATTGTCATAGTGAAGATAAAAACTCCTTTGAGACAGTCACAGCACTTCATAACAGAATAGAATTTTTGTTTGATATCAACTTTTGAAATGATGGGTAATTCATTTTTACGATTGCAAACCCTTTCCAAGTGTTGTGACTTTCTGATTGTCAACTTAACACTAATTCCTGTCATCTTTTCTACTTGACAATGTCTTCAGTAACTCTTTTACTACAATCCTCATGTTCTGTCTCAGTTGGCTCCATTCGTACCACATTTGTGCTTTGGTTGGTATTTCCTTTCTGTTACATCACCTCCTTTTAACCATCATCGCCTCTTCCCCCCTCACCCATTCTCTGACACACATTCTCCATGCTTTGTCAAAAGATGGTATTCACCCCTTCAAAGGCCCTTAGCCTGCGGCCCGGTCGGCAAACAGCCCGAGAACAGAGCTCTCAGCTTCACCTGCAGCTGGTACTGTAGCACCTCTCAATCCTCAACCCGACACCTATTACGGTTAGATGTGAGATGAGAGACCCTAACTGGTCATTAAGTCACTGTGTCATCATTAAAGGAAGTGACATAACTCACACCTCACTGCAGGAAACAGCCTGAGGTTTGACAGTAGGACTGATAATCTGTGACAGCTCAGCCATAGTAGAGACAAACATAGCCCACACACTGTAAACATACTGAAAGAGACAAGAATGTCTTATGACTGCATACACAGAGAAATCATCTGGAATGATTTGACAGCCTGTCAGCAATAAAACACACATCAACTGCATACATACTCTATGTATATCACTAGAAGTACACTCAGGACTGCCCTATCTTCCAAAATACAAAGGTATTTTCTGCTAGGACGATGCAGACCACTACAACAAGACCAACACTAATATGTTTATAGAGATTGTAGTATATTTAGTCCTCATTTGAGTGGTCAGATCTCAGGAAGATCTAGTTGGAGGTACAGAGGCCACTGCATGGTGCTGGTGCTTATTGGATCGAGGCTGTTTGCTCCCACTTTTCTGTTGCGGTTGACGACACATGGTAAATCCAGCCACACAGAGCCCAACCCAGTGCATGATGCCATCAGAATGAGAAGGCAAACTTGAAATCATTATTTTACCATTTTAGTGCCATTAAATTGGTCAATATTCAAGAAACATGCCCTAACACCAACTTCTTGCTAAATGTATTTAAGCTATTAAAGCATATTTAGCTAATGAGCTGGTGTGATTTCTATGGGGCAGAACTTTAGATAGTTCAATTAAAAGCATCATTTTAATAAAATAAAATAAAGCTCTGGGTTGAATAGCCTTTGTGGTTGGTGAGCTCCAAGCGGCCATTTTATAATTTATTTATAAACTAAACATTGCTTATAAGGCATATATCGGTGTTTCCTAATGCTTAAAATTCATTTAGTAGTAAAATAATCATTAAATCATGAAGTTGTTTTATTCATAGACATGATTATGTACAATATCTCTAATTCTTGTACAGTTGCTGCTAAACCAGTGATTTTGTGCCATCTTTACATTCAATTATAATGTTTTTTGATTAATACTAAAAAATGGCCGCCTCTTTGCATGTGGACGTCCCCGGAAGGGTGGAATTATTGTTTTTGGATGTCTGCAGCTGTAACCTTGAAGGATGCAATTTCATCTGTCACTTATTTTCCCCCATCTAGACTGTATCAGGATAAACTGTAACTCCAGTAAGTTAACACTCAAGTTTCATTTTGCTCCTAATGATTCTCTTGTTGAAATGAATGTCTTAAGTCTTATGCCTTTTCCTTCATCTAGTCAAGGAGAGTTTGCTTCTAGTGAAAGGGTCAGTTGACGGATCTCTCCGATCACGATTACCACGATTATTAAATGGTGGTGACTTAATAATCATGGCTTGTTTTTGATGGCCTATAATTTACTTGTCATGAAAAATCTATTTCCTACCCTATTAGCATAATTTATAGAAAGGTCTTAATTTGTACTTAAAAGTTGATGGAATCTTCTAAACTACTTAGTTTTTTTTCTGACTTTAGTAAGGAATGCAGTATTTCAGTTTAAAGTAGTGCATGCATTATTATGAGATATTATTGTGCATGCGGAAAAAATGTTTTTTTTTTTTTTTTTTATTGTGTTGCAATAACTACAGTTTGTAATTCAGTGTTTGAAGTCACATTATGAAGTCACCACATGTCAACAATTTTACCTAAAAATGCATACAGAGCACGCAAAATCTTACCTTTTTATAATGGCATCTAATTTCAGTTTATTCCAGTGATATGATGCAATATGCTTTTTGTCGTATTTCTGTTTGTTGATTTACAGGGAGGAAAATAAGTATTTGAACACCCTGCTATTTTGCAAGTTCTCCCACTTAGAAATCATGGAGGGCTCTGAAATTGTCTTCGTAGGTGCATGTCCACTGTGAGAGACATAATCTAAAAAAAAAAAATCCAGAAATCACAATGTATGATTTTTTAACTATTTATTTGTATGATACAGCTGCAAATAAGTATTTGAACACATGAGAAAATCAATGTTAATATTTGGTACAGTAGCCTTTGTTTGCAATTACAGAGGTCAAACATTTCCTGTAGTTTTTCACCAGGTTTGCACACACTGCAGGAGGGCTTTTGGCCCACTCCTCCACACAGATCTTCTCTAGATCAGTCAGGTTTCTGGGCTGTCGCTGAGAAACACGGAGTTTGAGCTCCCTCCAAAGATTCTCTATTGGGTTTAGGTCTGGAGACTGGCTAGGCCACGCCAGAACCTTGATATGCTTCTTACAGAGCCACTCCTTGGTTATCCTGGCTGTGTGCTTCGGGTCATTGACATGTTGGAAGACCCAGCCTCGACCCATCTTCAATGCTCTAACTGAGGGAAGGAGGTTGTTCCCCAAAATCTCGCAATACATGGCCCCGGTCATCCTCTCCTTAATATAGTGCAGTCGCCCTGTCCCATGTGCAGAAAAACACCCCGAAAGCATGATGCTACCACCCCCATGCTTCACAGTAGGGATGGTGTTCTTGGGATGGTACTCATCATTCTTCTTCCTCCTAACACGTTTAGTGGAATTATGACCAAAAAGTTCTATTTTGGTCTCATCTGACCACATGACTTTCTCCCATGACTCCTCTGGATCATCCAAATGGTCATTGGCAAACGTAAGACGGGCCTTGACATGTGCTGGTTTAAGCAGGGGAACCTTCCGTGCCATGCATGGTTTCAAACCATGACGTCTTAGTGTATTACCAACAGTAACCTTGGAAACGGTGGTCCCAGCTCTTTTCAGGTCATTTACCAGCTCCTCCCGTGTAGTTCTGGGCTGATTTCTCACCTTTCTTAGGATCATTGAGACCCCACGAGGTGAGATCTTGCATGGAGCCCCAGTCCGAGGGAGATTGACAGTCATGTTTAGCTTCTTCCATTTTCTAATGATTGCTCCAACAGTGGACCTTTTTTCACCAAGCTGCTTGGCAATTTCCCCGTAGCCCTTTCCGGCCTTGTGGAGGTGTACAATTTTGTCTCTAGTGTCTTTGGACAGCTCTTTGGTCTTTGCCATGTTAGTAGTTGGAATCTTACTGATTGTATGGGGTGGACAGGTGTCTTTATGCAGCTAACGACCTCAAACAGGTGCATCTAATTTAGGATAATAAATGGAGTGGAGGTGGACATTTTAAAGGCAGACTAACAGGTCTTTGAGGGTCAGAATTCTAGCTGATAGACAGGTGTTCAAATACTTATTTGCAGCTGTATCATACAAATAAATAGTTAAAAAATCATATATTGTGATTTCTGGATTTTTTTTTTAGATTATGTCTCTCACAGTGGACATGCACCTACGATGACAATTTCAGACCCCTCCAATGATTTCCAAGTGGGAGAACTTGCGAAATAGCAGGGTGTTCAAATACTTATTTTCCTCACTGTAGATGTTTGCTGGGGTGGTGGTTTTTTTTTTTTTTTTTTTTTTTTTTTTTTAAGTCAAACTAATTTCAAGCTAATTAATATATGGCTTAATACACAATTTTTGAAACAAAAAACATGCTAAAAGAAATGCATTCAGTTCAGTCACTACTTGCAAATCTTAGCATTGAAGTACATAAATGACTTTGTTCAATACTACGCTTAAGTTAGCTATGATATTTTGTTGATGTTGATATTTTCCACTGTTTTATACTATTATGCCATTAGTAGGGAAACGCATTTCTACAGTTTTTGCAAAAACAATGCTTTTACTCAAAAATAGGTCTTGGATTCTCTCTATGACAGTGTTCTGATGTGAAACTTAAAAGGTGATCATAAGTTATAGAAATATTTTATCATTTTTGTAAGAAAACCACTATGATAAACTATAAACTATGATTTTCTCTCTTTAAAAGGTAAGAATGTTTCATTGCAGTTGTCTTATATTTGCATATATATGTCCATGAATGATGAATAATGTCTATAAATGGCTTGCATGCCTTTTGAATCTTGATAAAACTATAGTTGTTTGTTCAGGAGCAGTTTCTTATGCTGTTTATTGGTGACTATCCTTAAATACTATCCTTCCAGTGGTCTGATAAAACAAACGTTGGAGGTTGGATTCCATGCGACTATCCTTACAATGAGTGTACCGGAGGTGACTTTAGATACAAAGTGTTTGTGCCAAATGATGAGAGCTGCTGATTTGAGAGCTGGCCCTACTGGAAATGTACCAAGTAAACCAGTAACCCACAACTTCACCTCCATCAGTCATTCTGATCAAGTAGCAAATACTTACATCATGCTAGATTAGTCTCACATCCCTTTACGTGCACCAGTTCACACTTTCAATCACTCAGATTAATATAATGCCACTAATTATAATGGTGTGCTTATCAGAGCTATTAGTTTTTAAGCTCCTGTTACGAGACCTGCATTTTTAAATGCTCTAAGATTATACTTGCGCACGGTAGTGGAATCTGTGCAGAAAGTCTTGATACTGCTGTATTTATGCATTAGTGGTGCAACCCTGGTAAGGCGAGCTGAGAGATCACTCAGACATTTGTGCTTTCAAACTATGATAATGGTTTCTAGGGCTTGTTTTGATCTGTTATTATTCTTTTTGGAATTCTGTAAAGAACAATAATCTGTGTTGCAACTGTACAGTAGATTAAAGTGCACTAGATATTGTTTTTGGCATGGTATCATGTAGGGATGATCTAATAGACATGATAAATTGTCCGAACAATGTCAGTGATGGCAGTTTGAGAGCTTCATGTTTGTCGAATCTCGTTTATGCCAGTGTTGAATAGGGTGGAGGAGGGTAATATTTTTTCTCAGGAACTACCGATAACTGCATGCTGGTACATAACACAATTTCCCAAGAGCCAAGAGATTTTGAGGGATGTAGAGCATGATTTAATAGCACGCTCTGAGCTGAATCCAAAACACCTCACTGCTCTCCTCTGTGACTACTCAACTCCTCAAATGTATTGCATCATAAAAATATACTGCTTTCATGTATATTAACTCTGATTCTGACTAAAGGTGAAGCATGTGATTTCTGCATCACTGGTATTACCAAACAGAATTGTAAAAATAATGGTTTTTCCATACACACTCCTGTCGGTTGTACAAGCATATAGCCCTTCCCAAATGTGTGCCATTGGTTGAGCCAGTGTTGCTAACTTATAAGTTGTCTCTGCCTATTAATCCAAAATAAGAAAATTACTTTAAATTGTCAGTTTACCTTCAAAATGTTATTTGCCTGTCTGTTAAAAAAAAAAAAAAAAAAAAAACAGAACTAAATGAATGCATAAAGCAAGGGGTATTTTGTACATTATCATACTAACTTTGAGAACTTTGTCTTTGAGTGTTATATCAAGACCTTTTATGAGTAAAAGCCATTTTATTTCATGGTTATGTTTTAAAGTGATTATTGTGGAAAAACAGAGGACACAAAATTAGCATAGCATTTTAGTTGAGGCTTATGTTTTTGTGTAAAATATAATAACATCTGCACCAAACCTCTGCTTTCTCTTTTTGTTTAATCATCTATATTGCTAAAATTAATGAACTCTTTGGCACATAATTCAAATTCAAAGCATCAAAAACAGTTTTCACATTTTCTACATTGAAAGCAAAGGTTTGGTCAGAGACAATTCAGGTTGGCATTAACGTTTCATGACCGTCGTTCTCAGGCAAAGGACCAGAGACACTGTATGCCGGACAAAAACTCAATGATAATGAATGGCATACTGTGCGCGTGATCCGGAGGGGCAAAAGCTACAAGCTAACGGTTGACGATGACGTAGCAGAAGGTACTATCCTTGGTCCTCAATCTGAAAGACAACACAATTCTTGATGGGTTATTGTATGTGAGCAACTATAGATGATTCATGCATATTATTTAAAGCACTAGTTGTTGCAAGAAACTGAAGAAATATCTATGTGAACGGTTTTGAGAGTTACTAGTTTTAGTCTTCCTCTACATATTGTGTGGGTTTTATAAATTGTGGGAAATAGTACATACTTCCAGTTTGTTTGGCAAACTGCATCAGCGTATACTTTGCTTCTTCAGTTGTTCTCAGTCAAACACTACTTTTGTGTTTCACAGCAATACAATACAAACATTTAGTTTAGGTTCATTGCTATGCTGACATGATGTAGGACTCACTCTTTGTGTTTGTGACTCTCAGTGCTTGAATAAGGGTTTTGGTGTATGTCACCGTATTTGAATTCCTGAACAGCAGTGTAATATTGTTTAAGGGTGTAGTATAGCAGCATTTTTTTCTTGTTTTCCTTTCCAACCTGCTGTGGTTTGTAGGTCAGATGGTGGGCGATCACACCCGGTTAGAGTTCCACAACATCGAGACGGGCGTGATGACCGAGCGCCGTTTCGTCTCCATGATCCCCTCCAGCTTCATCGGTCACCTGCAGAGCCTGAAGTTCAATGGCATGCTGTATATCGACCTGTGCAAGAACGGTGATATCGACTACTGCGAGCTCAACGCTCGCTTTGGCATGCGCTCCATCATCGCAGACCCCGTGACGTTCAAGTCAAAGAGCAGTTACCTGAGTCTAGCGACCTTGCAGGCTTACACATCCATGCACCTTTTCTTCCAGTTCAAGACAACCTCTCCGGACGGATTCATCCTCTTTAACAGCGGGGATGGAAGCGATTTCATCGCTGTAGAGCTGGTGAAAGGGTAAGCATGTTGAAGAAGTAGTCAGTTACCTTATTATAAGTTTTTTTTTACCTTGCCAGTAAAAGTGTTTACAAGGTAACAAACTGCTTCAATGAACACTTATGAGGAAGAACTAGCCTAAACAATGTCATCTGGAGTTTTAGGCATTAAACCAAGGTGTACAGTGTAAATTTAAGGTGTACGGTACGGTAGTTGAAGCAAGTAAACTAGAAATCTGTGAGCTAAGCTATATATTCTGCTTTTTACTGGTAATAATTTTTTTTTTTGGTATCTTGACATAAACTTAAACAGAAATGATTTGACCAATATTTTTTGCCGATATTTACACTTTAAAAAAAAAATCTTAATCAATTATCAGATCTTTAATATTGAGGCCACTCATAAATTACACCATTTAGTGGACCAAAACAGTATTAACAGCCACAGGTAAACTTAAGGTACAATTTCAGATAAATATTATTATTCTTATTATTATTATTATTATTATTATCTGATTGTGTTGGTTTCTAGATATACTGTAGTCCAATAGCCGTTTTGACCATTTTTCCCTAATCACATTTTATTTTCATACTGCTTGGTTATTATTGGTTGTTTAATTTTGCCTATCTTTGGTTAACTTTAACTTAATCTGATCTTTAGTTAATTCTACCGATAAATGACATCATTTAGTATTCACAGTTAAAGTAACTTATTTAATTTATTGTTTAAATAAAAGTAAGCCTAAAACAAAGCTTAAAATAAATTCGCAATCTTTTAGATCACAAAGCAGCTTTAAATATAATGGCATAAATAATCACAATTGTAATAATGATGATCATTATTAGTAAAATATTCATAATGCATATGCCTTTTTTGTTGCAATGATGTAGCTATTATTGAGTCAAGATCAAAAATTAGACAGTAGTTAAAAATTGTTTCTGTATATTGGTTATCGGGCACTTAAGACATTGTTATTCCTGTCCAAGTTTTTATCCAAAATAAGCTTAGACTATTTAATATACAGTGTGCTTTGTTATAAAAAAACAGAAGTGAAGAATAATAGAATTATGTTCATTGATTTTGTTTATAAAACTGCTCAGCAGTTGATGGGTTATTGTTGGAATGGAATTTAGGTATGGCAATTCCTCTTTCTCATTAAACTGAGCTTCACTTTCCCGTCTTTTAGGTACATACATTATGTGTTTGATCTCGGCAACGGGCCCAATGTAATCAAGGGCAACAGTGACCGAGCTCTCCATGACAACCAGTGGCACAACGTTGTCATCACTAGAGACAACAGTAACGTCCACACGCTCAAAGTCGATGCCAAGTTAGTGAGTCAAGTCGTCAATGGCGCTAAAAATCTGGACCTTAAAGGTATGTAAACAGCTAAAATTAATATATTCTCACACACACAATCATGATGTAATCATTAACATCTTTTACCCCACGGTCTATTGTATTTGTTCAGGTGACCTCTACATCGCCGGATTGGGGCCCAACATGTATAACAGCCTGCCCAAACTCGTGGCCTCCAGAGACGGCTTTATGGGTTGTCTGGCATCTGTGGACCTGAACGGTCGCCTCCCCGACCTCATAAACGACGCCTTGTTCCGCAGCGGTCAGATTGAGCGAGGATGCGAAGGTACAGCCTCTTACAACTCTAGCTCGAGGAACCCGTTCTTTCTCATGAATGCAAACAGTAGTTCCACCTCCACCTCACTGAGCCATCACAGCATCTTTCTCACCCTGCTTGTCTCATCTCTCACCCAGACAGCTCTCTGTTGAGCCCACTTGCTTATTAATATTCTTATTGGCCACATTGGCCATGCTAGGATCAGCCAAGTCTTTGTTTGTATCAATTAGTGACATTTTTATGAACATACTTACAGAGAGAATATTTACATTGCAGTATTTTGAGTCAAGGTGAACTTCATGCATTTGATCTGATGTGTTTTGACCTTAAACCATTCAAAATAAAACAAGAATATAGGCAGATATTATGTAATTATGACGACAAATGTGTTGTAATATATATGCACTACAGTTTAAGAAAAAAGCTTTAAAATTAATACCTTTAATTGGCAGGGATGCATTAAATTGATCAAAAGTGATAGTTAAGTTTAAATGTTACAAAAGATTTCTATTTCAAATAAATGATTGTCTTTTCAACTTTCAAAGAATCCCAAAATGGTATCATGGTTTCCACACAAATATTAAGCAGCACAACTGTTTACATCATTTTAAATTTAATTATTTATATATACACACACACACACTTTTTGAAATATATTAAAATGGTTATTTTTCGTTATAATATTTAAAATATAACTTTTTGTATTGTATCTTTGATCAAATAAATGCAGCCTTTGGTTATCATAAGAACATTAAAAATCTTTGTTCAAAAACATTAAAGCTTTTTAAACTTTTTAAAACATTAAGCTTTTGAACAGTAGTGTATATATAATATGAAAACAAAATATTTGTAAAAGAAAAAATCTCTATGTATTGGATGGGAGTGAAATAAACATTAGCATACTGTATAAAATAATTGCTTAATAAAAGTATCTGTGCATTTGACTAATATCATGCATCTTATTTAATTCCATATTATAGTAATCTTATACAGAATAAAATAATTAAAGACTTGAAAATCCTTCAACATCCTAATTTGCAAAAATATTTTGAAAGACAAATTTGACATTTTTCAATGTCCAAGTATGGTCATATAACCAGCATCAAAATGTTGTATTGTATGTTAAATGCCAAACTTGTTACAAAAAAGAACACAGATCACTTGAAATCCACAAACAAAGAATATTTCTTCACTAACTCATTGCTAATATCCATTTTCGTATGTACATGAGATCTCTGCCATATTTCAATGCATGCTTATATCTTTGTTTTCCGTACATTTATTGTGTAGGTTTGATTATTTTTAGTTTTTTGTAAGTCTTTCAATTTTTGTTCTTAGTGTTCTCTTTTTCTTTATTTGATTCATTATAGTTTTGTTTGAGTTAAACTTTTGAGTATAAACATTTTCTTGCTTGTCCATCCATCACAAAATTAATTGTCCGTCACATCTCCATCATCCATCACATCTCAATGTTGTCTTGAACAAAAAGCCTCCTTTTATGTTGAGTATCCTACATGTTGCATTTACATGTTGTTGAACAAAGAATAAAATCGTATCAACCAAAATCGTTTGGTCTTTTGTTGTATCATCTTCACGTTTTGTTGCTTGAGTCCATGACGTGAGTGTGAAATGTCAGCATGCTTGATAACCGGATACAGAAGTCTGGGACTGTTTTCCCAAGACAAAAAGCTACTAAGATCTAGTTTACAAACAACACAGGCTTTAACAGATATGAAAATGTCATTTTCCTTTAAACTAATGCACATTTAATGGTTTAATGTCAAAACATTTAAAACTATTTATCAGTGTTGCAAACCATAAATGTTTTATTTCTTTACAACATTATATAGCTGACCTTCACTGTTAAAGCTTTTGGAACCTACAGTACATTGTGTGATCCGAAATAAAAGATTTAACATTTAATACACATTTTCAGGACACAGGCTGCCACCAGATTTTCTGATGTAACCGACTTGCTTCAATACATATCTTTAAGATGTATCTGTCATATTTTATACATATTTTTACAGAGACATATCCGACACCATTTGAATTCAGTTCTTCATTTCATACATGAATAGAACAACTTTGTGTGTGTGTGTTTTACGTTTATCTCTCCCGCACAGCATCCAAAAGTGAACGTGAGTAGGTTTTTATGTTCACAGCCCAGCATGAAAGAAACATCACTCTGTACTGTATGTGCACAGTAAAACTGTAAGCCGTGTATGGAATGGCTCCACAATGGCAACAGAATTCTTGCTGGTTCATATGGCAATGAATGCTCCTTTCTGTTGTAATGAAGCTTTTCATCCACCAGATGGCAATGATGCACCTGTGCTTAGGAAGGCGAGGGCTCGATTACACGCTGCAGTATTGCAGGGGAACATTTTGTTTTTTTCGCTGAATGCAACATCATTAAAATGTCCCCTCTCTAACCACTTGCTTTATACAATCTTAGCAATTCCGGTTGATTCACATTAGCATTAGCACATTACCATGCCCGTTTTGTGCATCTGAAAGTCCTTTTAACATTTTTGCTGTCAGAACAATGGACTAGAATAGAATATGCAAAGGAAACCTGTTTTTTCTGCATGTTTATGGCTGATTATATCTAAACTGTAAATTAGATTTGTCAGGCACACGCTCATCAGCATACTGCGGTTTTTATTTCATTTTATTTCATTTGCAACTAAAGACTTTCACTTTGGTTCAACCCAGCCATGCTGAATCAACCCATCAGTTTCATTACTATTATTATTATTATTATTATTATTAATAACATTATTTTTAACCCATGGTATGGTAACTCAAGAGTGCAAACCCTTCCTAAGAATGGTAAAGCATGTCCTGTTAGTAAAGCCTTTGCTTTATTAACAGAAGCCATCGACCACGTTCTTACCTGTTTGATTGTTTTCGCTTTTCTGTTTCTTGCTTTACAAAGTTGGTTTCACCAAAGCAGATCTACAAGGTATATAAGGTTCAATTCCATTCCATTCAAGCTGCTGTTTGTCTTGTGCCGGTTTGTTTTGTACTCTTCCCAATACCCAGACATAAAGCGGACACTAGCTGGTTCACTGTAACAATGTCTTGGTATAAAATGGTTCACTTCTTTCTAAAAGACAATGCCCTTGTGTTCATCTCTGAAGGTCGTGAGACTTGCAAAGTGAGAAGAGAAAAGTAATGATTGCAACTGAGAGTCTGCATTAATAAAACATGAGCCCTCCTGTATAATTAAGTCCCCACGTCCTGTTTTGCTGTATCTTGTCTTGTTTCTTTCTCTTTATTTATTTTTTTTACACTAATGACATTCAGCTGAGAGAGAAATCTGGCTTAGGAGAATCCATTAAATATCTCACCATGGGTTACTTCTCGCCTGTCTTTAGAAGCACTGAACAGCAATATGATTAGCAAAATAATTAATAGAATTAGCATGAAAATCCATCTGGAAATGTCGGCACGGTACCGTAGACTTTAAACTTAGATAGTGTCCCACTGAGCATGTAAACTCGGGACAGATGTGATTTTGACTTTATTATTTAAGCAACATCACAAATAAGAGTGCTTGTTGCTGAAGTGAATATCGTCGCAGCTGTAGATAAAAGTTTGATCCAGTATCGTTTGGGTAATTCCTGTTATGCAGTGCATACAGAGCTTTACAACAACAGTAAAAAAAAGAAAAGAAAAGAAAATGAATGTACTTCAGCACTGTTTTCATGTTTTCCAGTTCATTAGACCAGGGGTTCACTTCACTTGTGATAAAAGAAAATTAGCTATAATTTCCTTTTTTTTTTTTTTTTTTTATCCTGAGTTTAGTATTTTATTCTGTATAAAAACATACACTACGGTTCAAACGTTGGGAGTCAGTACGAATTCTTTCTTTTTTTCACAAGAAATGAATATTCTTGAGCAGCAAATCAGCATATAAGAATGATTTCTGAAGGATCGTGACACTGAAGACTGGAGTAATAATGCTGAAAATTCAGCTTTGCATCACAGGAACAAAATTACATTTTAAAATATAAAACATTTGTTTTATATTGTAATACTATTTCACAATATTACTGTATTGTATATTTAAACAAATAGATTAATTCATTAAAAAAAAATTACAAATCTTACTGACCCCAAACCTTTGAACAGTAATGGGAACATGA
Source organism: Squalius cephalus (assembly GCF_949319135.1). Classification (NCBI taxonomy): domain Eukaryota; kingdom Metazoa; phylum Chordata; class Actinopteri; order Cypriniformes; family Leuciscidae; genus Squalius; species Squalius cephalus. Next base: position 15,900,121 of record NC_137141.1, on the reverse strand, counting down.
CAATGTGCTGCATAATATGGATGGCCCTTATCAGCACTTTTGAAACTGCTTGTTTAGTCGAATTAGTGGACTGGAACTAAGTTGTATAATCTAATGCTCCTCAAACATGTAAATCTGTACAAAAATTGAAACCAAAAATACTCTAATTCTCTCTGAACTAAAGGCCAGTTTACATACTGATATGTTTGGCCTATAATGTACTATTATGACTGAACAACATAGGCTCACTGATTATTCTCTCAGATTTTCGATTCGATATCACATTTGCCATTTTGATAGCCAAAATTGGGGTGAATCATTTTATGTTGAACTTTTACATAGTACTGAAGTTGCACTTTGCGTTGCACAGTAAATGCGCTTTAGCCTTCTTTCCCTCCCTCTTTTGTTAATCTCAAGTTTATGTTTGTGGTTAACCTCTTGTTTTCGCAGTTGTATTTCACAAGAAAAATGCACTCAAAGCCAGTTTATTTGCAATTATTTTGTTTACATGGTTAATTCAGTGGGAATGCATTCTCCCTCTTACTCTAAATTGGGTAATGAGCTCTATTGTTCTTGCTGCATTCCCTCAAAATGAACCCAAGTGTGCCAAAACACAGGATGTGTTTGGAACACACTCAACTTGACTGCACGTGGCTGGTGTGCACACTATTGTTCTTAACATGTGTAACAATAGTACATACTGGACTATGTACACATCTCGCTATTAAATGTTGTCATTGACCTTTGTTCCCCTGTGCAGATGTGAGAAAGTTCATGCTTGGCCCTATGTCTGAATCTTCTTTTGTAACAAGCAATGTTGAATATGTCTAGAGTATGATGGTTACTACTAAAATCCAGTCGTTTATAGGGAATGCCACGTTTGTTCAACAGCTTTCGGGATGTTTTTTGAGTACCTCTACTAACCCAAACTGCATGTATACTGTAACACACACACCTGCATGGAACCTTAACAGCATGACGGGACGTTTGCCCCCAGTATTACATTGCTCTGCTTTGCTACCATAGGTCCTAGCACTACATGCCAAGAAGACTCCTGTGCCAACATGGGGATCTGCATCCAGCAATGGGAGAACTACACCTGTGACTGTTCAATGACCTCCTACACTGGGACGCAGTGTAATGACCGTAAGTTGCCCTCCGCCTCGTGCAGTTTCCACATCCTCTCTTTCTCTTGTTTATTTTGCTCTTCGTTTCACTCGTTTACGCAATTTTAATGATCACAAGGACCCACTCTTTGACAGATTAATTGAGCACGCTGTAATCCACATAGCAAATGTTACACAAACACTAATGGTTTTTGGTTGCACAAAAGCTTATACAAAAGCTCATACATTACACACACACCGCACACAAACACACACACACACACACACACACACACACTGCATTCATGTTCTGAAGACTTGTTTGAAGACAACAAAGGTACGTGTTATTCACTACTTTCTGATGCTGGTAAAATATGCTGTATATTTGTAATAATTAAAAATTCTCTACAAATTATTGAATAAATGTATATGTGTGTGTGTGTATATATATATATATATATATATATATATATATATATATATACATACACTGTATATATACATATTTACACTTTTTTAATATTTGATAAAATTCTATAAATATATATATATATATATATATATATATATTACAAAATTAAAATACTACACAATGACTACCAAAAGGTTTTTAACACAAGCAAAATTTAAAAAAATAAATAAATTCATGTGGCATTATTAGAATTGGCACAATCACACTTTATACATCACCTGAAAAATCACCAGGCGATCATTTTGGTTTAAAAAATGATTCGCAACAGTGTTAGTTCAGCGACAAGGTCCTTTTGTTTGCTAATGCATTGATTTGATGTAGTTATCTAATAGAAAGATGTTTGTGCATCTTTAAGTGTGTCTTAAGTTTCCAAATCATTTATGATACCACTTTATTGTGTTATATTTATCAGAAATTAAGTGTGATATTAGTAAAGATCTGATTGAAGGTGTTATGAAACTCGTAACCGTCAGAGAGACAAAATCATTAAGTCTGCTCACAACCGGCCCTTTAAAGTTCAAATCCTTAATCACTTCACTGAACTCTTAATGGATTTAATCAGATCTGATTATGTAAACGGTGGGTGTTGAGAGTAAAAATATGATAACACTGCATGGGTAGGCCTATATCACAGGACACGCTTGATCTATTCAGACGAAACTTTACATTACAGGTCAACATGTATCATATCTGTCCTAAAAGCCCCGGAGAACCAGAATCAATCAACAACAATGCACTTCTACCATGAACAGTCACTCTTTATTCTATAGTCATAATGATACCATTCTTTTGACATCACTGCCACAATAAAAGGTGTTATCTTGAGTCGGTGGAGATAAACACCATCCCTACAGACACAGAAAGCGCCTCGGTGAGAATGTGATATGACTGTGATTGCCTTCCTCCCCTCCACCGCAAGAACAACACAGTTGACCTTCCAGAGATTGAAGACTGACATGCATAATAGTACGCCAGCCTGCTGCTTTGACACATCGTATTTTTGTGAGGGGCAGCAGTGAATCAAAAGCATGTTAGTGAAGATAGGGACAGACTTAATTGAATAATGCAGAAAGAGTGATGTGTGTGTGTCGGCTTTGTCTGTCTGGGAGAATATCTGACTTGCTGCTGTACGGGAAAGAAATCAAAGGACTGTTTTTGTAGCCGCACCAAAATTCTTGCTTCTATTCTTAGGGATATGAAAGCTTATTGCTTTAGTATTCAGTCTGGTATTGTGCTATACGCAGATATCAGGGGTGTTTCCTCCGAGGAGGCAAGGGAGGCACTGCCTCCTCGAAAAAAGAAAACATATTACAAAAATAAAACAACGCAACTATTACAAAATGTGACATTAGAAAGTGTATAAATCACTCGTTTTTCTAACGATAACTGTCCAACAGCAACACCTTTTATAATTTAGACTTTGTCTCGCAGTCTCAGCTTATGCCACTTCAGTTCTTTTTGTGATTCCAGTGGTGTCTCTCCTGGACCCTGGCGGTCGACCCCTCGTCTCTCAAGTTTACGAGGTAGGGTCGGAACGGCTCAGTCCAGGTGGCCAAACACCGTCCGCTCTCGGGTCCAAGAGGCACATCCAAGGAATCCTGCCAACAACGCCAAATTGTGGTGGCAAACAAAATTATATCACTAAATAAGAGACAAGCATTTCCAATTGTCTTTGATGAGGTTTATTTTCTTGCAAGAAAAGGTCAGCAGTCATACAGTCACACTGAGTGGCTGCAGAGTGTGACAGTGAGGGGAGGGCATCCTTCCTCTTTTATAGTTTTGACGCCTAGAATGTTATCTTTCTAGGCCAATGTTGGCATTTTCAATATGTGGAACATTCTTAGACTTGTTCATCATATTGTCTCCTTGAGTGGAGGCCCTCCTGTCACACACTCTTTACCATTCCAATACAATTCCATATTAGAATAAGGTTTGTGCGTTCTCTTTTACTGTCATATGATGGTCACACACATCTGAAAGATAACATTTCTTCCACAGGGTAAAGTTACAGCGAGAGGCCGCGTATCTCTTGCCTCCCCAGAGCCCATTGAGTTTTAACAGACCCCCTAAAGTGTGCGCTGGGTTTGGTGGGGGGTTATTGAGAACGAATGGGGGGAAGTCACGTGAGGAGGTAATGCCTCCATCGTGCTATGTTGAGATATCGCGTCACAGCAGTCTGAGGACAACAGCGCCAGGCCAACATCGTCGGATCTGAAGTTAGGGTGCTGATGGCGATCGTGTAACCTGCCCAATCCACTAACCCTACCCTTCACTATAACTATAAGCTCAACCTTAACAAATACGATCCCCACCCAACCACTGAACCTAACCTTAATGACTCTATAAGCTCCACCCCAACACCGGTGTGAGACTGCTGTCCTGGCGCTGTTGTCCTCAGACTGCTGTGGCATATGGTTCTGCAGTTGGTTATTATTGGCTAGTATTGGCTGTGATTGGACACGATTGGTTCGTGCGATAAATCCCGCCTCTTATTTTTGTACTAAAGTAGTAAACAACTCAGCGACTTAGTTATCACCGCTTTGTCACATCAAAATCAAACTTGAAATGGCCTGAAAACATGATGACACATGATGACATGATGATGGTGTTTACCGGGCTTGATGATCCGAAAATAAATTGAGTCAACCTTTAAAAATAACAGCTGAACAGTTCACAAATAATTTAAAATATATTGTTTAAATTGTTACTGCCTTTAGTTATTATTTTGGAATTGATGTAAAAATGCTTAAATTGAACATTAATTAAATAATGTAAAAATACTAAATAGAATTGTAGTCTATTTGGTTTCTATTTTTTATGTAATCTTTTAACTATTTTACACTATACAACACACATTAAATAAAACTGAGGGTTTTGCCTAATTTCAGAACACTACACACCACTGGATGTCTCATTTAAAAGAGGTGTATGAGACGTGGTAGGTCATTTTGCTGAGTTACAAATGAATATAGAGCCTTAATAATGAATTTAATGTCCATAGACGAAACAGACTATTTCTTATGTTATGTGACGCTCATGTATTTGCAGACTGAATCTCTCTAGTCGCTACATAACACTAGGTGGCAGTAATGTTTTAGTTAGAGACGAAAGCGGCCACAGAAGTCTGTTGTGTGCCAGAACATCTCATAAAATTTTACTGTTTGAATAATGCATTATTATATAGCACCCTCATTTCTGAGTATATATTTTAGGAAAATGTATTCTCAATGCATTATTATATAGCACCCTGGTTCTGAGTATAGATTTTAGGAAAATGTATTCTCACATGTTCCTTACTCACAATTTGGCTGAGATTTCTTTTTTTTTTTGGCAGATTTTTTTCCAGCCAGATCTATATTCATAGTTTTGTGGGGTTTTCTGCTTTATCTTCATACTGCATAAATGAGCTAATATCTTGTGAAGCTGATATTTATTGACGCGGTTGTATACTTTAATTATTATATCGCAATCATTTGCCCTTTGAAATGTCAAATCGTATTATTTATAAATAAGCTTCCACTCAAAAATGTTACCATTTATTTATCAGTCATGCTTTTTGTTACAACTGTTTTTGCAGCATTTTGCCTTGTGGTCTGTAATAGATATCTTTGAATTTGTTTATCTCTGCTATCAGAATTAGTATCTGCAATAGTTTATCTATTCCTAACAAAACAGAACTTTACATTAGAAAGATCATATTTTCTAGAGTAGTTGTTATCATCTGGTTTTGCCCATACCAGATTTTGCATTTATGGTGACCCAACAGAGCACCAAAATAGCTTTACAGTCAAAAGTAAATAAAATGTTCTATTTTGAAAATCCTATCTATGATTATATGGTTAGTTACATTAGCATTTTCTCTTTTAAAGTATCTTCAAGTACCTTGAAAAAAGTATGATTATACTTTTATTTCATTTGAATATATGAAGGAATCCATTGCTAGAAAAAAGATATGATTCACTGAATCCAGCGATCACTCTTACACTAATTGGTTGTTTCATTGAAGGAGGCCAGTGATCATCAATATGCTTTTAGTCAGAATATAAAGCAATGCCCTTGGACCCTAAATTAAGATTAAAACGGAGTGCAGTGTTATTGCATTAGACAAGAGCTTGTGTAGGAATGAGATGCATTCATTGCCTCTTTCAAGCAGCTATAGCTAAACAAACACCAAATTGCAAGCTGCCCCTCGCATTCCAAGTCTTTGCTTATTAATTTGGACACACTCCGCAATCACGTTGATTGAGCTGCGGTAATAAATGACTGGTTAGAAGCTCCATTGGCTGTTAAATGAACTCGTGGCAAATGAATATTGCTTAAAGGAATTTGCCAGCATCCGCTAGACTAGTGTGAGTTTCTGTCTGTGAACGGAGCTGTTTATTCAGAGGTTTAAACGGCCTCGTTTCATGCAGACTTCTTTTAGTTCCTGAAAGCAAAGCAGTCGGCGCTCAAATTCCACGAGACGTTCACAAATGGCTTTTGAAGGAGCTGTTCTACGCGCTTGCTAATAAATTCCCTCAGGTTTCACTGAAGGTGCCTGTCATTTTTTCTTGGCCGAGGGCCCTTGATGGCCAGCACATGATGTATCTCCACATAGCTTCATACTTTAGTCGAGTTTTAGATGCGGGGACTCAAAAAAAGTCAAGGTTCTTGATGATCCTGTTTTATATGCTAAAACTTCTGAAGCGGATTTACAAATTGCCTAGTTAAACAACAAAGCGATTCTTTTACTTTCTGTTTTCCCACAACATTAATTATCAGGGTTAACATGAAATATTGCTTTGCACAATTTAAATGATACCCATCGGCATTCTTCCATTTTTTTTTCTCCCATGTCCAACATTTGTTTCATAAATATATAAATTAAATGACAGATAGACAAATAACATGCTGGAGGGATGGATTTGTTTTCCCTCATGTGTGTCTGACATGAACAGAGTCTCGGTAATTAAGGAGCATCTTTTTCTCTGTCTTTGCTGGAGAGGAAAGAGGAGCAGGATGCTTCACGCCCCTGCTGGTTGTGAGACTTCATCAAAGCTGTGTTCTCCTCACTCCATTAGAAACAGGAGAACCCGACTGAGCCACACCATCAATTAAGATGGCAACAAAAGCAAAGGCGCACCAATGTAGTGTTACTTAGACAATGCGTCTCAGAGGCGAGGGAGAAATGCATTAGAGATGGAGAGAAGGCCAAGTGCAGGCTTAAATATCAGGAAATGTTTTGCAATTTCATTAACTGATGTGTAAATGCTTTGACTAGAATTATGAAATGACTTCCTGTACTGCAAATTATTATTTTATATTTTTTTTTTGGTGGTGCTTACTTAGGGTTAGAGGTTTGAACAAAAGGTTTTTAAAGGTTTAGCCTAAGGGATAATGTACAGTTAGACGGTTATCGCCACCCAAAAAAGCTGATTGGTCTTATCACACTTTTTTTTTTTTTTTTTTTTAATGTGCTGCCTTAAATTTGTAAGTACAATCAGCTTGGATGTTTCAACTTAAATTATTTTAAACTGACTTAAAAAAAAAAAAAAAGTTGAATCTTGAAAAAGCATGAAAAAGCAATGTAAAAATATATGTTGTCATAACTTATTGATAATAAATGTTTTCACAGCGTACTCTGCTACTTACCAAAGATATAAATATTTGAGGATGAAATATTTATTTTAGTTTACCTGAATATTATCTTAAAGCTTCCTCTAAAAGAGTTCTCTTAACGTTTAACAGTCAACCTAGCAGCAAGAAAAACACCACAACAATATTAAAGTCGGCATGAAACTGAAGTTGCGGTAGTCTTTTCTTTCTTATTGTAATGTATATGCAAGTGAAATGGCTTCTCGGAGAAGAAAAAAATGTAGAGCGAGACTTGATTTTGTCCATCGGGAATTGATTGGATGGTTGTGGTTTGCTATTGGTCAATCTCATGTGAGTGACAGGTTGTCCCACCCTCCCCCATGCCAGTAAACATGTCATCACAGAAGAGAGATGTTGTCGTTGCAAGAGGAAGGGGAAGTTATTTTGATTAAAGATTAAAAGGGAACATGATGGAAAAAAATGATGTGCACTGATAAAACATTTATAATAAATAGTGCAATATTTCATAAAAACACAAGTTTTAATTTAAAGTATTTTTAAAGGGATTGAGTTCTTCCAAAAATGAAAATTCTGTCATAATTTACTCACCCAGTTGAGTTTAATAAAATAAAAAGAGAGAAAAAAAGGAAAAGAGGAGAAATTGTATAGAATGTATGTAAATATTGCACTCTTAAAAAAATGAAGGTTCCTAAAGGAGGTTTTTGCACGAATGCCATAGAAGAGATAAAAAGTTTTAAACAAACTGTTCTGAATCTAAAAACCCCTTTTCCAATATGAAGAGCTTTTTGTGCAATGGGAAGATCTTCATGGAAACACAGATGCCAATAAAGAGTCTTTATTTTTAAGAGTATAAAGAATTTGAACTGGAGAAATCAGCATATGCCGGACAGAGACAACAGCAATGTTTTCTTTATCTTTCCATTTTTAATATAAATATTTTCTTAAGGTTTTGACATTGAGTAAAAAAATCTTTTTTTTTTTTAAGAAATTGACTTATAAACTGTCGAACTCAGCCCCAGAAACCCTTGGTGTTTGTTTTGTGCAGTTCATAAGAATCGGTCATCAGATTTCTTGGCCGGTTTGTGGACAGCCATAGCTCATGCTGTGCTATCTGGGTGGGGCTGTTTCTGTGACTCTGAGTTAAAAATGCTGTCGTTGATGAAAAACCAGAGGTGTCGGGAAGATGAATCGCTCATGTGAGTCCATATTCATCACCAAGGTGTCCCGCACTTCCGATGGCCCCTGACATAAGATAAAGAGCTGTGAGACAGGGGAAATGACCTCATCTGACAGCCTCAAATAGAACCAACGGCACAATGGAAATGGATTGGAGCGTTCACAGGAAATATTACCGTACGCTGTATTCATGATGTGTGGTACGATATGCTCTGCCCTCTTCAGCCCACTGATTGAATTGGCAGCGTTTTATTATTTTATTTTAGTTTACGGTGAAGCACGAAACGATGCCGCTCTGAAGGAGCTGTCTAAAAAATACAGCCGGATCGATCGAGCGAAGGTTTAATATCCTTAATTTCTTTCAATCGACCTGGTGGCCCTCTTTCTGTCAACAGAATTATATACTGTATGAGTTAGTGCAGTGTGTGCTTTGTTTGCCGGATTTACTGTCTTTTTAATTGCTTTTGTTTGTCCAATAGTCTGTGTACAGAAGAGCACACTTTGTTACAAACTCTAGCTGCCTCTTTCAAATTGATTTCAATAGTGCTATGATAACATGTTGCTAAGCTATGGTATCAAGACAATACTTTTAAATGCACTATTATTTTTGAATGAAATTAGTTTATTTATGATAAACATAATCTTGTTTTGTCTGGCATTTTAGATATATTGTTCACTGAGCTTATTACAATGTATTCTTGAATTGGCTTTGAATTATGTAGAGTGTTGTGGAAACTTACTTTTGAAAGTAGTGCATTACAATATTGTGTTACTCCCTAAAAAGTAACTAATAGTTACTTTTTATGGAAAGTAAGGCATTACTTTTGCGTTACTTTTTTTCTCCTGGACTGGGCTTACTTGTTTGTTTCGAAAAAAGTATAAAAATAGAAAAAGTTCTTTTTTTGGCACATGTAAAGGCCCTTTCATGCCTAAAGTGAAAAGAAAAATCCACAGTCTGAAGTAAGTTTACACCTGTACAGTAGCAAACCTTTCAGCTGTGCTGCCATTCTGGATTGCAGAAGAACATTCAACACTCTTACTTCAGCAATAAAAACAACACCACAAAAAGAAACTCAAATGTGATGCTAAACTAAAGTTATTTTTGCTTATTCCTATGGTTGAATTGGATCATCAGAGATCAGCAGCAAAGACACTGGTTAATAAAGTGAGATTAAATACATAAAGGCCTTGTTTAACAAACAGGGCTTAGACTAAGCCAGTAGTAGGCATTTAAATAGCTTCTATAAACGTGCCTTAGAAAAAGACATTACTGCTGTTTATCTTGAGACAAAACAATGGCAGTGAAATATTTTAAGATTATGTCAGTGCAAGTTGCAAAAACAAAGTAATTTGCGTTACTTATTTGAAAGAGTAACTCCGATATTTTATTGTAAATTTAAAAGTAATGCGTTACTTTAGTTACTTGAAAAATGTAATCTGATCATGTAACTTGCGATACTTGTAATTAGTCACCCTCAACAATGATGATGAATGTCTTACAATTTGAGCCATATGAGGTAAATTATGTATAATAAACATTATCTACCTTTTGGAACTTAAAAAGCCTTAAAATGCTATCATATGTCTTAAAATGCTATCCTATGTAGGCACCGCACTTGGTTTGGAAGCAGTTTAAGTGTAGAGAAAATCCGAGATATTCTTTATTTAATCTTCTGGCCGTTCGGTGCTCAAACCTTCCAGATAACATTGAAAAATAACGTTGGTATTACTGTAATGATTGAGGCTTTATGTGTTTAGCACTAGACACCTTCAAGGCCTCCATAAGCTTTAAAACCAGAATGACGTACGGTTGTATTTAGAGGAACGGACAGGAACCGCTTCAGTTGAAGCAAGTTTATTTGATCTCTCGCACTTCCGCTGAGAAAACCATGAAACACAATAAAGCATCTCAGCATAATCTATTTATTTATCTTTTCTTTTTTTTCTCCAGGACCTTAGTATATTCTTTGAACTCCTCTGCGTCTCAGCTAGAGCGTACGAAATCAATCCCGAATCAATACTGTTGTCTGATACCTTTATTTGACCATCTCTGTGCGGGCTACTTGGGATTGCGTGCAACCAACAGACGCGCCTGACACGACCATCAAACATGATTTCCAGCGAGTGACTTCATTCAATATGGCTCATAAAGAAATAGTAGTGTGCAAAAATCCATTTTTGGTCAGGCAAGGTGACCTTGTGGGAGGGGAAGTGGTCTTTGCTTTAAGGCTTAGTCACTCAAGTGGAGCCATCCATCACTGCGCGTTTCCAGGAAAAACAAATTATGCCCTGTACCAGCACATAAACGTGGCCAATCAATATTTCTGCCCTGCCTCAAATGTCACACATTTTACACCATTTCTAATCATCTTGTTGTCTTTCCACCCCTGCCAGTTCAATGGAGTGTATCATAGCCATTTATTTTTCTTCTTTTATTATTACTTTTTTTTATTTACGGTTGTTAAAATGTGTGACATCACCTTCCATCTTCTGAACTAATCGGTTTTGTTGCTTGAATCAATTGTATGCTGCTTATAATAAATAACCTTTTTGAGGTTCATTATTATTGTCTATTTATTTTATTTTGCTTTGCATATTATGAGGCATATTGAACATATTATTATTTATACCACCACTTCTCCACTCTGGGGACAGCTTTTTTGTTGTTGACAGTATATATAATTATCTAGAACAGTGTTAACAGTGTAGGTAGGAAATATGCTTTTTTATTATTATTATATAAATTTCAGATTTCTTTTCAGATTACATCTGAACACCATATGCATATCATAAGTGAGCATCCTTAGTCCACAGCATGTTTCAAACCACTTTTACAAAATAAATTAATAAAAGTGGAGATATTGAAGAAGGATTTAACAAGAGAAAAATGTGATAAAGGCCCACGGTATGGTTAGAGGAAAAACTGGTGCCTTTTCTCCAGGATTTAAAAAAAAATCAACTCAAATTGGGTTTTTCAAGAAGTCATCTGTTTCATGTTGCCAGAGAATCGTTATGTGGGACGTGGTCAAAGCTCTTCTCTCCTCCTCTCTTATCTGCACAATCCTGCTCTGATTGAAGCAGTAACTCTCAACTGCCTTTGATCAGGTCGTGTGTCACTTAAGACTGCTCTGAATGGAGTCTCATCTTCCTCATCCTGCAGAGTTCCAGATCGGCTTGGGCTCTCAATCAAAAACACAATTAGAACAGCATTAAAAAAAGACAGGGCTGCTCCGTCTTATCCATACAATCAGCTGCCTTTACCTTTCTCCATTCATCCTTCTCTTTTTAATTTTCTCTTTTTTTTGTTTCACAGCACGTCAGTTTTTTTGGTGAAGAATTAACCATTGATCGCCTCCGCGCTCCTACATGTAATGAATGAAAGCAGGAAAAGCAGATAGATTAGCTGCTACAGTCCAGCAAGCAGGTTTATTCATTTTTTTGAATTATGATATTTATTTTGTTTGGGCTGGATATCTGCATTCACGTAACGGTACAGATCGGAGATGAATTTGGTTGCTATGTGATGCAATTTCTTAAACTCGTCCTTTTGGCTGCTCACACTGTCATGGCAATGAGGAAGATTGTTCCCGGGAAGACGGGCAGCACTTCTGGAAAGCATTAATTACCACAGAATGGGACCATTAATCAGAGCTGTCTATGCCAGACAGAGCAGAAGGCAGCAGAAAAGGCTTCTGGGCTGAATGACTGGAGGTGTTCTTATGCATAGTACCTTAGTGCACAGGAGGACTGCAACCAAACTAGAACATTGACATAATGAAGACAGATTTGCTTTGGGGACCTTACCATTTCATACACGTTGACAGCTAGGGACAAGGTGGACCTTACTGAAATCCCACTACATTTTGCCCTTTCCTTTTCATCTTTTTGAATCATTGCAAATGTAAAAATTCAAAATGCATGGGAAAACAGCTATCAGCTATACTGATGTCACAGTATCTCTATGTTTTAAATCCTGGTATTGACATAAATATGACGAGTATATATATATATATAAAGTAGTGATGTCAATTAAACTTGTTTATTTGGTATAATTAACTAAAAAAAGAGGAATTTTCCCCCTATCTGAATATTCAGCATCACTGCAGGCACCTTTTCCTTTTCAACGCCACAAGTGCTGCCACTGTTTAGTTAATTCAGCTAAACAAGAAGTGCATGCTAATTTTGTCAATATTGTGCGAATGGAGACAGACTTGTAATGAACTTAATGCATTTGATCCAGTTGAGTTAATTCAATTCAAACAACCTTAAGGACCCCATGGAATCTTTTAATGAATGGAGTTTTCTTTCTTATATCGACCTATTCAAAGGGACGGAGTTGTTTCCTAACTCTGTTTTTAAATAGGTCTACATACATAGAATAAAATATATTCATGTAAACAAATTTGAAATGTGTAGTTTTATTGTATGATTAATTCATTAAATAGTAATTTGCTCACAAATCAGACTACACTAGTCACACTGTTTTTGATTCACTAAAAAGAAGCGGCTTTTAAGAGTCATTTGTTCACTAATCGGACTACACAAGTCACACTGTATGTTTTTGATTCTCTAAATGGAATAACTTGTAAGGGTAATTTGTTTGTGAATCGGACTACACTGCACTGCTACTATAAAGCTGTACAGGACTGTAGGGCGGGACATATCAAAGGATTACTCTCACCAGTAGCCGTAAATCATAATTTAATATTTGCTTTAGTAGTCGGGTGGCTTCATGTAGCTCAAACAGTGGAGCAAGAACTGATAAAATATGTATCAATGTCGCTTTGGATAAAAGTGTCTGCCAAATGGCTAAACTCACAAAAGGAGCATTTTGTTTGGATGAACACCTGGATATGTGGATATATATGAAGTGTAAGGTTGTAAATGTGTGTATCTGCTCTAAGACAATTTTGTCAACTTTTGAGAGTACACTAGCATACCCATTTTGCCTGAACTTGACCTGTTAGCAGTGATTTTGGCAGAGTAAATGCTACATAGAATTCACTTTAGATATTTTAGTTACTCGAGATTACCCTCATGAATATGGTCTTTCTCCATCTACCTTCGGCCAATTATTGCAGAGAACGGACAGCTATCATATTGAAGACTCATATTTGGCGCAGTTCCTTCTGGCTAAACGTTTATCTTCACAAACCACCAATGTGCTAACCTTAAGCGAAACCACTGGCCATTTTAAGCCGTCTTATTACTCTGAATGATTTCTTTCAGCTCTGGATCGCCTGTTCTTATGAATTCATCTATAACTGGAATCTAAGTACCTTTTTTTATTTTCCCTTTGTTGCAATAAGCTGAATAAAGCTTCCCTCTGCCAGAATGTATTTTTTTTTTGCTTAGCCTAATGTTTTCAGAGATAATAAAGCAGATGCTTTGTTGTTTTTTAGCATTACTGCAGCATGCATTCAAAAGGAATTTGGCAAATCGCATCGATCTCTCGCATCAGCCGCTTTAAATACTCTGTTTAATGTTGCATCACATCTCTGCCTCTAATTATCGGAAACCTCTCTGCTAGGATAAAATGGATAAGGCTTATTTGAACTTCTTCAAGGCCTTTTCTCAAGCAGTTTCAGCTTGGCTCTGTCAGTATGCACTAGCTGGGTGGAATTTCTGAGTGATTTCACAATCTCGCTAGAATTTTTCACCATGATTTACAAAGCTCTTGCCCACTTCTGATGTCATTATGATGTCATTAATTTCCCCCCCTAGAAGGACGTTTGCAGATTCAATCCATCTTTAAAGCATCTGTGCACACGTATATCCGCCTGTCTGAACTCTTGTCTCCATCCCACAGATATTCTCCTGCAGAGAACTGATTTACCATCAGCATTTTAATGGCCATTCACTTTGCAGCCAGCACCGGCTAATGAGTCCACAATAATTAGTTGAGGTACGTTGAGCAGCACCAGTAAAAGTCCAGGTGGTGTGACTAATTACAAAGGTGTTCAAGGCCTTACTTACACAAGAACAAGAGAGCGGACACCCACTGCCAATGCTTAGCTCTCAGTGAGAGGCAGGGCGACATTTGGAGACCAAAAAAGCAATCATTCCCACATTATCGTTTCTGCTAATGTGCTATTTTCTTTAACAAGATGATTAAATATTTGTTTCCTGTCAGTAAGCATTAAGTATTGCTGGCAAAGTCAGTCTGTCACTTTTTCGAAGACATAGCAAGCGCCATGCATCATGGAACATCTTTATAAAAATCAAAAAATGCTCATTTGACAGGTACGTGTTGCATTAACAGCATTAACATTTTCATGTCTTAAGCAAAAAACACAGATGTGCTAAATATACTGTTGCATATTTTTAAGGTCTCACATCCGAGCTGTCAATTTGGCTTTGGGTACCTCTCAGATCCCTTTGCGCAGGTATATTTTTTATTTTTTTTGAAGTCTCTTAGGCACTTTTTTAGAGTGAGGAACAGCTTAAGATGAAAGAGGTAGTTCCCCTGCAGGATTATGTACAATGAATAATTTAAAGTGGAAAAAGAAAGCTCAATTCCGTTAACCTTGTAAGTTATTTATTGTTTTTAGATGGATGTCATGTTTGCTAATATCCTCCCCAGTCAGCCACAACTGAAAATGGAAATTCGGTGGAGTCATTTTAGGGACGTCATCTCCAGAATGCATGCAGACTCTGACGGATGACTTGTACAAGGCCGGAGTTTTTCTGCTTGGCCAGAGGTACAGAAATTCAAAGGAGCCTTGAATATTTATGCTTTATTTTTGACCTGGACAAACTTGCGCTGTTAAAATGACCACTGAGGAATCCTTCTGACCTGAAAACGATGGGAGCATGCATTTGCTTGTCACAAAAAATGGACAGTTCATTTAAAAAGAAATGGCAAACATTATACCATTTATTCATCCTTATGTTGTTCCAAATATACACACACAAAAAACAAAACATATTTTGAGTAATGTTTATGCTGTTCTTTTCCACGGTCTTGCTCCAAAAATGAAACAATAGCACAATATAAGTTCCATTAAAATGATCCGTATGAGTTATATTTTATATAACTTAATTTATAGGAGTATAGATAATATATATATATATATATATATATATATATATATATATATATATATATATATATATATATATACATGTGTTGTGAATGATATTTGAGAGCTATGACAGATGAAATTGTATACATTTTTGTAAAATTTCTTGAAATTATCTTCAGATGGCTCTCAGATCTCATTCAAATCTAAGCTGAAGATCATTTCAAGAACTTTTACAAAAATGTATACATTTTTCATCTGTCATTGCTCTCAAATCTCATTGGGCTGCTTACAGTATATGGTATTTTTCCTGTCGTTGTAAGCATAAACATTTTTGCTTATCTAATCACTTTTGTTACATAGACATAAAAATGTCATACAGGTTTGGAATGTTTTATGGGTGAATAAATGACATACATTTTTATGTTTTGGAAATCTCACTCAAAATCTAGTTCGTCGTCAAAGTTGGTATAGAGGTTGGCATACATGCTTCAGTATGTTGAGCTCACATGAGTCCAACTCATGTTGTTTCCCATTCCCAGATCATAAAAACATAATCCATAGTATAGACAGCTTCCTATAAAACCTGGACTTTAAGTATAGTGATGTCCTCTCCTCATTGTCATTGTTGAAGGTGATCACTTTGATGCTCAAGAACCTTTTTTTTTTTTTTTTTTTTTTTTACTCCTCCCAAGATAATAAAGTTCTTTCACAGTCGTTAGATGAATTTTCAAATCGCTTTGCTGACAGATGGCTTCTTTCAGAGAGTGCTGTGATATAAAAGGTGAGACACAGGCCAGCATTTTTATGGTTTGAAGGCGCAAGCTGCTGCAGGTGCAGATGCATGGGAGGAAAAAAGTGTCTGGGTACTAAAACACTATTTCTAGGCCAGGGGAAACATTTTCCAAAGACTACTTGATAAGGGGGAAAAGATAAAACTGATAAGAGCGGGTGCACAAAAGAGCAAAAAATAAATAAATTTTGAGAAAATTGAGGGCGATTTGTACGGACATCAAAGGTCAACCGGGACCAATTTTCGTGCCTTGGCTTTCCTCCCAGTAAAGGGAGAGATTTGGCTGACTTGTTCACCTTTTGTTTTATTTCATTTACTTTGTTTTATTTTATTTATTAAGCATTTACTCAAGGTCAGCATTGGAGGTTGACGCAAACATCAACATCACATTCACAACCACAGTGCTGCTCATTTCCAAATAACTTTAGCTGTAGGAACAACACTCTTGAATTTGTAGGTTTATCTTTTTCAAAGTCTTGATTTTCCCTTTCAATCCTCAATTCTTTAAGTCATTTATAGATCTCAGAATTAGCCACTGCTCGGACAGATCAGACTGGCAGATGTTCCATTGTTTACACAAAGTAGTTCCTCAGAATGTCCTTTACGTGTCCTCTCCCATGGTCATTTGATAAATCACACTGCCTTTGGTTTATGTGGCGGCTCGGTGCCTTTGAAGCCTTTGGAGCTACTTTTGGCACGGCATCACCAGGGTTCTGACGGACTGGAGGTAAACTGTGGAGCCCTCAGTAATTCGCTCATTGTTCCTGGTATTTTCGTTTCCTCAGAGCAAATGGCTTGTCGTGTATCTCCCAGAGAGAGTTTGCCTAGATGGCGCTTGACTGCTCCCTCAGAACCTCTTCTCGATGCCTGGACGGTTCCTGGGGAGTTTTTGCCCCGGCTAAAGCCGGGGTATCTTCACCTGCGTTCCATTTCTTCCTTGGCTCGTGAATAATTCATCCCATAGCTGTGTTTGGTCTGAGGCGGTGGGTCTGTTTCTCCTGCAGGTATAATGAGAAGCAGAAGCGGTGGGCTTTGAAAAGGGTTCTGTATGGATGCAGGCCAAAGCTTTACCCTTTCCATGGGTTCAATGTGACCGCAGAGAGAGAGCCAGGCTAAATTTACTCCTAATGTCTCTCTGAGATCACCTTCAACCTGCTCTGTTCAGTAATAAGACCTGTTTACCTCCGCCGCTCAGAGAATCAGCCCTGGCATACGCCGCCATTTTCCCTTGCCTCTTAAGAGTTTTTTTTTTGCTTGTGAACTCCAGACCTCATCTTCCTGAAACACATTAGTTATCACATGGAGTGTAATCTGAGTACATGTGCTGTTCCATCCCCCCTAGTGTAATGTGTTTATAGAATATGGCATCCTTGTCAGATCAATAAAACCAACATGGACCGACTCAGGGAGGACAAGCCTGGAAAGCAAACAAAAAGGACCGACGTATTATCGTTTCTAATCCTTGTATCGTTAGAACTCCTGCCGAATGTGTGAGACTCATTATGACATGTTGTCCATGGCACATCTATTTAACCGACAAGTTCATCCGTGCTGTCATCTCAATTGTTCAACCCTGGCATCTCAGACAGGCCGTCTTTTGGAGGACGAGACTGTGACAGTATGGTACGCTGAATTCATTCATGATGAGCTGATTTGAGATGAGCTTGCTGGAGGTTTTATTCCTTCAGGTTAAACATTCCCAAGAATGAGTTGAGCAGGAGAGACAAAAGACTGCGTTTTTGTTCCTGTCCATATTCAGAATGGTTTGCACCCTATACCTGTGTGCCATCGTTACTGGCGCACTCAGAGTCACATGGATATACGGATGTGCATTCACAGAACATGTGAATAATTGCCGGCAATTACTGCATTTTGTAGCAAACAGGGAACATAGGAGGCTATGAGGGAAGGTCAGCCAGCATGACCTGGACTGCAGTTTTCTCTGCTCTGTCATTTTCTCCGACAAAACGTTCTCGACCCTTTATTATTTCTCGTGCTTTCATCTCTTCCACTGAAAAGTGCTTGTGAGGGGTGAATTTCATTGAGGTTGGCAACTGAATCTTGTTGCACAAATTCTGTCGCGGCTTCTTTTTCGTGACAGTTTCCCACTGACAAATGTATTTTGTCTCTTTTAATGTCACTGAAGAAAGTTGTTCCCATGCGGTGACAGTTCTTTCTTTTTTTCTACACCTCTCTTTTGTTTGTTTGCTTTTTATTGTGCTGTCATAAGGAACAAAGTTTTGAAATATCTCGCCTGTTAGTTGTCACCTTCCTGTGCAGGTATTGTAATGTGTCGTTGCAGCTGTGTTTAAACCAGAGTTTATTCTTTGATTTCTTTTATACTTTCGTTCCTAAAAGTCATTTTCAAATTGAATTGAATTAAAGTAGCAAGCCGGATAAAGAACTGTAATAATCAAAGAAAAATTAAGTGTTTATAGGAATGTTATTTCTATATATATATATATATATATATATATATATAGGAATTGGTTACAGATAATTGTAACAAAACGTGGTTAAAGGTAAAAAAGATAAGCCACAGAAAAGAACTCAATGTGGTATTCACGCACACAGAAAGCTGTCTCTCGGACAGCACGCAATCGTGAATTCGGTTCTCTTCTGTAGCATATATGGCCAAATACACACAAAATTATGTCAATATGCCCGTCATGGCTAGTATTCACATAAAAACAGTCGTTTATGTTTTAAGTGAACATAAACAGTTGAGAAAGAAAATGTGTTTGGATCAGTTATAATATTATATAATTATAGTTTAAATTTATACAGACTTACAGGTAAAGTGTGTGAATTTTAGCGACATCTAGTGGTGAGGTTGCGAATTGCAACCAACGGAAGTTACGGTGGCCGACAGGAAAAGATGTCGTCGTCTGAGACAGCAGAGAGTAGCCAGTTAAGCAATGAGGTTTCTTTACAAAGATAAAGTAAGAAATTATGTTTACTTAATTATTCAGTAAAAAGAAATGTTATTGGGAATATTATTGTTACTTGTTCATCATTGTGTCAGTGTTTTATTCGCTGACTTTAGCTAGTTTCTTTGCACAAAGAACAACATGGTGACGAAACGCGTTTGTCGGTTTAGGGTCACTGTAGAAACATGACGGCGCAAAATGCCGACTTAACATGTAAGGGGACCCGCGGTGTATGTAGATATAACTGCTCATTCTAAGGTAATATAAAACATAACGGTTCATTATGTAATGTCTTTATACACCACTGAAAACATAGTTATGTATATGATAATGCATTTCTGTCTACAGATCCTCCTAAATATTACACAGTGCACCTTTAAAGCATTATCGTATCACATATCGAATATCGCATTAACATATCGCTTTTTTTCTTTAATATCGTGGAGCCCTAATTTTTATGTACACAAGCACCTATACACTTATTTCAATAGGTGACATTTCAAGCATTGCTTATAAATATTGTCTGTGTTTCTTGAAATTCTCCACATATTGTTTTAATGGTTATTCAAACTGAAAATTAAAAGTTTTATTATACAGTTGATACATTCATTTTTGTTACTCCAAACATAATGGCACCAAATATGAATTGTAAGTGAATTTGAACATTGGTATCAGTTTTATCTGATATTAAAAAAAATAATAATAATCAAAAGTTATATATGAACAATTTGGTGTCCATGGCTCTGTTTATCTATAAAGCATATACAGTTGTGGTCAGAATTAATGGCACCCCTGGTAAATATGATCAAAAATGGCTGTAAAAAAATAAATCAGTATTGTTTTTCCTTTTGATCTTTTAATCCAAAAAAAAAAAGCAAAAATCTAACCTTTCACTGAAGTAAAATAATTGAAAGTGGGGATAAATCACATTATGAAATAAATGCTTTTCGCCAAAACACGCTGGCCATAATTCTTGGCTCCCTGTTATTAAATACTTTTGCAACCTCCTTTTTCCAAGACAACAGCTTCTAGAGCTTTAGAGTCTTCTCCTATAATTCCTGATGAGTTTGGAGAACACCTGACAAGAGATCAGAGACCATTCCTCCATACAGAATCTCTCCAGATCCTTCAGATTCCCAGATCCATGTTGGTGCTTCTTCTCTTCAGTTCAGCCCACTCATCAGGTCAGGGGACTGCGACGGTCATGGCAGAAGCTTCATTTTGTGCTCAGTGACACATTTTAGTGTTGATTTTGATGTTTGTTTTGGACCGGTGTCCTGTTGGAAGATCCATCCATGACCCATTATAAGATTTCTAGCAGAGGCTGTCAGGTTTAGATTTTTTATCTGTTGGTATTTGCTAGAATCCATAATACCATGTATCTGAACAAGATGTCCAGGACCTCCAGCAAAATAATAGGCCCGCAACATATAAGATCCAGCAGTTTATTTAACCGTAGGCATGGGGTACTTTTTTTATCCCTGTTCTGCATCTATCTACACATCTGGTGGATTTGCTGCCAAAAAAATATATATATATTTTTTTTCATTTGACCATAGAATACAGTCCCTTTTGAAGTTCCAGTCGTGTCTGACAACTGAATATGCTGGAGTTTATTTTTGGAGGAGCGAGGAGGATTTTTCTTGAATCCCTCCCAAACAACATGTGGGGATGTAGGGGTTGTTTGATATATATTTTTAGGCTTTCTGACCCCAAGACTCCAATAATCTCTGCAATTCTCCATCTGTGATCCTTGCAGAGTCTTTGGCCACTCAAACTTTCCTCCTCGCTGTGCATTAAGAAAATATAGACACACGTCCTCTTCCTGGCAGATTCGTAACATCTTTAGTTGATTGGAAATTCTTAATTATTGTCCCTGATGGTCTATTTTGTGAAGCTCAACAATCTTTTGATGCACATCAGATTTATAATCTTTGGTTTTAGATAAATGATTAAGGGAATTTGGCCTTTGTATTTCCTCATATTTAAACTTCTGTGAAACATGAAGTCATAGCTAGTCAATTTCATGATCCTAATCACCCTGGTGTGCTAAAAAAAAACACCCCCCCCCCCCACACACACACACACACACACACTTTCAGTTCTTTTACTTGAATGAAAGGTTCAATTTTTGCGAATTTTTTTGAATGAAAGATCAAAAGGATAAACAATGCAAATGTATTTTTTACAGCCATTGTTGATCATATTTACCAGGGGTGCCATTAATTCTGACCAACTGTAAACCCTCAAATTTCAGTGCTTTTTATTTAATTAATTGGAAATGCATTCTCAATTCAATTCTGAATGATGTGCAGTCCTGCTCTGAATATTTTCAGAAAGGCAAGAACATCTAAAAATACAGCCGTAAACTACAGGACTATAAATACACAAAAATAACATCCTATATATAATATAATACACGCAACACAAACATTGCAATGCATTGCTTCTTATACATGTCAACTCTGTTCTCTTCATCAATGCATTTTAAAATGTGTTGACCTCAGCACATGTGCTTGGGAAGCACTGTGAGCCGTATTTGAAATGCTTACTGAGGAATTCGTTCATTGATTGTCAGCAAAACGTGGCTTTGAGACATGCACTTTCTTTATGCCCCAATTCTCAATATTTCATCAAGACGGCATTAACCCTTCGCATGATTCAGCTCTTTACCATTCCCATTGTCACATGGTTATTGCTGCATCGCTTTGCTGTCTCACTCAACCGCGATGCCCCATTAAGAACGCTCATTGCCATTGTCGTATTTCACACCGAGCCCAGCTATGCAGGTATAACCAATGAAAAACAATTACCTCTGCCGTTCAATAATGACCCTATAGTTAAGATTTGACCTTGCGTGTGATTTGTCTGCACTATAAACAAGAGAATGTCGGCTGTGGGGGGCCGTCTGAGCGGTCATCAGATTTTGATTATCTTAATCTCTCTGAGGGGCTTTATGGCCACACCGTCGATGAGCAGGATTCAGCAGTTTTCCACAGAAGGTTATAGACGCACGCTTTTTTTCCTCTCCTGCTGTTCTATTACACGAGCAGCTGTGCCATTTTCACTTGCCTAAAACCCCATAAAATTTTATTTCAGCTTTTCTCAAGGTGTCATGATCTTCAGGTTTGCAGGTGTGATGCCATAATGGATGTGTGCCTGAGTGAAGCTTTTTTTTTTTAAATATCCCCCAATAAGCATTTCCACACCTCTTTGTAAACACCTGAAAAGTTGTGAATATTAAGTCACTGCATTGGATTTATATGTGAACAAACCCTGAAAGTAGGTCTTTACGACATATTTGGATTGACAGATGGACTTTAATTTAATTTTATATTAAAACACAATTAGGCATCAAACTCCTTGAAACTGCTCATGCACACACTACTGTACTGTATATGTTGTGGAGCATCTGATGCTGTTAGTTTTCCTTGCTTTGTACTGTTCTTTTACAATGCAGATGTGAATATATAGAATTCTCTGTTATAGAATTAACCATCAGTTCTGTCAGGACCACTATCGTCAAATATGATTGACAGTTAGCATACAGTTTGGATTGGCGCTATGGTTCGGTTCTGGGCAAAAAAACAGCCTAGCATGGATAAGAGCAGGGAGAGCAGCAATAAACCCCCTTCAGTTAAACAGAACAGAACCAACATGAATGTATTGCAGATATCATTAATTCAAGATTTTAAAATATAACATCATTCGAGAATGTATTCTGATTCAAGGGGAATTAGAAAACCATACTGACTGGAGGAGCTGGGGATGGAGGAGGGTAATTAGCGCCTGACAACGCAATAGCTGCTGATAATACTGAAGGAGCTTATATATGTATACAGTTATAGGCATTGTATTCCTATAGGTAGACGCTGATGCGAGCTTGACTAACGTGACCTGCCAGAACTGACGCTACGCTTAATTTTTAGTGCAACAACAGCCGTCGCCAAACACCCAATCCGCGGGTAGCTATTGTATGTTGTATCTACTTTTCATCTAGAACAAAGGACTTGTGTATTTCTTACTTTTTATTGACTTAATAATGACAGCGGCATCAGATATCTGCCTCTGACCTGCAGGAACTAAAAGTCGAGTTGGGTTACTCATGCTCGGTAAGGCAGGGAACCGTATGCCGTCCTCTGGTCACTGAGGCTGACGTACATTTGTTAAGTCTGCAAGTTCCCTCGGCGGAACACATCAAAGGGAGAAGGTGTGGCGGACAGCTGGCTATCGGAGACTGTATCTGAAAGATAAATGCATGCATGCCGAGAGCTTCCTCTGGCCCCCTTCCTGTAGAGAGACCGGTGTAATTGAGAAAGATGGCTTCTGCCAGAGTGGGGACACAAAGTCCTCTACGTGCGTCTGTTCCTTTTGGCGAAACAAGGTGAATCTTCTTCCGGGGGTTACAGCATTGATGTGCTGAACTCCTGCCATTGCTGTAGACAAATGGTCCCATCTACAAGGAGGTGTGACTGGTGTAAATTATGGGTTATTAATGTTCCTTATTGAATGTGTATTTATATCTCGGAAAAGGTTGATGGTGTTACTCTGGAAGAATGACTTCAGAGATGAGATGAAAGAACACCTCATTTTCACTCAGTAGCTGGGCATTTCTTTAACTGTGTGCACCTTTATGAAGTGTTGGAAAATCAGCTTTTTTAAAACGTGATATTTTCAGTAAGAACATTTTTTTCCCCTGAAATGTTCCATCACAATGTCATTTCTACCACAACTCAACTATGTACTGTATTTTTTAATAGCATTATGTGAATTTTTGGGGGGATTCCTTTGTCTGGCTGAGATTCATTTCATAGCTAGCATTTTGAGTATCTGAAATGCACTCAATTAAACATTAAATGAAATAATGTGTTTTTAGACTTTTTGGATTATTTGGCAAAAATACCGTGTTTGAAAATTATTCACAATAGTTATTTTGCCTCTTTTCTGTTGCTTTTTTTCATGTCTCCTTGAAAAAACAAGTTCACTTTTTTAAGATACTTTTTATTTCTTAAAAAAAAAAAAAAAAAAATGAGCGTTCCAATTTTACAGTTTTTGCAATTATATTAATCTTTTTTTAGTCTTTGGGGCAAGATTTGTTGTTTGTGGTGGAAGTGACACCCGTGGACAGTCAACATTTCACACAATACTTATTGAAACGTTTTATGACGGTTTCACTCCGATTTTATTATTGTATTTTTTTAAAATGTGTAATTTTAATTGCTATTTTTAAGATGGATTGTCATTTTGAGACTGAATGTCTCAGTATGGGAAAAGAAAAAACAACAACTTGTTACTGAGTCAATTTTAATGCCGCCTTAAAGTTAAATATGAAATCAGTTAGTTTTAATAAACATCAGAGCTTAACAGTGCCTAAGTACTGTAACTCCCATCTATCCTTGCATCTCACTTAGAGAAGAGTAGAGAAGCGTAGAGAAGATCCCTCACGTGTTTCTCGGTTCCCCTGCATACTCAGCAGATCTGTCAATGTTATCAGAAAAGGAACAGTAGGAGCTCAAAGTGCCTCACCCTTCTCATGTGCGTCCATCACACACACACACTCATTCCCTAAGCCGCCTGGAACGTCTCCTTCCCTCATTTCTGCCTCGTCGTTTTAGCCTAATTGTGTCGATTCACAGGCAGAGCGAGCCGCATACATAATCAATTCTGATACTCAGACTGAGAATCCCCAGCTTTCCGCACATCAAAGTCGCGGAGCCAGCCAAGACCAGCTGGTTATTCTCGCCCAGCCGTCCCACACAGAATCAGCAGGGGAGGACGGGCCGAGGACAAACGTTTGTCACAAGATGCCGGGAATGTTTCCCTACTGTAAATATGTTCTCCTTCACACTGTTAAAGGTGCTGTGCGTAATGTCTCCGCTGAGTGATGACTTCGGTAAAAGCGAAAGGCATAAAAGAGACGCCCGACTTCATTTCGCTTCAATTGCAGACACTGTTATACGGCCTCCTACTGAATGTTTTCTCAGTTGGCCAAGCATCCAGAGAGCTATTCACATAAAAGACTCTGATAGTGCCAGCAACTTTAGTGAGAGATTCATATTTAGAGTCCAGGGCAAGAAAAACAGAGCCGGTCCAGATGGTCCGTCGGCGAGGTGCGGGATCCTACTGCAACCCCATTAAAAAAAGTACAAGTCCTCGTTGAGCACTTTTCGATGTCCCGTGCCCCGCGGCCCCTCCGCGCAGAAGTGCTTGAGCACGTAATTAATTTCTTGTTCTCATTTTTCCTTCATTTTCTGGTGATCTTTCTTTATTGCTCTGTCTCTTTCTGTAAATGTCAGAGGGTTCCTTGTTGTATGCTTTAGTGGTTTATATCGAGCAACAGTGTTTCCACGTCTTACAATGGGTAAGCTAGTGCATATTATTCCTACTTAAGTCAGCTTGATGGTGTTAATTCTCTCACGGTCTGCTGGGAGAGCACTCAGCCATAATATTTAGAAACAACACACTCATCATATGATGTATCGTTACACCAGGCTATTAAGACAGACAGCGAGTAATGCCTTGGAGAGCAGCTCCTCAGCATCTAGCACACTCAGAGGAAACTATAGATTACTATCTCACACACACACGCACACATGCACACACACACAGAGAGAGAGAGAGGGAGAGTTCATTTTGATCGCTCCTTACATGGCATGAGATAATGAACTGTTGTCTGAGAGAGCAATTACATTTGTGTGCCCAACCAGGACAAACACAAATCTTTGACAAAAAATGATATTACAGTATCACTCCAAGAGCAAGCCAAGTGTGCACATGTCACGCCTCTGAGCTGAAAATGTTTTGGCATCACATCCCAACTGCATACTCACTTTCTCACACTTGACTTGGCAGGATGCAAACTTTTGGTCTTGACTTGTGGGTAATGTGCGCGGGCTTGTCACGAGAGCTTTGAGCCTTTTGAGATGGTCCCGGGGACCCACACACACACACAAATCACAAATGAAATATATCTTTGAAAGGAATAGTTCACCCATAAATGATTTACTCACCGTTATGTTGTTCAAAATCCATATTTAATCTTTATTTATTCCGTAAAACACAAAAGGTGATCTGATTCATTTATTTTGAAAGAAAATCCATATTAATATTACAGACCCTTTCCAAAAAATTAGAATATCATGGAAAAGTTTATTTATTTCCATAATTCCATTCAAAACGTTAAACTTCCATAGATTGTAGATTCAGGGCCCACAATTTAAACGATTTCAAGTATTTAGTTGTTTATTTGTACATAATTTGGGGTTCCAGCTCATAAAACCCACGAAAACAGAATTTAAAAAAATTAGAATATTACATGAAATCACACAGTAATTACACAGTGATACCATGGTCATTGAACCAGGTTTTGGCAGTGTGGGCAGGTGCAAATCCTGCTGGAAAATGAAGGAAGCATTCAATGCACACTTAAAAACTTCTAACCAGAAATGACTTTGCTCTAGTGTATGCTAGCAATTTGTCTATTTTTTGAATTCCTCTTAGGAATTTTGGGAGAAACATCTGAGACATGTGAGCCCTTCATTAGCTATAGTCTCCTGATCTATGAATGCACAATTTAAAACATCCCTCTGGGAGAATGTTAATATACCGTGATGACACCGCCAAAGTCAGGCAGACTGAGACCACCAAGCAATCTCACCACATGAACAAAAAAAACAAAAAACAAACAAAAAAAAAAATATATATATATAGTTTTATTTATTTCTCTTCTTTTTGTCTATTCTTATTTACTTGCATCTTATCAGAGAGTGAAGCCTTTACTGTATCAGTGTAAATTAAAGCAGTATCAGTCTGTTTTTTTTTTTTTTTTTCTCTGTTTTTCTGTGGATTTATCCAAGAAAGAGGTATTTGGTTTAGCAAAGGATTTAAGTTCCCTGCTGCTCTTTTGAAATAGCGCTGTCTTTGATGTCCAGAGGACAGGGCAATGTTTTTTCTTTTCTTTGCACCCATTGTGTTTTATTTTTTCTGTGTGGAATTTGTGTGTGTGTGTGTGTGTGTGTGTGTGTGTGTGTGTAGAAGTCAGCATAAAATGGCATTCTGCTTCTGTAATGTCACATTTCTTAGTGAAACAGGGTATTCAATGTACAAATGTAGGACAAGACATGATTTAATCCATCGGGAATTGATTGGATTATGAAAAGGGGTCACTATATGACTGATAGTTCAGTGGCATTAGCCGAAAAGGAAAGTCTTGTCTCTCTCTTTGGATTAACATGCACAGAGGAATCATGCTCAGGAAAGTGTTAGGAGAGCAAATAGAGTCAATGTTGGTTTCATGTTGACTTTAGCCAAGCAATAAGGCAAGTATGCTTCTTTCTGGTCTAGTCGGGATATAACTCATCTTCTCCCACCAGTAGCGTTAGGCTGGCCGGCACCAGGCTCCCTGTGGGTTACAAAGATCAGACTGGGAGGTGGTTTGCTGCAGGCAATAAATCCTTTGACATAATCTTGCCACATTTGTGGGGAGCTGAACTCCTTTTCGGTATCATTAGCGAGACGTATCATCTGATATGTGGAGATAAGCGGGCTTGGAAAATTATTTACTGTGAGGAGCAACGGCTGCTTTTATATTGTTACTGTATCTTTGTTTGCACATTTTAAAACTTAAAAATCTTGTATTTTCTCAGAGCCATGGAGAAGTGTTCATTGTGCATGTTGAGCTGTGGTGCTACTGCGGTTGATGCAGGTTTGAATCCAGCATGTCTAGTTTCTTGTTTATCCAATAAATAATTGTACCATACAATCACTGTCCTGATTATAGTCACGCCATTACGCAATTTTTCATGGTTTTGCTGCGTCAATGCAACAGTTAGACTAGCCTGTGGTAATTTACGAGACATACATGAAGCTAAATCAACAAAGGTTATCAAGTCAAAGTCATGTATTAAGCATTTTCAGTTCATTATGTTATGCAGCTAGTCACAGAAGGCGTCAGCTCGCTAACAACGTGCCGTCAAGGCCCATCATGCTATTGAGAGCCTGGTATATTTACATGCCAAAGAGACAAATATGTCTTGACCAATCAATAGCATTTGTTTCAATTACGCTTAAAGTGAGCTATTATAACGATTTTCTGTGCCATATGTTTAGCAGATCACTGATGTATTTCTGACCCATGTATTTGATTAGATGGCAACTCTCCAGTTGATAGCACTATGGTCCTGCAGACATTGATCTATAAATTGCATTAAACCGTTTTAGCTGCTGTGGTTGAAAGTTACAGTAGCGCCTCACAGAATTAGAGCTGTTGAAACCGCCTTCTTGGTTACACGTTTTCCTCCCTATACAAGATATAATAAATAAACCAAATAATGTGGTAAAAAATAAACATCCCTCCTGTACCTAATTTTAAAAAAACAGAAAGTGACAGCCTTCTAATTGGCCAACATTTACTTTTTTTTTTTTTAAATCTACCTTTTATAATATTACTAATGATTATAGATATATTATTACAGTTGACATTTAAGGAGCTTTTATAAACATGCCTTAGAAAAAAAAACATTACTGGTGTGAATCTTAAGATTAAGATTAAGCCTTGTCTGTGAAACCGGGAAAAACTTGTAATGGGCAGAATTTAAATGATTGATTTTATAATCAGATGTGAGGATTGGACCTTATAATACGAGGTAATAATAAGTTCTCTCAAAACTCTTTCCAACAATATATATTACAAAAATAATACATGTAAATGTACGCCAATGGGCATTTCCAAAAATGCCTGAGGACTTTTCCATTGTTAAAATTAGCCTAGGTTTGCACTTGTACCTATTTTGCTCAGAGGACCAATATTCCAGCAGAGCGTTTTATGCTCCCTGCAACAAAAGATCAATGTTCCATTAGAATAAGTGAGCTGTTAAATTCATTTCAACCTTGGTGCTATTATTTGATTTGGGGTCGCGTTACGACATGTTTGCCTCCTCTCTCACTCCAAATGTTTCACCCTCTCCCTGGCTTAATCCATTTTATGATGGCCAGCAAATGCCAATCAATATCACTCATTGTAGTTTGCGTCTACGTTCCCACAGTGCATGGATTGAGGATTGAGTTTCTACTGTTGAAGGCTCCCAGAGTAGCAGAAGGGTGAGTGTATACGCTCACCCATCTTCTTGATCTTGTGGTGTCTGCTGGCTCATCTCTTCCACACCTGCTCCGGTGTGAGCAAACAGACGTCTACTTCCATGCAGCTGCTAATTAAATTACAACCATTAATCTTCATCAAATCTGGGCTTGGGCTCTCAAGTTTCTAGTACATGCAGTGGATGAAAGCTCTGAGAAAGGAGAGGAGGAAGAAATGAATTGATAACCACTTCAGCGAATCACGCTTAAGAGTTTTTCTTCTGCGTCACAAATAACTGACGACCAATTGAATGAAAAGAGACAGCAGCTCAGACCAAATTTGCGGAACGGTGTAGAGCAGACTTGCAGGTTTGTGACCTCAGATCTACAGGTGCTGGCTCATATATCACCCCTCAAACTCCTGGAATTGCACCTAGGAGCATTTTGTTAGGATGTCCTGATCTTTAGCTCACCACTTTCCAATGCATTGGCCTGGGCATTTTTTTTTTTTTTTTCTCAGAATCAAAACGCATACTCTAAATTTATTTAATAACAGCTGCAATCATTATGAATTCAGAGTATGTGTTTGCAAAACTCTCTGCATCCCATTTCTCTCTTGTACTTCAAATGCAGAGACAACTGGTTGAATTTAAAGAGGGAAGTGCATCAGGCTCTGTATTTGGCTTCTCTTGGGCTTCCTTCAGTTTTATCTGATTATGTGATAATGGAAAAAGTGAGATTACAAGGACCTTGTGTGAGCTACTTGTTGAACTGTCTTATCAGCCAGGCTGCATAATTTTTCAGTATGTTAGACATGTTTTGCATGATTAATTATTCTTTTGTGGAAGGATTGTTCAGCTTCGCTGCCCTTCGGCAGGCAGCTATGTCCGTGTGCCTGCTTTCGAACATGTGTCAGTACAATATGTAACATGCAGGAGTAGTATGCTTTCCTATATCAGACAGAGATTCACCAGGGTCATTTTAAAATCGTGCCTTGCCTGCTGATAATGAAAGTTTTCATTTAAATAAGCATTTTCCCTGAATAGGAAATATGTTACATACTGAGTCATTCCATCCAGCTAACAAGTGTGAGTAATATATATATAAAAATTCTGCACAGAAACACGAGACTGGTAGTTTGTGTATACTGTGTGTATATATAGGGCTGGGATGATATACAACTATCTCCCAATTCGATACTATCACAGTACTTGGGTGATTTTTAATAATTGCGATTCGACATTGCTATTGCAATTTTTGTTTGCTTTTTTAACTCTGGACCATGGGGAAAAGTTAAATGATACACACTTATACATAATGGTGCTGGTCGTATATCCGTAGATGTTTCTCCATCCGACATTTTTCACTCTCTCGTGTCCACTAGAAAGAGATATGCTGTCATATAATATTAACTGATACAACAAATATCGCCTTCAAGAGGTAACTTTCCTCCATGCAACTTGTAAGCACTTAAGGACTAAAATAAAGAAATTGAATATATCACTTACTTAACCAATCAGATGCTGCCAAGCACAAACCTTCACTATCCTGTTGTGACTGATAGAGGAAGGTCAGGTTACAACCTATAGGAAATGGTATGAAATATATTTTTTAAAGTCTTCCTTAGTTTTATGTGCTATTTGGAAGCACATTAATTGTCACACTTTTAAAACATGTGAGGACGTTTCAGTTTTTTAAAAATATGGCCTTCAATTGGCACTTGAGATTTAACTATAAATAAATGTTGCTTAACTTGAGCCATTTATGCTTTTTAATGCTTAGGCGCACTGCCAATGGGCAATATATTGTAATGTGTGTAAGATGATACATTATGCATGAGGATGTTAGTGTCCCATTGGAATCTGGAATAATAAATAGTACCTGGTTTTAAGGTTTACTAATATTGAATCACTGCAGTCTGGGGAGTTGTTAGCCGCTGGTGTACAGTGCAGGTGAGATCACGTTTGACCTCTGCCTTTTGTGAGTGGCCTTCTGAATATATGATTTTCTTCAAGTTGACTCCTGCTTCTATTTTTCATCATATCACAGGCAAACATGTGGCCTCTGCTGCTGCAGTCACAGACAGTGTTCATTTCACTGCCTTATACTCTTATTAGACTATCTTCTTAACATTTCTCAGAGTTGCAACTGCTGGCTGAATATTTTAACACAACTAATGTGGCTCACCCTCATTGCTGATCCAGGTCACTATTATACTATATACTACTTTTTTGTCTCCCCATCACATGAAGTGATTTGCTGTCTAATCGCTCTCACGATACTTTGATGTCATACACTGATCGGTCTGCACAGCACTGTTTCAAGTCAAACAGTCCTCTAATGAGTCATTGAATCATTCATTCAAGAGATTCATTCTGAAACTCTGATTCATTAAGTAAGTAATGAAATAAGTGAAGTCTTTATGAGCGAGTCATTGAATCATTCCTTCAAACAAATAAAAAAATTTAAACAATTCAAATTAATTAAATATTTTTTAAATGGAATGCAGGATTACATTTTTTTTTTTAACACAACCTCTTGCAAATTACAGTTTTTTTTTTGTTGTTGTCTATTTAGAATCGTGGGAGAGCTGTGATCTCTATTTTAAATGAACAAATTTGTGATTCTCAATTTATCCAGAATCGTGCAGCTCTATGTGTTAATATATTAGCTGAAGTGTTATAATATAATTTTAAAATCATATTAGGGGTGGGAGAAAAAATCGATTCTCTGATGCATCGTATGTGCTCTAGAAACAGCAATCATTTCTAATTCCACATATGCACACACACAGAAACTCTTGACGTTTCCATAAAAGAATCTTCTTTGTGTTTCAAATCGCAAGGGCAATCCGAGGCTTCATTGCACAGGATATGCTCTGTGAGAAATGTGTACTTTGCTTGATGTTATGCATCCTGTTAGGCACCGGTTTTCTTTTTGTGTAGATAATCATTCCTGAGCTTTTCATTTTTTTAAGCTTCAGATAACCATTTATAAAAAAAAATATTTCATTAAATTATTGTCTTTTAAAAGATAAAAAAGGTACTGCATAACCGCAATGATCCACAACAACAACAACAAAAAATGTAATAATTCTGCGAGGCCCTCAATAAAGTGAAATCCCGCAGCTGAGCATAAATTCTAGCCTCTGGCTTTTGGCTGGCGAAAAAAATGCAAGTTTTGCAATATGAACCCAGTGTCACAATAAAAACTCATGAGACGAAAGACATGTGAACAGGCGTGTCATGATCTTATGCCCAGAAATGACATACTCCCTCACCTCATTCGAATTTCCCCTCAACCTGATCAAATGGTGTCACATACAGCAATGTCAGTTCACAACAGCGGCAGACAAGAAGCCCTGTCCATCAAAGAGCTCCCAGGAGCTCGGATGCCTTTTGAATACGAAGGGGACGCTTGCAGGTTATTGTGTGTGGTGATGGAGCCCGGCTGGCTACTGGTGGGGTGACAGAGAGTCTATTTTCTACATGACTGGGCTTTATTTCAACCCTGCCGTGAGCGAGATCACAGTGATTGATTTTTCTCCTCTGCCATAAAGCGCTGCGATTATGCACAGCATCCAATCTTTAATCAGAGCTAAGTGTCTTAATCCATTATTTCTGGTGGGGATAGGTGGGCATGGAATCGTTCTAGTATAAACTGCATTTGGTTTCGGGCCAGATCTGGACGTTGGGGTATTGAGATGGCTGGTCATCAGAGTCTGACTGAGGTGTAGTATAAATCAGGGGGTTTCAAACTCTGGACCCTTGGGGGTCAATCAGCGATTGGCTCTTTTATCTAGAAGGCGGGAAGTATTCCGCCATATTGCGCATTACAAGGTTATACAAAGGTGAATATAGATTATTGATTTTTTTTTTATAATGAAAATGTGTGTGAAATGTTTGGAATTGAAGTATTCAAAGCTTAAATATACAACCATGTTGAATTTCAGCCCATAAAATGCAAGCTCTAAAAATACAATGCATTACATTTTTTTCAATTAGTGCAATTCAACAAGCTTATTTAAAAAAAAAAAAAAAAAAAATCATTAATTTGAATGAATCAGTATTATTATTATTATTATTATTATTATTATTATTTAAATCAGTTTGAATGAACAATTCAATGACATACTCACAAAGACCTACGGCTGTAACAATGTAATTTATACAAGTCTTTAATCTTAATTTGGACTATCAAGTTACTTTCAATAGGTGATTTACTACATTTTGATTGCTACCGAATGAAGATTTGAATGTTCTGCTTTTCACAGGATTTATAGACATAGCTGAATCGTTGTCATTTAGGACTGTTTAACAATTAATGGTGCAGCTCTAGTATTTATATATAAAATATTTAATTACATTTTCTATTTAAAAAAAAAAAAATTAGGAAATGAGTCCCCTTGTCAGTCCCCTTTGATGTTTGCGCATCAAAATACCTGATATAAGGGACATCTCTGCTCTTAATGTGTTGTTGATAAGAAATAGATGAAGTACCTTGTTTGGGTGAATGCGCAAGGATGTGTTTTCAGACTCCAATGAGTCTGTGCATTTCTATTTCAGTGAGCATAAATCCAGAGCTGGGAGCAAAGAGAGAGAGTGCGCGAAAAAAAACAAAAAAAAAACAGCCATGCATCACCATGGACAGGTCATTGGAACAGTGCAATGCAGCGTCTGAGAGTTTCAAGATTAGAGGGGCTAATAATTTTTGAGGGCCATGCTTTATGTTAATGTGGCAGGCCACGCTGTATATTTCTGCTGAGACGGTGCCTTTGTGGCGCTTAATTTTGCTTTAATGGAACTGTTGTGTTAGTATCTGCAGCAGACCCTGAGATTTAAACCCCCTGGAATTAACTGGCTTTATTGCAGAGGACGTCCTGTGATTTATCTCATGTCTCCGGACATCGGGAAGGACACCCAAAACCAAACAAGTAAAAAAGGAAAAACATGGAATGAACTCGTATTGCTATATTTTTGTAACCCGTGTAGGACCATAGCTAATGTGGGTGAAAGTTGCGGATGATTCCAGGAGTCCAGCAGGATTGATGTAGGTACATTAATTGATATACCATCAATTAATAATTCACAGAATTGTGCTTTGTGTGATGCATATATTTTTAATATATCAGTCTGCTCTGTTTCAGTATTCAATATTTAATATATCAGTCTGCTCTGTTTCAGTATTCAATATTGTAATTATTATAAATGATGAGAAATTATGAGAAAATTACACAAAAATGTATGTATATATTATTATTCTATATTATTATTGTTTTCATATAAAACAGTGGTCTATCTTTTTCATTTAACATTTTAGTTATCCTCCAGACAGTCTTTTTTTTTCTCTATGATATCCTATCATATTTTATCCTAGATTATTCCCAAACTCTCAGAGCATTTTATTTCAAGAAAAACAAGAACTCCCAAATTCCCCAAAATACAGAGATTTAGTATGTCCCCCCCCCCCCCCCCCCCACACACATTTATATCTATAGCCAATAGCAAACTATATCAATTCATTATATCATCATAACTTAATCAATTCATAATTTCACTTTCCACTTCCACTTTACTGCACTAATTCAAAGTGCTTCATCTTGGCTGTCCAAGTTCATATCGTTTTCATTTTTC
Source organism: Squalius cephalus (assembly GCF_949319135.1). Lineage (NCBI taxonomy): Eukaryota > Metazoa > Chordata > Actinopteri > Cypriniformes > Leuciscidae > Squalius > Squalius cephalus. The sequence goes on along the minus strand of NC_137141.1, from coordinate 15,865,341 downwards.
TTAGATACAATTCATTAGTGATGATCTAAAACCCTTTTTGAATCATTCATGAGCTTAGTATTAATAATTAATCAATAATCGTTATACACTCATTACGCTAAATGGTCATTAAATAATGTAGTTTATCTTTATCCATCTAACCAAGCTTCATTGGTAGTGTCTTTTTCAAACATTGCTCAACTAAAACAAGACCTTTTAAAAGTATGTATATTGGCAAGGAAAACACAATTCATGCTGTTAACCCTATTATTGTCAGACACTTTGATAACTGGCTTTCCTTGTGGTAGAAATGTGTAAATTGTAGTTTTGTGCAGTTGTTTGCACAATTTGTTTATTAAAAGTAAACTTTTTTCTCATTATTAATTATTGAAATTGGCGTGTGGTCCACCTCTCACGCCACAACACACACACATATTCCGACCCACTTCCTTTCAGAAAAGCAAGCTGATAAAGGTCACTCGCGCCAGGACCATTTCATTAGCTACTGAACCCAATTTAGCTGTTTAATTTAAATAAATGGAAACTCGTTATACATGCACCCTGGGTTTGCTCCTTTAATGTGGTCGAATTCAAATCCGCATGCAAATTAACCATCAGCGAATGCATTTAACTGTACTAAATGCACATGGTAGTACTACACAGAACATTTTAATAAACAATTTTGGAGGGCAAAGGAAAATAATAATGTAAATTGCTCAGAATTGTTTCATAGCAGTAGGGCTTTATCGTTCCAGCTCAGCTTCTGCCCATGCAGCACAAAATGGCAGTGTTAAAGCAGGCCATCCCAGTGATAGGCTGCACAGTTCATGGGTGCCTGAGAAATGCTTAATATGTGGATCCATCCCGTCTTCTACCAGGAGCAATTTACACTGAGACTTTTTTGAGCATTCTTATTGAAGTGTCAAATATAACAATGTGAGTGTAGGTTTTGTTGTGCATGTTGATAAATGATAAAGAACTCTTAGTTCTGAAACATGTTTATGTGTTTTTGTGCCATGAATGAACTCAGCATACCTAATTGTTTTGTTCACTCACATACTGTAAACACAAACCTATAATTTTCACTCAATTTGTTTGGGTAGATTTATATGAGTAAAGACTACCTAAATTTCACAGCTATGACGTTCAAATTAAGTAAAGTCTACCTAACATTTGTCAATACATTACCCATCAAATGACTTGATTGTTGTTGTACATTTTTAATAGCTTCTTCGCCATGCATAACTAATGTTTTAATGAACAGGAAACAAGATGTTGCTCATTGGAGAAAATAAACATAATCCTTGTAGCCATCCACGGCCTAAATAAGTCTGTTCCCTGTTCTCAGAAGAACACAAAAAGCAGATTTTCACCATGAAACAGGCAGCAGAGGGCTCAGGAGGTCATGTTTGGCAGCTCAAGGTGTTTGTAACTGATCATTCGGCGGGGTCTGAACGCATTACGAGACACAGGGAGAAGTGTCACGTCACACTTCATGCATTTACAATGTAATAGGCTACTTGGAAAGATGAAGAGTTGTCTGATATGGTGTGAATGTTGCCAGTGATTCCTTTATGTACCGCAGCCAGAGATGTATTAAAGCAATAAGCCATGAGAGGCAGCACGGTGCAGTTGCTTTTCCACGGCTATGGGGACTTATTTGGCATGCTGTTTTCTTAACTTTGGTGTAATCATTTGAACAGCCTGTTTTTTATTTTTTTTATTGTTTTAAATGGTGGCAACAGCAATATTAGTAAGAGTTAGAGACAATATTAGACAGTAAATGGTGCGTATTATTGCATTCTGATGGAATGCTGCCATTTTGTAACTTTATAATATACTACCGTTCAAAAGTTTTGTGTCTGTAACTTAATTTTTTTTTTATAAAAATAATACTTTTATTCAGCAAGGATGCATTAAATTGATCAAAAGTGCAGACTCTTACATTGTGGCAAAATATTTCTGTTTCAAATAAATCTCAACTTTCTATTCATCAAAGAATCCTGAAAAAATGTTTCCCCAAAAATATTCAGCAGCACAACTGTTTTCGACATTGATAATATGAAATGTTTCTTGAGCAGCAAATCAGCATATTTGAGCTTTGTGCTAGAGGAATTGCTCAAGGTTTGCCCACAGGCTATAGTTCAGAGGTTAGTCCAGAAAGTGTCAGAGAAGCTCTAGAGAAAGGAAGCTGAGGAAAGATGATGCACAAACCTTTTTTATCCTGCACAACACATCTCTCATGCCATATGTTTATTGCATACAGTATGGCACATCACTTTGATCATGTACTTCTCAGAATTCCAACTCTTTGGGCTATAACAATTTAAGCTGCACCACTGCTGAGGGGCTGTTCACTAATATTGGCTCACACTTCTCCCAGCTGTTTGGCACTGATACATGGAATTATAGACAGGAAATGTAATATTCATATAGGCCAGAGCGGTGCATTTTAATCTGTGTGAACCTCATGGAGAGCAAAGGGCAGCTCAGAACGAGAAACCCGCTGGGCATTCTGGGATGGGCTGCTGTGGGACAGAGAGTGCTACATGGCTCATTTCATCACACACGTTGCTCAGCGATTGTGGGATTGTGTGTGTGTGTGTTGTTTGTGTGTGAATGGATGAAATGCATGATTCATGATTTACAGTGCTATTCATTATTGACAGCAGGTATGAAATATTCAAGCTAGTTCCTAAACGTGCATGTTTTTGTGTTGGAGAGTCTATATCTCTTTATTGTTTTTTTGTTTTTTTATGCAACAGCAGATAGACCATACTAAACACTGCCAAGGCAACCATAAAATTCCCTCCTAGAAAAACACAACTACAGCTATTATTATGATTATAAAACTGTGGTCCTATAATGCATATACTGTACACTACCGTTCAAAAGTTTAGGGTTGGTTAGATTTTTTTTAAATGTTTTTGAGAGAAGTGTCTTATGCTCACAAAGACTGCATTTCTTTGATCAAAAGTATTATAAAATATTATTTCAGTTTAAAATAACTGTTTTGTATTTATTTCTATTGGTCTGATTTTATCGTTTAGATTTCATCGTAATTTATAATCTAATTCATACTTTTTACATTTATTTTGTTTTACGGTACATTACTGTGCTGTACTGTATATGCATTTTATATATAGCCTATTATACCTTATATGGTAAGGTAAATTTGGTAAGCAATTAACATTTGACTTTTCTTTAGTTTCTAGATATAGTGTAGCCTATATCTTGCAAAATGATGCCACTTCACTGCATAAACCATCTTGTATGCAAAAAATATGCCTGAGGTTGACGCCTGTGGCTAACTAGTCATGCATTCACTGATGTGGTGATGTCCACTGTTTGGCTTTCCCAAAAAACTCTTGGAATATCAGTTTGTCCTTGAGAGTCCGCCGGTCGGGTGCTGACAGTCGGAGTGAGGGATCCAGTCAGGCTTGGGGTGATTAGCTTTAATCTGGCTTCAGTGCTCCCTGACTTCACAGGTCACCAAGCTTCGGCTCTGGCCACATCCACAACCCTTCCAGCCTAAGTGGGCGCTAGAATCAGGCCTGTCTTCCTCTGTCTCTCTTCCTCCCTCCCTCTCGAGAACCACAACCTCACAGACTCCAAGCCTTCATTGTCTGTGAAGCCGGGACAATAGGAGAGATGATTGCCTGAGAAACCTTTGGTGATGTGTTGTGTCTGTGGGCTGGACTGGGTGCGATTTTATACCGCTCACGCCGCTTGCATGGATCTCAAATTTCTGCCTTCCTTCATCTTGCTGATTCACATGATTTTAAGGGGGTCATATCATTAAAAATCTAATTCATGAAATAAGAATTCAATATACATTAAACAAATTCTGGGGAATCTGGGCATCACTAATTACTCAAGTGTTACCTATAGTCACTCTTCAAGAACTACTAGATCCAGATATTTTAAAGTTAGAAACGTCTAGGTTTCTAATGTAACCCCTGTTCCCTGAAGGAGGGAACCGAGACGTTACGTCCGAACGACTGATGAATTGGGCTCTCAGGCGAGATCCCAATTCGTCTTTTTCACTTGAAAATAATGGTCCGGATCACTAGCTGATCTTGAATAGTGACTAGGTAACACTTGAGTAATTAATAATGCATTTTATGACCTTATTCAGAGTAAACAAGATTATCGATTACATCTCAGACACACAATAATGTTCTGATTAGTAATTAATTGGTAATTCTTTATAATTTGTCATAGATAGTTGATAGTTAATGAGGCTAATCTCATTCAGTAATTATTGATTAACTAAGGAACTATCTTAGTCCTAAATTTGATATTACTTACTGATTAGTAAAGCTTTTTTTTCATATTAGTTAATAGTAGTAGCTGAAGTGTTAATGCATACTCTGTTGTCCTGCATTACTTTCTGTATGGTTACCTATTAATGACAGATCATTATTCTAAAGTGTTACCGAATGCATAAATTCATGATTCAGTGTTCTGAATATCAGTGAAGTAATTTTAAAGAAGAACGATCATTTCACATTTTTAAGGATAAGAATAATATATTGCAAAATAAGGGACATGGTGGTGGAAAAAAATATGGGATGGGAGGAATAAATATATATCAATACTTTTGCGTTCTCTTACAAAAGTTTTGCGTTCCCTTGAGAAACTTTCACAAAAGCATTAATATTTATTTTTTCCTCCCATCTCATATTTTTTCATCACCATGTCCCTTTAGGGTCACCATAATTCCCACTATTAAAAATGGGTGACTACTTTTTAAATATTTTATTTTATTTATTTTTATTTTTTGTTTTTTTGTTTTTGTTTCATTTTATTTGTTTCATTTCGTTTTGCTTCAGGTGCAAAGGTTGTTTACATAATAGTCTTACATAAATAGCTTGAAACAATATTGCCCATTTGACCTCTTTGAAACAATAATAAATTGTGGTGATTACTACCACTCTCATCAGTCAAAATAAAATAGAAAAGTTCACCAAGAACTGGATGGTTGCTATAGGGAGCATTTCTAAGAGTTACTAGATAGCTAGATACTGTATGGCAGCTTAAAGGACTCTTGATTACAGATGTGACCCCAAACCCTTCTCATTCTCTTCATACCACTAATACTATGTGTTCTAGATCATAATAAACACAAATTTGCATTGATTCATTATCTTTTAGTGCCATGGTTGTGGAGCAGTTGTTTACAGATACCAGATTTTGATATTAAGCGCCTTTCATGCAGTCCTTATCGTTGCAACAAAGGTTCCAATTAACTAGAGCGTGTGCCTTCCATTTCCTCTCTCACTGCATTAAGCCCAATAATGAATCATTGTCAACCACATGGAGGGAGAAAATGAATTGGAGCTAGAGTCCTGGGGTGTTATTTTATGACTCTAGTGTGGCAATTCAAATAGTTACATATTATTATTGAAATTATTAAGAATTATTGGGTGATAATTTGGCCGCCATAACCCATACAAAATATGGAGTGTCACATTAGAGTTGACTAACAGGATGAAAAATGGTTGTGAGCTGGTAAGAGCTAAATGCGGTATGAATTTGAAAGTAAATAATAATAAAAAAAAGAGCAAAATTTAGACTAAAGGGTTACTATAGGGATGGAAATGAAGCATGGGCCAGTCGTACCGAAAGCTCATCTCGGTGAATGGTTAGAGTGCAGTGGAGCTTTTCAAAACTGTCAAAACACTTGTGAATTTTGTCAAGTTTTATCTGCATGCCAAGTGGCTTGTGAACACGGGGATGCCTCTTTCCACTAGATACCAATTATAAACAAATGTTCCCACTCCTTCACTATTATTGGGGATCCCTGAGATTTTTCCCTGGGTTTACATGCACATGTATATGCTGTGTTCATATGTGTGTGTATTTCAGATATAGATTGTAATCATGATGTACTACATCTAACAGATTTAAGTGATATCAACCAAACCATTAACTCAGAAAGACATATTTCATTTCAATTACACAAAGGAGGCATTGCAAAAGTGCATGGTGATTTATAAAATGTCTGTTAGCAAAAATACAACATATTCTTTATGCTCATAGTAGTTCATATTTTTTATTAGAAGATAAAAATGTACATAGTGTACCTTTATATGAGACATATCTAAGCTATGGAGGAGCGAACTAACAACAATCTAGCAAAATGTTCTTCTCAGATAATCGGTCCTATATGGAATCCATAGACAGTTGCAGAACTCTGCTGCATTATTAGTTGCATGGTTTATTTAACACACATATTGGTAGTGCTTCTCTCATCTTTAACAATAGAATCCTTTAAGGCAAGCATTTCCCCTCAGAGTAGCCGGTGTGAGGAAACGCGTGCAGAGCATAAGTGGATTACCGTTCTTAAAAGCCTAAACTTGTCTTCTGCTCATGAAATTTAGAAAGCTTCGCAGATGCTTGAGTTCTTGGCTTGATTGTGCTTAACTAGGAATTGCACTTAGAGATGATTCTATTTGAGCCAGAAGTAAAAACGTCCATTTGGAAAATGAAGTTGGGAAAGTTCTAACTTAGGTCACTTCTGAAATTGGCACATGGTCTTAACCAGGGATGACCTCTAGTCTCTTATGTCTTAGCTGTTTCATTAAAAAAAAAAAAAAAAAAAAAATCCAAGTGAATCAATATTGATTCAAATTGGAATTTAATTGACTTTTTTAGTATTTGAAAAGCAGTAGTGCGTACGTGTGGCCTCTTTGTCGCCATCTCTGTTTGAAACCTGAAATTGCTGTTATTTGCGGAGTTATATTTTTTAAGGTGTATTCCTGCCAACGCACCAGTGTGGATCCTCTCTGTACATCGGAATAACAGTTACTACGTCTTTGAAGTATATATCCAAAATAATAAGTTTCACTGGAAAATGTCATCTGAACAAGCAAGTAAGATGTCTGCCACTTTTGTTCCGACCAACTGAACAAAACAAAAAAAGTGACGTAGGCCTAATGACGCAAAGACGAATGGCGGCAAACTAGTAGGCTATTTCCCCCTAACCTATCAAGGTAGAAAACATTATTGCAAGAAGATAGTTTTGAACACTGCTTGGTTATGTACTTGCTCAATATTTGATTTTTTAAATCAAAAACGTTTTCGGATGGCAGCTTTAAGTCTCTTATGCTCACCCTGGCTCAGGCTGTTAATGCAAAGCAGAATCTCCAATCTTCAGTGTCACATGATCCTTCAGAAATCATATCCAGATTTGGTGCTCAAGAAACATTTCTTTTTTATTATCGTTGTTGAAAACAGTTTTATATTTTTAAAATGTTAAATGCAAAAAAATTGCAAATCAATTAACGTTAGCCTACATGCAGTGGGGGCAATTGAAACACACTTTTTTTTAAATGAATTATTATGATCAAGTCTTTCTCAATGTACATATTTTTAATATGGTACTGTTACTGACCAACATATTGCAGATATATCAGATATCTTTGTAGCAGTTTTTGCAATTACAATTGCCTCCTGTCCCCTGTTTTTACTAAAGTAGTCTTTCCATCTGCTTAGTTCGTCATGCGGCCACCATTTTGAGTTTTAGTCCATAATGAATTGCATCTGTTCTTGCTCCAACCTCAGCTTTTGTCTTATCCCATTGTTTGTTCCAGTGGGTTATTTGTCTTTCTCACTGGAGAAGCCAAGATTTGAACAGATAAAACGCATAATTACCAGTGGCTCACATATTCATGTGGTCTGTTCAAAGCTTTTTACACCAGTGTTCAGGAAACAATTTAGCTGTTTCCATGGGCTACCCTCTCATCTTCCCTAAAAGACATGAATTTAAGCAAAAACAATGTTTTCATGTGGCCGAAGACTACTTTAGGAATTGCAGGTGTTAGCCGCTGCTTGAAAGAGAAGAAAATAAGGAAGGAGAGGAAAAACAAGAAAATACGGAAAGAATGGTGAAGTAAATCGAAGGAAATAAGCATTGAAAGAGAGAAAAAGTTAAAAAGGAAGGATGGAAGCATGAAAGAAAAGGCTAGAAGGAATAATTTTTGTCTTTGTATTGGTAAACTAGGGAAAATGTGAACCTAAACTGTCACCTTTGTTTTTTACCATCTGTGGAGTTTCATTTGGTAAAGCGGACTGATAACACCTGTCATACAAACTATCAAAACTTTCACAAACAAACGCGAGAGTCTGAACACGTTTAAATTCCCCTAAATAGCTGAAAGTTTTGATGCTGAAGTGTCAGATTCAGTTTAGAGGTCTCTATCTCTCGCACATATATGGAAATGAGGATATACACAGACATAATAGAAGATGAGAATAGAAGATGATATGGAGTGACTGAGAATTGGATGTTCTCCAGGTTTGCGATAGAAAGCAGATAGAGACAGAAGCTCGCTGCGGAAGAAATGGGAAGAGCGTGTCTGGGGGGGGGGGGGGGGGTGATCTAAAAGAAGAAGAACACAATAGGTAAATCTGTAACAGACAGGTCGGTATAGACACAGACACGAGAATGAGTGAAAGATAAAGCAAGCAAGAACGAGTGATACTGTACAACGCAAGCGGCGGATTCCCAGCTTGTGCCTTTTGGGAGAAACACCCATTTAATTTTGGCAAGTGGCTCTTATAGCCTTGGTCTCCTCCTGCCTGCCATGAACCATTCCATCATTTAAACTCACAAGGTAAAGAAAATCTCGGTTCCAGCAGGAAAATTGCACTCGGAAGCAAGTTCATAGCCTGCATTGAGAAGAGTAGCCTCATTCTGCGGCAGTCCAATCTATCCCCCATTGAGACTTTCTCACTGGCAGTGCTGGTGCCTGACACTCCCGGATTGGCCATGATGCCTTCCTCTCCTTGCTGTTGATTGTGCATTATCAGAGCCCCTCACACACCGAAAATTACATGTAGCACCAGAGGTGGTCATGACAATGATAGCTGGTTTCCATGGCAATCAAAGGACCTATTGGAAAGTGGCGAGGCCTGTCGCATTGTGATAATAGCCCCACTCATTTCGCTCTAATTGAAAAAGCTTTTGGGGGAAAAAAAATGTTCCACCTCCTTCTATCATTGTAGAGCTAAAGCAAGGTAAATAGGCTTTGTGGAACACCCCTCTTATGCATAGCATTTTGTGACATCTGTCTCACCAAAACACGTTATTGTCTTTTGTACAACAGCCTCTTGGAGCATTAAGCATTTAAATATATATATATATATATATATACATTTACATATTTTATATAAATATATATATAATTTAATGTCCTTATACTCCTATGTAATTACGCACATATGAATACATTGATGTTTAGTTCAGTTTTAAAGCCCATTTTGCTTACATATGGAAGAAACGCTCTCTTTGCTAATGTTGTAAATTATCCACCTTATTTTAACGTAAGAGCGGGTGAAGCCATTGCTAACTTGAATGCGCAAGACTTTCGATGCCATGTGCTTCCAGTTATTGTAATTGTACAAAACAGTCTGTATGGCTGAATTCAAAAAGCCATTTTACCATACTTCTCTTTATTCAATATCTTTATATAGTAGCTAATATGCTACTATTACATAGTATTTGTTTCACTATAACAAAACCAGTTCATAAGATTCATTCATAATGGGATTCAGGGTTCACTGGTCATGCTGTATCTTTGATTCACTAAAAAGTTATTTGTTAGTTAATTGGACTACACTGGTCATGCTTGTTTTTGCATAGCCTACAATCCGTGATTACAACTGCCATTATTTTGCGGTACATAGTGTTTTATTTCTTATTTATTTACAACTTATGATTTCTTTCACTATGGTGCTGAAGGTTCAGCCGCAGTGGAGCGTTATACTGTAACTCACAATACAGTTAAGTTAGTTAAGCAAAACACAGTGACATCTACAGGACAGGCAGAGCTATCCAATATGTTTTCTCGCTGCCACTTTGTGATTTATCACCCTTGCATTAAAATATAAAAATTACTGCAGGGATCAAACCACTGGAGAAACCACAGGTTAAGTGTCTTGCACAAGGCCGGTGGCTTTTCATTCCATCTGAACCTCTTGGTTAGATTGTACTCAGATCCTGCTTTGGAAGCATTTGAAACACTGAATGCATATTCCTAGGAATGGAATGGAATATTCTAGTTAACCTCCTTTTAAAGGTCAGATCAGTAGGAGTAATATAATTGTTTTGTTGTTACGCTTTAAAATGATCAATGTGACTGATGTCGTCTCCAAAACAATACACACTCGGTTGTGTTTTACAAGTCCATTTGAATACTAGCAGTCACAGGTGGTAAGTATGTTAAGTCAAAGCCATTGAACAGACTGTAAATAGAAGTGTCATTGAAAATGGAACACATCAATGCTAAGTGAAGTGTTTACTTCATACTGAATGATTCATTGGGCACCGAGAGCACTCTCAATGAAGTCAGTGGAGCTGTGTGACTCTCATACTATTCCTGTTTTTATACTCACAACAATACTAAGATTTATAGAGAGATATAGCAGGAGAATTAACCTTTTAAACTGTTTAATGAGCACTTCTCAGTGATCGAGTCGTGTTTGTGACCCTTGTTGTCAGAGGCAATTAGCACTTTGAGGACTGAGGACAATAATTCCAGTGTCCTGCAGCAAAACAATAGCCTGGCAAGCCAGACCTACATCAAGATGTTAGTTCTGGCAACTCACCATTGTCAGGGCTCAATCCGAGGAGCGGGATAAACGGCTGTCTTTCAAATTTGCTCTGCATGCAATAGGACAGCACTACAACCAACCAGAGCGTTTTCCCAACAGCGGAGCTAGTTGATGATAGATTAAACTTTTGCCGTATCTGGCCTGCAAAACTACGAACACATCTTCCTGTTTTAAGAATGACTTAAGTGCCGTTCTTTGCTCTTTTCTCAAAGAAAAGCTTAACTCCAAGTTCTCCAGAGTCACGGACAAAGCCGATTCGAAAGACCGCTGTTCGCCAGCAGCAGCAGCTCTTCTTTGTTTTCATGTAGCAGGGAATTCACGCGGAACCGTCACACACACATAACTCTGTCGTCATTATGTAAAGCCCGCCCACCGACTCTATACACGATTTGATTGGCCTGACTAGAGTTTGTTTTTTCCAGCTCGAAAGTCAACGGAGAGTTGCTAGACTACCCTGGCTGCAAAATAAATGTTGCTGCCGCTAGGGTGCGTCTAGATTTCTAGGCTAGCAAAACAATTAAATAAAAATGAAAACATGGCTAGCTCTGTAGTGCGATAACAAAAAAGGCTGATGATATATGCTGTGCATTTATAGAAATATGTAGATCGGTAGAGATTCTCCTGTGCCATTTGCACTACAGTATGTCCAGTAAAAAAATTAAGTTAATCAAAAAACGGTCATAGTCTCCACAAAAAAATATGATATACAGTCAAACCAAAAATGATTCAGACACCAGATATATATATATATATATATATTTCTTTTTTTTTTTTTACTAGTGGGTACAGGACACTATAGTTCATTTATGTAAGTGAGGATAGCAAAATAAAGTAAACTGAGGCCCAGTTAAAATTATAAAAGTTTGGGACCAAACATTATTCAGACACTTCGACCTGACCATGTTTTGCTTAAGTGTTTTTTCTTTAATTGCTAATGTGACCTTTTTGCACCACAGACTGAACAAAATGAAGCATTGTTTGGTAATTGGTTGACCTAAATTGGTATTATCTAATTCTGTACTTAAATTTAACAGCTGACAGCTATTCAACCTAATTCATTTGTGAGACAGTCTAACAGAATGATGGCCAAAACCTGAGTTCTTGTCATATTTTATTACCATTTTCTAAACTATAGCGGATAAACTATGATAATGTGAGAAATGTTAAAGTGTCTGAATACATTTTGGCCTGACTGTAAAAATCATTTTAAATTGTAAGAATATTTGTACTATTTTTACTATACTTTTGATTAAGGAAACACAAACTTGATGAACATTAGAAACTTCTTTCAAAAACCAACAAACAAAACAGTCTTACTGACCAACTATAGACGCTACCATTGGAACTATAGAGTCCCAGGCTGGTGAAAGAGGGACCAGGCTAAATTTCCAAAGTCAGACACAAGCAAAGAAACCTGCCACCCTACGACTATAAATCAATTTCTATTTAGATCAAGCAGATTCAAATGTGAAGGCCTAATGTGGCTCTGAACAAACAGGCCAGGAGGATGATGAATGCGAGGGGGAACGTAATGGGCCGACCGACTGATAGCCCGATATCACAAGCATCCATCTTCCTTAATTCCCAGTGCAGTCTACTGGATCCTGTCCAACATACTCAGATGAATTGTCAAAGACACAGAGAGGCATTTTGAATCAGGCTGTTTGAGTTATAGCTGTCACTTCTCTGCCTAGCAAACTTCACTCTTTTCATCCCTCTGAAATATCAATTATTCAGCCCTGCTTCAGAGGTGTGCTGAGGTTGTGCAGATACTCTAAAATATCCACTGAAGTGCAGTGTCTTATTCAAACAGTGTCGACACTAATGAGTTTGTAAATGGGCATGAAAATCGGCCAGATCGCAACTCTCTGTGGAAGTCTTGTCTTGTGTAGACACAGCGTAAATGAGGATATATTGGTGTCATGACACTTTCATGTACATGTAAAAGTAACAAATGTAACATTTACTGAATCTCTGTTGGACATTATATAAGGTGATGCAATGCAGTTAAATTGGAATGTCTATCTAGTACCTTTTGTGTTATGAGCATAAACTCTCCTTTTATATACATTTTTGATGATACCTTTGGATATTTAATTAAATATTTGCTAACACTTTATTTTAGGGTCCAATTCTCACTATTAACTAGTTGTTCATCAGCATGCATATTACTAGGATATTGGTAGTTAATTGGTATTATAAAGCACACATTAATGCTTTATTCTGCATGACCATTCTACATCCCTTAATCCAACACCTAAATTTAACAACTACATTACTAAATATTAATAAGCAGTAATTAGGAGTTTATAGAGGCAAAAGGTGTAGTTAATATTTAGTTAATAGTAAGGGCCCTAAACTAATGTGTGACCGAATCTTTTTTTTATAAATATTTATACTTCAAAGAATGCAATGGTATTGACATTCTAAAGATAATTTATTTGGTCTAAAAAGGGCCAAAAATCCATAGCTAAAGAAAAAACAGCAAGTCAAAATGTGTTGGTGTTACAACAGGGTTTTAAAATAATGAAAGATAGGTATTGTTATTGATACTGTATATCAATGACATTGTAAATCAGTCTTTTGGATATGCTTGCTTTTGTAATCTTTATGGGTATCAGAAATGACTTTCACTTTAGTGCTTGTTTGGATGAAGCTTAAGGTTTTAATACATAGCAAATACAAAACATTTGTCATGCCTCATTCATAATGTATGTATTCAGTAAAAATAGAGTAGATTCACATTTGGATCGTTTGTTGAGTTGTTTTCCTCCCAGCATTTTAGACTCTGGGTGGTAAATGTCTCCCTGACAGCTATAATAATAATTCATGAGATATTGCAGAGATACATACGTATGTATTCATAGCGTGAAATGCAGCATGCTGTAAAGTGACCTAATAAATGGGATGAGATCATTTCGCCACAGTAATCGAACAATGCAGTAACAATCCTTGAACGGTTTTGCATTTTGAAATGTGTGCGTGTTTAAAAAAATGTTTTTACAAAAATCTGTCTTTTTTTTCTGTTCCTGCTGAGCTTTTCTCTCTGTCTGCTCTTAATATTTGTTGTGGAAAACCAGCATGATCTATTTCACAAGTTAAATCAGCTTGCCCAATGAGAGCTTGAAGCAGTAATCCAATCAAAATCAATGGGCTATGGAGATGAAAATAGTCTTTGTCATGCAGCCATGTAACAGTGATTTTGGTCAAATTAAAAGAGGCACGGTTAACCAACGCGAATGAGTGATAATGAATCTTTTGGAGCAGCATCCAAAGTGAAATAAACAGCTGTGTATTACAGTTCATAAAAAATGCAGATACTATATTTATTATTAGAATTTAGCAGATAAAAATATGCACAGCTTTTACAGTAATATTATTATTTTGCTGTTGTTGTTTATATTATTTGTAATACAACCAAACCGCACACATCATGTACAATCTATTGCACCCATGGCACAGCTGCAGTGTTAAGAAATGTGGGTAATAATTATTCAGATAAAAAATTATTGAAGTAATTTCTCAGTTTGAGAATACTTAACAAACCCAGGTTTTATTTTGGTATGTTTCTTGTAGCCCACCACCATATTACACATACCATACAAATTTGGATTCCTGGATACTTCAGCTTGTTGCTATAGGGTCATGATGAGGAGATATATATATATATATATATAGTTGTGAGTTGTGGTTATATAAGCATATACATGTTAATCCTGCAAGAAAAAGGACAGTTAGTTATGATTAATTAAAGATTTCCTTCACACCATCCAACTTTCTTGCGTACACAGAATTTTGACTGTCGGTTTATTTAATTTTTCTACCTCAAAACAGCCAGCAAGAATTTGTCTGACAACATCTAAAGAGAATATAGTTGGTACCAGAACAATAGACTGGAATGAAAAAATTAATTGCTATGCACTGTTGACCGGATATACAGAAAACAAAAACAAAGAAATGTTCTGAAGTGTGTGTGTGTGTGTGTGTGTGTGTGTGTGTGTGTGTGTGTGTGTGTGTGTGTGTGTGTGTGTGTGTGTGCGTGTGCGTGTGCGTGTGTGTGCGTGTGTGTGTGTGTGTGTGTGTAATCAAAATATCTGTCCACCCAGAAGTACTCATTATTTTCCAGACATAGCTCACAACACACTTCTACTCATGCATATTTAATTCACTTGCTACTTAGTGCGAGTTTCTTTGACAGATTTGATGCTATGCACAGTTGGCAAATCAGTGATTAGTTTCCTCTAAAAACACTTGTAAAAGTGTATAAAACTGTAAAATATCAGACTCCTGGATGTTGCATAGAGCCAGAAAAATCTGATTTTTACATTTTCAGCTCTTCCCATTTTTCTATATAATATGCATTAGATGACAGTATATGCTGTTCAAATGTTTTGTTTTTTTTATGTTTATGAAATAAGTCCCTAATGCTCGCCAATGTTGCATTTATTTGATCACAAATGCAATAAAACAGTAATATTATGAAATATGTTTTCTATTTTCATATATTTTAAAGTGTAATTTATTCCTGTGATGCAAAGCTGAATGCACTGCTTGATATTTTTGTGGAAAACATGATACCTTTTTTCAGAATTCTTTAATGAATACAAAGTTCAAAAAACAACAATTAGTTTAAATAGAAATCTTTTGTAACATGTTAAATGTTTGTTTTTGTTTTTATCCATGAAATGCATCTTTGCTGAATTAATTTATTCTAAAAAACATCTTACTGACCTCAAACTTTTTAACTGTTATGTACTCTGGCATGCATACCATGACAAAAAATTATAAATATATTATAAAAATATTTATTTATTAGTATTTTTATTTTAGTGAAAATAGTCCATTAAAGAACGTCTCGGTTACGTATGTAACCCTCGTTCCCTTTCAGTCGGTCACGTCTGATAGGGAACGGTATGTTCAGTATGTTCTCTTGCCGAATAGACCGACACATCCATAAACAACATGAACATAGCAGGCAACATCATCACAGCGGTGCCTCCTATTAGAATCAACAGTTGCTCATGACAGAATGATGTCTGTGTGCCGTGAATACACCAGGCATCTGGCACTCACTCCAACGAGCCGCACGGATGTCATCCATTATTGAGATATTATAAAAAAATCAATACGTTAAACCTCTAATTAGACCCAAATTAATAATGATCATTTAGTGTGTCAATTACAAACTGTGCAGAAGCCAAATGAAGCTCATAAATAGCATGCTAATGAGGCATCATGCAGTCAGGGGCCTCCTTAGCATGTTTAGAGCCCATAATTGTATCAGACCCTTTGATTCTTCCTACTGACAACAATGTGATATCAACAGGAGTGTGAGGGAGATGTCTGCTTACATCTTGCGTACTTGGAAAAGTGAGATTGATAATAGCATTTTACAGGTTATTTTCTCTGCTATAGTTCAAACCAGTTCATTCTCATTGCTCTGTGGCAAAAGTTGACATAATGCTAGAATGAAATTACTTTTCAAATGCATCCCGCTGTATTTCCAAACCTTAATTCCTGGATGATATGACTGGAAAGCTGATGTATGATTATCAATTATCTACCTGTCCACAGAACTGAAAGTGATGTGCACATTTCTTTCATTTTATCTCATCAATCACCATCAAATACCGAATCCTTTTCTGCTTTGACTATCATGCCACTAAGTTAGAAAGTGCCTCTCAAGAACTTTTGGATATTACCTAAAGTTTTCCCCGGCATCCTCTGGGCCTTTTTCTTAGTTTACTGATTGAACAAAGCACAAACTTATAAAGTTTCACCCAATGATTTTTATGACATTTCTGAGAGGGGGGAAATGAAAGAATAAAGAATGAAAAAGAGGCAGGGATGCATGAAGGAGAAAACATGGCTGTCTATAGCACTTACAGAGATGCTGAAAGAAGATGAAATTTGACATCATTTTCTCATCAGATGCGAGAGTGCTTGCCGTTTTTTATTTATTTGTATTTATTTTTTTGTAGTAAGTGAAATTACTTTGCTTTTTAAGTACTCATCAACAAACATAAGCCATTAAATAACTTTTATACATCTCATTATTTGTATCAATAGGCCTACATGTCAATGATGTCTGGTTTTATATGGCCAGGGAGTGAGTGGCACACAGTGAGCTACGCTTCAAAAATCGATATCACAGAACTATCATATGAGCCTATCAGCTGGATCTTTTATATACAATATAATATTGGGAAATATTATTACAATTTTAAAATAGCTGTTCTCTATTTTGATATATTTTAAAATGTCATTTATTCCTGTGATGCAAAGCAGAATTTTCAGCATCTTTTTTTTTTTTAAAGTTACTTTTGTAATTCTATTATGTTTTATTAGCTGTTTTGCATCGAAGCTTTTCCCAAAGTATAAGTTTGTGTGAATTAAAATGTTTGGAGATGGCTTAATTATTTTAAACAAGAAAATTTGATGCATTCATGCATAGTGTTGCAGCCGCTAATGGGCTATGTTAAAATAACAGCGCTCTTTGTTCTTGACATTTATTTACACAATCTAACATCTCTTTACTACTTTAAGTAGCAGACAAATCAAAGTCAGAGATAGAAAAAAGCAAATAAACACTGCATTAAAAGTCTCTGCATTAGTGTGATGATGAGTGTATGTCCTTATACAGAATGAAAGAATTTGATTACTTTTTTTTTTTTTACTTTTTTTTTTTCTTTGTGTGAATTATATATATATAAAAAACATGGAGTAGTCGCTGTAGTTGGGCATATGGGAACATGTTTATGTTGAGGCAATAACAATCATGCCTGTGAGTTGTGCATATGTCTCTGAATGGCGGTTAGCGTGTAAGTTGTGGTTGATAGCAGATTAGGATAGTCTGTCAGGCCAGTGCTGTGCGTGATGGTAACTGTGCTGCTGTCAGGGGTGTCTGGGTGAGAGACTGCAGAGATGTATAATTATCAGACAAGCCTGCTGAGCGCTGGATGCTGCCGGGCTCCGTCCTCGCTGTGGCTTGTCTCCATGCAGTTTGATAAAAAAGTTTGAGCTCTCATCCTCCCTCTCCTTCTCCAACACTCAGGTTGGTATTCATGGAGGAGAGCAGATGGGTAGCACACGCTCTCACGCTGTCCAAACCCTCCTATGATCGTAAAGATCTCAAAGCATGACGTGTCAGCTCTGTTCTTAAGCTGCGGTTTAGAAAGACACGGCAGTACCGTAGGGAATTTCTTGGCTTTAAACAACCGAACATCAGAGAAGCGACAAATCTGCGCTCGTTCGCTGTAGCTGCACCCGGGTTTTAACCTCGATCGACTGGTGTTCACGTGATATTGATTCTTTGGATGGTTCTCTTCTGATTTTCATTTACATGCCGTTTTCATCCAATTAGAGATGCATAACGTTTTAAAGCATAGAAATGAAACTGTTAGTGTGATCTTGGAAGTCAAGTAAAGGTGCAATGACACTCCCCATAATAAGATTTTCCACCGACTGGGATCGTCATTTCTTTCACACCAGGACACTAAACACTTATTAGAATCTAACAGATCGGCAGCATTAAAAAAAAACGTCCTTACTCACCTTGATTATACCGTAAGCTTGGAAGGCAAAGTGCCTTTTACCCATATTGCCTCTTAGTGGAGCATGTTAAAATGCATTGATGTTTTTTAGGAGTTTTTATTTTTTGTCTTGTTTTCCAATAAAAAAACATTCTCAAACAAAATATACATTTTATATGTTTTTCCCCCAGTGGAAAGCTGTTTTTGTTTGAAGTGTAGATCTTATTGTTTTATGCTTAAAATACATTTTGCTTCTTGTGTTAAGAATGTGATGTTTAAGTCGTACAGCATACCAATGCCTCTTAGCAAAGAAAACGATATATATATATTTATACCATGGTCTGTCTGAATAATCAATTCTGATTGGCTGGAAGGTGTGCATTAAAACTGTTTATTGCACAGGTTTCAAGTTATTTTAATCATATATTATATTAATGAATTGCTTTTTATTGAAGCACACACACATATCACTCACACAGAGAGATTAGAGATCGCACCGCACACACACAGAGCACATAAACTTGTTTTCAACGCTGCCCCACAACTTTTTTTGCCTCCGCGTCATTGTCACGGACTGCCTGTTTTGTTTCAGTTACCTGGGCTGCGTTCAGCCCAGACAAAACGTTGCACAACGTTTTTTAAACAGAAACGGTGATGCGTTGAACACACTGTTCTGATGACGCAAGAGTTGCAACTATGGCAGCTGAGAAGGCCATTCTTTGTGTTCTTTGTGAAGAATTTTCTGAGCCTGATGACGTCGGTATAAATATGTGTTTAATACTACAAAATATGCCTGATGTTACAGTTACTGCACTTGCCCCCCAGAACAAAAGAGAACATCCCAATCGAGTGAAGGGATTTGTGGAAACTGAAATGGAAGCACACATCTTAATTCAGACTAAAACACATCTATTTAGCCTCACATACTGACTTTATTTGTAGTTCATACTGTTTTAATACCCTGTATTTTCTTTCTCATTTTTAGGAAAAGCACTTAATTACCATTGTTTATTTCTATACCAAATGTCATTCACTTGCAATGAAGCTAAAAATATAAACAACTACATCATTATGTTGATATCCTATATTTTTACAATAAAACTTACGACAAGCATGTCTTCTAATATCCTCAGTTGTTGCGTATACCGAGCTGCATCAAACACATTTGTAAATTACTTTCATTAAAGCCATTGTGCGAGTTCACTTTAATACCGCGTGCTTTATATACATGTTGCTGCTGATTGGACTGCAGTTCTGACACACCCACCAAACAAGAGAAAACGTATCTCAAACCCTGTTGCACACCGGTGCACGCCGTTTCCAGGAAACATGACGTTCAACCCGGAAACCGTAGCAAAACGTTGCGCACCGTTTTGAACTTGAACGTGCCCCAGGTTTCCTTTGTTCCAGTTTCCCTCTCTTCGTTTGTTACCATGGTTTTTGATTAATTAGTTGTCACCTGTTCTTCATTGAGTTCATTCACCCTGTTTATTTAAGTTCCTCATTTCATTTAGTTCGTTGTCTGGTATTGCTCATGTGTCGTGTCTACACACTGTTTTGTAGCCTTTTAATTTGTGGATTACTTTAGTTTGTTTTATTAATAAATCCCTTGTTTGTTTAGACCTATTGGAACTTTTTCATCATCATCATCTGGACAAAACATGATAGTCATACAATTGTTTAATGCACAGCTCCTTATGTGTAACCGGTCCTATTGACCCGCTCCGAGTGGGATTCGAACCGGGGTCTCGGCGTGGGAGGCGGGCGAGTGACAGAAAAGACAATATTTTTACTGTATTTTTGATCAAATAAATGCAACCTTTGTAGAACATAAGAGACTTGTTTTTAAAAAAAAACAATTAATAATCTTTCCCACTTTACTATTACTATTTACTAATACTATTTATGTACTATGTAGTTTTTAAAATGTATATTTGTATACACAAAGGTTACTATTCCTAATACAAGAAACAAACATCTAAAAATATATTAGCCTGTGCTTTATAAATTGAAGTCACGTCAGCCAGGGTTAGCTGAAGTCTCAGCATGTCTGCATCCGCAAAATGATTTTGATGATGTGTCAGACCCCGGTGATGCAATATCACGAAACAAGATTTTATTTACCTAAATATCCTCATCGCATAATCAAAAATATCAGTTTCATTTGCGACATTTACCAAC
Source organism: Squalius cephalus (assembly GCF_949319135.1). Lineage (NCBI taxonomy): Eukaryota > Metazoa > Chordata > Actinopteri > Cypriniformes > Leuciscidae > Squalius > Squalius cephalus. The sequence continues at coordinate 15,845,029 of NC_137141.1, read as the reverse complement.
CACAGCTATTTCCAGAGCGGGTTTTAGATTCCCTCATTTTCAGCTTTCCAATGCTGTCTGCCTTTTCAGGATGAGGAACTCACCGAGGGAAGGACACGGTCATACTGAATTCACTCTGCGTTCGATGAGGACGGTACCCTGAGGCAAAAAAAACAAAAAAAACACACACACCAAAGACTAGCCAGCTGAAGCGGGAACATGCATAGGAATACCAAGCAGTCATTACATTCATCACAAACTTTACTTTATTTAGTTGCTAACGAAGCGCTCAGGTAGTGCTGCTGTGAGACCCACCGAGAACTGTTTCTAAAAACCTTGGAAAACATGGGTAGAAAGCAAGGGCCTGTATGTGGCTAGTGGTGTTTTTTCTCTTTCTGATGCAATTCTATGATTCATTTTTTGTTTGTGTGTGATGTGCAGAGAGGCAGTATGAGCACATAAGGACCCTGAGGCAGAGTGAGGGGGAAACGGGGCTCCTTGGGGTGAGCTGGAAGGCGTCGACATGTTACTGGACAGATTAAGCGGGTGTGTGGAGAAAAGGTGCTTTAAAGGAAGGGCCTGGTTTATGGGCGGCTTTGAGTGTGAATTGAGCAATAAATGGACAGATTGAATTCTTCAACATTTGGTTTTTTTTTTTACACCTAAACAATTTACACCTGTTTAATTTGCCAATATAAGCTGTCTCATTCAGATAAGTAGCTTAGTTTAAGAATAATAAGAAGAATAATTAGCTTATTTTTACTATATCTTAAAGCTACACTGTGTAACTTTTTTAGTTGATTCTTAGCAAAAAACACTTAGATCTTTCAAAAATATATGTGCTCATTAATGTATATTTACTTATTTCAAGTAATAAAGTATTCTCTTAAGTTTATAATCTGCCATTGAAAGTACATACGGGTGTGGGGTTCGAATGCCAGTCGCCATGTTGCCCCTCCATCTTGAAACTACATTAGCCAAAGAGGGACATGCCTGTAAATTCAAGCTTCGCCTTTTGCGTTTTTCACTCAGTGACACCGTGACGAATGCGAGGGGGAGATTACTCGCGAGCTCGCGAGTGCCGGCAGATTTGAAAGATAGTGTGGTGTGTGTGTGTGTGTGTGTGTGTGTGTGTGCGTACTCACATTTGAAAGAGAGAATTAAAAAAAACGTCAACGCGACAGACAAATCAGCAAGACCATAGTCAATATTGGAGTAACTTTTCCCAGATGGAAAGAGCTCATGAGGAGAAAAGATTTTAAAACGGACGCCGAGGTTGCCTGCTTTCTTCTCGACAGGTAATTCAGCCTGTTGTAATTCATTTGTGTAAATTCGAAGTTTTATAGTTGCTTGTCTAACCATAGCATGGTTGTGCATAACGCCAGAACGACCTCTAGTATAACTTCATCCTCGCGTCAATGGTGAAAAAGTATTGTTTACCTTGTAACATAAATCTGTGCTGCGACGGATCACAGGTGATGAATAGTTTTAAAGGCGCAATTTTTTAAGCTATATAACGTTATAAAAAAGGACACTGAACATTTTAGTTATTTTTAATAGCTTTTACTTTGTACACATTGTAACGTTAGCCTAATCTGATTATGCTGGGATAGCCGATTCCAAGGGTGACGTTTACCTCCTGACATCTGTCCTGTAGTTTTATTCATTTTAGACGTATTGTTTATTATTGTCATGGACGAAGTCGATAACTGGAAGCCATGTTAATCTTGGAATAATACGGCCACCGTAGGAGTTAAAACGCCCTCGGAATTGAGAGGAACAGAAACAAATATTCACTGGGTAGTCATATATAATTTCACCGCTAGATGGGGGTAAAAATCACACAGTGTAGCTTTAAATAAATGCAGGCTTGTTGAGCATAAGAAACAAACAATCTTACCAATCCCAAAACATTTGGTAGTGCAAATTATTATTATCATTATTTTAATTATCTACCAATAATAACCCTGTGTAGACTGGTTCACCAAACCTATATACTTTTAAAGGATTCACTGTCTAGAAACATATTTCAGCAGGAAAAAAGCATAAATAAAGAGAAAAGTATTAGAGAGAGACCTAGATCACTTTCACCATCAATAATGTTATTTTTTCCAGTCATGCTATCTACAGTGATATTAAAGCTCATATACGTATTTGGGTCACATTATTTTATGTCCTGGATCAGGTTGTGTAACTTCTGTTAAATAAGTAGTCATTTCCTCTGATTAAAATCAAGCTAAAGCCAGCAGTGCCATCTTAAATCATGATAGCCTTGACGCTGAATGTTGTAAAATGATTGTAAAATGTAATATTGTAAAATGAGCACTTCATTTTTAGCAGATCCTCCTATAATGATGTTTCAGCCAAGCTCATGATCCAGGTCTCCTAATGCAGCTCCAGGCAGCTTAGCAGATGCCACAGAGAGCTAAACACACTCATCTGTGCCCGATTGTGACTGCTGATCCCAAAGCTGTCGACCAAGATGGTGCATGTCCTCCAGGTGGCTCCAGAGTAGGACCGCTTACATGCATCTCATTTTAGACTTTTACGCATGCCATTATGAAATCCAGCTGCAGCATACCTTTGTTTGCGAAGAAAAAGTTTTGTATCATACACATAGTTTAGAAATACACCAACCGCTTCAAACCCGTCTCGAATTATTAATCTGAGGGCGGACGATGATTGTGCGGGCTCAGGTTTGTTGATGAGGAATTTCTTGTGCAAAATGGCAGATATTTTGCTCTCTCATCAGAAGCATGGAGGTCACTCACCCGAGAGATGCCTCAGGCAAGGCAGAACTAGCTCTGAGGACCGAGTTTTGAATTTAATGAAACGCAAAAGACACAGCAGATGAAGAAAAGCAGTCCTTTTGATAAATGAGCACCTTTCCAGCACAGAGGGCTTTTGCCTTCGTCTATCGTTTCCCTGAACCCATCTGTGGAATGAATATGAACTGATTATCGTCATGGAGAATTTAAACTGAACGGTTCTTCATTTACAAAGCCCCAAATGTTAAGAGAGTCTTTCACCAAAGTAATATCAATGAAAAGCTGATTTGCTGCTGTGGTTTGTAATACCAATGGCACTATTTATGGTCTGTGAATTGCAGTGGTGGTTAAAGATTCGAAACATTTAGAGCTTTCAAAATAATCCACTCTAGAAAGCAATGTTCTCGGATTTGATTGCCTGTTAAAGGGATATTTCATTGCTCTTTTTAAGGCGATATATACTATTTAGACTTAGCTAACGCTGGGAAAACAGGTCGTTCAGAAGTTGTCATGGGATTGATGTCACAACCATGAGCATTTTGACATATTACCATTCCCATTTACATATCAACGCCCTGATGAGTGACAATAGCTATGTTTCCATCTGCCTATTTTTGTGCACATTTTGCGATATCGCATTAAAAAATTACACTAGATGGAATTCTAAAAATGTGCATAAAAAACGCATGGGCTCAATTGAGTCGGATACATTTTTTATCTGGATTAGGTTACGATGGAAACACATTAACCGGAAAAATAATAATCTTGTTGCACAGAATCTGAAATGCTGTTTTGGTAATTCCGAAATGCCTGAGCAAAATCTGTCGTCAAAGTGGTTCGGTATAATTGAACAGCTGGATGAAACTCACTGGATGGAAATGGTGGTTTATTCACAAACGTTTTATGCAATATTCCAATTTTGTGCATAAGTTAAATTCGCAACTTTGGATGGAAACATGGCTTATGTTTCTATCCACCTATTTTTATGTGCATTTTGGGATGGAATGGAAACGGCAAGATGCCCATCAATTTAAAAAATGTGCATAAAAACGTATGCGTGCAATTGAGACGGATACAATTTTTATACGATAAGAAGATCGTTGCTAACCAGCAGACCAATTTCATTGCACAGCATCTCAAATGTTGGTTTGATCATTCTGAAATGCCTGAGCCAACATCTGTCATCAAAATGATTTGGTTTAATTCCCTGCCAGGAAGTGTCTTAAATGAGTGTGTTCACAAACACCAGGCATCCAATTGCAAGATTTCATCTGCAAGCTCTGAGACGCAAGTCATTTATGATTTATGGAAAAAAAATGCCACACTGGCTTGCCCAATTGCAGCAACTTCCATTTTTATTGCAGATATTTTGCGCCAATTAAGTGACGATTTTGTTCTCTTGAACACATGGGATGGAAACAGTGCTTTATTCGCAAATGTTTTATGCGATAATACACTTTTGCGCATAAGTTAAATTCGCAACTTTGAATGGAAACCTATCTAGTCTTATCTATGGTAGCCAATCATAACAGAGTGCATTTAGAAGTCTAAATATTTGTACACTCAGTGTAGAATATTGCCTCATAAGGTGACACTGTTACTTTTCTTTTTTTCTTTTTTTTTTTACTTATGAAATGTATTCAGTTGTGTGCTGAATCATATTTAGGCTATATTGTTAGAAAGATACTTAGACATTTGAAAGCATACAGTTTGAACAGAACGCTATACGGTGCTATGATTGAGTAGCCTAGAAATCTAGACGCACCCTAGCGGCAGCAAAATGTATTTTGCAGCCAGGGTAGTCTAGCAACTCTCCGTTGACTTTCGGAGCTGTAAAAACCTAAATTGGGTCAGGCCAATCACATCGCGTATAGAGTAAGCGGTGCGGGCTTAACATATTGACGACAGAGTTGCAACGGTTTCCTGTTACTTGAAAACAAAGAAGAGCTGCTGCTGCTGCCGAACAGTCTTTCGAATCGGCTTTGTCCGCGACTCTGGAGGACTTGGAGTTAAGTTTTTCTTTGAGAAAAGAGCAAAGAATGGCACTTAAGTCATTCTTAAAAAAGGAAGATGTGTTCGTAGTTTTGCCGGCCAGATTCAAAAGTTGAATCTATCAACTAACGAAAGCTCCGCTGTTGGGAAAACGCTCTGGTTGGTTGAAGTGCTGTCCTATTGCGTGCAGAGGGAATTTGAAAGACAGCCGTTTATCCCGCCCCTCGGATTGAGCCTTGTCTATGGAGAGTTGCCAGACCTAACATCTTGATGTAGGTCTGGCTTGCCAGGCTAATGATTGAGGTATTTTTTCAATGCACAATAGCCTACCCTACATACAATGGCGTGAGGAAGTTTGAAATAACTAAAGATGGAAACTGAAAAAGTAAAGTGCAGTCAGGTTCAATTTTGTTGTTTCCGCTTGCCTTGCAGAGACAATGTGGTGATGTCAGTAGCGCTCATTCACTTGCACTGTTTTTGAAAATGCAGTCTGACAGAAAGATTTCCAATTACTGATTTGATCTTTTCGTCTGTGTGGATTACTTTACTTATTTAACCAATATTGCTATAGTGAATGAATGTTGGCAGAAATTCCCCACATTGTAAGTGCAGAACTTACGGGAAAGAGTCAAATTATGTACAGTACCCACAATCCTGCACTAAAATTCAGACCCTGTTAGAGTTTGCTTTGTGCTCTTTTCCTAAATTAGACTAAATTTTTATATGTTGTGATGTACGAAAATAGTTTTTAAATTAAATTCTTGTAGTGACAGTATTCTTCGAAACCCATTAACAACTTGTTTTAACAGGTTCATTTTGGGCACACAGTGCAAAGTTTTCAACTAATGTCTATTTTAATGCAGAAAGATGCACATTTTCATTATTCAATTATCACATTTTCTTGTTTTTCTTTCCCCTTACATAAGCTGGGTTCACTAAGCGAATCAGAGGTCTGAAGCTCTATTTTAGGAGGCAGGGACAGATCCAGTCAGTCAGCCGTGCCTTCTGGGCTGCTCTGTTTCAGATGGAAGGATATCCCAGAAAAAATCAGGCAGGAGGAAAGAGGAGATTTTGTTCCAAAACATCGTCCATCATTTTGATTCTCTTGTGGCATAGGCGGTGTGTGTTTACTGTTTGAGAGCGGTGTGTGTGGTAGACTTTTGAAATGAGGAAGCAAAGTTCTCTCCCTGGGTTTAATTTTTTTTTTTTTTTGTGTGTAAATTCATGTTCAATTTGTTGTTTTTATCAGTTAAGATGTTAAGAATCAGCATTTCCCTTATCATTATCCACAAGTAACCAGTATAATTATATTTATATTTTTAATCTTCATATTAAAATGCTATTTATATTGAAATCAAATCTCCTTTAAGTCTCTTCAAGTTTATGCAATTTCAATTTGTTTTGTATTGCTTCAAAGATAATACAATAGTCAGTGCAATAATATTGGGAAAAAAGCGTAAAGCTTTTATTGGTTACCTCTAGCTGTTGTTCGGTTATTAATATTAAATATTTGGTATTGGTATTAAAAAATGACTGTTAAATTTTTTTTATAATATTAAAGGGATACTCCACTTTTTTCGGAAATATACTCATTTTACAACTCCCCCAGAGTTAAACAGTTGAGTTTTACCGTTTTAGAATCCATTCAGCCGAACTCCGGTTCTGACGGTACCACTTTTAGCATAGCTTAGCATAGTTCATTGATTCTGATGAGTCCAATAGCATTTCTTTCAAAATGACCAAAGAGTTTCAATATTTTTCCTATTTAAAACTTGACTCCTCTGTAGTTAAACCGTGTACTAAGATCGACGGAAAATGAAAAGTTGCGATTTTCTAAGCCTATATGGCTAGGAACTACTCTCATTCCGGCGTAATAATCAAGGAACTTTGCTGCCGTACCATGGGTGCAGCAGGCGTAATGATATGACGCAGCGCCTGAAAATAGTTCTAATAGGTTAGACAAACTTAGTCCCGGTCACGTTGGAAGAAGTTACCGAGCTGGGGACTATTTTCAGGCGCTGCGTCATATCATTACGCCTGCTGCACCCATGGTACGGCAGCAAAGTTCCTTGATTATTACGCCGGAATGAGAGTAGTTCCTAGCCATATAGGCTTAGAAAATCGCAACTTTTCATTTTCCGTCGATCTTAGTACACGGTTTAACTACAGAGGAGTCAAGTTTTAAATAGGAAAAATATTGAAACTCTTTGGTCATTTTGAAAGAAATGCTATTGGACTCATCAGAATCAATGAACTATGCTAAGCTATGCTAAAAGTGGTACCGTCAGAACCGGAGTTTGGCTGAATGGATTCTAAAACGGTAAAACTCAACTGTTTAACTCTGGGGGAGTTGTAAAATGAGTATATTTCCAAAAAAAGTGGAGTATCCCTTTAATATTAATTTCAATACTATTTTATTTTTATTCCACTAACTATATAATATTTGAAATTAAATACTCTCATTAAACTAATAATATAATTTATATAAATATAAAATATTTAAATAATAATATAAAATGTATAACATGAACAACATAACAATAGTTAGTGATATTAATATAAATATCATTATTTAAAAAAAAAAAAAAAGAGTGTACAAATGTTTACTTTTTAGGACCATTTGTCAATAAACACTGCATGTGCAATGGTAGACACATGCTTTAATTCTCTTTAATTTTGACTGCTACAGATTATTTTGTTTCATTTCAAGTTTTGATTTGGAAGTGTATGGAGCTTATATTATGACAAAATGATTTGAATTTGAATTGTGTAAATTTGAATTATTTGCAAATGTAATCTAACAAAATTGAATTTTAGGTGGTAGTTTAAATAGTTCTGAATTTGATTTATTTTAAACGAATATTGAGCATTTGAAATTTAACAAATTGAAATGTTTTTTATGGCTGAATTTTATAGACATGTATTTTCAAACAGCTAGTTTTTTTGTTCTGAATTCTTATACTGCAAATATTCAGTTTAAAAAAAAATACAGATTCAAGTTTTCAAGATAAAGAAATTCGGAACTTCAAATTCAGTTTTCTAAAATTCAATCTCAAAAATTCAAACTCAAAAATTCAGATCTTACAGAAAGTAGGTCACAGGTCATCCACAGGGAAGAGTAAAGGATCTCAGATAAGTTTTGGCTGCACTGCAGTAGTTTTCTGCCGCAAACGCGGTGGTGGTTCAAGAGAATCCGTGTATCTTTCATTCAGTCGTTTTTTAATTTAATATTAAGAGTAGAAAAATGAGAAAACAGCTTGAGTATTAGATTTCTAATATTCTAGTAATAATAGTCCGCTGCAGCAGTTGCACGGAGCTTACAAAACTCAACGCGTGTATTGCAACTATAGGCTACATTTCATTTTGTCATAAAACAACTAGACTAACGAATGGCTCGGTACAACAGAAGAGCCTAGAAAGGGCTTTTTCTCTCTGTAGACCAGCAGTTGGTCTGAATTTGCTATAACACACCATAGGGGTGGTGTGGCGCAATGGATAAGACACATGCCTTTGGTGTGAGAGACCCGGGTTCGAATCCACTGTGAGACACCAATGTGTCCCTGAGCAAGACACTTAACCCCTAGTTGCTCCAGAGGCGTGCGACCTCTGACATATATAGCAATTGTAAGTCGCTTTGGATAAAAGCGTCAGCTAAATGAATAAATGTAAATGTAAATGTAAATAACTATAGCCTATTTTCCGGACTGTATAGGCTAAGTCACGTTTTATCATGAAACACGCTGTGATTTATTCCAAAGTGACTCAGGCATATATAATGCATTTAACGTTAAATAATCTAAATGTTGACTTTCAAAAGTAGGCGCGCCAAGAAGGCTATTCGCTGTATTTTGGTTCATTTTTGGTGAGCGCCAGAAAGATCTAAAGAGACCGAGATGCGCTAAAGCAGCGCATCATGTTGTTTTAATTATTTTTCAATGGCATGAAAGTCATTGTAGTCATTTTGAATGTACACAAATAAAAATATACATTTTACTGTTTCGAATGATGTCATATTATCTGTATGACTATAAATAACAGAGTACGTTATTTCCCAGCAGTGGAACAAATCCAAGTGATGGCGCGGGCGCATCGCGCTCTCACACAACATAGTATCAGTTCTGGCGTTGCTTCATATCGCAGACTGCTCATTATCAAAATGAAACACAGTCAACCAAACATATAAAAAGTTATTCTGCCTAATTTAATTGGTCTGTTGTACAATATAAATGGCAAGCTGTGCCGCACACAGTCCTACTTGTTATTCCAAACATTTCCCTTGCTGTGAAGACGCTGATTTAGCCTATACGTGTATTTTGGGACTCGACTGAAGTATGACGCCTTCTTTATATTAATAGTTAGCATCCACATGTTACATTGCAAATATGAAAACTTCATATTTCATATTTAATTCTCTTGAACCACCACCGCGTTTGCGGCTGAAAACTACTGCAGTGCAGCCAAAACTTGAGATCTGAGATCCTTTACTCTTCCCTGTGGATGACCTGTGACCTACTTTCTGTAAGATCTGAATTTTTGAGTTTGAATTTTTGAGATTGAATTTTAGAAAACTGAATTTGAAGTTCCGAATTTCTTCATCTTGAAAACTTGAATCTGTATTTTTTTCAGAACAAAAAAAACCTAGCTGTTTGAAAATACATGTCTATAAAATTCAGCCATAAAAACATTTCAATTTGTTAAATTTCAAATGTTCAATATTCGTTTAAAATAAATCAAATTCAGAACTATTTAAACTACCACCTAAAATTCAATTTTGTTAGATTACACTTGCAAATAATTCAAATTTACACAATTCAAATTCAAATCATTTTGTCATAATATAAGCTCCATAGAAGTGATGATGTCATAGTGAGTGGTGTGTTTACTTTGTAAAATTAGTCTGCCCATTTCTACCTTCAGGCTGATTTGCAAACCAGTTGGAACATGTGAGTGATGCGTGATCACGGTGACAGAGACTTCATCTCACATGACTTTTTGCTTCAGCAGCTCTACAAGAACTGACAGTTTCATGTAATATTTTGTAATATTTCTCATTTTATTGTTGTACTGTCATTTTTTTCTTTTATTTTTTTTGTGGAGGAAGCACTACCTCCATTCCCTCATCGCAAAACTGCCTTAGATGTTTAATAGTCTTTTTTTTTTGTTTTTCTACTTTAATTCCCACAGCTGTCTGTCATTGTTTCTTTCACTCCCTGTATCTCTTCATTTGCTCTTCCTTCCATAATGGGTAGAACTTCATCTCCATCTGAGACAGCAGCTATGTGCTTTCTGTGAGGATTTGTATCGGCATCCCCATTTTTCCACACTTCAACACCCAGACACACACATACGCACGCAAACCACACATCCTCTTCATCCCATTCTGTTTGCTTTGTTTCACCTGTACCGATCTCTCTCTCTCTCCCTCCTCCCTCCAGCTCAGTCTCCTCTCTCTCTCTCTCTCTCTCTCTCTCTCTCTCTCTCTCTCTCTCTCTCTCTCTCTCTCTCTCTCTCTCTCTCTCTCTCTCTCGTGCCCCTTCGTTCTCTCTCCCTCCCTCTCACACTCTCATTGCTTAGCAGAGCTGCTGAAAGTGCGTCAAGGCTCTGTCCAAATACAGACAGGCTGAGCAACACTAATCTCAGGAGGAAGAAAATCAGAAGAGAGTGTGTGTGTGTGTGTGTCTCTGTGTGAGAGAAAGCGGTGTTTCAGCCCAAGCCTTTGTATTGCAACACCTTTGGAGCCCAGGAGCGGACAGTGCTGGGAAAAAAAGAGGAATCTGTTTCATACTAGAGTTTATCCTTTTGAAGAAAGCAAGAAGAAAAAAAGTCGTCTTCCTCTGCTTCCTTTGTGTGGGATGGACAGTGAATGAGTGGCAGGGTCGGGTCATGACCCTCTTTTCCGCCGGGTAATTGTCGCCTCTTCAGGTCTTGTGAGTGACTGATGCAGCTCTGAGAGGAGCGGACCCCATCGCAGACGCTCCTTCCCCATCCGTTCACTCAGCAGCTGTAAAGGGGCTCTCGTCCTAAGTGAGTGCATTTTCACAGGGGCCGGCAGCGGGTGCTGGACGAGGAGGTTGGGACTCCTAGCATGGGGTTTTCTGCATCATGAGAGAACTCTCCTCTCTCGGTTCTTTGCGCCTAGTGTCTAACAGCGAGTCGGGTGTGCGTCATGCGTCCCAGCAGAGTGGCGGCGTTGTGGTTTCATGGCGGTCGAGAGGGGCAGACCCTATCCCGGCTCCGATGGATCCCCTGGATGTGGACTCTGACGTTGGGATGTATTGCCAGTTCTGTGTGGAGTTCCTCGCCCAGCTCGGATAGTTCAGTGGCCGCCGCAGGACCCCCAGGGGTGGCAACCTCATACACCCATCCCGAACACCCGTTACACAATCCCCGTCACCACGCTTCGCCAATCTCCATATACCGCTTTCCGGCGTTCCTCAGAAGCGGCCACGGTGAGTCCCGGCAAACTAGATTTGTGGAACTCCTAAAGAGTTGCACTTTATGAGACTTTTGTTTGCTCAAGACTCTGACTTGCTCTCACCTCAATGGTTAATTGCAACGCGGGAATAATCAGGATTTAGTTTATTGAGGGAAGATTGTGTCAGACGCTCTAAACGGTGGTTATCGAGGTTTGTATCTGTGCTCGCAGTTTAATTAAAGCAGAGAAGATAGTACATCAGTGGGGCTATAATAAGTCTGGCTTTAGATTGGGTTTTTGGAACAAGGGGATCTGATAAGCGTTGAGCTATTTTGCGGTTACAGAGAGCGGAGTTCTGTCTCCCAAGGCACACAGGCAATTACCCTATTAAAGTCTAAACCGAGAAGCGGGAACTGTGCTGTGCTATGATTGCTCTTTTGCAGCGGTTCAGTGTCAACAATCCTTTCACAACTGGGTAACGTAGAAATGCCTGAGAAGTGGCTTTAGGGATACGGCAGGTGTATTTTAATGTGCGCAAGGGGAAGCGGATATAGACGCTTTGCTAGATGAAAGCAGAACTTTGAGCCAAAAACCTGTAGATGTGTGTCTTTGAAGTGATGCAGATTAAGACATAAAGGGCTGACCTCTTTTCACCTCCCACTTTCCCATTTCCCTGTAATCGAATTATTTGACTGAGGCCGATATTGGTTGCTTTGTGTTATTCAAATGCCTTGAAGGGTGCATGCGCTTGGGAAAAAGTACTGAGAATATTCAGAAGGACATTAGGGCAATGCAGAGATTAATCTCCAGCTTACCTTTGCGCGCTCTCAGTACACGGCAACTGGGAATAGCAGTCTTAATTCAGCCTTGAAGCCGTTAGCTCGTTAGGGGGAAAACACTTGATTGCAGGAATGCATTTATTTGGAATGTAACAGAGAGGCTTTCTCACCTTATTGGCTTTGTACTTACAAATCACATTTATTCTGCTCACGCAGAGCATTTTCCTTTCCCCTCAGATTTTATTTTTAGACGGATATCTCTTGTAAGCCGTGTGTGGGTGTACGAGGTGTTCATCAGGCAAATTTACAATCCTTCTGTCTAATTAAATCAATAGATACAAGTTTTCATTTTACAGTCAGAGCTCATTTACATAGGGGACAACAAGAAGGGATTGTTTTAAGTGATTCTTAGTAAATAGTTAGGATATAGTTTTTTGTTTTTGTTTGTTTGTTCGTTTTCCCTTACTGACTGAGCTGGCCGGACCATAGATGTATTATGTGAAAAAAAATTAAAATAAAAAAATTCCTCATGAGTAATAAAATGTATGTGTGATATAAATAATATTTCAGACTGAACTATTATTATTATTATTATTATTATTATTAATAACAACTACACAAATTATAATGATGCTAATAATAATTAATTATTATTATTAAATTCTGTTTTAAATTAATATACACTTTTGCCTTTATTCTGGTCCACACTTTTGGTTATTAAATACTCTTTTAAACTAGTTTTGGACTAGCTAACTTTAATTGTGTTTTTATTTATTGATATATTTCATTTATTTACAATTGTTTTCATTCATCCTTTAGATCCACAATCTGGTTTTCTCACTGCTTTCCCGGCTTTAGGGTTGATGGCCAAATTGCTGTGGTTTGGTCAGTGTGAAAATCCTGGTCAAACGTAGAACTCGGACGACTTTCCCTCCCCTCTCAGTTAGGGCCCCTGGGGCATGATGCTGCATTGGATATAGATGAAAAGCGCTCCGGCACGCTCTCTCATTCCCTGTGTTTACACATGTAAGCAGAATCTCTGGATTAAGTTTCTACATCATTAGCTCTGCTATTATTTATTTATAATTTGATTTAGGTATTCGTCCTGCAGCTTCTGCACCTTGCCCTGCTGAATTCATTGCAAGTCACACAACCTGCAGGGTTGCTCGACGGTTAGAGTTCTATTTGCTTGGACATATAGCCTGCAGTCGAGAGGTCCAAGTTGAAGGCTTTCCGGCTGTCAGAAGCCGTCTGGAGAGTTAGATACTGTATAGAGGAGATGTGCACTGTAATGACAGAGGAAAGAAGCATCCAGGTGAAGACTCTTAGAGGAAGCACTGCTAAGCCAGCACACTCTCTCCCCAAAGCCTCACAACGATGAGAGCATGACAGGCAGAACAGAGTGGATTTTCCCCCACTTGTTTACCATGATAGTGTGTGTACGCGTGATAGCGTAGCTGTGTGTGTATATGGGTGTATGACGTGAACAGGCCTGAAATTGTGCACTAATGCATTTGTAAATATTCGAGGAAGTAATGTAAAGCATCACAGAACTACTATTTGTAGAAGGCAGTGCTGTTGGTAGGATTGAGTTGGGCTTTATCTAATGGCAAATTAGAATTCTAGGTTCATACTTGTGGATTATGGGCGTGCGCAAACCATTTTCACAGAGCTTTAAATTTAGGGTACGTTTATAGACAGTAATCTACTAAAAATGGAAAGTTTTTCCTTTGCATTTTTCTCATTCAGATGAAAACGTTGTCAAAACGATCCCCTTTCACACTGATCCGCGAAAACGACTAAAACGCTGCATTTATCATTCCAGGCCAGTAGTTGGCGATGTCACTTTGTAAAGAAATGCCTATAGACTGAACATGTAATACACATGCACGTGACACACACGCGCCCCCCAAAACGCTGTTGTCACGTAAATGAATTTTTTTACATTTTTAGTTGAAAATGGTGTCGTGTAATTGGTCCCTCAGATACAGTAGTTTCATTGTTACAAGTCACAATGGTCACCAAACCATGATATTTGGATCTGCCATTGACTATGAGAGATGGGTTTGGCTCAACTATGCTCGGATTTTCAATAAAAAAGTAGAAATTTATATCAAACTAATCCAAAAAGTTTTCTCACTTTCTGTGTTTTACTTTTAAAAGCAAACTGTGGTTTGAAATACTGCTTTCACACCAAATCAACCGAACTCTGACGTCAAATAGATTTGGTCCTCACCAAAAGCACCTTTTAAAGGGTAATTTCACCCAAAAATTTAATTCTGTCATTATTTAGTTACCCTTGTGTTGTTTCAAACCTGTATGACTTTTTCTTCTGTGGAAAACCCATTGACTTACATTGGTATTAAAATTATCTTTTGAAATGACGCAATTTTAATTTTGGGCTGAATCGTCCATTTTAAATCTATATTTATTTGTATCTTTTTGCTTCTTTATATCTTTATTTCCAATTGTTTTTGGACATAATTGAATGCACTTTCAATAAATGTATAGTGTGTGACTATGCAAAAGTTTGAATAAACTCAGACCTTTTGCTGGAAGACAAACAATACCGCCTAGTCCAACAAATGATATGCTACCATGACAGCTGTTCAGCTCAGTGTCCGCCAGTGCTTTGAAACACATTGTTAGCAATTGAAGTTTAATTAATTAACATCCAGTCACTCTTATACAGACAAATTTTACTTCACTCCTCTTATCGTACTTGACAGAAACTTTCAATCATAATTGCAATAATTGCGGGTCATTATAATCCTGATAAAAGAGGAAGTTTAACACACCTATTGTTAATACACTAGAATTCCCATTCAGTAACAGCTCTTTAATCTGAAACAGCGACAGTTTTAAACTAATTTTCTTCGCAAATTATCTCCTTTTATCACTCTTCAGAAAGTCCTGCTCTTTCAAAATTCCCACACTATACATTTTGATTAACTGCCCAGCATTCGTGTTGAATGGCAGGAGCTATCAAACACTTCACAACGGGCATAATTGACTTTCAAGAGGAACAAGAAGAACATAACCGTTCCATTTATGTCCTTGTTCTTCCGTCTCCTGTCATACGCGGCTCGGCACGCGACCGTCGGGCGCCAATCTACTTGGCTCCGTGTCCATTTCCTGTGCTGCGATGGCATGCGAGGCTCTTGCCCCGTGTTAATCGTGTTAAGGCAGAGCAGGTTGTGACGCTGGAGTCGGGTGCCAGGTTTAGCAGCGTAAATAGAGGCAACTCCTCTTTACGTGAAGACCCTGGGACTTAGTCTGCTGGGGGGCTGCGCTACATTACGAGAGTGTCTCTCTGCTAACTGAAATGTGGATCAAAGAAAAGTTTAGACCTGTATCCTCGGGACAAGGATTAATGGAAACAGCAAGCATGGGGAGGAGTGCAAGATAACAGGATTTCACAAGGCCTGTGATGGGAAGACAGTGTGTTGGAGAGAAGGGAATCATTTGAGTGTGCGTGCGAGAGAGAATTGGAAGGCGGAAAAGAGGAAGACTGATTGGGATTGGAGGAATGGGACCTGCCATGATTTGCACATGAGAATTTCTCTGTGTATCTGCCAAAATTCTCTTTGCGTGCGCTGGAGCCGCCATGCATTTTTTATAGGTTGGCTTTTATAGCTGCTGTGTCTTAGTCCAATTTGGTCTAATTTTGTTAAACGCCATATATTGGGTTATAAATATTATATCAAACATGACTCACATTCTTTGGATGCGTCTTTTTAGATATCCTGAACCGTTGTGCCAATTAGAGGGTTGTATTTTTTCTATGGTTAAATACTTTCTCCTATCCCAATTTACATAAAACTTTAATTAGGCCTTTCCTTTAAATTATATTATATTAAACCAAAGTGTTGATTTTAAAACAAATTATGGCTTTATTCTAACTTGCCATATATAGTTGTAAATATATCAAATATGATGACTTGTATTCGTTGGATGTGTCTTTTTAGATTGTGATACATCCATGTAATTTCTCTTATCCCAATTTACATAAAACTTTAATTAGGCCATTCTGATTCACTTGAAAAGATTATTATATATTATATTATATTATTCGATATTATATTATTTTATATATAGGTTTTAAATGATGAATTTTCACTAATGTGTTGCTTTATTCTGACTGAAATTCAACTTTTAAACATACACTGTAAAAATATGATCAATAAATCACAAGTTTTATATTACTTAAACTCATCAAAATAAGTAAAGACATTTTTAACTTTTTACAAGATTCAACTCATTTAAGTCAAGCAGGGAGCAACTTTTTTTCTTTTTTCTTTTGCAGTGTACTAATTATGTCTTTTGGCAAAACAACAGGGGCTATCTTTTATATACACACTCTCAACCAATGGCGGGATTTGGGGGCGGGGCTATCTTTTTGTCTGATCAATGAAGTCGGGAACGTGAAAGTGTTGAGGAATCCTGTGTGAAATCCGATGCTAGTGGTACAAAAATCACACTCTTTGAATATGACCGATGAATATCTAAGAAGTGTTCATTGATCTGACTAATCCGTTACACATAATCTGTATTCTCAAATGTCATAATCTTCCTCTAAATTAAACAAAAGTGTGTAGAAGTGTGTGATTTTCTGAATGCATGTTCTCATATTGAGTTCATCTGCTCAGAGATGTCAGCAAAAAGGCCAAACAGTATATGCTTGCAGTCAAGTGATACCAGAGCCCTAATAGCAGAGTGCATCTCTGCATCAAAGTTCTGTCTTTTTGGAGGTGGCAAATCAGTCTAAAGCTCTTATTTCCCACCTGTACCGTGGTGTCAGCGGATCAGTGGCTCGGTGCATTCAGCACAGATTGGATGAATTCAATCTGACATACTGTGGTAAACCAGAGCATCAGTGAATCATGAAAGGAAATGCTGCATTCGGCCTAACTGCCACGTAATGCGGAAAGACAATCATCCAGTTAATGTGCTTAAAGGGATATTGTCAATGTGATGCACAGCTGTTTTCACTGTATAAAGTGGATTGTACAGCTGTGTGGAACAGACAGGTAAATGAGGGTTACCATGGTATAAATCATGTGATACTAAATGTGTCATTTTATGACATTTTCAGTCTTTGATGGATTCCTACTCATGGAATAAATTCACTAATAAAAAATAAAATACTTGCATGCTGCATTTCTTATTTTCTTCCCTAACCACTAACTATCCAGTTAAGCCAGGCGGTAAATGTGCTGAAATAGCCCCATGCGCCATATATAAATGATTTTTTTTATTTTTATTTATACATGTATGCATTTGGCAGATGCTTTAATCCGAAGCGTTACATTCAAGGAGTATGTTTTATCAGTTCATGCATTCCCTTGGAATTGAATCCATGACCTTGGCATTTTGCTAGTGGCATTTACTGTTTGAATACATATATATCAGTAATAATAAATAAAAAGAGAACTATTATATGCTCACTAAGATTGGATTTATTTGATCAAAAATACAGTAAAAATGTTAATATTGTGAAATGTTATTACAATTTAAAATAACTCTTTTCTATTTTAATATATTTTAAAATGTAATGTATTCCTACTCCTGCTAAGCTGAATTTTCAGCATCATTACCCCAGTCATCAGTGTCACATGATCCTTCAGAAATCATTCTAATATGCTGATTTGCTGCTCAAGAAACATTTCTTATTATTAATAATTTTGAAAACAGTTGTGCTGCTTAATATTTTTGTGGAAACCATGATACATGATTTTTAAATGTATTTAGAAAAAGCATTTATTTGAAACAGAAATCTTTTGTAATATTCTAAATGTTTTTACTGTCACCGGTGATCGATTTAAGGTGTATAAAACACTGTCCCTATGAGCAGGTGCACTTTCTCTTTAGTAAATTCCCCCACAAATATATCTCGTATTTTTCACCAGCTGAAATAAAAAAAATCAAATCCTGTTCATCCCCTACGCAGATACTCGAGAGAATAGGCAGGGGTGGAAAGTATTAACTGTGTTTACCCCAATGAGAAGAATCCTCAATCACAGCAATGAAGAAGCCTCTCAATGCGAGATAATGTTCAGCACAATGGATGTGACTGTGTCCGCACAGAACCTCTCATTCTCCAGCCACTGCCAGGGAATTAGCCCCAACAGATTAATCCCATTATGAATGAACAAATTCCTTCTCCGAGATCTCACAGAAAAAAAAAGAAAAAAAAATTAAATAAAATCTATTGGTATTATGGAAATCTCTCATGCAAATGCCGGAGTTGGAGTATAAATGGAAAGATTAAAAATGCCTGCTCCTGAAGAAAGCTGAACTAGCTAATATTATTGTATGGAATAATCTACGGCCCTGGGTGGTACAAGCAGAATTGCCTGTTTAAGATTAGATCAGTTTTACAGCTTGTTTTCAAGTTCTACATTACATATTAGAACATCTTTGAGAACTCACTGGTTGTCGCAATCCAGAAAGGCACAATAACATTCGAACCCCCTATTCCTGTGGTTTGTCCAACAGAAAACAAATAAGATACCTAAAACCAGTTTTTGTAAGCTGGTTCCTTCTTTTGTCAGGCAGATTTTTCCCCCCTTTATTTTGGTCTTTTTGACTGCAATGCAAATGGGAAAGCACCTGGAAAGGCACAGACGGTGCTGACGAGAGAACAGGATCGTCTTGATTATAATTGCGACTGTACAATCAGCATTAAACAGCTCTCCGCCGCAATTGCACGCTTTGCTGTTACACATGCATGCATCTAATTCAGGCCTGTGCAACATCAAATTAGTCCTTGTGCAGCAAAACAAACACTGAGTGTCACTTTCTGGCCTCCGAGGGTTGCGAGATTGCTAAACAAATCGTACCTTGCTTTTACAAGGGCACAAGTCACTTCAAGAACAGCCAGCAGTGCTGGGAAAAGGTGGAATGTTAGGGTTTCCCCAATATAGAGGAAATGGCAGGTATCTAACACTTACTTTATGAATAACTATTCATGTCAGTGTTAATTATGAGCTGACACACTCACCGTCTTAATGAGCCCTTCAAGCCACTGAGAAAATGCTAATGCTATCAGTTGCAGCCAAGGCTAGTCTCACCCGCTGACACAGCAGTTCCCTATTAACACACTCACTAGGCGTTGGATCCTGCTGTGAAGTAAGATGCATGGACTTCTCAATTGTACCATGACAATGATAGAGACCTCAGGTTACCCTCTTGCAGGCTCTTGTTAATAAGTAGTTCCAAAGAAAATGTGATGATGCTTCATTTTAGGTAGTTATGTTAACATACTTAAGATATTTAATGGAGAAATTGTAACTTTCTGATCCCACTAAATGATTCCAGTATGTATTTAATACTTTTTATTATTGATTTTTTTATATATATATATTTGTAATTTACTTGTACTTGTAATTAGCATTTCAAATATGATGCTGAAATGATTTGTGGTTCAGTGAATAAGTCACTCATAAAAAAACACCTGGCCCATAAGCATCATTTGCTCACTAATTGCACTACACTGGTTGCGCTATAGGTTCGCTGTTATGTGCAGTCAGCAAGGATATTGCAATAAGAAAATGTATGTTTATGGTTTTTGTATTATTTTGCATGCACTGAAACTTTTTTTTTTTTTTTTACTTTTTTAAATAAAGTTGTAACATTACAAGATGAAGTAATAATACCTCAAGAATAAAATAAAAATAGAAGAATAATTCCATACACTCAATACACTAATACACTAAATTCATAAAAAATAAAGGTTAATATAATAATATAAGGTTCCAGTGTAGACAGCATCACTGATAATAATGGGTTAGTTTTGCTGTTGTCGCGCCGCTCACGTCTGGTGAGACACGGTATAAGAGTGTGTCATAGCGCCCCCTACCGTATAACAGTGAAAACACAGAAAGCCATACATTTCCGTTAATGGCGGGGAAAGAGTTAAAAGAGGCACTTTTTTTTTTTCTTTTTTTTTTTTCATTGTTCAAATCAGAATGCGAACGTTCAAGAAATGTTGGTGTTGGTATTTGTTTAAAAAAATGGAAGCGGTTCTTATTCTCAGTTCCCTTAGCCTAATAATACCAGAGGCTTATTTGCTTTCATCTACTGATGCGTAAATTCTCAAATAATTGCAATTTTGAGCTTTGAGGTCTTAATGGGCTTAATTAAAATTGCTTCAAAGTCTGGAATTGAGCGCCTGAGAAAACCCACATCTCCAGTTTCCATCCCTGGCTTACTTTGTATCTTATTTAGCTTCATCTTCTCTCTTAGCCTCTCTTTCTCTGTCACAGGCACCAGGCGCAGATGCTCCACTTATGTAGGTTATTGCTGGCTTTGTAACAGAATTCCAATAAATCTATGGCTGTGCTATTTTCAGAGCTGCTAATGTTCACCATGGCCGGCGTACTGTTAACTTCCTCACCCTTCAGACTCCGGTGCGGTTGGATGTCTCACTTCTGGTTTCTTTCTACTGGAATAGCAAAGACTGAATTTTATACATCAGAAATAATATAAATGGATACATAAATAATAGAACCATGATTTTAGCTGGAGATTGAAGGTCAATCACCATGTTAAAGTGAACTATTGAAATGTAGCATCAAAAATGGATTGAAACGCATGCATGATTAAGTGAAATGAATTTGTATGGAGGGCTACAAGCACTTATCTATCAGAACTCACCTTGACAGCACACATAATGACTAGCGGCACACCGTAGCCGTCCAAGAGGGACCTATGATTACAATCTAAGAAACTGCAGGGCTTCATAATCACATGTCTATCAAGCCGACTACACCGCACACCGACACTGCCAGGCTTGATAGTACACTGCCAGTCTAATTCGGCTTTGAAAATTAATGGCCATAGGTGCCAACCATCACGCCATTATCAGCCTCCTTTTTCTTTGTCTTTCCGAGTCCATTTCGCTCGAAAATGACAGCTGAAGAAATGCAGAGTGCACCTACACCATCAGAATAAATAAATAAATAAGACCTTAATGCACGGTTGCGCTTCTGAAATGATTGGACTCCCGGTTTCAAGCGTACACAGATTAAATGGGTACGCACTATAATGAGACCTTTGTCTGGTTCGAGCTCCATTTATGCCTTGCCCTCTGCATTTCGGCTGAGTTGAGCATCCGGGATCACAGGATGAGGAGATGCATTAGAATGGAGCTCCATGCCACTGATGAATGCCCGTGTGCACAGGGCAAATTAATTACCAGCCAATAGCTCGGCTCCACCACATAATATAGTACTTCCTGTCTGCTCGAGGGAGCTGGTAAGAGCTTAGACACCTAATCATTGCGGCTCATCTCTTACACGCAGATTGTCAGATGAGAGGAGTCTCGCACACATACAGCTTTTAATTTCATACTGACTCACTCTCAGAGTGCCGAGTACATCTGCAAGACAGGCGAATCATAGAGGACTCGCAGGCTGTGTTGATGGATTTCATGCTGATTTTCAAGAAGCTGAAACGTTTAGTTCGTTGCTACCGAAGTTTTTCATGGCATTTTGGACCAGTGTTGAGTGTAACGTATTTAGATTGATTGCGGAAGTAGCAAATAAAGCAACACCCTCCTTTTTGTTATAATACAGCATATTATTAAGCATCATGCATTACTTTTCTATTTATTTTATGCTTTTAAGATCCTCCAAAAAGTAGAGTAAAATATTGTTTTTTAAATTTAAAACTTTGTTTACTTTTTCAAATAAAAAAACACATTTGTTTTAGTTAATTTCTTTTGATTTCTATTAATTTCATGCTTTTAAGAGCCCACCAAAAGAAGTAACACATTTCTGAACTTATTTCATTTTCTGAACTTACACCTACTTCTTTCTTTTTTTAAATAAGTAATATGCATTACTTTTCTTTATTAATTTCATCCTCTCAAGTCACCAGTAATTTATACCATATTATCTTTTTAAATAAATAACATTACTTTAGTTACTTCACTTTTTATTTTTCATTTAATTAATTTCGGACTTTTAAGTATGCAATACTTTATGAGTTGACAGCATTTATTTATAAAAAAAAAAAAAAAAAAGGAACATGCATTACTTTTCTTCGGACTTAAATTTATTTAATATTACTTTTATTTAATTAATTCCTCACTTTTAAGAGCCCTTCAAAAAGTAAAGGAACTCTGTTTGAATATGTATTCTATTTACATTTGCATTTATTTTCTATTTGATTTATTTCTATTTTATTCAATTTATTTACTGACAAATACAACTGAAAGTCTCTCCCTTTCTCATAACAGTTCTATACAGTGTGTGTGATGGCATGTGTGCAGTGCAAGCGAGCGGCATGATACGACTTGACAAAACTAGAACGCTTCTGTTCTAATCAACGAAGCTGTCCACACAGCAAGCGGAACAACGTCCATAGGGGTACAGTTGTATGCACGCTACAGACAGTCTTCAACTACAAAACATACAACAAACCAAGCATGATACGACTGTTTTGGAAGAAATAGACCCTTAGGCTGATTCTGTGGAAAAGTAATGCAAAAGTAGCATGAAAAGTAAAAATGTTATTAGTTACCTTATGCAATGAAGTGACATTTTACTTTTAAACTTAATGTTCCCTAGCAGTGACCGTGGTCCCCAAGCACATTTTAAATTGTCAGTATCAGATGATGTTTATCATCTACAAGACTTGTCACACATGAGACAGTAGTCCATCAAACACATTAGCGCTATGTATATAAGGCAGAAAAAAAGAGAAATTTGAAAAAAGCAGAGTCTCAGAGGCCAGTGGCTTCCTTGGTTGGCGCTGTGGATGAAAAGAGTGCTGGCAGTCCCAGCATGCTTCAGCCCACTCTGCTGTCTACTGCATCACTTCCTCCATTTAGCCAGGAGCCATTATTCTCCCCAACATGGACTGCTACTGCTCAGAGCCCAGAAAATACCTTTTCTCCTTCAAGTCTTTTCACAAGACAACAAAAGGAATCAGTGTCACCCACATGTGCTAGGGACATACTATCTTACTCTCACTCTCTCAACGAGTAAACTGAGTCCTCACCATATATATCCATTCAACTTTTTTTTTCTTTTTTTTTTTTGTTAAAGAAATTAATACTTTTATTCAGCAAGAATGCATTCAGTTAAATTAAAAGTTCAGTAAATACATTTATCAATTTTCTTTTTCAAATAAATTCTGTTCTGTTGAATCTTCATTTCGGTTGCCATGTTGCCAACTGTTCTCAACATTGATAATGATAACAAATGGTTCTTGAGCAGCACATCAGCATATTAGAATGATTTCTGAAGGATCATGTGACACTGAAGACTGGAGTAATGATGCTGAAAATTCTGATTTTGCCGACACAGGAATAAATTACATTTAAAAATATATTCAAATAGAAAACATAGCTATTTTAGCTATATACAATTCTTAATTTATGCAATAGATGATATATTAATTATTTACGAGGAACAGGCCACAATTTAAGTTGTTTTTCGCTGATGATATTACTCTCCCCCAAAATGTTCACTGTATTCATGTTCAGATTGCTCCAAAAGTTAGGTTGGGCACTGGTAAAACAACTAATTTAATTTTGTTGCTTGTAAAATAATTAATTTTGTCATGAATACACAGATATTTGTGAATGGTCATCAATAAAGTCTACCAGCAGAGGCTCTCTGGGCTGTGTTTACCAGCCGACCCAGAACTTTCAAGATTATCAGCGAACAACGACTTCAGTCTGTTTCTCCTACAAAAGATATGGTCACTCTAAACTCTCTATACAGCAAGAGCTGTGCAAGATTCTTCAAAATGGACTATTTTTGCATTTCACTGAACAACAGCATACTTGTTTGAAACATAAGTTTGCATTAACTATTTCTTTGAACGTCAGCTGAGTGTCATTCTAACATCTGACAGGAAATTGTACAGCATAGCAATATATCGCAGACAGATGTGCAAACACGCGAAAAATTACATTTTCCAGCTGAAAACACGCAGAGAGAATAAAGTCTAGCTGACGTGCGTGTGTGATAGGAGGCTTTTTTTTTTTCAATACTTGAATGTTCAGAACTGCAAACTTCCGAATAACTATTCAAATTTATGTGGCCAAAATAATTATCAGCATTCCCTCAAAACAGTGCGGATGGCAGTAGAGAGTCTAAGCCAGCTAATTGCATGCAAATGTGGGGTGTCTCCTACCTGTGAATAGCAGAGCTCAAATCATCACCAAAATAGTACAGGTCATTATTTTCCAGCCACCAGCGCTGTTCCCAGATGCATGTCAGTACTGGTCGAGACAGTGTGGTGAACGGAGATGTGATGGAGGTGGCGGAAAGTCTATTTGTCAGTGTGAGAAGCTGCTCATGAGGAATATTAAAACAAATGGCATAACTAAACTCCTCATTCTGATTTCTGAGGAACCAAGAGAAATTCCTCCACCGATAACTCGAAGAGCACATCTCTGTGTATGTGATGGAGAGACAGAGAGAAACAGAGCGAGAGAGTCTTAGTGTTTCTTCGAAGGTGTGAAATTTTAATGGAATCCTCCTCTCGTTATAGAATGTTAATGGTTTTCTTCCTCTCACTTAAACAGGCTTCCTTATTGTGAGATCTACTGGTTTTGCTCTTCATATTGAAATTGTGACTTTGCTTAATGGATGTATTCTCATGCATAAGTGCGCTGCGTCGTCTATGAGGGAATGTCTCTTCCATTTCCATAAATTATATGCAGAAGTCTGGGGATGGATGTAATTTTGCCTGACAGACAACCTCTCATGAGCTCCTCCAGCGTTGTGAAAGAGCACACCGACTTCAAATTGATTTTCCTTGTTTCTCTTCCGTTGAATCTGCGGCTCTCCGGCTAGTCTCCTCCGAGTTAGTTTCATGAGGAAAGATGTAGTGACCTCATATGCAATTTTCTTTGAACATACAGTACAAAACAAAATGAATACATGCAAATATATTTTGATATTCTGAAGTCTGGACACGTTAATAATCCACTCTGTGCTTTATTTAATAGTGCCGCAGTGATGAAATTGACTTAAACAGATCGTGAGAGAACATTGAAGTCTTGTTTTC
This sequence comes from Squalius cephalus, assembly GCF_949319135.1. Taxonomy (NCBI): domain Eukaryota; kingdom Metazoa; phylum Chordata; class Actinopteri; order Cypriniformes; family Leuciscidae; genus Squalius; species Squalius cephalus. Next base: position 15,820,067 of record NC_137141.1, on the reverse strand, counting down.
TTTTAAAACTGTCATTTGTTTCGTATGCTGCACAGTGAAATTACTTCTTAATGTATGACTGTCTGGTTTCATTTTGTCAAGGATGGTGTGCAACTTGTAACTTAATTCAGAATAACCTTGCAGAAGCCATTATAATGTGGTTTTCTCTAAATTTCGACATTATGGGATTATCCGACTACACATCCCATCACGAATTTCTGATTTTCTGTATTTTAAACGACAGAGCGGGATGGAGGTTTGCACGGTGAGTTCGCCGGTCTTCGGTTAAAAGGAATCTGTTGGGTATTCCAGTGAAAGGTCATCTAAGCGGAGTTTAGATCAGGATTTCCACACAGCACAGCGTGAGCCAATCAGTGCAGGGTGTGACACGGACATGTGGAGCGAATTCTGTAAAGAGAGAAGAAGGCCAGTTCTTCAAAGTCTGAAAGAACAAAGGTCCAGGAGTAGTCTGGGTAAATGTTAAACGTTTACAGAAGTCAGGGAAAGTGAGCTGGTGCAGAATTGTGAGAGCAGGTGCCGTTTTTTTTTTTTTTTTTTCACATTCCTCTAGGATCAGTATGGAATCATATTACGGAATGTCATCATGTACAGGGTTCAACAAAGCGAGAACATATTGAACATCTAAAATAATTTAAACCTGGAAATAAACACACAAAAAAATGAAGCATTTCTCCAGTCTTCAGTCCCATGATTCTTCAGAAATCATTCTAAAATGCTGATTTGGTGCTTCTTTTTTATTATTATTAAAACAGTTGTGCTGCTTAATATTTTTGTGAAAACCATGCTACATTTTTTTTCAGGATTCTTTGATGAATAGAAAGTTTAAAAGAACAGGATTTATTTGAAATCTAAATATTTAACAATAATATAATGGGCTTTACTTTCACTTTTGATCAGTTTAATGCATCTTTGATAAATAAAAGTGTTCATTTCTGAGCTGAGTCGCTAACTAAATAAGCTAATTATTTAGCCGTGTATAGACGGTCAGATGTTCTTGCTTCTATTGAAGTTTTGTACTCTAACTGTTATACTGATAAAATAATTTATGATAAAAAAACAACATTTGCATTAAATTTGAAACAATAATGTAATCATTTTTCACTTTTGGTACCCATGCTAAGTACATTTTTGTGACTAGTGTTTTGTACATCTTTGTAGCTCCACCAAATGCTTCATGCAAAAGCCTGTAAAGGTTTCCATGTATAATTTATGAAGATATTATTGAAAATGTAGGATTTTCTGGTTCCATAACTTAGGAAATTGTTATAGTAGAGGGTGTACTGAACCTTGTAGAAACTCAATTAGTTTCTTTATGGTCAGAGTCGAGGGCTCCCTATGCTACTTGATTCTGAACCTGAAATGGTGTATTGCATTTTTAAAGAGTACAAAATTAGTCTGCTCCTCAAACTGTATAGGTTTGCATGGGTAGCTCCGGGGCCTCGACATACAGCTTAAAACTCCTGAAAAAATATTATAGGGCTGGAAACAAATAGGCAGCCTGGCACATTTAACTACGAAACACACGGTTCGAGGTGTGTTTTTTTGCATAATGGCTTTCGTTGCTTTAGGGAGACAAGAATTGCTTCACATTTCTCACCTTGACATCGGTATTGTCCCACGGCATAGGAAATGTGCAGGGAGTTGGTGTGTGAAAGGGGGGAGTCGGGGCCCCCACGTCTCTCATTCCTACACTGACAAATTAAAAAGGTTACATTAGATTTTTATCATCAAAGAGAATTAAGTTCTGTAAATGGAAGCGTAAAATGCCTCCTGGGCTTTCTTTCAGAGCTATTTTAATCCGCGTTCGGCTCTGATGAAACAGGCCGGCGCAGAGCCTTGTATGTGACGGGGAACAGGTTTCTATCTTTCGCTTTCTTTTACAGCCTGTTCCTCATTTGCACACAATAAAGTGGCTTTCATAAGGCTTTTTTAAGTGTAACATTGTGATTATGGTACAAATTGATTTCATTATGCAGCTGAATAAACGCATCAATGCATCAAGAGACATAGATTCTTTATCAGCCTCGTAATTGTGCACATTGCCACGAAGTACGGGGGGCCATCATTTTCACTAATGCAGCAGTATTGCCAACCAGTGTGAGTTATCAGAGTATTGATATACCAGTCTGTATTGATTTTCTCTGTATCATTCAGAGCGTGAGCAGAAGATAATAATTTCAGCTTTCTCATTTAAATGATCGGCCTCCCTTTAATAACTCAGAGCGGGTATTAATGTAGCTGTCAGGTAAACCTCTGGCCGTCTTTTCTCATGTTGGTTGCTCATGGGAAATGATGCACTCCATAAGAAATAAAGCCCTTATTAAGAGAGCCAGAAGACGAGACCTCACCTGAATGCTGGGGGACTCTCATTAAAGCTGAGAAGAATATTGCGAAGGCCGCGGATTCACCTGCCTCTGTCTGCCGGAACGATATCTTATTTGTTATGCATGTACTTTTGGCCTGTACATTCTGAAACGTAATTTTATTTAAAGGTTCTAATGGTGTGCTTTCTGAACGCTGGTTTCATCTTAATTGGCTCGGCACCTCTTGACCACGATGAAGCGATGTTTAAAAGCTATTACTCAGTTATTCTAAAGGACAAAATAGCTTATAAATAAACCAATTTAGTTCATTATCAGGTCTAGAGAAATAAAGTGTGAGTCGGGGGTCAAAGGTCAACTTTCTCCAAATCTCACTTGAAAACAGATGTGCAAATACAAATTAATCAATGGATTATGTAATTAGTTATTTGTTCAATTCTGCACTCCTGCAAGAACTATACTAGCAGGGGCTGTATTTTATGGTGAATAATTTCTTTTAAGCAAATATTTTATATTAGAGAGCTTTCATTTTAAGTGAAAAGTTAATGGCTCTGCAGAGCTATGGACTATTATTAGATGTCATTCACACACATTCCCTGACATAGATTTCATGTTATATCACATAGGTTTCAACAAGTTACTCAAACATATGAAATGAAGGAAAACTTTTCTTGAAACACCTTTTCACCATAAATGATATGCTGACAAATGATCAGTGAGCTCTGAGATTTAAAAATGGCGTGGATATGTGTTGCACAGAAAAGCTAATGCCAATTCTTTCGAATGTGACCCAGTATGTGGTCTGATACATTTGCAGCATTGCCGTCATGTGAAATGAGAAAAAGTGAACCATCCCTTCTTTAGAGAATAACAGTCATGCGTCTTGAGATACACAGAGAATATTTAAAGCCCTGTGCGATACAGGTCACATTCTCGTCTATTTCCGTGTAAGTAAGAGAGTCTGAGGGTGAAAATTGTTTTCACCTCTCTGTTGAGATCATTTAAATGCATAACATCAAATCTGCTCTTCCTGCAGATGTGGACTCAAGCATGTCAATGTTTACTGATGTGTTTTCTTTAGACGAAAAAAAAAGACAAAAAAAAAAACACCTGGCAACGTCGATGTGGTACTGTATTCTTTGTGGAAATGAGTAATTGCATGCATTGTGAGGAATTCACTTAGCATTTCACTGACAAAAAGTTTTGATGACATAATCTCTTCCATTAATTCTTATTTTATCTTTTAGAGGGATAAAATATAATCAAAATATATTCCTTCATTTATGTTCCAAAGAAGAAAGTCAGACAGTCTTGGAATTACATAAGGGTGATAAAATTCATTTTTTTGTGAACTACTTTAAATAGGTTTTTCACTATGCATTTGTTGCTATATATATATATATCGTATAGATCATTAGTGATCCTATACAATTTTTACAAAAAATGAATGGGAAAACAGGCATTCTTTTATAATGTTATTTTTTTTCCTTGTTATATTGTTTAGAATGAATTGATTGAGGAATACTAAGGTTTATATCTAACTTTCACTACCCTATTCAGTTTTTAATGACATCCCGAGTCACTAAAGACTCGAGGTATGCGTTTATATACATATTTGTAACTGAACCCTTTACAGTAACTCTGTAACTTTGCTCTGTTTATTTAGCATTCCAACCAGCCTGACATAGTAACATTGTCTCAACCAATGGTATAAGTTTGGGGTGGGGTTATGTTTTTTTTTTTTTTTTTTTTTTTTTTTTTTGTTTGGGAAGTGTTTGGGAAACCTGTCTAACAGTTTAAGTAAATAATGCACATCTTATATTAAGTCTAATTTTCCAGAAAAAAATGTTGGAGAGAACATTTAAAGGAGAAGTTCACTTTTAAAATGAAAATTCTGTCATCATATACTCACCCTCATGTTGTTTCAAAGCTGTATGAATTTATTTCTTCTGCTGAACAGAAAGGAAGATATTTAGAAGAATATCAGTAACCAGACAGTTTTTGGGTCCCAATGACTTCCATAGTAGGAAAAAAATATACTATGGAAGTCATTGGGACCCAAAAACTGTCTGGTTACTGATATTCTTCTAAATATCTTCCTTTCTGTTCAGCATAAGAAAGAAATTCATACAGCTTTGAAACAACATGAGGGTGAGTATATGATGACAGAATTTTCATTTTAAAAGTGAACTTCTCCTTTAAGAGAAGTAAATTCACTCCTCATTTTTGAAATTGCAATTGGTGGCACTGAAATTATACCAAACACATTTAACATTTAAACATCTGACTAACAACAAATTTTATTGTATATAAGGCTTATTGAAGCATTTCCTAGCTCCGTTCTGCACATGAATCATCATTAACAGTTCTTCTCTAGTCCTAAAGTACTGTATTTTACATTTTGGCCTTTAATGAAAGGCACAAGAGATTAATAAATGGGCATTGATGTATTTTTTCTTGTTTGCCCTCAGCCTTTCCTTTCTCTCCAGAGCCACGTACTGTACAACACACTTGGTGATTAATCCATGAGTTGCATCAGTGAGATGGCGAACATGTTCACCATGGCCTTCCTATCACGGCACAGGCCACATCCCAGTGTGTGCGTGGCATGTTAGAGCACCTGAGTGGAGCAGACACGGCCAACCAGGTGTAAAATCAGCAAGGCCCGAACCAGAATGCATGGTGACAGCTCTTCATGCTTGGTAGCCTTCATCTATCCTGCTTTCGACCCACACCTAGTCCGCATCCAGCCCTCCCGATTTCTCCCCCCGCCTTCCCGAGCTCTTCACACCAGAGCCTCCTCCATTTATCTCCATCCTGCAGGTCACACATGCACAGCGGGCACTAATGAGTCTGTCCTGCTGTCCCTGTCACCTGAACTGATTGATTGATTTATTAACTTTACAGAAGAGATTCACGGTGCCGCAATATCGAAGTCCCTCGTTTGGGTTCTTTACATTGTGGCCACAAAAACTTGAAAGGAAAAGAGCAGGAAAACACTCTACTTTATTTCTGCTATGCTTAAAGTCGCAATGAAACAGAAATAGCTACAGATCTGGAAAAAGAAAAAATGTAAGTGTAAATGTAAAACCACTGCTTGGTTCTTGAGACCGTTGTTGGATTGGATTATGAGATGTGGGTATTGCACTCAAAATTAGAGGCAGATGAACATGAGATTGTAGGGATGGGGTTTAAGCGGACTAAATGATAGGAGTCATTTGTCATTTTCATTTGAAGGTCCAGTTATGACATTTTGATTGAACCTATAAAGCCTACTCTATCATATTTGATACACAAATTTCTAAGGGCTATACATTTATGAACATTATCAAAACTTCATTAAAACAAACCTGTTGTACACAATCTAATACAGGGATGGGCAACTTCGGTCCTGGAGGGCCACTGTCCTACAGAGTTTAGCTCCAACCCTGAAAAAAATCACCTGCCTGTAATTTTCTAGTAATCCTGAGGACCTTGATTAGCTTGTTCAGGTGTGTTTGATTAGGGTTGAAGCTAAACTCTGTAGGACAGTGGCCCTCCAGGACCGAAGTTGCCCATCCCTGATCTAATACATGCCTTCTGTCGTCTGATTGATCGTTTATACTAGTTATCAAGTAAAAGGCCACTTAGTATATTTCTAAAAATGTCTATTTTGTTAGTAAAATATTAGGATGAAAACTTACTGGACTGAAGCAACTTTGGTTTACATGGTTATCCATACTTTTTTTTTTTCATGTAAAAATGTAAGTATTAAATATGATTTATCAGACTTCTGACATATTATTGGGAGATATAGAGTGACAACTGATATTTTAATGCATTTTATCCAAGTAGTCTTCTATATTTACATTACAAGCTATCAGAATTTCATCTTACTTTTTCACCATATAAATATCAGCAACTGCATCAAATGAGGGGGTTAGTTCCACCATATCATATGGGCCATAAAAGCCCTTTTTTCTCTAAGTTCAATAAACTTCCATTATTTATTTTTTTCTTCCATATGTCAGGCTTTACAGGGTTAAACAAATTACAAGGTCAAAACAAAATTTAAATATGAACCATATGCTGAATTGTTCACAATAAGATCAATAACGTGCATTCAGAAAACAGACTGACTTTAAACACGTTCGTGTCTCTGAAGAGGTAGCAGTCCACCCACAGGAAAGAACGGTTTCTTAGTGTTTCAAGGTGTTGGGTTTTTCGTGTATATATGTTTGGTTGAAAAATGTGTTCCCTGAAGAAAGTGCTGTGTTTGGGTAGACTGCATCCACCATCATAAGCTGCCAAGCCTTTGGCTATGTAATGTTTCATCCTTTTCTACCAAGTGCGTCTTCAAAGGGAGTCGGGTTTAGCAACGTGCAGGGAGGGAGAAAAGAGTGGGAAAGAAAATAATGCGGTGATGGAAATGAATAAGCGCACACACACATAGGTGTTCACATCTTTCGGCAGCTGCTGGCATCGCAGCGGCGAAGCCATTGTTGCTTAGGAGGAGAGACAGAACAACAAAGAAAGTGCTATCAGGAGCTCCCACGTTCTGCCTTCTCTGGCCTGCTCTCTGCCTCGTTCTGAGGCAACTAATGCGATAAGAGGCACGTGCTAAAGCGCGAGGAGAGAGGGGAAGAGAGAGCGAAACAAAGAAAGAAAGAGTGGGAGATGGAAAGGGCACTGTTAGAAAAGAGCATTTCCCTCTTTGAGCTCAACCTGCTTGAAGGGGCCTCCAGAGTCCAGCGTTCTTTGTGCTTCCAGTATTAAACTGCACTGCGGATACCTGCAACATTGATGATAACTGGAGCATTTTGATGCTTTATGGAGATCTGTTGGTGCTTTGTTTTCTTTCGCCGCGTTTGTTCATTTGCTTTGAGGATGCTTGGTAATTTGGTTGCTGTGCCCCTCCTCTGAGCTTGTTGTCACATGCTGTTGGTATATCCTGAATCTATGGGGTCTCTCACACCTTCAGATGACTTGGTTTGTTCTGGCCGTTCTTACTGAAAAGGACTGACTTTATTATTGAGTGTGTATACTGTACACTCATGGGGCAACCGGTAGCATGAATCATACATGTTAGCCAAGTTGAGCTTTTGAGTCTGCAGTGTTGATTCTGTGCTGGACAGTTTCTTATGAGCGAGTGGATGGATGGATGGATGGATGGATGGATGGATGGATGGATGGATGGATGGATGGATGGATGGATGGATGGATGGATGGATGGATGGATGGATGGATGGATGGATGGATGGATGGATGGATGGATGGATAGATAGATAGATAGATAGATAGATAGATAGATAGATAGATAGATAGATAGATAAAAACATTTGTAAAAAATGTGAAATATCTGTAAACAATATTTTCTTGATTTGTCATCACAAATCAAGAAAACTAAAAACAATATTTTGAGTTTATATTTATTAAACCAAACTAATTAACTCAAAATTTTATTTCAATGAACTCAAAAAGTTAAACCAACAATAATTTTACAGTATAGATACAGTAGATAGAATTGTAAATTAATTTAGTATTTTATCATATTATATCTTAATATGAAATAAAAAATAATATCACAATATAATATAATAATTATATAGTTTTAATATGATAATACGTTTATCACAGTCATTGGAATGTTATTTTTTATATTATTAATATGAAAACAATGTTTTTTATCATAGATTTATGTTTGAAATTATAGATTTTTGAAAGGAAATTTGTGTTTAGTTTGCTGTATCATATTATATTATATGATAAAAAATAATTGTTACATAAATTGTATAGTATATTGTCATATAAAAATGTTAAAACTGCTTAAAATAAAAATTATTTACAAAATTATAAAAATTGCTTAAATATTTACTAATATTATATTGCATTGTTAAAACAAAATTATATCATAATTGATCAGAGATAAAATTGTATTATTTAACCTTCATGAACCAGACTGGAAGAACACTATGTGTGTTACATTTCTTTGAATTACAATTCAGTAAATTCTTAAGTCATTTGAATAAAAAAAATCTTTGTATTAAGTTTAAAGTTTAAATTGTGGAAAGTTGTTTCATACTTTCCTGAATGTCAGAATCTGAAACCATAGGTACACTAGTTCAATCGGCATGGCATGACATGGATAGAAAAATGTCTTTTTAGTCAAAAACATTCTGAATTTAAAGCTCATTGTCGTTCCTTCCACTGAAATCCTGTATCCATGGATGTGTGTTCCTAAGGAACGCCAAGGCATTTATCTCCAACATCAAAGCGTTTATCTCCAATCAAAGCCCCTGTGAGCAGGTCTGTTTGTTTAATTGGACAACATCGACAGCGATTTAAAGCCAGCTATGCAAAGAGATCAGATATCTTTGTCTGGATGAGGTCAGCTGTGTGGTATCTCAACTTCACAAACTCTCAAACCACAAAGCCCTGATCAAAGTTAAACTTTGTGCGTTTTGGCCAAATTGAGGGAAAGGAAATTTGAGACTGAGTTATGTGTAATTAGAGGCATAAAAAGTGAACCACTCACATAATACCCACACTGAGATCAGAGGGACTCGGCCAACGGATGCCACTGATCGGAAAGTTCAAGAACTTCTCCTGTGATATAACTATATAATGTTCCCACCAACAGTGTACAGTACAGAGGCTGTCGTCATGACAACAAGGTGGCAACACTTACTCAGTGGACCAGGCAGGGAGAATAACAAGAATTTATTGGACATTAAGGAGGAAGGCTTTGGAGAATATAACCATTAGGCACCGGCAATATTGGTCACGGTGTACAAAACAACACATTAGAGGATGAGACAGCCCAACATATACCCCCTATGCAGTATTAAGTTATAAATGCATGTACAAATCCAATAAAATTCACATGAACGACCAGAATGAAAATTTTATGTGGACTGTATATACATATAGTTACTTTTTTCTCTCTCTCTATACCAAAGTGAAATAAATCTAACAATATTGTAACCTATTACCAATGCTGGCTTAATGCCACCGACTAAAGTGTGGAGCAAATTGGATAATTTGTCATAATATAACCTTAGGAAATCTCGGAGAGTAGGACTCTTCACAAAAGTAGAAGTAATGGCCAATTATCCCAGTGAACAGTCAAGTGTCAGACAGCTGGGGAACACAGGGAATGGTAACAGTGAGGGTTACACGGCTTACTGCTGTGGCTTCCCTGCATATTTCTTTTCCATTGTGTTGTGGAGACTTTGAAAGCCACATTATGTTCACATGAAAAATTGGAACTTTCTGTGGAGATTACCACCCAGTGTTTTCCCCACACAAAAATACAATTCTTACCCTAATTTAGTTTCCCACTGCAATTTAGTTACAGCAGAGACACAAAAACAGATGCATCTTACCGAAAGATCACTTTAATCTCAATCAGAATGTGCATCTTTCTTTTAAGTTGTTCTTTCTCATGGATAAAACACAAGAATTGATGGGCAAAAAAAAAAATAATAATTTACTCACCCACATGTTGTTCTAAACCTGAGCAAGAAAGTTACAAGGAACACAGACTGAAGCGTTCAAGCTTCAAAAAGCACCATAAAAGTGGCGTAAATAAGTTTTCTGAAGCCAGATAGACTTTGGGTAGGAAGTAGATTAAAATTTGTCGTTATTCACTCAAAATCTTGACATCCACCTAATAGCTCTCTGTGTTACGCTTTCTGATTCATGAACAAATCATTCTTGTAAGTCTGATCTCTCAATGAATCTTGATTCAGTTTACAAAACCTGTCTGAATTTCATTATCTGTCATTATAATTTAGGAATGATAATGATAAACTGAAAAAAAACAAAAAAAACTAAATATAAGTTTCATTTGATCATATTATATTAATAATGTTTCCTTTTAAATATTATTAATATTCATTTAAAATTAATACATTTTATGGACCACAGTGAATGAACACTTAATTTCCCAGAATGCACTGGAATTGGAATTAAAAGTCAGTAAATTCTCATTCCTATCTGACTCACGAAATGTTGAATCTGTCTGATCTGTTCTTGAATTCAACTAATTGACTTGATTCGGTCACATTAATTTGTCGTATGACTTCAGAAGTCTTGAAATATAGCTACCTACTTTTCTAGTGATTTTTGCGTTCAACACAAGTTTGAAATTACATATGGGTGAGTGACTGCTGACAAAATGTTCATAATATTGAATTCAAAATAAATTATTCCTTTAATACCAGAATGCCAAACCAATGAATCGAATCAAATCAAAACAACACGGCGGTTACCCAGTGCTATCTTGAATCTAAAAGCTATACGGAGGCTATCGGTGCGAGAGAACTGTGCTTAAAGCCAAGCCATCAGTCATTCTCTGTAATTATGATGCTTCTCATTTGTCTTCTCTTTTGTGTGGCAAACACTTAGAGATTATTCACAGTAGATGAGCACATTCTGCTTCAAGGATGTGCTCCATCCTGCTGAAAAGCCAGCCATGAAATACAGCCCGACAAGAAATTGGCAGAAATGTTCACAGTCATCAATGCCGTGAGTGACGTCATCGTTCTCGGTGAAGCTTTTGGTTTCAGCAAGCCTCAGTACCACTCATATTTTCGGCATGTGTGGTGAGACCTAGGTAGCTTTGAAATGTGTAACACGATTCCCCTGCCCACAGGACATTTGCACAATGGATGCTGTCTCTGCATGTGTTTGTCGAATGGGAGTAATTCATAAAGCTTGCCACTCAGCCACATTACGAATACATTTCCTAATCTTTCAGCTCTAGTGAATAGGGAATCAATATGCTGTGTGTTGTAATGATTATCCTTCCCTGCTTGTCGAGTTTGCATGTCTCTGAAACAATCCATAAGCAAACATATAGATTTTTTTTTTTTTTTTCCGGATCCTGTAATCTTGTCAATTAAAAATTAGCTGGAGGCTGAAATGCCAAATGTCGGCTCACATTTCCTGCTGTATTTCAGAGCAATATGTCCTCAGATGAGGTAAGCACTTTGTAATTGGCACAATTCCTGCACAGAGTTTATTTAGTTAAATGAAATCTGTTAATCTCCCAAAGCAACTGTCAGATATTTCACCGATGAAGAGGAATGATTGGGAACTGAACAATGCAAACAGTTGTAAATTTGGAGAGGCTGCTGTGGATGCCAAATATAGTGTTCTATCTAATAATATTCATAGTGATGTGATATATTTTTGTCCTTTTTGTTGAGAGAGCACAGGAAATGAGAAGAATAATGCACTGTAAAAAAATATTGTTGGTTTAACTTAAAAAAGTAAGTTAACTGGTTGCCTTAAAATATTGAGTTCATTGAAATTAAAAATATTAATACAATGAAGGAGATTGATTTAAAGGGATGGTTCGGAGTAATTTCAACCTAGGGTCCTTTGCACCATGACCTTGAAGCCTTTTTTCCCTTGGTCGGACATTATTAAAGTTAGAGCTTATTTAGAGATATCAGCCGAATGGCTTAGTGCAGGCGCTAATGGATCCAAGGTTGTATCTCGTAAATTACCCCACTAATAATGCCCGGAATGGTACCAAACTTCCACAGTAGTACAAATAGGTTCTGTACTCATAAAACGAGGCATTGGAAAGTTTGTAAGTACATCAGGAGTTTATTTAAATAACACTTGCCTGACGGCTTATGCTTCCGCTAACCCGGACGTCGAGGTCACTTCCGTGATTTGGGAAAAGCCCGTAAAAGTCCTGGCAGAAAGCGATGCATAAGGATGTAGTGTAACGACGCCCAGTTCCAGGAATGCACTAATATTTTGTTGGTGGTACCAGTTTGCAACAATTATTAGTTAACAATAAGTTTTCAACACTTAGGAAAAACTAATAAAACATTTAGTTAAATTCACTAGCTTTTCCCTTACACTTGTGAGTTTTGCAAAGGACTTTTACGGGCTTTTCCCAAATCACGGAAGTGACCTCGACGTCTGGGTTAGCGGAAGCATAAGCCATCAGGCATTCCTGGCATTATTAGTGGGGTAATTTACGAGATACAACCTTGGATCCATTAGCGCCTGCACTAAGCCATTCGGCTGATATCTCTAAATAAGCTCTAACTTTAATAATGTCCGACCAAGGGAAAAAAGGGGACCAATCATGAAAATATTTTTTTACAGTGTGGGATTTGGTGATGTAACAAGCCAGATTTTATCTCACACTCACAAGACCACTAAAAATGTGCACAAGTGTGCAAATCACTGGCTCCTAGCAGATATTCTCATAGCTAAAATGCAGTCTATTTATCTTCTGAATCATCATATTTTCATTTGTGCTTTTTAAGTGTATTTTGCACCTCTTCCACCTTAGCTCTCCGATTCATGAATGAAACATTTGTGTAAGTCTGATCTTTTCAATTAATCTTTTGATTTGGTTCACAGAATCTGAATGATTCGTTTAAGAATGGTAATGATACAGCACTAAATATGTTTCCTTTTTTCATATTATATCATAGTAATGTTAATATAATATTAAAATAATAATATCAATATCAGAATAAATGTATAAAATGTTTTATTAATATGTTAGAAATGTGTTTAACATAATTTACTTTTATTGTTAATTTAACTAAATAAAAGTAGACCATATGTTGAATTCAGTGTTATTGTTGAACTAAAATTATCACAAATATATATTTTTTGTTAATAAAGCTGAAATAAAATAAAGTATAAATATTAGATGAAAACCTTATTATTTAAAAAAAAAATGTAGAAATGTTACCTTGGCAATTAACTTCAAACAAATAGTAAAACTGAAATAAATTCAAATGAAATTAAACCTAAATAGAAATATTTTTTAAACTTAAATTAACAATTTAAATTAAATTAAAAACTCAAATTAAAAATGAAAACTGAAAATACAAAAATAAAAGATAGTAGTAAATACTATTCTATTCAAAATAGTAATAAATTCTAAAATAGTACATCAATAAAATAAAATAAATAAAAACACTGGTTGAATAATGTTTTTAAAGTGTTCACAGAGCCACAGTGTTTGGATCAACCAATGGCTTTGTTTTGGGGGCGTGGCTATGTGTTTGTTTGACCAATGAAAGTCATTTTAGTTGACTATTGCTAGCTGTGTTACAATTACACACATTAGTAGTCATGAAAAAAAAAAATTGTGAACATCCTTAAACATCCAATGAAGGTAATGAGGTTTTGTGCACGAGCATTTTGTAAACCCTCCTACGCTCTTACATTAAAAAGAAAACGAGACAGCTATGGAGCAAGACAGGTTTTTCTAATTGTTTTGTTCTCATTTCTGTTTACATCCTTGATATTCATGATTTGCATTTTTATGTTTTTATGTTTTATTTACATTTTATTTTATGTTTATCTTGTTGTGTTGATGAGACTTTTATCTTTTTATTCTGGCGATTTTGGTTGGCAGTACCATCTCACTCCTGAGTACTGGCCCTCACAGTAATCATTACCTCTATTGAATTTCGCTCTCCGGGGAAAGACTTGACTGCCAAGCAGTGCGGCCTGAGCAACCCCTCTTCATGATTGAACGAAAAAGACTTCTCTCGAGTAGCTAAACATGCTTGGAATAAGTTTGAGTGCAATGGTTGGGAAAATTATGGGGGGAGGGAGGGTTAAAGGAGCTGAAAAGAGATCTATCAAAATGCCATCTCGTTGCCAATTTACCGTTTTCCCTCTTTTTATCTCCACATTGTGCAGTGAGATCTTTGTTTGTACTAGTCTGCCCATCTGTCTCCCTCCTCGATCTCTGAAGCATTTACAGAAACATCCACCAAGGATCGCTCGGCCAGTCATGTCACACTTGCACTTGAAAATGAAAGAATACGAATGCTATTCATGCAGTTTCGCAAGTGCCCCACAGGCAGAAATGGGTTTATTCAACCCACATATCTTCTGTGGGTTTCACGCTTTGAAACTACGAGCATAACTCATTTGCTAGTTAAATTAAAAACCCAATTCAAACTGAAAGTCAATGACGTATGTCTGGTATCGCTGCCTTTTTTGTCATTGTGTATGAATCAGAAATCTGGTAAACGTGAGTCTAGAACTTCACATCAACTCACATTCAAGTTTCTGAGCAGACAGGACTCCTACCTGCTCGCCTTTCTAATCGCCTTCTTATCTAAGTAGCTCAGAACCAATTGCTGAGCTGATAGACTTTAAACCTCCCGACACCCGCTGTGAGAGCGGCTCTATACTGTTGACTCTTGGGATCATTTTAGCACAGTGTCTGACTGCTTAAAATACTCTATTTCAGATATTACATCTCTGTGTGTACAGGCAAGCAATTTTTGAGCGTGCATGGTGTCGGGCTGAAAAGAAGAAGCTGTGATGTATGTGATCAGATTGAGCTTTTGAACATTCTCATCTTACTGGCAAATTTGGGGGGACGAAGCTTAGCAGCGCTATTTCCATTTCACACTTACAGAATATCAATAGGGAAGGTGCGGGCGCATCACGTATTGAGCGGAGGCATTTCATCTTCACTTACATTATGATCTTATGCATGATCAAGTGACAGGTCTTTGAACTTCCACCTTGCATGGAAGACACGCCATTCTTTTATCTGTCTTGCCACTGTCTTGTTGCAGTTTTAATGCAGCAGCTGAAGGCTGTGGTTTTCACTACGTGACATGCTGCATGGAACTCTTCACCATGTGTGCTTTATCACTTTAACCATACGTCTCAAAGGGACATACCCTTGTTGGTGATTGTCCTTTAACAATGATAAGCGTATCAAAGCTGAGATGAGATGATTAGAGTGCAGTTTTCTGTGGTTATATACTTTCAAACCAAATGAGGTGAATTTCCCCTAAGTAATTGTGTCTCTCAATGTGTCATCAAGTTCAGCTATTGTGGTGTTCTCTAAAAAATAATGTAATAAATAATAACATATATTTACAGTGGGGAGAACAAGTATTTGACACACTGCCGATTTTGCAGGTTTTCCCACTTACAGAGCATGTAGAAGTCTGTAATTTTTATCATAGGTACTCTTCAACTGTGAGTGACGGAATCTAAAACAAAAATCCAGAAAATCACATTGTATGATTTTTAAGTAATTCATTTGCATTTTATTGCATGACATAAGTATTAGATACATCAGAAAAGCAGAACTAAATATCTGGTACAGAAACCTTTGTTTGCAATTACAGAGATCATACGTTTCACACACTGCAGGGATTTTGGCCCACTCCTCCATACAGACCTTCTCCAGATCCTTCAGGTTTCGGGGCTGTCGCTGGGCAATACGGACTTTCAGCTCCCTCCAAAGATTTTCTATTGGGTTCAGGTCTGGAGACTGGCTAGACCGCTCTAGGACCTTGAGATGCTTCTTACGGAGCCACTCCTTAGTTGCCCTGGCTGTGTGTTTCGGGTCGTTGTCATGCTGGAAGACCAAGCCACGACCCATCTTCAATGCTCTTACTGAGGGAAGGAGGTTGTTGGCCAAGATCTCGCGATACATACTCCCCATCCATCCTCCCCTCAATACGGTGCAGTCGTCCTGTGACCTTTGCAGAAAAGCATCCCCAAAGAATGATGTTTCCACCTCCATGCTTCACGGTTGGGATGGTGTTCTTGGGGTTGTACTCATCCTTCTTCTTCCTCCAAACACGGCTAGTGGAGTTTAGACCAAAAAGCTCTATTTTTGTCTCATCAGATCACATGACCTTCTCCCATTCCTCCTCTGGATCATCCAGATCAGGGATGGGCAACTTCGGTCCTGGAGGGCCACTGTCCTACAGAGTTTAGCTTCAACCCTAATCAAACACACATGAACAAGCTAATCAAGGTCATCAGGATTACTAGAAAATTACAGGCAGGTGATTTTTTCAGGGTTGGAGCTAAACTCTGTAGGACAGTGGCCCTCCAGGACCGAAGTTGCCCATCCCTGCTCCAGATGGTCATTGGCAAACTTCAGACGGGCCTGGACATGCGCTGGCTTGAGCAGGGGGACCTTGCGTGCGCTGCAGAATTTTAATCCATGACGGCGTAGTGTGTTACTAATGGTTTTCTTTGTGACTGTGGTCCCAGCTCTCTTCAGGTCATTGACCAGGTCCTGCCGTGTAGTTCTGGGCTGATCCCTCACCTTCCTCATGATCATTGATGCCCCACGAGGTGAGAACTTGCATGGTGCCCCAGACCGAGGGAGATTGACCGTCATCTTGAACTTCTTCCATTTTCTAATAATTGCGCCAACAGTTGTTGCCTTCTCACCAAGCTGCTTGCCTATTGTCCTATAGCCCATCCCAGCCTTGTGCAGGTCTACAATTGTATCCCTGATGTCCTTACACAGCTCTCTGGTCTTGGCCATTGTGGAGAGGTTGGAGTCTGTTTGATTTAGTGTGTGGACAGGTGTCTTTTATACAGGTAACGAGTTCAAACCGGTGCAGTTAATACAGGTAATGAGTGGAGAACAGGAGGGCTTCTTAAAGAAAAACTAACAGGTCTGTGAGAGCCGGAATTCTTACTGGTTGGTAGGTGATCAAATACTTATGTCATGCAATAAAATGCAAATTAATTATTTAAAAATCATATAATGTGATTTTCTGGGTTTTTGTTTTAAATTCCGTCACTCACAGTTGAAGAGTACCTATGATAAAAATTACAGACCTCTACATGCTTTGTAAGTGGCAAAATCGGCAGTGTATCAAATACTTGTTCTCCCCACTGTGTATATATATGTTATTATTTATTACATTATTTTTTCAATTAATAACATTTTTCAATTAATAAATAATTTAATTATTATTCAATTATTTTTTCAAGAACACCACTATATATATATATATATAAACACACGCACACTATGGCCGAATCACAGCCGTGCTGATATAGATCAACATTGCATGGCTACTAGTGTGATATTGCTCATTTATAGAACATAATCGTTTAATTACATTTGCTTAAAATATTTCATTCTAAATTACATTTTGTTTTTAATTAATATATTTATTATATTAGAATATAATATTTTATATCATTTTGTTTAACATCTATACAAATAATTAATATTATATTATTCTTAAAAATGACCCTGTGCTCTCCCATGCTTTGACCATACAAATAATTGAATTATTTAAGCACAAGGGCTCATGGGTATTTTTGTATTTATCTCAGCTTTGATTTTGGACTTAATTATATGGATTTTGAACCCGAGGGTAGAGCACTGTATTTATTTGTCTTATGATTCTAAAATGTGACATTTGAAGTGTGTTTAATATTTAATTAATAGTACATTGGGACCTACAGTTTAGTTTGATATGCAGTTACTAAGTGACAAAACATTCTTATTTCCTGCTTTCCCAAACATTTGTTCTGTTTTTTGGTACCTTAAATGATTTCAATAACATTCACATCAGCTATACAGACATGAATACACATATCACATTGCAATGTACGTAAACGTGGGGAAATGTCAGGATGTTTTCTGTTACTCTCTGTAAGATAATTGACTGGTTATTGATGATTCAGTCTATGTATTGTAGGTCAGTGGACTATCTATTAAAGGTAGAACACCAAGAGATACCGCCCTTTTACTTAATGGAAAATTCTATCCAAGGCAACCATTAGTACTTGGATCCCTAAAATAAAGTCTAGACATACATTGTATGCGTCTCAATAAGTCTTTTCTGTTTGTGGGGTTCTGTCCTCATTTGAATGCTTATCAGGTTAAGATTCACATTAGCTGGGTTGTTTGAAGCTGGCAGCTAATTTATTAAAGAACATCCTCCATTCTGCAGGCAGACACTGCTTTTGAGTAAACCATTGACACTCCTTCCTCTTTATTAAAATGTTCCGCTGCTTTTCCCCTGTACGTCTTAATCTGAAATATATCACGGAAAATATCGGCAAGCTCATCAAAATGCAGAAAGGAACGGCACACTTAGGTTTCTTAATTGTTTTAAAAGCCTCACAGTCATTACATGTCTGACATAACAGCGCAAGTCTAGAGCACCTCCAAATCATTAAAAAAAAAGGAAAGGTAATAACCTTTAAGTGCTTTCTGAGTAAAACCGTAATAGCAAAAGAATTCGTGCCTCTGCTTATGATATTAAATGCATTACCTCTGAATAATTTTCATTCAAACATAGACACATAAGTGCAAATGAGGTTCAGTTCTGTCTTGTCCGTGAGCAAAAGATTGCACCTATGGCGGCATCGCATCTCCAGCTGTGACTTGCCGTTCTGTATTGTTGCGATCTGTCAGAAGTTAATGACGGATGCGTCGCCTGTAACGGTAAATTCATAACTTCTTAATGTGTCTGGATGCATCTTGCATATACATTACATGCTGCTGCCCCGATGACTTGCCAAGCTGTCAAGGGAAGGATTCGCTGAAGTCAACGACTCAAATTGAGAATGAGAGCCATAAAGGGACCGTGTCTGCTGGAGATGGAGGGGGGCGATATATTGTGTGAGTGCATGATCCGCTCCAGGGCCAGATGTTCCACTTGACAGGCCCCTTGAGTGGAGGGCAGTTCTGCCAGCTGTCTTCCTTCCTAGCGTACATGCAGCCATTTGTTGGTGGAGTGTTGAAAGCGGAGGGACAATCAACAGAACTGCTTTACACTACAATCCCACCATTGCAACTGTTGTCCAAAACAAATAGTCCCGTGAAATTGCAGTTTAACCAACAGTGCTTTTGTTTACCGAGACACCGTTTCATCATGCACCGGACAAATCAGAAAGAATTATTGCCCTGCCTCTATTCCAGGTGAAGCCTTTTGCGTTTACCTTTTCCCAAGTATAATGCATGATAATAACAGAATTCATTCATCAAAGGCTCCGGCTGTTATTCCCTGGAAAGAGTTATATTTAACTTGGATAGGTCACAGCATTTTCCAGCAGGCTCTGCTGAGAATATGAGCCTGAAGAATTATGACTTTTCTGACCCAGGTGTGGGCATTATTCATGCTTAAGGTCTGATCGCTAGTGCTACGAGAACGTGAGTAAGAGCTGCCGCTGACTGTTTAAAAATGTCAGGACTTTTCTCAAAGTCTTTGGCCTAGTTGTGGAAACTTGAAGAGGACATTTTAGTGGCATGTCATTGGTTTCTAGTACTAGTAGCGTTTTTGGATGTGACAACGTGTCGTTTTCTGCTGTTATTTGTCTACTGCATTTGATATGACATGTGAGTGAATTGTGAATTTCATTATATAGAAATAGAATAACTAAATAGAAAGTTGATATTTGAGATAGATTTTTTTGTTGCAATGTAAAAGTATTTACTGTCCCATCACTGTAATGCATCATCCTCACTGAATAAAAGTATTATTTTCTTTCAAATTAATTGTATTAATATTTTACTGACCCCAAACTGTATATATAGTCCTCTTCAATTTATAGTTCACTTTGGCTGAAAATTCATGATAGAAACATTTTCTATAGGCTATATTAGGTATTAGGCTTTTTAATTGTCACACTTCATTTTTTATTTTTTACGAAAAGGTTCTTCTGCACACGGTTCCATAAAATCTCACAGTTTAAATACGTTCAGAGTCAAGTCTCAGTATTACATAAGCTAATCTTTGCATCTCTTCTTGTTTTTTACAGCTGGAACAACGTATATCTTTGGAAAGGGAGGAGGCGTCATAACCTTTAACTGGCCAGCCAATGAGCGCCCGAGCACCCGTACGGACAGGCTGACAGTGGGCTTTAGCACCTCTCTCAAGGATGGCATCCTGATCCGCATCGACAGTGCCCCCGGCCTGGGAGACTACCTCATGCTCCACATTGTAAGTCAGAGCTTTTTCTAATGTCGACCTTAACACCAGTCTAACCCTAACCTGATCGCTCACATCTAGAAACGTCAATACTAAAGGTCAACAACAAACATTTTACATTTGAATATCTCTACAACCCTTTAACATGTTTGGAAGTAGCCAGAGCACACAGCAGACGTGTAGAGATCTGAAACACTGTTCACACCGGATGTGACTAGTAAGCTGTCGCAGCATGAGTCTGTCTACTCTGGAAGTGCTGAAGCTGTACATCGTCTCTGAATGTTGACTTAAGGCCTGTTTAACACTAGATGCGTAAGCAAAGCGTAAGCATCTTGTATTTTTTTCAGTGCCCATGTTGACTAAAATACACCAGAGTTAACATGAAACAGCACATTTCACCATAAAATCATAAAATATAAGTGAGGTGTTCCATGTTTCACAGTCACTGTATGACATTCAGCACTGTGAGAAAAAAAAAAATATGAAAACACATTATTGCCAGGAGTTTTTTTCTTTCCAAAACTCAAAAGCCTGTTTAATGGATTAAAACCTAGAGGTATATCTTAACTTTAAGATTGCTTTTATCATGTAAACTACAAATACAGCATGATACTGTATATAGTAGGGGTGCAACAGTTCAAATTGCTCACGGTTCGGTTTGTATAACGGTTTTAGGTTCACGGTTTTGGTATGGTTCGGTATGTGCTATGTTCAGGCAGAAAACAACTACTGTCAAATAAAAATAAAGAAAAAAAGAACAAATAATCTAACTACAAGCAACATTTTCGAGCATACGGCCCTTGCATTAAACAAAGTTTACTAAGAGTGACCGTTTTGTTCATGTTTTTTGATTATTGCTGTTGTAATTTATTATTGGGGAGCCAGCATGTGCATCCATCGACAGAAACACACATTAGAGAAACTGTCTGTTTTACGCATTGTTATTTTCAACAAACCAGATTATAGATGCGTCATTAGATTTGAGATCAACCGCGGTGCAAGTGCGTCCCGAACCGTGGTTGGAGAAAGGTACCGAGAACCAGTGTTGTAGTCGAGTCACCAACTGTCGAGTCCGAGTCGAGTCTCGAGTCCCCGTGTTCGGAGTACAGATTGCACAATCTAATACCGTAATATCGTTATCAAATTGATACCATCCCAAATACTTTTAAACATTGTTTCTAGTGTGGCAGCACACTGGAGCTTTCGTGTTATTTAAATAATGCAATCTTATGTATGTTCATTGATCAATGTTGAAAGTATAAAAGTCTAAACTAGATTTAGTTTGAATGATGCACTCACCTGATCTCTTAATGCCCTTTACGTAGTAAGGATGGTCAAGCGACAGATGCTCAGTTTGGGTAGACAACAGCCACCTAGCAGTGTACTTCGGAACAGCCGTGTGTCCAGTACCGAAATGAGCAAAATCATGATATCGTATTGACATCATACTGGACGGCCAAGCAGAGCAGAAACAGCGCAGAAGCAGCACACACCCATCATGCTTTCACACTGGCAGCGTTTGTCACACGCAGTCTGTATTTGCAGTTTATTTTCAAGACACGCAATATTTTCCCAGTTCCGGTATACCGCGCAACCCTATAATGGTATAGGGTTGCACGGTATACCGGAACTGGGAAAATATCACGTGTGCATCTTTAAATTAATTTCATTTCATACAGATATGCATATTTAGTGGTCGGAGTAGCTCTGGAGCTTGTCAAGAATAGACGCAAATCAACACAACACAGCATATGCTTCCTGGATACCTTGTGGGTGGTTTCTTTTTCTTTTTTGTTGCATGTCCTTGTAAATAATCAATCCAGGAATAATTATGTCTCTCAAAGTGCTCTGTTTCGAGTTGCACAGCTTCACTTTTCCATTAATCTTTGTATTGTGTCAATGCCACAGAAGTTTGTCACTCCACACAGCTACATTATAAAAACCTGTTCCTCAGATCAGCCATAAAAACTGTGAATTACTTCAGAAGTGGTGTGTTTTATTTTGCTGACCTGCTCAATGTTCTTTTCAAATGATTAAAAATCAATACATGTACCACACGGAAGCCCATCAGCTTTTTTTTTCTACATTTTATCCATAGCGAAGGCTTCTATTTGGCCGGATGTGTCCATAATGTAAATAATTCAGCACTCATGTAATGGATGCTAGTTCGGTAATTAACCTGCTTTTCTGAAAGACAAAAGGATTCATTTTCAGACAATGTTTGTCACCAAGGGGTCTTTTACTCATAAATGAACAATGAGGTCATTTGAGTATTTCTTTTTTTTTTTTACGTTCAATATATGGCCAACAGAATGTGGATAAACACACACTTAAAGGCCTATGTGCTTTTTGAATGTTACATTTAAAACAAATTGTCACATACTTTTAGCCATATTCATTTAATACCACTGAAAAAAAAACAATTGTTGATTTGTATCTCCTAATTTTATAAATGGTTCACCACATATCTGAAAACATCTGTCTATACATATGTATCAAAACTAATAAACAAACAAAAAGTCATATCTTATCACGTTTGTACATAAACAAGTGACCTTGTAGTTTAATGGGGGGCGGATGTCTATTTTTTGTCAGAATGTGAATAGGGAATATTTCTCTGGCTATCTCCATCTGTCCACTAGTTTTATTGTGGCCCACGTTGGTGGTCCACTGGGACTCTTGGAGCTCTGTAATGGGCAATATAACTAAGGGCATTTCACTAAACCCTCACCCCCTGCCTTTACCCTTTATGACACACATGGACACACATACACACCCTCCCCGTTATAGCAGTGTAGTGCTGATGGAAATAAGCCTCTTCTGCCAAATGAACTAAATCTAGAGCACAACTCTAGAGTAAAGGGAATTAAGCTGCCCGTATTTTACAGGCTGTTTCGAAACGTACGTAACAAGTGATTGGGAGTTGCCTTTGATTAGCATGTACTGGACTGGAATTAATCTTTGCATTTGGAACACTATACAGGACCCATTATGCTCTTTTTAGATTGGTGTGCTAAACGTTTAGTCCTCTGAACATTTAAAACCACTAATGTGTTTATATTCAACTTTAGGAAGAGTATTGCAGTTGGTGATGATGGATCAAAATGTCACTGCTTTATTTTGGGCTGATTGTGGAAGGTTCCCTCCACTCATTTATTCTGCGCTGATAATGAGTGAGCTATTTTCAGCTGTAAACGTCTGTCTCTCTAACACTTCTGAACTGAGCGGCTGGTGACACCATGGAATCCCTTGTTAGACAGTTTCCAGCAACAAGGGAAATGTCAGTACTGTTGCCCTTCAAACATGCCACCTCTGAAATGGCAAACTCTGTGACGGATTCTGCTAACCAATCACTTTATATCTGGCCTTAAACAAACCACATAATCAATCAGGGGCAAATTAATATAAAAATTTAGACCTGAAATACTGCGTCGTGACTAGCATTATTAATTAAGTTTTTAATTAGTTTTGTTCTTGAGATAAGTATGTGAACTTAGATAACTAGAGAAGTCTATTGTTCACCTAAAAATGAAAATTCTGTATTATTTACTCACCCTCATGCTGTTCCAAACCTTTATGACCTTCTTTTTCTATATTGTGGAATACAAAAGAAGATGTTTGAAGATTTTCAAGAAGAAAATGGGGTCTAAAGCAACATTGAACCCCACTGACTTATTACTGTATGGAGAAAAAAAGAGAATTTTTTTCAAAATATCTTCCTTTTGTTTAACAGAAGAAACAAAGTCATATGGGTTCGGAATGACATGAGGGTGAGTACATGATGACAGATTTTTCAGTTTTGGGTGAGCTATGCTTTTAACTTGAAAGGAACGTCTTACATCTCCACACATGAGGCATCAAAGCAGGGAACATCTGTCCACTGTCAATGTTGGCGTTTCTCTCTCTTAAAGTCATCTGATGTGTCTTCAGTCAGAGGAAGTGAAGATACAGAAGTGCCATCTGCTTCTCACATGTAATCTGTCCATGTGACATATTCATCCAAATATCATAACAGGTCTTTTCACTCCCTCACTTCATAGCCCTCAATATCTCAAAATGAACATGAAACATGATTCAACCCATTCTCCATCTTTAGTCTGAAATATTTCTGAATGCAACTGGTAAAGGTGGGTGGGACAGACAGATTGTATCCATCAGAAAGTGGATGTATTGGGTAAATTTGGTTAAAAAAAATGATACTTCATATGATCTTTCATAGACAATCAGTCAAAAAATTTACACACCTGAAAGACATTTACATTTACATTTATTCATTTAGCTGACGCTTTTATCCAAAGCGACTTACAATTGCTATATATGTCAGAGGTCGCACGCCTCTGGAGCAACTAGGGGTTAAGTGTCTTGCTCAGGGACACATTGGTGGCTCACAGTGGATTCGAACCCGGGTCTCTCACACCAAAGGCATGTGTCTTATCCATTGCGCCACACCACCCATATAAGACGAAAGAAGACTCATCAGAATCTTTGACTAGTTTCATTCCCTCAAAAAAAATCCAGGTGAAAATTTCTTACATAAACACACACACTATAGCTATAATTAGTGATATTGAGTTTATTTTTTTATTTATTTTTATTGTACATGCACATTGAAATTGACAAATGACAAATGAACATTACTGCAACATTCAAACATTTGTAATCAATTTCTTAAATGATCATTTCATTGCTCTGATATAGATAAAACAGCTGCCTTTACTTAGAAGAAAACCATCCAATACAAGTCATTTTGATCCCCTTTTTTGCATTCATATAGGTTTTTTGGGTCATGCTTTCGATTATTATTTTGACAATCATAAGCACAATCATTACACACACACACGTTGGGTTTGCATGTTTTATGGGGTCTTTCCATAGACATAATGTTTTTTATGCTGTACAAACCTACACCTAAACCGACCCATCACAGAAAACGTTCTGCATTTTTAGATTTTCAAAAAGATCACTTAGTATGATTTATAAGCCGTTTTCCTCATCCCCCCCCAAAAAAAAGCCATTTTTTAATTTAAGGCATTTATTTATTTATTTTAGCCATAATGTAGGGGGTAAAATCAACGTACCTGAACCACACACATACAGTTTTCGCCTCTTTATAGCTATTGTTTCTGTACTACTAGTAAACCATTCATACCGGTGTGCTTGTCATCTGTTGACCATGCTCACATGGGAAAACAAATGCACTTTTGTAAGTCGCTGTGGATAAGAGCTCCTGCTATAAATGCCTTTAATTTAGACGTCTTCTGTTGGAGAGAGAGGAAGAGGTGAAGACAGACACTCGTGAAGATGTCCCTGCTTTTCCGGCTGATTGTAACACAAATCACACATTCATTTAAAATTGCCATTCTGTTTTTCTGTGTTCCTTAAGAGTTAAGCACTTAAGAAAGTTTCAAATGACTAAAGTTAAATGCATTTTGAATTCGCTTCCTTCCCTAATACGAACAGCAGCGCCTGCACAGCATTACGTATTTGTTGTAAGTCCGTTGGATACTCATTAACAGCAAATGGCTTCCCTCCACCAGCTGCACAGCTGGAAGTAAGTGTGTAATTAGGGTAAAAAACTAAGCGTTTCAACAAATTGCTTGTGCCCCCATGTTGTATTACCGCCACACGAGTGGATGGGATGTTTCAATTTGCTTTAAAGGTCTTTTCCACCCCCTACAAAGCAAAATTGCCCCGTTTTAAATAATGTTAACCAATGTCTTTTTGGTTTAGAAACTTGCACTTTGGCCAAATAGACGGGGGCCTTAAAATGACATGTTCCAATGATAGGCCAGTCATTTTAACTGAATTATGTCACTGGGTGCTTTCCACATATCGACAGAAGAGGGAAAGGATAAATGGCTCTGACACCAACAATCGTTGCCACCAAAGCTGTTGACTGAAATCCTATAAGAGAGAATGATTTAAGTGTACAGAAAATCAATGGTGTTGATCTCTTTTAATCAGTGAGCAGCATAACTACACATTGCCTGTTGATTTTCAATCCTGCAAACCTCCATACGCTGAATGGCCCCTGCCACAAGCATCCCACTCTGCTTCCATTCAGCCTTAAAGTGCAGAATGATTTTGAGTGAGAAAAGTGAGCACAATTACCCAGCTTGTTCCATTTGCTGCTTGGAGTTCACAGTTTCTATACCAAAGAGAGGGGAATATACTTCATTTTGACAGACTCTTACTTGAAAAAACGATGTGACTAAAACGAAACGCTGTTGCTGTGGGGGGTCTACGGCTGTTTTTTAGATATGCAAATATTTAAGTTCCTGTTGATACAGGAATAATCCACAGAGGAATTTGTCGCAGGTAACTGGGTAATTTATCGATGTCTTCACGTAACTAGTTTTCAAATTTGAGCCATCAATCCTCACAAAAGAGTTTGTTATTGACATTTTTTTCTGCTGCAGGGGTATTTGCATCAGGTTTTCATGTTTGCATACCGTAATGAAACTGCATCTGCTTCTGAAGCTGTGCACAGTGCATTGTATGACCGAAAAGAAAACACATTTCTAATAAATCTTATAGTTCTTGCATTTAAGAACAGGGTCTTTTAACAAGTTTTATTTTAGGTGTTTTGGATTTACCACTATTTTATATACAATTTTATATATTTTATAAATAGTGCTAACCCAATAAGACTCGGGTAAACTCATTAAAATTATGTAATTGATAGAATATATATAAAATGTATTAATAAAATGTATGTATATATTATATAAAATGCCAGCATTTTGCTGATAGTCCAACATTTACAATTTGGTATTTAAATGTATACTTATCTTTAACAAAAGAACAATACGCATTCATTTTTTGAAGACCTTTGGATATTTAGTCGACTCAGGTCATTTGGGCAGTGGAACAACCACCCAATAAACAGATGGGGCATAAAACAGGAATATTAATGTGTCTCCACACTGTTAACAATTTTCTTGTATTTTTACAGTACAGTACTGGCAGCAAGGTTGCCAGCAAGTTACTGTATTTTGATTTACAGTAACTGTACTGTAATTTACTTTACAGTACACAAGATTGGTACTGTAAACTACAAAACAGTACTTTACTGTATTTTTACTGTATTTTTGTAATTTTTCTGCTTCTGCTGTAATTAATTATACAGTATTGTACTGTAATATCTATATTGATACATTATTGCTTTGTATTAATGCCCTTAACAAGGGGGAAAAAAACTCCTTAGTAACAGCTTTTTTCCCCCCGTGACACAAATGTTAATCAGTTTATTCACGGAAAAGCTAGAAACTAAAGTGAATAAAATTATAGGATGCTGTCGAACTTGCATAACTCTTTTTTTTTTTTTTTAAAGTCTATTTCCATAATCCATCTGAGCTAATCACCGAACAATCAGACATGGCCTTTTTCCAACTGTAGCTTAGGAATGCAGGTGCAATACAATCTTTCTGCTTCGTTTTCTACATCTTTCATCTATGTGTATGGCTGTTTAGTTCACCTGCACATTTAGCAGCATGTGCTGGTTTAGGTGCACAGCTGGTTTGGCAGATCTGATCAACTCTTTTTGCTGTATGTTACAAAAGTGGTAAGTTAATGTTAATGTGGTAAGAAAGCCCAGCTGAATAAACGATCTTGACATAAAGGAGACTGTTCTAAATGCATTCTGAGTTTCTGTTTTCATGGTCACCCTCATCAAAAGAATCCAGCTTTAATTTCTCATACTGCTGCGTTATGAATCAATATTTCAGAGTCTAATATTACCTTCTAATGTTGTTTGAAAATCGAAACACTCCACCATTGTAGCTTAAACCTTCATCTGGCCACCTCTATAAATAATCACTCTCTTATTATCAGAAATGACACGGTCTTTGCCACATATGCATACATGTTTATATTGAGTATTAATCAAATCAGTTATATCCATGAAATTAATGCACGTACAGTACATTTCTATCCATAATTAAATTTGATTTATTTTTTATCTACACACTATACCTTCTAAAACAATATAAGAGTAACATAAGACAGACAAAGTAAATACATTGGTAAATATTAAATACAAAATAGTTAACCATGGTTGTAGCATAAAATGTAATAAAAAAAATGTATTGACTTATAGTGCTTTTTTTTTTTTTAGAGAAAATCAATATTCTTTGTACAGCCAAAATGTGTATTCCGTAGCAAGTCTATATTTAATATCTTTTCTCAGTATGTGACAGATATTATGAGCTTTAAATTACCTATATCACTTCATATTATAAAGATGCTCAGTGCTAAAAAAACACACACAAAAAACAAATAAAATACAGGGATATATATATAAAATACAATAATTTTTTGTATGTTTTATAATACGTTTTCTTATGCTGTTGTTACACTATTTTGTGAAAATAATTTGATGTATCAACCAAAATAAGAATTTGATAGATGGATGGATGAATAGATAGTTTGATTGATTGATTTTGCCGTTATCACGTCTACACTATATTATATCACGTCTACACTATATTATATTATATATATTTCATCCAGGGATTCTTTTGCCTCAGACTTGAGGGTAAAACTGCTGTATCGTATATGTCTACACACAGCCACTTTTTTTTTAATCAGTAAATTATTTTACAATTAATGCCTTATTTGGGGTCTGTGATAGCGTGCTCTCAGGCTCCGCAGTGGCTACAGACGAGAATGAGAGTGGTGTAACGCAATCCCCCTAAGGTATTTTTGATCTGGAAATTGCGTTAAATTGGCCAGCAGTTGAAAGTAGATGAATGCGAGCCATGTCTGAAATGGAGCATAATATGAACGCAGATGGAGAATAAAAAATGCAGATGCCCTGGAAGGTCATTCCGATCAGAGTGCATTGAACCTCAGGGTTCAGTTTTGGAATCTCAGACACGTAAACAGGGAGGAAATTGACACTTCTTTGTGTGTTTTGCTCAGAACGGGTTGAATTTCAGTGACTTCCCAGTATTATTTTCTGGTTCAGTTGTCTCATATACCTTGACGTTGATTGGTACATGCACAATTTTACTCTGGCCACCTGAAAGTGCACAAGCTGATGTTAATGTATTCCAACTAATGATAATGGTCGCAAAGCTTCCCCAGCGATCTTCCTGGCAATTCCCGACGGACTGCCAACAAACCTCGACTCTTATTATAGAAAGCTGGCAGCCACAGGGCACAAATTTGCATTATTTTGCTCAGCCACATGTTTTAATCTGTGACAGGCTTGCCACTCTGTCCAGACCTTCTCTACATGACCCATTTTCCACACAGCATATGCTGTCAAGCGAGATGTGCAGATTTATGAGCAATCAAAACCGCTTCAGCTAAATAAACTGTCCGATCTCCTTGATGGCACAGATGAAAGACACAGGTGCCTCATCTCACCTCACTGAGGTCATTTCTATTGGATTTTCTTTCTTCTTCCCATGTCTGCTTCTATATTTACTGAAAATCTCGGGGAGGGCGCAACTGGAAGTATTATTTCCAAAAGTACTTCATTGTGTCGCTTTGCATTCACCTCACGAAGATGGTAATTGTGTGTTCTAGGAAAAATTGCGTCTGTCTGACTGCCTCCCCTGCTTCAAAATTCAAATTCCCTGTAACCGGGAGTCTGTACAGAAATCAGACAGGAAATGTTCATTTGGAGTGACTGTGTTATTGATCAAACACAATAAAAAAATATTCCGGCACCTTTATGCTAGCGTTTTATCTTTTCTTTATTTTATTAGTATATGTTAAATACACTTTACAAATCTTACCGACCCCAAATGGTCACACTCTTGAACAGTAGTGTATATACAAATTGTATTGAATTATATTTATTAAACTACATTTAAAAAAAATTATGTTTAATGAAAGTATATAATTTATAATTAATCTTAAAAACATTTTAAATTGAAATGTTTCTACTGAAATTTTTGGGCAGCGCTGGATTGGATGAAACAGCTGATGCTTGAGTTTTTCCATTTTGCTCTCATGAACTCTGCTTGATTCATCATAGTGCTCTGTCTTAAAATGATCTCAAAATGATCTAATAATGCAGCATACTGGTATATAACAAAAGCATAACCATAAGGCAATATATGTTTCTTCTTCAGTGCTGTAAATACAAAAGCAGTTACACAAAGATTTATTCAGCTTTGATTTATAGATGCCTCACAGAGATAGATAAGCGCACCTGTCTGTTTCAGCAGTGTTGCTCATGGCTAGCCGGCATCAAATCCATTTTATATTCAGCAATTCACTAGACCAGTGTTTCCCACCACTTCCCTGCAGGATTTTCCCCAAAACCAATCATCAACATATGCATCCCTCACTGTCTGTGGAAAATGCAATGTAATATTCATGTTTCCTCTCCATTTGCGTTTTGTATTTAAGAAGTATGCTTTTAGTAATGACAATCTGAATTAAAGAAAGAAAATCCTTTCTTCCAGTAGTTAAGAGAAAAGATTGATAGGCTCGGTGCCAAATGGATTTGTCTAGTTATTAAATGATCAAATTTGCTGAACAAGTAGGGTTTGAAAGAGTCAAAGCGCTTTGTCTAGAGATAATTTTAGATAACTACAGCTGTGAATGTTCTCAGAAGAGGGAAAAAAGTCATGTTTACAGCATGCTGTGAAGCTGCTGGACTTTCCTTTACTTTTCATTGCTGATGAAATGCATGTGATTTGAGTTCCTGCTGTGATTTTAAAGACCTATGAGGGGGAAAGTGTTCTGGAAACTAAATTTCCCCACAATCCACAGTGGGAGAAATCAGTCTAAGAACAACCTAACAATTACTAGTTGCTATCAGACAGGTTAAAATGACCTACTCGTATTATCCACTCAAATGTACCAACCATTAGGCTAAAAGGAAAAAAACTCTTTTCGGCTCTAGATGTCGAGTCTCCCCTTGAGTGAACTTCTGAATACTTTGACGGCTGGGTTGAGGCAGAGAAAAAAAAGTTGTTGCAGATACAGTGTACCTGAAGAGTTCTTTCTGATATTTGATGCTTGAAGTCCAGAGGCTTCACTTCTCGGACATCGATTCTCTGGGGTTTTTATTCAGCTTTTTCCTTTTGTAGAGAAAAAGTTGTGTTTCTCTCTCTCTCTCTCTCTAACTGGAAGCCTGTATTGTTGATAATCAAGAAATGGTGTGGCTCTATCATTGATTTTCAGGGAGTCGCTCCAAAGGTGTTGCGAAATGTATGATCCAGGCTAGTGCAAGTGAAGACCTACAAATCCGTCTTTTAAAGTTATTGTGTCAAAGTCAAAGAGAAGCGAGATGAAAGCAGTTAAGGATCGTAGAGAAGTCTAACTGTGAAGCACCTTGGTGAATTCAAACCAGTGACAGCGAGAGTTATTCGGCTTCACGTTGTCAAGCGGGAATTTGATTGGCTTTACCCACATGCATAAATGTGTTAATTAGAAGCAATGGTGACATTTCACATTTACATTTATGCATTTTCCAGATGCTTTTATCCCAGCTACTTTCATAAAAGGAGACATGTGTATCAGTTCATCCATTTCCTGGGAATTAAACCCATGCCCTTCGGGTTGCTAGTGCCATCTATTGTTTAAATGCCAATTGAACTACCTTTTACAATATTTTTACACTTTTCCAATGAAACCCTGCTATTTAACGTTTGCAACTGCCTGGATGTTTAAGTATTCGCCACTTCATAGTTGCTCCTTTAAACTTGAGTGATTTGTAAATGAATTCTTAGGTCATAAAAGTGACATTGAAAAAATTGTGTTGCATCAACTCCACTTTTAATGAGATACAAACTTTGTGTAATTTGTGATTTCCAGCTGTTTGTTTGGATTATGCTGCAATGCTTCTTGGCTTGTTGAATGGAGTGAGTCGTCCATCTTATCAAAGTGTTAATGAGTGTTTGGTAATCTTTTTGTAAAGCGCTTGAATCATTTTAATTACTTTAGCGTGTACTCCAAATATTGTATGCAAATATGCATACAGAGTAGTTCAGCCTGTATACCTGGTGCACTCTAATCATCGGTTTTATCTTACAAATGTTTAGCTGCTTCATTTGCAATTCTCAAAACTGAGTGCATTTTTATGCATTTTCATTTTTCATGTTTGTGTTAATCCTGACTCAATGATTATCAGTTCTGGTTAGAGAGACAGGTGATGTCAGACAAATCATGTCTTCAGCCTCTGTCATAGTCTTCTGCTTCTGTCACCGACCAAATCACTGCATCCATAATTTAGAAACACTGCTTCACTTTGAGTAGTTCTTATCCCTAATGACCGCTTTGTTTGCAGACAAGCCAATGAAGAATGACAGTCCTAAATGGCTTCACATGATGGCAATTGATATTTAAAGTCCAGCGGAACAAATGATGGCACAGCGCCAGCCTCGCTTTCAGTGAGAAGTGGCTTAGAGATAATACAACAGGGGTGTTGTTATGAAGAGATCTAAGAAAAGCATCACATATGGTTAGAAATCATATCAGTAGAAATGCACACCTCTTTTTGATGCACTATATGAGTGGGAAAGGTGTTATTTAGAAAATCTAAAACGGGATCCATCCAGATGATATAAACCAGCGTGTGCAGAAATAACCTATGTGCATGTTATGCCTTCAGCATAAAAGTGACAACTTTTGTAGAAATAGAAATCTAAGCCGAGAAAGTTAACCATTCAAAAGATTTTGTTTTAGACTTTTTTTCAGCAAGGATGCATGAAGTTGTTAAAAAAGTGACAGTTACAAAAGATTTCTATTGAAATAAATGCTGTTTTTTATATATCCATCAAAGAATCATGGACAAATATGGGTCAGAAATAAAAATAAAAAAGAAGAAAAAAGAAATGAATACTTTTATTCAGCAAGGATGCATTAAATTAATCAAAAGTGACAGTAAATACATTTCTTTTAAAATTATTTCAAATAAATGCTTTTCTTTTAAAATTTCTATTCATCTCAGAAAAAAAGTATCACAGTTTCCTCAAAAATATTAAGCAGCACAACTGTTTTTTATCATTGATAATAATAAGAAATGTTTCTTAAGCTCTAAATCACCATATGATTTCTTGAATGTGACACTGCAGATTTTGATGCTGAAATTCAGCTTTGCATCACAGGAAAAAAAAAATACATTTTCAAATATATTCAAATATAAAACCCTTTGTTTTTACAAAAAAAGTCCTGACGACTCTGTTGCCAGAATAATTCTTTAAAAAATACAGTGAAATGTAAACACATTTACAGAACAACCTATACATTACAGTATAAAACTAATTTACAAACAAGAACATTGCTATTAAAACCGGTAAATCCAACAACGCATACAAAAATCTATATTTAACGTATACTGACAACCTCCATTATAATGCAGGTGGTTAAAGAGAAAGCCACATGAAGAATCATGAAGACATTTATCACAAATAACCTTTCCATAAGCTGAATTACATTAGTATACAGAAGTTATTCACACAAACACAAAACACCAACATGGCCACACATAACACTAAAATAATGCAATAAACATTCCTTAATAAACAGAAGATGTAACATAAAACCATTACAGACTGCAGTGTTTACCAGATCTGCAATAAACAAGTTACTTCAATAAATGATAGGGGGCTTTTATTCACAACACACACAGAAGTGTGTTTGATTGCATCTTTTAAATACACGTTCTTTCATTGCTAAAAAAATATTTGAATCCACATATTTGGTCCCAATTATTGCACTAAAATGCAAATAAACAGTAAATGTATTCCCTCTCTCTTTTAGCTTCATTCATTTGTGTCACTTATGAAGGTAATGATGGTAATGGTTTTATTTTCATGTTCATAGTGAATCTGTTTCCTTTGAGATGCTCCCTCAACAACACACTCACATCATGACATCATGGAAACTACACACGCAAACTCAAGAGTTCACAACAAATTAGTCATAAACTGTGATCGCTGCGCGCACATCGCTGTGATCAAATCTGATCATGTTCGTGTTTGCTGGGTGAACACAGCATTCATTCGAAAATGACAGATGTCTTTTGTGAGTGGAACTTGTCAGATCAAACTTTGTGTTGTTCAACATGACGACTTGCAGAACGTGGCAGCTGCAGTAACCATGGAAACAACTGCTTGGGGGTGACGGGGGTTAGAGGAAGGCAAAGAGCACATCTCTCATCTTTTCCAAGTCTGCTCTGAAAATCAACTGTCTCTGAAACTGCCTAACTAAGCTTTACGTCGTAAACATCCTCAAAAAGTGGGATTCCTTTCAGCCCACCGTTCGGGCTCCAAGCCTAAACCCTTTTTATCTCTTGAGATGTCACAATGCCACCATTTTGTGCTGCTTTTTCAGCTGTATTCAAAAAAAAACAAATTTTACGTCTCCTATGTGTATCGTGTATCGTCTGTTTTGGTTTCGTTTTCACTGTTTCCTGTGCTTGTTTTGCCTTTGTTCCTAGTCATCGTTAGTTTCCTTAGTTCTTAATTCATTTACTCACCTGTTCTGTTTTCCATTGATTATTCTCTGTCTGTATTTGAGCTTTCAGTTCATTGTTCCGTGTCATCAGTTTTTTATGAGGTTGTATTTCAACATTACGTACTCCTGCGTGCTATTAAATAAAGTGTTTTCATTTGATTTCTCATCTTCGTGCAACCCAGCTGTGACCCAGCTTAATTTAATCCAACATACAATAATGCTGTGAAAAATTATTACATTTAAAATGTAACTTATTCCTGTGATGCTGAATTTTCAGCATCATTACTCCAGTCTTCAGTGACACATGATCCTCCAGAAATCAATAGGTGTGTTTGACTTGAAGCGGTGATGTGCAGACTGATCGATGTATGACATCAATGTACCTCGAGACCGTTTCAGAGCCGCCAGGTCTCTATTCACTCTCACGGTACTTTGATGTCGGTCTGCGCAGCCACGCCGCTTCAAGTCGAACAGACCTATTATATTATGCTGATTTAGTGCTCAAGAACCATTTATTATGGAGCATTAGAAACATTACTCACTCTGATGAATAGAAATTTCAAAAGAACAGCATTTATTTAAATTATATATTTTAATTATTCATCATATATGTCTTTACTGTCACTATTGATGAATTTAATACACCTTGCTAAATAAAAGTATTAATTTCTTTAAAAAAAACCCACACTTGTTACGTTTAACAAGGTCTGTATTGACAGGTTTATATGTCTAATTACTCTGGAGAAAATGATGTATTTTTATTTCCAGCACCAGACTGCTTCCCTCAGTTCTGTTCCTTTTCTTTTGGAAATTCTAGTTGATGGGTTTTCCATCAGTTTACGCTCTAAGCTAAATGCCCATCCTGCATCTCATTACAATTTTTTTTTTTTTTCAATTGCAATTTGAATTAGTGTCTTGGAAGTATGAGTTGTGTTTTTAACGAGATGTAGCCCACATAATCGGATTGCCCCCTCCGGGTAATGGTGATCTAATTACCAATAAAGTGTAACGAACCATCAGAGTGTAGATGATTTTGTGACGGCCTGACTTTCTCCTTTAGTTTTCCAGTCGCACTAGAGAGAAAATGCAGTGGCGCGTGCCATTTGGGCACATTTTGCGCCACATTTCGCCTTGAAATATGCTCCTCGTTCTGTTGACAAGGCAAATTAGAAAATTGGGGGAAAAAATAGCATTCCTCGTTCTCTCAGCTTTGCTTTGGTCTGCAGAACGGAGTAACATAGGATGTCGGCTCAAGGTGGAGTAGTTTGTGATGTCGCAGAAGGCTATTTAGATAACGTTTTGACGGATCAGACTCAGACGAAACACAAATGTCTTTGTCTTTTGACCTCCCTGAGGATGTGGCTGCTCATATTCTGCTCACATGACAGATCATACTCGATGTGATAAGCAGCTGCCTTCTTTTTATTAGTGTTTTTTTTTTCCTTCAGGATCTGCAACAATTGTTATGTGGCATCTGATCCTTTTGACTTCACATAGCGTGTTTTAAATGTCCTGTATATTACTATTTATACACTCAAGGTCTGTGTGAGCAACGGAAAGATGAAAAGTTCTAGTTGACGCTGAAGTAGAGTGCTGCAAAGTGCTTTGCATTGTAGACTTTAGTTTGTTACCTGTAGACCATAAATCATGTCTCACATTCATGTACTTTGGTCCTTCATCATTTTTTCTTTTTTGTTTTATGAAGGAAGAAAACAGCAGTGCTGCCCTTGAAACACTATTCCTTTACCTAAATTTCAATAAGACCATTGAAGGCCATTCAATCTCAAACTCACTATGTTTTTCTTTTTTTCTTTTCAGTTGCATATTTGTACTTCTGGAAGAAACTTTGACTCGGTTTACTGTCAGCAAAGTTATTTGAAATAAGCTCTGCCCCCATGTTGTTCTCCGTTTGCCGTATAAGAGTGTCGATGAAGCAAGTTCTGGGTAGATTAAGTATTGTCTGGCAGCTGTCTGTGTTTTGTGGATCCGATAGCCTTGGCAGGCAAATCAGCAGCAAGCAGTGAATTAAAGAGCGCTTTCTGCCTCATCAACATATTTGATATCTCTATAAACTACTCTGGAAAAACAGCAGCTCTTCAACACAGATGTCCCACGGACACCAGGCTCCCTCGAGATTTCGCCTGTATCAGCAAAGCTAATTGAAAGGCTGCTGGAAATTGAAAATCTTCTGTCGGTAGTTTGAGTAGCAATGAGCGACTTAAGGGACTAATTATAGTCAGCTTATTTGGGTTCAGTTGATCCTGGACTGGATGATTGTTGTGCTGTTAAAGACATTTTGAGATCTTGCGCTTATAATACGTTTTGGGTCTGTTTATTAAGGCTAATCGTAAGTGTCAAACTGCTGAAACTCCATCTATGCTGGTCTAATTAGCATGACAAACAAAACATCATAAACATGAGCACTTTCAGTAATCTGAAGTGAAAGTGTCTTTATTATACTATAAATGCTCTAATAATGCAGCAAAGAATCAAACCATTCGTTTCTCATTTACCATTATGCATTGTGCTTTGAAACATACAGTATGTAGTGTTGCAAATCCGTGTCCATTCTGTTTACTGCAATTGGCTAATTTTCCATTAAATGTATCCCTTAGCTAGAGTTTTTTAGTCTTTCTGCACTTGCTAAACGACACGCCGCGAGAAACAGATTCAAGTAATGAAGTTGTTCCGGAAAAAGATCCCACACTATTTAGCAACAGACTTGAAAATATTGACTCTTATATTGATGAAACAATCAGCTATAAAAAATGGTCACTTCTATTTTCTCTTTACTACCAATTGAGGAGCATCTCCTCTTATCAGCTCTTCACAGACGGGCACTCACAGGGGGAGAAGGTTCATCTTTTAACCACTTATCAATTTTGTCCAGGTGATACAGTGGGGCAAGCCTTTTTACTTCTCGCACAGCAGTGGAGAGCAGGAACAGCACAATTGATGACTGTAATGATTGGAGTTTGCATTCTGGAGCAGGACTCTAACTGTCTGGCTATCAGAGGAGCGTGTCGCAGAATACAAATAAGGCCACACTTGCTTTGTTCCTACTGCTGTTTATTCATTACTTGCTATGTTTTGTTTATTTTTTCCTGAAAAGCATATTAGAATGGCACATTATAATATTTTGATGGAAGTTAACAGCAAAACAAATGAAGTGGCCCATGGAATAAAAGGGGGATTCAATTATGAAAGATGTGGGTTGGGGTGTTTAGCAGTAGAGATTGCTGCTGTTTAAAGAATGCCCTGACTTCAATGGATCATTATCCAATATGCTAGACTAGAGACAACATCTAAAATGAAGAGTAGCCTAATGAATAAATTTGGTCCTTGTATGGTTTCAAACTTGTTTTATAAATATTTAGTTCAAACCAGTTGTTTGCACAGTGTTTCCAAAAGGACCAGTCTTTCTTTCCATGTAATTTTTTGTCCAATTTTATTTTAGCTTTTATGCTTACTGAATCAGTGTGTTTCCCTTTGTTTCAAACTCATTCTGGCAATCAGTGTTTTTTTTGTTTTTTTTTTCATGTCCTATTCCACTTCAAATACACAATGAACAATTGGATGAGCCAATCATTACACTGTTTTTGCAGCAGAGTTGTGTATTTGAATAAAACTTTTGAATAATGTACTAAAAGCATCATCCAAAATGATTAAGGAACATTCAGCCATGTATTCGAAATTCTAAATGATTGAAATAAATAAATAAATAAAACTGAAAATGCATAGGACGTCTGGGAATTGTATTAAATAAATAAGTGTTGGGATTCTTGTACAATTATTGAATTATTATTCTAAGTATTAAAGAAATATTATTTTAAACATAAGCATCGGAGCAGTTTTGTTTCAAAATATTTTTAGAATATTAATATTAGCATTACCAATGTACAAGAATTTTGGGTCGAAAAATAAAACAGGTTTCATAAAACAGGTATTTCATGGCTGTCAGGTTTTTTTTTTTTTTTTTTTTTTTTTCAGGTGAAACTGAGTAACCCAAAAACTTGGCAATAAAAATTATAATAGTAATAATAATAATAATAATGGTAATGAAAACATTAAACATTAAAAAAATGAATAATGAAGTGATTCAAGGAAAATGGTTTATTACTTGGAAATACCACTCTACATTTTTAGAATAAAAATATCAAATTTCTCCTTTTTTATGATCTTGGACATGTTTATCTGTCATTTGACCCATAATAGATACTTAAATCTCACAGAGCTTATTCTCTACTTGAACACTCTTCCTGTGTGCAGTGCTGACACAAACGTGTGTGCGTGACAGACTATTTCCTTTCATGTATCACTTGCTCAAAAACCAAGAGTTTATTCGTCCTTTTACCCTCCTGGATACGAAAGTGTTGCAGTATTGGAACTGAAACGGCGAAGGGGGATGAGATGGATGTAGAGAAAGAGAGTGAGAGAGAGTCGCTTCTAAACTCTTTGATGCTAAATGTAAAAGAGTGTTTCTGTGATCAAAAAATACAGCAGGCTTTCACAAGCTAAAAGTGGCAGTACGGTTAGACATTTCATTGCACTGTGTGTATGTATGTGTAAGTCTGTGGAAACAGATTTAGTAAATTGCCCTTTATGTGTTTTGACTCATTTTTGTCTCATTAATATTTTACAAGAGTGCAGAGATATGTTTTCTGTTGCTTTCCATGCAGGAAGAAAGGCAGGGTTACAGTAACATACTATCCTCCTTCCTCTAAAGATGGTCTCAAAGGACTTGAAGTATCATTGAACACAAACACTTCATTAAAACGCTACCACACACTGACAAGATTATGAATATATATCCATTAAATACATAAACAAACATTATAATATCGCATAAGCCAGGCTGTATGATTTTACTATGGTTATGGGGGCATGGCACGAAGTGGAGCCTAATAAAAAAACTATTAAATTCATATGTAATAGTAATTATTATAATGTCAATTTAGCATGTCAATTTGTTGTGATTAAAAACAGCAAGATGGAGTTCAACAGAATGGAACAGAAATTATTGATCTTGAGAGGCATTTTTCAAACTGTTTAACTAAATGTGCCACTCATGGTTTGAGACACTGAACACTGAGATGCAATATTAATATATGTGATTATTTGTGAATAATTTGATTAATGAATCTGCATGTCATGCAATAAATTCATTGAAATATCAGGTTGATACTTATATTAATCCTATGAGAACTGATTAAAATAAAAAAGTTTTTCATGGAAACTACCAAAACATAAGCAGTGTTACAAGAATGGATAACCAGGCACTTTTCTAAAAAGAGAAATAAAGCTTCAATAATATCCGTTTACACGGTTTTGATTAATTCTAAATTAACCTCCAATATTATGAAAACAAATCATTATAATTGTTATATTTTAAATTAAGTGTATATGTACAAAATATTATCAGCAGGTTCAAAATTTACCACATAATATGCGGGTCATTTTTAAATTGCTATTAACATTTTATCATACACAATACCATTCAAAAGAAGTCTCTTATGCTGACCAAGGCTGATTAAAAAAAAAATTATACAGTAAACACA
The DNA here is from genome assembly GCF_949319135.1 of Squalius cephalus. NCBI lineage: Eukaryota > Metazoa > Chordata > Actinopteri > Cypriniformes > Leuciscidae > Squalius > Squalius cephalus. Next base: position 15,780,065 of record NC_137141.1, on the reverse strand, counting down.
TTAGTATTGCAAATACGATTACAATTTTAAAAGCTGTTTTCTATTTGAGTATTTAAGTTTCTTTTTTTTTTTTCGGGAATAGAAAGCTGAATTGTCAGTTTCTTTACTCGAGTCTTCAGTGTCCCATGATCCTTCAGAAATAATTCTAAGAAATATTTCTTCTTATCAGTGTTGAAAAAAACATTTAATATTACTTAATACTTCATATTTTTTTGTGAAAATGGTGATTGTGATGTCCTAAATGTCCTAAAAAAAACTCAGTATATATATATATACTATAGATATAGTAGATACTATACTTAAATTATTAAAGTCTATCACTTTTGATCAATTAAATGAGATTATTTGTTTCTTAAATATAAATATAAATACTGTATATATTAATGACCCCAATAGTGCACATCTCTGGGACACCAAACATAAAATTAGTAAAGTCAATATCAACAAAACATGAGGGTCAATTAAAAACATGAACAGAGTAGGATGAACATAGCATTCCAGTGTTGGGAAAGTCTTCCAAATGAACTTGAGAAGACTGGCCCACATTTCGCTCACAGAGATCTTGCAGTGATAAATGCACTGCGCGGTGATAAACATCTCCCTTGATACAATTTATCATCTGTCGTCATTTTCCATGCTGCAAGAGATAAGAACAACACCAGATTCGGTTTAACATAACCATAAAATATATCCATGCAACCCAGAGGGCTCTGGAGGGGGTAGAGAGAATGCGTTCTGGAGGATGAAACGGTTGAATAGAAAGAAACGCAAAAAATGTAGCCGGTTAAGACCAGACCAGCTAAGACCAGAAAACCAGGCTAGTTTAAGATGTGTGTGTGTTTTTTTTTTTCTTCTTCAGAACACATGGTTAATTCATGACATTGACGATGGATGAAACATTTCCTCGATGTTTCCTGCCCCACCGATGCTCATTGAGGCTGTGCTAATTAATGTATAGTGGGAATCTTTCCAGCTACATTTGCACACAGCCTCTTGGATCCATGAGGGCAAACACTGCACACCTTCCTGTTTCATTAATCATTCTTATCTCTTTCTCTGTTTTAGCTAATGCTATTGATTTAGTCCACTTTCACTGCATTATGTAAATCAATGAGCCTGATTCTTCACCTCCAAAGACGGGGGGTGCTAATGGCTGATGAATACTTTTCATCAAGCGGACAAGTTTATCAGGGGTCACTAATGCTAATAGATTATTCAGAATCCTGCTAGAACAAAAGAAAAGCAAGAGGTGACAGATTCCAAGGGCATCTCTGTCATTAAAAATGAGTCGAAACAGAATACAATGCGTAAAAAATAAACTAATATGAGCAATTTGCTATAAAAAAAAAATATATACATGCTGTGGTTGTCAGAACTTTACCACAAAAATATGGTAACAACATTTGAACTTAAATTTATAGTTAGAAAAAAAAAAAAAAAAAAAAAAATATATATATATATATATATATATATATATTTCCTTAACTGAAATAAATTACTAAAATAAGTTTTACCTTTATAATATACTGACAACCACCTGGTTGAAAATAGAAAGCCAAATCAAAGTTCATCATAAATAACTTTTCCACTTGCTAATGCAAATATTAGAAGGTGCATGGTGTCGTACACACAAATACAAAACACTATCATGGTAACACATGACACTAACATAATGCAATGAACTTAACTTAATATAAGATGTAACATAAAACCAATGTAGAAAAAAAAGCTAGGTATTTCAATGAAAAAAACATCTGAGCTTTTCTGGGAATATCTATTTATGAGAAGTCTTCACTTCTTTTTCACTTCCAAAAACTGTATTACATGAATTAGATGAAATATCCCTTTAGATCTATTACAGATCTATGGCATTTATGTATTTCACTAATTAGGGAACTCAGCGTTTAACAAATTAAAAGGTTTACCATAGCATTTTTAGACTTTTACTGTTAAAATTAAAATATTTTTATTTACAGTGTATCTTTAGCCAAATACAGGAAAAATACATACGGTGTATCAATGTCAAAAAGTAGCTCAATTGACCTGAATTCATTCCATGTATTTATTGTTAATATATTAAATGTGGTGGACAAAACTGATATTTGCTCATCCTTTTTAGGAGCAAGGCAAAATTGGAGTCACGTTCAACATCGGAACGGTTGACATCGTTGTTCTGGAGAGCAGCACCGCTGTAAATGATGGCAAGTACCATGTAGTGCGCTTCACCAGAAATGGGGGCAATGCTACACTTCAGGTGGACAACTGGGCCATCAATGAGCACTTCCCCTCAGGTAAGACCTCTCACCGACCACTTCAACCTTTAGCTCATGACGTCAAGAAGATGTATGGACAATGCACAGAACTGGACAGCAACTGCTTTCAAGCTATTTCTAAAGTCACTTTGTCTTCCCAGTGAGTGTGCAGTGCACATTCATTCAGGAACTTCCTGTGTGTGTCTCAGTCCCAACAATAGTAAAAACCAGTGCATTTGCAGCCTCTACCTTTTTCCTAAATTCCATTTGTGCCAATTAGATGTTTTGTTTTTTCTTCCATGGCTGGAAAATGATGCCCTTTTGTTTTTGCCATTATGTGGGTTTCTGTTGAAACCAATGGATGCGATGAAGAAGGAGTAGACCAAGTATGGGAAGTTAGCTTTCCTGCATACCTCTTCTTAGACACTGGTGGATTTACACTACCTTTCAAAATATGGGGACGGTAAGATGTTTTAAATGCTTATCAACATCTCTAATGCTTACCAAGGCGGCATTTATACACAAAAATACAGTAAAACATTTATTATTGTGAAATATTACAATTTCATTAAATTGATCAAAAGTGACAGTAAAGATATTTATAATGTTACAGCAGATGTCTATTTTTTTTTAAATAAATGCTGTTTTTTTTACCTTTCTATTTATCAAAGAATTCCAAAGTTTCCATAAAAATATTAAGCAGCACAACTGTTTTCAACATTGATGATAATAATAATAATAAATGTTAATTGAGCAGCAAATCAGCATGATTTCTGAAAATTATTAAATTGATGAAATTACATTTTAAAATATATTAAAATGAAAAACATTTATGTTTAATTGTACCAATATTTCACAATATTACTGATTTAATGTATTTTCAGTTTTTGCCGTTGGCAAAACCAGCAATGCAGGTTTGAGAGGTGGCGCCCCGACAAATCTTGCGAGAATCACGACTTGCTTTACGGCACGACGTCACATATATCAACAACATATGAAGCAGCCTCTATGGAAGACACTAGCACGCATTTCAGACGTGAATCATGGCAGAGTCGACGAAGAAAACGAAGAAAGCGCGGTCGGAAGAGTGCAGAGACGGCTCTGCGTGAGTGGTATTTACGACGGTAGCGTTAAATACAAGTACTCCACAGCGACTCTAGGGGTCGCTGTTTGAGAAAAACAGAAACTGCAAACTGTGCCTTTAATGAAAAGGACTGATATTGTCCCATTTTAAATTTTCTTTCCATATCTAATATGTCTTTCTTCTCAGTTAATAATGTCTGCTTCAGAAAAAAAAAAAAAGAAAAAAGAAAAGAAAAATCCTGTACTAACCAGTTCCTCTAAGCCCATATTTTATTCCACTTTAGTATGACTGGATAAATTGGGGAAGGTCGAAAAGTCTTAGTCCTCGGCTAAGTTTGCCATGACTTTATATATAAAAAGCAACATTAGTACAAGATTGAAAGGGACACTGTCACAATGAATTACATTGATAGCATTAGACTAATGTGCTGTCAATTGGATCTTTCCTATAATGTAAGGTACATGGAGTACTGTTATGAATTTTATTTTATAAGCATCAACTAAACATACTTAGAGCTCAAATTAGGCAAAATTGTGAAAATATTTGTTCTGTCCCCAGAATGAATGAATGAATATTTTTAATTAAACATTACCTTTCAAATAAAATAAAATGACATAAAATATAGAGTTTGAGTATTAATAGTTTTGATTAATAGATTTCTTCAGTAACTCTTTCTGCTGGTTACATCGTTACGCCAGTAGGTGGCAACAAGTGACTGCCTTCATATGCAAATTATTCTGAACCGATTCGTCTAAAAAAAAATACACAGATTCTTTCAGGAGTGGCTTACTGAATCATTTACTAAACCATTTCAAAATCACTGATCCATCCTGTAAAGAAACAAGTGACTTCATGAGTGAGTCATTGAATCATTAATTCAACCAATTCGTTGAACAACACTGAACAGCACCACTACTGTTTGTTGCTCAGAGATGCAACAGCTGATCCTGCTTTGACTTCGTTTGGAACTGTTATCGTTGACGGTCAAAACAGACAACGTAACTGCCAATGTTTGATCTAAAGTGTAACTTACTCAATATTTATATAATCTCATATTACTTCTTATTTGTTGTACTGTTGTATATAAAATGAATTTCAAACTCACAGCCTTTTTCACCATTTCATGTTTTAGAGCTCCTTGATTTCAACAACACCCATGTCAGACAACTTCTGTAGATAACGTTGCCCTGGAGATGCACGTCAGGAGAAATCACAAAACCACAATATTGTAAAATATAAATTAATAAAAAACATCCTGTTTACGTTTGCATGGCATGAAAACGTATGTGCGTGATCCTGTATCACTTCACTTCAACTTTATTTATGTCCCCCAGGGGGCAATTGGTTTTACGGCAAGACATACAGACAGACAGCCATAGAAAAAATAAAACAATACAAGAAATACAAAACAATACGAATTACAACCCCCCCAACACACACACACACTACGTTGTCCCTTCGTTTGTTTGACAAGTAGGCTTTCTTGTTGTTTTGTAGATTTTGTTGAGTTGAGGTGGTCAGAAAATCTCAGCGGTGTAATTTTACAAGGAACATGCATATACGCAAAGCCAGTGTAGAGCAATTTTCAGCGTGTCCATCTATTTCTGTTAGAGCATCTAAGGGCATCAGTTTGTGTTCCTGTCGGCACTGAATAAACCCATTTTATGTGGCCAACTCTACTAATGCACCCATTTATCAGTCTGCCATTTATATGAATGATATTAGGCATGAAAAATATATGCAGCCGCTTGTTGCCGTGCTGCTCATTTGGATGCATTATGCAGAAGTCTGTGCCTGCCTGTTTTAGGTCTAAAGTTTCATTTTTGCCAACATGGGCATTTGCAGCAGACTCACATATGAGCTGGGGAAATATATCACTGAGATTTATAGGTGGCATGGTGGTATAACACTTCTATATAAATGTCAGCAAAATTTACTTTCTCTGCCAAAGTTTCAACATGATAATAAAATATTTATATATTCAGTTGGCCACCTGCGAATAGAATATGATTATGCTTGAAGACAGATGTCCCCTCATGGCCGGCTGCTCTTTGCTTTGGCACTGATTTCTTTGTAATGTTTGACTTCTCAATTCGATCTTGTCAGAGCGTTGATGAAGAAATATATTCAGAGGAGATGTGCGTGTCATGGTCTTTTTGACAGAGCTGCAGTCCTCAAGTGATATTGTGAGTTTTTGGTGCGCTGCCATGCTATGCTTTATTTCATTTACAGGCTAAATGAAGCAAGCTCTTGAAAAACGCATGGAGAGCGTTGAACCGCACTAAACATCTGTGCTTTATTTTCTTAATGCGTCAAAGAACGAATGCCTAATAGTTTCGCAGCATCGGTTCCAGAGCTGTGCTTTTGCCAAGTTATTATACCATACCTTGCTGCGCTAAGCACATACAAATAGCAAGGGCAAGTTAGCTCATTGTGTCTTTCAAGCACACTGCCTATTTATCTCCCATGGGTCCCACGAGGTCAAGCAGAGATGTCTACAGGGCCACAAGCGCGGTCACCTAAAGCTTATGACTGTCATTACAACGTAACCCGAGGCCATGTGCAGAATACTCAGAGAACTTTACACCAACCATCACTTTGAGAATAAATTGTGCTGTGCTTGTCTATTCACTTTACTTGTTTAGAGATACTGAGCCAAGTGCCTAATACAATTCGCACACCCTACGGTAACAGCTAACAAATACGAATAAGCATAAGACGCTACCTCTTTGCTAGTATAACTCTTTGGTTGTAGGCAAGAGTGTGTGCTTTTTGACTGGATTTGCCTGGATTTTTCCAGAAAATGCTGAAGGGGGATTCAACAGTCTCTATTATTTAGGCTGTAGCTGGCAATCTGGAGTTGAAAATCAGCACAATCTTCCCTCGTTCCATTCACTTTACCATATAATGGACTTATGGAGTGGAAATGTAGTTTTCTAACTTAATGCAAGAGCCAGATAAGCAACTTCTTTTCAAGGAACTGTACCATAACCTAACTACTGCAAGCTATAAGACGTTATATTTAGAAAACCACTGATACTAAATCTTGTGAAGAATTATCTCATGTTGTCACTGATATGCTAACCACATTCAGACACAAGAAACGGTATAGAATTGAATTGCTCAGATCTTTTTTTTTTTTTTTTAAACCTTTAGAATGATTGTGACTAAAGCTGATACATTCAGAGGAAAGTTGAAGATAATGAATTTTAACTACCTCCACCATGATGCCATGCCACCGCTGACTTTTGACATATAATTGGTTTAATGAGGTTTTTTTTTTGTATTTTAAAGGGTAATAAATAGGAGTAATTAATTCCTCCACTGAATCTCATCCCTCGCCCAATGCACTTCTCGAGTAGCTCAGATGGATATCCAAAAAGATTTGTAGTTTAGTCTTTTAATTCCAACTCTGCAAGTCAGCCTTTTAAGTCTTAAGCCTGAATCTACCACTGTTGTTTTTGTCTTTGTGGTCTCTGATCAGTTCCAATCTTTTATATTGTAATGTTATATATTACAAGTAGTATTAAGAGCAGGCGCGCTCAACTCGCAAAAATAATTTATGGGTGCGAGTAATAAAAACGTTTATCAAAAATAAAGATGAAAAACCGCACTCTCAGGTTATATTTTCATAAATTTATTATTACTATGTCCTCACAGACGCGTTTCGGCCTAAGCCATCATCAGTGTGTACTGTGAAACACAGAAAAGATTGTTTTTTTTAAAAAACACATCACAGGTGAACCTCATTCCGCAAATCATCAGCACCTTCAGGTGCATCAAGTTACCAACATTGTGGAAACACCAGGAATAACACAACACAACATACCATATGTAATGTCCATGTGACCCTTATGAACAATTTATACAAAAAAATAATAAAAGATAAATAAAAAATAAATAAATGAAAGATAAATAAATAAATAGTAATAATAAATTTATGAAAATATAACCTGAGAGTGCGGTTTTTCATCTTTATATATTACAAGTAACCACTACAGTTATTGTCCGATATAAGAGATGCTTAAATGTATCAGCATTGGTAGATTGGAAGATTTTTTTATATTTAGTTGATCATGTTCATTTCCCCTTTTTTAAAATCTAGATTATCTTTGCTATCATCTGACACTCATTCAGTCTTTAAAAATACGAATAATTTAATAATCTGTAATAAGATAATGAATAAAAAATGAATAAAATATTTGTATTATAATGTTATTTTATATTTATATATATGCCTAAATTCTCTTGTAGCATCTTCAGTGATTGATCTTTCAATGATTGAAACTGTCCCACACACCCCTGCGGTTTGGCAGGAAATGTCGGAGTGTGTCAATCAGATGGAAGCTTGATGTTATGTTCAAGAGACAAGCGTATTCGTGACACAGGGGTTACGGCAATGAACATGGAGGGGATGTTATATCATTTTTGACACGCGTGTATGCAATATGATGGCTCGACGTTGTGTGTCTGTGTCCGCATCTTTATGTGTATGTGTTGAGAAGAAGATGAGTTCGTTCTTTATGGCTGTGCAGAGGCTTTTTGATGTCCCTTGGGCTGCTTTGGCAGTTCCTGGACCCAGGCTGGGTAATAGCGAATGACAGCGGGGAAAATAGTAGGCGATTATATGCGGTGGGCGCTGCTATTCTGCAATAGCACTGACAGTGGTTCAGACTGCCATACTTCAGTCAAATCACCGTATCATTTTTGTACCATCAGCGAGGTTGGTAGAGATATTCAGTTCTCTCATTTCCCATCTCTTGTTGCACACCCTGCTGATAACTGTTAGTCCAGGTTCACTTCATTCACCAGGATGCTCTTGATTTACACAACTAAAAAGTACTATTTTGACCGCATATTTGATTGTTTTAATGGTAAAATACAATATTTATCTGTGTAATTTCTTTTTTAAGTGCAATCTATACTAAATAGACAATCAAATCAAAATGTATTCAGACACCTTCAACATTTCTCACATCATTACAGTTTATTCGCCATAGTTTAGAAAATGGTAATAAAATATGACAAGAACTCAGAGTTATCAAATCAGTTGATGTTTCACTGGTTTTGGCCATCCTTCTGTTAGACTGTCTCACAAATGAATTAGGTTGAATAGCTGTCAGATGTTAAATTTAAGTACAGAATTAGATAATACCAATTTAGGTCAACCGATTACCAAGCAATGCTTCATTTTGTTCAGTATATGATGTAAAAATATCACATTAGCAATCAAAGAAAAAAACTTAAGCAAAACATGGTCAGGTCAAAGTGTCAGAATAATCTTTGGTCCCAAATTATTATCAATTTTACTGGTAGTCCACTGTATGAAGAATTTGTTGGTATAATATGTCACAGTTTACTTTATTTTGCTATCATAACTTACATAAATTAACACCCACTAGTAAAAAAATATATAAAAAATTATATCTGGTGTCTGAATAATTTTTGGTTTGATTGTATAAGTAAGCACAATCTTTAAGAAGCTTAATTTGCATTAAATAGCCTGTTTGTAAAATAGTATTTTCTTTTTACGGTGTAAAAAAAAAACATGATTTATAACAGGGTTATAAAAGATAATAATTTAATTCTATAAAATAATATATTTTGTTTTTCCCTGTTTTTATTCTACTTTTCTTTGCAAATTCTTTGCAGACCTTTTTTAATATGTTAAGTTTGGAGCCATTAAATGTATTTTTTTTTTCTTATAAGGCAGTTACAGCCCACTATTATGTGTGATTGTGCGGAAATGTATTGAAGTGAGCCCATAGGTGTAATCAAATGTAGTTACCCCATGCTGTGTCATCCCTGTAGTTGCTGAAGCAAGCTCAGAAATGATGCTTTAAGGTCCCATGGTGCCCCACTTCAGGAACACCATTTCATCTCAATGACTTCTAAATCAGCATGTTCCGCAAGCACACATAACATATCACGCCACCTTGATGCTAATGTCTGGATGTCGTGCATGATGTTTTTGACCCAAAGTCCTTGTTGTTTTTGTAACCTCTCTGTAAGGTTGCGCATCCTTTCTTTTGTTAAAGCATTATGTGGCTTTTTTTCCCTCTTGAGACTGAGTTTTGATGCTAAAGTCAGGCTTATTCCTGAAGCAGTAAATTGCAGTAAAAGAACCCCACCTGCTCTTTCTGCCTTTGCTTGTCTCCATTATCCTCGTTTTTTTTTTTTAGAGAGAGATATTGCTTATGTTTGCGCAACCCTGTTTAATATGAATGAGCTTATTTATCTTTTTTCTCTTTCTTTTGTATGGCTCTCAGAAGAGGACCTGAAATGTTTTTATTTTTTTCCTCTCTTCCTTGAACAAGTCTTAATAGAAGGCATTTTCCTCCTGTTAAAATAGGAAGATTTTTTTTTTTTTTTTTATCGAGCATCTCAGAAGCAAAGACCTGACCATCTCCTGTAATCTGATCAAGTCCCGTAGCAGTGAGCGACACACATTTCATGATAAGAAAACCTTAGTCTATTTGAGAGCAAAAGGAAACTGGTGGCTCGACTGCAATGCAAGACAATTATCTCTCAAAACAAAAAGACAAGATTGCATTTTTGACAAAGGAAGGAACCTTTTATCAGAAAAAGATTCAAGACAGGGTTCGTATGTGTGAAATGGATACTTGTGTATCCTATGAGCCAAATACAATTACTCGTATCAAAAACAAAATCTGTTGCCCTTATAAATCTCTCCAAAGGGGGAAAGAGATAAGCTTTCAATATGAGCTGTCTTTCTAATCCCACGATTAAATTAAACCACCAAGGATGGTGGGATAAACGTTCCCACTCCCATTGTCTCCTTAGCTACTGAGGGGCGATCCTCTGGAGTCACATTTCTTATTTGGGGATGTGTTTGGAGCGAGATAATGTGCAGGAAGACTCTTTCGATTGCGAAACAAGCCAAGTGTAAGGAGTGTTCAGGGAGAGTACAGAAGAAGCTCGAGAGGGAAAGTTAGACAGACGCCGGGGCAACCAGTCGAGTGTTTTAAATTTCAAAATTTCTCCTTGTCAAAGTTAAAGTTGTATTAAGTGTGTGGGCAGTGTGACACATTTAGTTCTTCAATCACAGTAACTTGAGGTTTCATGAAGGAAACCGCAGACTTCATTTTTCAGCCTCCATTTTGCCTGGTTTGTGATTATACAACCTTTTGCACCTTTTTGTGTCCATATTATAACATATTTCTAAAAGAAACAGGATGTTTCGTGAGCAACAAATCAGCCACAATAAGGCTGATGTTGATTATAATTTTATTGGGATTTCCAAATTTGTTGTACATAATAAGAAATTGTTGCGGTACTATGGGTAATTTTTTTATAATTCCATGTTATTTTAGTATTATTTCTATACTATTTATATATTTTAGGTTTTCATTTTAGTTTTAGTCATTTTGTTATATACTTTTGTCATTATATCTATTTTTAATAAGTTTATCTTTAATTGATTTTTATTTTTAGGAATTTTAGTACTTAGCTGGCAACTAACTGAAATAAAATAAGTTTAAGTTTTTCATCTAAGAGGCTGTTTGTTTATTTCATTTCACCTTTATTTGAATGAACAAAAACAATTAACATAATTTTAGTTTTAGTTAACAATAATAACACAGGATAGTAATATGGTTATATTATACTGGATAATACTATTGGCATCCTGTGGTACTTAAAAAAAAACTCCCCCCAAAAATGATTATTATTATGTCTATGATACCACATTCAAAACATCATGGCAGTGCCATAGCGCTTTTCTCTATGATTTTTCCAACAAAAATAAAAGACACAAAAATAGCAATCATTTGTCACTGTGCAGTACAACACAATAGTGATGAGATTTTCTTGGTTGCTCAAATAATACTTGGCAAGGCCGGTTTCATGCAATAAGCTATATTTGTTTTCAGTGAGACGGCAATGGTGTCTCGTGGTAATTTATCACTCTGTGGCGAGAACAACTGCACACAGCATTGCTAGATTACAAAAGGAGAATGTTCACAATCACACGGTTGTTCTCAAGAATTATTTTGAGTTGTTATTAGCAGCCACAGAGAGGGAGATGCACTTATCACGCTTAAGTATACACAAATATAACCATTTCTATGAAATACTTCATACAAATCAAATGTGGCAGCCTTTTTTTTTTTTTTTTGGCATGCACTCATGGTACTGCAAAGCCATTAAGGATTCCTCTAATTTGGACTGAAAGGGAATTAAAATGCACAGATATCACACATTCTTATATGTGTTTGTGAAACTTAATCACAGTAGGAGGAAAACTCCCCCGCAGTGTGTGATCCTGTGCCATGTTAACACCTCCTAGTGCTGTTTCATTTTCAAAGAGCCTTTCATGTTCTCAGGAGTGAGAAAAGGTGTCATGCCCTCTGTACTGCTGGATCAAAGCAACACAAATCCACAAATGTCTGTGAACTAGGCAGCCCTCCATCCCTAACCCTACTTTCCCGAAAAAAAAAAAAAAAAAAAAAAAAACCTCCTAAAATATTGTATAGTTTTGGTTTTGAATATGAAGTCATTTAGTTTATAAAATGCTTAGATAGACATGAAAAGGAGAGAAGAAAAAGGAATTAGGTCACAGTGCAAGGTGAACTTGAACCTTCATTTCTCACACAAGCACCATAACTCAAATGGACCACAGAAAAGATATTTGGAATAATTTTTTTTTGTCTATATAATAAAAGTCCATCTTGATTTCATGCCGACTTTAAACTGTCTGTATTTGAGGTTTTATTTTTAGGATCTGATGTTGTGATGTCTATAACAGAGCCGGAGCCCTGGATAAGCCCAGATTTAATGAGTTTCCTCCATCAGGCTACCCTGTAGTGTCACCACTAACACCTTAGCAGAGCTTTGAATGATGGCAGTCGGCATTGCCTCTCTTGAGGCTCTATTTGGAGCACAACACATTCCTTACCAGGGTAAAACTGAATTCGGGACTTAATAGGAGGGAATGGGGAAAAAACTGAATTTGAGAGAGGTAAAAAAAAAATTTTTTACTCAGAAGACATTTTTGAGTGTGACCCATCCATTTAGGGCACAAAAATCTGGGGTAAACTTAGTGTTGGGCACTTGGGTTCTTTCTTTACCAAGCCCCAAATCAATCCACTTTCAGAGGAGCTTAAAAACTTTTTCTCACTGTTTTGACCAATATGACCTTAAAATAATATGATTTTTATTGTGATTATTAATAAATAAAAATATTAAACAAAATCCACTTGTTAAATCGTGACATCAGAAATACCGGGTCCAATACAATCTTGACAGCTGTTTATGAGCAATATTCATTTATAGCACAACTTTAAGCTTATAAAAACCAGTGTCCCAGACACCAATATTTTAATGATTCAGAACTGATGAATCACTGTCCAGCCAACTGTGATTGGTCTGCTAGAACCCCTCCCTCCCTCTGTCAACGCGGACAACGACGCAGAAGTATAAATGAAAACTGTAGAGCCTACAGCATAGGTCCAACACAGAAGTATAAATCAGCCTTAAAGGTATAGTTCACCCAAAAAGGAAAAGTTGCTGTTAGTTTACTCACCCTCAGGCCATCCAAGGTATAGCTGACCTTTTTTCTTCAGTAGAACAGTAAAGATTATTTTAGCTGAAACTGAGGTTCTTGTTGAATCATAAAATGTAAGTCAACAGCTACCGTCAATTTAAAAGTCAAAAAACATATGCAGACAAAGCAAAATCAATACCTGTGGCTCCTGACAATGCATTGATGTCTTATGAAGCTAAATGATTGATCTGTGCAAGAAACTGAGCACAGCATTATTACCTGTAATCCACAGACAGTCTGGAGTGCGTGCTTCCTTTCTCATAATGACGTATGTGCGTGAGAAAGAGATGTGCTTTTTTGTAATGCAGAAGTAAAACACGTATTGGGTAAACTACTATAGTGGTAAATGTGAGATAACAGTTTCTTGCACAGACCGATCGTTTCAGTTCATAAGACCTCAATGTATTGACAGGATCCACGGGTATTCATATTTTTTTTTTGCCTGTACAAGTTTTTTTTTTGTAACTCCCAAAGTGACGGTAGCCATTGACTTGCATTTAATAAATCACCAAGGACCATGGTTTCTGCTAAAAATCATCTTTACTGTTCTACTGAAGAAAAAAAGACACCTACATATCACGCCCGATATCGACTTTATTTCTATATATTGTACAGGCCTAATTTACTCGCTTTCATGTTGTTTAAAACCTATATGACTTTCTGTCCACTGCATGGCACAAAGTAATATACAGTTGTCGCAGAACTCATTCTTCCCTTTTGTGAAAAAAGTCTCAAACTTTTGTTTGTTTTGTTTGGCATTCCTCTCAGAGGCTACCTCCGAGCGGTTGGGCTTCAGATGTGTGTGACTCAAATTCCCGGGTTTTGAGGGTATTGGTTGCGCTTCCTGCTGTCTGAGGACGGCTCAGCTAAAGATGGAGGCTCCCTTTGAGCTGGCCCCCTGGTACACCCCTCCTTATAGAGTCCTGAAATTTGGCTCGCACAACATCCTGCAGTGTCGAGCCACCCTCAGCACCCGAAGTCATTGTTGAAACAGCACGACGTTGAGGCCCCCTGTCCTCAAATGACATCCAGAACCCCCTCTGATCAGCTTCCTGCTGTGTCTTCACGAGCCCCCAATAATATGGAATATCAACACAGCTCTTTGGGCTTGCCATTAAAAAAACATCCCCAGACGCATCTCATGAGGGAAGGCCTGCGACTCGCTTGTGCATCGCTTTGGTACACTACCAGCTCATTCATCAAACATGATTTCACAACTGTATAATTTCCGTGGCTATGGAAAACAGAAGCAGCTGCTGTCTAGTTCTTGTTTGTCAATGGTGCTGTATGATTATGACTATTGATGTGGTTTTCTGTGTGAAAAATTGTAAATATTGACTGGCATCATTAGCAGATAAATGTGTATATAATTATAAGTATGTGAAGCATGAAAGAGTGTATGCTGTCATCTTTTGATGGATATATGGATTGACCGCAGGCAGCTAATCTACTGGCATTCATTACAGATGAACCAAATGTATTATAAATATGTTTTTATCAACTCTGGTGATGATTGATTTAATTACGAGAGAAGATGAAGTAGACGTTCAGTTTAAATAGTGTTTCATTACTGGAGAAAAAAAAAAGTAAATTAACTGCTATGTGACTCTGAACACAAACAGCTTTCAAATAAAACATGACTAAACAATTCTAAAAGTGTTTAAATAACTTTTAAATAACAAAAAAAATATTTTAAGTATTTTAACAGTGATTATTGATTCTTAAAGCTGTCTTTTAAACTTCCAAGGTAACAGCGATAATGAGAGAATTCAAATGGCCAATAAGAAAATTCCTTTCAAATATGCCCGGCCCGTAGAGGAATGGCTTCAGGAGAAAGGTAACTTCCTCCTCTCTTTTTATTTTTTTTATTTATTATTTATTTTATTTTTACCATTATTACTTATCTCATTATAACTAAATAAATTTAGCTGAAGAGAAATGCATTGTATATTGTGTTGCACCAATCACATTTTTTTCTTTTGCCTTTTCAATGCTCATTTATCTTTGTCAGACTAAATAATATATTCATTGTTTAATGATTCTATATTGGCCTAGTAAACCTTTTATGAATGTTTTAAATGTAAACGTTAAAAGAATTTAATTAAAACATAAATATCTCTTGACTTTCTGGCTGATAGACAGGAAGGTGGACAGACAAGGTTTAGTGATTTCCCTGTTACAGACAGCAGCTTGTGGCTGGACCGGGAAGAAAACAACAGCATGATTATTGTTTTAGACATTAATTGCATATCATCAGGAATCCTCTTCATTATAATCACTGGAATTACTCAAATTAGGACGGTTTTTTTCTTTTTCTTCTTATCGTAATCATGGAGTAATGAGGATTTCTGGACTTCTTAAACTTGAAATTGTTATTTTTCTGAATTGTGATCTGAAGCTTTTTATTCACAACCACAGGATATTCACAGATTTATTCTTGCCTGTTATTTAACTGATTCTTGAGGCACGACAAAACATGTTTGAAAACACCTTTCATCTGCCAGACTAAATAATATAACAATTCTGCTTTAATATTAATCAGAAATGATTGCTAGAATTATCTCAACGTGAATCATTTTATTTTCTCTTTGTTTCATCAAAATGATCTGAAATGAAATGTTAAATACATTTTACTATATCATAATGCATCCAAAATAATAATTTGGTATTGGTTTCACTTTTGTAGCCCGTTTTGTCCCATGTCCCAAGAATTAGTGATTTGTACATTAGATGGTGTTTATAATCAAGATAACTTTTTAAGTCTTTTCCAGTAACAAAGTCTCTGTAACCTTAATATTTCAGGATACTTTCACATGTCTGTCATAAGACATTTTGTTATATATTAGTTTGGGTGATCTCTCCTCATAGAGACAATTATAGCAAAACGTACTTCAGCCATCATGAGCTTGTAGCTAGACTCATTCAGGGAGACATAATGGGTCTGGTTTATAGTCTGGCCCTCCAAATGTTTACGACGTGTCTCATGGTAGTATAACCCAGAGCATTTGGGAAGGAAATTAAGCCGTAGTAATCCAGCACAGCCATCTAAGTCATTGTACCTTGGTTGGGTAGGTTAAGTGCCCAAAACAGCAATGAATCTTGTTGCTGAACGACATATTGTGTGCATTTACTGACCCATAACCAAGAAATGTTCTGGATCTTTCTTGCATCCTCAGGGCGGCAGTTAACGATATTCAACACCCAGGCCACGATAACAATTGGTGGTTCAGACCGCAAGAGGCCATTTCAGGGCCAACTCTCCGGACTCTACTACAATGGCCTAAAAGTGCTCAACATGGCTGCTCAGGGCAACCCTAACGTCAAAATCAATGGCAGTGTCCGTCTGGTGGGGGAGATTCCCGCCGCAGGTTCAGCTAGAACCACGGCTTTCCCCCCAGAGATGTCCACCACCTTTATCGAGACCACCACCACCATGTCCACCACCACCACGAGAAAACACCGAACTCCACCTACAATACAGGTACGACCCCTGACACACAAGCACAAAATCGAATGAAGGCTTCAGTTAAGGCCTCGATTTACTCACAGCAAAGTTCTTCGCTTCGGGGTATAAAGACGCTGCTGGAAGCGACGTTTAGGTGAATATGTAAATATGTACTGCGTGCTTTCCTCTCAATTACAAAAAAAGTGAGAAAACAGCAGTTAAGAAAGCATCTGATCATAGAGACTTGGATATGTTTGCACAATCTCTGCAATTCGGCACTTCAGTCAAGTTACATTACGTTTATTTGTATAGCACTTTATACAATTGATTGCTTTAAAGCAAGCCAGTGTCAGTGTCTCTATCAATTAGAACAACTTCAGTTTTTACTATAAAGCAGATATCCAGTGTTTTATCTTGCGTCTGACCTCAACGGACTGAACAGAAGAAAACAAACAGATATGATTTCCACGTCAAAGTAGGCGGAGCCCCAGAGCACATCTATTTATTACGTAATCACCAAGGACCAATGGTAGTTTGAAGAAGTTAACCAGCCTTAGCAAACTTTTCTTGAAAAGTTTAGTATGTTTCGTACTCCCGAAACGAACTCCAAACAAACTTTGTTTTGGCCTGATTTTGTTTGAAGTGGTCGTCAAACCAGGTCATTCTGTATTGTGCCTTTAGTCAACTGTTAGCTGTCAGACTTGTTCTTCAGACACATTCTTAACATAATGCTGTGTTTATGCGATTTGCATGTGTTTTTGCATGTGTGTCTACGTCTCCTCATCATTTCTGATTTGGAAACTACGCCACAAATAACGTCTGGCCCAGATTTACAATTAAAAAAAATGAGGACACAAATTTCTTGCAACACAACATGGAAAATAAATCTCCGGAATGGATTTTTAGGAGGTTTTCTGCACAGCTACACCTTCCATTCTGCAGAACGTCTCTGTGCTGTTGACAGCGTTGTCCTTAATTTATTACGCTTTCAGTTTGGTCCAATGATTTCCAAAGCACTTATTTGTCAAGCTTAGACCAATTTCTTCAGCTTTGAGTTTGCAGATGCAAATTGGCATTCAAATGAGAAACAATGATTGGACCATGCCCAGGTCACGTATGTCATATATGTGGACAGGTAAACACATTGCAACAACAATACATTGTGTCTGTGTGGGATGTCAAAGTCTAAATATGCAAAACAGAGGCTTTTGTTTCATTTAGGAGAACTCACTCAACCAGGTGTGTTTGAGTGATTTTCCAACAATATGCAAACAACTTGCTCCAGTTAACGCAAGCACAAGCGGTGTCCACAACGTAGTTTATTAAGGTCGAGAGCCTCTCTTTTATTTTGATGTTTTTCATAACCAACGAGAATTGTTTATAATTCTCCACGTCCTTTAGATAAAGATACGAGAGCGGGTGCACAAAGCCTCATTCGCATGCTCTTGACAACCAAACAGAGTGCCGCCCACATAAAGTTTGACCGGGAGCCAATAAAACACTGTGGTTTGGCGAAATGCGATTAGACTGGCCATTTCATAGGCATCCTGGTACAAATTGAGCTGGTGGAAGTGATATTAAAGCCATCAGTCTCCTCTGTGTCTGAGACACATTTTGGCAAGAGACATTTGTAATCATGAAGCCCCAACAGTTGACTGCATAAAGAAAGTTTACGACTGACTAATGCTAAGAAAATTGGGGCTGTAAATGTGTTCTTCCTTCTCAGTGCATCTGTTGAATTAAAATAGTACTTTATTTTGATTAAGGAATTAAATTAGTAGAGAATCAATTGTTAATTGCCTCATAATTCACAGTAACTTAAATAAAACAGGAATATATATATATTATTTATATATTATTTCATGGCCAATGTGTTCACCTGTCCACATATGTGACATACGTTATATATATATATACAAGGAAGAAGTTACGATTGCTGTCAGTGGTGCACATTGTGCTTTTACTGTCATCAAATTAGTGAAATGTGAGATTACAGTTCTTTTCTACCTTCAGGTCACAAGATAAATGGATCTCTGTTAAGAAAGAGAGCACATCCTAAACACAAGTTTTTTGTGCCCCAATTTCAGACCTGTGGTCTTCAAGAATCTCCCACAGATGCTAGAGGGTGCTAAGTGTGGCGTCTCATTGGACAGAGAACCACGTAGATGGAAATTTCCACTAACATTGAGGCTGAAGTTGACCATGTCTGACTTTAGCTGGAAACTGTAGATGCTCAGTGAAGCATTAGACCGCATTCCAATCTGAGCACAAACAGGCAAAACGCATGCAAACATTGCGGTAACGAGAGGGTGTGCGTCTGCCTGGAGCAGAGCCATGATTGAGAATAAAACTATTCTCTCTGACGCACTCTGGAAAACATCACTGCTGTGGGCCTTGTTTGCCTTATGAGGCTAATAGATGTTCAAGAAAACACAACCATGAATTGTTATCTGATCTAATGAACCAGTCACAGTTGCATATTGCGTACGAAAGGGTGAAAGATATGTGATGGTATTAGGATGAGTCATTTTTTTTGGCGTCACCTAACATGACTGGAATTAAGCTTTTGGAAATAGATAATGATACACCCACAGTAATTTCTAACATGTTTATTTATGTATTCATTTTATAAATCCTCATCCCACGCACATTGGCCCATCTTTGGACTCATTTTTGTCACCATTCCTCTAAGACTTATGTTGCAGTGAATAGCATTTTCTGTTTAATTTTTTTGTGCCTTTTTTATTTTTCCTTTGTCACTCTGATAACAAAATATTAACAACAACAAAAAACATCATCATCGAAATGTTTTTTATATTAACTGAAAATTGGCAGTGCGTTGTTGAGTGATGAGTTTGAAATGAGAATGAAGAACGAATACAGCCCTCATTCACAATCTTGAGGATGAATGGAGGGTTGTGGGTTCTTGAGTGGAATTGGCAGGAGGGTTCTCATTAATTCCAATCAGTCTAGTAGGTCAACAGGCTCGAGGTCATGTTTGCTTTCTCATCTTAATTTGTGCAAACAGGATCAGTAAACAAGTGGTCTGTTACAGTTGGGGAAGTTATTTAATTGTGAACTGCAATCCCTACATGCATTGTGCTGGGATGAGAGATCTATTTTTAAGTCATTTGCATTTGCTTCGAACTGGAATAAGGTCTACGCGTTTTATTTGGCTTAATTAAGACCAGGGCTGTAGAGACGAAGCGAAGCCGGGCTTGTGTGGATCTCAGCGTAGAACTCTTTCGAGGTTTGCTTAAGTTGCTGTTCTTCAAAGAAATTCGACTGGAAGAGAAGTCTTGAGAGACAGTTCACAAGGAAGGGTTTTTCTTGTTTTAATCATGTTTAGGATAGGTGCAGAAACAAAAAAGATTAGCATAATGCGATTTCTTGGCTTTGAATGACAGAAGAACAGCTCGGCATGATGAGGTGGTTAGCTTTAGCATATCAGAAGCACAAAACACGTTGATTTTTAATAAAAGGGAAAGTAATTTCTGATAATGTTTTAAAGAAGTCTCAGCTAGGTTGTAGCCTGATTTGATGTGGAAGAAGTATCTTTATTTCATTAATGTATCTGAGATTATTCGGCAGGCTGGGATGATGGTAAACCTCAAATATGAGGGGTGTGTTTTCCTCTGGGCGTCTGAATTATTGATGTAAGGTAGGTTAATTGAGCTGCACACATTTTCATATCAGAGGGGTGGGATGATGATATTCATTTCATTTCACATCTGAAGAAGGCTGAGGGACTACAACTGGTCTCGTACGTCCTTTTGCCCTCTAATTGCAGGGATTTGGGGCATTTATGGTTCTTCCATCCCCAAATCACCAAATCCTTCTTCTTTGCTGTACCTCTGAAATTTAGTACATTAAAGTCCCCGTGAACCGAAAGTTGCAAACGACTTTTCTCCAGTGTTATGACGTATTTCCAAGTGAAACGGAATATTGAACAGAGGGCAGGGTTTTACTTAGCGCTCCTCCTCTCAATCTCTCGCTCATAGCAGACTAATGGTTTGAGGGGAGTGGTTAAGCGTTTTCAAACCAGGCCGTCAAACCTACGTCATCAGAAAAAGACGCCATTCCAGACCGGAAGTAACTTTTCAGATTTTGATTAAAGATTACCATGGTAAAACATTTTTTTTATTTATATTTACTTGCACGGATTAATTGTTCACCACAAAACTAGTAATATGCGCTAACAAAGTAAATAGGGTCAATTTTGATTTCATGGGGACTTTAAAGAACTGTGTGCCAGAGGGGATCAAACCCTTAGTGAGACACAGCAAAGGATTTTCTCTTCGAATTAGCCCACTTTCAGCAATGTTGTCATAAGTGCTTTATTTGATTTAAACAGGATCCCCGATAGAACGATTTAATGCGCTGGGCATTAGGATGGAAATGCATATTATGATAGTGTTGATTTTGTTAATGTTTTAGCTGTATATAAGAGCATAATGGAGTAAGACAAGGGTTGGTGTACCTGTTGTAAAGATGTTGTAATTGTAAAGATTAACGTTACTGTTTAAAACAAATTGAGAGTGACTGAATAGGATACATCAAATTCATTGAAAAATTTTTATTTGAAGCCATTTTTAAAACAGACTTGCTATTGAAACACAAGAATAATGAAAACAAAAAGATCATAGTCAAAGTTAATAAGGCCTGAGGGCTGTTAAAATCACACACAAAATCTATGTACTTATAATCCAAGTTTTACAAGCCATATTAAAGCTTTCTGTGAAGAACATTTTCACTCAAAAAAATAAATAAATAAAAAAGAATTAATGATGTCCTTTTCAATGAATCAGTGAGTCACACTGGTTAACAACCCACTGGAGGTGAACATTATCAATGATTTATGATTTTAATGAAAGTTTGTTTGACAGACAAATGGCTTATAATCATATCATTTGGACTACTTTATATTTATATGATACTTTTATGGTGCATTTACATCCTTTTTTGAAAGTTTCAAAGCTCCAGTCAACATTCATTGTAATATGGAAAAGAGCGACCAGGGAATTATTCAAATTTCTCCTTTCTCCATAGAAGAAAGAGTGAGTCATACGGGTTTGGAACAACTTGAGTGTAAGTAAATGATGACAGAATTTTAGATTTTGATGTGAACTATCCCAATAATGCAATTTAATGATTTGAAAGCCTGCTTAATCGATTTAGAGATTAATCACTACTGAATGCGCAAATTCTTTTAGCACAGTGAATGCAGATCTGGTCTTCATATGTTTCTACTGCATCTGTTTATAAGTTGTAAAACACTGAATCTATGTAAGATACGTATGGGGCCAATTCCAGGGAATGTTATCTGTCACCGTGCATCTGCTGCGCACAGCAGCTCGCATCTCTTGCTGTGTTGTTGCTGGGAGGACATGTCGAGAAACAAACAAATTACTGCAATGTTGTGATGTACCTCACAGAAACAACATGATTTTTTTCAGATTTAATTAAGCCGCCGCACTGGGACCCTCGTAATTGTCCACAATGGGAACAACTAATGGATATTTTTGCATATTAATTGCTTCCTCGTGAAGTGTAGAGTTAACAGAGGCTTAGCCGTTTTGGACTACAGCTTCTAATTATCACATAACTGAACAGATTTGAGCTTAAATCTAAATGAAAAAGTTTAAACGAAAAAACATATGCTGACTTTTACTATGTATGCATACGTTTAGAAAACACAAAAACAATGTGCTAAGGTACACCCAGTATGCTTCAAATCCAAACTAAAAGACATTCACTTTCTTCTGCGTGAGAGCTGGTAGACAGTTCAGGGGTTAACCGCATGATCCACTGAGACAGAAAAAATACTGTCAGCAACAGGAGTTGCTGCACTACCACAATAAAGAGTAATATTTCTCCAGAGTTGTGTTTAGAATCCAATTATATGGAGGTTGGAGGCGGCCGACAGACCGCTGTGGTGCAGAGGACTGATACGTTTCAGAAGGTGCTGACGAGCCACGTGGGGACGGGATATTGCGCGTGGGTAGACGCCGCTATCCCTAAGAGACGGTGGCTTTGATTTATTGAAATGCGCATCAGCCATAGTTAAAAGGGCCAAAGCCATGGGAGCTGTATCAAGGAGCTCCTTAGGTAGATGGAGTCCAATCTCCTGGACACGGTAGTGTATTGAAATGTGAATCGAGTTTTACTTTACTCCAATTTATTTCCTCTTGAGGCATGATACCAAATAAAAGTAACAAACAAGGGACGCTACTGGGAACCGACAAGTTTGAATAACAGTAGCAGTAGCATTTAGGTTGCATTTCCACAAAGATTCGCCTATTTATTGCACCTCATTTCCTGTGTGATTTGGTAATAGATATTTAGAAGTGCTTTTTTGTGAATGTACAGGATTACGGCAGTACTTTAATCCAATGGAAATAGAAAATAGAACATTTTACTTTCACTTGCTGAAAATATAAATTAACACTGTAAAAAAAGTCCACCTATTTCAACTGAAAAACTTTAGTCGCTATCTCAGATTTGTCACAGTGAATGAAATTAATGAAGTTAATGATAAATATAATTTTAATTTTAAAGACCCCTTGTGGTGAACATCAAGTTTTTAATGTTATTTGTCTATGTGGTGTTTTTAATATGCTTTAAGACAAACCAAAAAAGACAAAAAAGACATTTGAAAAGACAAATTCAGCACCATTGCTGAGTATTTTCTACTTAAAACTGCAGTAAAAAAAAAAAAAAAAAGCTCTCAAAAATGCAGTTTGAAATCGCTGGTGTTTCTTACATCACAAACTACCTTGTAGCCAATCCTGTCAACTTGTGGGCGGGCTTTAGCATATCATTAGCTGTGACCGCTCTGAAGCAGGGAAGTCTCAAGAGAAGCCAGATATGTAAAATCGGGTACATTTACTGTAGCAATATATAGAAGGTGAATTGATGTATATTACATGATGTATATTATATGATGTATATTATGATGTTATCATGAACTATATGCCTTTCTCCACTGACGTTCTAAGTTGTTCAAAGCATTTGTAAGAATGCTGATTTTTAGAAGGCATTGTCTGACTCTTGAGATGGTGAATGGGAGCATGGTTTGTGTAACATTAGCCACACATTATTAGCTGTTTTATAACGTAGTCAAGCCAAAGGCTAATCAGATTAATTACCGTTATGTGTCCTACGTTGAAGAGAGCAATACATAAAATGCATTACCATTCTGATACATCGACTTGTAGACTAACCTGTAAGAGTGAATGGAGGCAGAGCTAATTTGCATATTCATGAATCCGTGTATACTTTGTGAAGCAAAGGTAGAGTTACATTCAAGCTATTTTAAGGCATGAATAAAAAAATTTGAATTAAATTGATCAAATATTAATTTGATTATAATTGAAAATATTTGTAATAGTTTTAAAATATTGAAGGAAAAAAAATTACCCAGTTTTTATACTTTCTTTTTTCTCTCTCTCTCTCTTTTTTTTAAACTCTGTTCTCTAAAGGGCATTTTATGCATGGAAGGTGCTGTACAAATAAAATCCGAATACAATATTCAGGAAAAATCTTCTCATGAGGACACATTCCTCATATTCTAATATCAAGGTGTCTGGGTAATGAAATCAGGCATCGGACATGCTGTCTGAACCCAATGTTCCTGTGCCATTGCTCCGTCTTTTGCCTCTATCATTTTCGTCTTCTCCAGACATTACCACACACACCTCTCTATCTCCCAAGACTGTTTCCATCCCCTCTTCAAATTAAACAGGCACGCCATTATAAAAGACAGCACTTTAGATTTGAATCTATAATTGAAACAAACTGTGTATTGCTTTCTAATTTTAGCGAGGACACAAAGAGGAGTGCTCAGGGAGATAGTTTGTCATAAGGTCCCATGCGACCTTGCCCTCCTCAGCCAGAAAGTGATTAAAGATAAGGAGCGAGACCATTCCCGTGTAAACAGGAAGATGAACGGTGGCTGTTTGAAAGCTCTAGCGTAAGCTCAGGACGATTATAGTTTGCTGTGCAGTAGCCTACAAAAAAAAAGTCATGAGTACAAAACAAAATGAAATGTTCTGGACTAAGTCCTTGCTGCAGGCCATGGTGCAAATAGGTAGTGAGCAAAGTGAGCTTAGAAAGATCTGTAAATCAATAGCCAGGTGAAATGCAAAGGGAGGAATAGAAATGGAAAGATGTTCAGTAAAGGAGGCATTTACATTTTCATTCAGTTATGAGAATGAATGTTTAAAATATTCTGAATGCTAAAATAATGTCTGAATAATGTTCACCTAGTTAATCTTACCATTCATGTATTCAAATCAAAGAGCACTCAAATTGATAAACTGATGAAATATTTGATCCTTTCAGTTGACGATCCTTCGTTTTTGTCTCAGGGCTAAGCAATGTCCTCTCATAGATACGTCCCTGTTATCGCTCAGGCCTTTTTCTTTGGAGAAAACACGATGTGCGATAAGATGTCAGATGGTTGTCATCAGAGAGGTGGAACTCTCTGAGTCGTTCTGAAACTGATCTTCTCCCTTCTTATTGATTCCGTTTGTAATACAAGCTGTTCACTCCTTGTACTGCCAAAGTGGAGATAGACACGATAGCATCAAGGCTAGAGAAACCCACAGGAGGGATGAAAGAAGATGATTATCTGAAGACCGGAGTCAGCATACTTTTGTTTTAATGTCTGCTTTTGTCAAGATTCTTTTTTGAAGTGACATGGAATCATTTGGGGTTCGTAGGGACTAAAAAAGGCTAGATATTTTCTTTTATCTTAATTGCATAGTAAGTGGAACCGTTATCTTAACTGTTGATCACCTCTTGAAGAGGCTTGAGATACAGGCATGGCTAGAGCACTTTGAATCATGCAGTTGTTTAACATTCATTTTCAGATCTATTTGTCATATTAAAGGAAAAGTAAGATTAGATGAGTCTTGGGTAAGCTCGTCCTCTAAGCTGTTAGTAAGCACTGTGTATTGCCGTGTGACAATATATTTGGATGGTCTTTATATTTAGTTCCCACCACATACAGATAATGTCAGTGTGTTTTCTTTTTAGGCAAAAATAAAAAAAAGTTGTTTTTTGTGTTAAAGAACTGTTTTCTCTTCTAGTATATTTTAAAATGTAATTTATTCCTGTAATGTCAAAGCTGATTTTTCAGCATCATTGCTCCAGTCTTCAGTGTCACATGATCCTTCAGAAATCATTCTAATATGATTTGCTGCTTAAGAAACATTTCTTATTATTATCAATGTTGAAAACAGTGCTGCATAATGTTTTTGTGAAAAATTCTTTGATGAATAGAAATCTTTGTAACATTATAAAAGTCTTTATTGTAACTTGTGATCAATTTATTGCATCCCTGCTTAATAAAATAATTAACTTCTTCAAAAAAATAAAAAAAATTCTGACCCCAGACCTTTGAACATTTATGTATATCATTTATGTTGATGAATTGCTAACAGTTAAGCCATTTAATTATTTTGCTAAAGATTAGCCATTTATTATTAAATCAATTATAATGATTTCTTCTCATCTTATTCAAAATGTAAACACATGTATTCCCCACTAATTCAACTTACCTCTTGACATTCTTACCTAGAAGATAATTTATGTAAAAAGTGGCTCAACTTACCCTATTCTACTGTATATAAATGCTTTGATTTTCTAAACCGACTCTAAACATGTTTGTTTGCAAACTTTTTCAAAGCAGGACAGATGTTACATTTTATTTTATTTTTTATTTATAAAATTTTTTTTTATTTTTTTTTTACAAAGTTTATGTTTAGACACAATTGTATATTTTATAAGCAAAAATGTCTCTTTCAGCTCAGTATTATGAAATCAGCATCAGCTTTGATCATTAACTCTGTTGTCAGTCATTGTGACATCAGAATTAGTCCTGTTCCCTCTGATAGTGACGTCAGGTATAGTTCTGTTCCCAGTGGTTGTGACATCAGAATTAGTTATTTTGTGTGTTTAAACGTTCGAACCATCGAACGTTTAAACACTTGCATTATACACAAACACAAAACTAAAGTAAATGCGGCAGCACATCACGGGCGACTGCCACACACACAAACAAAACATAACATAAATAATCCAGGCCTGGTCCTCTTTCATCCTTCACTGTCGTCACTCCTCCTTTTATGCTTCCGTAGCTCCTTTGTGAGATGGTGCGGCGCTTATTATCAATCGCCAGCGGCCTCGTCCTCCTTGCCACACTGATTGTGACATCAGAATTAGTTCTGTTCCCAGTGATTATGACATCAGAATCACTTTAGTTTTCACTGATTGTGACATCAGCGTTAGCTCGGTTCCCAGTGATCCATGCTAAATCTCGGCATCAAACATGTTGACCACACCACATCTTAAATCAAAATAGAGGCATAAAAACATGACAAGAGGAAATTCCTAAATCTCAAAGATTATTCCAGCGTCAGCACTTTCCTTGGTGCTGTATAATCGATTAGAATTGAGGGGCTTCTGTGAAATGAATGATCTGGCTTCTGTTTGGACCGTAAATCACACGCTTGCTCCTATATCTACAGGATTTACATGCACAGACTTAGGATACGCTGATCCACTGCTATGTGCATTATGACTTTGCAGTACTTTTGCAGATTTTGTATACGGGCCCCTTAATCATAAAAGAAAATTGTGTATGAGAGTATGCATTTTTTTCTTCTTCATTTTTTTCTATATTTGACATAATATTTGAACCATTGTTAACAGTTTAGCACTGAGTGAAGATGGCAGGTTTTCCTGGGCTGCGCATTACTTGATAATAGGCTTTCAGTGTTAATGTATTTAAGTCTGTCCGTGTGTTCATACTGCAGTTCTTTCAGTGTTATTAATGAAATGTCCTGTATTGTTCACAACATGCTCTCTGACCTCAATTAAATCACCCTGCGAGACAAGCCAAATGGAATCAAATGAATCAATAGAAAAAGGTAATTTGGGGGTCTACAGGTCAGCAGCACTAAATTTGTGAAGCTTTTCATCAAGCACTGAGACTATTTAGATTTTACTCATCAGAAATGTTTATACTTACAAAAAAATGCTTCGTATTATGTCACTAATTTATGCAAGACTGTCAGCACAGTAATTTAAGGTGAAGAAAAGTGCAATGAATTTGGCGTGTGACCCCTTTTAGCTCTTAAAGAGATTTTTTTTTTTTTCAAAAGCTTGCTAGTGCCATTTTTCTAAGTATGTTAATAACAAGGGTGTTTGAGTCAAAATGTATGGCATTCTTTGAATTCAAAATTAGCATGTTGTTTTAGATTTATTTGGGCACATTCTTGCTGTTTTTTGAGATACAAATGGCAAGAAAAATTGTTCTGTGCCAGTTTTAGTGTCCTTACTGTCAGCGGTGACTATTGAATCCATTTATTCTTCCACGCAGCTAAATTTGCCTATACAGCCGCATAAAGTGATTCCTATCAACTAAGCCACATTTTCAAGGACATCATTCACCTCAAATGAAATCTTGCATGCACATGAACAGTAGAGAACTTTGTTCAGTTCGGGCACTGATAGACAGATTTTCAAATTACTCCCCATCCGTTTACGCCCTGTTTGTCCTCTGATGCAGAGCATTTTTGATATTAGAAGGCTTTGAGTAGACCCTGTGTAATCGCATCTCCGAAAAGACCATATTCTTGCATTTTCATAAACATCCTTAGGGAATCCAGAATAACCAAATTTGCCTGAATTGAGATGCTGGCCTCTTCTGCCGTGTAGTTCCCTCCTGCTTTCTGTACCCAGCAGGACACTGGAGCGGCTCACCCGTGCTGTCAGTTATCTTTGAGCAGAGCCGTGGTAAATATCCTGCATTGATTAAGCAGATTTGCATAGGCAAAGCAAGCCTCGAGGCAAAGAGTTGAATGCTAACCAACATCCACAATGTCACAGACCCAAAATACCATCTCGCCCTGCAGCTGCAAGGGTATTCTGCCATAAGTAGGCAAAGAATGTAATCAGACTGCTGGGCACTGTGGAGGAAGTGGCCTGGATTTTGCCAAGCCATGCCACATTTGCCAGAACAGTGATTTTTGTATTGCTGGGTGATTATTCAATTACAGGGACTTTTCTGTCTGTTAAATTCTGTTTCCGTTAGCCTTGTAAGTTTTAATTATTTTTATAGTTACTCTTTAATTATTTGTCCCATATTTTTAAGAAATGTTCAATCTTCCAAAATATCTCTATTTTGGTGTTAGTTTAGTATTATGCATAGTATTATAGCATTTATTAATATTTAGCTTTTATTTGTATATTTTCAGTTTTCATTTTAGTTTGAGTTTAATTTTTAGTCATTTTGTTGTGCTTTTGTCACTTTTATTTGTTTTTATTTCTACTCAGCTTTAAAAAAAATTAGTAATTTTTGTACTTATTTTGTTTGTTAGTTTTTGACATTTTCATTTTCATTTTTTTTTTTTAAGTTTTTATTTATTTATTTATTTCCATCTAATTTTGATATTTGAATTTATATAGGCTTTATTTCCTTTAACAAAAATTATTTTTAGTAGTTTTAGTTAGCATAGTCAACAATGCTGTTTTGGACCTGCCCACTGTCCAGACTTTTTTAACTTACCTTAAATGTATAGTGTTAAAATTAGGGAATTCCATTTTGCACCATTGGGAATCCCACTTTGAACTTTGCACCTAGAAATTTTAGAAAATGTTTCAATTTGTGTTTTTGAATAACAAAGACTTACTGTACCAAATACTACTGTTATTTTATTTATTTTTTTACATTATAAAATATATATTAAAAAAGGTTTTATGCTATTGTATGGGGACCATACAATAGCATCAGACCACAAACTGATTTATGATTTACATTATGACTTTTAAGTAGCTTTAGATGTCATTCCAAAAGTGATTTGGTCAGAGTATTAGAGAATTTGAATGTGGTTCTACAATGATGCTAGCCTCATTGCTGTCCTCCTAATTTTATAGTCTGGTTTCAGGCCACTTATGTGTGAACAGCTATTCACATCACTTTACTCTGATTGAAATTGTAACATACCAGGGATATTTTTGTATTCCTGCAGACTAGCTAGATTTGATACAATACAATCTTTGATAGCAGTCACAATGTGTTTATCTCAGAGGGTGTGCTGTCCACAACAATCAAAGGATCAGGACTGCAGAGCTTTAAGCTCTCTCTCTCTCTCTCTCTCTCTCTCTCTCTCTCTCTCTCTCTCTCTCTCTCTCTCTCTCTCTCTCTCTCTCTCTCTCTCTCTCTCTCTCTCTCTCTCTCTCTCTCTCTCAACCTGGCTGAAGACAGGAATGAAATATGTCTGTACAATGAGAGCTTTAGATGTTAAAACCACTATGTATCTATACAGTGGGGTTTTCAAAAATGTAAGACAAAAAATTCACTAAAATTTTAGCATTTTCACTAAAATGCTTCTGTTTTACATTTACTTGTATTGTTTTTGTTATAATTTTTACTTAAATTAACTACAATTTGATTGAAAGGTTTGCACCATGATCAGTGCCCAAATATTTAAGGTTTAAATTTGATTTTGAATCCCACTGTACAGTATATACACATGTTTTCAGCAATTGTTTTCTTAAACTTTTGACACAGAGATTTCTCTTCATATTACCTGACTTTTACATCATACAAACATGCTCTCTTTTTTTTCTCTTAGCTGCAGTCAGTCCGCTCTGATTTCTGTGAATTCACAGTCTATTATTGAAGCTCAAGGGTGAAAATACAGGCCTGTCCATAATGACCTTTACCTTGTCGAGGTAGAATAATCAGATTTCACTCTTTGCCTCAGCAGGCCAGCAGACAGCTCACTAAAACCCAATACACAGCAGAGCTGCTCATTTTCACCAGGCCAGACGAATAACAGGTCCATAGGGCCCTGTCATCTAAAGCTATGCAGTCCTCATCCTCTACAGCTATGTAGTCAGCTATTATTCAATATGAAGTTCAAGAAAGCCATAGACATTAGTCAAAGCAGACACCGCATTTAATCTGACATGAACAGAAGTGACGCTGTGAGAGATGGAGGTACAGTCCACTCAATATGTCGTACTTTTGCGTACACAGAAGTCGATCGTTCAGTAGATAAAACTAAAATGTCTTTCCCCAACTTTTCAGTGGACATAAAACCTCAGAAAACATTGGTTATGAAAATTAAACGTGACAAAGGACGTAATTTTCAGGCACACAACCATAAATGAAAAAGGTTTTAATGATATCTGAGAATCATCAAAAGTGAGCGAATGTTTGATGATTCTTTTTAACTCTTTAAGTATATTTTACCTGTTCCAGATTAGGAAACTATGTCGCTCAGAGGTCCTCACGTCTTCTGTTTAACGCAGGTCTCACGTTCACAAGCTCATCAGTTTTGGTCACCAAACAGAGGTAATTGCTATATACCTGAGATCGGTCACATTCACCTTTATACAATCAAAGATACTTTGGTATAGCTGGTATAACCGTTTTTAACTTTTACTTCAGAGGTATGGCCGCTATTACAGATATAAGCTGACCAACATTACTTCTCTTATAATAGCTTTGGATTGGCCATGCCGTGGTTTCCCACGTACACTTATCTAAAGTAATATTAAATTAAAACAGAGGTAAGACACACCCAAATTTAGATTGGTCAAGCAGCATTTGCTGTTCTAAATGGAAATTCACTTCTTGTCTTTGCAAACCAAGTACACTTGAATTGATGCCAAATATCAGTCGCAAAACTTGCGGGAACATACGAATTCTTTTAATCTACTTGGGAAAACAATTTCAGAGTCATTCAGAATAAAATCAAATGTTTACAATTTATTGACCAGGTAATAGAACAATAATTCCAAAATCCAATTCATAGAATAAAATCATCGATTATTCTAATATAATAACAACAATTCGGAAATCGAGGAATTATAGAAATATTTACCTGGCAACGAAAACTACACACAGCGATCGAGTGGGAAGTCTACCTACAGACTCCCCGAACCTTTTGCCCTTTTTCCTTATAAACCCAGATAATTCAGTATGCTTACCAAATGGTGGTGTCTGTCATTATAATTAAATTTTGGTCCCCTGTTGAGGGCTTCACAACTGTGAGATCAGAATTTGTAATTGAATGGGTTCTTGATACCTGTGGAAGGGATACTGATTTACGTACATACAGGAGGTAGTTTGAATGGAGGATCTGGTGGAGGGCACACCTTTAAGGGGCACACCACATTTCTCATATTTTATAACTTCTTTTAGCTTTTCATTATGGCTGGGAAATGGGACTATTTTACCAGGCGCACTGAGACACTTTAAATGATACCAAACATGTATAGTTACTTTTTGTACACACTTAACATTGCATAGGCTTTCAGTGAGTTTTAGGTGAGGAGGAGAAGGGGGGAGCAGGGGGAGATTGTAAAAGTGAGGTGTGAGCTGCACTGTGTGCTGCGTCTCGGATGTTGCCGTTACATATGCAAGAGAGAGTTCAAATGTTAACTCTCATGAGAGCCTTTTGCTTTCTCGAGACTTGCTGGCACCCGCCTTACATCATCATCACAAGTGAACCCGTATTTAACGTAGTTTGGGTCATATTATCTGTTTATGGGTCATTATTCACCACCAGTCAAGAACCGTTTTTAAGTCATAATCATGGCTTGTGGTCACATTTTGCTTTAAATAATTTGTTGGCAACAGATTCTGCGCAACAGAAGGTATATTAGACTTTATTGAATGAAAATCAGTAAACAGATAATTCTTTGTTGATGGTTTTTTAATTATTTAGGATTTAGTATTATTATGGCCAAAATGCATTGTTCTTTAAACAATGTGTAATTTCCTTAAGACTGAAAATAAATTGAACGGATTTAACCGGATTTGCTTATCTGTCGGACAGCATGAAGCATTACACTCTCAGCTTTGCAAAGAGTGAAGAAACAAGCTAATCTTTCAGGAGTTCTTTATTAAGTTTCCGTCACTGTCAGGCTGAGCGTGAGAGAGGGAGGGGAAAAGATTAGACTATTCAGCACAGATGAACGTTAAAGGCTTATATGCCATGGAAACATATTCTCACATTGTTAATATGTGGATTAGGCCATTTTCACATTCCCAACAAAAGTATCAATATGTGAGTATAAAATGGCATAATGCAGCAGCTCCCCACTGCATTCCTGGCTTGTATTAACGCTGAGCTTGTATTATTGTGAAAGAGAATATGACGAACAGCTTCTGAGATATTCAATGCTTTAACTGATTCCAGGATCTGTACGGACAGTACCTGTGCATTAGTCTGCAAAAAGCTTTAGACGTGCATGTATTCACAGACATACATATTCAAGACGGCCATTGTGTCAGTAAGGTTTTTTTTAATACCGAATATGAACCGTGGGCTCGGTTTGGAGCGGTTTATGAGATTAAATGCTGTTTTTTTGCTGTCATTCAAGGGGGAAACCTGAGATAATTTCACATTTTCTCCGCAATCAGTCAATTACGATTCTCATTGCTTTCTGCATCTGTGATATCCTCCTCCCCTTTCAGCCACAGAGATGAGTTGTTTGCCACACTAAATATAAATTCAATGAATAATTTTATATTCACATAGAGCGATATTCCACACCCCGCCGATGTGAAGCGGCACCTCTGCTCAGCCTAATGTGCATTCAAATGTATTTTTGCACCATTTTCATACCAAAAGCTTCTCAAATCTTTGCTTGAGTCCACCAAGAATATAGAGGGAAAACATTTTATTATTCCATCAAACCGAATCTTATTTATGACCCTGCACTTTCACGTAGGAGAGTGCTTTGCATTGCTCCCTGTGTTATTTAAAATTTCATAAACCTGGTCTACGACAGTACTTATTTTGCCCCACATTCTAATCTGCTCCTAATAAAGACATGCCAAGCAGAGGGTGTGAAAAACGAGCTCGCCGCGGCGGTTGGCATGAGTAAGGGAGAGCGCAGGGGATAAATCAGAGCGAGAGACATTGGAGACACACAGATAATCTCAGAGTGCCGCTGTGTGTTTGGTCCTCTCCTCTCAACGCCGGTGATATACAGTGATGGGAAATCCATGCGGACTCTCGAAAAGGGCGAGATGGAGGTGACTCGTATAAATGTTTGACGTGAGCAGTTTTTCAAAATAAAAGTTTGGAATTAACACCCGAGATGAGCTCAGCAAACTCATTCAATGTCTGTCACCAGTGAATTAATGTTTATTGACGGTGAAATGATGACACTGACTTATAAGCAGGCTTACGTGGAATCTGTTCCTGCAAAGCTCCTCAGCGTTCTGTCATTTATAAAATTCCCCAAATCTCTCAGACTCTTTTTATAGGCTATTCGTTTATTAAAAGTTGTGGCTAATTTGATTATGCTTTCGGCTGTTAATAACTGTTTATTAACAGTAACCAGTAAACAGTAAATTGCACTGTTTGTCTATAGAGTTTGAGAGTCAGATTCTTTTTTGAATGCCTTCTTGAATGTTTTTGGTCAAGCAGCTTCTATAAAGGGTTTCTTTCTTGTTCTTTTTTGATGTGCACATTTTGGTTCATATATATATATATATATATATATATATATATATATATATATATATATATATATATATATATATATATATATATATATATATATATACTATTATTTTATTATATATATATAAAAAAAGGTTCTTTATTAACATTGATTCCATTCCACAAAAGGTTCTTTGGGAAACCAAAATGGTTCTTCTATAGCATTGCTATGAAGAAGAAGAAAAAAAAAACTTTTTTAACCTTTTATTTTAAGAATGTACCACCGATTTTCCTTCAAAATCAGTGAAGAAAAATGTTTCAGGGCCTACAGTATAAATTCAAAACATTATCTGAAAAGGCTATTTAACTTTATGGTGGTACAATCTAATGCATTCAAGTTTCTCTTTTGTTTGTCTATTCTCCTGTGTGTGTGTTTCACCGTATTCTAGACCACGGATGACATGGTCTCCTCTGCCGAATGCTCCAGTGACGACGAGGACTTTGCTGAGTGCGAAGGACATGCAGGTGGGCTAGGTCAGTTGAATTTTGCTTGCCTCTATGTGGTGGCCTTTCATTTGCAACTGAGGATCAGATCCTCAAAGCATCGCCTCCCCCCATGGATAGAAAAAGTGTAACTTCCTGTCCAATCCAAGTTTCAACTCATGTACACCAATACAGAGACAGTAGGATATCTTGATAAATAATATACAAAACAGAAACAGGCATGCATTTCTAATGCTTAGCTTAGTCCATTCAGTAGCCTCGAATCAGAGCTAATCTCAAATCATTCACCCAAACTTTTCTTACGAGCTACACTTGGCCATGGGGTTTTCCGAAGTGGTTAACATGGTCACACTGATTACTAATTTTGTCCCCAGTGCCTAATATGAGAGCATATGTACAAAATTAGTACAGAAAAGTGACATGTTCTCTGCATTGATGCTTCAAAATGTATCATACTGAGGTTTTTCTGCCATGTGATAGTGGACTGCATTTTGGCACATGATACATTTTGAGATTTCTCTTGAACTTTGCTTTCAGCCTTATAGTAGAGTGATATCTATCAGATTAATTGCTGTTGAAGCAGTCTTTTCAATTCCTTTCCTCATTTCAAGAGGCTTGATCTAAATTAAGTTGTTGTAATAGAGAACAGATATCATCGAATTTCTGTGTACAAATTTTTGTTTTGTGTCCTTATGCTTATTTTTAACAATATAATTTTGCCTCAGTGTGAACAAGTTGTTCTGCTAATATTTTCCAACCCAAATATGAAAAATACAATTCAGTGATTAGAAAAAAAAAGAGATAGTCAGAAAGAGAGAGATTTGAGAGAAGTTGGGTATTGGCTTTTTTTATTTTATTTTTAACATAATTGTAGCTTTGAGAAAATAGTCTGTCATGTCTTTTATGAAACATGCAATTTTTGTGATTGCAGTTAAAGATAACTGAAATTTCATTATTTTGCAAATCATGATTCAAGTCAGAGAGTTCAAATGAATCTTATTATAATTTGAGTAAAACCTCACCACTTACAATAATTGGGTGTTTCTTCAACTTCTGGCACTTTTATATTCTAGGGGTTGATTTTTATTAAAAAGAACAGATTTCAACTATTTTTTTCTCTCTCTCTGTGATATGAAGGTCACATAAAAACATATTAAACTAAGTATTGGAAAGTTTTACTCACATCTTTATCATTTATTTTGATACTTTTATAATAGATTAGATTGTTTTAAGCTTGTCCAACACTTTCAGCCAAGATAATTAATCTTAAAATTGAAAATTGATGATCGAAGCATTTTTAAATAAATTATTTATATGAAGTGAAATAATACCTAATTGCCAAAATGATGTACACAATTGTATTGATAGGATTTTCTTTTTTCCACCAAAAATGCTATGAAATGCATTATATAATATGAAATGTGGTGTATAACTTGTGTACAAATTACTTTAAATATACAAGCGAGAGTATAAAAAGTGTATTTTAAGAGAAGTCCACAAAGCCATATGTGCCCCTAGTTGAACAAACACCCAATTATACATGTTTCATGCCTGAAAAGTGAACCAGCACATAACAAGAAGGACAATGTGTGATCAAATCATTTCCAGAGGCCAAAGCCATTTCATGGCCTGTTAGTTTTATCTGTTGGCCTATAATGAGCACGCTATATGTGCAACATGTGCATTGTGCCCCATTGGATGAAAAGGTATACATTTAAGTTTTCATGCAGACATGACAGGCTATCCTCTTTGTTCACTTCAACCTGTTCTTACCCTCTGCAATTCTCTCAAATGTCAATGCCAATTTCTTCCAAATGACATTCATCAGTTTAGCGGTTTGAGAACAATATCCATCTTTCTGGAATCTTTATGTACTCATAAAGAAAGCTATTGGCAGGGTCCCAATCATCCAGTCACGTTTACACAGAAATTCATGCCATTCTAACCTCTACATCAGTTGATGTGAAGCTGCATGAGACATTACCGCTGCAGGGGTGCGTCCTCATATTCGGAGAGTATTCTGTACCGCATGTGTGGGGTACTTCCCCTTGATTTGCCCTCTTAATTTCATGAGCTTGCTCGTGGTTGATGTTATTATTGGTGAAGTCCTCATCTATTTCCCAGCTATTCAAAATCAACATTCCTGTCATCTCGCCTCATCTTGTTCCGCATGATATTTTGGTGTTGAAATCGATTTTTCCTCCATTTTTCTCAAGCATCTGTACCATCTGGGCTTGACCTTGAACATTGCCATTTCAATTAACAAAGCAAATAACAGGCAACAAAATCTTTTCTTGCCATCAAAAGAGTTTTTTTTTTTTAAGCTCAAGTAGATGTAATCTTAAGAAAGTTGTGTTTTAAGAATGGCCAACATCCTTGAACCTCTTGATCTTCAGCTGACTGAGCCGGTCTGCATATGAAGCAATTTTTGAATGCAGATGGCATAGAAAGAGTTTTATTGCCACAAAACGTGCGCTTCTCGATGTCACGCTTTCTCAAGCAGTCATTTGTGGCATGTAGTATGGTAGCTGCCAGTCAGAGCCATTTACCAGACTATTCTGTCATTATTCAGTGCATGGTGCCATTTTTTGATCTCCATGCATTTCCTCACCATCAGACTAACATGACTAACATGAGTGCTGTACTGTATGTATGAGCCAGTTTCAACAAAGCATCATACCTCAAGCTTATGGTTGCAAAGATTTCCGCTGCATTTCCTGTACCAAATCGTGTTCCTGTCTATCAACTTGTCTGTGTCTTGACGTGTTGTCACGTGATTCTGTTCTCTGTTTGTAAAAAATTGTTGGGTTTTCCCCTTTATCCCCTATCTGGAATTCCATAGGAGGGCTTCTCCTGATTAATGATATGCTTCCAAAATCATTCCGTAAAAATCCTTCTGTATTAGTCTCAGATTACTTCTCTGCTCACAAATCTCATTATCTTAAAGTTCACACTTGCATGCAAACTAAAAAGAGTATACTTCTTTTATGTAAAGTTGTATGGATATATTTTTAGAAACTCCACACATTTTGTTTATTCTGAGACACCGTTAAATGGGCTCATTTTGTGTTTAAATTATTCGGTAATACAGTATTTCCTTTGGAACAAGACAAAAGGTGAAGTGAATTTAAAACTGAAGGGAAGAAGCCTCCAGAGACTCAATTATCTGTGCGATGGAATAATCTCTCACTCTTATAGTTTATGGTACAGTTTGTATTTGCAGGAAAGGATCAATGCAATGTATTCACAGTAAAGTTGCCTTGCAGATTCTTGTTAGCATGTAGTGTAATACTAATCCGTTCTACAGTACATCTCTCAAGCAGTGTGATTTGTTCAGGCTTATGTGTGGATTTTGATTAAATAATTATGGATAATGATGAATCAGGAATTAACAAGCTCCAGTTTTGCTTTGCATAGCAATTTGTTTGTGTCTTCTAAAAAAGTCCTGTGATATTTTTCTGTCATTAAAACCATCAACTTGGCACAAACCAGACAAGAAACCCCAAACTTTTGAACTGTGATATTATGGAGACATGGATAGTACTGCATAGTAAGAATGACCCAAGAAAAAAAAAAAAAAAAAAAAAAAAATTCTTTACTCTACTTTATTATTTTTTTCTATAATGTTTTTCATAAAAGTGGACTAAACAACTTATACAAATATATTTCAAGATTACTGAAGCCGTACTATAACTTTTATCTACTATCAAAATTTAATGAAATATATGCAGTACATGTGAAATAATGTGTCTGATCTGTGTGTCTGATTTGCAATCTGTGTATTAACTGTAAAACTAGTGTACTACGACTCATTTCTCTTCCTTATATGAACACCAGATGGCATTATATGCTGCACTCATGATTTTACACTCTCACAATACTGAGAAATTCCCAAAAGATGAGCCGGATTTTTGTTATTCACCTGATTCCAGCATATATCTACCTTTTTACAAATAAGTGTAGCTTGTTTTGTCATGCTGATTGGGCAGAGTTGAGCGTCTTTAGACTCAAAGCAATTAGATGCCATTGGAATGCAAGAAATGGAAGGGGGAAACAAACGGTAGAACAAAGAGAAGAATGGTCCAGATTAGAGAGCCAGTATTGCTTGGCCCTATTCTCTGCAGGGAGAGGGGGAGTTGCTTTTATCACAGGCCTGCAGGTGGCCATTCAACATTGGAGCTCCTGTTTAATTACCTATCCATAGTGCAAGCAGAGATAAGAACACTCTAGACACCCGACATTGAGATACACCTCTTGTGTGTGAAGAGTTTTGAATAGTCTCACTTTACAAATAATACTTGACGTGTTACAGTTTTTGCATTCTTATAGTGCACCTTAATGCACAGATTACTTGTGCACTCTTCTCAGGTACCATCAGTTAGTAAAAAAAAACAAAAAAAAAACGCTTTACCAATTTTTGCAAATGTATTATTAATAGAATGTGAGTGTTGTAATATGTTGAACCAATTATGTTCATTCTACAAATCAGTCTGGCAATGCACTAAAAACAGTTCCAGCCGTAGTCGCATACGATTTCATTTAGAATAATGCTGCTTATGATTGAACAGAAACTCTTCTTCAGGCAATCTCCTGTTTTGGAGTGTCAAGATTTCCCATGCATCATGCAGTGGTATATTAAAATAAGTAACACATACAATACAATACAATACAATATTTATTTATAAAGCACATTTAAAAACAAGCAAGGCTGACCAAAGTACTGTACAAAACAGAATAAAACTAAGAAAAAGAAAAAGAAAACTTCCGATAAAGGAGCACACAATAATAGATAAACAATAATTGTAAGGAGAATTGAAAGCCAAAGAGAATTAATAAGTATTTAAAGAAGATTTGAAGGTGGAAACAGAGGGAGCTAATCTAATGTAGAGAGGTTTTGGGCCTGCAGTAGCAAAAGCGTGATAACGCATATATTGCAGAATGGTTTTGTTTGACCCTTAGAAGAGTTTAAAAGTAATTCATCAATACATATATTTTGACACACACTGAGTTAATCAATCAAAATAAAGCCTGCTTATTTCTAATTTTAAGTATTTCTAAATATTGGTAGAAAGGAGCATTCTAAACACAATATTTTGAATGTATTTTTAAGAATCTTATACCTTTGATTCATCACTGTTTTTTTCTCTGTTAGAAAGGAATTGATTTAGATGATTAGATTAGGTACTAATTTAACGGCTCATATATAAGTAAATAATGTTTGCCCTAAACTTTTCAGAGAGTTGGTTTCTTTTTTTGCTAAAGACGTCATCTATTCTGAACCCTCTTGTGGAATTCCTCAATCAATACTCTGCTGCTTTTGAACCAATGTCTGTGGGTACCAACCATGATTATGGATCTTTTGTTATGAGATATAATGACTTTTCTGGTATAAAAGACAAGGAATCTGCCACAAAAAGCGTACAGACAAACACCTGTGACCTACAGGCCCTGGTTAAAAGGCTTCTTTGACCTTTGCTTAACCTTTGATGTCTGATTTGACCCCCAGCTTGCTGTGTTGTTCGTCTACTCTCCCTAAATGCAACTTACTTTACGCATGCGTCAACATCTTGCAGTATAAAAAACTTAACCCATTTTCAGCCAATTTTCCTCTCTCTTTGACATACATCCAGACTGCACGCCTGTTACATGTTTAAGACTAACAATGACAGATATATTTGTCTTTGGGTCACATGACAGAGGAAGCAGTTGTCTGTTAAACTGTCCCTCTCGATTGTGTCTGTTTTATAGTTTGTGCATCTGGTTGTAGTGTGTGAAAATTAGAATTGCTTTGTTCTTTCGTCTCTGGGAATTTTGTCTTTTTAGTTTTACACGCACTCAAATCAATTTCATTTTTTGTTGGTTACCATTTTTTGGAATAGCTGAATTTTTGGGTTCAAAATTAGTGGTGAAATTTGAACTAGATGTGAATATCAAATCACAATTATCATTCGTTTGATAAAGTGTTTTGATTTTTGGTCTTCTTTTTTTTTTAGATTTGGAACTAATTCAATGAAAATTCCATGTGCTCAAAGTGATGAATAATCAAAATAAATGTAAAACCACTAGAATCACATCAAGAACAATATCACAATACCTCAAATGCAAAAACAACCCAATTTAATACAGAAAATTTGTATAATAAATAATCGAAAAGACACATGATGGTCAATGAAAGGGTTCCAGATCTTGATGCACCTCTTGTTTTTGTTTTTTTCAAATTCTGACAGTTGATCTTGATGAACAATTGACGTTTAAAGAATGTTTACAAACTGCATGGCGAAGAAGTTGCAGTTTAGGGTTTGTCAGATTGTCAGTGTTAGAGTTTTGTTCTTTTTCGTAGATGGGCATGTATATGCTCATTGTTTGTATATCCCCATCCCTTCCTTACAGCCAAAAACGTTAATGCTGCCCGACCGCTTCGTACTGCCTATACATGGACATGGCAACTGACTTACACAATCACCCCCATCATTGTCATCTCCTATGTAGTATGTTCATAGGTCCAATTCCCTTGTCACAACCCCCCTCCCCCCTCCTCCCCCTTCTAGCTATGGTAAAATATGTACAGTCATCCATTCACTCAAACCTAAAGATTAAAACCAATCTAAGCAAAAAGTTTAATTACTAGAATGTAGATATTTATTTAACAACAACAAAAAATATGCTATATAAATCAAAGGCTCAAATATGTACAGTTTTTTGTAAGAAAACTGGATTATTTATCAAAGTAACGACAAAAGAGAATAATGGTGAAGTTTATTTTTCATGTTATGTGGTGTGGATGTATGTGTTGTTGCCTCCCTGTACTCTCTCATGTGGGAAACAAAAATATATATCTAACCAGAATCGCAATGACAGTTATTTTGTTTTCACAAAGAAAAAACTTGTCCAAGAACATTCTTACACAACTTTCTTTTGTACGTTTTTTTCTTCATGCCAAAATCATGCGGGCAATTTGTTGATGTAAGTTGACAAAAAATATGGTATGTTTATGTTTATGATATACAGTATATGCCGTATAGTATGCTTGTTTAACTACTCAACGTAATGAGATCAGAAGTTCTGATCTCGTTTTGCTAGATTAGACTGTTAATGTTTATATTGCCTGTTTGTCAGTACTGTACTGTTTGCTATGTCTAGTTATTGATAACCTATGGTATTGGCTTTGTAATTTAACTTATGCTATTGGATTTGTCATTTAATTTACTTGTGTTATCATTTGAGCTCTGTCTTTTTTATTTTAAGTTATTTTGAATTTGATTTTTGATTATTTTTATTTTTTTATGCAAGTCTTTGTTTTGTACTAAAAACCTGATGGTAGAACTATCTTACCGTTGTAATGACAGTCTGAATATCTAGCAGTTAGAAAGCATAAACAAACCTTCCATGTTCATGAAATGGAACTTTTTGCTTATATTGCATGGCATACACACTGAAAAGTTTAGTTTTTTTCTTCTAGTGTTAGAATCACTTGTTCCTTGACGAATATCGACACTTTACAGCTACACATATACTTGAAGAACTGAGAATCTTATTTCGGTCAATAAAAGCTTTGTACTTTCAGCATTTCAAGATACAGAAAATATCTACTTTCTTAAAAGATTAAAGTCTCACACTTAGAAATCAACCATATTGACAAAGTTCATTCAGCTGTTATTGCGCCGTGGAGGTAGTATCTGCCATTGGGGAGGCTTTCTGAAGCCATTCAAAAGGCAAGAGTCAGTGCACTGCTGGGGAGCCAGATCTTTTATCACACATGTACATTTTCAAAATAAACATGTTTATTTTTGTATCTTCTCTCGCTACATATATAGAGCTAGAGAAGATACAAAAATAAACATGTTTTAAGACACAGATGAAACAACATGTTATGAGACTTCATCTCATAGCTTATTTAAATAATATTCTGATTTTTTTTTTAACATGAGACTTCATGGCAGTAGATTCATATATTTTTTACTTATGCAAAATATTTAAAAAAATATTTAAAAAGTA
The DNA here is from genome assembly GCF_949319135.1 of Squalius cephalus. Lineage (NCBI taxonomy): Eukaryota > Metazoa > Chordata > Actinopteri > Cypriniformes > Leuciscidae > Squalius > Squalius cephalus. Next base: position 15,737,746 of record NC_137141.1, on the reverse strand, counting down.
ATATTCAATATATTCATTTTAATTCAATAAGTGAACAAAAGTTCTTTTTTACAGCATTTATTTGTTCATTTATATATTATTTATTGCTATTGTTCAATGGCATGCATAGCTAATCTTAAAATACGCAACTTTCAATGTTAAAAATGTTTTTGTAGAAACTAACATTACATTGGCTCATGTGAATTTTTTATGCACAACTTTTTTCTAGAATATTAAAGGAATAGTTCACCCCAAAATCAAAATGATCAAATCAATTTCTTACCCTCAAGCCATCCTAGGTGTATATGACAATCAGAGTTATATTAAATAATATCCTGGCTCTTCTCAGCTTTGTAATGGCATTGAAAAGTGCCATTACAAAGTTTTTGGGCCATCCATAAAAGTAATCCATACGACTCTGAAGCGAAGCCATGGGTTTTTATAAGAAAAATATCCATATTTAAAACTTTTTAAACTAAAATCACTGGCTTTCAGCACAAGAGAGTTATGTGGTTTTCTCAAGAGGCGTCTATTGTCACCTTAAGCTTATGCTACGCCTACTTCATATGTCTTACATCAGAGGTCACCCTTCCGCTGGAACTCGACTTTCTCGGCAACGCAGGCATGGCTGTTGCCGAAAGCCCATGATTATGGTTCATAAAGTTTTAAATATGGATATTTTTCTTTAAAAAAAACAAAAAAAAACATGGCTTCGCTTTAAAAGGCATTATTAACCCACTGGAGTCGTATGGATTACTTTTATGATGGATGGATGCGCTTTTTGGAGCTTCAAAAACTCCATTACAAAGCTGGAAAGAGCCAGGATATTATTTTATATAACTCCGATTGTGTTTGGCTGAAAGAAGAAAGCACAAACCGGCTCACCCACAAAGACCTGTCAAGTCCTTTTGATGCCAATTTTTTGTAGTTTACTGTATGTTCAATATTGTTTCTCTGTTGTTTTTTGTTTTTGTTTTTTACGTTCTGGCTTGTATCCGTTACCAGAGCTTTTTTTGTTGTTGTTTTTTTGGTTACCAGTTTTAGAGACTAACTTGCCTCATGTCTGTGTTCAATTGTAGGAGGTGAATTAGTTTTCCCTGTACTAGTAAAGGATCCCTTAGAGCTCCCCTCTGTAGCCACTCGTACACCCTCCATCCCCTTTCCCCCAACCCTCCGCCCCCACCTCACCATTATTGAGACCACCAAAGAGTCCCTGTCCATGGCCACTGAGGCGGGGGTACCTTGCTTGTCGGACCGAGGCAGCGATGATTGTGATGATGATGATGATGATGATGGCTTGATGATATCTGGGTATGGCTCTGGGGAAGCATACGACTCTAACCTGCCCCCTACTGATGATGAAGATTTTTACACCACCTTCTCCTTGGTAACAGATAAGACCTTGTCATCGTCGACCTTTGAAGGTGGCTACAAAGCTCACGCGCCTAAGTGGGGATCCAAGGACTTTAGACCTAACAAAGTCTCCGATTCTGGTAGGACTACTACCACATCTTTTTCCCCCAAGCTGAGCCGCTCCACGTCCACGCCACCCAAACTGCCCGCAGGCAAAATGAATCACAGGGAGCTAAAGCCCCAGCCCGACATAGTCTTGCTTCCATTGCCCACTTCCTATGAGGTAGACAACACAAAGCTGAAGAGCCCATTAATAACCTCCCCCATGTTCCGTAATGTACCCACAGCAATCCCCACGGAGCCGGGCATCAGGCGGGTTCCGGGGGCCTCCGAGGTGGTCCGTGAATCTAGCAGCACCACCGGAATGGTCGTCGGGATAGTTGCCGCTGCCGCTTTGTGCATCCTAATACTGCTGTACGCCATGTATAAGTACAGAAACAGGGACGAGGGATCCTACCAAGTGGACGAGACCAGGAATTACATAACCAACTCGGCGCAGAGCAATGGAGCAGTCATGAAGGACAAGCAGCAGAGCACGAAAAGCGGCAACAAGAAACAGAAAAACAAGGACAAGGAGTACTACGTGTGAGTCCGAGCGTCGCCCCGTTGCTTTGACAGAACTTTGACAGACCTGTTGGGCACTGCGCCGAGAGAGAGGGCGACAGGAGCCGAACCCCGGCGCTGTGCCAAGGCGGCGAACTCTGATGTGAACTGTACCATAAAGCACACTTACAACCGTAAGCACACCGCGAAGGTAAAATAGCAAACATTAGTGACCTTACTCCTCTATCTGGTCGGAGACGTTATCAGTGTAGAATATTCCACAGCTACATCATAATCCTAAGTGACTTTTTAGAGGTATGTGAACCTTGGCGTAAATCTCGTTTTTCTTTTCTTTTGTAACTCTGTAAAAAGAGGAGAACGTTTCAAGCATGTAAGAGACACGTAGTGCTGACGTCCGTAACGACAGTGGGACCCAAAAAAATGTTGTTCACTTGAAAAAAAAGGACTCCTGCCAACAAAATAAATAAATATATATATAAAAATATATATAAATTCTATATATGAGAAATTTGTATTGTTTCTACATTACATGTGGTGTCTTATCATTTTTTGCTCTCTGCAAAAAGAAGAAAAACACTATGTAATAAACTAAACTGCTCAAGACTGGTCACCGAGGCTCTGACAGCACTGCACTGTTATGATTTCCAGCCAAAACTGATCATTTTAATTGTACAACCAATTGTAATATTGCAAATGTGTGAGTTGCCAGAAAGACAGTGATGTTTCCTTGTCTCAGTAAAGCGACTGATTGTAGTGCATGCCATGCCATCCTTCGCTTCAAACACGTCCGCCCACCGGGCCGATCCCATCATCAGATAGACCTCTCGTCCCTCAAAGCGACACGACAAGGGAACGTGTCGCAGATTGGAACTTTTTCAACCGTATGTATGTTGGTCCATTTGCTCTCGTCTCTTTTTTATACAGCTGTCTGGTGCAGACTGGCGCAGTGCTATGATACTGTTAACGGATGTCTATACGAAAATAAATCTAATGTGAAAAGTGTGGAAAAAAAATCCTATCTGTTGTCACAGTCGACTGTGTCGAACGAGAAATTTGTTTACATATTTTATTACATGATAGCAGTTGTACTTTGTAGGTAGATGATGTACATACAAACCTAAGTTGTATTTTGTTCCAAGTAATTCTATTGTACAGAGAGATCATTGATTTATTCAGTGTGTTTCATGCAGAAATATCCAACACTGTCAACTCATGTGAAGGAAGAAAAAAATATACAGTACACACACGTTTTTGTAAGGACAAGCAGAGAATATTGTTAGATTAGAAGTCTAATCTTTCTCGCAGATGTTTCTAAGTCTAAGCATGGGTATTTGACTACTTGAAGCTGTCGATGAAATACAAGACGCACTTCTTAATTGTACCAAGGTTTCCTTGTTATCGGTTGTTTATTTATAGAAGAATCAAAGAAATATGTAATAAAGACAGACTAATATGGACACGGACATGCAGCTCAGATAATTTACGCCGTACGTGTGTTTCTTACCTTAATGTCTTAATACGAGTGGCCTAGACTGCAGTAAGCCCTGTCGCATTGACAGACTTTTTGCCATTTTTGTTCTTATTCATGTATATTTTTGCCATTTTTTGGAGAGAAAAAAAATATATATATTTGTTTACTGTACCATAAATAAGATGTGAAAATGTGCCCATGCTATTTTTAATCTTCATTTTCTGTTCAACCTCACGTGCGCTTTTATTCTTTTCATTTATGACATCATATTCACGTAGCTTCGCTTCAGAAAATATTTGGCGATGGTCTATAATAAAACATTCCATGGAGGTTGATCATATATGGGTTGTCTTAATGTGCATATCTAAGCTCTGTGTGTGTGGTGATACATATTTTTCTAGCATCCATCACTTTGGACTTTAATTTCCTGTTCTGTTAGGACCATTTTAATGTGTTAAGAAGAGATTTGGGTCTGAAATATGTCTTTCTTCACATGCTTTCAGTGGATTAAATGACTCAATGTGTTTTTAGCGCTGGAAAGGTGAGCTCGTCATTTGTTATAAAGAAGTTGAAGGACGAGTGGCTTTCAATAGCCAGTCAGAGAATCAATTTCCACCAAATCTTGTACAATATTTTCCTGTGAGACACAGATTTATGAAAGACTCAGTACTCACAATGACCTGTTAACAGAACAAGAGCAGAGATCTTGAGCATAAAACGGCTAGCAATATTTTACTTTGGTTACCAAGGCAACACAAAGGTACAAATCAGAAGCTGTGACCTCTTCTGGGGTTTAATTGTTTCATTAGATATGGTAATTAAAGTATATCTGACTATAAAGAAAATTAGGAGGACGTTTAATATGCTGTTGTTCGAGAACAAGTACAAAATTTGAAATCCTTATCAGTAACAATGGCACAGACTACATATGTCAGATTTGTTAAATAGGCCTATAACATCAAAACATAGAACGTGCAACGTTATTGGATATTTTTAGTTTTGTTGGATCCATTCACACTGACAGCGATTTGGAACAACAATCTGACTAGAAGTCATTCATTTTCAATGACAATTGACCGTTCGCAAAGACCCGCCCCCTTTAGTTACTGTTGCTATGTCTGACAAGCTATGCCGCTCTCACGCCACAACATTCTCACGCAGTGAAAAATACATCATGGAGCAGAGAGGACACTGGCAACGCGCTGACAGACTGGACAGACCAGGTTACTTTTGATATGAAACAAAGTCTCAACTTTCAAATTTGGTCATTTAAAAAAAAAAGTAAACAATAACCGTTTTGTGGCTCTTTAATGTGTCTGACAGATCGCTGTATAGTCTCGGTTAAAGCTGCTCGTGAACTGATCATCTCTTCCTTCTAGTTAATTTATAGCATCAAATAAACATGAATGAACATAAGAAGGAATGTTGTTTTAACTGCGGAAAGGCGTAAGTAGGCCCACACCGTTTTTCAAGTTCAAATTCTCCAAAGCTAATCTACTAACTCCCCTAACTGCTTTGTTGGACAAAAATGGCGGATGGCGGATTATGATTGGTCAGATCGCCTGTCAATCAAACTCCCTGCGAAGGGTCAATAGAGCTGGTAAGTCCCGCCCCTTCCGCGAACCCCACTGGACCTCTAGGTTGAAAAATCGTCAATGCAAGTGAATGGGAGAAAATAATTATTTTCTGGTCCCGTTTGAATTGTGCCATGAATGTGAACATATGTTGTATGTGAATTTTTAATATAATTTTTCGTGTAAAGAATGCTACAATTTAGTGGGTAGAAGTTTGATACGGTTAGACTTTGTGTGTGAGCACTTTGTGGACTACAACTCTTCGCTGCTTTCGACTCGTTTGAAACGTCGCCACCACTCGCACACGGACACTAGCTCACGGATCCCGCTAAACATGGCTGTGTCTGGTGCACTTCACCGCCTTCTTTCAGGGAGAGGACAAAATCATTGAGGTTGGCGAAAACCACGGGTAAGTCAACTTTATGGGGTGACGTCACATAGGCGACATGTAGTCTTTCTCGTTATGTCTTTTCCACAACTGCTAGCCGAAGAATCATACCATATACTGTCAAACTCATAAAATTAAAAATTATATAAAAAATTCACAGACAACATATGTTCACATTCATGGCACAATTCAAACGGGACCAGAAAATAATTATTTTCTCCCATTCACTTGCATTGACGATTTTTCAACCTAGAGGTCCAGTGGGGTTTTACGGATGGGCGGGACTTACCAGCTCTATTGGCAATTTAGAGTTGTGTGGGTTATAGTAGAACTGTTTTGACATGATTTGTCCTGATGCAATGATTTTTAGTGGCCAGACAACTGATTCATTGTCAACATAAAATGGCCTCTTATTTTTTACAGCCAGTATATCTCTTTTGTGTTTAAAAAGCTTTGACCCCCTGAGTACAGGTCACCAATGAAGTCAACCAGCAACAGGAAAACTACAATAGAGTCACCAACAGCGATAAGCAACCTCAGAATTCACATGCTGTAAAAAAGTATATGGTCAATAAGTTATGACAACATATGTTTTACATTGCTTTAACTCATCAAAATAAGTTCAGCAATTTTCAACTGTTTTATGTTAGAGGCTACAAGATTCAATTCATTTTTTAAAGTCAATTTAATGTAATTTAAGTTGAAATTACTTAAACAACCAAGTTGATTGTACTTAAAAATTTAAGAAAGTAACTTTTACAGTGCACTTTATGCAGTGGTTTATGTCCATGTCTCTTTTTTCTTTTCTTTTTTTTCAAAAACATCATGTGATGTAAAAATCAATCAAATCTGTGTAAATCTCTTTATCAATGTCATTTCATCACTTCAGATCTAGCTGTTTGTCATTGTTACTTATGTTTGTATACATTTTTAGCATTTGCATCCAAATCTCCCATTAAAGGATCCCACAGTCATTCAATATAAATCTATGTAAGAATCCAAATGTCTTGCAAAAGGCCAATTATTTTGACCAGTCCAAAAAAATTTTTTTTTTACTTTGCCCAGGTATATCTGAAATTATCTTCAGCTTTGAGTCCCACTCTCACAGACAGAGCACAGAAATTGGTATGAATAAAAGCGGAGTGTGAAATGTACAATTTCGTAATGAACATCTTATTACATGGGTGGCTGGATTATTGAACCACAATGACTGAGGGAAACTGTTTTCTGGGCAAAGAAAAAGTTAATTAAAATTCTACAAAGGTTTAAAATTCAATAATCCCTCTACAACTTCCAGATAAGTCCTGTTGATTGGGACCATTCATCAAAACAGACCTTTTCTCTGGTCAAAATTAGTCCCTCCTTTTCTGCAGGAAGACATTTGATTAGGGATCTAGTCTAACTGCCTTTGCATTTTGCAGTTTAATCTGGGTGTCAATAAATATAAAGGAATTGTGATGACACGTTTAATATGTTGAATCAGTGGCTTAACTATAAAAGCAAATGATAACACCAGATTTAATGAAGTTTTGATCGATCACCTGATGAAAATAACACACACCATGATGGTGCTACATGTACATATAAGCTAACTGTCAAAAAATAAATATCAACTACTGAATATTAGCATCCTTATGATGAGATTGACAGGTTATGCTGTGGTATCTGGGATCAATACCATCTGCTTTATAGTATGGCTTGATGCTGACACTTCCATGAGAAAAAAATGACACTGGCTTTCATTGACTAATAATTATGTTCTTTCTCACTCTGCAGGATTCACAAGGGTTTCCATAGAATTAAATTTTGAGGATTACAGTGTTTATGTTGTGCAATTAATGTGTTTATCAGTATTGCTCCATAATCAGAAGTTGTTCTGTATATGCTTCAAATCTGGAATCATGACCAGCCCCTGCTGGTAGATGCTGTAACTACACCATTCTGCTGGCAAAACAAACAAACATCATTCTTCATTAAAAGAAATATACATATATATTCTGGATCATTTTCCCTATCAAGGTTTGGAAACTTGTTTGTTTTTGTGATTCCATCAGCCAATACTGCTGTTGTTTCAGAGTGATCAGTCACATGAAATGTACAGTTCACAGACAATTGTGTCCAGAACTGAGAGCCCATGAGTAAAGATGGAAGAACTCAACTCATCTCTGGGGAGTCATGTACCAGCCGAACAACTACTACCGAGAGGAGCGGGAATGCTAACAGATATCTTTTTACGAGTATTATAGACCTCCTTGATGATACCCATAAAACATATGCTGTCCCATCCGAGATGACATCCTGCACATAACAACAGTGGGAAAAACCACTGAATTGTATAGGAACAAAAGCACTGTTCATCACTATTATTGTAGAGACATATGCATGACACAAATAACCCAGAACTCATATGCCCGGTTTCACAGACGAAGCTTAAGCCTGGTCCCAGACTAAACTTTCACTGACATATCTTCAAATATGTCACTGCCATTGTTTTGTCTCAAGATGCACACCTGTATGTATATATATATATATATATACAGTGAGGAAAATAAGTATTTGAACACCCTGCTATTTTGCATGTTCTCCCACTTGGAAATCATGGAGGGGTCTGAAATTGTCATCGTAGGTGCATGTCCACTGTGAGAGACATAATCTAAAAAAAAAAAATCCAGAAATCACAATATATGATTTTTTAACTATATATTTGTATGATACAGCTGCAAATAAGTATTTGAACACCTGTCTATCAGCTAGAATTCTGACCCTCAAAGACCTGTTAGTCTGCCTTTAAAATGTCCACCTCCACTCCATTTATTATCCTAAATTAGATGCACCTGTTTGAGGTCGTTAGCTGCATAAAGACACCTGTCCACCCCATACAATCAGTAAGAATCCAACTACTAACATGGCCAAGACCAAAGAGCTGTCCAAAGACACTAGAGACAAAATTGTACACCTCCACAAGGCTGGAAAGGGCTACGGGGAAATTGCCAAGCAGCTTGGTGAAAAAAGGTCCACTGTTGGAGCAATCATTAGAAAATGGAAGAAGCTAAACATGACTGTCAATCTCCCTCGGACTGGGGCTCCATGCAAGATCTCACCTCGTGGGGTCTCAATGATCCTAAGAAAGGTGAGAAATCAGCCCAGAACTACACGGGAGGAGCTGGTCAATGACCTGAAAAGAGCTGGGACCACCGTTTCCAAGGTTACTGTTGGTAATACACTAAGACGTCATGGTATGAAATCATGCATGGCACGGAAGATTCCCCTGCTTAAACCAGCACATGTCAAGACCCGTCTTAAGTTTGCCAATGACCATTTGGATGATCCAGAGGAGTCATGGGAGAAAGTCATGTGGTCAGATGAGACCAAAATATAACTTTTTGGTCATAATTCCACTAAACGTGTTTGGAGGAAGAAGAATGATGAGTACCATCCCAAGAACACCATCCCTACTGTGAAGCATGGGGGTGGTAGCATCATGCTTTGGGGGTGTTTTTCTGCACATGGGACAGGGCGACTGCACTGTATTAAGGAGAGGATGACCGGGGCCATGTATTGCGAGATTTTGGGGAACAACCTCCTTCCCTCAGTTAGAGCATTGAAGATGGGTCGAGGCTGGGTCTTCCAACATGACAATAACCCGAAGCACACAGCCAGGATAACCAAGGAGTGGCTCTGTAAGAAGCATTTCAAAGTTCTGGCGTGGCCTAGCCAGTCTCCAGACCTAAACCCAATAGAGAATCTTTGGAGGGAGCTCAAACTCTGTGTTTCTCAGCGACAGCCCAGAAACCTGACTGATCTAGAGAAGATCTGTGTGGAGGAGTGGGCCAAAATCCCTCCTGCAGTGTGTGCAAACCTGGTGAAAAACTACAGGAAACGTTTGACCTCTGTAATTGCAAACAAAGGCTACTGTACCAAATATTAACATTGATTTTCTCAGGTGTTCAAATACTTATTTGCAGCTGTATCATACAAATAAATAGTTAAAAAATCATACATTGTGATTTCCTGATTTTTTTTTTTTAGATTATGTCTCTCATATAGTGGACATGCACCTACGATGACAATTTCAGACCCCTCCATGATTTCCAAGTGGGAGAACTTGCAAAATAGCAGAGTGTTCAAATACTTATTTTTCTCACTGTATATATATATTTATATTTATAATTTAACTAAGGCCTAGTACTGGCTTAGACTCAGTCTATGAAACCAGGCCATAATGTTGCCATTTACAAAGCCTAATAATGGATTTAGGGTAAATCCATTTATTACCAGGAAAAATGAAAACGTGGTCCAGAGCAATAGTGAATTTACAGACAGTCTATTTTCACTGTCTATATCTACCTATTGTCCCTCAAATTAATAAAGGATCATCAAAACCATGCCATTCTAAAACTGTAGCAGGAACCTGATCCATAGAGACAGAGAGAGACGGAGAGAAAGAGTGGTAAAAGCCTTGATTCATTATTAATCTAGCTGCAGAGCACTGGAGATCAGCCACTGCTCAGGAATACTAACACACCAGTCTGGGACATTGCTGTGTCGGCCTGAGGAGGATATATGTTTGTGCAAAATATGCATCATTGCCATCGGAGGATTAGCTTTGTAAGCTGCATATTCAAGCGCACACAGAAAACCACAAGAATATGATTTTCTCTCTCCATATGTGTGCGTGCATGTGTCTGTCTGTCTGTCTTTAGGTTATACATGAAATATTTAAGTACACTATTTCCAAGTCACTAATCACATAAGTTTTGAGATTTCCAATATGACTGTTTGTACATGCAGTCAAATCTTCTTGCTTCCATTAAAGCACAAGATCCTTGGATCCTCTCAAATCATGCTGGAGAACATCAGGTTTTACACAAATTGTTGGAGTTCACGAAGCTTGAGTGCTGCTGTCATTGAAGTAAAAGATAGACGGACCAAACCAAAACACATTCTGACAATTTTAAAATGTCATAAAATGACCATAGTCATAGTATTCATATCACAAATATCAAGTGTGCAGATATTAAGAGTTTGGCAAAATACAAAATGTATTGTGCAAAACACAGGTTGACATAATGCTTCTAGGGTTTTCTGTTACTGAATGCAGAGCGCCCTCTAGAGACATGTGAGGTGCGTGTGTGTATTTGTGTGGGCTGTGCATATTGTGAGATCACTGGGGTTTTGCAGGGGGGTGATTTTGAACTGCAGGGGGAGAGAACGAGAGCCTGTGGTCAAATCCGCTGTCTGTGCTGGTCGGCGTTACAGACAGCATGATGTACCAATGCTGTATTGTCCGAAGACAATGCCACGGTTCTCCCAAACATTCCCTTGCAGCAAATAAGTGGAGCAAAATGTCGGTCACTGAACAGTATGGTTCTTGTAAAGACTTCCTCTCTTTTGTTTGCGAAAGAAAAAGACTTTGCAGAGTTGGATAACTACCATAATGTGGTCAAGTCTATTTATGGCCTTCAGTTCCATTCTAATATATTTATAACTTGTTTTAACATATAACTTATGTGAATATACTTAAATGGGGGCTTAAATAAAACTGGATAATTGGTTGCTGAAAACTGCTCGGATGGGAACAGGAACGCATTCACCAGTTTAGGATAATGTGAACGAATTGTTTTTTCTTTTCTTTTTTTTTTTTTTTTTTTTTTCTTCTTTGACTTTTGAAGAAACATTTGAGACATTTGGTCTGAGTAAATCATGACAGAACTTTAATTTTTGGGTGGACTATGAATTTAAAATATTACAGAAGCTTCTGGCATGGATCAGCATCCCATCAGATGATCGATACCATGTGATCTTACTCTTACTTGGCCTCCAACCTAAGTAGAGGGATAAAAATCAGTATAAAGATGATGATAGATGGAAAACTACAAACACACAAGGAATCCGGATCAGACATCATAATTGAATGGGTTTAGTATTGACATATACCACATTAGCAGAACATTTTACACAATGCGTAGGATATGGAAAAAACTGTCTGAGGAAACAGGAAACAAACTCTTACCAGATTTAACATTTAATTGAATTTACAGAGCATAAAGGTGCATACCAGGTTTAAAGGTCCTTGCCTGAAAAAACTTTTCATAAAAGTGCTTATGTTAGTTGATGAGGGGGAAAAAATGGCAACTGCATAAAATACATAACTGCATTCTCACTGCATAGGCTAATGCGTGAAATAATCTGTAAAAGACTTTTTTTGTTTAAAAACTGGGATGCTTTTAGAATTTAGCTTTTTAAGTCAGAAAATAAGAAGAGGCTATAGCGTTAAGAGGTAGTTCACTCCAAAATGAAAATCCTGTCACATTTCTTCGTCACTTTCCCCATTGACTTTCATTGTAGCCTATCATTCTTCAGAATAACTAAGGTCAAACTTATTTTTTTTTAAAACGAACACTTAAACTTAAATCAGCGTGATAAAAATATAATTGAAAAAAATATATATTTGAAGTGTAATTTTATTGTTTAGTTTCCATCGCGTCCATTAGACTTTATGGGGAGGTGGGCTTTATGACCTATACTGGGACCAGCCACCGGGGGGCGATCGATACGCTTGGCTTCAACACTCTAGGGCTGCGTTCCAGTCCACTTTTAGACATGCACTTGCGAACTTCCCTAAGCACTTTCCCTCGGGGGAATCCCTGCCGCCATTTTGAAGTGCGTTCCACTTCGTGAAGTGGACGAGGGTAGTTTACCGAGGGAACGAGTCTACTGCATATACACTTCATGCAGCTCCATATACCAAAACGCAACACGATTGTGACATCAATGCCTATTGCGTTTAATTTACCCCACCACAAACAACTTTTAATTATTAAAAAAAATATATATTATAATTAAACAGCTCAAACACACCTATAAACATACAGAATGCTGCATTAAACAATTTCGTAAGGGAAATAAAATAGATAATAATCAACCCCATAGTGGATTCTAAGTGATCTAGTGCTTAGCACAGTCCAATTCAGCCTATTTCAAAGGTTCCACCAGTAGTGGGCACTCATGCAACATAAGCAATTACGTACATCCGAGTGAACGAGACGGAGGGAAGTTAGCGAGAGAAGGGCATGACAATTTTGGTCTGGAACGCAGCCCAAGTCGGACCACAATCGGACACATTTCCAACCGGCATGCATCTAGCTGTGATCACAGGTGATCGGTCCTGCGCAGATTTTGCACATCTCAAACAAGCCTAGGCTGCGTTCCAGTCCAAAATTGTCATGCCCTACACTCGCTAACTTCCCTCCGTCTCGTTCACTCGGATGTACGTCATTGCTTACGTTGCACGATACCCACTACTGGCGGAAACTGCAATGGGCTGAATTGGAATGTCCTAAACCCTTGATCACTTGGAATCAGCTATGGAGTTGATTTATTATTTAAATTTGTTTTCCCTTTAAGAATTTGTTTAATGCAGCATCCAAATGTCTATAGGTGTGTTTGGGTTGTTTTAAATTATAAATTATAAAAAATATATAATTCATATATCATAGAGTTGTTAGTTGTGGTGGTGATTAGACGAGATCTGTGGTGACGTTACAATCGTACTGCATTGTGGGCCATATAGGTGCCTGTGTACGTATGAAGTAGACTCGCTCCCTCGGTCAAAATCAAGGGAACAAGGGTCTGTCCAATATAAACTTCCCTCGTCCACTTCACGAAGTGGAACACACTTCAAAATGGCGGCAGGAATTCCCCCGAGGGGAAGTGCTTGGAAGTTCGCAAGTGCGTGTCTAAAAGTGGACTAGGGCTGCATTCCACTTTTAGCACCAGGGTCTAAACTAAGTTCTGGGTAAATAATTCCCCCTCAGAAAGTCCCTGCTTGCGACATAGTACTTTTCAAAGTTCAGGAACTTTCAGGGGTGGGACTTGGGCGCTGATCATGCTGATTGATTAAGTTCATGCCGCATTTTGATTGGTTGAGTCCACGCAGCATTTCATCTGTTGCGGTGCGTGCAGTAACAGTTGTGCTATTCGAATCAACAATGGCATTTGAAAAATAAGACAGATGAACCGACCAGCGGGAACTGTAAAGTAGCGCGCAGTCCTACATCACCAGACTATTTGCCTAATCTTCCCCATAGACATAATAAATACATAGACATCAAGTAAACGGGTGAGCTGCATTTTTTCTGGATAAAAACTAGGGCTGTGCGACGATTAATGGCGATTAATCGCATCCAAAATAAAAGTTTGTGTTTTTATAATATGTGTGTGTACTGTTTATGATTATTTTATATATATAAATACACACATGCTTGCTATTTTAGTCTGACTGACTCCGGTGGCCAACTAACATTAGCCTGCTATTACTAATTATATAATGACCAAATACAACCAGAAACAAATGTTCAGTCTTACTTGTGAAAGGTAATTCCCCGAAACCTGTTTTCAATTGTGCGGCGATTTGTTCAGCCCCAAGCAGCACATGAAGCAGGCATTTTTGTCCCGTTATGAGAGTTATGGGAAAGCGCCGTTGACGTACGATCCAACGGCCAATAGGGTGTCTATGTATTTATTATGTCTATGATCTTCCTGGTACTTTAGACCACGGTGGAAACGTAGACAGCAACAGGTCTGGGGGGAAAAAAGTTCCTGGGACAATTTGCTCCGGGTAATTTCAGTGTAAACGTGGATAATAACTAATTTTGGAGTGGACGTATGCTTTGTAACTTTGCAGACCTTTTTCATGCTCAAACAGCAACATTACACTAAAGAAAGTTGAAAATGTAAAAAAAAAAAAAAACGCAATTAAGTACACATAAAATGCTCTGACAGAAAAGTTTAGCATATAATGTTCCATCATGTGGAGAGAAAATCTGAATGTAAACAGCTAGAAGCCTAATCGTGAGCTTAGAATTATAAGGTTCTATCTTCACTTTTGGTCAAAATTGAGTTTTTGACATAATCTGATACATTAGGTGTTTATTAATGCCTGTATGGTGCTATTTTTGTAAAAAAAAATATTTTGTTAGTAGTTATTAATAAAATAAAAAGGTTCCATCTCTCCATTGCCAGCTGGGATGTAAAAACTTTGATGCTCAATATCTCGGAATTACCCTAAACGGAGATAGAACCTTATAATTCTAAGCTCACGTAATCCTGCTGAGTTTGGTGGCTTAAGCTAGAGGGACGAATTAAGAAACATTGTATACATCAGTAATGGACTATGGAGAAAAAATTAGAGTGACGAGAGAAAAAGCGTGGATGAGAGGAATCTAGTCAGAAAAATAAGCACATTTAAGTTGGTTTGACAAGAGAATCAGGCCAACATAAATATTAGGTTTCAGTAACTGAGCTTTTGCTGCGAACGAGGAGTTTGGTCTATGTTACTATGGAGATGCACCAGCAAAACAAAATAACATTCACGAATGTGTGAATAACTGTTTTCCCCTACTCTTATCATGAAAAACAAGAGATGCTTTCAGGGAGACGTACTGCAAACAAACGGCTGGAAATACAGACTCCATCCCAGGGGGGCTGTCAGAACATTGAAAGGTTTCGTCAGAGATGAGCTGTGTTGGTCTCACTCCTGCAATAAACTCAGCTTAACCAAAAGATGAACCCACCTGAGATCCTTCATTCTGGAAAAGCTACTGCAATCTGCAGTAAATCTTTTTAGAAACAGCATCATAATTAGCCGTTTGTGTTCATGATGTGAGAATGTAAGGTGGCTCAGTGGCTTTAGATGTACATATGATGGAAAATATGGCATGCCAGACTGAAGTATTTCATTGCGTATTGTAAATCTGCTTGGGTAATTTCTGTGTCAACTTAACCAGCAGGGCTTTTCCCCCTCTGTCATAAAATCATGGCTGAAAGAGAACTCTCTGTAAAAATCGAATTTACTAAATAAAGCATTAAAGGGAAAACATTTAAATCATTAACTCAAACAGATATTTTTGAGGAACGTTTTTGAATGATTTACTTGAGAATACAAGTAAACAGTCTAACACCTGTTTCTGACAGCCTAACTATTCTTGTAAACACTGGATATCTTTCATTTAAGTGGAGTGAAGAGGTGGACCGCAACTTGACATCTTAAATTTCCTGCCGCAAAACCCCAACGCAAATTAAAACCAAATCTGTTTGGCCTCATGAAAGATTATTCATCTTGCACCTCAGAAACCATCCCTGCTAAATATAGTTTAGTCTAAGCTCAGCTTCTGAGATGGAATGGCTGTCAAGTTTGGGCATGAATCTGGATTATTTAATGAGTCTGTAAATTAAATTTAATAGCAACCCAACCAAGTCATCAAAGAGCTTCTGGAAGCTGGCCCTCTCAAGATTTACAGTCTATATGGTCTATTAAATTTATTCGCATAAAATTCAGCATCTGTGAGGCCAGCTTTTATCAGACGAGCAGGATGAATTATTATTATTTATTTTTTTTACTTCTGACTATTTCAACTTGATTCCTAATAAACTGATGAAGAAAAATGCATATAGACATCTGTGCAGCATCTTAATTCAAGGTCAGAAAAATGAAGTGCATGAGAAGAACGGAGAAAGAATGTTTAGAACACACCTTGTCCAATTGCTGTGTCTTTAATCAGTCAAATGGCGGGAATAAAACAGACTTGGCATTAAACATAGTAGGAAACAAACCACACATAGCAAGCTGCCAATCAACAGCTCCTATCAAAATATATGCAAAATACATTCAATATTCATACCTAAGTTCTTTTTCAGTATCATCTGTTAGGCTTTCACAGCATCAGAAAGAAGGAAATGCATAAAGACATAAAAGCAAAAAAAAAAGCTGTTATATTAAAAAAGTGTGCTAAAACACAATAGATGTTCATTTTTATAGTAATAATTTAATATTTTAATTTTTATAGTAAATTGATCATACAAGTCAAGAATGATTTTGAGCATTAAAGCTGTTTGGTTTGGGGGTGCAGACTATGTTAAAAAATATGTATATATTGTATACACAAACATGTGTTAACCATTGATAGGTAACATTAAATAACATTGAACATTGAGATAAAATTAAAATCTGTAAATTATAGAAAATTTGTGAAAGTGAACTCACTCTATCGTCACTTCAAAATACAGCATGCGTGACATTTACGGCGCAAAGAAGAACTCAGTGCTCATCAATGTTAAAATGATTGAGATGACCAATCAAATCAAAGAACGCAAGTTCCCTTTCAGTCAGTCACTACGAGTTACGTCAGTGACTGATGAAATGGGGGTTTCGCTAGAGAGCCCTATCACCTTCGAGTTCTTAGAAAACGAGCCAATGGTATGAAAATACCATGGGTCTGCGGAATTTGCATCGCAAACACCGCCCCACTGCGTGGGTATAAAAGGAGCCGTGAGTGCAATCTCGCATTATGTTTTTGCTTCGGAGCCGAAGTGTGTATGTGCTTCTCTCTTGACCACGCCCCCACACCGGGACGCTACGCCTCCCATGTCTGGGCCAGTCGTTCCGCATCACTGCCCCATCGTGGGTATACCTGTAGTTCCAATAACCCCGCTGGTTCAGTTTTTGGGAGCCTGGCTAGAGCTTCCCAATCTGTCCCAGGCTCGACTATGCGATTCAGTTCTCCCCGGAAACCGTGCGATGCCCCTGTCATGCATGCGGAGGTCGCCGCCCTACTGGCGAAGGGTGCGATCAAGACCATCGCTCCAGCCGAGATGAAGTCCAGCTTCTACAGCCCTTTCTTCATTGTATCCAAGAAGAGCAGTGGGTTACGACCAAATCAGGACCTGCGCATCTTGAACCGAACCCTTCACAGGCTTCCATTCAAGATGTTGACAGCCAAACGCATTTTCGAATTCGTTCGTCCATTGGATTCGTTTGCAGTGATCGACCTGAAGGAAGCATACATTCATGTCTCCATTCTTCCTCGACACAGACCGTTTCTACGGTTTGCTTTCGAGGGTCAGGCATATCAGTACACGGTACTCCCATTTGGGTTAGCCCCTTGGGTTAGTCTTCACGAAGTTCGTCGAGGTAGCCCTTGTGCCACTCAGGCAACACGGGGTTCGCATCCTGAACTATCTCTGGCTGATTCTAGCACACTCTCAAGAGCAGGTTTGCAAACACAGGGACCTGGTGCTCCGGAACCTCGCCCGCCTGGGCCTTCAGGTCAGCTGGGAAAAGAGCAAACTCTCCCCCGTGCAGAGGATCTCTTTTCTCGGCTGAATCGCGCAGCCAACGAGCTCTCAGGACTACGGCCCTATCCCGGGGAATGGAGACTCCATCCCCAGGCGGTTCAGCTGATTTGGGAACAGTTCGGCGATGCACAGGTAGATCTGTTTGCCTCCCCAGACACTTCCCACTGCCGCTGGTTTTACTCCCTGACCGAGGGGACCCTTGGCTCGGATGCACTAGCGCACGCCTCCGCTAGTATGCGTTTCCCCCAGTGAGCCTTCTTGCACAGGTCCTGTGCAAGATCAGGGAGGATGAGGAGCAGGTCCTTTTGGTTGCACCTCATTGGCCCACCCGGTCTTGGTTCTCCGAACTGGTGCTCCTCGTGACAGCCCCTCCCTGGCCAATCCCTCTAAGGAAGGACCTCCTTTCTCAGAGATGGGGCACCCTTTGGCACCCGCGTCCCGATCTCTGGAACCTGCACATGTGGGTCCTGGACGGGATGTGGAAGGTTTGAGTACCCTACCACCTCAGGTGGTAGCTACCATCGCTTCAGCTAGAGTCTTGTCCACAAGACACGCCTATGCTCTGAAGTGGAACCTCTTTGTCACCTGGTGTTCTTCTCGCCGAGAAGATCCCAGAAAATGCATAATCAGGTCTGTGCTCTCCTTCCTCCAAGAACGGTTGGAATGAAGGCTGTCTCCTTCCACCCTGAAGGTTTATGTGGCTGCGATCTCTGCGCACCACGACCTTGTGGAGTCTAAGACGGTAGGACAGCATGACCTGGTCATCAGGTTGCTTATGGGGGCCAGGAGGTTAAATCCTCCCCGCCCCCCTCATATGCCCTCTTCGGACCTCGCAGTGGTTCTATCTGCACTGCAGAGAGCTCCCTTTGAGCCATTGCACTCAGTTGAGCTTAAGTACCTCTCTATGAAGACGGCGCTCCTGGTTGTTTTGGCCTCCATCAAGAGGGTAGGGGACCTGCAGGTATTTTCGGTTGACGAAGCGTGCCTGGAATTCGGACCGGCTAACTCTCACATCATCTTGAGACCCCGGCCTGGATATGTGCCCAAGGTTCCCACCACTCCTTTCAGGGATCAGGTGGTGAAACTGCAAGCACTGCCCTCGGTGGAGGCAGACACAGCCTTGGCACTGCTCTGTCCAGTACGTGCCCCTTCGTGCTTATGTAGACAGAACACAGTGTTTCAGGACCTCAGACCAGCTCTTCGTCTGTTTTGGTGGGAAGCTGAAGGGAAAGGCTCTCTCCAAGCAGAGGTTGTCTCACTGGATAGTGGACGCCATTGTCTTGGCTTACCAGGCGCAGGGCCTGCCATGCCCCCTAGGGGTGTGGCTTCCTCCTGGGCTCTAGCGCATGGCACCTCGCTAACAGACATCTGTAGAACTGCAGGTTGGGCGACGCCTAACACTTTCGCGAGATTTTACAATCTCTGTGTAGAGCCAGTGTCCTCTTGTGTACTCGCTTCCAGTAGCCAGTATGTAGGACCTGCTCTGTGTCATCGCGTGCTGCACCATTCCACTCCACGGACTGGATACGTGCGCTATTTTACTCAGATGAGTTCTCTATAGACCCTGAGTTCCTCCTGCACTGTTGATGCTATCACCAGAGTGCATGCCCGGTTGGTCAGCCCTCGTGATCGGTTAGGTGCCTCCATGTGCATGGTTCCCCGGTTGGGCAACCCCCACGTGTATTTCCACGTAAGTCTCCACCGAGCACGTGTTTTCCCTCAACAAGAACACTCTTGCCATCTCGAGGTTGAAAAATTCCATCCTGCTGGCTGGATACCTCTGAGTTCTCCATATGCACCCCATACTCGGGTCATATGTGTATTCTAAGTCCTCCCTGCAGATAGGCGCTGTGTTACATATTCCATTTGGGATATGCTGCCCAGTGTACCTTGGCATTCTTGCGTTAGCCTGGCCCTTCACTCGTGCTAACCTCACGACAAGGAGCTGGGGCTTGCGCAGGACACTGGAAGACAGCCGCATTGGCGAGATTAGATTGGGACCCCCATTTCGTCAGTCACTGACGTAACTCGTAGTGACTGACTGAAAGGGAACGTCTCGGTTATGTATAAAACCCTCATGCGGTTACTTCCGCATGCCACTGCCGCTGTACTGCTGAAATGGCCAGGGCGCACAGTCTCGGCTCCTCAGCAGGTAACATAATGCGAGATTGCACTCGCAGCTCCTTTTATACCCCAGCGGTGGAGCGGAGTTTGCGATGCAAATTCTGCAGACCCATGGTATTTTCATACCATTGGTTTGTTTTCTAATAACTCGAAGGTGATTGGGCTCTCTAGCGAAACCCCCATTTCGTCAGTCACTGACGTAACGTCTCTGTTCCCTCCTTCAGGGAACGAGGGTTACATACGTAACCCGAGACGTTTTAGTTTCAGTGTGATGCTTCAGTTTTAAGGGTGAAAGAGTGCGAGGTAAGCTCTATATTTTATATAGGTAAAATTATATATTTTAAGTTCAAAATGGCAAAATTTTACAAAGTTTTTACAGATTTGTAAAATTTTGCCATTTTGAACTTAAAATATATAATTTATGGGATTTCTGTCATTTGTAGTTGAATGTGATGAGAAAAGAAACATTAACTTGGTCGGGTTTTTTTGGCATAAGATTAGTGTTAAAAAAATATATTATTTGCAAATAGTTCAAATGCATTTAAAAAAAAATCTGGCTCTTTTACAATTCTTCTTTATTCTGTGAAACAAAAATAACGACATTATTCAACAATTTCTTCTCTTCCGTGTCAGTCTCTGGTGCTGTTCAAACACAGTGAAGTGCTTCCAGGTTCTACGTTAGAACGCCGGCTCAGTATTGGTCGGCTCCTGCTTCAGCATCACACACGTGTTGAACGTGAACAGTGTCAGAGACTGACACGGAAGAGAAGAAATTGTTGAATAAAGTCATTATTTTTGGGGGGTTTTGCGCATAAAAAGTATTCTCATCGCTTCATAACATTAAGGTTGAACCACTGTAGTCACAGACTATTTTAACAATGTCTTTACTACCTTTCTGGGCCTTGAAAGTGGTAATTGCATTGCTGTCTATGGGGGGTCTAAAAGCTCTTGGATTTCATCAAAAATATCTTCATTTATGTTCTGAAGATGAACAAAGGTCTTAAAGGTTTGGAACGACATGAGGGTGAGTAATTAATGACAGACATTTCATTTTTGTGTGAACTAACCCTTTACACGCTGGTTGCTCATCAAGCATCAAAGATATTTGGATGTTTAGTTTGAACTCTAACTGTAATAAGACTTAGATAAAAGCAATATTTTGCCTTGTCTATGTGCTTTATCAGTGACTGAGTTCATCTACAAAAGCTGCTAAGATTCTTACAGAGTCACCGAGAGGGCAAATTAATATAAGACATAAGATTATGTTGATAATAGCATAAGAACTGTTAGGGTGGATTACTCTGACAGTAAAGATGGGTACTGTATGTGGATAAAAACGGGAAATTACCTCATACACAAGTGGATGTGTCAGATAATTTACAGGTGAATACAAAAACCTGGATGCTTGTGTCCTCACTGACAATGAAAAGATGACGAGTCAGTCATTAAATATAAAATTGCTTTGTCATCACAACCAAAGGACAATTTTGACCTGCCAAAAATGAAAATTGTGTCCATTTACTCAACCTCAAAACCTTTATGACTTATTTTCTTCTGTGCAACCCAGACAGCAACACAGTGTTGGCCCAGATCCAGCCCGTGGATTCCACACGTACCAGATGTGGGCCAGATTTGCGCCGATACTATGTTGCTGTCTGGGAATACAAAAGAAGAATACAGCAACAGAAGAAAGTCATACAGGTTTAGAGCAACATAAGGAGGCGCACTGTAAATTATTACAGAAGTTTACTTTTGCAGTGAACTATCCCTTTAAGAACTAATTATCTTTCAGGAATTTTCCTTTTTCCCCTCATCAGATTTATACATGCAGGGAAAAAGTGCATTACATATGAATAAAATATTTGGCATCCCTCGGGTTGGACTGAGCTGATTTACTGAATATATTGATATTAGGCCTAAGATCATTTTTCCGAGAGAGCGTTCAGATCACATCCAAACCAAATAGTCCACTGTCGAAGTATGAACATAAAGAGCTTATCTTTGAACTGCAGACACATACATTTACTTGCATATGTCGACATTTCATTTGAATTTATACTGGCCGATTTGGCAAACGTTCGCTTTTCTAAGGCGTCATGTTTTGACCTTATCTGAATAAATGGGACCAGGTCCCCCC
This sequence comes from Squalius cephalus, assembly GCF_949319135.1. Lineage (NCBI taxonomy): Eukaryota > Metazoa > Chordata > Actinopteri > Cypriniformes > Leuciscidae > Squalius > Squalius cephalus. The sequence continues at coordinate 15,715,961 of NC_137141.1, read as the reverse complement.
CACCCCCCTCTCGGTCCGGCGTCCTTGTTATGCCCTATAAATGAGAACACTTCTTCACACGCTGCTTAGAATTCTGTTCAGTACCTGTTTACCAAACGCATTCCTTAGAAGGCACACCATGGGACTCTTTCCTGGAGTGGGGCTTGTGTTTGGTGCTGTTGTGTGGCTCTCTTTTCCGAAGCTACCATCTTTAATGTTGGCAACCTCCCTGCTCCATCGTGCAGCATAGTGCTTTCCAAGGTTGAGACAGTCTGTGAATAACGTCTTAGTGGTCCAAATGGACTAGTTCCGCTCGGATAAGCGATGCCCGACCACAACAAGGGGTTCTGTTTCATGGTGCTTCCCAGGGACATACTCTCCCTGAGCCTTTGCTATTTAGTTATTGGCAACCTTGAAGAAGCAGAAGTTCAGCCAGAGACCTCTGCGTCACATGGTTTGATTGTGTTGCACATGTTCAGACTCATCACTATGCGTTTCTGCAGACATATATAGTTAATGGGGGGAAAAAACACGTACTCCTTGACCCCTTACAGCTGGTGCATTTCCCTTTTTTATCATCATGCACTCGAAACATTTTCACCATCTGGAGTTCTCCACCCAACTTTTCCCCTCTCTTTTCAATCCAATCACCCCTCATTGAAATTTTCCAGAATCAAACACAAAAAAACAGGGGGAAAGAAATCGTAGTCAGCAGCAGTTCAGCTTTATTTTTTCTTGCCTTTTTCCTCATTAAAAGGAAGAGAACGGTTGTGGTACATGAGAACAGTTCTGTGAAAGAAAACTCAAAGCCTTCATAGTGATTCAGATTCAGAATGATTGTTTCAGCATGTTAGCAGTCGTGCCCATTTGGATCAGGACGGAGAGGTGTGGTCTGTCATCCAACCACAGACAGGACAGGGGACCATTTCATCTGTGATTTTCATGTGCACACCAGCACCGTATTGACCCAAATGAGCGACTGCGTATCCATCAGAGCATTAAAACATTTCTCTAACATTCAGGAGTAAATAAACTTTTCATCAGCTTTCCTGTACACTGCAGTGAAGGCAAGTGTCCGAACTAAACCCAGTGGCTGAGGCTGCCAGGAACATTTTCCCTTATTTTTTTTCCGGTTTATCAAGAATGGTGAGATTGTTGTGATTGTTAAGTACAATACAGAGTGAATGACTAGCATTAGTAATTTTCGTAATGGGATGCTGAGAATGCTTTTATTATTGGTGCAAACTAACTGAACAGTGTATCAGGGATGTGAAAGCTGATGGCACATGGAATATGGAAAATGAACGATTGTCAGTTTAAGAGAGGACGGGAAAGCATTACAGGCACATAAACAGGCCACATATTAAAATAAACATTGAATGTCAATAAAAAATAAATTATTCTCTTTTCATAAAAAAAGCTGGGTACTTGTGCTTTCTCTTCTGTTCAGCAATTTGGTTTTCTTTTGTAAGCAATATATGTCGCACAAAAATATTGCACACTTTTAACTCTACATTAATCGCAAAGGAACAAGTTATTAATAGTGCATCTACAAATTGTTTTGCTGGCAACAATATAATGTCAGAATTGAAGTGCAAACCACATGGTCAGTATTTAGTGTCTATGTTCATTTCATTTTTTTAAGTGGTTAGGAATGTAGGACACCTGCTGATCATTTTAGACAATTCAGGAAAAAAACTTGGAGCCCAGCCCAAGTGTTTCCACCGGAGCCACCGTTAAACAGTTCCAAAAGCACCTTACCCACGATTTCTCTCTGTCATACAAAAATAAAATCTTTTACCATTCACAGAAAAGGCTATTTGACCTCTTTTTCCAAGAAATTATCGCTTGCCATAGCTCTTCTCTAGCCAGTGCAGAACATCTTTAAGGTTGTAGAAAAATGGACCCTTACCCCCAAGGTAAGCGATTTTATTCTTCTGTACGATGCAAACCCGCTCGTAGGACACACCGTAGGCTACGTTGGCGTTGTTGTCCATGCAATCGGCCACCAATTGACACTGAGGCGGCAAGGAGAAATGCTCCAGAAGTTTCCGGGCAGCAAACATCCTCTCCTCCAGATTACGGTGTTTCCTCACTTCAAACGAAAAGGGCTCACTGGGAGGAGCCGCCCAGCCGTCTGAGGGGTGAGCCTCATCTATGTAGACAAGTAGGAAGTCTGCCACATCCGAAAATTCCTCAACCATCCGCCGGAAAACCGGCAGCTGGCTTATAAATGGGGGTCAAGTGGCCGAGCCGAAGTTGACCACTAGCGGGCGGTCAGGAGACTCAAAGTCCAGCAAGTGGCACTCGTTGTGGGTTTTACCGCTGATGCTCCAGCGTCTGTTGATGCCGGGGACCTTCACCACCTTGGAGTTTGGAGCAGCCCCGCCTAGCTTCACCTGAACAAGACAGTTCCACATCCACATGTTAATATGTTTGAGGGTCTCAGAATCAGAATTTTTCCTTATGGCCAGCCAAAGGATAAGTTATGTATGGCTGGTCTCATGGCTACACTGAAATGAACTATTTAGCTTTAGCTTTGTGGGTTTATTGGCCTATGTAGTTATGGAAACTCAAGTGATGTCACCAGGTTTGAGATCTCACATTCACAGTTGCATAAGTACAAAAAAAAAATCTTCTAAAAATAATTCTTGGGGGCTTTGTCACTGCTCAAAACTGATAATGATGTTTTGGCCTTGCAACTTTTACCATCATGTGTTTGAACTTTTAAGCATCTTGTAGAAAATGTAGAGCACATGATTTATTTGAGCTCACAAAAGAAGTAAGTTTGTAGTAAGATGCTTATGATAATGCCATTATGTGACTTTATAAGGGCATATGAACTTTGGCTCTACATTACTAAACAGCTGGAAACACAAACATAAGTCATCCTATCACTGTGCCAAACAAATCTTTTAGTCTTTGGCATGTTATTTTGCCACTAAATGATTTCCTGAGGAAGACTTTGCAACCAAACAGCAATATAGTTAATGGTTGAGGACAATGAATGCACATTAAGCTAGTGCATTTTACCCCACTAGGTGATTTTTGATTGATTTCTAGTTAAAAAGTAACAGGAGTGGGAATCCAGACATTTAATGAATTAAGGGCATTGACTCCAGAGGTGGGAGGGCAAAGTTCATACACCTTTATAAGGATTAGAATTACAAGAAAAAGACAAAAACAATTTGTCGTAATTTGAGGATGTACACCTAACTGTAAAAATGTTTTTAACATAAAAACAACGTTTGCATTCATTTAACTATAATTTCTGTCTTTTGCATTCTATCTTTCCACTTGATTTTCTTTAACAGTGCATGGAATTCAAGTGGTCGAAAAGTTATCACTTCAGCTTGTAACTTTGATTTTACTTAATTTAAAGCAGCAATTAGTTCAATGATTTGAACTTTATGCCACAATGTTATTGCATGCAAATATAACTAATTAAAATAACAACTGTAATTATTAAACAAAATGTATATTGACCTTATTGTACAGCATTTTCATTACTTGTATATGCATAACTACTTAAGTAAACATACTGTAGCGTGGACACTAAATTCTAACCAGACATATACTTCATCTCAACATAGACAAATAAATCTCAAAGCCCTCTGAACTTGTGTGATGCAAACTCAACAGTGAACAGACCCAGCGTTGAGCTGTAAGCTTACCTGTTTGTAGGCATCCAGCAGAAAGCTGTTCCATATGGAGCGCACGCCAGCTGTGGTTAACATGCGCTGCCACTCACCCGGGGAGCCCGAGCAGCTCAGGAGTGACACCACACGCTTAACCAGCACTATCGAATCATACAGCACGAAAAACAGGCAGTTGGAGAAGAAACCCGGCAATATCTGCAAAGTTACCAGGAGGTCCACACTAAGCATGCCCATTTCGCGCTGATATATAACAGGTGGCTAACGCGCACTTTTGCTTATTTAAGTTCACCTTTCCGACTCATCCTGGTCAGATATCATCTCTTCTTCCGTCCCCCTCCTAGGAAACTTTCATTCACCTAAAGAAAGCAGAGTCGACTTGAGGATGTGGGCGTTTGCGCGCGGTGAGCCCGAGTCTGCGTCTCTCCAAGCATCAGGCGTCTTTACACACAGAAGAGCGCTAGTGCTAAACTTCCCCCTCCTGTCTGCTTTACAGTTAACCAAAGGCTACCCGTTGGGCAGGTTCCTGAATCGCTCTGCGTCTTTTTATACCCTAAATCATTCCGGGCTCTGAAATAAAGCCCGCGGGGCTGGTGGGAGCGTGACGTCATCACAAGGGATTTCTCTCCGGACAGGACATGCAACAAAAAGATGGAAACAGATTCGGTGCTTTTAAACGTCAGTTGGTTACAAAAATAGATTAGGTGTCCCTGCATAAAGAGATAACGTTTGCATGGATTTGCATGAAATTTATAAATGTGATTTAAAGTGATATAACGAGGTTTATTGAACACTGTCAGTTGATGTTTAAAATTAAACGACGAAGATGGACGGACGGACGGACATAGATAGACAGACAGACAGACAGACAGATAGACAGATAGACAGACAGACAGACAGACAGACAGACAGACAGATAGACAGATAGACAGACAGATAGATAGATAGATAGATAGATAGATAGATAGATAGATAGATAGATAGATAGATAGATAGATAGATAGATAGATAGATAGATCTATCGCTTTCCTGTAGCTCAGACAGTAGAGCATTGGCGCTTGCAATGCCAAAGTCATGGATTCGATTCCCAGGGAAAGCAAGAACTGAGAACTGATAAGAATGTAAAATATATACCTTGAAATGCAATTGAAGTCGCTTCAAAGCGTCTGCCAAATGCATAAATTGTAAATGTAGATAGATAGATGCATTAAAAAGCCAGACCTGTCAGGACAAGCCAGAATATGTATTTATAACGATTAGATCATTGTAGATCAGCTGCAGATAAGTGGATGCTTATAGTTGTTGTGGTCGGAAACAGCATAATTGTGAGCTCTGACGCACAACATTGAACGCAATACTTTCTCGCCCAGTGAAATGAGAGGCTGTGGCCTCTCCCACAAATATTTCTCCATTGTGATTGACAACGTGAAGTCGTCCTCAACAGTGTTTGCTCTTGTTTATCTCTAAGGTTTCCGATTCCCTGCCAAACTGCTTCTACCACTTAAGTCAGACAGATTCTTTACATCTAATGACCAAGTTCATCTGGAGGCAGCGATCAAAGCTCTTGAATCTCAGGGTCATCACCCTCAGCGTGAATCCAGATATGCGTCGAAACGATTACGGCAGCACTGTCTCGTATCCCATTGACCCAGAAATTTCATCCAAGCCAATTAAGGTCAGCAACACAAGGATTCCTTTGTCCATTGGTCATTTGCATCTCAAACACACATATCAATCTCTACTTGTGTACACAGTGTTTACATGAGAGGCTGCATATAGTCCTTTTCACCTTAGATCTTTGTCCAAAAGAAAACATGGAGGATAGCAGGGGATGGGGAAATTATGAAAATCTGTTTATCTTATACATCAGCGATTCCCAGATGAATGGTTCTGTAACAATAGCAGGATTGATGAATATTGCACTCCCTCCAGCCTACTTTCATGACCAGCTCCTGGCGGGTTGCTCTGACTTGACATTAACCTTGAAGTCTTACGACAGGTCGTCAGGTTCGTCTCCCTCGCTTGTGTTTGGGTGTTCGGTTTGTAGTGTTTGCTACTATAGTTCAAGAGCTTTCTAACTTTCCAGAGCCGTCTGGGAGAGAGCCAGCAAAGTGTCATAATTATGCTTTTCAGCTCAGCCTAATTCATGTGATACGATGGATTGTTATTTTTGGAAATTAAGTCCTCAAAGAACTTCAAGCAACAGGACATTACAAAAATATGCAGAGCCATAAAGTCTATAATATGCTATGCAGTTTATGTTTACAGGGACATAAATATGTATATTGGCAAAAGTTGCCAAGAAATCCTTGCCAGAGCAGAATAATCATTCACTTTTTGAAGATTATTTTGAGACGGCACTTTTAATTTATTCTGCAAATCAATTATTTCCTACTTAAGTCGTGTTTGTAAAGCTTTTGTAATTGCTATGATGTTTCAGATCATTTTGGATAGAAAACATTTTACTTTTCACACCATAAACTAGATGCTTCCTTGTAATATCTTTTGGCTTTAGGGTCCCTTAGCAATAGACAATATTCTCACAATATCCTGCATCACTGAACTCATAACCCTTCATGTTCAACTTGTCAGCTGTTATGGCAAGAACGTTTGCATAAGGTAAACTGCATTTATGAAAATACTACATCAGAATTCCTACTGATAACACCAGTGCCAAAGAGAACTTGATCCAAATGCGTTAATAATTGCTAGATAAGGCTCATTTAACATGAGATGAATGAAGAGATATGGATATGTAATATTAAACCTGATCATTACTTCACTGAAGGTGTGGCTGCATACTTTACGATTGGCAAAAACGCAACAATCTCCAGAATATCCCAACACAGACCTCGGTTTATCAGCCATTACATAAAGCAAACCCCAGGAATGTCAGAGAGATAATTAGCATTCAAAACTACTGTGAATTAATAGCAGAATAAGATTATAAATGTTATAGAAAACTATAAAAGACTCCTTTAGTTGATGGCAGCAGTAAAAGCCACACATGCTATGATCTCAGCAGCACGGCACTACATCCATTTTAGTCATTCAGTGAGTCAAGGTGGATTGTATGTTTCCGTTATTGTTGCAGCTTGGAATTGTAAACTGCCTCATCTGATTCATATGTTCCCCACAAATATTTACTCCCATCTGTGCACTGTGTACAAGCAGGAATTAAGCCAACAGACAATGAGCCTTAGAATGCAAACTTGGCTTGCGACGTCGTTATCCACAACAATGTATAACAGGATTGTAGCCAAAAATTCAATTACCACCTCTGCATTGAGTGTAAACGGTGGCCCGTTCTGAATGCACTCTCTGTGCACCAAGTCAACCTGTCTTTCTTGGACTTATAAGAGGTTTAAACTGTCTCATAAAGTGCATCCAGACTGTGTGCTACTTGGCTCAGAGTGCTGTAGACGTAAGGATAGTTTACTGTGGACATTACAGCAAACTTTCCAATCATTTTAAGATTGTTTTGTTGGTTTTTCGCCACGGGCAACCACTCAAATCAACTTAATCAACAGTTCAGTCTAGATACACGCATAAAATAGAGTCCAAACATCTGAGAACACTAATGCAAATGCTTTATTTTATTTTGTTTTTACTACAGATTATATAAACGGAGCATTTCCAATAGGAAAGGCCCTAATTATGAGCATCACTTTGAGTAAAAAAAAAAAGTTGAGCTGAAAAAATAACATTTTAGAATGACAAGAAAATTTGTTTGACTATTATTTTAAACCATGTTTGCAGTTGAACTTAAATTCACCCGTTTTCATTTGAATACACAAAACAGGATTAGCAGTCTCTCTCTCACACCACAAAATCGGAGAGTGAGCACATTATATAAAAGCTCAAACAGTAGGGGCCTGCAGACTGGGCTTATGTTTTGACTAAAATGTAATGCAAAACTGTCAAGTGGGTCAGCAACAGGTTTCACTAGCAGGAATCAGATGCATGTGCAGAGATTACATTTAAAGGCTTATGAACTTTCTGCATTCCTGGCCAGCTGTGATAGAAACAGCATTGCATCATCAAATTTCAAGTGTGTGCCTGAAAAATGACAGAATCATTTGCATATTAGGTTGAAGCAGATGAAAACTAACCAAACAAATGATGTACATTTTACATTATATATGGGTGGCAACAACCCGAGTAGGATAAATAATGATATAGTAACAAAGAAATGTTGGACACACAACTAGAACCTGTGAAAACGATACACCGATCAGGCATTACATTATGTCCCCCTTCCTAATATTGTGTTGGTCCCCCTTTTGCTGCCAAAACAGCCCTGACCCGTCGAGCAGATCCTTTAAGTCCTGTAAGTTGTGAGGTGGGGCCTCCATGGATCGGACTTATATGTTCATCACATCCTACAGATGCTCGGTTGGATTGAGATCTGGGGAATTTGGAGGCCAAGTCAATACCTTAAACTCATTGTTGTGTTCCTCAAACCATTCCTGAACCAAGATGCACACGTACCCGGCCATCCACGTGATGTAAAAGAAAACGTGATTCATCAGACCATGCAGGCCACCTTCTTCCATTGCTCCGTGGTCAGGTTCTGATGCTCACGTGCCAACTGTTGGCTGTTCAGCAGTGGACAGGGGTCAGCATGGGCACTCTGACTGGTCTGCGGCTATGCAGCCCCATACGCAACAAACTGCCATGCACATTCTGACACCTTTCTATCAGAACCAGCATTAACTTCTTGAGCAATTTAAGCTACAGTAGCTCGTCTGTTGGATCAGACCACACGGGCCAGCCTTCGCTCCCCACATGCATCAACAAGCCTTGGCCGCCCATGACCCTGTTGCCAGTTCACCACTGTTCCTTCCTTGGACCACTTTTGATAGATACTGTCCCCTGCAGAACGGGAACACCCCTAAAGAGCTGCGGTTTTGGAGATGCTCTGACCCAGTCGTCTAGCCATCACAGTTTGGCCCTTGTCAAACTCACTTAAATCCTTAGGCTCGCTCATTTTTCCTGCTTTTAACACATCAACTTTAAGGACAAAATGTTCATTTGCTTGCCCAATATATCCCACCCACTAACCGTAATGAAGAGATAATCAGTGTTATTCACTTCACCTGTCAGTGGTCAAAATGTTATGCCTGATCTGTAACAGACTATTTAACAAACTGAGAAAATGAGCACCACAAAGAGAACCTTTTCAGGATAAAAACACATTTCTACCAAAATACTTAAAAATTGCCTGGATACCTTAGCAGTGCAACTTATTTTTCTAAAGTTTCTCATGCAGAATTATTTAGCTCCAAAAATCAACAACACAAGGCATCAAATACCTCATTTTTTTAACAAAAGTTTACACACAATGCAGCATTCAAAAGTCACTTGTTCAGTAAGAAAACAGTACTTTGAAAAAGTACTTTTCCTAACATCACCACCTCTGAATTATGACCTTAAATCCTTAAGACCTTACATATTAGAGCAATAATCAGCTTTGGTGGTAATCAGTGATTACAGCTCAACACTAAAACCGCACACAAAAAAAAAACAATGTTCCAAAAAGTTCAAAGCCCCCAGAAGCACCATTAGGAATTTGTCTGCTAAGCTTGAGAAAAGAAAAACGTGTAGATCTTTGACAGCCAAGTCGAGGAAATAGGCGCCACATTCATCCTTTTCCTTGAGTGCTAAAGTTGTGGACTGTCAAGGACTTTGGCCCGCCACAAGCCCAGTGTGGCTGCATTTTTGCAAATGAGAGACCTCCAGCAAATTTCCTCGAAATGTTGGCGTGGAGTTTCTCTACGCTTATGTGTATTTTGTATTGTTTGTCTTGAGCGTGCCAATTGTGTTATTTGCTGGACAGTCTGTGTAAACTCTGTGGTCTGAACATGAGGATAGCAGGAAGTCTAAATTGGAGTCTAAATCTTGTTTTTCTGAGTATATGTTCAGAAAGCAATTCAGTTATAATTAGTGAATTTCTGCACTCTGCATTTGATCTGTCATCCTCAAAGGGAGCGACTTTGAAACAAGAAAGATGCTTAAAAAAGAAAAATGATCTTAAACCGGGATAAAGAATTAAGCTCTGATTCCAATCGTGCAAAAGTTATAAACACACCCGGGAGTTCTGGCAAACCTGAGTCATGGTGTGTAACACTAGATTGTTTCCTCATGGCTCACACCATTATCAAGGGAAAATCCACTGAAAGGGTGTTTGGGGATTTTCTTAGAAACAGTCGATAACTTAAACAATATTTTTACAGTTGTACACTTTACCTGTCGTACCGAGCCGATCGCTGTTAAAGCTGTTGATTCTTTGCAAGCAGCACCTGTCCATAGGATAGCCAACATATAATATTCATTACAATGAAAGGTCAGTGACGTACAGAAAATTTAAATAAACACAAGTTTTCTGGCTCCCAAGCACACTTGGCTGATTTTATCTATGGTTTTACGTACCCCTTCCACATTAGCTGTATTAGTACTTAAGCTAATTGTATTATTATTTCAAATAAAAAAACAACAGGATGGAGGATAATTGGATTAATACTGAAAATCTCCATAATCTCTGTAGCTCTGACGTAACTAATTTAATCAGCAAAATTGACTTTTTTTCTGCTAACAACTTCTGGATAAGAGATTACTACAATCAATTTATTTGCTGTTTTCATGTGTCCTCTTACCCTCACCGAACCATTGTTGAGCTTTAAAAGGACTATTTCACCTGAAAATATAAATTATGCATGTTTGCTCTCTCTCAGGTCATTCCAAACCTGTATGCCTGTGTTCTGTGGGAAAGAGGGGAAAAAAATCAGAAAATTGTACTGGTTGCTCTTTGTCATGCAGTTACCGTACAACTAATGGAGACTGACACTTTCAAGATTGCAAGCTTTAAAAAGAGACACAAACGCTCCATAAAAGTATTTAATATGACATAAAAGTCAGAAGATTAGTTATGAGGACTCCGAATATTCAGGTTCTTCTGAAGCCATACATATTTAAACGATCTGAAATTGGCCATCGCTAATTCTCCCATAAACTCTCAAGAATATGGCAAGGTGAGTTAAAGTTCATACATCTGAGATACTTTTATGGTACTTTTTCTTTTTTTAGAAATGAAACCTTCTAGTCCCAATCAGGATTTAAAAAGGTTAGGAGAAAAACAAGATGGTTTCTATAAGCTTTGCAGAAAACCAAAGTTATCACAGCTTTTTCCTACACGGTACTACACGGTATCTGTCAAAGCTGTTGAGACACTGGTACTGGTGTATTTTGTAACTCTATGATTACAAAATTGTATGGGTTGTGATGGATTGTATGGGTTGTATATGTTGTTCAATGTCTTTTTCTTTTTTTTTTTCAAAATTGGACTTCTGTCATAAAAGTTTGATTGATTGATTGATTGATTGATTTTTGTCGCAATGCATTTTTTTTTATTAAATGAGAGTGAATCTCATCCCATATTTTTTATAAAGAGAAAATCTCATCCCCATCCCAAAGAAACCCAAAATCACAGACTACTGTAGGCCTGTTGCCTTAACGTCTTTGGACATGGAGTAATTTGAAAGACTGGTGTTGGCCTACCTGAAGGACCCTTGATGATCCCCTGCAGTTTGCTTATCGGGTATTTGTGATATACAGAAAAAAAAAAAAAAAGTTATATAGGTTTGAAAGTGTGAATAAATGACAGAATTAAAATTTTTGGATGAACCAGCTATAACTGAAATAGTCTAATTTATGCTTGAGTTAAAAATATCCGTACCCACAAGCCATATTCACTGAAAGGAAACACTAAACCCAAACTCATGCAGAGAAATATAGGCCTGAAAGAACTAAAAATGGAAAGTGGAAAATCTCAGGAACCCTGTATCCTGTATTTGTGGCTGCCTTCAAGGGGGGTAGAATGCACAGGGTTGAGAGACAGCTGGGGGTGGGATAGTGTGTCTCCCAAAAAAAAAAAAAAACACATGCATTTGGACGTTCTTTCCACTGAGAATAAACACTGTCTGGTGACCGCATAACTATAAACAGTGAAGCATACAGCTTTGCTGTAGCCCTTGCTATCATAAATGATGTAAATGCATGTCGTTTTTGTCCATTACAAATCCAGTAACACAAATAACCACCAAAACAGAGTGTTGCTTGAGAATAATGGCTTTTGGACCACTGCTCTATTGTTAAACATGTTACTGTAAGGTCCATCACTTCAGATTCAAGCCCTAGCCATATGCACTTCATATGCACAAAATTATGTTTTATTAACAAAGTTTGGGAGGAGCACGTTCAGATAATTAAACCTAATTAAACACATGTGGAGCACATTACGATAATCAAACCTAATTAGACACGAGTGGAGCACACTCTGTTAATCAACCCAATCAACGAGTTAAGAGGTATACAGCAAACTTGCCTCCGTTCATTGACAGTTTAACAGCATCCCTCCACCACCCCATCTCCTCACTTCTAGTCCTAAATACAACGGGGGGAGTACTCTGGGTTTGGGCAAAAATTCCGAGCTCGGAGCCCTCCCCCTGGACTGCACGCCAAATACGCATAATCTTTACTCTGTTTAATTGATGTAAGTGTGAACTCGTGAATTGGTAATATGTAATAGCAAGTACAAGATGGTCATTTTGAAAACTTATTCATTTTCATTAAGCCTGGTTAGCATGTTTGTATAAGATGGTCAAATAAATGTCATATGGAAACAGCTTTTTCCAGATTAGCAATATGCTTCCAAATATAAAAAAAAAATCCCACACACTCTACCGTTCAAAACTTTAGGGCCCATAAGATATTCTATTTCTTTTTTTATATATAAAAACAATACTTTTGTTCCGCAAAGATGCATTAAATTGATCAAATTTTATATTTAATTTTTAAATAGAGTTAAATTGACAGTAATGACGTTTACATCGTAACAAAAATATTAAGCAGCAAAACTGTTTTAAACAGAAATCTTTCTTGAGCTCCAAATCCGCCTATTAGAATGATTTCTTAAAGGAGAACTCGGCAACTCTAGCGAACTCTAGTCACTTCTTCGCTGATTTTTCCTTTTGTGGGCGCGTGTTTTCCCCACGAGCTCCCCCTACAGCTGTGGGGGTGCGTATATTTCACAACACGGTCGTAAAAACTCACTTGCGGCGGCCTCCTCCCCCTCTCTACCGCTGCTCATGTGCGTTTGTTTTGATCGGAGCAAGCCAACTGTATCGTGTGGAGCTATGTCTACCGAGGTGGGTAATCTGGTAATACATCATACATGTGTGTGTGTTTATGTCGAATTGCCGTAAAGCAATTCGTGTTTCGCGCTCGTTCTCGTTCTCGCTTCTCACGAGACTTCCCATTTCTATCTTGCCGGGACGGTAGTCCCCAAGTTGCAAGGTTGGTTTTCCGCCTGGGAACGCTGGGGGGAGCGGGGAAAGTCACCAATATCACCAGAACAGGTTGTTTAACCATCCAAATGAATTCTAGACAGTTTTATTAAGTTAAAAAAGTTACCAAGTTCTCCTTTAAGGATCACATGACACTGAATTAATGATGATTATTGAAAAATAATTTTTTTATTGTAATTATGATCAAATAAATGGAGCCTTGGTAGGCAGGAGAAAATTCTTTCCAAAAACTGACCTCAAACTTTTGAACATTAGTGTACTGTAGCTTTTGTGCTATCAAAAATACACGGAGGCATGATTGCAGTGTCAGAACAACAACAGTTGTGTTTTTTATTGAACTAATGTGTCAGAAAGACACGCATTAACCCAAACCCCAAACTCTCATGAACACCTTCTTAAAGGGGACATGTCCAATATGCATGCGTGTCGGTGATGTGTGAATTATGTCAGTAGATCAGTGATGTGTGAGCTTGTATCTGCCCCTACAATACAGTATATAGACAGTTTGAGCCATTACTGCAGATCTTTACGCTGCATCATGAGCCATTTTTAGACTGGACAGCAGGACTGTGAGGAAATCAAAAAGCCAGTTAAAAGACAATGACTCTCCTTAGACTGCAAAAAGGTTGAAAAAATGAATCTCTTTTCTCCACAGCAATTTAAATCCCATAACCTTCTACTCAAAATGCAGTTTTCCTGGATGTACCGTGTTTTTCATGGGATATTTATCTATTGAGTCCAAAAATGGTGTACAATGATGTTTCTATAAACAAGGAAAATAAATTACTTTCTGATTTGAGTTCGGGGGCATAGAACTGTTACTCAGTGACAGTGACACAATGTTTTTATTTTGTGGTCTTCGAGTCATAACTAAAACAAAAACAAATGGTAGGCACAACGTGCCCATGCACAACTGAATATTTCCAGTGCCCTGAGAGATTCCTGAAATGGGGAGAGGTTTTTTAGTCCAAAATAAATACACGATTTACATAATTCTAAATCTGTAAATCCATCCAGATTTTGAAAGAAAAGCATTTTTTTATGTTAATCCACGGTAAAAAAGTTAAATAGGCATATGGGACAACTTTTACCATCAACAAGAAAACAAATCTATAATATTAAAACAACATGTATAGTTTTTGTTTATATATATATATATATATATATATATATATATATATATATATATATATATATATATATATATATATATATAAACACACTTTTTATTGGTAGGCTAAACTTTTATCTTGACAGCCAAAGGTTAACTGAAAACACAACGAAAAGGAAATGTTTAATTTGAACATTTTTAGCTTTTGTAATACAATGTGATTTAAAAGACATATTTTCATGGTTCCTATCATTTTCTTTCAAGCACTGAAAAGAATGTACCCATAAAAAAAGTTGCCTCAGCCAGTGGAATTGTTGGACAGTGTTATAAAAATGAGTGATTTATATATCATTCAATCTCATATTTAGTAATACTTGTTTTATTTTTGTATTGTTTACTGTATGTTGCTATGCGATTACTGGGGGTGCTGGATGCTTTCTAGGGAGTTGCCTCCTTCAATGTAAGTCAATGCCTTATCAGCTGTCATGCAAAAATTGTCTGATATATCAGACTTTAGAAAAGTAACAGCACACCTCTCTTCAACAAGCAGCGTTGATAAGAGGTGTCATTTGTAGCACGAATGGTGCACGATGAGTTATATAGTGAAGTTTAATACTTTAACCCTAAATATGAGCAATAATGATAGTGATGCTTGCCCTGCAAAACGCCAGTGAGTGTGTTGAGAGCATTTTCAACAGCATTGTACCATGCCCTCACACGCAAGTTTCATTCTAGACTTGTTATCAAGTCCTCAATGGACAATCAAAATAATCTGGGCTTTCCACGTACGGCTATTTCGGAGGAATTCGACGGTTTCTGTGAAAGGATTTAAGTTTAACAGAAGTGTTTGCTGCATGCTGTGTACTCAGCAAACATAATGTCTCACCACACCAACACAGACTGAGTCACAGTCTGTTTTGGAGCTGGACACTTAGAGACACACAAAATGAATTGAATGAGCGGGTAAAATACTCCCACGCCACTCGCTTGGAGCACGAAAATGTGTTGAGAGGGCGGAGCTGACATTGTATGCTAGTGGAGTTTGTTATCAAGAGTCCACAGAATTACACGTCCGTCTGTGTCAAGCCAAGTTTAGGAAGACATGTAATCCATGTCAAAACCTCAGGCTTATTTCTTACCACAATAGAAAAGAAAGATTTATAGAGGATTTATAAAATAACGTTAAATTTCACATTCCAGGTTTTTTGGCATCACATAAATCATCACAACATTTGTTACATTACAACATCATAAACCCCTACTGCAACCAATAAAACTGCTTTTATCCCACAAGAACGTTAATGCTGACGCTTCACTGATTTTGTGCATGATCTAAACGATTTTACATTGTTAAACAAAGGATATGTGATACTTCCAAGTGTCAAATCTTAGTGGATAGAGCAGAAAGCCTGTGCATGAGCAACATTAGCTACTATATGAAACCACGGGAGACACTTCAATGGGATATGATCAACTGTTACGGGCCTTACATAACTTTGCATAACTTACAAAACCATTCTGGCTGGGGGAAAGTTCACAGTACCAAAACAAAGAAAGACCATAACCTTACATAATAATAAGAAACAGCTCAGGAAAATGACCGCCGCGGAAGAAATATGATCCGAACACTTACGAAACATTTGACTTTTCCCTTAATTTTTTTTAGCAGCATGCATGCGACAGATGTCTATCCCCCCACCCCCCATATTTCCAAGAAATCATTGATCGCTTGCTTTAATCTCTCTTGCTTTAATCTCTTTAATCTCTCAGTAATCAAGATGATCCTCCAGCACTCAGTGCCAGCTCATTACTATAGCACACTATAGTATCTCGTGTGCTTGTCCCCCATTTAATCCACATTGGAAAGAATTTAACATGAAGTGCCAGGTAAATTAAAGGTTGTATCAGCGATTTCAGGCCCAAACATAAATGATCACATTCATCTAATCTTTCCTAACGATCCGCTAGCTGCCCGCCCCATAAGCATGCCGTCAAAAAAACGCGTCTATTTTGGTTTTGAGTGTTGGTGAAACCAACTGTTTTTGTGTGCAGATCTCAGAGCCTAGGCTGCCTACAGTGACGCGTTTTTTTTTGACGGCATGCTTATGGGGCGGGCAGCTATAAGATCGTTAGGAAAGATTAGATGAATGAGATCATTTATGTTTGGGCCTGAAATCGCTGATACAACCTTTAAGCATTGATCAATACAGTGTTCCTGTTTGAGAACTCTTGCATCAAGAAGATGGGAGAACTAAGATTCTGCTGGAAGAGGTGCTGGTGAGGCCAGCAGAAGGTGCTTACCCTGTGGTCTGCGTTGGTCCTTGTGCCCCATAGTCAGGTTCACTATATATTTTTGTGGGAATTTTTGGGGGATTTGCTAAACTATACATTTTTGGAAAGGTTATTGTATAAGGAGTCAGAAAATCAATGTTTGCATTTGCCCAGATGTCTATGTGGCGGCCATATTGAATTTTTAAAAAATAGCCGCCGTAAAACTTTAATTTGTAATATCTCGGCTTCTGAATAAGCTGGAATGTTGATTTTAACTGCTAAACCCACATTTTCAGGGTCAGGGAATCCAATGGTGCTAGTTACAAAGCTACAAGACTTTGCCACATTAACCCATAGATGCATAAGTGGGTCAAAAATGACCCGGTGTGGTTGTTTTCTTGCAATATCATTGTAATGAAAAATTGTTTGCATTTAATATTTCATGTTCCTCAAAAACCATGTTTTTGTATCATCCCATTGAAATACATCCACAATTTGGGTAAAAAGACTTAACATCACAAGCAGTTGGTCAGATATCTCAGAGTTCCTTTTATTGAAGAGTTTAAAATTCGCTAATGTAAAACATGGATGTTCGGGAACTATCGACATGATTAAGCAACCTTTTTAGTTAGACAGTTTCTCATAATCATCATCGCTTTCATACATCACGGCTTGGGAAGCGTCATCATTCTGGCACTGGCTGCTGCACTGACACATGTCAGTACAGGCTAAGTCCTTAGCTCTGTAGGAGCACCTCCCAGAAGAGCAGTCAGATTTACACTAGCATTGAACCAACTCAAGGATGGCCTTTGGGGCTGGGAGGACCTCTGTGGTCACTGGTTTGAGCATGCGAGTGTTTGAAGTATCCGTTTTGCAGAGGATCTAGCTGTGGATCCTGCAGAGCAATGGCTGCCTGTTAGCCTGGCTCCGCCCTCCTACGTACTTTCGCTCAATTTTAATTTTCCTTCAGTACTCCGTCTGGGTTTGCGGTATATTCTTGGGTTTTCTCCGGCCAAATTTTTGGCGGTCCAATCAGCGAACAGAGGGAGTGGCTGAGAACGATGACGTTGAGGTGCGCTAGTTTGAGTTGTAGACATACGTCACGACCAAACGTTAGCCAATAGTTTTAAACTTCAACAGAGTACCCGCCTTCAAGGAAGTTAACGCTTGTCAATGGAGAGTGGCCAGACTCTCTGTACAAATAAAATTTACGAGAGTCTGGTAGGACCAGGCTAGCTGCCTGTGCCCATACTCTTGTTTGGGCATGGACTCTCAAGATGTGCTGCTTCAGAGCTCCAAGTGTTGGAGGGAGCTAGTCACTTTCTGCCCTATGTTTGCAGAAGAGATGCCATCACTTATCCAGTGGATTTGTATGGGATTGTGTGAATGGCAATGAAGAACCAGATGTTGAGGGGTCTGGCTCAGCCATTTCTGTGCTTCTTCTTTTCTGTCCACGCTTTTTGGCAGTGTAGTGTTCTGTAGCTAAAGCATGTGCATTGTGGTCTCTTGCACATTGTATTTCAACCTTATTAGTTGCACTTGAGTGACAGGAGCGATGCCAGACTGCCTTCTCTGTGCACACTGTTTCTGGTGTGCAGTTTTGCAGTCGCCTTTGTACTTGGACATAGTTCCCATCATTCAAACTGGCCCTCTCTTGAACTACCTGAAGAATGAGACCATATAGGACTCTAATCTAGGGTGTTAGACCAGGACTCCTTTCTTTTTATCATCAGACTGGCAGAAAATGCACTGCTTCCAGCTAATGGACTCCTCAGCTTGACATACCCCTTCTTAAATATATCTTAAAAATATATCTAAATTACGGCATATGCTCTCATTGACAAATGCGGAACAATTAGTTCATGCATTCATGACATCAAGGCTAGATTATTGTAATGCTCTACGGGGTGGTTGCCCTGCACGCTTAATAAACAAACTACAGCTGGACCTAAATGTCGCAGTTTGAGTTGTTACTAGAACCAGGAAATATGACCATATTAGCCCAGTTCTGCCAAGACTGCATTGGCTCCCTATTAAACATCGTATAAATTTTTAAATAGTGCTGATTACTTACTTAAAGCACTAAAGGCTGCATAGATTAGGTCAACGGGAACCGGGAACACTTCCCATAAATCCTGATGTACTCGTACATACAGTAGCCTAATATTAGCTAGCTAGTTTAGCTAGTGTTAGCTTACAATAAAGTAGGCTAATTTGTAGGGGAAAAAATACTCTTTCAAACAATCGTCATTTATGACACTGACACGCACTATACAGTAATGTTAGCAACCTGTTAGCAGCAGTCATAAATGTATATGTTGTTGGAATATGACATTCTGAGGTAAAAAATTAAGATAATATTCTACTTACTATACATGTACCAGATGCTCTGTAAAACAATATTCTTGAGGGATGACACAGCTGATATAATATGTTGTGTGTTCCAAAACAACTATCCCAGTATATCAGAAGTCTGAGGAGCAAAAGTCATATATGACACACACTATACAGTAATATTAGCTAGCTTAGTTAGCTGTAGTCATATATGTATGAATATGTTGTTGAAATGTATAACATATTTTCTGAGGTAAAATGAAAATAATGCTTACTATACATGTGTTAGATGCTCTGTAGTCTGATATAGCAAGTCTGAGGAAGGGCAATTGGCTCAAAACATCACTGCAAATAAAATCTTTCAACAGGAACTACTTTGTGTGTGGATCACTCTCAGAACCCTTTCTAGTAGGTTTGCAATGTGCATGTCTTTGTAATTCCCAAAATAAATATTAAATGTTTTAATGAGTGATATAAAAAATATTTTTTTGAAGAACAGCTGGAATATGAAATCATAACTTTTCATTACAAAGATATTGCAAGGAAACAACCACATTTTCCTACTCATTTTTTTCCTACTCATGCATCGAAGGGTCAATATGGTAAAGTGTAACTAGCACCATTGGATTCCTTGACCCTTACAGTGTGAGTTTAGCAGTAAAAATCAACATTCCAGTTTATTCAGAAGTCGAGATATTACAATTTTACATTTTACGGCGGCCATTTTTTTAACTTCAATATGGCCGCCATATAGACATCTGAGCAAATGCAAACATTGATTTTCTGCCTCCTTATACAATAACCTTTCCAAAAATGTATAGTTTAGCAAATCCCCAAAAAATTCCCACAAAGGTTAAAATCTGAATATAATGAACCTGACTACCAGTAGAGTTATTGGAAAACAATACTGTCAGAAAAAAACAAAACAAAAAAAAAGTTAAACTGAGGTCCTTACTCTCTGTGGTTATAAAAAATCCCAGGATGTCCTTCGAAAAAGAGTAGGGGTGTAACGCCGCCATTCTAGCCAAACTTGCCCATTGGCCTCTGTCCATCATCATGGCGTCCTAATCATCTCCATATAAATACTGATTGGCTTCATCACTCTGACGAGAACAATGTCTCCCCTTTGCCTCCAGCCAGACATCAAATCTTCAGCAATCCAGACAGTCCTCGTTCGTACCATGACTTTTCTCCCTAAAGGAGATAACAGGTAAGCGTAAACACTGCCGCACAGCTGATTTCAACTTAATAACACAATCACCTGTTATAAAAAGTTCATAACAGAAGAGATCAGATCAACTGATCATGACAAACAGCAATGCTATCAGTCAGGATGTGCTAATGCTATACTAAGGTTAAGGTAGGGCTGGGTAAAAAAAAATATTGATTTCTTGATTTTAATCGACTCTCATTTTGAGAACCGATATTGATTCTTAAATCCCAAGAATCGATCTTTCAGTCTATGCTGTTTTCAGTTGATGAATGAAAAACTTTAGCGCACCTGAACTTTGTAGTGTGCCAATAAATCGCAATAAGCTTTGTGCTTTGTTACTGCTGATTTGAAATGCCTCATCTTTCGAATTCTGTCAAATTCATGAAATTCAAACAATAAATAGCTACTGTTTTGGCGCTCTTTAATGTGGTGCGATGTGTAGTGCATTCAAGTGAAGCTGCAGCGCGAAGCCAACGTGAATCTTTTCTGCACTATTTTGCTAGTTACAGCACGAAATAAACATGAATGAACATCAGAAGGTAAGTTGAAAAGTACAGTACAACTCACTGAAATCCATATTATATCTTGTGTAATCGCTCAAGATGTCAATAAAACGGCTTGTAAACAATGTCATGTAATGTTACATTCACCTCAGAAAAGCCATTCAATGTCCAAAAACGTGTTAGTCAGCTAGAAAAATTAACTTAGGAGCATTTTGATTAAAAAAAATACATAAATGCAATGTATTGCAAATTCATTGTATTTCTGCTTAAAGGGATACTTCACCTCTGGAAAGATGAATGTGTATTTAAAATAGGTCATTTATGTAGAAGAAATGTGTAATTCTTTTTGAATTTGGAGCTTTCTAGACTGAGAAAAGCCAGAAAATGTATTTTTGGCTTATGTGGATGAAAGACAACAACTCCCAGAATGCACTTGCTTCGCTGCCCTAGGAGGCCACTCCCAAGCCACGCCTACCGGTAAGAGAGCGCATTTGAAAACAACAAGACTGCTAGTGAGTCTCCGTGACGAGTTTGCCCGTGATTTTCGAGATCGCCCAAAATGTCCGGGATTCGGCTTTTGCGTTCTACAGTCGCCATTCATTATGTTTACTGTGGCGAGCAGGACGAGGCTGACGGCCGCGGGAGAACGGCGCGAGGCCGGTGGCGTGATTACTGAGACGCAGCGGTCTCATATCTCTCACGGAGGAGCGGGAATTTTCTTAGCAATGTTAAAACGCACATCAACCGATCACTTGTTTAGCGTTCATGTAAACACTGATTAGATTCAGATTCACCAATCAGAATGAATTCAGTTAGATTGAAACAAAAGGTGTGCATGTAAACAATGAATGGCGACCGCAGAAAGCAAAAGCTGAATCCCGGACATTTTGGACGATCTCGACGGCCGGACATGTCTGGGAAAAAGGAGGATGGTAACCCCTACTACTCAGCTTTCTCATACTACTCAGCTTTCTCCACAGAACAAGAGCCTGTTAGCTAAGCTTCCAAAGAAAGACGGCTGACACTATGTACATTCTGTGAGTGAGATCCCACCTCCTATGGGCGGGTTGAAAACATGTGGAACTAGCTCCTCCTACTGGCTGTAGTCTTTAACCTCTGGCCAAAAAATCCTCCGATGACGCAAAATGACGATTTTTGCGTCATCGGAGGATTTTTTCCAGACAAAAAATACATAAATCTCTCATCTCAGGGAGATATGAGGGTGGAAAGCATGGTCATTCGAAAATACTACAGGTTTTCTACTAATACAAAGCTTAATGCTAAATCTTGAAGTATCCCTTTAATCTGTTCTTCAATATTTTTTGCCATGTACTGTACCTGATAATAATTGATATTAAATTGAATAGAAATTTAATTGCAAGATTGTGAATCGAAATCGAATCGTGAAATTTGTGTCAATGCCTAAAGGTTAAGTTTGACATAAATGTGTTGTTCGTGTTTTTTTGTTTAAAGGAACACTATGTAACTTTTTTTTTTCTAAATTTACAAAATTTAATACATCAATACCTGAGTCAATACATTATCAATCCTTCTTCCAAAGCATGTTTTTGTCTAACCCTGATTCACTATGGTAAGCCTATAAGCATTTATATTTTAGGCCGGGTGCGATCGTTTTTGTGAGAAATTACATACATACGTCACTTTCCCTTGCGTGTCTTGTTATATCTGTAAACAGAGAAAAGTTGCTCAAGCTACTTTGACACATGTATGGTTTGAGAGTGGCATAGGTTAGTTGTCAGTTGCCACAATGAGTGAGAAAGGTTGACATGGAGCATGCTAAATCTCCAACCTCCGGGGAATCACTCTGCTGTCAACGTTGATGCGTCATTGCTGCCCGCTGCCCGCCACCCGCTGCCCGCTGCAGAGAAAATCACTCGCTGCTCTTGACTAAAGAACTTTTGTACCTTTAATAAGGATTAATCTGTTTTTAATTTACAATTTATGCAGTTCAGACTGTTTGATAACTTTATTAAATTTCTGTTTAATTATTTTCTACCTGTTAGACAGATAGGAAGGGCACAGGTTATATGACATTAATATGGGTTTATGTGAGGATTGTTTTAAGTTCACTTAAATTAAAGTTTGTTATATTTTTTGGAGCCTAATAATTGTTAAAATTGATAGCTTACAATTACACTGTTGAATGGCTATAATTAATGTTTAAATTTTTTTTATTTTTTTTTATATATATATAAAGATAATAGATATACTGTAGAATAGAAGATAAAGTATTAGTATTAATGGATCAAGTGTTGCCAAAAAAGATGCGTCTTCAGCCGTTTCTTGAAAATGGTTCAAGAAAATGGTTTTGGTTGAGTTGGGCAGGTCATTCCACCAGCATGGAACAGACCAGAAAAAGTTCAAAGAAAGAGATTTTGTGCCTCTTTGTGATGGCACCACAAGATGACATTCACCTGCAGAGCGCAAGTTTCTGGATGGCACGTAAGTCTGAAGTAATGAGTTTAGGTAGGTGGGGGTAGAGCCAGTGGTGTTAAGTAGACAAAAGTCAGTGGCTTGAATTTGATGGGAGCAGCAACTGGCAACCAGTGCAATTTTGTGAGGAGAGGAGTGACGTGTGCTCTCTTCGGCTCGTTAAAGACCACTCTAGCTGCAGCATTTTGGATCAGTTGCAGAGGTTTGACAGTGCAAGCTGGAAGACCTACTAGGGGAGCATTACAATAGTCCAGTCTGGATAGAACAAGTGCTTGGACAAGGAGTTGTGTAGCATGCACAACTTGAGTAGGAAGGGCCCGATCCTCTTAATGTTGTATAAGGCAAATCTGCAGGACCGGGCAGTTCAATGTGGTCTGTAAAGTTCGATCATCAATCACAACTCCAAGGTTCCTGGCTGACCTTGATGGAGTTATGGATGATGAACATAGCTGAATGGAGAAGTTGTGGTGTAGTGTTCAGTTGGCCGGGACCACAAGCAACTCTGTCTTCGCAAGGTTTAGTTGAAGGTGGCGGCCATTCATCCATCCAGAAATCTGTCTGTCAGAAAAAGTCTGTCAGGCAGGCTGAGATGCGAGCAGCAACCATCGGATCATCAGGCTGGAATGAGAGGTAAAGTTGTGTGTCAGCAGTGATAGGAAAAGCCATGTTTTTGAATCACAGATCCTAGTGATGTCATCTAGATGGAGAAGAGAAGTGGTCCAAGCACTGAGCCCTGAGGCACCCCAGTAGCTATATATATGTATATGTATACACTCACCTAAAGGATTAATAGGAACACCATACTAATACTGTGTTTGACCCCCTTTTGCCTTCAGAACTGCCTTAATTCTACGTGGCATTGATTCAACAAGGTGCTGAAAGCATTCTTTAGAAATGTTGGCCCATATTGATAGGATAGCATCTTGCAGTTGATGGAGATTTGTGGGATGCACATCCAGGGCACGAAGCTCCCGTTCCACCACATCCCAAAGATGCTCTATTGGGTTGAGATCTGGTGACTGTGGGGGCCATTTTAGTACAGTGAACTCATTGTCATGTTCAAGAAACCAATTTGAAATGATTCGAGCTTTGTGACATGGTGCATTATCCTGCTGGAAGTAGCCATCAGAGGATGGGTACATGGTGGTCATAAAGGGATGGACATGGTCAGAAACAATGCTCAGGTAGGCCGTGGCATTTAAACGATGCCCAATTGGCACTAAGGGGCCTAAAGTGTGCCAAGAAAACATCCCCCACACTATTACACCACCACCACCAGCCTGCACAGTGGTAACAAGGCATGATGGATCCATGTTCTCATTCTGTTTACGCCAAATTCTGACTCTACCATCTGAATGTCTCAACAGAAATCGAGACTCATCAGACCAGGCAACATTTTTCCAGTCTTCAACTGTCCAATTTTGGTGAGCTCGTGCAAATTGTAGCCTCTTTTTCCTATTTGTAGTGGAGATGAGTGGTACCCGGTGGGGTCTTCTGCTGTTGTAGCCCATCCGCCTCAAGGTTGTGGCTTCACAAATGCTTTGCTGCATACCTCGGTTGTAACGAGTGGTTATTTCAGTCAAAGTTGCTCTTCTATCAGCTTGAATCAGTCGGCCCATTCTCCTCTGACCTCGAGCATCAACAAGGCATTTTCGCCCACAGGACTGCCGCATACTGGATGTTTTTCCCTTTTCACACCATTCTTTGTAAACCCTAGAAATGGTTGTGCGTGAAAATCCCAGTAACTGAGCAGATTGTGAAATACTCAGACCGGCCCGTCTGGCACCAACAACCATGCCACGCTCAAAATTGCTTAAATCACCTTTCTTTCCCATTCTGACATTCAGTTTGGAGTTCAGGAGATTGTCTTGACCAGGACCACACCCCTAAATGCATTGAAGCAACTGCCATGTGATTGGTTGATTAGATAATTGCATTAATGAGAAATTGAACAGGTGTTCCTAATAATCCTTTAGGTGAGTGTATATATATATATATATATATATATATATATATATATGTATGTATATAAAACCGCAGAATTGAGGAAAGTCTACAAGCAAAAAGAGAACTTGACAGAGCTAAAGCTAATAAAACAAGAATCACTGACTTGGCTTTTTCAGAGATGGCGAGAACTGAAGGATTTGAAATGTCACAAAGATGGCGTTTTATTACTCAACAGATAAGTAAGGTATTTTATTGGAGATATAAATTGCCATATGCCATAAATACCTGTTAATTGGTTAAATAAAATTGTGGTAAAAAATTATTTATATTTATGTTTTTTTTTTTGTTTTTTGATTTTAAACTATGAATTATCTTATAATTTATGTATGTACTAAAGAAGTCACAGATGAACATGTGATTATATTTAATATAAATTATTTAATTTCTTTAAAATTTTTGTTAGCAGTGATGTGATTTTTTTGTGTGTATATGTGTTACACTGCTTTTTATTTATTCAGTTAATGCTTGCAATATTTTAGTGCAATGTGCGTTACTGTAATGGTGTTACCCTAATTGTGTGTTTGTGTTTGACAGTTAGAAATGGGTTTACTAAATTTACTATTGGTTTTCTGTCTTTTGCTGCACAAAACCTGTTGTTGTCTCTAATGTCCATCAAATATTGATTGGAACAAAGCAAAGTCTGTCAAAATAATACTTGGACCTTGGATGAGGGGTGATTTGTTTGTCAATTACTGTTGTGGTAGACACATGTCCCTTGGGCACTTCGGCTAACAAACAGGCTGAAAGCCCACTCTTCAGACTACAGACTGGCATGCCTGACACAGATGCAAACAAAAAGGAGGAGATCAGAGACTGCCGATCATGGGGTGAAGCCCTTGTTTATGTCTCAACAAAACTGACAGCGGAACATCACTTGAACTTGGCTCAGCTCACCCATAAATAGCAGTTGGTGTGATAAGAGAGCCCGATGTCTGGCGGCCAGATTTGATATTAACTGGCTTAATGTCTCATCCCAATATAAGTGGGTCAAATGGTCTGTGTGAGTCAGTGGCAAAAATCCCTTTATCCCAAGTGACTAAACAGTTTTTTGTACAGCAGTATTTGCAGCAACCCCAATGCCAACTGTTTTTTTAAAAAAAGGATCTAAAATGAAGAAAAAATGTTTTAGGAAGGAACCTTCTTGAATGTTGTGATATAGTCTTGGCAGATCAGGTGGAGGTTTGAAGCTTGTTTCACCATTGTAAAACGTGAAAATGTCATATATATATATATATATATATATATATATATATATATATATATATATATATATAACCAAGGCTGCATTTGTTTGATTAAAAATACAGTAAAAAAAAAAAAAAAAAAAAAAAAAAATGATATTGTGAAATAGAATTACAATTAAATAGCTGGTTTCCAATTTAATACTTTTTCAAATGTAATTTATCTATGTGATGGCTGAATTTTCAGCAGCTATTACGTCAGTCTTTGGTCCCAAATGATTCTTCAGAAATCACTCTAACATGCCGATTGGGTGCTTGCTTATTGTTATTAATTCCTATAAATATTATACATTACTATACTGTATATACAATACGAAACATTATATTCTGATTGAAAATGACATGATTTTAGGGTGGGAATATTTCTTTTTCCATGACAGACAAAAGCGTTCCAGAAACTTTACACAATAAAACACTTCCCACTTAAATGCAAAATATCCTTAAGATTCAATGCTTTACAGCCTAAATTTAGCTATAAAATATCACCAAAAAAAAAAAGAAACAAGAGTGTCATATCATTAGCTATCCAGTGTGTGAAACTCATCATGTTCTCTCCTGCTAGCGCTCTTATCATGCATGAGCTGGGTTTCTGTTTTTCTCATTATGAAATAGAACTGGACCAAAGATCTGCTCTGATGTAGAGGAAACAAATGATGCACTGAGGGAGTGAATGTGGCTGGTTCAACCACAGGTCTTGGTAATGTAATGGGGATCTTTACATTTGTATGTTGATCTTCAGTTTAAACTGATGGAGTAAAACGTATATTATATGGCCATCCATCCATTTTCCAAGCAGCTTGTCCTATGTAGATGTAGATGCTGGAGCCCGGTACTGTAGGTGGGTAGGTTGGTAGGTAGGTTATATCATTTTAAGATTACATGAGTCTATAATCATACTTGGCCTGCTATTACATGTCTCTCTGAATTACAACACCATGTTGCTGTTTTTTTGTATTGCATAAATGGTAAGACTGGAATCCTGTAGGGCATTAAAAAGGTATTCATAAGGCATTAAAAAGGTATTCATAATACACAACGAAACCACAGGCGTTATAAATGCATTACTTTGCATGTTACTGCATGCAATACTGCATAAATCTGTGCTGCTCTTTAAATACGTTTTATTGTAAACACATAGATTACTGCATTACAATATACTCGTTTCAAATGGCAAATAAATGTGCTTTAATAACTGTACAATAACAATGGGTGTGTAGCTTTGAATGTCTATTGGATTTTGAGTTTCTTAGATAAAATATGAGAAAGTCATAACTCTTGCACTTAGCTATTCATTACTTAAGTCATGCCTTTGCCGATATAAATCTTGTTACCAAATGAACTACGTAAAGGGGAATTCCACCCAGATTCAATGTTTTTAATAGTGAGTTCTTTATCCTACAGCTGTTCATGGGACGTAGGCAAATATGAGCTGCTCTGCCAAAAGCAGGAATCAAGAGATCCCATCCATAACACCTTTTGGCTGTAATGCTAAAGCCTCCCAGCTTGAGAGAAATGGCTAGTTAGGGCTGTTGGTCTGAGGCCAAACATATCTCTGGACAAGACAGCTGTATCAGGCCAAAATTCGGGGTTTCCGAGTCAGTAAATGTGTGGTGATGTGCCGCCACATATTCTAAACTGTACGTTAATGGTACACTTGTAAAAATAAAGGTTCCACATTGGGTCTTAGAAATCTGAAGTTGCTATATGGTTCTTTGGAGATTAAAAAAGGGTTTTGATGATTCTTCAGATCAACATATTGGTTTTGGGGGTCTTTAAAGCACAAATAGGACTTGATTTATGTTTTTCAAATGGATTCCACACGTACCAGATGTGGGCCGGATCTGGGCCGATACTATGTTGCTGTCTGGCTTATTTTCAAGAGTGATGATCGATATTCTCTGATTTCCATAAATACTTATATTTTCAATGAGAGAGTTGTCAGTGACTGACACTTCAGGCTTTTCTCTAAACTAGCTTTATTGGACAATTGAGTATGTGAATCCAAATCCATATGGCTATCTTTCTTTTTTTTAGATATAATCGTTTACCATTGAAAGGATTACCCATTTTTACCTTTGAACAAAATTGTGTTGTCAACCAAAACTCACCTACTGTATAAAGGGTGAGAGCCTTTTTGTCAGAGACTGGATTATGTCCTGGTGACATCAATGGTTTAAGGATTAAATGTGAGTTCAGGTTGCCCTTTGGTTCTTGACATAAGTGTCCTAAATTCAGATGGTTAGTTCTGGAAGTCAGTATATGTCATTCGAAGTGCCTTTTGTTCTCTTCTATTGCTGTAAAACCAAAATAACATTTTTTTTTTTATGTGGCAGATGATATGCGAGGCAGCACCATAAGATTAAAACCTCTTCTTTTGTTCAGTAAAAATACTGCATTGACAAATAGTTTAAATGTACAAAAAAATTACAACATTTTCACTGTCATTCAGATATCTTTATTTATCATATATCTCGCCAGTCTGTTTTGCAAGAGAAAAAGAGGAGGGGAAGACAGAGAGCAAGAGAGATAGTAATGTTGCATAATAGAGGTGTAAGGCTTAAAAAACCTTTCCGTTCAAATAGCCAGGCTGACTTTGACCCCTCCTAGACAGACGCTAGCTATTAAAAGTCAATATCAGTAGTGCTGACACTGATACATTTCAAAACACTGCAGTTGCTGAAAATAATAAGTGCACCAAGGGTCTGAATGTTCCCTTCACGTGCATTTTATTTATTCATCTGTTAGTTTATGTAAGAAGTAAATAGAATAAAAGATCAATTGTAATAATCTTTAAGTGCATAACCACAAATACAATTTCCGTCTCAAAATAAAGTTTCATTAGATTACATCAGTATTACATCATGAATGGTACAGTCTAGCTCTAGTCTAGACCAGTGGTTCTCAACCTTTGTAACTTCAAGGAAATCAATGCAGGAAACAAATTTAATCTAGTGGAAACTTTTAGTAATGCATCCAAACTAAATCTTACTCATTTTTTTTAGATATCATACTCAAATTTGTAAAACAACTTGTTTAGATTTATGGCTTTGATATTCTTATGTTTTGGAAAATATATATTAATTTAAACATTTAAAATAGTATTTTTGTGCATTGTCCATAACAATAAACTAAAATTATAACTATATAACTTTATTTAAGTTCACTTTTTAAAACTTTTTTTCAATTCAGCATTAATCTACCAAGTGCTGTCTGTGCTCCAAAGCATTCAACATGTATGAACAACATGTTCATTTTCAGGTCTGCACTTAAAAAGTGAATAAATGGATTTAAGCTACTGCTTAAATATAATTTAGTACCATAAAATCTCCTAAAAATACAAATATTAAATAAAACATTATAGAACTAAAATAGTATTCATTTCATTTAAACATGTATATATTTATATATATTATCTCAAGATAATTCATGATTTTTTTTTTTAAATAAATTTTATTAAAACAAGCATTACACTAAAAAAAGGTTCACCGAGGTTCTATGTAGATATAGACTATATAGGGTTTTTGACTCAATTTTAATGAACCCTTATGCCAAAAAGGTTCTATTTGAGGAGAAATTTCTTAAATGATAGCTTAATACTTTCATGTTTAACCCTCTTGTGCTCTTCGTGTAGTGGTCTATCTTGAGGGCCCCCTTGAGTTCACTGCAGACCCCACTCCTTTGTTTGAGAACCATTGGTCTAAAAATAAATAAATAAATAAATAAATAAATAATTAATTCAGTAATTCATTAGTTATTTAATTTAATTTAATTAATTCATTAATCTAAATATCTGGACATGTGACCAAAAAAAGCCATTGGAAAAAGCACCCACGGTGTGGTTCCCATGAGCTGAGCTTTCAGAAAACATTGAGTACTTTCCAAGAGCAACAATTATATGTTATTGTGCTTTTGTTCATCATTACAGGCAATAAACAAGCTACTGTCATAACAAAATCTGTGTCAGAACAACAGTAGACACAAATCGTGAGAGAATGGAGGAAATGAATAGAAAGAATGAAAGAGAAAGATTCAATTAAAGAGTTTACGACAATTAATGTCTCTCACTTGAATGGCATGACAGTATGTGAGTGAGTGGACAGGAATTGTGGGTGATTATATCTTGCTGCATGAAGCTTTAATACAATAGAGACAGTGTTTTGAGTCTCTATTGAAATACATCTTGCAAGCACTCGCATGGGCAACACTTGCTCCAGAATACTGTTTCTGATTGGACAACTGTAATCTGAATTGTTGATGCACTTCATTTAACATTCTGAACAAATCAAAGAGCTTCATCTACCTGGAGGATATTGCAAAAACTCTCAATCATTAACACAAGACTGTCTGACTTGCAAAATCTTTTTAAGTTTCATGTCTGAGAGCAATTGGGAATCCTATCATTATAATACAATTCACTTGCAGTGGAACAGAATTAAAGCTTGTAGATTATAGGCTACAGAGCAACCTTGCAAAAATTCAATCCATACTACACTATGCATACATGAGTGTTTGTAAGATAGCAACATGAATGTGCAACTATAAAGAACATAATATATGTACAGAATATAGAAATGACGTGAGGTAAATAAAAGGTGTTGAGTGAGTCCAAACCTTGCTGCGGTGTTAGGGTCCATTCATACAGAACGCGTATTTGCGTTCCACTGTGCTTTTTTTCCATCATTTTTCTATGCAAACAAGCTCTAGACGGCCGTCTTTGACAGTTGGCTAGCACATAATGCCGTTGTACCATAACTTCTCTTGAGACCTTGCTTTTTTCCATTGCACTGCCATTCATCTTGCGTTTTAAAATGCAAAAACACATTCTGTTTGAACTGACCATGTTGCTAGGGGGGGGGGGGGGGGGGTTCTTAGAGAGGAAGCTTTACTGTACTGTAAATAATATACTGGTAAAATTATAGAATAACTCAAATAAGTAATATTTAATGTGTACATGTTTATTCATTTGGCGTCCAGCCATTTAAGGGCCAGTTTACGCCTGGCCACTTCATGCGTTTTTACTGATTGGATAGCTATCTGATTTGTTAAAACTTTTCCATTTACACTTGGCCACATACATGTGTCTCCGCAAAATGAATATAAATCCGATCTCCAATTCCCGCGCTTATGCAAATTTAACGGAATTCACGTCAATGAAAGCTTCAAGATCAAAGATCAGTCTCACTATTAATGAAGATGATTATGTGTTGAGAGTCTGCGACTTTTTTTCTGTTTCATTTGCGGCAGTTTGCATGTTGGCTTGCGGACGAGATACTCAGATAAATCTTATAACATGCTCTTACACGTTTATTTTTTTTTACCATTTAGGAGGAGCAAATTTTACATATGTGGTTTCAACAACCAGATGCATTTACACTCTTCCAGTTTTGTCTGGAATACGTCTCAAATCTTCCTGAAGTGATTTGAGTGATCATATTTAAATCTGTATCGAAAATGTTTCGAAAGGGCATTTACACATGATCTTCTCACGATGCAGAGATGCAGAGAAAATGCATGAAGTGACCAGGACCTAATACCTAATACATGAAATGTAGACCTACTCATTTTTCATAATGGCCTTTGGAAAAGTGTCTTTCAAAGTCAAACTTTCAAAGACTAGACTTTGACTAATGTGCAAGAATAAGAAGGATTAAAGCATCACAGAGACTAGCAAGGTGTAAAAGACATTTAAGAAAGATCAGAGAGGAACAGAAGGGGTGGGACTGGTAAGTCAACATCACGACTAACCTGTGAGTAGAGGAAGGACCAGAGGGGGGATTGGGATGAAAAGAAGGAGTGGACCATGAGTCGAGCGGGACAGCAGAGGATATAAAATGAAAAGAGGGAGCCGAGAGCCAAGGAGATTGGAAGGAAGTTGTACATCCAAGAAATGGAAACATATTGGACACTAAAATGGCCATAAACTCCCCAAGAGAGGTCAGGGTTATAGAAAACGGCTGGGGAGATTCAAAGAGGCAAGAAGGCTGTCAGCACAGCCATGGGGAACCAAGGTGCAACAGGTTCAGCAGAACTCAGAGAGAAGGGTGAGTCTGCTAAAGAAAAGAGATGTGGTTTATTATATGCGCACAGGGAGGCCAAGAGGAAGAGATACACACACACACACACACAGCTGATCTTCTGGGATTTCCATGCACAACCATCTCCAGGGTTTACAGATAATGTTACAAAAAAGAGAAAATATCTAGTGAGCGGCAATTCTGTGGGCGAAAATGCCTTGTTGATGCCAGAGTTTAGAGGAGAATGGCCAGACTGGTTCGAGCTGATAGAAAGGCAACAGTAACTCAAATAACCACCTATTACGACCAAGGTCCGCAGAAGAGCATCTCTTAACACATAATACGTCAAACCTTGAAGCAGATGGGCTACAGCAGCTGAAGACCACACCGGGTGCCACTCCTGTCAGATAAGAACAGGAAAATGAGGCTACAATTCGCACGGGCTCACCAAATTTGGACAATAGAAGATGTCTGGTCTGATGAATCTCAAATTCTGCTGGGACATTCGGGTGGTATAGGGTTTGAATTTGACGTAAACAACATGAAAGCATGGATTAATCCTGCCTTGTTTCAATTGTTCATGCTGGTGCTAACGTGTGATGCTGCAGGGAATTTTTTCTTGGCACACACTGGGCCTATTACTAATTGAGCATTGGCCATATTGTTATTGATCATGTCCATCCTTTTATGACCCTTGTGTAACCATCTTCTTATGGCTGCTGCATAACACGCCATGTCACAAAGCTCAAATCATCTCAAACTGGTTTCTTGAACATGACAATGTGTTCACTAAACTCAAATGGCCTCCACAGTTGATCAGATCTCAATTCAATACAGCAGCTTCGGGATGTGGTGGAACTGGAGATTCTCATCATGGATGTGCAGCCGACAAATCTGCAGCAACTGCGTGATGCTATCATGTCAATATGGACCAAAATCTCTGATGAATGTTTTTCCAGCACCTTGTTGAATCTGTGCCACAAAGAACTAAGACAGTTCTGAAGGCCAGTACCAACAAGGTGTACCTAATAAAGTGGCCAATGAGTGCATATAAGTCTTTGGGAAGTGCTGGAGGAGACTTTACAGAGCGTAGTGTCAATACAAGATCTTGACCAAAAAAGTAACGTACCTCCCGATGGCAATAACATCACAACATTTATTTCCATCAAGAGGTGAAACAATTTTTGGTCAGGATCTTGTATTGACAATGCAAGAGTCAAGCACCCTGGAAAGTCTACTTCAGCACATCCCAAGGACTTTCAATGAATTTAAGGTCTGGACTCAGAGGTGCCGATTCATGTATGAAAATGATTCTCCATCCCAACCATTCTTTCCCAGTTTGAGCCTGATGAATCTTGACATTGTCATCCTGGAATATGGCCATGCTGTGTCTTCCTTCATGGTTGTTTAAGAAATGAAAAGCTACACACTCCATCCATTAGAGTTAGAAGAACTGTTGCCAAACATATAACATGATAGAAACTATCATAAGATAAGATAATAATCACTGCAATTATGATACAATCATTGACTCTTAAGCATTAGCCTTTGAACAGTGACTTTTTTTTTCTTTTCTTTTTTTTGACCAGGCAGTGTATGTAGTACTGTTTTTTAATAAAGTTATATATATATTTTTAGTTATATTTCAGATATATTTTGTCCCAATTTACATTTTTTCACTTCGATCAGTAACCTCTAGCAACCATCATAAATGCCCTATTAACCACTAACATTCTAGCAACCTCTTAGCAACAAAACGTATACCTACATCTGTGTCATTATCTCAATCCAAACAAAGTAAATTCAGAGTAAATTCTCATAGATCTCATATATATCAGAGTTTCCAAGAAAGAGACTGTACGGCTCATCAATGCCTTCTTAAGCCGCAAAATAGATTCAAATAGAATATTTTTCTTTCTTGATCTTCCACGAAAGAAGATAAACCCTGACCTCTTCAGAAAGGGTCTGAAGCCTCTTAGATTACCTAGCTCACCACTAAAACTCAATCAAAGAAGCTTTTGTCAGGCTGTAGTGTCTGGCGAGAGTGAGTGAGCGCCACAGTGACCTTTCTACAATAGCAACTGTTCTACAATGTGAACTATTGAGCTTAACAGCAGCGAATAAGGCCTGTCCATTCTGAGGAGACAATTACATTCTCTAGGAAAGCAAGAGCCTACTCTGCGGCCAACCATCAAATACACAGGCTTTTCTGGATTGAAGCAGTCTATCTGGCCATTGCGAGGTCATCAGCTTTAAGGTGATAGAGCAGCAAAGACAAACAGCAGAGCCATTGTAAAATTCTTATGGCATCAGAGCTATCACAACAAGCACAGAGCCGCACAGACACGGGGCCAAAATCAACAGGCTCTCCATTCCTTTGGAACGGTCCAACATGATATTTACATTGGAAGAACACGAAGCAAGCACTTTGTGAACATGATCATAGAGACGAGTAAAGGTTACAGATTTAGGGCAATGCTCGGTAGATTTCGACCATGACGCTTTTCAGAGACAAACTCTGCATATGCGGCTGCATACAATGAACGATGTGTTTGACGGATCGTCTTGGCCGTCTGTTCTGGCCACACACACGAGAGAAATAAACCACTATGGAGTTGGCCTGAATAAATGATGTGTGCATGTCTAACTTAGTTGACATACGTACAGTACGTACCTCTGTGCAGTCCAAAAATGGGGAGTAACCAGCGGGTGGGATGATGGGAGGGCGTACATATGCGTTTAAGTGGCGAATACGGTGTGGGTCACAGGCCAGATTAAAAGACCCATAAGAGGATTGATATTTGAACAATCCTGTTTTTCTTGTCTTTCAGAAAGGCTGACTGCTTCCTCGTGTTGTCGAGATCTGTCATGGTATTAAAAATGCCTTCAGGGGCTCCTTCAGATTAACTCCCTGTGAAAACCAAGGATGTCTCTGAACATTTATGGGGGTTTAAAGAAATATTTTACTCAAAAATGAGAATTCTGTCATTATTTCACTTTCCCGTCATCCAAATCCACATGACTCATATCCAAAATGACACAAAAAAGCCCCATAAAAGTACCGTAGTACAAGTCTTCTGAAGAGCTCTGTAAGAGAAACAGAATTTAAGTCAATATTCAGTTACATCAGTTCAGTTCACAAAACTGATCTGAATGATTCATTCACAAATCATTTGTTAAGAGCGCACTGGATTTTCAGTGAATAACAACTTCAAGGTATGGCTTTAGTAGACTTGGAATATAGTAGTATAAACTACTTTTACAATATTTTATGGTACTAATGTGCTTCTCCCATTAATTGTTATGGCATGGAAAGCACTAGTAAATTATATAAAAAAAGTTTCCTTTCGTGCTGAGACGGGTTTGGAACATGAGAATGAATAAATGATAACCAAATTTTCATGTTAAATTGACGGAAGTACACTAGACATCGTGCGCAGACCGTGATGCTGCCAGGATCACAATAATCTTTGATCTGTGATCCAGAATTTGCTCTGCCACTTTATTGGTCAACAGGGTCATTTTGGAGGTTTGGCAGTCTTCCCTGACCTTCTTCTGTTCCCAGACAGAAAGCAAATTGACAAATGAAAAGACTGATAAACAAACACGCAGACGGCTTCATAGGACATCTGAACACGCTAAGATCCGCTACAGTGCCCTCGGCTTTGTGGGCCAGACGGTCGTGCCAACCATCTTGGTTGGTTGACCACCCATGTTTACAGAACACTAACCCATCCAGAAGAAATCAATAATGTGGATTCATCACATGCTTTGACGTAAATGTGGCATGAACTGACAATTTGAAAAATTTCCAGAAAAACATCAAGGTGGTTTTGGATCTATTCAGTTTTCCATGTCCTATAATGGTAAAAGCTGAGAAGTTCAGTTTGCGAGGACATTATTACACGTATGGCAACATTATATCTTGATGACATTGTGCAGATGAATATAAAACACTCATAAAATGTAGGCCAAGAAAAGCATCTCTATGGAGGACTAAGGTGCAGCAGCTGTTGTTCTCTCTTCGTTTTTATATTGTTGTTGGCGCCCTCTGCTGGGTAAGAGTTCTCGACACAACTGAAGCATACTGAGGACACTGTTGTCTCGGAGCTTTACAATTGTTGCTAGATATTGTACAATTTAACTCCGGTCAAAATTTGCCTAAAAAATATCAACTGTCTTTCATGTCAGACTACACGATACATCATAGCTAACTCATGTCATGATTGAAAGCCTTTGTATCCATTCAGCATCTCTCTTTATGTACAGTATCTATCTACCTATCTATCTATATAGTATCTCTATACAGTATATATCTACCTATAGTATTTATACAGTATCCATCTATATCTTTATAGTATTTATAAAGTATCGATCTATCCATCTATCTATATAGTTTCTCTATCTACACAGTAACTACATACTTATCTATCCATATATCTATATCTATACAGTATTTATCTACCTATCTATACCGTATCTCTTTCTATACAGTACCTATGCATCCAACCATCCATCCAGTATCTCTATATATACAGTATCTACCTGTTTGTATACAGTGTTTCGCTTTACATTCAATATCTATATCTATCCATCCATCCATCCATCCATTAATACATTATCTACCTATCTATCTATACAGTATCTGTCTTTCTATACAATTTATATCTACCCATATATCTATACTGTATTTACCTATCTACATATGGTCTATCTCAGGGGTTTTCAAACTTTTTGTGTGTGTGGACCACTATTTGTAATCAAGAATTTTCGCGGACCACCTCATACACATAATAAAATATGTCTACACAGAGTCCTACCTGAATTAATCTGCACCTCTAAATAGGCTTACTAGTTCTAAAACTATCATTGGTCATCACATCAGTACAACAGGCTTGTTAAAAGAAAGTTTACTGCACACAACGGCTGCCACATATTTAATTTATTTATTTACTCAAGCGCCCGAGGGCATAATCAGGTTCATTTGAACAACAGGCTTATTTCCATAGCAATGGAGTATGAAATCTATACAGTAATAAGAACAGTGGAATATAGTCAACATTTCAAAACCTTTGGTGATTTTAGGGGATTATTAATCTTCAGAGTTTTACAAGTCCTCAAAAAGTGAGTTTGTCCACTTAACAGCACATCCGCAAAACATTTCAGAAACGCGAGATCAAGAAACTAACTGGAAATTAAAATAATAACAGGCCTTATTCATTCCATTTATAAACATTTCGTTTCATATAAACTGCCTATGCCTAACTGTGCGTTCACACCGGACGCGAGCGCGTCAAATTCAAAAAGGGATCATTATGTCAAATTCGCGCCTGCCGCGTCTAGTGATACGCTTGACCACTTTGTATCAATTCGCGCGTAAAAACAAAAGTTTGAAGCGAAATTTCGTCCGGTGTGAACGCACCATTAAAGGCTATGCGTGTGATGTGATAATGAAAACATAGCCTCTGCCCTTTTCTCTTCAGAGAACCTGTTGCTATCCACAGAACCAATGTTGTGGTTCTAACGGCACTGAACTTGAATGTCACGGCCGAACACCACTAGGCTTTTTTAGTAATCACACAATAACTTGACAGTTTAATTAAAATGTTACATCAATATAGGCCTACATATTCTTTTTACTTTTTTTTATGTGAATTTCCTGGTAAAATGAAGGTAAAAAAATATTATTTAATTTTGCCTTTCCACGGACCACCTGCAGTACCCTCACGGACCACTAGTGGTCCGCGGACCACAGTTTGGGAATCGCTGGTCTATCTATCAAATTATCTATTGAAAATTGGATATACTGTAGAAACATAAATCATTGAACTTTTTCTCTATTGCAAAAAGAGAAATTTACATTACTTTAGCTGTGGAATAAAATGAAAATAAATATTGAAAAATTCTAACAATGAACGTATAAAACAGTCCTTGTGAGGTTTGGAGATAATGAATTCAAATGACTTCATAGTTCAACTGCATCTCTTGAAGAAGTCTCACCCTATCACATTTATGCATGTGCAGACAGAGAATGAATTATTAAGAATTTGAGAATCCTCACAGGCGCTGTCCCTGCAGTAGAGAAACCTCTGCTAGATCAATATCTCCTTCACCTAGTGTCACTAGACAAGCACTGGGAAATTGCTGCTGTACAAAATAAAAAAGTTCCAATTTCACTCTAGGTCAAAGCTATTACATTTCCAAAATATCAGACTCAAAATGCCCAATCCTATCCAGGATTTTCTATGTATCTCCAGTGTATGGAAATACAATAAAATTGCAGGTTTAGTCTCGAGTGGACCTTTCCTTCACTTTTGCTGCATTTCAATTTGCAAGATGGTAACTATGGAAACGCATGAAATGTTGACTAGATGATTTGAGGGGTTAATACTGTCTTCACATTTTAGACTCAGGTTATAGACTGTGAGAAAGAACAGGTTCATGATATTTCTCCTTATACTACAGGGCTGTTGAATGCTTGATTCTGATTGGTTGACGAACGTTCTAAGGTGTGCAATTATTTTCAGGGAAATGCATGGGTAAAGTAGTTCCAGGTCTTGACCGCATCACAGTTCCAAATCACTTCGCCAAATGATTTCGGTTATTTCAAAGGTCTTTACAGCCTAGCCTACAACAGCAAAAGAACCAAAAACCATGAGACCCCCTGAAAGCCTCAAAAGCTAAATTTGAAGGGAGTCTCAAATTTTGCAAAAAAAATAAAAATACAATATTTTATTGTTGCCAGTGTTAATCTCGTTAACGAAAACTATGACGAAAAATGTACGTTGATTACCTTTTTTCCCCCTAACTAAGACAAGACGATGAGAGACGACATACCCACGTCATTAAACGATAACTGTGACTATATCAATATCGTTGACAAAAAAGGACGAGACTGAAATGTGTTTAAAAAAAATTAAAACTTGACCAAAACCACTTATTTTTTGTCGAATAAAGGAGGAGACAACACATTACAGACTGTTTTTACGAGCGTTGAGATGGTCCTCACTGCAGAACACGAAATCCAGGGGGAGGAGTTGGATCCAGATCCAACTCCTCCCACCTTACATATACCTAAACCTACCCATCTCCACCCCCTGATCCCTAAACCCACCCCTAAACCTACCAATCTCCACCCCTTAAATCTGGATCCAACTCCGCCCCCTGGATCTCGTGTACTGCAGTGAGGTGCTTCTGGTAGCGTTCATGCTTAGGTTGGTAGATTTCAATAATGTAAACCCCAGTCAGAGCTCTTCTGTTAAAAGAGCACGTTTTCTACCCGGTCTTTTCAATAGTATCTGGCAACCATGTGCGCGCCGGCGCGCTTCTGCTGGGTAGGGTTGCACCAGCGTTCGTAAGTTCTTTCTTAAATTGGAACGTTAAGTCCAGAATAGAGGCTAGAGTAACAATAGGTTACTGTCGTAACCCCGGTTCTCTGAAACATCGAGTAGAGAGATCCACCTATGGGAAGGGCATCCGTACCTGACCTCTGCAGAAGCATCCAATTGCACCAAGTCTGGCTAGACAGACAGAAGCGTGCCGTGCAGCCAATGCCAGGTAAGGCCCCGCCCCCTTACCTAGGGGCACATAACGGCTGCAAGCGCTGCTATTCTAAGTCTATTCGCATCTCGTGCGGCAAGCGGGGCAAAGCTGGTGGATCTCTCCCCTCGATGTTTCAGAGAACCGGGGTTACGACAGTAACCTATTGTTCTCTTTCATCATCTCGTGTTCGAGATCCACCTATGGGAGAGACATGGACAGCTCCCCGATTACCCAATACACTCACAGTGAGGTTCTGAAAGCCAGAGAAGGACGGTCGCCCCAGGGAGGCGGTGCCTGACACGTCCCATAATCATGAACCTGCAATCCTGACGCACTCACATGACAGCTGTGCACACGCAGGATATGAAACATGTATGCAGCACACACACGATAATAACGCCAGCAACACCAATGTGCATATAAATACACCCAGAAAAGGAATGGAAATGCATGCTTGGTGACAGGAATGTGCATGGCCTGCCAGCCCATTCACTACTATTTGTTACTTCCAACGGGGTTGCAGGGAAGGGCTAAGAAGACTGCCATGGGGGGGGGGGGGGGGGGGGGGGGGTTGTTACGGGGCCTTTCCTTGCCCTGGTGGAAATGTCGTCCCATGGCAGGTGGGTTAGGCAAACGCGCAGGGGGTGCCTGGCGTGGGGCCGCCTTCCTAGAAAGGCATAACTTGAAGGCCTCATCCTCCTTTTTGTCGTCACACCGTTGTTACATCAATGCGACGGCGGGGCCAAAGAGAGCCCGGCCGGGCTCCACCGACGCGCCCGCGATGCGCTGCTTCTCGCTGTCAGGAAGGCCCGACAGGTTAAGCCAGAGCGCGCGCTCTCCCACCACAGAAAGCACCAAAGAGCGCTCGCAGGCTTGGACGGCCTGCCGAGCATTACGGAGGACGAGGTCGTTCACCGTGAGGATCTCCTTCCACAAGGGTAGAGAAGGAGTTCCCTTTTCCAGCTGTTGCCCTAATTCGTCCAAAATCGCCACCTGGTAAGCGGAGAGGAGTGAAGAAACATTCAGGGCCCTGACAGCCAAGGCAGAGGACTTGTATGCGGCCTGGTGAACTGAGGCAGAAAAACGGTCCATCTTGTTGGGCAAGACCGGCTTAGGGGGAGCGAGCAGCCCGCCCTGAGCGGGGTTAAGGTGCCTGGCGATGGAAGGCTCGATGGCGGGGGGGTCACCCATACCATGAGCTGCCATATCCTTCACCTCAAGGCCCGTGAGACCGTGTTTGAAGTCGAGCGGGTTGCTCCAATTGTGCCTCATGTGCTTCGCACACGCTGGAAGGATGGGGAAGAGTTGAAAGAGCCGGCCACTCAATGTTGAGACGAGCCCGTGGCAGGCGCTAGCCTGGGGAACGCCAGAGGGGGGGGATGGCCTCCTCGTCCTCTGAGACCCCAAGAAGGGCCACGTCATCCTCATCGCCGGAACCGGCCGGTTCGTCGACGAGCGTGAGGTTGCCCGCGAAGATGTCCTCTTCGGGGAATGCAGGATTTGGCTGGTCAGCCCAAATAAGTGCGGAGGGGCCCCGGGAGTCCCCTGGTAGTGCGTCGTCGTCACCGTGTCCCCCATCCGAGTCAGAAAGGCCGAGCTCGGAGCACTGGGTCGCTGCAAGCTTCTTGGGCAGCATAAGGCAATGACTGCAACCACGCAGAACGGGTGAAGGTCCTGAGCGCACCACACGCGGCCGGGCAGGCCCGTGATAGGCTGTTCCCCAGAGAAGCGGCAGGTTTAGACAGCGACATACCGGAGAAGAACTCAGAAAAATCCGTGGCGGGCAGCCGTGGAAGGAGGAGAAGGTGAAAAACGGCGAGAGCGTGGGCGGCTCCGAATGCAGAACACAGCAGAAGGCTGAAAAGACGACTGTCACGTCTGGCGGAGGCTGATCAGGCGATATGTCCTCCTGAAGACACGAAAGTGAACAGCGTAATCCAAGCGAACTGTGTCAGTGCAGAGATCGCGAGACACGAATGTCAACTGGAGAATAGCAGCATTCTGCAATCTTAATTTGAGATTTTCTGTGAGATTTTGAGTGTCTTTCAGTCGGTCTCCGTTCTGTCACGAGCCGCTTGCGCTGTTTGTGCGTCTAAATCTGCGAACAAAATGCAGGCTGATATTGTCACACCACGATCGGTCATACTGCAGGCTCTCATTTGCAAGTGCACTGATTGCGTGCCAGTCTCCGATAGGCTATGGCAGGCTACCTGGCATTTATTCCAGTAGCACCTCACTGCAGTACACGAGATCCAGGGGCCGGAGTTGGATCCAGATATAAGGGGTGGGTTTAGGGATCAGGGGGTGGAAATGGGTAGGTTTAGGTATATGTAAGGTGGGAGGAGTTGGATCTGGATCCAACTCCTCCCCCTGGATGTCGTGTTCTGCAGTGAGGACCATCTCATTTATTCTCAGTTGATTGCTCTTGTAAGTGCGCCAGATTGGTGCCAATTATGTGCAAGTTGTCATGTCTGCATTGTAATGCACAATTTTGCCTCTCCTTGTTATAAAACAACGTGCATCCAAACAACTTTAGCCAATGCAACCTCCTATGTCAGTGTTGCTTTACGAATACTCTAGCATATGATATTGCATTTGCGTTTGTTTGAAATGTAACATTATGCAAAATAATTCTTGAATCATTTCTTATTTAAGCCCATTCCCGTTTCGAATATGTGATTGTGTATTGTCAACAATAAGCATAAACATTCTGCATTTCCATTTTGTAGTGTGGATCATTCATTGCGACATTTAAACTGATTCTCATGTTTAAGAATATGTTATCTGATAAAATACTTCATGCTACTGCCCACTGATATGCTTTTAAAGCTACTGATGTCCATTTTTTTGGCCTTTTGGGGGGGGGGGCATAAATTAAGTAGCCTACCCATTTCTCCAGGCACCTCTACATCACTGAGCATATTGGATTATCAAAATTTGTTAAGTGTGTGCGTGTGTGTGTTGTCATGTAGGCTATAGACTGATTGTCTTGGCTTGCATCCATGAAATATTGTAATATTATAGGCCTACTGCATATTGAGAAAATTTAGATCGGTATTGCGCAACAATCGGGAGATGGGGCCAGGGATTATTATAGGCCAGGCATAAAACATTTAGCATTTACTTGTATGCTTGTATGTTTTTGTTTTTTTGGTTGTGAAAAAGGTCAAAGACCTCTGAATCAAAGGTAGAGCAACTCTGGTGAAGCACTTGACAGTATTTTGGAAAGTGATAAAGCATCTAAGTAATGTGAGAGTTGTGAATGTTTATGCTCTTCTGACTTGCAGCCTGTTTTGTAGTTCATACATTTTGCTAAAAGGTTAATGAGCATGTCTGTTGATCGAAAATCATGCATTATATTGTGATCATATGGCAAATGTTTTCATTTCAAACTTAAGACAAAAAGCATATAGCATAGAGGAATACCATCCACAACATCAAAATATAAGACAGTTGAGGGAAACCAGCAAGTAACTTTTTTTTTTTAAACATACTTTATTGTATGCATGCGGTCCAGTTGAGAGATGAAGGTGCCTGATTGAATGATTGATGTTAGTGGAATTACAATTATGAAGACAATAAAAAAATAAAACATATCTATCCATACTACATCAATTATTAAAGCATAATTTTTTTAAACATTAACAAAGAAAACCAACCCAGAAAAAACAACAATCAATCAATCAATCCTGAAAAAAACAAACAAAACAAACTCAAGACATAAACAATGACACTAACAATTATTTCGGTAACACTTTACAATAAGGTCTCATTTGTTAATATTAGTTTATAAAAATACAGTTGTTCATTGTTTGTTCATGTTAGTTTACAGTGCATTAACTAATGTTAACAAATACAATTTTTGATTTTGTAAATGTTGAAATTAACATTATCTAAGATTAATAAATGCTGTAAAAGTATTGTTCATTCTTTGTTTATCATGTTAACTCAATTTGTTAACTAATGAAACCTTATTGTAAAGTGTTACCACTCAGTCGAGTGATTTCCTCTGTGTTAGAGGACAAAACAGAGCTATCTTAAATCATAATCATTTTAATTATGATTAAAACATACATTATAATTTTTTTTTAATCATTAGGTTTGTGCACAGGGAACTATCAAAGCAACTGCGATTCCCGAAACCAAAACAACATGAAATGAAATAATGCACAAATATTATTTAGGAAGTGTTATCTTAAATATATTTAAGCACTTATTACTTATAAGTATAATGTCAACAACCATTAGTTAAATGATGCAGTACACCTGAAAAGAATTGTGAAGAAAAATTGTTCAAATTGTTCAGCACACAGAAAAAGAAAAAAAAATCAAAGACATCCTTACAGCAGTTTTCACTAGTTTAACACAAAATGTAAGCCCCCTTTAGTCATTTTGAACCCAAGTCATTGTTAAACTCAGTAAAAAAAATACACTAATTTAAACTCAACAAGATGTGCAAAGTACATGGTATTTGACATATACGATCTATTTCCCCTCATAGGAATACTCTGCTTTAAGAACTCATTGTTTGGCAAAATTTTAATTCAAGATTGAAGATCAATTGAACGTGAATGATATTTTCATTTGGAATTTGTGCTGATCAAGAAAAAAAAAAGCCTGTAAATGGAATTCAAATATAAATTTTCATGAAAACAAATTAAAATGTGCTTATAATAGACTCATGAACACAAATCTAAGGTAAACAATTCGCATCACTAGTACATTTGTACTAGTTTATACATTATACATGTATACTACATTATAAAAACATTTATTTTAACTAGAAATTAGTGAGGGTTTGTCTTCTAATTAAAAACAGTTCTGAAATGTGTTAGTTAACGAGTCCCTCATTATTCTCTGTACAAAGTTAAATAGCAAGAAAATGACTGTTCATAGGCCAAAATATACACAAATGTACACAAAATCTCAGTGATATCTGCAGTACAGATGGCAGCTGCATTGTTTCAGGCAAAGATGATTATTGGACTTAATGAGATGATTGTGAGTTATTCACTATATGGGCAGAGCAATGTTTTCATGTCTGTAAAATAAAAGCTCTGTACTTTGCTGAAATAGTAAGTCATATTCTTGAAATATTTAGACATGCAGCAAATGT
Organism: Squalius cephalus; assembly: GCF_949319135.1. Classification (NCBI taxonomy): domain Eukaryota; kingdom Metazoa; phylum Chordata; class Actinopteri; order Cypriniformes; family Leuciscidae; genus Squalius; species Squalius cephalus. Next base: position 15,671,155 of record NC_137141.1, on the reverse strand, counting down.
GGAGATCTGGAAATATGCTGTAGTGTTTTGCGAGGGGTCTGTGGTGTGTTTTCCCTTTCTACATAATCATTCTTACTGAATATGTTTCAATTTCAAAATATTGCCCAAATGGGCAATAAATGTAAACGAAAACTAGTTCAGGGTTGAACTTTCTCTCGTTCAACAAGTGCAACCTGTGACCCTCCCTCTCTTCCTGGTTCCTCACTGATGAGTGCACTCGTCTGGCTTCTCGTTTTGAGGACTGTCCACTGTGCTCTCATTCTTCTGCTCGACTGCCACCTGCAGGACAACAGAAGCAAGTGCAAGTGAGTAGTTGAGTAGTAGCAAATGCTTGCCACAAGGAGGCAGTCGATTACAAGGCAAGGAATGTGGGAGTAATGACCTAGTAGTGTAAACGGAACGACCTAATCTCAGGCATCAACTGTTTCCACATGCTCATCCCATTTCAATCTGCCCATGACTGACCTCACTGGGGTTCAGACACCTTCTGCCACTGTCCTGCCATGCAGCTATGATGCATTTATCATATACAGCAAGATGCTTCATCAGCAGGTTTCGCTGTCATTCCTATACGGAGGTTACAGGCAGAGTTTTACATCTTGTTCCTGCCGCCCTGCTGTTTGTTGCGCACCTCTGCTCAGTGATGAATCACTCCCTGTGGCTGCTGAACAGTAATAGGAACAGATGTTTGTAGAAAACAGCTCCAGCCACCTTAATGACATGTTCGGAATGCAGTAGGGAAAACAAGCTCTGGCAGCTGACACAGCAGGTTGCTTGAGCGTGACAACTTGTCTTTCAGTGGCTTTGTCACAAGGGTACATGACATTTAGCTCAGACCCATCCCGAAGGGCTTGAAAATCACCACTAAATAACCAGATTCAATTACCGGTTTCCTAAAGTGTGATTTTGAGGGTGAGGACAGGTGTATAACATCTAACAAGGTATAAACATAGTTTTAATCACTGCGCTAACGCATATTTAGTGGAGAGTGGGGTAAGATGTGCCAACCTTTAGCAAATGTGCAAAATGTGTCATGTGACCGTATACAGTATTTAGAAAGAACCAATCATATAAAACTACCTAGTTATATTATATATAAAAATACATATTTTACATTTTACACTGATTTTTATATTAATACTATTACAAATACTATAACTAATACACAATATTATAAATAAAATGTATTAATTAATATTAACTTTTTTTGTGGCTGGTTAATGAAAATCTGAGTAATCTGGAGCAAAATAAGACATTGGATTGTGCATTAATAAATCACTTTATGTTAAAAATGTTATATTTATACTGATTCAATGTGGCACAGTGTACCCCTAAGGTGTGGAAAGTTTTGTTAGTTTGACCGCATTGCTCCTTGCCTAGAGGACAACTTAAGTAAAAGGTGGCACAGCTTTCTCCACCTTTCCCTCACGCACAAACACACACACACAATACCTGATAGGAGTAATGTGATTTGTAGGTGATCCATTTCTTCAAGTCAGTTCTGTCCCCCACGGACAGAGAGCGAACGGTGGCTTTGGACGCAGAAGCAGAGGGCATGTCAAACTCAACCTCTACCAGGCACTCAAATTTAGGAGGCACCTCCCAATCTGAGCCCAGCTCCAGACGACAGAAGAACGTATGAGGATGTCCCAGTGCTACAAAAAATACCATCCACAACCATTTTAATGTAATGTATGCAATATTAAAGCAAATCATTAATTAATGCAAATTACTACAGTACATGGCATTTTAGATGAAGGACCTGAGCTGCGTAATATATAATTTATCATTAGCACAGAACTGGCCTCGATTCTGCTAAAATGAACTGAAGATAACTCAAGAAATGTCAGGTGTGCCAGACTTGATGTCAGTGAGGCCAGAAACAGTTTTGGTTTATGTTCATCTTGATGGCGACACATGTTTGAATATGCAAAAAAAAAAAAAAAGCTAATATTATTAAATGCTATATTATATATATCACTAATAACAGTGAAACTTAAACATATCCTTTAAAATTGCTCTTGTAAAGCTAGTGTATGGGTTCAGAAGACTATAGCTCACGAGTCATGTGAACTACTTTTTTGATACTTATTATAGTGTTTTTTGTCCTTTTAGGAGCCTGACATTCTTCAAAATATCTAATTTTATAGTCTATTGAAAAATTTATGTCATATGGGTTTGGAAGGACATGAGGGTGAGTAAATTAACTTTTTTCAATTGTCAATTTTTTTCCTTGAAACATTACAGAGAACAGAGTCAAAAACTCATTGCACTGAATTGTAAAGCTCAAAGATGTCAGACAGTGAGTCAGTGAATTAACAGATAATGACAGCTTGAGCTTTGTCTAACCAATCAGATTCATGCAGGGGGAGGGTACCCTGCTGATGTACTATTGAAAAGCCTAAAGCACTGGCCATTGTCAGAAAAAAATACCAGCACTGGCTACAATGCAAATGCTATGACAACAGAAAATCAACAAAAAGGATAAAAGATTATTTCTACACCACTGCACTTGCTTTGAGAGTCAATACTGCATTAGAGGCATGGCTTGTTACCGCAGCATTGTGATTTGGGGGTTTGTGAGGATTTATTCAGCAGCATCAAAACATAAAAATCCTTAATCTACTATCTTTAATAATATTCTCATCATGATAATAGAGAAAAACACAGTAAAATAAGAGTAGTGTTTTCAAATATTGCCATAATTTCATAATCTTTCAAACAGAGCAATGGCAAAAATCATTACAATGTGACAAAATTGTTGGTTCATTTACTGACTTGATTGATCTAACCTCCATCTAATGAAATACAGTAGCTAGATAAAACAAAACAGCTCTAACACAGCTTTGATATTGCATAAGAGTAACAGAGGAGAACAAGATCATTTTAACCTGAAATGTTCAGAGCGCATCATGGCTATTCTACGCTAATGCTATATCAATAAATTGACCAAAAAACAAACAAACAAACAGGGAAGACCATGAGTACTCTCAGTGACAGCAATTGATTCATTATGAAAACACAAAAATTGTGTGACTTCTCAACTACTTTTTTAACTTCAAAACAACCAAGGATACCTTCCTGCATTCAAAACTTTTTCAAGAGCCAAGAAAATTCCTGTTGTCACATCATTTGACACCATAGCTACCTCAAATTCAAACCTAAGTTCTCACCTGAGTTCTTGTCTGGCAGGCGACTAATCCTCCACACCACAGACCTAAAGGCCTGTTCGTATTTAGCCGTGCCGATCGTGACCCGCATGGCTGGTTCTGACCCTGATGTGCTGGTTGAACCAAAGCTGGCTCCTTTATTGAACCGAGCCTTCAGGGACTTTTCTCCCGTCACACTCTCCCGCCTAAAGTTCTTTGCCCAAATTTCTGGTATGGGGTAACGGATAGCAACGTTCTCACAAGGTATTAAAGTTAAAGGATCCCGATTGGATGAGAATCCCGTTGACATCACCAGCCAGGACTGAACCTCCACTTCCGCACCCCTGACGCAAGCGACTGTTCTCAGGGTGAAGGGAAGGGATTTTTCTGCGAACGCAGTGCGGAAACGCAGTAGTTCAAAGCGACGACCAACCGGTGGACTAAATGTAATGGCACGGGACTCTGTGAACTCTAACTGGTCTGCACACTCATGCAGCCGACAATCCCGCAGTTGAATCCAACGTGATGTTGTGTTGGGAATTATGTCATGCCGAGAAACCACCTCTTTACCTTTGACCTGGACATCATTTAGGCCGATACTACAAGGTGGAGATCCATTCAAGAATGCTAGCATGTTCACTCGGGTCAAAACTAGCTGCTCCAAGATACGGCTGTCCCCTTTGGACAGAATCCCATAAAAGTTATCTCTCACCTCCACGTGGACCTCCTCGTCAGTGTAAGTCGTTGGCCAGTTGAGACATTCTTGATCCACTGAGAGTCCTACAAGCCTCTCCTGCAGAGCATGACGAAAGCTCAAGAAGTCCTGGTAGTTTGTGGTCCCAAGTTTCACCACTTGCTCTCTTACAGGCAAATGAACCACAGTGACCTTGGGCTGGATCTTCCTCTTCTCCTTGTAAACCACATTGTCTAAACTGATGGTATGAACCCGGCCGTTCTCGTCGTAGTTCTGGAGCTTGGGTTCAGATATCTCATGCTGGGAGTTCAGCTGGAACTCTTTGAAGGGCTTTTCCAGCCCTTTCTCATAGAAAAGTTGCAGCTGGCCACTGTTCGTCAATCTGACAAATATTGGTCCCCAGTGACGTGAGGACATGATGTTCTTCTTCTCAGGGATGCGCAGGAGCATGGGCCAGCCTTCCTGAGGAGTCATGTGGTCTGGTTCATAGGTGGAATCATCTGAGCAAACTTCATCCACCGAATCATCTGGTAGTGTAGGACTACCGTCATGGTCAGGGTCAGAGATGTGTATATTCTTGAGTTGATCCAGACCATCCACAGGAAAACCTGGTGGGGCACTATCTTTTCCAATTGAAGAGTCCTTCTGAGCTGAAAAAAGCAAAATAGATTCCTTTTTGATTTCATCATCTTGATACTCAAAGAATGGTGAGCTGAAGCTGGACATATTCTGTGCCTCTGGACACAAGCCAATGCCTTGGGACGTTTTCAGGTCTGTTTTGTCAAAAAAGGCACTGAAAGGGTTAATAGGAGAAGGTTGTAGGTTGGAGAACTCATCATCGAGGAAAGGGTTCTTCTTGTTATAAGGGACACTGCTGTTCGATAGTGTGTTATCAAAGGCAAAGATGGAATTGGTGCCATTAGGGGCCAAGTCCAGGATGTGTCTCTCTGTCATCTGACCAAAAATGGAAGAGGAAATCAAGTTGCTGTTGGCATCCTGCAGTGGAGAATTGTTGAGATTATCCAGTTTTATATTAGAAGGTCTCCCTGGAGACTGGATGTCTTCCTCATCATCAAAAGTAACCCAACTGGTAAAGTGGTTGGAGGTGACATATGAATGGCCATTAGTGTGTTGGTTATTTGCTGTCCAGCTGAATGAATCCATGGTTATTTCTTCATCCTCTTGGCACACAGAAGAATCTATCAATAAATAAAGACAGAGCTGTTTTAACACTTTCAGATCAAATTTGAGCATATTTGACATATAATTCATTTTATAACAGAAGCATTCTCTCACAGGAATCAACAGAAACAAAGGCACGTCATATTTATGAGAGGCAGACATAACGTTATAAACAAGAAAATGGATGACATCCTTGGTGTTTCCACTGCCTTTTGAGTTTATTTCTGAAACCTATTTCTGAAAAGTCACAATGGTCGGACTATTTAGGTCTAAATAAAGAAAAAAGCTGGAAAGAAAGACATTTCCACTAACAGAAAGCAGACAGCTTCTAATCAACTACGATTCACAAGCACTTATACATACAATTACTCTCTTTCACATGCTACGCATTAATTTCAATACAGATATATTAATATTTCATAACAAGAGGTGTAAGTGACTTTACGTTGTGTTACAGTACGTTGAGTTGTGATTTTTTTTGCACTAGGACAAAAACAAATCTTTATAGTTACACCAAGGTCACAGAAGATAGTGGCTACAAGTACCACAAGAGCTTGAATTACTTTGTGAAATTCCCCTACTTAGCTGTGAATAATTTGACTATTTACTACATTATAGACATTCTTGCTGTTAGATTTTTTTTTTTTTTTTTTTTTTTTACCCTAATTCACATTTATTTAATAATTTATTGTAATTCCTATGAAGCAGTTCAACACAGCCTTCATTTTGACTCGGTAAGTACGATTACATGCACTTCAAAAGATTGATTTCACACAAAAACAGTTTTTTTTTTATGTCATGTAAACAAGTTTAATTTAAAAAGGAGACACTGATTATAAATGTACCTTAGGCAAATAAGCATAAATAAGAGTGATAGCAAAAATGATCATCCATTCATTAATGAATCCTTCTGCTCTCTTGGTACTTGAAAATCAAGCTCAAACTCTTGTCTGTTCCAGTTCTTCAATGCCAAATTAGAGAGAGTCTTTACCTGTTGCTAGGCACCAGCATTCCCCACCTCAGACCTACTTTCTCTGCCAATGCAACAAAGCACTCAGTGAATGGTCTGTCTCACAGGCTGAAAACTGGCATGACTGCACTATGCAATGAGAGCATATATGCACTCCCAGACTTTGACACATGCTAATTTACAAACAACAATGATAAGATCTGAAATAGAAGTATAAACCAAATCAAAAGCCACAAACAACCATTTTTATGATCTGTAATAGAATTATAGAGCAAAATCCATAAACAGCTAATAATGTGTACTTGAATTGTTCAGGCTACCTTTTCCCAGTCTCTTAAAACATTTACTATTTAATGTGAGAGAGTGTGCACGCTATGGCTTGTGGCTTTGCTAATCTTCTCATATTAGTTCAACAGGGTTTATCACACTACAAATCTACTCAACTGAAACAGTTCCTATAACAGAAAGTAATAAAAGACTACAATACACAACATGTGCACACACAGAAGCGACCACAGACATAAAGAGACTTCAAGACTCAGATATTATCAGCCCTGGAGGAAGGAGGTTAAAAGATTATCCCAGCTCAGAAAAAAAAATGATTCCTGTGAATGCAATGCCCCGAACATGAATACTTATGAACAGAATCTGCACACCTTCAAAGCAAGTTTGATCATGTTCTTACAAGAGCTACATCAAATCAGCCAGAGGGTGAGATACAAATTGTAACCATCAGAACAAAGGTTCAAGGTCCAACCAAGTTCAAGTTAAATTCACAAAAAAAAAAAATCTAACAAATTGACAATATTATCAATATTTTTTTCTTCCAACAAAGCTGCAGTTTAATCGCAAAACACACGTATACACTGCAAAATTCGTTTTCTTATTCAATATATATATTTTTCCAGTAAAATAATAATAATACTTTAATCATCCTTAAAACATGACCAATTTGCTTAAGCAAAACTGCTTAAGTTACTTTCTGAGATTATATCTCAAATTATAACAAGAACAACAGTATCTTACACAACCTTGCTTCTCAAGTTTGAAATAATTTTTTTGCAGTCTAGAGATTCCGTTCTACTAAGTAAATCATAAAAAAGCAAAAGCCTGTTGCTAAGCATCAACCTACTGGTATTTCTTCAAACTTCTAGCTCTAAGTAAAACTCAGCATGGATAGAGTGCTGATCCTGAGGCTGTATAAGCTATGCCAAGTGGGATTCCAACACCCCGCTTCTTTTTTAAAACAAACTACACAAACTTAAATCTTAAAATACAGAATTGAAAGATGATTGCATGCTTAATCAGCAATAAAAGATGCCCAAGTTATATGTTTCTTAAAAGAGGAAGGAAGAATGGTGAAAATCAAAACTCATATCGCAACAATGTTGATCCAGAAGCATTTATAAGCCAACGTCAGCCAAAACTTTGATACAAACACTCTATGCAAAGCCTGCCACAAAGCAACAGTGCAGGGAAAGAGACTCACCAGTACAGCAGTCAAGAGTCCAGGTGCTAAAGAGAGAAAACAGATGGGACACCGATTGTGAGACTTCACTACGACACCAAGCTGTAAGCAGCAGGTCACATGACCTCCTCTGTCCATGGAGTGCCCGCACAGACATGTAGATGCCTGTTGATCTGCCTGCCTCCCTCTCAGGAGGAGTCTTAAGCTTTTGACAGGTAGCTGTCTTTACAGAAACTCTGCCACACCTCGACACAGAAATGCAGTCTTTAAAAATACGACTGGTGGGAAACAAGGTCAGAAAGTCGCCCGCACTTAGCTCTCTCATGTTTGTCTGTAACCATGTCCATGAATATCCATATTATGTGTCATATAAAAGAGAAGACATGTGAAAAAGTGATGCAGAAACTGACTCATCAATAATATGATGGTGTGCAACAAACAACTATTTTTATACAGCTATAAAATGTGCAAGTCAACCGGCATCTGACTGCAAACTAAGACTTGAGACAAATGGGTGACAGCTTGTGTTTGCACTGATGTCTTGATCTGCTTTGAGATCGCTCAATCCTTTCCTACAGCACTGAGCTACTGACCTTTATTTTGCTGGTTTCAGATCAGTCCTTTTAAACAAACCCAGAGCATTAACAGGGGATTACTGCAGAATTTACTACACCCATTTAAACTGATTATTGTTCACATCAAATGCATGTATTGATCTCAAGATTAGCACTCTTACTGTAATATTTCATTTTAAATGCCCATTTTAAACCCTCAAACTATTTATTTCAAACAAGTAAGAAAAATCCTGCTTTCCATGATGTATCCCATTTGAAACTCGCCAAACTATGCTGGTGAGAAGCAGATAGCTGCAGGTGCGAGTCACAGGAGGTGGGTGTTTTGCGAGGACATTTACAGGGGTCAAAGGTCAGAGACGGTGAGAAAGCGTGCAAGATTCCCAGCAGGATGTACTCTTAAACAAGCTGTTGCTCTACTCTATAACCTCTACTGATCTGAGATTACAGTTTACTTCTGCTGTTCCCTGTAGAGATTTGTAAACTGACGACAATGTCCTTCTGTGTGGGCTCCACTGGATATGACAAAACCACATACACACATGCTCTTTCTCTTCCTCTCTTGAGCACACACACCCAATGCATCTCTATGAACAACACTATTCTTACATACCACCGGAAATGGAATAAGAAGGAAATGAAAATGTGCATTGCATATCCTTTATACATTGCACGTCCCAACAGAAAGCTTTCATAAAGACCTGCCTTGCTGCATAAATATTCATATTCACTCGTGTCCGATTGTCTCTCGACTTACAATGACACATTCATAGCTAACCATGTTTCATTCATGAATAAAAGCTGTAAATCACACACAAAGAATCCCTCTAAAGAAAACATTTGGCATACAGTGCTTAAAGTACACACAACACAAGCCAAGAACATTCACTAGAAAAATAAAATGGAGATGCAATGTGTACAAACAGTGAAAGCAGGTCAAACAATTACAGTCATGTACACAAATAATCAGCAATTACAAGCAAATTCACTCTCAATTCAGATGTAAATAAACAATCATGGACCAACACCCATGGGTCACATGGTGAAAGGAAAACAAACAGAACAACACCCTGCTGCCAAGATTTCAACATACTGAGAGCAGGAGCAAAGGCCTGTAGGTAGGTCTAATGGTGTCTCTCATAGACAGGCCATATGGAAAATCCAAAACCCACAAATGCTTCGACAAAGACTTGATGATTGCTATTACTATTGCAAATGTTTAATGAGCATGTAGATTATTTGTACTACAGGCATGAATGACACCTCAAAGCTTCCGATTTGTTGAGGACAGGTATGCCGACACCTGGCCAATACAATGGATGAAAAAAAAATCCCATGGAGCAACCCAAGTCATATCAAGAGACCAGAGACTAGCATTAATTGAGTAACCAGAAAGCAACATCCAAACAACCTCTCAGAACACCTTTTTTCTACTCGCATATTCTTCAGAAAAAAAAAAAAGTACTTAGATTATTATTCAGATTATTATTATAGATAGATTATATACAGATTATTCATTCCGTCATGCTACTATCCAAAGTGACAAAGTAGACTTACACTACCATTTAAAGTTTAGTGTCAGTAAGACTTTTTGAATGTTTTTAAAAGAAGTCTGTTGTTTACCAGGCCATATTTATTTGATCAAAAATACAGTAAAACTGTGAAATATTCTCTATTTTTAATGTAATTTATTCCTGTGATGACAAAGCTGAATTTTACTCCAGTCTTCAGTGTCACATGATCCTTCAAAAATCATTCAACTATTCTTACGTACCACCGGAAATGGAATAAGAAGGAAATGAAAATGTGCATTGCATATCCTTTATACATTGCACGTCCCAACAGAAAGCAAAGACCTGCCTTGCTGCATAAATATTCTCTCTCGACTAATTGTCTCTCGACTTACAATGACACATTCATAGCTAACCATGTTTCATTCATGAATAAAAGCTGTAAATCACACACAGAGAATCCCTCTAAAGAAAACATTTGGCATACAGTGCTTAAAGTACACACAACACAAGCCAAGGACATTCACTAGAAAAATAAAATGGAGATGTGCAATGTGTACAAACAGTGAAAGCAGGTCAAACAATTACAGTGGACTATGTACACAAATAATCAGCAATTACAAGCAAATCTGAGAGCATATCATTCAAATATGCTGATTTGATGCTCAAGAAAGATTTCTTATTAATGTTGAAACAGTCATGCTGCTTAATATTTTTGTGGAAAGTGAAAAAGTGAAGAATATTTATATATATTTTTTTAAAGAATGTTCAAATCTTTTTATGATAAAACTCTAGTGCAGCTTGTCGTAATTACACAGTTGACTATTTAGTGTAACATCTGCTTTAACTAACACTCAATATCATGCACTGCTATTCACTTCTCCCTGAAGTGAAAATTATGTTGCAGTGACTTCATCTTCCCTCAGTCTGAGAAATGAAGCATGCTGCATTTTAATAAATAAAACCGTCTTAAGCACCTCACCCTCTCCTGTCTCCATAGAAACCCTGGTCTGAGTGAGCTATTGCTGGAAGGCTGAGGCGAGAGGCCTGAGATGGATCGTGTAGGAGCGCTAACCGCTTTGCCGCAAATTACCTGCGAGACAGAGAGCGTCCTGCCTCAAATCAGCACAGCGTTCCTTCAGAGCCACCATCACTCACACGAGAGGAGCGTCTGAGGAGCAGCTGTCACAGACTGCGAGAATTTATTTGTCCCGATTCCTTCATCATTTACTCCTAAACCTGACGTCTTTTCATTCCGCCTGCATTGGATGCAACCCTGGAGGCTGTGCTGAGCAACGGAAGGGATTTATTGATGGATAATTCAGCGTGTGAAGCATTTCCTGTGCGATTCTCACTTCCTTATGTCTTCTCACGAGGGAACAGACTTTAATTACTGTTTGAGGCATTGGGTGAATATAAAACCGCCACTTGCAGACGTTCGGATGATGAGAGTTACCCATTTATTAACTAGTATAGACTGTGTGTGTGGTACTCACTTGGAGAGTGAGGACAGGAGGGTGTTTGACTGGGTGGCTCTTCGGTGCTAAGAGAGGGCAGGTCACAGGAAGACGCCCCCATGCTCACGGAGCTCTGCTCCTCTGATTGGGTGGTCCAGCTGCTCTCTGAAGGGGGAACGGTACTCCAGAAACTGGCTGAAGAGCAAATGCTGTGTCTGGGACCTGTAATAAAACAGAAATATCTTTATAGAGATAAACATTTGGGGTACATACTCAAAAAATAAACAAGCAAAATTCTGGATTTAAAAAGAAATAGTTCATCCAAAAATAAGGACGTCGCTTATGCTCTTAAGGCTGCATTTACTGATCCAAATACAGTCAAATCTTGTGAAATATGATTACTTACGATTTAAAATGACTGTGCTCTATTTTAATATATTTTGTGATGGAAAAGCTTTTTCAGCATCATTACTGCAGTCTTCAGTATCACATGATCCTTCAGAAATCATTCTAATATGCTGATTTGCAGCTCAAGAATTTTTTATTATTATTATTATTATTACTATTACTATTATCAATGTTGAAAAAAGTTGTGCTGCTTAATATTTTTTGTGGAAACTGTGATACATTTTTTAACATTCTTAAAGTTCAACAGCATTTATTTGAAACAGAATTTTTTACTTTTTTTATAATCTTTACTGTCAGTGTCACTTTTGATCAATTTAAAGCATCCTTGGTGAATAAAATAAAAATAACATTTAAAAAATGTTTTTATTGGTAGTATAGATAATTGTTTCTATAATTTATTTGAATTTCATTCCATTTTAATTACCTTAAATTACTTTCCTTAAACTATTTCTTTTCAAACTGAAATTCAACTGACAATTATGTCTCTTATTCGTAATAGTAGAATTTGATTCAAATTCAGAAATTTAATTGGAATCCAAAGGCATTGTCATTTTTAATTGTGAATGGTGCACAACCCTTGTATGTGTGTGTGCAAATAAATGTGCGTTGCTAATGAACAGGTGTTATCATTGAATTAGGACAAGAGACTATTAAATATTCACAGTGCGGGAAAGTGCTTTAGTAAAAGGATTAAACATCAAGGGTGAGGTAAGATAGCACAGCATACTGATGTGTATCAGCCTCGTCAAACAATTGAATCAATCTACTCAATGATTTTAATTAGCACTGCTGTAATTGCTATCAGAGGACACATTTTTTTATGTTATGAATTACTATGTAGTGCTTTAATAATGCTTTCATACAACAATGGTTCTAGATGCAGGTTGGAGTAAATATATAAAGTCAGATGACACACTTCCTGTTCTTTCAATACATGTAGGCAACTTTGATGCTTAATCAAACAATTGGGATTCAGAAACATGCCAAGCAGGATGTGTACACTGCCTAGCAACAAATCCAACCATACAGGGTTTTATTCTCTTTCAATGGATTTTCCCCTGGAGCTCAATTAAAAGAGTTCACAAAAGTAGTGCCTTAAAACTTTTATGGCCTACCTACAGCATAAAGAAGAACTTGTCAATGTTATAAGAAAAATCTAAAATAATTGGGGACATGGGTTGAAATAGATAAAGAATGGATATCATGTAAATGTTTTCCTTTATTACACAAGGAAAAAAAACATCAAGAGAAGTGGTTTGAAGCATTGAACTGACATCATCTGACTGTGAGTATCACAGTGACAAAGACAAAAAAGATGATGTGTCATATGATTATGATGATGATAAGTCTAAGACACGACTGCATCATCAGTTTGAAAAATTAAAGTACAGTCAATTAAGAGGAATATAGTGAATATCACTTGCCAAGGGCAAAACAAGAGACAAACTTGCTTTGGCGAGTAATTAAAATAAAACATGGCGATATTTTTACTAGGAAAAGCAACTTACTGTACAAAGAATGATAGTTCAACAACTTTTAAAACTGAGCATAACACTTTTATTAAGCATGCCCAAAGGTTTTGATTTCTACAGAACTCCATGAATGTTCCTCACATTAAGTCACCAAAGGAAAATATAAGCAATACACCCTTAGTGTGTCTTCACAACTGATGCAGAGAAAAAACAAGTGATGCTGCAAATGACACAATGACCTGCTTGTCACTAATATGCCCAGCAAAATATCCCCTTTTTATAACAGTTAAAATGGCACCTTATGGCACCCATGTACACCCAATGACAATGCAAATTGAAATAATTATGCTTACCTCAAATTAATAAACTGAATTAGTTTAAATTCTTTAACCCCTTAAACCCTGAGGCCATTTTTGGAGTTGTTTTGTCTGAGTGACACACAAAAAAGTAAAGACTCATAACTTCAAAACTATAACAAGGAGAGTCAAAAGGTAGGTATCGTTTGATAGAACTCTTTTCAAATTTTTTGAAAATATAAATTACATTACATTTGGATATTCTCCTGCCGAGAAACTGCTGATAAATACAAAAAAAAACAATTTTTATTATGATACTTATGCAGTAGAAATGCATAAAAAAAACCCATTAAATCCAAGACCACTCCCATTAGTCTGCTATGGATACGCTTGACCAGAGTCAAAAACGCCTTGCTTTAGTAGGAAATACTTCTTAGCAAACTTTTAGTTATAATGGTGTCAACTTGTATAGTTCACGGGTGCAAGAATTTAGCAAGAGCGAGTTACTTTTGGTACGGTGAAGGATCCAGAATATTGTAGGCAGCGGCTAAAGGCTGCAAAGGATCGTAAATATGGAGAGAACGCAGGAACAGAAAATCTGAAAAAACGTGTTTGTAGTCAACATTTCAAACTGGATGACTACGAACACTGTTTTATCACACCTTTAGGCGTGGCCTAAGCCAGCTCGCACTATTTATACAGTGTGTTTTATAGTAATTATTAGAAAGAAGCAGTCAAGCAACAGGAGGTGACAGTCAGGGACGTGCACAGACATTTTGAGGGGCAGGGGCTCAAGTGAAATAAAGGGCACTTCTCATTACGTATTTTTTTTCTTTTTTTTAAACAAAAAAGTATATATATTAACGCAACTCTGACTTCCTTTTTAAAAAATTAATTTAAAAAGTTAATTAATTTTATCTTCCTCAAACTCACGCAATTGTTTCATTTTCAAAAGATGTCTACAAAATAATCAGTTCACACAGAAACCATGGTCTCCTAGTATTCACTAGGTTTATAGAGCAGCAAAGGAAACCATTCCACAATGTGCATGTTTTGAAAACATTTTCTATGCTACTAGTTTCAAGTATATATTTAGAATAACCTAAATAACTGCATCAGGCAGAGGGGCGTGTTTTACTAATAATTTGTTTATTTTTGCACATCATTTTAATTATGTTGGTGTTATCAGAATACATAACACTTTAAAATCAACACAAATATTCACTCTAAACTGAAGAGGGCTGTTGCTGCTATTTTGTTAACTTTACTGAAAAAAATCACTGCAAAAATGATTGACAAAATACAAAAATACAAATTGAAAATTTGCATCTAATTGACAGGGCAATGCAGGTAAATAGGATAAACAAAATAACTAAAGCATATCTGGTGGTGATATATGCTTATTTTATTACTAACTTATTTTATTACATGGCTTGGTTGAATTCCAATGTAGAATGCGGTCTGTTATTTCTTGATAACAGACCGCTGTGCGGAGTATAACCACTGATCTATATAGAATGACATTATGTCATTATATAGATCAGTGAGTATAACAGACCGTTACCATGAAAAACAGAGCGTTGCTATTATTCTAACCTGATTCTAACCATAGAGACGGAGCGTACTATTTTCTGGAAGCAATACAATCGGGTTTAAATCAATAAACTCCCTTTTAAATAAATATTTTGTGTCAAATTAATTATTTATTTGGTAGGTAGCCATGTAATAAGCGGGATTATGTGAGTGTGTGTGTGTGTGTGTGTGTGTGTGTGTGTGTGTGTGTGTGTGTGTGTGTGTGTGTGTGTGTGTGTGTGTGTATGATGTGTGCCGATGTGTGCCGCTGTTCGCCGCTGCGCAGAGACGCCAAGGGGGGAGAGAGAGATAGAGAGAGAGGGAGCGCTTCAGAACTCCTGACCTGCTATTTAGATATACTAATGTTCAATAAATATATTTGTTTGACAGGGAAGCAAACAGGAATATATATTATTTAAAAAAAAAAAAAAAAGCACCCCAGAAAAAAGGGCACTTTCTCTCCAGGAATAAAAAGGGCAGGTGCTCAAGCCCCCTTTGATGTCTATGTGTGCACGTGCCTGGTGACAGTAACTGTACGTGTTTTGCATCTTTTTCTCATTTGATTTAAAGTGCAGTTGTAGTTACTAAGAAACAGTGTTTGTTTACTGTGGTCATGAGCTGAAATCTCGTTGGTGAAGTCTCGTTTGTTGACGTTTAGTCACGTGGTAAACAATTTTGCTAGTGAGGCGTGTCCAGCTGTATTCAATAACGACATTTCAGGCGAGTATAAAGTAGTATACCGCGGCAGCCCTCGTGTGAAGCCCTCATCATGTGAAGACCAAAGAGTGTAAAGACCAGCGACTCTACCTGCGCGACTCCACCGAGCAAGGACACCGACAAGGCACTTGAGTATTATTTTCTTGTTGTTTACTCTCTCTTCTACTCAAACAATTTTTCTTCTCATCTTTCTGTTTGTGACCTCTCTTTCACTATGTGTTTTCAAATCCCTACTATTACTAACGCGTAAATTAAATGTCACACGTAGGAGGCAGCACAACCCTAGCAACCTGTGTACCTTTCTCTTTTCCCATCGGTCTCTGGAATTGCCAGTCCGCTGTAAACAATGCTGATTTCATTACATCTATTTCTAGTCCTTCAGGTCTCAGTCTATTGGCCCTGACTGAGACCTGGATCAAACCAGAGGACACTGCCACACCTGTTGCCCTCTTCACTAACTTCACTTTCTCACACACCCCTCGCCTGACCGGAAGGGGTGGAGGTACTGGTCTTCTCATCTCAAACGATTGGAAATGTTATCCTTTACCACCTCTGTGAGACAACAGCTCATTTGAATCGCATTCAATTACCATCACTAGGCCTATTCAAATCCATTTTGTAGTTGTCTATCGTCCACCGGGTCAACTTGGCAGTTTCTTGGAGGAGCTTGATGTGCTACTCTCATCCTTCCCTGAGGATGGTACTCCTCTCATAGGTCTTGGAGACTTCAACATCAACCTAGAAAAGCCTCAGACTGCTGATTTCCACACTCTGCTTGCCTCATTCGACCTCAAACGAGTATCTACTGCGGCTACTCACAATCAGGTAACCAATTAGACCTTATTTACACGTGCTGCTGCTCCACTGACCATACACTGGTCACTCTGCTACACACCTCAGATCACTTCCTCCTCACTCTCAACCTCAACCTGCCTCAGAACACAACACAAACTCCTCCACAGGTCACCTTTCGGTGAAACCTACACTCACTCTTACCCTCTCGTCTATCCTCTTTGGTCTCATCCAGACTTCCTCCACCTGATCAGCTCTCAACACTAGATACTAACAGTGCAACTGATGCTCTTTTCTCCACTTTAACATCCTGCTTGGACAACTTCTGCCCCCTTTCCTCCAGGCCAGCCCGCGCCACACCCTCTGCCCCCTGGTTATCTGATGTCCTCCGCGAACATCATTCTAAACTCAGGGGTGCAGAGTGGAAGTGGCGCAAATCGAAATATCCTATTGTCCTTGGTTTTTATCATTCCCTTCCTTCTCTGCTAATATCTTTACAGTTAAAATGACTTACTATCACAATAAAATTAACAATTCTTCTGACTCTCGCATGCTTTTCAAAACCTCCTCCTCCATCAACCCTAACAGCTGATGATTTTGCCACATTCTTCATAAATAAAACAACCACCATCAGCGGCCAAGTTACCAAACCACAAACTAACACACACATCTTACCAGCTAACACACACATTCTACCCTCCTTTTCTCTGCTTTCAGAGGCAGAAGTCTCCAAACTCCTCCTTTCCAATCGCCCTACTACCTGTCCACTTGATCCTATTCCCACTAATCTACTTCAAGCCATTTTTTCCTCAGTTGTACCTGCACTCACGCACATCATAAACGCCTCTCTTCACACAGGTACTTTTCCCACAGCGTTTAAGCAGGCTCGGATAACCCCACTGCTTAAGAAACCCACTCTAAATCCAGCACATCTGGAAAATTACAGACTGGTATCCCTTCTTCCATTTGTCGCAAAAACACTTGAACAAGTTGTTTTCAACCAGATCACTTCCTTTCTAACACAGAACAACCTCCTGAACAACAACAACCAGTCTGGTTTCAAAAGCGGACACTCAACTGAGACTGCCCTGCTCTCTGTAACTGAAGCTCTGAGACTGGCAAGAGCAGCTTCCAAATCCTCAGTTCTCATCCTGCTGGATCGGTCTGCTGCCTTTGACACAGTTAACCACCAGGGATCAGGGCTCAGTGCTTGGACCACTTCTCTTCTCCATCTACATGACATCACTAGGATCTGTGATTCAGAAACATGGCTTTTCCTATCACTGCTACGCTGATGAAACAACTCTACCTCTCATTCCAGTCTGATGATCCGACGGTTGCTGCTCGCATCTCAGCCTGCCTGACAGACATTTCTGGATGGATGAAGGACCACCACCTTCAACTAAACCTTGCGAAGATAGAGTTGCTTGTGGTCCCGGCCAACCCAACACTACACCACAACTTCTCCATCCAGTCAGCCAGGAACCTTGGAGTTGTGATTGATGATCGAACTTTACAGACCACATTTAGAACTGCCCGGTCCTGCAGATTTGCCTTATACAACATTAAGAGGATCGGGCCCTTCCTATCAGAGCATGCTACACAACTCCTTGTCCAAGCACTTGTTCGATCCAGACTGGACTATTCTAATGCTCTCCTAGCAGGTCTTCCAGCTTGCACTGTCAAACCTCTGCAACTGATCCAAAATGCTGCAGCTAGAGTGGTCTTTAACGAGCCGAAGAGAGCACACGTCACTCCTCTCCTCACAAAATTGCACTGGTTGCCAGTTGCCGCTCGCATCGAATTCAAGTCACTGACTTTTGTCTACAGAACAACCACTGGCTCTACCCCCACCTACCTAAACTCATTACTTCAGACTTACGTGCCATCCAGAAACTTGCGTTCTGCAAGTGAACGTCATTTTGTGGTGCCATCTCAAAGAGGCACAAAATCTCTTTCTCTGACCTTTCTCTGGTCTGTTCCATGCTGGTGGAATGACCTGCCCAACTCAACCAGAGCGGCTGAGTCCGTGACCATTTTCAAGAAATGGCTGAAGACACATCTTTTTCGGCAACACTTGATCCATTAATACTAACACTTTATCTTCTATTCTATATCTATTATATTATAAAAAGTACACATACTGCGTTAAGATTAAACTGGGAAGGGTCATAGCACTTGCATATTGTTGTCCTATTGTTAGTTTAACTGCTTCTATTGTTCTCATTTGTAAGTCGCTTTGGATAAAAGCGTCTGCTAAATTAATAAATGTAAATGTAGGCTAACTGCCAAAAAGAGGTTAAAAACTGAAAGAAACTGCCGTTCCGTCAGTTCTCTTCGACTACTCGAAGCAAAACGCTGTCGCGTACAGGTAAGAAAGATGTTGCCATAGTGTTCCATTTTTACCATAATGCTGTTTAAAGAGTAGACAAAGTAAGATACAATATTCAGAGATAAACCTACTTTTACAATAACTGTTCTGTTAATAACCCTCTGTTGATCTGACGGTCCGTGGATGCTAAAATACGGAAGTATAATCTGTAGTTTTCACAAAAGCCCTGGAGCTGTCAAAAGACTTTAGCTGAAAAATAAACATGAATTTCTCGATCCAAGTAACAGAGAGAACGAGTAAACATTGTTCATTCACATATACTATTACACTTTAACTAGTTTTCGAACCAAATTCAATGCATTCAAAACCAAAAAATCTCTGTATTTTCATTTATCCATGTTGACAGTGATAAGTGGAATCTCAATGTTTCAAATGAATAGTTTAAAAGATTTGAATAATATTCTCAGTCTATGAGAAAAGAAAAAAAGTGTGCATGTGGGATTGCTCCACCTAACACTCCTTTTCCTGAGGGTTCCCAAACCACTGATATCACCATAATCACAACTTCAGATGGATCCAAATGTGCTCCAAATGATTTTTAGTCAATAAATCACATTACGTTCACAATACACTTATTTAATATAACCATGGCAACATGAGGTTTCTGCTGCATTAGCAATAAAAGATAAACTGCTTTTACTCCTTTCTTCCCCCCCTTAGTATTCATTTGATCTAAAATAATATGAATCTGAATGCCTTCGAATATAAATAATTTAAGACACTGTGGTTGGATAAACCCAGCATATGACATTGGCTTCCTGGCTGCTAAACCTTCCTCTAGACCAGTGGTTCCCAATCCTGGTCCTGGGGACCCACAGCTCTGCACAGTTTGTATGTCTCCCTCATTTAACACACCTGATTCAGATCATCATCTCGTTAGGAAAGAGCTCTATGAACTGAACTGGGTGTGTCAGATAAAGGAGACATATAAAATGTGCAGAGCTGTGGGTCCCCAGGACCAGGATTGGGAACCACTGCTCTAGACCACACATGAAAATAAAGGCATCAAACCAGAAATCATATGTTGGACAGCCCCTGTAATCAAAGTAAATAAGCAGTACTTTAACAAACCCAGGCTTGATCTCTTAGTGATCATATTATGAAAGAATGACAGACTGGCTGCACCCTGGACTTCATCCTTAGGCAGATTTCATGCAAGAGCAACAACAGCTGAGATGAAAACTCTGCTTATGGCTTCAATTAGGGTTTGAAGGGTTTGGCCATTTGCGTGTTGCTGCACCCGGCCTCTCATAGGAGATTTCCTGGGAAAGAGTTGCTGGCAAAGCTGCCGGGTTTGTCAAGAGTGGGGGTGGGTGAGTCAATGTGTGCAAAAAAGAGACAGACAGAGATAAAGAGAGACAGGCAAGTCTAGACCAAGCCTCAGGCCTAAGGGAAGTGACACAGTCCTAATCAGCCAAACCCAACTCATTTCTAGAAATCAGTAGAATAATGTTTCTCAGGAAAACTGTAAACATTGGGAAATACTTGTTGAAATGGGTGTGGTGTAATGGTTAGAAGCTCAAGGCTGGTACTGAAAGGTTGCCTTTGTGCCCTTAAGCTAGGCATAACCCCAGGTTTCTCCAGAGGAATTGTCAATATCATGAGTCACATGTCTATTTACTCACTTGTTGAGGAAGCAGAGTTTATTTTGAGTCTCATTATGAAACTATTATTACTAATTTTATGAAACAGGAAATGTACATGCACTTACATGAACTCTTCATTAAAAAAATATATATTTATTTCACACATTTTTTTATATAAAAAAGCAGGGCAGTTTCAATAAATGGTCTTTTTGGGCAGGGGAGGAAGTTTGTTTTAAAATGGGAATCCTTAACCTTACAGAACTTAATTCTCAGAAGATCTTATTTCCTTACAATATGACCCCTTTCGAAACTGTTTGCATTGCATTTCCCTGTTTTCTAGTATTGTCAATGATTTTTAAACAAACTGAAGGAAGCTGGATTATATTGTACTGAATCCTGTACATCCCTTAGGTAGATTCTGAGATTCCACCTTTAATGCAAAAAAAAGAAAAAAACAAAAAAGATTTAGGAAGTTCTCATACCTTTTACCTGCGTTGAGGGAGGAGGAGAGGGTGACCATGGTTTGTCATCAAACTGAACCCAGGAATTCGTCTGCTCTGTCTTGTGGCCAGGCACACATGGTACTTCTGCCCAAGTAGAGGAGTCCAGCACAGGCTGGTCTAAAGAGGGCTGGAGGTGGTCCACATCTACAGAGCAGAAGAAACAACACACAAACACGGTAAGTGAAATACAGCCTCTGCTCAGTTAAAATGTCACAGCTGATTGTTAAATCTAGCAGGGTGCAAGAGCTCTGGACCGTTCCCGCAGTAATCACTATGGAGCAATGACCTAAGGACACAGGAATCTCACGGAAAGGTCTGAACGCAAACTCAGACAGAGTAAAACAAACTGATACCCAATCTGCAAAAGGTTACATGTCTTTATAATTCCTTATGTATGGTGCAAAACTATTTTTCAATTAGGTACAAGAAAGTCATCTAGAGCCTTTCTTTGCCATGTAAAGTAACATTCAACAATCCTTCTATCCAAGATTGGACAAGGTTTTCCAAATGTGTAAAACTTCCATGAAACAGTTTTGAAAGTTGCAAGTTCTGAAAATTACATGACCTAGTACCATTATACAGTACCTAACATTGTAAAGACTGAAGATCATCTCTGAAGAAGGTCTATTATTGACTGGTCAAATAGGTACTTACATTTACGTTTATTACTTTCATCAGCAGAGTATTCAAGGTATACATTTTTTTACCATGTTTGATACCAGAGAACTGAACCCACAAAATATCTAGTGATTTGTGAGTAAAGACAATGTTTGTACTGACCTGCCTGTGACTCCTCATCTGAAAAAGCGACCCACCCCGGTCTTGGAGTTCCAGTTCTGCCACTGGCTGTAGCAGCCATGGGGAGTTGTTCTGTCCTGTGTCTTCAGTTGCTTGCACCTTGTAACTTTATCTCACTCCAACAAATCTTGAATGCCATGCCCACCTAAGGAAGGCTTAAAAAGAAAAACAAAAACATTAGCTATTCATTGGGGATTTGATCCATTTCAATATGAAGGTATTTTCCTTTAAACTACTGGCCAAACAGTTATTGTTGCTAAGTAGAGTGAAAATATTAAAAATAATTACAATAAATAAGGCTTGTTTACTGTTTTTAAACAGAACAGAAATACAGTATACATAATACATTTCATGTGATCCTTCAGAAATCATTTTAATATGTGGTTTTAATGCTCAAGTAACATTTCTTATTTTTTTCAATGTCAATTTTTTAAAGTAAAAAAACAAAAAAACAAAAAAAAAATTTAGATAGAATATCTTTTGTAATATTATACATATCTTTAATGTAACTTTTGATCAATTGCATGCTTCCTTGTTGAATAAAAGTATTAATTTCTTTCTTTTTTTCAAAATCTTACTGACCCCAAACTTTCTTTACTGTTCGGGTACAATAGCGTATATGCACCAAATTTCTAATATAATAAATTATAATTATCTGTATTTTTATTAAAACATAGCTATGCATCTGAAATGTCATCTGTGAACTTCCATTGATAATTGATTTTTTTTAGCTGATTTGAAATTGATCAAACTTTTCAACTTTTCTAATTTATGTTAAATAAGATGTTATTAAAATGTCTGTCCTAACGATTTCATGCAGGTTGACACGAGTGGGCACAAAATAGTAAAAAAAAAAAAAAAAAAGCACATTTAAATCATCCCAATATTGTGTGATTTTGAATAGTCAACAAAATACTACAAAATATATTGTAAATGCTCAATATATTGACCAGCCCTATTACTTATCATGTGATAATGAAGAATCGTTCTACTTAGCCTACTTTACAGGATTGCTCTACTGGCTTTACAGGATGAGTTATGTTGTACTTGCATTTGTAGAGAGTACAAAAAGGTTGCAAATTTGTGGCTTTGACAGCAAGAAGTGACAGCAGTAAATACTGAAGGCTTGTGTAAGTGTTTTTGACTGCCAAACAGAAAACAACATGCTCCGACAGGGCCTTTCTATACAGGATGGAGGCTGTGTGAAGCTGCAGGAAAGACTACTGATAAATGTCTGACAACTGAAAACTATTTATAACACAAAGAGCTACTACAGCCCCTGTGGCATCTTAGATGCAACGTCATACATTAAAGCAGTGTGTTGTAAATATAATCAAAGTTTGTGTCAAGGACCACTGCACTCTAATGTCTCATTAGTGTTCACAAGGAACTGGGTGACAAATGCACCACCTTAAAGTCACCGATGCCCTTCAAAGGTCACAAAGGAGGAAAGGCACAGTAACAAAAGCTGAGAACCATTGTGATCAGGATTTTTCCACATCAGAGAGGGGCCAATTTTCTCTCCTAAATCAAGACCCTGCAGGAAACACACTTTAATAGAGGAAACACACTTGGACGTGCTGAACAATCTAGTAAATTGGGGCCAGTTCCGTAACATGTTTTCGCTCTGATGAATCTCCTTTGCATTCACAATCCGGCTACATGCTACCCTTCCTCAGCCCCCTTTATCACACCAAACAAAGCAAGCACCTCCCTCCAACTACCGAATTCATTCAACATCTCACAACACCCATCCTTGAATAGTGAAACCATACTGAAAAACAACAGCCGTAATTTACTGATTTGGATGCTGTCTATCAGCACTATATTCCTCCATTCCTTCCTACTGATTTGGATGCTGTCTATCAGCACTATATTCCTCCATTCCTTCCTTCCACTATATGCCATTTCTTGTCCGGTCATGTAACTGTGTTTAAAAGTTAAAAGGTTCTTCTTACTTTTACATTTGTGTAAAGTATTAACATGACAAAAATAAAACCATGTTAACAGGGCTAAAAAAATAAACAGGGCTTTCAGGTCCTAAACGAAACAAAGTCAAACAACTTGAGTTACCACCATTTTCTCTGAACTTGTGAAATGGCCTGAAAACTAACACTAAAAAACACAAAACTAATTATGAATTAATAGGGTCTTTATGAAATGAATGCTAAACAATAACCATTTTTGTAACTACTTGTTACACTATTTTGTGACACTTTTTAAAAAATACAATACTAGGGCTGTCAAGCGAATATAATTTTTAATCTAATTAATAACATGATGTGCCGATTCATTAGGCCTAATCTAATTAATCGCACATTAAATTTGGCTGAGAAATTACCCCCAAAAGATCATTCACCCCCGGTTTCACAGACAGGGCTTAAGCCTAGTAGTCCCAGACTAAAATGCATGTTTGAGCTGTTTTACCTGAAAGCAACTTGTACTGACATATCTTCAAATATGTCCCTGCCATTGTTTTGTCTCAAGATGCACACCACCAGTAATGTTTTTTTCTAAGGCACGTTTATAAAAGCTACTTAAATGTCCTAATTGAACTAGGCCTTAAAGTCATTATTGTGTGCAATGAGAAAAGCATCATATAGACATTACAAAAAGTAGTTTTAGAAAGAAATATTTTATTTGATTCAACATAGAATTTATTACACATAAACTTTTAGGCTACATCGGCCATGATTTTTTTCAGAAGCTGCATCGGAATTGGTATTTAGATAGGCCTATATTTACAGACCAAAACAGTTTGATTGCCAACATTCTTCAAAATATCTTCTTTTATGTTCCGCTAAAGAAAGAAAGTCATAGGCCTACATGTTGGTCATACAGGGGTGAATAAATGTAAATTAACTGAATTTAATTTTTTGGGCAAACTATCCCCAAATTATGAAATCATTTTTTTTTTTAATGAAATGATACTCTAAATAAGAAATGAATGCTTATCTCGTGTGCTCACAGAAGACAAACACACGCATGAATGTCCGAACCCCGACACAGAACCAAAACCAAACTAGACATTCCGCACATAAACAACTCATGTTGTCATGAGCAAACTCGGAACCGCATGCTCACTATCACAAAACAATAGGAGTGTCCGAGCTCTGTCACCAAACCAAGAATAAACAGACCGAAGTGACAGAACCTAGATAATTTGACTTAATCAAATCTGGCAAAAACAGATGCAAATGCAATTACACTATCTGACTAGATTTTAAATTATTGTGAAAACTTTGAATTCTGGCCATTTTAGTTGCTCTCTGGAGCCTTCAGAGTGTGCAGCCAGAATTTCAAAGCAACACCAATGTTTGCAGCTGCAAAATCTTACAAAACTTTCATCCACTTCTCAGACTCCAACAGGCTTGGGCTTTGGCAGTCTGTCAGTTATGTCAGTGGTGCATGCAGGCATCAACAAGATATGTGCACAATATTCAAACGTTTGGCATAGCTGGCCTGCAAAACTCTCTCACTGTGTCAGATCTCTCACTCGCACGACCTTTCCGCGAGCTCATGATCATGCATGACATCATTATTCAGACTGTGCTTATAGACACTGCATAATTTCCTGCTGTCAGAGCTCACAGTCTTAGTGAATTTGCATCACGCAGTACATGTAAATAGGATAGGAGTAAAGACAAACAAAAGACAAAGTGTCTAAAGGCAGGAATAAACAGTTATTATCTTTGTGGTGGTGCTGCAATGTCAAGCCACACCTGGACCTCAAAATGCATGGTGGTCACAGACGGTCTACATATGTGACCGTAGCAGAGCACAAGCATCAGGTGCATCTCATCATGAGAAGCCAACAGGGCTCAGTTCAGCCTCCTGTTCACCTTTTATTAACGTAGGAGCGCGCACGACCATGGTAACTTGATTCTGTCGAGGCTTCCAGTCATTTTGGCTATACTAAAAGTGTTGCTGGACATAGCAAACTGTTATTTGTTATCACATTTTTTTTTATTATTATCATAATCATAACAAACTGGTTTGCATTGTGTTACTGCATTTTGTTATTCCTCCAGTTATTTACTATAGCGTCTAATGAATCGGAAGAGCGCACACATTCACAGGAAAAAAAAGCTAACTTAATTTCCACATTGCAAATCGTAAAAAAACTTGTCCTGGCATTTGGCAACCAACTGAAATTAAATTTAGGTTTAAAATGACTAAAATGACTAAAAATGAAACATTTTAAAGACGAAAACTAATAAAAATGAAAAAGCACATAACAAAATTACTACAACTGGAACTAAAATAAAATATAAAATATCAGCTACTTCAAAATATTAATAAATACTATAATAGTATAAAAAAAATCCTTAAGTAACACTGGGTCTATGGTTTAGCAATCAAAATATTTGACATAAAATTCATAGCATTCAATCAGACATACAGTATGATATTTGTAAATAAAAAAATATTGAAACAATTCAGAGAAATGGGGAAAATAATGTGGCTGGAGTAGTTTTGCAATGTGACAAAAACAAGTGTTTGATTTCAGACAGCTTGATTATAATTGAAGTGATCAAGATTTGAGTGGTCTAGTTTGTTTTGCATCAGTCAAGCCAGATTATGTTGTTGTTGTTTTGAAATTTATATTACCTATACATATATCACCCCTCACTAACCACTGGCATTAATGGTTCCTGCAGGTTTAAAGTGGCCAGTGCAGAGCCAGATCAGCCACCTTAACTCCTGCAAATGTCTCATACTGTGCTTGGCAAGAGAGACTCTGCCATTCCCTACAGCTTTATCTCATAGAGTGGGCTTGCTGGGCTGTCTCACTAAAACTCAGCAATGCACCAAAAGACAACAAAGACTGGTTAGATTTTAATAAAAAGCGCATACACCCCCCTGCCTCCCAAAAGTTCTCAGCTTCATGCCAAGTTCACAGAGAAACTGTTTACAGAGCAGCGAAGCTCACATGAATAACACCATAATCTCCAGACACTACCAGAAAATCCTGCTGCGCCCAGTCTTCAAAGACACTGCCACCAGTTCCAAAACAAGTAAAACGAGTAAAAACAAATACAAGTAACTGAATCCATGTATAGGTAAAAAGGTCAATTCACCACCTGGGACAAATAAATGCAGCAAATGAAGGACATTTACCCCTGGATAGCCACACTTACCTCGCGGTAATGTAGCCTGTGTGAAGATAAATAGTGTATGCTGACAACTACACCATTTCTTTTTACCTAAGTAAGACTAAATATAATTGAGTTAATGCAGGCAGGTAAAATACACATATATTTTGTGGGAACAAAATGTTCAAAAATGTCAATGTCAAAACCTGACAAAGGTTCATACAGGGTCTATTCATTACACTTGATTTATATCTGAAATGGCATATTTATTTTTAGAGTTAGTCTAGATTTTTAGATAATTAAATAGAGTGGTGCTTCATAGTCTGGTAAATCCCAACAAGGACATGGAAATTCATATGTTTCTAATTCTTCATAGACGAAAGCAAACCATACTAGCCCAGTTCTCGCAATGACTCAACAAGAAAAAGGTTTCTGACATGCTATGTTAATCACATGACATAACTATACAAAACAACAAAAACATGGGCACCACCGCCTCCGCATGCTTTTCACAGCAGTTTCAGTTTCACTATTCCCTGGGGAACTGAACACCTCTTAAAACATTTACCATGGTAACCACAGTTTCTGCCAAAGTACCATAGTTACTAGTTATTACGATTACAAAAACCTTTGGTAACTTTAGTATTATCCACCACTGTCATTAAAGACCTTCTCGACAAGAACCATTTTCTTTTCTCTGTTGATGGATTTCCTATAGAAACTGAGGTGGGACATAACAAAGGTATTGTCTCTCCTTTTAAATTAGTTGGTATTGGGCAAGCGGTATTAGAAGGGGCATTTTAGAAATGCAACTTTAGAAAGTATTTGATTGGACAAAAATCTATGCAGTGCAGCATGAATCATCAACCTTTTAAGGTATCACCTGAACTTTTAAGACAGCCTGAATACTGACACTAAAAAAAAATATTACATTTAGTCTTTGTGATTTTTTATTTTATTTTAATTTTATCACAAAATTATGAAAAGATGCTGAAATCATCAAATTTAAAGAAGTTCCTCTACTGAGCACCCTTTTTTTTTTTTTTTTTTTTGGTAACCTTGGTAAAATTAGTGACTACGGGGACTTCAAAATCATTGATGAACTCTTCACAAATTCTGAACATGCAAAAATGGCGTCATGTATCAAAAATAAGATGCGACAACGATAGATAAATGTATGCATTATAAAATTGTAGCAGACTGACGAGTGAAACAACAAAATAGGCTGAGTACTGGGACTGGCACAAGTGCACAAAAAGCTCGTGTCCCACAACAGTATATTCAGATATGATCGTTTCCTTTCATTATCATCTTAATATATGCTGATCAGACAACAATCTGCTGTGCTCTATTATCAAATGAGCAAGACATGCTTCAACATGTAACAATGGCACAAAAACAACTAGAAAAGTCTCATTATTACATCTACTTCACATAAAAACATCTTCCATATGCGTGTTCAGACATTTGATAACTTTTTGCCACGTATTACACATATCCTGCTGCCAATGTAAACAAAGCACACGCGCTTACAACAACCTGTTGCAACATGTGAGACATATAGTTTCACGGTAACGTATGTAAATGTTTATCCCATAACATATATCTCTGAAAATAATTCAAGATTATTAAGACGATTAAGTCGACAGTATTGTATATAACACAGCGACAAGACAAAAAACAAGTGCACAGGAATATTTACATACCGATACCGTGTTGTTGAGTCTAAGCAGATTGTAGCTCTCACTCGCTCCCGGTGAATCAGCTCTAATGCCCCACCTTACTCACAGCTGATTGGACAGTTGAAACAGCGCTGTTCGAGGCCCCACCTTATTGTCACATGATTGGACAGTTAAAGCAGCGCTGCATCAAATGTCCAATCAGATGCAAATCTGGTGGAGTGTCGAAGAAAGTTGCCCCCAGATCCAGTGCTCATGCCTCTGGTTGCCCCTAAACGCATCACATGGATTAAAAAGTGGGTCTAAATAAATACATTTGTATTATATTATATTATATTATATTATATTATATTATATTATATTATATTATATTATATTATATTATATTATATTATATTATATTATAATAGTTGAAGTGAGAGCTGTTTGTTCTAAAAAAAAAAAAACATCTCTGTTGATGTTACTTGAAAAAATAAGCTACATTTTTATTTTGTGTTTACCCCATGGACTTTCTTTGTTTGAAATATATAATGGATTTACATACATTATTATATTTAACATATAATTAACGAATTGGATCGGTTGGATGTACATTTTTGTTTTGGCTTTGTGTGGCCTTTTTTAAACAATTCCTAGGAATTAATCATAAAATATACAAACAAAATATTCAAAGTTAAGACAATAAAAGGAATTGGAGTGATGTGTTTTATGTAAAACATAAATGTTTCCTACAGGGGGCGCCAAAGTTCTTATAACGCCTGCCATTAAATGTAACTTTATATCAAGTGTCTACGAGCCACATACGCATGATGTTGTTGTTGTTGTTGTTGTTGTTGTTGTTGTTGTTGTTGTTGTTGTTCATATTAATAAATTGATTGAAAATTGACTTTTTGTAAATCATTTATTATAAAAAGCATTAAATTAGCCTAAATTAAATGAAAACATTAGATGCTTTACAACAAAGGGCCCGATGCATATCTTCGAAAGCTTCCATAGTTTTCTATCTGAGGAATGACTCTTATCAATATTATATGAAACTGGCTATCTGATTCTTTATTCTTTGTTTCCCATCCAACGGCATCTACCTGTATGATCACTAAGACAGCTGTGTGTTAAGGTTACAGGTTCTTTGAACTCATTCCTGTCTATCAACCTGTCATGCTTTGAAAAAGCCAGGGACCTTTTCCCAGGAACCCCGAGAGGGAAGAGAATAAGAAGGTAAAAAAGTAAACACAAAACAACTTTTATGTCACCACATCCGTCAGTGAAAGGAAAGCTTTTATTTTTAGCAATAGCAGTGGGGTGATTTCTGGCTCTCTGTACGTGAAATGGCAGAGACCCCTGCCGAGCTCTCAGAGTCCTTAATGAAAGCGCTCAGTCTCTCTCACTCTAGGCTGTCTGTGTTAGTGTGTTGCATAACTACTAGTGACGCCCGTGCAGTCTCTCACTGTTGCCAGGGACGGCGGGCATCTGCCCTCCCGTAGAATAGTCATCACTTCATTCCTGTAGTCGTACATCTGAGCCCTGCTCAATTACAACTGTATTGACAAACAAGTTTGTCTTCAGAGAATACAGCCTCAAAAGAAAGGTGCCCTCTTTTATAGCTTAGGAACCTAATGATGTTTTCAGCTGTGTTTCATTTAAGTTGCCCAATGTGTTTCATTTAAGAAATAATATAGAAATATAGTAATGCAGACAATTAATAATAATAAAATTGTATAAAATAATATGAAAATGTGTAATTGAGCTATATATAAAAAAAAAGTTTGGGGTCAGTAAGATTTTTTCTATTAATAGCCTATTCAGCAAGGATGCAAAAAAAATTAACAAAAGTGACTGTAAAGACATTTATAATATTACTAAAGATTTTCTACTTCAAATACATAGGCTACCGTTCTATTGAACTTAAATAACTAGAGTCAAAGAATCTTAATATATATATATATATAATATATATATATCATGCAGTTTCCACACAAAAAAAACAGCACAACTGTTTGATAATAAAAATAAATGTTTCTTAAAGGGGTCTTATTATGCCCTTTTACGAAGTCTTGATTTTGTTTTTGGGGTGTAATATTTTCATGTGTCATTGTTCAAAAAAAAAACACTAATTTTCACATATTTTACATTATTACAGCACCTCTCTACCCAGTCTGGCCCGAACGCGTCGTTTATTTCCTGTTTCGATTAAGCCCCTCCTTCCGAAATGCGCGGTGATTGGTTAGCTGGTCCCAGTGTGCTGTGATTGGCACCGCTTAGCGTGAGTTCGGGAAATGTCATGCCCCTTCATAACCGCAAAATCTACTCAATATGTAAATAATTTCAAAGAAATTCAAGATTCAGACTTAAGAATGTTAACAAGCAAGAGGATCGTGCAGAATGGATTACATGCATTGACTTTGCAAGCACAGATTTTACAGGACGTTTCAGAGTGGTATGTTTTTTTTTATTTTTTTTTATTCATTTTAGATACAAAGTTTTACACCATTTAATCATAATACTTGTTGGAAAACTATAGTAATACAAACAGTAATCGATCACAAAACGAGGCTAGTTTTCCTAAGGGGTGGTGAACAGCCTTACAAAAGGATGAGCTTACAAAAACTACAGTAAACACTATATCAACACTAATGTTGGCTAGCAGGCGAAGCTTTGCTCTTTGTTTACACCGAGGCAATAACATTAAACTTATTAATGGAACTGTTAATAGAAAATGCAACTAGTAATAATAAGACATACTTACAAGTTGTGATCCACAAACAACAGATTGTCCAGACAAAGTGGAAACTGATCCATTTCAGGAGAAGCTTTTGTGCATAGCATGCATTGTACTCTTTTAGTTTCTGGAAACTCTCCTCCATAAAATTTGCAGCGCACAGTCAAACGTTGGGGTTATAATGTTCAGGAACAGTGTTTAAAATAAATTTAACCACAAATTTGTCAGCCTTAGGAAGGTCAAACAAATGAGTTTTGGAAACAGGGTGGAACATACAGGCAGACAGCTGGTAAGTCCATATTTTAATTTGTTAGAGGGTCGGTTATCCTGCTACGGTTGGTGGTTGCAATCCAACACGAATGAATGAAGGCCCTGAAGTCTGTGACGCAGGCAGAGCAACATCTGACCAAGGTGGAGCCGGAGGGATGAGGGAGCCTGGCAGAACTGTATGGACGACGGCCACAGGTGGAGCTGAGGGAGGGAGGAGCCAAGGTGGAGCCGACTGGCCGATGAGCTGAGTTGGAGTGATGGGCTTGGTAAGGCACTGGAGGGAGCCAGTGGAGGCGGGGCCAAAGGACTGGCTGGGCAGGACCAGCTGAGACGCAGGAGACTTGGAGCTGGGCGGGACCAGCAGAGATGCAGGAGACTTGGAGCTGGGCGGGACCAGCAGAGATGCAGGAGACTTGGAGCTGGACCAGCTGAGTCGCAGAAGACTTGCAGCTGGGCGGGACCAGCAGCAATGGGAGACTTTGAGGGAAATTCTCTTCCAAATCCTCATACCATTTGTAGGGACCTGGTACAGCTCACCCTCAACAGTGGAAGTATGGGGAGGGCTCCATCCCATGCCCTCATACTCATCTCATACCCTCCTCACAGGATGATATAGCCAGCTCACACACCTGGTCAAACTCTCTGTTGGCTTCAGGCTCCAGGGCGATGTTGTGTTCAGGTGTGGGCTCTGGCGTTGGCATCGTGGCAGGCTCAGGCTCTGTATCTGTGGTGGGCTCTCTTGGTTCATAGGAGACTTCATAGAAGTCTGGCTGCGCTCTGGGGCTGGAGTGGGGCTGTTGATGTCCTCCTCAGCTGGGTAGAAGTTGTACGCAGACAATTCACCAGCAACCACTCCACATAGACGTGCCTTGCACTGCTCATTTAAGCTAGCCTGAAAAAACACACACAGGGAGCGGTCGGGGAAAGTAGGTCAGTTATTCTGCCATGGCTGGGGTTTGAAATCTAACAAGAATGATGAATAGTTTTTTTACCTACAAACAGAAGAACACAGGAGAATCTCAGGAGAACATACACGCAAACCACATTTAACATTAATGATAACGACCATCAACTGAACAAAAGTGGGAATATTTAATATAATGAATATCATTCATTTGCAGTTGCACTTGCATAATAGCACTTGGATGAGGTGTGTTATAAGAGTGGAACCAGAATATTCTGGCAGCTCCCCGGCACATGTGTCTTATTAGGATTCAAGGTGAGAGGCAGGACCTTTCGCATGGTCCCTAGTCCCCCATCCATTCCACATTCTGGTAATATATCCCCTCTGGTTAACCTACTTTCATCACAATTAAAATGCCCAGGGCTTCGATGCATTACTCTTTTCTTCTGTCTCGTTCTCTCGCTTGCAGACACTGAGCTCTATCTTGCTTTTCTCTTTTCGTAGAGACCACATAGACTAGCCAGGGCGCCAATACAGTTTCAGTATTAAAGCAGGCCCCAAGCTGTAAATCTCACGACACTACATCCAGTTTGTGTGGATCAGGGACACTCCACGGCCTTCCTTACATTTACATCTGCTTACCACATTATCTCCCGCAAACAATGGCAATAACCAAATCTCAAGCTGGCAGAGCATATCAGATAGATTTTATGCCACGTTTCTTGTGAAGTTTAATTCAAATGTTGATCTAATAAATCTCATGCTTGTTTCTGATCCACACAGGCCTTTAAAGTCTGATGAATACATCAGTTCTCCAGGGAGGAATAAACCTGTCCAGTTAAATGAGATTGCAGGAGTAGCTGTGAATCTGGATCAGTTGGACACCCTAATTTTATAATGGCAGTCTCGATCAGTGCAGCTGCAGCCCTTCACCAAGTCACATTAATTCTCTAAATAAGTTCTCAATGGACTCATAGTGAATCAATGGGGTCTCTTCTGTCTGCAGGTGGCTGCACCATACAAAGCTGACTAATAGGAGGGTTTGACTGCTACACCATGTGAAAAATGATAACGCCAAGTGCTTAGTGGTCCATGTGTCTTCTCCTTCACCTCAAATTTTAAAATGCCCCTTCCAATGTGGTAAACTTCCTGTCAGAGCAAGTTACTCAATACACAACAACCTACATGGGAATTGGTGACTCGATGTTAAGACAGATTTGGATCTGAAACCTTTTCTTATGCATTGTGATGTATATCCGAGTGTAATGGATTATCAAAAAAGAAAAAAATGTAGGGCACGGACTTGTTTTCTATGGATCAGCTGATGACTGGATTTTGAGTTGTGGGCACTCAAAAGTGGAGGCAGATGAACGTGAGCTTGGAGAAGTCCTGCATACTTCACCAGAGAGAACTCAATTATTTGAGCAGAAATACAGTAAAAGCATTAATATGTAATATTATTACAATTTAAAATAACTAAGGTTTCTATTTGAATATACTTTCAAATGTAATTTATTCCTGTGATGGTAAAGCTGAATTTTCAGCACCATTACTCCAGACTTCAGTGTCACATGATCCTTCAGAAATCATTCTAATATAATGATTTAGTGCTCAAAAAACATTTCTTATTATCAATATTGAACTCAGTTGTGATGGTAAAAAAAAAGTGAAATTTTTTTCTTCATGATTCTTTGATTAATAGAACGTTCATAAGAACTTTTTTTTTGTAACAATGTAAGTCTTTACTGTCCATTTGACCAATTTAATGCATCCTTGCTGAATAAAAGCATTTAATTTCTTTTTTCTTTTTTTTTTAACTTACTGTCCACAAATGGTTGTGTATTTTCTAGCTTCAGTGACATCAGCCAAAAAAAAAAAAAAAAAATTATATATATATATATATATATATATATATATATATATAATGCACTCTGATTTATCATTTAAAAATAAATCCAGGAATGTGTGTTAAGTTGTTGATTTTATTTAACTTTTAATTTAATTAATTTTAATTTAAAACTGAACAATCACATGTACTCAAATAACCACACCAAACTTCATAGACACAATCAAGTAACTACACTATTTTGTGAACATTAATATACTAGAAAATACAGAAACGTTTTAATAGAATTGCTATTGCTTCATGTGGTGCAGGAGAAATGGCATGAAAGTTAATGGAGAATTACAAAGTATTTGAAGTCCTTTCTATAGTAAATTCCGGATGGACAGACTTGGCTGCTGATGGAAGGGCTTTCTGTCCTCCTCTCCCTCGCTCCACTGGCTTTCCCTGAGGTTCTTTAGGTGGACTCCTAATGAAAGATCAAGGGCATTAGCTGCCGTCAGTGCAGAAACAGGGTACCTGCAGTTAGCGGGATGGTTACAGAACATTAATTTTACTGCAGGCTCATTTGTAATGTAGAGAAAAGTGTGTGTGTAAATCCGAAAGGGAGAATGACAGAGTAATTGAGAGAGAGAGACAGAGGGAAAGAGAGAGAGATCAGCCCTGATTTGAAGCTCTCTCACAAATCCAGTGTCCAAAAGTGTAAAATTCATGGAAAGCATGGTGTGGAGAGCAAAACGGAGAAGGGGGAACCATTCAAGCTGGCATTTCCATCTGCTTCGTCAGCACAACCTCTATGGAAAATGTCAGATTCATTACCTGCTCCCTCTTTTTTCTTTCTCTTTACCTTCAGCTAGTTCATCTCTTAAGCCCTTAACAAATCTTAATGTGATTTGTTCTGTCCTTTACATTTGTCGCTTGACCCCGATGAGGCCTTGCATACTTATCAATGCAGACTTGGTGTCATCAATGGTCTTTTATGTTAGATTTGTTAATAGTAGGACTTATTTGGACTTTGCTATTTTGTAAACACTATATTAAAAAAAAAAAAAAAACTTTAAGCTTAAATTTCGAAAATCTCCCATTTACTTTGACATTAGCTGCTTTTCCACTATCGGGCCGAGCGGGCCTAAGAACGGTAAGGAATGGTTCCAGTTATATTTTCCATTTGAGCCTGATTACAAATCGTTCTCGTTCTCATTAGGTCTTCATTACATTTATTTAGATATTGATTGTGATTGGTCTTTATATATCTGAGAAGGTCTTTTATATATATTTGAGAAGCAAAGTTGCATGAGATATTATAAATCTTGAATTATATTTGAAAATGATAAAAAGCACTTTGCCAATGGGGAAAGACAAATAGGACATATAAGAAAAAATTATTAACTCTTTCCCCACTATTGATATCATTTTCCATCATTAATGAGACAACACTTCCATTGAAGAAAATTTCTGGCTTTCCATGTTTTCACTGTTATACGGTAGGGGGTGCTATTAAGCATCTTCTGAAAGAGTACTGAATCTCCTGATCAAAACAAGACTGGAAACAAATGTGAAGAAGTAGAAACAAGTGATAACATATGTAAGTGTAACTCACATTAAAATATGATTTAAATGAGTATAAATAAATAGATAACTACAACGATTCATAATATTATAATATAAAAGATAATACAATATTACATAGTTCATAAGTAAATGGATTAAAAGTATACGTTTCATTAAGAGTTCAGGAAAATTTGAATAAAAATATACCTATAAGGAATTGTATTGATGCTTCCCCATTAAGAGAATCACTTACGTAAATGTAAGCGAGACAGAACAAGAGAGGAGAAGCAGAGAAATCGAGAGGAGATTAATGTTGAACTTGTTAAAAGTTGATTTTAAGACTCTAAACGAAAGGCATACTAATGCTTACTTAGTCGGCAACATAAAGGGAATACATTTGGGTGAATGACAGCTGTTTGGTCAGGTTTTATGATCCATTTGGACAAAGATTCTTCCGTGGTGAGTATATGAAGATGTGCATGATGCGGAAACAAAGATGGTGGGCCAACCCGGTTCCCTTTCGAAGCAGTTCATTGCATGTATCACGTTTTGAGGAAAGTCCATTTTCTCCTAATACTGAAGCCTGATTTGTCCCTGTTTATGCGGCTGCACAAACCTATGGCATTTTAACCCGCCAAAACGGATGTAGTTCGGATGAGCACACTGAGTGCATCGCTTGCCTGGGACGTGTCTATGCCGTGACTGCACTCATTCAAACCATCTCTTGCACTGCATGACGAGAACTGCGCTGACAGCACAGCAGCTAAGGACAGCGCTGACACCTCGGCAGGTGAGAATGGCGCTTCTCCTCTACGACTATCAGGTTAGGCTAATAGAGCATATTTCATTCTAAAAGAGCATATTTTCGCTGACGTTTTGTTTCAAAATGCCGCGCTTCTGAGCGCATATCTTGCCGGGGCCATGCCCATGCTAAGCCACGTTCACCAAGACGGACTCTCACTGCTAGGTGCGCTCGCTGCACTCACTTGGGGACCCGCCCCTCGTTCTCCACCGTTCTCTCTCTCTCAGAAGCCTGAGAGGAAGAAACAATGGAGTTGCAGGGCTGAGCAGACGGGACTAAGTGAACTCACGCCGGTCCATATCCTGCATGCCTCACTGTACTGTACTGTACAGGCTAAAAGCTTGAGCTCCGCCCACTGCTTGGCGTCAGGGACATTTTCACTTCAAGGTGGACCGTTGCTGTGTCACACCTATATCAGACAGGCGTCCAATTACATTTACATTTATTCATTTAGCAGACGCTTTTATCCAAAGCAACTTACAAATGAGAACAATAGAAGCAGTTAAACTAACAATAGGACAGCAATATGCAAGTGCTATGACCCTTCCCAGTTTAATCTAACGCACTACGTTTTTTTTTTGTTTTTTTTAGATAATAGATATAGAATAGAAGATAAAGTGTTAGTTAATGGATCAAGTGTTGCCAAAAAAGATGCGTCTTCAGACGTTTCTTGAAAATGGCCACGGACTCAGCAGCTCTGGTTGAATTGGGCAGGTCATTCCACCAGCATGGAACAGACCAGAGAAAGAGATTTTGTGCCTCTTTGAGATAGCACCACAAGACGGCATTCACTTGCAGAGTGCAAGTTTCTGGATGGCACGTAAGTCTGAAGTAATGAGTTTAGGTAGGAGGGAGCAGAGCCAGTGGTTGTTCTGTAGGCAAAATCAGTGACTTAAATTTTTAATGCGAGCGGCAACTGGCAACCGTGCAATTTTGTAAGGAGAGGAGTGACGTGTGCTCTCTTCGGCTCGTTAAAGACCACTCTAGCTGTAGCATTTTGGATCAGTTGAAGAGGTTTGACAGTGCAAGCTGGAAGACCTGCTGGGAAAGCATTACAATAGTCAAGTCTGGATAGAACAAGTGCCTGGACAAGGAGTTGTGTAGCATGCTCTGATAGGAAGGGCCCAATCCTCCTAATGTTGTATAAGGCAAATCTGCAGGACCGGGCAGTTCTGGCAATGTGATCTGTAAAGTTAAATTGATCATCAATCACAATTCCAAGGTTCCTGGCTGACCTTGATGGAGTTAAGGATGACGAACCTAGCTGAATGGAGAAGTTGTGGTGTGGTGTAGTGTTTGGTTGGCCGGGCCCACAAGCGACTCTTTCTTTGCAAGGTTTAGTTGAAGGTGGTGGTCCTTCATCCATCCAGAAATGTTTGTCAGGCAGGCTGAGATGCGAGCAGAAACCGTCGGATCATCAGGCTGGAATGAGAGGTAGAGTTGTGTGTCATCAGCGTAGCAGTGATAGGAAAAGTCACAGATCCTAGTGATGTCATGTAGATGGAGAAGAGAAGTGGTCCAAGCACTGAGCCCTGAGGCACCCCAGTAGCTAGATGTTGGGTCTTGGACACCTCACCCCTCCACGACACCCTGAAGGACCTACCTGAGAGGTAAGACTTGAACCATTGTAGTGTGGTTTCCGAGATGCCCTTCGTCTTTAAAATTGACAGGAGGATCTGGTGGTTAACTGTGTCAAAGGCAGCAGACAGATCCAGCAGGATGAGAACTGAGGATTTGGAAGCTGCTCTTGCCAGTCTCAGAGCGCATTACCGAGAGCAGGGCAGTCTCAGTTGAGTGTCCGCTTTTGAAACCAGACTGGTTGTAGTCCAGGAGTTTGTTCTGTATAAGAAAGGAAGAGATCTGGTTGAAAACAACTCATTCAAATGTTTTTGCGACTAATGGAAAAAGGGATACTAGTCTGTAATTTTCCAGATGTGCTGGATTTAGAGTGGGTTTCTTAAGCAGTGGGGTTACCCGAGCCTGCTTAAATGCTGTGGGAAAAGTGTGTGAAGAGAGGCGTTTATGATGTGCGTGAGTGCAGGTACAACTGAGGAAGAAATGGCTTGAAATAGATTAGTGGGAATAGGATCAAGGGGACATGTAGTAGGGCGATTGGAAAGGAGGAGTTTGGAGACTTCAGCCTCTGAAAGCAGAGAAAAGGAGGGTCACTTTGTGGTTTGGTAACTTGGCCGCTTATGGTGGTTGTTTTGTTTATGAAGAATGTGGCAAAATCGTCAGCTGTTAGGGTTGATGAAGGAGGAGGAGGAGGGTTTAGAAGAGAGGAGAAGGTTTTGAAAAGCATGTGAGAGTCAGAAAAATTGTTAATTTTGTTGTGATAGTAAGTCATTTTAGCAGTAGAGATATTAGCAGAGAAGGAAGAGAGGAGGGATTGATAAAGACCAAGGTCAGTAGGATCTTTCGATTTGCGCCACTTCCTGACTTCCAGGACTGGCCTCCAGGAGGACTGACCTCCAGGAGGAAGGTTTTCCTGGCTCTCAAAACCTTCCTGCCAGCCCTAGAGGAGCACCACATCCCCGTCCATTAGGACAACATGACGGTGGTGGCCTTAATAAATCGCCAGGGCGGCCTCAGGATTTGGTCTCTTTACAAGATGGTGTGACACCTATGGGCACAGTGTAACCTGGGCTCCCTGAGGGTGGTGCACGTGCTGGGCAGGCTGAACCAAGGAGCGGACATGCTGTCCCAGGGTGGGGTGTCTACAGGAGAATGGAGATCCCAGATGATTTAGAAGATCTTCAGGAGGGCAGAGGTAGACATCTTCATCTCAGAAGACAACTCTCATTGCCCGACATTTTTCTCGAGGGAACAGGACGCGTTGGCCCAGGAATGGTCCAAAGCTCGCCTATATGATTTCCCCCAGATCACTCTGCTCCCTCAGGTCATCAGGCAAATCAGGGAGATCAGATGCTTAGTCCTCCTGGTGGCTCCATTCTGGCGAAACCAGTCGTGGTTCCTCGAGCTGATACAGCTGTCATCAACAGCTCCGTGGCCGATTCCACTGAGGAAAGACCTTCTCTCTCAGTCGAGAACGTCCCATTTGGCATCCCCAACCCGAGCTATGGAGCCTACATCTGTGGTCCCTCGACAGGAGCCTTTGCAGCTCCCTGTGCCTAACACTATAGCAGAGGCCGAAGCTCCATCTACGAGACGCCGCTAAACCCTTAAGTGGTCTGTCTTCTCTGACTAATTGCATCCTCTTGTGAGGTATTGACCATTCTGTCCTTCTTACAGGAGCTGCTGGATAAGGGGCATACCCCTTCCACGCTCAAAGTATACATGGTGGCCATAGCGGCAAATCACACCCTCGTACCTGATCAGTCTGTAGGAAGGAACGACTTAGTTTTTGAGGGGAGCCAGATGACTTAACCCGCCTCGTCCTCATACTGTTCCGGTCTGGGACCTGTCCACGGTCCTTTGGGCCCTTCGAAGCCCTTTGTTTGACCCACTTCAAGCAGCCATCTTACGGCCCCAGCATATGGAGTGGAGTCTCCA
Source organism: Squalius cephalus (assembly GCF_949319135.1). Classification (NCBI taxonomy): domain Eukaryota; kingdom Metazoa; phylum Chordata; class Actinopteri; order Cypriniformes; family Leuciscidae; genus Squalius; species Squalius cephalus. The sequence goes on along the minus strand of NC_137141.1, from coordinate 15,631,239 downwards.
TTGGGGATATTTGTGCGGCAGCCAGATGGTCTTTGCCGTCTACCTTCATTAGGTTTTATAACCTGGACGTCCCTGCCCTGCAGGCACAGATCTTGTCCACTTAACTTTCTTGCAGCCCAATAGTAGTCTAGTCAGTATTTGCTGAGGCTCCAGCCTCGTGGCCTGAGTCTCACTAGTTAGCCTATGTTTCCTAAGGGCCCTCGTAGTGGCGCCCTAGGGCTGGGCTCGTAGGACAGCTTATGTTCTTAGCTTATAGCATGGTTCTTTGGGTTTTAGTGATTTATGGTCTTAAATATTAATATTAATATTTTGTATTAATATTAATATTGAGTTTTTGGTCACACGTCACCTAAGGTGAGTGTGTCAGATGATTCCTTCCTATATTACAGGGCACTAGCCAAGGAATTTCACCTTGACAATAAAGAACAATCATGGAAGATTGTTGAAAGAATTAAAATTATAGAAATTATAGGAAGTTTGTCATCTGATCAAACTGATGGATTTAGTGAGATTCTGGCGAGCTTGTAGAGCCTCTGATTATCAACACATGACACAGTTTGCAATAAAAATAAATGTATTAACAAAAAGATATACAAGAGTAAAATATCACACTCACTATATAGCCTACTACTAAGGAAAATGACTAAACTACTGAGGAAAAACAACTAAACTACTAAGAAAATGTTATCAATAATCAAACTACAAACAACTACACAAATGGACGTTAACAAAATGAATGCCAAGTAGAAGAGCAACGGATTGGACGAAGCAATGAATGGGTAATTAGAAGTCTATGAGTCAATTGTGGTCTTTCTGGATGCTAGAATGAAATAGTAAATAAGCATTTACTATGAATACAGATAACGTGTCTAATGTATCTATCTGTATACACTGATCCTAGATACAGTCTCTATACAAATAGAAATCTCATATAGCAACAACCAAATGCCAAGGCCTTTGGGAAGAGGTTTGGTTAGCTTATATTTACGTTCCACATGGTCGGGTAATCAGTCCGGCGATGGGCTATGTCTTCCACTGGAATTTTTCTGCTCCCAGTGGGGGTAGAGTGGATTACTTTCCAACAATTGCAGAGCCGCACTGAGTACTGGAGGTTCACTGCTGGTCCTTGTGCAATCCAGAGAACTGTAGGTCAGGCGGTGGTCGATCCGCAGGATCCTTTGCAGGCTAGAGGTTCCAAAGGCAAGAGTCGTGCATGTCAAGCGTTGATTGCTGAAGCCGAAGTCCTCTGCAGAAGCGGTTGAGCTGCTTGAAGGTCCATGCGGGTGAAGGTTTAATTGCGAGAGTATTACCTTGGTCATGCTATACGTATAACGAGGGTGTGTTCGCTTGGGAAAGCTTTTATTACTTCCATTTGGGGAGGGGTTTACTAATTCCTGCGTTCCTACTGTAGTGGTGTGACTGGGTCATTGCATTCCAAGTATCCATCTATCATGTCCCACCTTTCCACCCTGTGGAGCTTGTTGCATTGTCCCAAAACACACAGGTAAATTTAACAGTGTCTGTAGAACCTTTGAAATGCTTTATGTCCTTTCCAAACCTTTCTCAAAGTCCTTGTGGCAGTGTGCTGAACTCATAGAGTCCAGACTTGATGTACATTAGTTGAGGAATCACCCAGATGTCCATTTCAGTGTTAGTGGGTAAGATTACATTGGCTGTTATTCCAGGTGTGGTTTCCACTGTGCGCACAGTTCCCTGGATGAATAAGGAAATATGTAGGACATCTTCCTTACAGTTTCCTGACCATTTTTGTGGTTTTAAGCCAATGTTTATAAAGATTGTCTTTTTCTTAGGGCCTTTCTTTGTTCCTACCGTGTTCTAACCAGAACTGGTTTGGTGGCCCTGGGCATTCTATGGTCGTTCACACCTTGGTCTAAGGAATGGAGGGTTGAGGTGAACAATGGGCAACTGGTGATTAGATTAGCCCGTGACCATGGGTCATTGATATCGTCACCTCTGGCAGTCCTGATTACCATAGTCCTACAGTTGTCTTTGAGGGTCCTATCACATCCTTCTGTCTTCTTAATCACGTGGCACAAAGGGACTCCTGTTGTGAAGTGGGGACCTCTGGTGTCATCGTGTCTGCAGTTCACTACAGGGTATATCGTTCCCCAATGCATGATTCACGCAATGTGAAAGACCGTTTCAGAAGGGAACGCTCCGGTTACTGACGTAACCTCGGTTCCCTGAGATAATGGGAATGAGCATTGCATACTCTGCCGTGCTATACAACTGCACGCAGGGTGTATTTATAAGATTAAATTATCCCTAATCTAGAACACAAAAAAGAGAAAAGTGTGTTTTACTTTCTTACCTTTTGTTACCTGTGTTTTATCCCCCACTGATCTGAACTACTGTTTTTATGTTTTCTGTGTTACAGTAAAGTGTTGTTTCTGTATTTAAAATCTGATCTCCAGCATAATTTTTGATATCTTTCCACCCCACTCCATTAGAACCTAGAAGTAGCGTAAGAGTTGTGTTGGAGGATGCAAGTGCTATAATGGCTAGTTCACACTACAGGATTTTAAGCCCGATTTGCAAGTTAACGAGCTCGCCGACAAGTTGGGCTGTAATCGCGTGCAAATCTGCGGGTGATCCGTGCTCGCCAATCTTTAGGTGTGAAATTCTTAACAACGCATCAAAAATGCTCGCTGACATCGCCGACGCCAGACAAATATCTAGCATGCCAAATATCTGGAGCTGTCGGCCGACTCTATAGCCTGTGGTGTCACGTGTTGCGACGAGCAACAGCCAATGATCAGCTTGTTATGACATTACAAAAGCCTTTTGTATTTGTAACTATCATTGCCAAACCACAACAGGCAGCTGCTTTTTCATTATAATGTTTTACTCACCTCCAACTCTCTCTGACAGACAACCCCTGCTGCCCGCGTGTGCGTATCCATCCTTTCACCCATATTCTTTTTTTTTTTCTGGGTTCTAAACAGATCATTGCGCAAACAATATATATGTATGTATGTATGTATGTATGTGTATATATATATATATGTGTGTGTGTGTGTGTGTGTGTGTGTGTGTGTGTGTATGTATGTATGTATGTATGTATGTATGTATGTGTGTATATATATATATATATATATATATATATACATATATATATATATTTTTTTTTTTTTTTTTCTTACCGCCAATTTTGTCCCACCGTCTATTTTCAAATAGACAATGCGCCATTTCCCATTCCACTTCTTGCGCATGTTTTTGTGACAAAATGTGGTTTTGGGACCGGATAGAGTTGTTGGGTGACAGAGTTGTTGTCAGCTCGTGTAGTGTGTAACCCCCTGTTGCAGAACATTTACATACATTTACATGTCACATAGTGTAAACACCACAACGACTTCAAGACTCCAGAGCAAGTCATGTAGTCTAAACAGCACAGCGATCTGCCGACGTTTAAAGTTGTGTAGTGTGAACTAGGCATAACTGGAATTGCAGATTTCGAACAGAGATGGCAACAAAGAAGAAAAACTACGGACTACAGCTTTAAATTTGTTTAGAATTTTTTTTTCTTTTTTTACAGGAAAACAAGAAAAAAATGCTGATTAAAAAAATAATTATTTAATGTGCACAGCAATGCTTTATGAGTGCTGTGACATCAGAACCAAAACCTAAAACCTGTAACTAACCCAAAGCTTTTTGGTCTGATGAACAAATGAGAGATTGAAACAGTCATTGAATAAAATATGGAGCATTACACATCAGTAGTGTTGGGTCCGAGTCCACCTTTATCGAGTCTGAGTCGAGTCCAAGTCCTTAACAATCGAGTCCGAGTCCAAGTCCGAGTCCAAAGAGGGCCGAGTCGGACTTGAGTCCGAATCCTTAACATCCGAGTCGAGCCCGGCCGAGTCCACAAAGATTTAAATGATTTGAAATTGACCTTTCACAAAGACCCACCCCTCTTAGTTACTGTTGCTATGTCCGACAAGCCATTCTGCTCTCACTTCACATGTTCTCACACAGTGAAAACTGATAATCTCTTCTAGTTATATCATGAATTAAACATGAATGAACATCAGAACTGCAAAAAGAAATCAATACACCATTTTTCAAGTTCAAGTCCACTGACTTTAATCTACTAACTGGTTTTGTTTTGTTTGTTGGACAAAAATGGTGGGTATCTGCAGTATGATTGGTCAGATCGCCTGTCAATCAAATTCCGGAGAAAAGTCTCAACACTCTGAGCTATTAAATGAATATTTTAAGCCTTACAAAATGATTGCAATGTATAGTTACAGTCATACGTTTACCTATTTTACATCTTTCAGAATCTGCAAGGTAATGCACAAGAATGCAACACAATGCATTAAGAGCCAGGGGTAAACTTTTGAGCAAGATGATGGTGGTTTAAATTTTTCTTATTTTGTTTTACATGCTAATATCTTATTTAGCCTCTGAAGGGCAGGGCTAAATTAATTAATTAATTTTTAAACAAAATAAGAACAATTTACACCAATGATACAGTTCAAAAGTTTACACCCCTGGGTCCTAACAGATGCTTCCTTCTTGAGCATCACTAAATGTTTGCAGGGTTTGTAATAGTTGTGTATGAGTCCCTCAGTTGTCACCAGTGTGAGAAGATGGATCTCACAATCATAGTCACTGCTAGTAAGGAGTCAAATATGCAGAAGATGCTGGAAAAGCAAAGAATGTGCAGGAGCTGGAGGATTTTTCCTCATAAACAACCATTAAAAAAAAAAAAAAAAAAAATCATACAGGTAATTACACACAATATTAAAATCAAGCCTATGTAATTTGTCTTGTATTTTGTGTTTGTATTTTGTCTTGTGGACTAGGCTATTAAACATCTGTTATGTGAAAAAGCTTTTTCATGGCAGTAATAAATAGAAATGTTTATGATCCTTCTTATTAAAAAATAACAAAAAATAACATTTTGGAGATGTATTTTCACTGCAAGGTGTGTATGTAAACTTATGACTAAAGTGTAAATTTAACAAAAATCATAACATTATTAGACACCAAAATGTTGCTATGGTTACTGTGTCAATCATTGCAATTTCATGACTCACAAGACTATAATTTAGCGGATTCACTCCCACATTTAAATGCAGTTATCACTCTTTATCATTTATAGAGTGAATGTAACCACTGGTGCTCTAGAAGCATGAAAAACAAAACAATTATTTAGATTGTCAATAGCGCTCCCTTTGAGCCATCACTTACTTACCGCGTTCTGCACTCTCACTAAAACTCTCGGCATAAACACTGAAGTTGTCCGCACTGCACAGTGAATCTCTTATTTATATCGCGTCTATACTTTGTTGTTTATGAGGGGATTTGCGAAAGGATAAAACTCATGTTGATTCTGAACATACATTTTGAGCGAATTCTCCGCATGGTGACTATAAAACGTACTCGGTTACCTAACGTAACCTCGGTTCTCTCTAGAAGAGGGAACGAGTATTGCGTAAGTTAGCTTACACTACGGGTAAAGTCTTCTTTTCTCGAGACCTGAAGCCAAAAATTATCCTTAATTTTGCATTTATTGTCAACGCAGTGCGGCAGCCAGCAGACCATAGCAGGCTGTATCAGCGTGCTCATTGGCTGACCTGCAGCAACTGCAGCAGCCTACCGGTGAGCCCCGCGTGACTTCGCGCCCTCTACGCGTCACAGCCCGCCAGAATGGGTGTGACTTAGCGTATATAAGGAAGGGCTCAACAGGCTGATCTCTGGTTTTCATAGACTGAAGCGAATAAGCTCGTGGTGCGAGCACGGCAGGTTACGCAATACTCGTTCCCTCTTCTAGAGAGAACCGAGGTTATGTTAGGTAACCGAGTACGTTCTCTTACGAGAGGTTCTCTCATATTGCGTAAGTTAGCTTACGCTACGGGAACCCCTTGTCAATGCCGTGCACGCCGAGCATCCAATGCATGAGTCCCGGGGAAGCCCGGGGAGCATAACATGCGGGAACAGGCGGCCAGCAACGCGGGCCAGCACATGTCATAAGCACTTCATGGGAACACAGAGCGGCTCTGCCGGTCTATGTATAACACATGGAAAAGACGGCCAGCAGCGCGGACCTGTACAAGTACATAAGCACATTATAGGGAAGAAAATAGAGCGGCCCCGCCGGTCTATGTATAGAGAGCATCACCCCTTTATGCAGCTGTAAGGCGAATAGGCGGCCAGCAGCGCGGGCCAACACAAATGCGCAAGCATAAGATAGGGGGACACAGAGCGGCTCCGCCGGTCTATGTATAGAGAATCTCATCCCGTAGTGCAGCTCAACCAGAAGAGCTAGTAGTACATGAGAGTAGTCTGCACATGACAACTGGGCAGAACATACATACCACTTATACTGATAAAAGTTTAGCCTGCAAGGCGGGAACTTCCAGGTTATAAAACCTCACGAATGTGGAGGGGGAGGCCCAGCCTGCCGCCATACAAATGTCGTGGATGGAAATCCCGCTGGACCAAGCCCACGATGAAGCCATGCTTCTTGTGGAATGGGCCCTGATGCCTATAGGGCACTGCAGGCGTTTGGACGCATAAGCTGCTGCAATAGCGTCCACTATCCATCTGGATAGGCTCTGTTTCGAGGTGGCGAGACCCTTGGTGCGCCCGCCAAACGAAATAAAGAGATCTACATGCGCTAACGGATAGCGCATGTAGATCCCCCACACGTTTTACTGAAGACAGAGCAATCAGAAAAACGGTTTTGAGCGAGAGGTATTTTAGGTCCACGGATTCAAACGGTGTAAAAGATGTAAAAGATCTACATGCGCTAACGGATAGCGCATGTAGATCCCCCACACGTTTTACTGAAGACAGAGCAATCAGAAAAACGGTTTTGAGCGAGAGGTATTTTAGGTCCACGGATTCAAACGGTTCAAAGGGAAACTCTTTCAGGGCCTCCAGGACCAAGGAAAGATCCCAAATAGGAACCGAGGGGGGCCGCGGGGGGTTCATCCTCCTGGCTCCCCTGAGGAAGCGGATGATGAGCTCGTTCCTTCCTAATGCACGGCTGCGCATCAACTCTGCGAACGCCGCAATGGCCGCAACGTATACTTTGAGCGTGGAAGGGGACCTGCCTTTGTCCAACAGCTCTTGAAGGAAGGAAAGCACCTACGAAACCCCGCATGTGCGTGGATCCAGGCTCTTAGTAGCGCACCATTTGGAAAACACTGACCATTTAGACGCGTAGAGTCTTCTCGTAGAAGGAGCTCTAGACTGCGTGATCGTGTTCATGACCCCTTCTGGCAAAGCAACGGGTATCCGTTGATTATCCACGCATGCAGAGACCAGCGCTCTGGATGGGGATGCCAAATCGATCCACCGGCCTGGGAGAGAAGATCTTTCCTCACCGGGATCGGTCATGGGGCTACGTGCAGGGAATGTTGTCTCTGGCCAGTCTGTCTGGGCCGACATTCTTGTGGCCCGGTACGTGCGCGGCTCTCAGCGAGCGCAACGAGTGATGGGCCCACACGAGAAGGCGTTCTGTCAGATTGCAGAGAGTCCTGGATCTGACACCGCCCTGGTGGTTCACGTAGGATACCACGGACATGTTGTCCGAACGGACTAGAACATGGTGGCCCCGTATGTGCGGGAGGAAACTTTTGAGCGCGTTCTCGACCGCTATCATCTCCACACAGCTACCCAGGGTCTCAGTGCTGAAACGCAGCTCTGAGTCACTCTGATTCGTATGCCGCCGGACGCCCAGGCTCGGTAAGGCACTCGAGCGTTCAACCAGCGTTGCAGCGGGCGCATACGCAGTAGACCCAGCTGAAGCACTGCTGCAGCTGAAGCCATACATCCCAGCATCCTCTGAAGCGTTTTCAGAGGTGCGGCGCTGCCCTTCTGGAAAGACGCGGCCAGGCGTTGAACACGGCGCGAGCGCTGTGTCGACAGCCAGGCCGTCATTGCCACAGAGTCCAGTTCTAAACCTAGAAAGGAGGCTGACTGACAGGGCAGTAATGAGCTCTTGGTCCAGTTGACCGTGAGACCCAGGCTTTCCAGGTGGCCGAGGAGCACTGTTCTGTGAGAAATAAGCTCTTCCTCTGACTGTGCTAGAATCAGCCAATCGTCCAAATAGTTCAGAATCTGCATGCCCTGACATCTCAGGGGGGCGAGAGCCGTGTCCATGCACTTCGTGAATGTACGGGGTGCTAAAGACAGGCTGAACGGCAGGATGGTGTATTGATATACCTGACCGTCGAAGGCGAATCTCAAGAATGGCCTGTGACGGGGTATTGTCTGAATCTGAAAGTAAGCGTCTTTCAGATCGAGGGAAATAAACCAGTCTCCCGGGCGAATCTGCGCGAGGATCTGTCTGGTCGTGAGCATTTTGAATGGTCTTTTCATACAAGCTTTGTTCAAATATCTCAGATCTAAACTCCGTCTGAGAGCTCCGTCCTTCTTGGGCACGAGGAAGTAACGGCTGTAAAAGCCTGACTCGCTCAGAGAAGGAGGTAACGGTTCTATGGCCCCTTTGCACAGAAGTTTCGCTATTTTTGCACGAAGTAGGTGTGCTACTTCCACACTCACTCTCGTCTCGGTCCGTGCTTGAAAGCGTGGGGGACGGCGAGCGAACTGCAATGAATAGCCCTGCTTTACTGTGCTCAGCACCCATTCTGACGCACCTGGAATAGCTTCCCATACTTTTGCATGTACGGCTAGGGGCAGAATGGCCTCCGGGTTCCGATTGCCGTATTCCGCGGGCTCGAGAACCTGATTCGGAGGCAAGCGCACAGCGCGTGTCCTCTCGGTGCTCGAATACGGCGGCTCGCGGCTAGCGATGGCTGGCCGTTTTACACGTGATGTCCCGGTGGCTTTGGACGGGGAACGTATTGTGCGAAGAACGGGGCGTGAGAGAGGCGCCGGGCGATGTGACCGGCAGGGAGGGGCCGTGTAACAGAGCGGGCAGTGAGTCGGCGTGGGCACGGGGTTGTGGGCACATGACCTACATCTATCACTCGAGTGGCTTTTGCCAGCTTTGTGAGCTCTATGAGAGACACGGGGGTTTATAGTGCTTGTGTGTAGGGGTGAACACAGAGATGTGGGCACATTTTCTACACTTAAAACACATGCGGCGTGAGCCGGACAACCAGACATTACACTCTTTTGAGATTTCTCTGGGTTGCCGTGGAAACAGCGGTTGCGTGCAGGCGAGCGGGTTGTATTACCGGCTCGTTGGTTGCAAAATACACTTCTGCAGTAGCCTTTCTAAAGGGACTGACAGAGTAATTGCTTTGAAGGCTCATATGTTTAGACGCTCATAATACTCGCGGGAGGGTGCGAGAGGCGGGTTCGCTTTCTGTAAGTAGAAAGCTGGCCGCGAACTCGGAGAAGCGGGCAGCATAATTTTTATCTGCCGCCAGAGCCAGGATTCGAACACGGGTCTCTGGCGCGAAAGCCTAACTGTACGTTCACACCGCCGCCGGCGAGAGCGGCAAAATTCGCTCTCGCCGCCCTGCCACCAACGCCGTAGAAAGATTCGGGGACGCTCTGACGTAGATTAGAATGTGTGATTTTGTTCCTCTCAGGCGGAGGACTTCTACATTCCGATTGGTTGCCGCTGGTTACCAATCAGAGCGTCAGAGCATCCCCGAATCTTTCTACGACGTCGGTGGCAGGGCGGCGAGAGCGAATTTTGCCGCTCTCGCCGGCGGCGGTGTGAACGTACAGTAAGGTTTTGCCACTGAGCCACAGGGGAAAAGACATAAGCTTTTGGTCAGCGTGAGCATATAAAGAGCGTCATCATGTCTGTGTCGGCGTTTGTTTGCAGGCGTGCATGTATTATAGCAGGCTCATTTACTGCAATATTAATATTTCCAGCCGCCTGAACTTGAGAGGGGACTGAGAAATGTGTGAGAAGTGGAGGTTGGTCCGGCCTCGGTGGGACTAACAACACTCTCTCTCCTCCTTTCGCCGGTGAGTGAGGCACGCGGGGTGCTGAACATTGCTCGTGACCGTCCACTCTGACCTCCCTTGTGAACGGCGCAGTTTGCGCGGCACAGACAAAGGGAGAGAGCGCGGGAAAAAGTTTGTGATAGGCGAATAGCCAGAGAGCGTCAAAATGACTTGCGTAGGCGTTTGTTTGCAGGCGTGCATGTACTATAACAGGCTCGCTTACTGCAATATTGATGTTTCTAGCCGCCTGGGACTAAAACACTCTTTCCTCTTTTCGTCGGTGAGTGACGCGCGAGGGCGGGGTAGCTTGCTTGTAACCTAAAGAAGCTAGCCCCGTGACCGTCCGCTTCTGACATCCCTTGTGAATGGCGCAGTTTGCGCGGTTCAAAACAAGGGAGAGAGAGCGGGAAGAGGCGTCATCATGTTTTGCGTCGCCGTTCATTTGCAGATGTGCATGTATTATGACAGGCTCATTTACTGCAATATAGACATTTCCAGTCGCCTGAACTTAAGAGGGGACTGAAAAAAAGTGTGAGAAATGGAGGTTAGTCCGGCCTCTCTTTCCTCCTTTCGTCGGGAGTGACGCACGCGACGCTTTCTTGTAACGTAAAGAAAGCCAGCCCCGTGACCGTCCGCTCCTGACATCCCTTGTGAACGGCGTGGTTTGCGTGGCTCAAACAAAGGGAGAGAGCGCGGGAAGAGGCGAGCAGCCAGAAAGCGTCTTTTGCGTCTGCGTTCGTTTGCAGGCGTGCATGTATTATAACAGGCTCATTCACTGCAATATTGATATTTCCAGTCGCCTGAACTTAAGAGGGGACTGAGAAATGTGAGAAATGGAGGTTAGTCCGGCCTCGGCGGGACTAAACCACTCTCTGTCCTCCTTTCGCCGGTGAGTGACGCACGCGACCGGGGCGCGAGGGCGGGGTAGCTTTCTTGTAACGTAAAGAAAACTAGCCCCGTGACTGTCCACTTTTGTCATCCCTTGCGAGCGGTGCAGTTTGCGCGGCTCGAACAGAGGGAGAGAGCGTTTTCGGGCGGCGCTTCTTCTTGTGCGGCCCGTCTCGACCCAGGCAGAGAGCGCAGATAACGTGGCGGTCTCCGTCGCTGAGTGGGGCTCGCAAGAGCCACGGAAATTGCGAGGCATTTTTAGAAAAACGCCTCGCGCTCTTTTAGAAAGTGTGTCGCGGCGGCGAGCACACACACAGAAAGCAATAAGCAATATGCAATAAAGGATATTGTCGCCGGATAGCGTAGCAGGCACGGATGGCTGAAGGCGGCGAAGACGTCCGGCTTCCTCAGACGCTTCCTGGGCTTGCTGGTTGCTTGTTTCAACGGCGGCGGCTCCCCAGATCCAGCAATGCGTAGAGCTTTGCTGAAGACATGAAAATCAGAGATCAGCCTGTTGAGCCCTTCCTTATATATGCTGGCGGGCTGTGACGTGTAGAGGGCACGAAGCGCCCTCATTGGGCGTGACGTCACGCGGGGCTCACCGGTAGGCTGCTGCAGTTGCCGCAGGTCAGCCAATGAGCACGCTGATACAGCCTGCTATGGTCTGCTGGCTGCCGCACTGCGTTGACAATAAATGCAAAATTAAGGATAATTTTTGGCTTCAGATCTCGAGAAAAGAAGACTTTACCCGTAGCGTAAGCTAACTTACGCAATACGAGAGAACCTCTCGTAAGAGAACGCCTGATTTGCCACTGTGTTCATGCGCTTAATATACATGTCTGTGATTGGCTACAATGCTCAACGCTGAAACAACACAAATAGTTTTGTTTCGTTTTTGAACAATATTGTGTCCTCCAGTGCCCGGACTCGACTGTAGGCTAGTCAAAAATCTTTCTGAGTCTAAAATGTCAGAGTCCGTGTCAAGTCCGAGTACTTTCATCCGAGTGCGTGACAAGTTCGAGTTCATTCAAAATTGGACTTGAGTCCGAGTCCCCCAACTCTACTACACATCAGTATGCAGACGTTTTATGCATTTGTCTGCACCTGAAGCCAACTTGAACGTGCAATTTTTGTATTAAAGCTGCAGTCCGCAGTTTTTCCTCTTTGTTGCCATCTCTGTTCGAAATCTGCAATTGCAGTTATTCGCGGAATTATCAACTTTACGTGCGTTGTGCCTCGGCACAGCACCGTGGATGAATCCAATGTTTTGAGGAGAATGTACGGCAGTCAATCACCGTGCTGGTGTGGAGACTGTCATTCGCAATCACAGATTCTACTTTTTGGAAGTATGACCAACATAAGAATTTTCACCGGAAAATGTCCTCTGAACAAGTAAGTAACATCCACTTTAGTTCTGACCAACTAAGGGAAAAAAAGCATTGCAGTAAATCGCGCCGATTAAATCTAACGATCGCTTATCATATCACGTCAAACCGTGCAAATTATACTTTGTTCTCAAATTGTTAATGTTAACAACATCAGCATTGCGTGACTACATTTAATGCCCTTCCGATATTTGTCCTTGTTTTAGCATGGGCCCAGTTGCAGTCTCTTTTTTTCTCCCAAGTCCGAAGTCTTTCGCATTTTACAACGGGTGAATCTCCAGTTGTCACTCCACCACCAACATCCTCACACGCAATATAACCTACGAGCCGAGACACCTTTATGTGTACAGATGTGACGTAATGACGCAAAGGCATGCTTGAATTTCCCGCGGAAATCCACCAGTACCACTGGGATTAAAAACATTATTAGAAGCTTACCATTTTGAATCGAGCTAAGGCAAGCAGATAGTTTTGAACACTGGCTGGTTATGTACTTGCTCAAAAAATTATTTTGGATATTTTTTAACCCAAAGAAAGCTACGGACTGCAGCTTTAAAACGAAATCTTTCCATGTTTTAGCACCTCAAATCTAGTTCAATGGACATATAATACTGATGACGTTTATGGGTCACCTCAGGTAACATAACATAATATACATCAGTGAAGGAGATAACAGCATGTCTAACCGCCCAAACCCTGGTGATTTCAGGAACAATGTGATTGTAGAAACACATGCCCTCACTGATGAAGTCCTGGCACGTTTCTGAAGCCGTCGTACCAGAGATTCCAATTTCTCTTCAAATCCCTTGACTGTGCCCCCATGCAAATCAGGGAGATTAAGGCAAGATGTATGGACTTGCAAATGTATTCAAACATTCTTCCCTTAATGCCACAGATTTGCTGTAATACTCCCATATTTGTGTCTGACTTACAAGGACCGACAAATTGAAGCCACCGTGTGGCAGATTTGAAAGGTTATTATCTGGCGGCGCATTCCATCAAAGAGAGCGCACTTATTGATTTGCGCTGCCAATGAGCACCTTCGTTTCCTGCTACCTTGGAAACGAGAATAAATATTGAAGTAGTTGCAGGTGGGAAGAATGGTTGAGGACTAACAAGTTCTGGTTGTCGGGTCCTCCAAACCCAAACAATCCTCCTGAGACGACAACTTTTTAGGTGATGAAGGGGGCAGCCGCTCCCCAGACAAAACAGTGCGATAAACCCCAGTGCAGTTTTTCATGTTACGTGCTGCCGAAAGACAAAAAAAATAACATTCGGTTGTGCTGAAATGAAAGCAACCTCGCTTTGTTTCCTTGGCAACAAACACATGCAATATGTCTTTTGGAAGTGTGTTTTGGGGCTGCGCGCCGGCTCTCGTGGGAGATTTCAGAAGAACGCTAAGATAGATTTACTGAGTAAATGAAACAGTCTTTTGACTGCCAGTGTGATGTTTGCAGGGATTGTATGATGAGGTCACGAGCATGCCAAACTCCACAATAACACGCACAGTCAGTCAAAATTGAATAATGACATTTGCTTGGTGTCTAGTTTTGTTTTGAATCGAATTTCCCCCAGACTATGTCGGTGTAAAGTGAAGCACGTTACCTCAGCTCCAGTAACCTGTGTGTAACCTTTGCAAAATAGATGAACTCTGCATGTCTGTGTCTGGCAACAAGCTTCTTGTACATTTTCAGTCTCTCTTTTCCTGCAGTTGCATAGCAACACAGGCGAGCATGGGTGCAGTTGTGTTTCCAAACTAGCACTCTTTGGCCCTGCTTACACCTGGTATTAAGATCTGTTTTGTTCGATCGGATCACAAGTAGACAATGGACACACATTCGGATATACACACAGAAGCGCTGCACTGTTTACAACATGAACAGCGTCAGAGATTTGACATGGAAGAGAAGAAATAGTTGAATAAAGTCATTATTTTTGTGTTTTTTTGCGCACAAAAAGTATTCTCGCTGCTTCATAACATTAAGGTCGATCCACTGTAGTCAAGGACAATTTTAACGATGTCTTTACTACCTTTCTGGGCCTTGAAAGTGGTAATTGGATTGTAGTCTATGGGGGGGGGGGTCGAAGCAATCCGGTCGAATGCATCTTTGACTATACCTCTGGAAGTGGTCAAACGTAGGTAAGCTCAAAAAAGTTTTAGAGCCCATTTACACCAGTATTTAGATCGCCAAAACGCATCTTAAAGGGATAGTTCACTTTGAAATTAAATTTTGGTATGTTTTAGCTTACCTCAAGGGCATCCAAGATGTAGGTGTCAAGATGAACTATCCCTTTAATAACAGATGTAAACAGGGGCTTAGATTAAGTATAGGCCACGGATGCTTCCAAATGGCATCTAAATTATATGTGTAAATAAAGTGCACTCCAATATCAAATATCAGATAATATCAGCAAATATCAGACATCAGAAACTGTCAAACCTAAGATTTCATGTTTGTTCCATTTATGAAGGACAGTAAATTGTGTTCAATTTAGCAAAGAAACTGTATCTATAAGTATGCAACTGTAAGCAAAACTACTAGCTTGCCTTGTACTTTATACTCATATTACTTGGTCATTCAAGTCTTTTGTCAGCTAATCTGCAGTGTGTGAAGTTTTCTGGGGGCTGGGTGGTGGGTTGCTGAGAAGGAAGTGACAATCAGGATCAATATAAGAATTGTGTCATGTTCCAGATACAGTCACTGCTCCTGTTTCTCATCTTCAGTCATGTGACATTCAGTAACGGATCAGTACATTAAGATGACATCAGCAGGCAAGTAGAGACATTAAAAGACAATTTAGGGTTTGTGAAGGTTTACAAATTGTGGGAAGTTATTGAGAGTCATTTTATTGTCTAACGTTTTTTATATGTAGCAACTAGATTTTCCAACAGAAAGATTTAAGGCAAGTAAGATTTTTAAGAAAGAAATTAATACTTTAGTTTAGGGTCCAATTCTCACTATTAGGTAGTTGCTTATTAGCATGCATATTACTAGGATACTGGCTGTTTATTAGTACTTATAAAGCGCATATTAATGCCTTATTCTGCATGACCATATTCTACATCCATTAATCCTACCTAATATCTAAACAACTACTTTAGGAACTATGAATAAGCAGTAATTAGGAGTTTATTGAGTCAAAAGTTGTACTGTAGTACAATAGTTAGTTAATAGTGAGAATTGAAACCTAATCTAAAGTGTGACCAATAATTTTATTCAACAACGATGCATTCAATTGATCAAACATGACAGTATAATGACATTTATAATGTTACAAAAGGTTTATATTCTAAATAAATGCTGCTTTTAAAACTTTATATTCAGTATAGAATCCTGAAAAAAAATCCTTTCCGCAAAGATATTAAGCGGTACAACTGTTTTCAACACTGATAATAATAAGAAATGGTTCTTGAGCAGCAAATCAGCATTTTATAATGATTATGTGACACTGAAGACTGGAGAAATGATGCTGAAAATACAGCTTTGACATCACAGAAATAAATTACATTAAAATAAAAAGCAGTTATTTAATATTTTTACAATATTACTATTTTTACTGTATTTTTGATCAACTTAATGCAGCCTTGATGAACATGAGACTTCTTTCAGAAATATTTAAACAATCTGACTGAACCTAATCTGAACCCTAAGTTTAGGCTAAAACTTTTTTTTCAGTTTCACTTCCTATTAAACATAATGCCCAAATCAGCTGTTAAAAAGGACGTATTGATCTGTCTTGAAGAGTTGTGTGATATATTAAGATATGACTATTTTAAGCAATAATTTCAACAATGCATTCAGAGCTTCACAAAACCATGATGCTAGTTCAAGATCACCTTTGCAACTTTTTTTTTTTTATTGCAACTGGAAGACAATACATCACAGAAACTTGATGGTAGGGTTGGAGAAAAAAATAAAACGAAAGAAAACAAATAGAATTTGTCGTAGCAATGGACAAAGTGGTATTTACATTAATCGATAAAATTGTTGTCTTTGGCAATATGATTACAAGTCAAAGGAAATACAGAGTGCAATTACGCCTCTATATTGACATATTAGCAGGGTGCACATGCCATCAGACCGAGTAATTCATTACAAACCAAATGGACTCCGTTACTTTCATCTTAAACAACTCAAACGCTTAACAGAATGGCAGTTAACAGGAACCTTTCAACAAAACGATCAACAACAACAACAAAAAAAACAATGAAAAAAAGAAAGAAACACTTCGCCTCCAATTAACGTTTTTTTTTTTTTTTGGCTGGCTCTTCTTTTTAACGTGTTTCAGGTTCCTCTGAAAGAACTGGAGAGGAAAAGTTACGTAGTGAGTGTTGTCTTTGAAGGAAGGCAGTGTATAAAGGACTCGTAGCTCTCTCTGCTACCGGTTTCCCAGTTTGAAGCACATTGAACAGAAACGTGATATGGCAGATGTTGATAAAGACCAGCAGACAAGGTTATAATTGGGGTTATTTCGCGTAGATGTGGGGAGGAAACGTCAAGAAATGTCTAGCTTGGTTAGGGAAAGGCATGCCAACTGGAGACATCACATTAACACTCATGGGTCAGATATAACATTCAACACGCTACAAAACATTAGGTCGAACCATTATCATCATCAGATGAACAGGGAAGACAGTGTGACTTCATGAAACACAGCAATGCAGAGCGATATTAACAAATATGACTGAGAATATCTTATACATGGGTACTTGAGAGAAATGCTACAACTCATTGACATGTTTATGAATAACATATCAAGTATGCATGTGTATAGAGTCATTACAGGCTTTGGCACTGAAACCTTAAGTTCTTTACCGTACGTTAAAACAATAAAAGTGCAATTCGGTGAGGTCGTGAAAATATATACACTAGCGTTTGCACTGAGCTCTGATATCACTTGTTTTCGTCTATAAGTGCTTAAATATATATGTGTGGAGGCGTAAATATCCGTCTGACTGCCTGTACCGAGAACTGAATCAATACTGATGACTCCTGAACAGTGCTACATGTAAATACGGGAACAAAAAAACTACTTGTACTGCAGATCCAAAGTCTCGAGGAACAAAATGGAAGACCCTGAATAAATCACAGACACGCACATCCGGATTACACATGGAAGAAAAGCAGGCACGAAGCCGGAAGGAGCAGGGGACCGACACTCACTACGAACTTCTCCTTGAAGACACGGACATTGACACAGCGGGTATTCGTTAGAGGGGCGGCTGTTAGCGTGGACCGAGAAGGCCCAAGCCCGAGTCCTCGTATTGCAGAGAGAGTTTCCCAACAGTCAGTGTTTTGTCCCTGAAGAAGGTAATTGTGAAGATGCCTGCTTCAACACAAAGGCGATGAGGACGACAAATCGAAATCAAAACCGACAAAAAAACAACGAAAGAGACTAGGCCTATCGGCATAGAAATTAGAGGCGGTGCCTTAGTTCTCTAGGATCTATATTTATATGAAAATAATTCATGCTCCATGCTAAATACATTATTTACCTTACATGAACTTTGATTTTTTTTTTTAAAAACGGTCTTCTTTTTCTTTACAGAACCCATGCAACACGATTTGGAAAATCCTGCTGGCTACATTGCTTAAATTAAGAAAGGAAAATGGTCTAGTGTTACTTTTATACAGTGTTTATCCTGACTGGATGAAATTGCTTATTACATCACGAGGGTTTCAAAAAAAAGAATTAGAAAACATAAACAAACAAACACAAAACAACTCCACAGTCATTATTTTCCGCTATTAAAATACAATTGGCAGGTATTGTAGCATTAGCTCAGAGTTTTCCTTTTCATTGTGCCGAAGAAGAAATATCACCATCCACTATCGCTTTAGAAGGAAAATATCACTCATTTTGATTGCTTAGGAAAAAAAAAAGTGGGCAGTTTTGAAAGACATATTGGTAAATGTATCACTTTTGCCACCAAAAAGCACTTTGACAAAGTGAATTATGATTCATACGAGCCAAACGACAACTACAGACATGAGTGTTCTCCACTCGATGCTGCTGGACTCCTTTAACGGCGAGAGCGTCAAGGGGAAGTGACATCACAGAAACTGCCCGAGGATTGTCTTTGGCACTGCCCTGTGCTTCTAAAACATCTTATATTACATCAGAGATTACTAGAACCTATAATTATCAGTAACTCTGGCGAGCTGCACCACAAATTAAGAGTAGTTTCACTTTTCACTATGACAATGGGGCAGGGCAAATTTTGCTATCACTTTTTTTTCTTCTCCTCTCTCAGAAGAATGAAATAATTTGCTGAATATCTTAAAAAAGGGAAGGCTATGGCTTCAATCTCCGTAGATTAAAAAAGGAAAGAAAACACAATAAAATAAGTGAACCAAAACAAGAAACCCTCAGTAAAATGTTACCTATAAAGATAGGAAAACAAAGTGATTGTTGATATTGCCACAAATCAGTAGAATTCACCTGATGTCCTGGGAAAAAAAATAGTAAATTCTATTCAAAGTGATGTTTTTTTCTCTCTCTCTTTATAATACAGTCTGTTCATTATTTTTGCTCTTTCTGCCCCTTTGCCGTCCGGTTGGTGATATTGTTCAAACAGGCCCTGACTCCCGCCAAATGAAGCAGGGACCCGGCCGCCTCTTTCATCTCCTCGTCGTCACTTTCCGGAGGCTTCTCTGTGCGCCTCTTTTTTAGAGGAAGAGTGTCACTGGCCACTCTCTGTTTGACTTTTGTCAAATGTTGCCGTTTCTTGTGCTGGGCCAGAGCGAGGGCGTCCACGGACCACTCTTTGGGCTCCTTCTTGATTTTGCTCTTGTCGTCGTCCTCGACATCGCTGCCAGTCTCGTTGACGTGGAAGCTCACCTCGCTTCCATCGCAGAGAGCCTCTTCTCCGACGTCCGAGCTGGAAGATTTGGCAAAACTGTAGGTGTGGTCATCCTTGGGGTCGCTGCTGACCAATGGAGAGTTACATGTGGGCTCGCCGTCACTGGTAATCCTGTATTCGAGAACTGACCTATTAACACAGACGAGAGATGCATTAGTGCAAACCACACACATGCTGTTCTTGTTGTACTGTGCAAGTGCTTCGTAAAACAAATGAACTACATGCGCTTACTGTGTAATTATTTTGTGGAGCTGCTTGTAATTATGCTTCTATAGTAATTCATTATAATAATATGTGTAACATGGACACTCTGTACTTATGTTTTGCTGTTTTTTTGCACAGATGGCAACAACCTCTGGAACACATGAATATTCAGTCCATTTGTTATTGTATAAAGTGGGTAAATCTAAATCACAAAATCAGTCGTGGGTCATATTTCACCCACAAATCAAAAGAAGAAAAGAGAAAAGGAAATTAAATAATCATATATCATACATTAAAAAGTTTGGGGTCAGTAAGATTTTTAATGATTTTAAAAGGAAGTCTCTTATGTTCACCAAGGCTTCGTTTATTTGACTGTCAAGAAACAGTGCTTATTATTAATCATTCCTTTTTTCTTTTCTTTTTTTTTTCTCTCTTTTGATTACGGGGTAAAATGCTAGAACTACAACTGTGGTTAACACATCTCACAGCTCTTCTTTTTTATTGAACGTGTATTGTGTGTTGGTAAGCACCACATCCTCAAATGTTAAAAACAATTATTGTAAGCATTTGTCTCTGAAATACACTTGAGCTTTGAAGCACCTCTTCAGCCGACCAACAACAATTAAAAAGTGAATTAATTGGCGGTTTACAAAACGCTCCACTTTTCGGTAAAATAGCATGATGAAAAATAAGAGAATAAAGACAGTTCAGCTCTGTTTATGCCTCTTATTCTCAGAAACAATAATGAAGTGTCTTTACAATTACATTTGTTTTGTGCTTCTGGTCACAGTTCAGTTTAAGAGTGAAAAAGAACGCACTTTGCAGATTTGTAGATTAGCAGATTTTCTACAGAAACGCTAAACCTCCCTCTGTGGTTCAAAAAATAATCCTAAGAGCTTTTCCACTTCCTGCCTCATATGTGCATTTATGACTCATAAATTATAGCCGCAGCACAGCAGGCTAAAGAAACTGCTTCAATAATTAATGCCTAAATGCAGTGTCACTCATTTTAAAGAGGCTGTTTTACTCTTTGGACCGTCACTGCACGATATGGGCATCATACAGCAACTGAGAGGCTGAGGTCCTATGTGTGCATATGGACAAAAGCTCTTATCAAAATAAAGGTAATCTGACATATTTATCTGGTCTAGGCCTTTGTTTTATGCAAATAAAATAATGAATCTTACTGGGGGGATTCATATATGTATACAACATTATCTTCGTGACAAATAAGCAAATTTCATTGATGTGATGAAACAAAAACAACAAAATACTTTTAGATGTATGATTTATCATTATTTATAAATTATATAATTTAGTATTTGTTTTACAGCATTTAAAGTAATTTTATTGGACAACAAAAATAATCTTTAAATAAATGCATGTGGAAAGGAAAGTAGGGGAAAGTCCTTATATTCTGTACTTATTTACTTGTATGTATATATTTTCTTTATGCAATTACTCCTAAGCAAAAAGTATATAGTTCTGGGTAGTAACTGATTACATGTAATCTGGATTACGTAAGTAGATTCCAAAAATTAAGTACTTGTAATTTATTATAATAGATTTTAAGATGCTCGTAATCGGACTACGGTTACTTTTTATTGATTACATGATTACATGTTATTCTTACAAGGGCTGTAAATTATTTATAATTCATTGATACTTCTTTTTTATCTTTTTAATTTTCCTTTCTAAAAAGCCTACTGCTAATATACGTTCAAAAGTTTACATCTTAACCATGTTTTACTGTCTTTGGAAGGCTTTTGTGTTTAAAAAAAAAATGTCAGCCGAATCTCTTTGACTTAATATATTTACATGAAGTTGCCCCTGAGATTTTAAGTTAATAAGTTTATAGTAAGTTAATAAAGTTAATCAAAATCAAATCAAAAATAGACTACACTGATCCCTGTTTACTTTCATTAGATGGAGAAAATTCCTGCAACGTTTTTCTCAAAAAAGAGGATAGTTTTTCTCTTCAGCTGAGGATAGAAAGTCATGTACATCTTTGGCCCAGTTTACACCTGGTATTAAGATGCGTTTTGGACGGTCAGATCACAAGTAGACGAGGGAGACATTCCACGTTTATACCTGCTGTTTTAATCCGTCTTTGTCCACTTTCAACCACTTCTGTCCCGATTTCTTTAAGGGGAGGGTTATTGGGTGGGTATACTGTATGTATGGGCTTTTTCAGATCTTTCGTTATAATGGGCAAAATAAGCTCACGCAATTTACATATGAACGTGACTGGAGACGACGGAAAAACATACGGAGAGCAGCAGCTTTCGTTTCTGCTCTGATAGCCACTAGACCACGTCAAACAAAGTGAGTGGCTGCTAGAAATCAGGAATTGTGAGGGAACATTGTGCTTGGTATGTTTTCCGTCTTCAAACCAAACTTGGGTCTTCAGCCAACAAAGTTTAAATCCCATCTACTACCTAGTGCGCTTTCCATAATGTTTAGTTCAGTAGGCGGAGAGTAGGCGTCTTTTGTGGCTGTTCAAACACATTCTACCACATGAGCGTTTAGACTATGAAAACAATCCGGTCTAATGTATTTTCGACCACCTCTGGAAGTGGTCAAAAGTGGACAAGCTCAAAACGTTTTAGACCCTGTTTACACCAGTATTTAGCATCGTCCACTTGTGATCCGATTGCTCAAAACGCATCTTAATACCAGGTGTAAACAGAGCCTTGGATGGCCTTGGTTTGAGTAATTAATAAGGACGTTTTTATTTTTGTGTGAACTATTCCTTTAAATAAAAAGGTTTTATTCTAAAGTTGTTTTATACTATTCGTATGGAAGCTTGTTTCCGCCACTGAATAATAAATAAATAATAATAATAATTGCGACTTTTTATCTCACAATTCTGACTTTTTTTCTCACAATTGCGATATATCAAGTCAGAATTGTGACTTTTTTTCTCAGAATTGCGAGATATAAAGTCGCAATTGCGAGATATAAAGTCGCAATTCTGAGAAATAAAGTCGCAATTGCGAGATATAAAGTCACAATTCTGAGAAATAAAGTCGCAATTGCGAGATATAAAGTCACAATTCTGAGAAATAAAGTCGCAATTGGGAGATATAAAGTCGCAATTCTGAGAAATAAAGTCGCAATTGCGAGATATAAAGTCACAATTCTGAGATATAAAGTCGCAATTGCGAGATATAAAGTCAGAATTGCATGATATAAAGTCGCAATTGCGTGTTATAAAGTCAGAATTGTGAGATACAAATTTTTTGGGGATTTTTTTCCTAAGAATTGGACTTTATATCTCACAATTGTGAGTTTATATCTCATAATTCTGAGAAAAGATGTCAGAATTGCGAGATATAAACTCGCAATTATGTGTTATAAAGTCAGAATTGCGTGATATAAAGTCGCAATTGCGAGAAAAAAAGTCAGAATTCTGACTTTATAACACGCAATTGCGAGTTTATATCTCGCAATTCTGACTTTACAACACGCAATTGCGACTTTATTTCACGCAATTCTGACTTTATATCTCGCAATTCTGAAAAACAAAGTCAGAATTGCGAGATGTAAACTCGCAATTGTGAGATAAAAAGTCGCAATTATCTTTTAAAATGTTTTATTTTGTGGCGGAAACAAGCTTCCATAATTCTGTTATGTATTTTAATATATAAAGTAAAATTGGACACATTACGATGTGGTGAAATGTGACCTTGACATGTCGTTCACAGGACTTTAGGTGAGCGCACATACAAACACACACACTTAGACACTGCAAACCTCTCTATTTTAACTGGTGATTCTGCTGTTTTTCCACCTATTCGAGCCCTATGTTCTAATTACAACCTTTTAGTGCCCAGGCTTATGAATGTTTCACAGCAAGACAGACTGTCCATGTGTTCGGTCATGCCATTAAAAAAACTTAGTGTATGTGATCAATTATTCATCTCACATCATGCATGCAAGAGCAGGGCCTAAGCCTGAATAAGGAGGTGTGCTGATGTCTGTGAATGACCTGGCTGTTCTGCTCTAAGAAAAAGCTACCAGACTTCACAGAGTCAAAGGCAGAGATCAGATGTGAACCAAGTTCTGCAGTGTGAGCATGATTCTGATTGGCTGATAAACCTGTCAATCAAGTAATGAGTCAGCGGAGACAGGAAATGCGCTCAAAGTGACCTGGAGGGACAGGACTGACCTGACAGTGGCTGTCCTGCTGACAATGGGGTTGATGGGAAGGGGTCGGATTCCTGGGAAGAGGCCCTGGCTCATCATTCGAGCTCCGTTCTGGATCACACCCTGAGGGACTGAGGAGAAAACACAGGTAATGTACATTAATGCACAGAGTACCTGCAAGCATATGGGAGCACAAATTCGTAATGCAAACAAATCAAAAGCATCACACTATGTTTAAGCATTTATAAATCAGCTTAAAATGGTTTAAATTCCAGCTGCTGATGTTGCAAGGATGAAATTTCCCTGTAGTTTCAAATAGGATCAGACAGTCAAGAGCCGTCCGAAATCATCAGTTTCAATCTGTTCAGCTGGCTTTTGCAACTTCGAATACTAACTGGTACGTAAAAACAAAGAAATAGTGGTTGGTTCATTAGCATGTCAGACAGGGCTCTTGTCTAAATAATACACAATAAACTGCAAAGTGGACTAGACCGAATGCATAGGTCAAAAGTCTGGTTCTAAAGGGTAACAATTTATTTCGATAGTCCACTTTAGACATTATATTTACTATAAGTAACTTTGCAACTACATGTCAACTACAGACATTCTACTGACTATAAGTACATGTCAACTTATTCTATAACAGTCTTAACAGTCTACTGATAATGACTGGTAGCTGACATGTAGTTGCAATATATATATATATATACACAGATAGACAGATAGATAGATAGATAGATAGATAGATAGATAGATAGATAGATAGATAGATAGATATAGTTTATAGTAAGTATCTAAAGTGGACAATCGAAAAAAAATAATGTGAGGGAACAGAACTCTCTAAATCCATCTAAATATGGATAGTCAAATTGTTTTCCACATTCAATCAGGAAACAACCACAAACCCAATGGAAAATTAATTGCTTTCCTAGTTTCCTCTGTAATGTGAGGAAGAAAGTAGCCCAGACAGATGATAAAATAACAAACAAGATTGTACTGCCACCTGAATTAAAAAGGGATAAAAAAAGAAAAGAAAATTTTGCCAGGTCTAGTAAATCAGTCACTTGATTTTACAGGGAAGTGGGCTGTTATGTGATTGTTTTCATTCTTCTATAATGCTGATTATGCTACAAGCGCTCACTTTTTCTGAATGACCTCCCCTACAAGAGCACTGTTTTGAATTTTATACCTCAAGATAATAAAGAGTATTGCAAGAATGTTTACATTCATGTTATATTCATGTAAAGGAACGTACAAATTCTCTCTCTACAAACAAGCTAAAATGTGATTTATCAAGATCTTGATCAAACAATTGATGCACCTCTTGATGGAAATAACATCACAACATTTATTTCCATCAAGAGGTGAACCAATTTTTGGTCAGGATCTTGTATTGACAAAGCAAGAGTCAAGCTCTCTATAAAGTCTACTCCAGCACATCCCACGGGCTTTCAATGAATTTAAGGTCTGGACTCAGAGGTGCCGATTCATGTGTGAAAATGATTCTTCATGCTCCCTCTCAACCATTCTTTCCCAGTTTGAGTCTGATGAATCTTGACATTGTCATCCTGGAATATGGCCATGATGTGTCTTCCTGCATGCTTGTTTAAGAAATGAAAAGCTACACAATCCATCTATTAGGGTTAGAAGAACTGTTGCCAAACATATAACATGCCAGAAACATAATAATCACTGCAATTATGATCCAATCATACACTCTTAAGCATTTGCCTATTTAAATCCAAACAGCAAATCTTTTGTTGGCTGGGCAGTGTATATACATGTATATAAGTGCCAAAATGCATATCAGATGAGCAGAATCCTCCTTTAATAAGGGTTAACAAGGGACGCCAAATTTTTAGCGCTGCAGTCAAATGGGCTTAATGCTCGCTGCCCTTCTCTCAGTCCAAGTACGGGGCAACATATAGCTCCATCTGGAAAACCAACCTGGACTCATAGCAGATGGCGAGCACAAAAAAAGCACAAAATAACCATCCATTTAGAATCCACCACACTGATCTGGCCATTAGGCAGGAGCATTGTTGCCTTGGCAACTGGTCCCCCTATGTATGCCATAGTAGCGGAACTCAACTAGGTGACAGTGAGTTGTGGTTGTGAAGCCGAAAGGAACATCTGGGCTGGCTGGGTGCCCTCTTCACCCCGCCCCCCAAACCCTGAGGGAACACGCTGCCATAACAAGGTGAAGCGATGCCCTGTGACAGAGGCCGTCTCAGCTAACCAAGTGCACAATGAGAATTGACAGAGATGTGCGTCTCTCCACCAATTAGCGTGGATGGGCTAGCAAAGTGAATGGCTAATGATCTCGCCCCATTGTAGGCGGTTCATGTCGAGCCATCCATCCAGGCATCAGAAACAACAGCAGGACACAAAAGCAAAGCACATTCACAGTGCAGCCACATCAGGAAGGAAGCCAGTGAGGCTTTTGTGCCTGGGGATGTTCCCTCTTTTATGTGCATGAGAGCTGTTAAACAAAGGCTAGCTCCATTGAAAAGAAATCAAATCTGCGATCGCAATGAATGGCTTCACGTTAGCACCATTGACCGAGATTTTCTATGTGGCATTATGCGCGGATAATGCTGCGTTTAACAGCAGGTAATAAATAAAGTATCGCGGATGGTGACTTCCAGGAAGCTCAGTACACACACGCGACAGGACGCTCACTGCGAGGCAGAATCTGGAGCTGTGCAAACATCAGCAGTGATTCAGTGGCGTTTCTGTCACGCCGATGCCCATGGGAAGGTGTCCTGGCACTCTCACAGGGCACTGCAGAGGCAGTCGGTGCACAAATGCTATCAGACTGTTCATTCGCTCTCTCTCTCTCTCTCTGCCTTCCTCTCAAGCACATTAATGTACGTGGCAGATGGCCCTGGAAACAGTGGCCCTAATACACAATTCTGTATTGAAAAGTCAGTTTCTCTTTTATTCTCTCTCTAACAACTCTTTTCTAAAACGGGACTGTTGAGTTGATTATCAGCATAATATTTGTTCCCACTAAAAAACTTATTCATAAATTTTGTACATCCATTTTTATGTGATGTATTCTACATCATTACTGCAAACAGGGTTATTAAAGTGAACTAAAACTGATTTCAGCTAGTGGCCAAGGTAACATTTTCTCATTTCCATTCAGTTCAACTTGATGTACTAAAATAACTTAATAAAGTTAATAAAAAACTACAAAAATCAGCTTTGTAACCAAGATTACATTTTGAGGTTGACAAAATGTCAAAAATGACACAAAAAAAAGAAGAAGAATCAGAATCATACAGCAAAAACATTTAGATTACATCTGCCTAATTTCCAGTTCAAAGGAAAAAAGAAAATTATGAAATAAATACATAAAAAATATTTAAAAAGTAAAAATAAAAACTACTAGCCAAAATAATAATAATAATCTTTAAAAAAATCAGCAAAAATAATATAAAATAAACATAACTATTAATGTTAATCAATAATTAAATGTTGATCCCTGTGAATGCTCAGATGGAAACAGTCCTTGCTGCTTCTCAAGTAGTTAAAAAAATAAATAAAAGTACTTCAGCACCTGCCTTTGCAATATTTGTCCACCAGGGGGAGTCATTCACAACAAAGCAGGTGTCTAAGGGAACATTTAGTCCACTCTTTCCGGACACATTCATATGATCTTATCAAAGTACATAAAAAAGTGCATCAAAGTTCATAATGTACCCTTAAAGCTCCATCATCTCTAAATGCTTCTTTGGAACAAAAGCATAAGTAAATGAACCCTACATTTTTGTGTTAACTTTCCCTTTTTATACATGATTTTGAACTCCTTCAGATAAATTTTCACTGCAGTCTTTTTTTTTTCTTAGATAAGCTGTACTGAAAGGACTCCTTGGGCAAACTACACACTCAGTAAGAAGTACCTTAAAACGCTGCTTATACAAAGAGTTTCAGGGCGAGAGTGCTTTTGGCCATTGTTTTCTCACAATACAGCTGGGGGCTGCGTGATTCGTACATTTGGGCCTATGACACGCACCACTGCTTCTGTTGAGCGAGCGCTTCTTTACTCACAAAAGCCAAACAGCAGGGACTCCACATCCTCTCAAGAATCAGCCTCCGCACATGGGGCTCTATGGCCACTGGGCTGCTTTCTGTATAAACACCAGTGGAGGAGGAGGTGTACTGAAGGAGCTTTTGTATTCAACTGGCACACTTCTGTAAAAACAGGTTCAAGTAAGCAAGGTCAGAGGCCATATAGAGTGACTGACTAAAAGCTTGAGTTTGATATAGCAAGAAAATCCTCAGCTTTTAAGCTATGAAATGTACCGTCAGAGCAATAAACACAAATCCAAAGAGAACAACACAGTTCTTATCGTGTATTAGAATTTATCCAGAATGATAATCTGAAATGATTTACAATGAAAATTTAAATCTCAATTGTCTTTTAAGTGAAAACTTTGGTCTCGTCATCTCAGAAATACTACCTTGCCCCCTAATAGTTCACCAAAAAAGGAAAAATCTGTTACCATTTATTCATCTTCACCATCCAAACCTGTATGACTTTCTTTCTTCAACATGAAAGGAAATATTTGAAAGAATGTTCAATCTGCCGTTAAATAATGAAAGCATACAGTGACCACAGGCTGTCAAGCTCCAAAAACACCATCTGGTTCCATAAAACGAATGCATATGATTTATAAGTATTTGTGTATTTTTGTGAGGTCAATTCACTGAAAAAAAAGAAAAAAGTAATGGATTAAAAAATAATAAAATTATTATGAATATTATATATTATATTATGTACTTAAATATCACAATTAAATAAATGTAAAAAAAAAGCGTCACTGTATAAGGTGCCACAAATTACCTACAAAAGGCATGCAACCCAAAGGCAACCCCCCACCAATCCTGTCTTCATTTTCTTTTTCTTTTTTTCAGGTGCTGAACTCATTCGGGAGCCACATGCGAATCTCTCGTTCCAGGACTGAAGATTGAGCCATACATACATTGCCTGATGTGAAATCAGCTCGAGGAATGTCTGCGGCCTAAATATCCGATTCAACGAGTATAAAAGAATCCAGATTAACTCCAGCTAGACTTAATGGTGGCTACAGCTTTGTAGAAATGCGCCAGAGAAACATGCATTTACATGCCTGCTCATTTAATCTAATACTGCACCCGCTGGAATCACTCCTCCGGGGTATAATGAGAGAGACACGGTGAGAAAGGAGATAAAGACAGATAAATACACAGAGAGACGCTGAATGGAAGAGTAAGGGCGATGAGAAATGCAGATGACAAATTCCCTGTACTGTAAACTTGGCACCTGCTGTTGTGCAATAAAGCCCATGCATTTAGCTTAATTCTTTTCCCAGACGAACTATAGGAAGTATATTGGATTTGAGGGGATCGGTTTTCAGCTCGAATATTTTCAGCGTGATAAATGTCAGCATTAGCCGGAATTAAAAGGAAGGAGCAGTCAAATGATACACTGCTATCTTGAGGCATTGAGGCAGGAATAACAGTGCAAAGTGATGCCGGCGTCTTAAACAATTCTCCTACATGCTACAAAAAGCGCTCGGCTGTGGTGATGGATTCCCGGGTGCTGTGAGAAGTCCTTCTGCCTTTCACTGCCAAATAATAGCCCCTATACGCACTCCAGAGATGGCTAACGCATACATCACACACATAAAGGCTTGAGAGGGAGAAACAAAGTGAATGCCTTTTTGTTCATAGAGTCGCAGCGACTGCCACGACACAGAACCGAATCCAAACAAAATGTCGTTTAAGGATATAATTTCAGGACGAGTTGCTGTCAGTACATTGGCAGAGATTGAAGGGCCCTTTGTAGGTCACACAGTGACAAGTGACCTCCTTAGGGACTAATCTTCCGCTCGCTGCTTCACAACTATTTACCAGGCTGCCATGGCAACCGAGACTGTTATCCGAGCGTTCGGATCCCGCCTCTCGCTCCGGTGACCAGGAGCAAGGTCAGGCCAAAAAGATAAACTGCGCACGGGTCTCAACGTTATGTAACTCTCCCTCTGACAGAAGGCAGATGCGAGCAAACGAATGCTCTTTTTTAAGTCGGCACCAGCTGCGTAAAACAGAGGCAGGCGAGATGCCAGCGCATGTTTTGAAGGCACGGCGTGTGAGCTCTCCCTTTGATTCTTCAGACAAATGAACATGTTGAAGTGCTTGAAGAATATCTATTATTCACAGGGTGGAGACCCAGCGTTCATTTTAGTGTCAGACTCTGATGAGATATAACACGCGCTGTCGGGAGCGCAAACTTGACAACGCCTCTCACCACGTCTGCTCGTTTGCGTCAGGGCCACAAGGTTAAGCGTCTTTAAGTGGTATGTCTTCAATCACAACAAGCATTTTTGCAAACAAACCTGTAGATCAGGTTGAGTTGAGGTATGAAGTTGGAAAACAACAAAGTCGTTTTGCTATGCTGGGTCTAGCTACACTCTGGTGCGATTGCTCTGTTAGTGCGGTTCATTTGATTACTGTAAGTGTGAACGCTGCCAGCTGAACCCTGGTGCGCACCAAACAAGCAAGCCGAGACCCCTGAAAAAGTCCGCTTCCAAACGAACTCTGGTGCGATTCGACTGAAATATGAACGCAACAAGGACAACAGACATCCAAACGAACCAAAAATGGGATGTGATACCACAAGATGCAACCCAAAAAGGACAGAATGCTCAATGCTCAAATGCATACAATGAGCGCATTTAGCCCAGAACAGCATTGGTTTGGATGTTTGGCAAGTTTTTTTTTCTTCTTTTTTTTCTTTAGGTTCGGTCTTAAAAATGATATGTGTGTGTGAACGCTAAGCGAACCAGGACTAAATTTATTATTTTCTTTTTTTGGTTCGAACCAAAAGAACCAAGAGATCTGAACTACAAGTGTGAACACACCCTTAAAAGGAAAGCTTTTCGAAGCGATGCCATAGATCAGGGATGGGCAATTTCGGTCCTGGAGGGCCACTGTCCTACAGAGTTTAGCTCCAACCCTGAAAAAATCACCTGCCTGTAATTTTCTAGTAATCCTGAGGACCTTGATTAGCTTGTTCAGGTGTGTTTGATTAGGGTTGGAGCTAAACTCTGTAGGACAGTGGCCCTCCAGGACCGAAGTTGCCCATCCCTGCCATAGATCAAGGTGTCCAATCCTGCTCCTGTCGAGTTCAGCTCCAACCCCAATTAAACACACCTGAAGCAACTGATCAAGGTCTTACGAGGCATTCTAGAAACTTCAGGCAGGGGTGTTGAGGCAAGCTAGAGCTAAACTCTGCAGGACATTGGCCCTCCAGGACAGAATTTGGACACCCCTGCCATAGAAGAACCATTTTGGGTTCCCTAAAGAACCTTTTGGTGAACAGTTCTTAAAAGAACCATTTTCTCCTTATTGTGAAGAATATAATAATAAAAAACCACAGAACCATAGATACAAATAAAGAACCTTTACTTTTAGAAATTTAAACAGAGTATCTGATTCTTTTTCATGCTGAGACTGCTACATAGTAGAATCGATTGCATGGATCGTCAGATCTAAATCCACAAGAGCAGCTGTCCCAGTTAAGCAATGAGCCATAGTAGAGGAACATTCCTCCATCTGGAAAAAAAAAAAAAAACCCTGTTAAAGTTCAATTACCATTTTTATAATGATGTGGATGGGGTTTTGCTTGTTTGCAGCAACAACTAAGTTTAATTGCGCAGTTAATAACATAAAATGCCTTCCCAAAATACACGTGTTGGCAAACAGAACCCAGCCGTTAGATATCAGAGGAAGGGAAATAATCTGAGACCGAAAGAGAAAAAGACAGAGAGGGGCATAAATACTTAGGCTATAAACCCAGTCGGACTCCTAAAGCTAGTGTTGTTTTTGTTTGAGTTGGCGAAATCTATAGCACACACACACACGACAGGACGAGAATCAGACTGCTTTTAAAAACTACTGCAAGCTAAAAACAGAAAAACAGACAACATTTTGGTGTCCTGCCTCTTCATTTTCATAAGATTAAAGCGACTTCTGTATTCAGAGTGGGTCTCCTCAAAGGCGTCGACTCTACTGTACCGCTATAAACTAAGCCCGGAGGCATCCGATGTTACAGCGATGAATAAACACGAAGAGCGTGTTTGTGTGGGTGCCATCACGTAGTCTGTGTTGATATGCAGAAATTGCTCTAATTCTGAGAGAAGTCAGTAATTTCCCTCAGGTGCCCGCCTCAGGCCCCGCGGTGGTGCGTAGGCCTCGGGAGTGCTCAGAGATTAAGGGCTTACAGTTGGCACATTAGCTGCTAAATGAATCCTGCTCTGTCACTGGTAACGGGGCCACATAGCTGTCAGATACATTTCACTGTAGTCTTACCTCACTCCTTTTAACACACTAATGTACACAAACGCTTACCTCCAGCGTTCAGTAACGCTAATCTTACTGAAATATTATTAATTTTGTTATAGCCTTTATGCCCCTTTTATCATTATGGATAGTGAAAAGAGAGCCTTCAATGCAAGGTATAAAGTCAGAATGGAATTGTAGTAGCCATTAAAACACACACACACACACACACACACTTGGGTGGGCAAATTACACAACCATCAGTACTCCAAATCAGCTCAGTTCTTGTTTAGA
The DNA here is from genome assembly GCF_949319135.1 of Squalius cephalus. Classification (NCBI taxonomy): domain Eukaryota; kingdom Metazoa; phylum Chordata; class Actinopteri; order Cypriniformes; family Leuciscidae; genus Squalius; species Squalius cephalus. Next base: position 15,599,223 of record NC_137141.1, on the reverse strand, counting down.
GTACGGGGTGTTAAGTTACCCAGCGGTACCCCACAGGAGGGAGTTGTGTTGTTTTCTCTCTTTGCTTTGGTGCATGTCGATACATGCTAGTGGAGCATGAAAAGCCGCTGCTACACAACAGCGTCCACTCAAGCAGTTTTCCTTCTCCCTCCTTCTGTCTTTAAATCCCCAAACAAGGATTGTGGGCGGTGTGGCGGAGCCAAACACACATCAGCCGAATGGGATCAAACACAACGGAGACACTCTACGTGTGTGGACACCAGTCAGTCTCGTGCCCTCTGGGACAAGCCCTTCTCATAATGACCCTGTCCCTACGCTGCCCTCCTCAACCCAGCTGATAAGCCACTAGCGTCTGTGTGCCTTACGAGCCTCTAATGGCCTCCTCACGCACGAGTAGAGCTTAAAACAGTAGAGAGCGTTTGCTCTGTCCTCCCCCCTTCTACTAGCCCTGCTAAACACACATGCTGGACAATCCTCTCCCTGACATCTTTAAAGGGATAGTTCACCCACACACAACCATATTTACTCACTCACATGTCGTTCTAAACCCCTTTTTCCACACAATGAACAAGTGGATAGTGACCATGGGGCTGTCAAGCTTTAAAAAATGGCAAAAAGCACCATTAAAATATAGTAGCTCATATGACTTGCACACTATATTTTGTAAGTCGTTTTTGTGTAAAACAACAACAACAAAAAATTAAATAGGCATTTGCTGAAAATTGAAAGATTATTTTAAACATTTACAACTAATTTCACATGAAACAATTAATTAATTAAAATGTAAAGGGAAAATTCTGTCATCATTTTCTCACACTCAAGTTGTTCCAAACCTGTATGAATTTCTTCTTTCTGCTGAACACAAAAGAAAATATTTTGAAGAATATGGGTAACCAAAACAGTTCATGGGCCCCATTGACTTCCATAGTATGGAAAAAAAATACTATGAAAGTCAATGGGGCCCATTAACTGTTTGGTTACCCATATTCTTCAAAATATCTTCTTTTGTGTTCAACAGAAGAAAAAAAACAGGTTTAGAACAATTTAAGAGTGAGTAAACGATGGCAGAATTTTTGGGTGAACTGTCCCTTTAATAAATAATACATTTAATCAAACATAATTTGCCTAGAATTCATTTCAAAATCAAAACAATAAAATTCAGAACTTTATAAATATTTCCCTCATTGGTGTCATTTAATTATGTGCATATTAAAAATCTCACTTGTGCAAATAAAACATAAAACAAATTTAATGTTGGTGTATTGTGACCAGTTAGAAGACAGAAGAGAAGGGGAAGACTTTCAGTGAATATCCGTTCCTCACACAAGTTATCATTTGACTTCAGAATACTTGGAAAATAGTGAACAAAGAATATGGACTAATTTAATGGCTTTTTGTAACTTTTGGAGCTTGGGCTCAGGGTCATCATTCACCTTTTGTGTTCTACAGAAGAAAGTCGTGGTTTGAAACAATATACAGGTAGGTGTGAGTAAATTATGCCAGAAGTTTCATTTTTGAGTGAACTATCCCTGTAAGACTTCTGCCGCCCCCTTTTTCAGCGGCGCTGGTTCCGGAAGTTTTTTTTTTCTTACATTTTCCCATAGTTATTTTAAAATAGTCTTCGTTAAAGAATTTTAAGCCATGAACCAAGCCAATCAGCTACAACGTGAATCACAACACTAGAAACTTTGATTTGAAGAAAAAAAAGTTTTAGAAAATCGGACAAAAAGACAAAGGTACAAGTGTAACGCTGAGTTTAAGGAAGACAATGATGAAGGCAATACAAGGTATTAGATAAACACAAGGATAATAGCCAACGTGCGAAACAGCGCACAAACATAAACAAAACCTGACGAAGAACTGAACACTACAAGCAGGAACTTAAATACACAGAGATGATGAACTAAAAGACAAACAGTTGTGATGATGAGTGTTAGTGTCCATGGTGACTGATGAGTGGCGGGAAACTAGAACAAAGAAACACACGTGACGAGTGAAAACCAAAACAAACTGAACATAACTGTGACAACAAGACTGTGTGTACTTAACAGTTTTAGTGAGGGAGAGAACTATTTTGAAAATAAACTGAAATAATGTGGGCTGACGGCGTCACCAGAAGGGTTAGGAAGCAAATACGTAAGGGTTAATGCCCGACGAGGTGTCCATTATCAGGTATTAATGGACGACGGCGAGGCGTGAACCGTCCGACGCGCAGCGGAGACCTGACAATGGACACCTCGAAGGGCATTAACCCGCTTATACCATGGTCACTTACGAAAGAAAGAAATATTTAATCAATTAATAATACTTTAATATGTTTTAGAGTAAAAATCGTGAGGGTTTTTATTTATTAAGTCGAGCGCACTATTTAATATCTCCCGTATACAGGCGTTGCCAAGCAACGTGGCCACAGCGACCCGACCGCAGCAGTTGATCAGTGAGTTTGAGCCAGCGCAATCATTTAGAACTGTCATCAGGCAAATTGACGGGACGCCTTTCCTAGGTGTACATTATCACTTTTTAACGGACACCCTGCAGCCAATCAGAATCGAGTATTCACCCAGACCATGGTATAACATGGATTAACAACCTCATGGCTCACAGTCGTCGGTCCTTAAAGGTTTATAAGTTATCGTTCAAAATCAATTTCCTTATGGAAAAAATGAATAGAGCTTTTACTTTCAAAAAACTTTCTATTGCACTCAATTGCTATGAAAATAAAAGAGCTGTCAGGCACAGACCTTACCTCCTGTTTTTTATTTGTGGGTCTGCTCTGTAAAATGAGCCGGTGTGTTGAGTTGAGATGAATGAATAATTAAACAGCTCTTTAAGACATCTTAGTGAGTTCTTCAGCTCCATGCACTCTATGTAAGATCTCCGGACGTCTTCCTTCCTCTCGCTTCCTTTCGCTCCCCTGGCCGGGGCTTGCCATCGCCATGGCAACCGCTCACATTTCACACACTTGAGAACAGTATATCATGCAACGGGCGAGACAAAAACAGGAAATAGCGCTCTGTGCTTAGCCATGGCTTTCTGAGGCCTGTACAGCCGGTAATAGAAACCAGACACATGGTGGCGACTATAAATGTGGAAGCTAAACGGGCTGCACACACACGCGCTGAAAGCATGCAGCTTAATACTACAATATGCAGCCTCTAACTTCATAGTGTATATATAGAACGTACTGTGAAGAAGCAGAGAAACCAGGCTGCACTTTATATAACAGGGACAAACACATTTTCAGAAAATGACTTCTAGAGCCTGACTGAGCCACTGTTCTGAGGTCAGCGGATTGTGCAGTTTACTGTGTGACCGTCACGCACAAATCCACTTCCCACTGACCTCAGACCCCCCCTGTGAGCAGTCAGAGACAGCACAAGAGTTACGAGGTGAACCCAAGGGACGCGTCCAGATAAGACCTTGAAGCCAGGGATTGTTTATTTGTTTTGGCATTTTCAGTAAAGCGGACATAAAACAGAGCAAGACATTTTTGAAGGGCACATCAATGCAGCAGCAGCACAAAGCACTATAGGTGTTTTATCTCCGATCATGCATGCGGAACAGCTGCACAAATCTTTTCAGGCACACCTCTGTAGCGGAGCCGGTAACCCACGGGACGTGATTTTTAAGTGCGGGCAGTTCCACAATTGCAGCCTTCAATAAACTTTACACATTCCACAGAGCAATTAGCATGAGCCATGCCACTTGACGATTTCAATTTGCTCAGCAAGACGCAACACCCACGTCTGAGAGACGGGGGAGAAAACAATGCGGAGAACAGACGCTCTGCCGTCAGTCTCAGAGACGAGCGCTCGCTGGCTCTGGAAGACCAAAGACTTTCTCCTGATTAATGTCTTTCGTTCTCTTCCTTTCTTTTTCTCTTTCCCAAATGGGAAGACTGAATTGACAAAGAAAAATGGCTTTGGAGGTGAAAACCCAGATTATTATTTTTCTCTAATGCAAAGTGTTAAGCTTCATTCTGCACTGTTACAGACTACAGACAGGAATGATTCCTCAAATTGTGCAGCTTGTTAAGGAAAGTGTACTATTACTTTTATTATACTGTGTGATTGCTGACTTCAAGGTGAATTCAGCGAACAACTTTGCAACCACCCCAAACACCCTAACCAAACAAAGAAAATGCTCAAATATGTTAATTAGATTGATTTGTTGAATTAGTGTTAGAGGAGTGGAAATGTCCTGGATGATACATTAAGGGCATCTTCAAATATTTCCTTTCCCTCAACTCAATCCTCCCCCTTTCTTTTTCTGTCACTTCATTTTATTGTGTTCACTAGCCTGACAAAAATGGAGATTTATTCTTCTTTCATCTGAGTCATAGAGACACAATGCCTTCCTTCCTCGGTGGGAGTGGGAGAAGGAGATGGAGGAAAGATGGAATGAGAGAAAGATGGAGAGATATAACCAATATACAGTAAGGTCCAAAAATTCTGAGACCACAAGTGAAAATGCTTCTATTTTCTAATTAACAGTTTGAGTGAAAAAAAAAAAAAAAATTATGTGAATATTAATAATGTCTGTTGAGATGTATGAACCTGGGGCCAGATTCACGAAACATTAAATTCTTCTTAACTGACAATTTTTTTCTTATTTTCTAAATTAAGAAAAAATATCCGAATATTTATATTCGCAAAAACTTTAAGAATGTTCTTATCTTTTTTTCTTAAGATTGTTCATCTCGAAAAGAATGTTCTTAAAATCATTGTAGATAACTTCTTAAAGTTAGGATAACCTCCAACCTGTCTTAAATAGCAAAATGTAAGATGTTTAGTGAATAGTTTCAAAGATTAAACATTACAACATAACACTAGCAAGCTAGCTAAATACAATACATATTACTACAACTGCAATATGTGGACGAATACTCTGGTGACACCGATCGATCATTTGAGCGTATGTGATGCGCTCACTCAAGCTAGAACTAGCCAGCACACATATACAGGACGCATTCACTAGAGAGAGAGCAAGAAAGACGGAGCACAGGCATCTGAGACAGGCTTTTTTTAAATAACGATTTTAGTGCAAGTTAAACTAACTGCGGACTGTGTAATATCTGTTTGAAACCTTTAACTTGTACTTTTTTGTCTTACCTGCTGCACTTAGGTTTATAAATGGAATGGGATTGTGTTGTTTACATGTCTGTATGTATTGTAGCACCGCTGAGGAGTCTCTGAAATTTCGTTGTATCCCGATGAAATGACAATAAAGGCTAATTCTAATTCTAATTTGTAACTTGACATGGCACATTAAAAACATGACGCTGAGTGATTAACTCGCGCCAAGCCAGTTGCGACATAAATACCCTGCACGCTTATTATGATATTTATGGTAATCTGCAGGCCGTGCAAATGTGCAAAACGACCGGCTTTCAGGTGTTTTTCATTCAGCGAGTCTTCAGCAATACCCGCCTTTCAATCAAATAACACCAAAGCCTGTAATTTTGAGATGTTCTTAAAAAATATATTTGAGGACTTCTAAAGAATATTTCAAGAATTGTACTTAAGGTCAATTCTGAGAAGCTCATAAGAATGTTCCAAGAATTTTTAAGAACTTCTTTCTTAAGAAGATTTTTGCGAATCCGGCCCCTGATGATCATGTTCTCCAGCACGATTTGAGATTATCCAAAGAGCATCTTGAGCTTCAATGGAAGGAGAACACAGTTTTCAGTTTTGTCAGATTTACTTATTTGATTAGTGATTTATCTAAAATATTCATTTTCAAATTATTTCAAATTCATTTAAAATTATTATTTGACCTTTTCTTGTTTGAATATAAAAATACTTTTCAGGTTTAAATCAGATTTTGGATCCCAGATTTTTGTTTCCCACTGTATATTTACATATGCTTTATGTTGGCTGGGACCTTGTTTAAAAAAAAAAAGATAGAGACGAGGTTTCCCCAGACATTTCTGCCTGATGCTGGAAGGCATGTAGCTTTTAGAGTGGACCCCCCATCGTTAGCTGGGGTGGCATCACAGGCAGAGATGAATACATTTCAATGTGACTTCTTAGTCACTCATCTGACTCATGTAGGTTCAAAGCAGCCTCTGTAGAGAATGAAAGAATGACTGAAATGAAAATGTACGCATCTACCTCTAGAGAAGACAGGTAATGTCACCGACATGACAACACAACCCTCTATTGTGCGCTCTCTTTGCACTCCTTCTCTCAATGTTTCTGTCTTTGCTTCAACTAATTCAAAGACAGGAAGAATTCCAGAACAATTATGACAAAGCAGCTATTTATCAACTGTGAAATCTGAGTAATGGCAGGTGAAATGCAAAAGGAACATTTTCAGGCTGATCCCCTGGAGCAAAGCCTCCGGCCTAGAGAAACACTCCCACATTCATTCATTTACCGTTTATTACATGAAGAAAACACATCATTTACTGTTTATTACATGAAGAAAACACATTTATGGGGGATCTATGTTTTCTCCTATAAACATGTAAAGCAGGGGTCGGCAATAGGCGGCCCGCGGGCCAAAACTGGCCCGCCAGCAATATTTTCTGGCCCGCCGGATTATTTTGGAAGTCCGTTTTTTTTTTTTTTTTTTTTTTTCAGCTTATTTTTATTTTACAATAACGGTTTACAAATAGGCCCCGTGTATCATTCATTACTTATTATTTACTCGGGTAGCCTATAACACACTGATAAATAATATGTATTAGCCTACCTGATAAAAAATATTTGCACTAAATGCTGCACAAAACTCTTCCACTAGGCTACTTGAGAAAAGCCGTAGCCGCGCGGCGATTTCACCGCCGCATACTGTGTAAAACGCGCATGAATCATGCGGCGCGGGATTCAATTTTAAAATATAAAGACGGTAGCGGTCGGAACTCTGGCCTACCTATACTTTGGACGGAGCGGGCGGTCTGACTGACAATAGCCCACTCCGACATCTTTTGACAGCGTATCCGCACTTCATTCTGACCACCAGGCTGTTTGGTACTGAAACCATTGTTAATAAATAATAAACAACATTATTTTTTTGCAAGAATGTTTGAAATATTTGGCAGAAAATAGCATGCTTCATTTGTCAGTAGGGCAATATGGTTTTCGTTTATGTTGCTTAACAATTTGAGTGATAGGCTTTGTCCTATTTAATTTATGTTAGCCTATTTATATTTCATTATTTTTTTCTGTGACTTTTTTTCTCTGCTGACAGTAGCCTACAATGTTAAAATAATATTTTATGTTGACACGAACACAAAGCATTTATAATTGTTATAGGCTGCTACTTAATCTCTCAAATTTCCGTTAGAGACATTTGAATGTGAGATTCTGGAAACTAGATCTAAATTTTGCGGACTCGTCAGGTCGGGAAATAATGCGGGTGAACACAGAGTGTATTTTAATTGCTGAATTTAACCTTGTGGGAGCGGGACGAAAAGAAGAGAAAAAAAAAAAAACAGTCCCGCGCAGACCTCCTTAAACCATAGGTGTGTATGTGTGTGTCCCGAATAAATAATAATAATAAAAAAGGAATAAAGTTCAAAAGTCGGACTGTAAACAAATTAGGCATTGCTATTCACACCTTTATTAAAATAGCTGTAATATGTTAACACAATAGTACTTGATCTGTTTAAAATGATTTCATTGATATGCAATGTAGACGTTAAGAGTATAATAATTAATAGTTAAGAGTATTTAATTTGTACCCATAGGGCTACTCCGTGTAGCTGGCCCGCCATCTACTGGCTAAAAGAAAAATTGGCCCGCGGCCAAAGTTAATTGCCGACCCCTGATGTAAAGCATGTTTTTCTGTAGACAGATTTTCAAAAGTAGCCATGTGTTCTGACAAAAATATCGAAGTTTCGAGGGTTAAACCGTTGACAAAGCCAAGCTACATTCACATTATCTAGGCCTGTTAGTGTTCAAAAAGCATATACATTACAAAAGTAAATTTACAGACAAATTAGTGTTAGTTTAAACTGGGGCCGGTTCGTTTGAACCATGATTGAAACGTTTGCCAGTATTTAAAAAAAAATTATTCTAAACCTAAAGTAATATCGACAAACTATATACCATTTGAAAGCTTACAGACTTTAGTTTTCATATTTGGTGACAGATACAAATACAAATGACAGAAGCACAATAATTTATTAATTTGCAACAAGAACATTTATCAGAGTCATAAGAAGCCTTTATTTTGAAAAATGATTAAATATTGGTAGAAACCTCATAGATGTAAATCATAGATGTAGTAAATCAACAACAAACTAAGGAAACTGAGGGCATTAAATACAAAGGTAAACAAGGAACTAAACAATGACAATGAGTTGATGACGATTAGCAATAGTAACTATAGAAACAAACTAGCAATGAGAAAAAAGAGAACAAAAGAAACAGGAACTAAAACACAGGAAATAAGAACATACAAACTACGGGTACGTTTACACGACAACGATATGCTTAAAACCGAGAAGTTTTCCTTTGAGTTTTCCGCATACAGACGACACCATTGCCAAAACGTTCCCCATTCACACAGATCCGCGAAAACGACTAAAAACGCTGTATTCTGCTCCAGGCCATTAGATGGCGATGAAACACTATAAATTGAACACGTAATACGCATGTGCATGATGACATCGTCTTCAGAGATTCGCGTGTTTAGACAGAGACCGTTTTCAAAAACGTGCACTTTGAAACCCGGTTTCAAAACTTTGCGTTTTCAGGCACCCAAAACGCTGTTGCCGTGTAAACAAACGGCCAAAACGCACAAAAAGTTTTGCGTTTTTAGTTGAAAACAGTGTCGTGTAAATAGCCCCAAAGAGTAACAGGAACAGAAACCAAAACCAAATGTGATAACTGTTTGCACATTTTTTGAGGAATTTCTCCTTTTAAATCTCATAAAATTAGCCCCATTCCCTTCATTGTGTCTGGATTTGAGTTTATTTGTTCATGTTAAGAGTTTGTTTTTTACCTGTTTTTCCTGTTTTTTTTTTTTTCTTTATTTCCTAGTTAATCTTCTACCTGTCAATTAGTTATGTCTTTCTCCATCCCTTCCATTACTGATTGTGTTTGTTGAATTCAGGTGTGTCTTGTTTATCAGTCTCATTAGTTCTTCTTGTTTGCCTGTATTTAAACCTGAGTTTAGTACTGTCTAGTTGTCTGTAGATGTTGCTATTTTGGATGGTTGTTCTGTTCCTGTTGAAGTTCTAAAGATTCCTGAGCATTTCTATTAGTTTGAGTTTATTTGTAATAAAGACTGCTGCACACAGATCCTGTTTCTTCTCTGCGGCAACCAGACTCGTGACACATTGTGTGTGCCTCACAGTATTATTTTTGCCTTTTTAAATAAAATGAGGGACGACTTGAAATTCTAAATTATAAAAAAAAATATTTAAAAGATTTTTAAATCAATTGAGCTTAACTTTTGAACCTGGATAGTTTCTTTATTGTGCATATGGTTGTGATTTCATATTTATCATACGAGATTATCGATAACCCTGATAATGTTACAGTAAGGGAAGATGAAAGGACAAAGAGTGCAGATACAGACACACACTGATATGAAAGTACATATACACATTCTCATACACATAGTAGATGTGACTACATATTCAAAACACGGCTCAGTTTTGTCACATTCATTTTGATACAACTCTTGTAGAACAAAGAGCAGATAAAAGAGGAAACGTGCAAGACAGCAGGGAAGGGAAGGCGGGCAGGAGACAGCGTTCTCATTCCAGCGAACACTTCCAAGTGTTGAGAATAATAAGGTCTGAAAAGCATTACTGAAAGAGTTCCACAGCTACGTCCAATCCTGACAGCCTTTCTTCTCAGCAAGCAAGTGACTAAGCCCTTGAATTTCAAACTGTTGCGGCTAGTAAAAAATTTGTGAGACGTGTCTCGCTGTAATTAATCAGAATTCAAAAACAAAAGTTAGTTTTAGCTTGTCGTCCACTTGATGAATACGAGGCTTGTAGAAAGAAGGTATTACTAATTTTGGTCTGCAAACTTTTAAGGTGTAAAATTATTCTGCATTTCTATGCAGCTTTTACTGTGGACTTGACCCGGGAATATGCATGCATTTCCAATGCATGTCACAGCACATCAATAATGTTTTTGTGTCATAGTCCTATTGGCCTGGAATGATTCAATGCAAACTTGAAGTGTAAACGTGCTATAACAACCCAAAGGTCACACTAAGTCACAGTGAGGGGAAAAGTTCACTCCGGGTAACAGGGACATTTCACCAAGACTTCCATCCTCCTTATTGGTTACTGTCATGACTCATAAAAACATAAGCTGCTTCAAAAATCACATACTTCCTTCCTATATAGTAGGCGAAAAACAGTATGTGGCAACTAGTATGTCCAAATTCAAAGAACTCATAAAAGAGTAGGCAAAAGTATGTATACGATAGACACTTTACTATCCCATGAGGCCCCAGGAGAGGATTTGTGATTGGCAGTGAAGTGACGCAATTGACGCTGGTAGGTCACATGATCATGTCAACATGGGAGATGTAGTACATCCGGATTACATTGATAGGGTACAACGGGGCTAGAGGCTCCATGGGGAAAAAGGCTCCCTTGGTTTAATTTTCCTCTAAACCACTAGATGACACAAAAACTTGCCGCAGCACTTTACAAAACATCCGCTTTTCAAGATGCACGTGGAAATTTGTCTGATCCTTGATGCGATCGTTTGTTTTTTAAAATGTTGTAGATTTAAGTAGCAAACGAGAATCGCTAATATTATTGAATATATTTTGAGACTAATGTCTTCTGAATGATTTTCAGTTTTGTTCGAGGTAATAAAAGCAACAGTTTTTCAATAACGGAAGAATATGTAAAAGTATGGTAATTGGGGTAAAAGGCGCTCCTACTGCTGGGGCGAAAGGCACAATAATTAACATGATAATAAAACAGCCGGCTGACTTTTTCATTTGTTGACATGACATGGTTAGATTCGGATGGATGGATGGATATATATATATATATATATATAATAATCTTATCATTTAATAAAATGTAATTTAATGTTACCACTGTAAATCTATATTATAATTATTATGGGATCTCCTTCAATGCTTTCAGAATCTTTACTTTTTAAAAATGTAAGTATTTTTAAAATATATTTTTATTAAAATTATTAATATATATTAACATATATAACATATTTTAATGACAGTATATTTATTGAACAAAAATGAATTATTTTATTCATCAAAATAAACAGAAAATAGTGCAAACTTTGCTAAAGTGATTATTTTGAACAAGTATTAACTTGGACATTATTAAAAACATATTTTAGCTAAAGTATTTGTATCAATAGTTTGTGCCTTTTGCCACTTTTATGATTTTTCACACAAAATCTGTTGCTCCATAAATGTTCAATACGAACATGTATTTTATACACAATGGGAATAGTGAAAAGCAATTTTTTTCTTAAAGTGTGCCTTTAGCCCCATTGTACCATACTATACAGAGCATACTTTTTAGCAGTCATAAATTACATATTCAAAATAAGTACCTACTCAAGAGAATATGCTATTTTGGATACAGCTATTGACTTGTTCATTGTTAGTACATGCAACTCAAAAGAGCAAATCAAGGGATTTGATGAGAAAAAGTACAATATTACTTTACAACCACCTAGCAACCTCCCAGAACACCCTTGTAACTGTACAGAACAACCTTGCAATCATCAAGAAACTTCCCAGAACTCCCCTACAATCACACAGAACACCCTGCATAGCAATGTGTTAAAACTGCATAACAATGTGCTAAAAAGGCAGTTTGAACATCTTGGCAACTGCAAACCATTGCCCTAGCAAAAAAACTAGCATCATGACAGTTTTCCAAAAATGAAAAAAAGTTATAAATCACAAAGCCTCATTGAACCAATTTACCAACAGAAGCATTTCTAAATGTAGGCACAGCTTTCTACAGTCTTTGAACTTTAGAGGCGCTACTCAACATGAAGAGGCTGAAGAAAAAAAGAAAAGCGCAAAAGAGAGGAAAGAGGGGGGTTTATTTGGATCGTTTTTCATGGAGTGTCAAAAGGGCTTCCACAATCACCAAATCAATCCCGACCTACTGGTAACTGGGCGAGAGGTGAGAGGTGCTTATCTGTGAGAGAGTGTGAGAAAATAAAGGAGCAGAAGAGAGAGAGACAGAAAGAAAGAAAGAAAGAAAGAAAGAAAGGGGGAGAGAGAGCAATGATCAGTTTTGCAGTGAAACTGAAGAAGTAAATCTCACTGGTAATCCCTTATTAAATAGTTCTCAGAACTTCTCGGTCTTTGTGCTGTTCTGTGCTTGTCTTTTCCGTCAGTAAAAAGTCTGTTAAAAATCCAATAAGAGGCAGGATATGGACCACTTGTCACAGCGCTAATACACAGTTTCTCACTGCTTCCCAATAGAGAGGCTGCATCCTTTGAAGGCCGCTTTCGAAGGCCGATTATGTCACAGCGGCGCGACGAAGGCTGTCCCAATTCGAAGGCTCTTTCAAATATGGCTTCCTTCGTTTCCTGAGCAATGAAGGATAAAACAGATGGATCCTTCACGGCTTAGCCTTCCCCAGAATTCATTGTGTGCAGGTGACAACAGGATTCTTTTAGAGAAATTGCCAGATTTGTACAAATAAATTTGTAAAAGAATTTAATACTTTTATTCAGCAAGGGTGCATTAAAGGGTTAGTTCACCCAAAAATGAAAGTTCTGTCATTAATTACTCATCCTCATGTCGTTCCAAACCTGTAAGACCTTTGTCATCTCTGGAACACAAATTAAGATATTTTTTAAAGAAATCTGAGAGCTAATCTGACCTCCCCAATAGTATTCTCGTTGCTTCATAACATTAAGGTTGAACTAGTCACGTACTATTTTTACAATGGCTTTATACATTTCTGGGCCTTGAAAGTGGTAATAACGTTGCTGTCTATGGGGGGTCAGAAGGCTCTCAGATTTCATAAAAAATATCTTCATTTGTGTTCTGAAGATGATCGAAGGTCTTACGGGTTTGACATGAACGACATGAGGGTGAGTAATTAAAAACAGAATTTTCATTTTTGGGTGAACTAATCCTTTAAATGAAATGCACACATTTCGCATAATATTACAGAATGTTTGGATTTTATATAAATGCTGTTCTTCTGAACTTTGCATTAATCAAAGAATCCTAAAAAAAAAAAAAATCTGCATATTAGTATGATCTTTAACATTAGAATATTAGAATCTAGTATCTTCTTGCATCAAATCAATATTTCATGCGTTTATTTGTTTGATTTTTTTTGATTGACTGTTTATTGACTTATTGATTTTCAATAAGTAGCCGTATTGTTTTAGAAAACTTCCTATCCAAGGATCCATTCAATTCCTGAAGGCCATACACTGAATATCATCCTGAAACACACCACTTTATGGACTTTGAACAGGATGCAAATGACAGTTTCAACAGACTTCACATGCTACACAAGGCTACACATGCCCCCAATCTGTGTTTACACTGGCTTACAACTTATGACATGTGATGAAGTTTCTGGTAGACTTCAAAGAAAGCCATTTTGAAACTAAATGACCTCTGGGCTGAAATGACTGACAATGTGCCAGTGATCGGCCTGTCAGCAATAAAAGACATAGTCCATAGTCCTGCATCTAGTCTGACTAGAGACTTATCTGCAAAATCTTCATCTCACAGCAACTTCAGAAGGTACAAGAACACAAACATCTAAATATTTCTAACATTACCTTTGTACTTTAGAGTGCTAAAACTAAGATTTAAATGACATCTAAGGATCCAAGTGAATCACTTCCACAAAATTAAACTGCTTTATTTGCCTGTCACTCCCTCAAACATTTTGGTTGCCAAGACCCTCAGACAAAATCCTTTGCTTTCTCTCTAAATAGTTGCAATGGCAGTGCTAGAAAACAAACCGAGAGCAATTGATTCCAATGCTCGTTCAGCACCAGATTAGCTTTTGTTAGGAAAACAAGGAGCAAAATCTAAAAAAGAAATGGAGCTGGCATGCACCTTTCTTGTTCTGCCTTCGTTAAACCCATTTCACATCCATCTGTCTCTTAAAAAGGATTATTTAGCCTTAATAACTTCTTTTTGCTTTGTAAAAACTTCCTCTAAAACTGCTAATTATATCAAGCTAGCACCTTAGATCTAACTGATGTTTCAATAGCTATGCAACAGACAGGGCCTTGACAACCAGAAGAAAACTTTGCTTTAGTGTTTAATGGCATATCTGAGAAAGTAGCATAGCGGAGGGCGCAGTACGCGCAAACTGTAAACGCACGTCAGTGTTTGCTAGCACTTCTGAGCTCAGCAGATGTCCCTCCTACAAATGTGGCAGCCTTTGCAGGTGTATCGCTGCCGCCTCCCCACGCGTCAGATAATATCACAGCCACAAAAGAGTTTACAAAACACACAGCTAACTGCCAATTATACCGAACAAGCCGCTGCCTGCGCGGCACCTCTATGCAGCACTCTAAAGACGCTTTTCGAGAGGGTGTGTTATGAATTTTTTCTGTCATGTAAGCATGTTTAAGCATGAGGGTGATGATGTATAACCAACTATATATAACTAGGCACTCATTCGCATGCATCAGATACTCATTATGGTGCAAGGGTTTATGTAACTAATCGTAAAAAAAGCTAAATAATGATCAGGCTGTGAGTGAGTAGCTCTGTTGTGATACTGTAGGAAGTGGATGTCTGCTGGGCACTGGACTGTCACACTCGCACCTCATATGGAAAACATATTCATAATAACAGCTCTCGTACCGCACTTCCATTAGTGTGCCGCTTTAAATGCCACCAGGTTAATTGAATCTCTGATTACTGTGATTCACATGCGTGAGCCTCATCAAAAGAAATACATGTGGAGAGATTCAAGCACATACTAAGCAGAGATTAGAGCAAGGAAATCAGGAACATTTCGGGATAAGAATATCAAGTATATGAGGACGATGAGCCATGCGCTGTGAAATAAACCAAGCCATCGGTCAATGTCTCTAGAGTTTGGTGAGAATTAATTTCCAGTCAAATTAAATATAGATCACATCTTAGGTGCACTGAATACAAATTCATTGAGGTGTCTAAAAAACGCTTCTGGTCATGTCAATAAGTCAACCACCTGTGTCAGTGGACCACAGTAGCCATGGGTCAACACTTTTATCAACACTTGAAAGTGGGTAAGTTTCATAAAAACAGCAACATTTTGAACAAAAAAGCTGAGGAATTCATATTTTTGTCAAAGACGATGTGCATAAGCAATGCTTTTACCGCTTGTCACTGCTTTTCTTTTGCCTGTGTTTGATCTGGATATTCTGTACTCTTTCATAAGATATATAATAGCGCCCCCCATCGTACAACAGTGAAAACACTGAAAGCCGGAAAATTCCATCAATGGAGAGAAAGCGTTGTCTCATAAATGCTTGACTAATCACAACACTGGTCCAGCCAACCAATCAGAGCACAAGAAATAGGGGCTTCATAGAGACAGGAACTAAACAGTGTGTTACTGACAGACTCAACAATATCTCAACATAAGAGTTCCCTTTTAAACTGAATAAAATTGTTAAGAGGAGGAGTGGTTCAATAGTGTAAACTGCGACTAACTGCGACCATGAACCAGGCACGTTGAGTCATGGCGAGCATTTGAGAAATTCTGATTCTGCATAACTTCCAGTCCTCAATCCAAAAAAAGCAGCAAAAGTCAAATGCAACAAATAGGAAGTATATTACCCTTTAAACACTACTAAATAAACTACTAAATGCAGTGACTAAATAAACTAAAAACAATGTAACTGTTATCGTGACATTTACTCTCAAAGTGCTGGGTCCAAGATAAAGAGGAAAAGTGCATCCAATCCTCTGCCTGCTGAGGATAATGAGTGTAATAAGGCATTTCATTGCAGCCATTATTAAAATAAGCAAAGAAACAGCCACAAGGTCTAGTTTTAAAAGGCTTGCTTTCATAGATTCAACTTTAAAAGGGTTCTGTGTACAGAGCAATTAATTTTTAGGAAAGCAATAACCCTGTATGAAACACGTTATCTTCTAATGGTGGAATATCTACACTACTGTTGTTTAAAAGTTTAGGGTCAGTAAGATTTTTCTTTTTAAGAAATGAATACTTTTATTCAGCAAGGATACATACAGTTGATCAAAAGTGACAGTAAAGACATTTGTAATGCTACAAAAATTTTTTATTTCAAACAAATGCTGTTCTTTTGAACTTTCGTTTCATCAAAGAATTAGAATCGGCAGTGCTTAATATTTCACGATAAAAATATTTTTTACTGTATTTTTGATCAAAATGTTTGGATCAATTTAGTAAGCATGAAACGAGCAACAAAAATGCTCATATTAAAAACATCTTTCAACCTTTTTATTTTTTTTTTTAGAAGAAAATATAACTGTACCGCAATCAAAAATGTTTCTATTTTAAGTAAAAAAAGCATTTTATTTCTCCTTAAATTAAATTAATATTTATTTTATTAATTGATTTATTTATATACTTAGAATTTTTATAAACTAAAACCACATATTAAATGTTACTATAAAAATCTTTAGCTTTTATAGTAGCCTTTTCTGAAATAAGAAAGTGAGTGGAAAAGTGAGGGGAAAAGTGTTACCATACAGGGTTAAGGAACAAAGTTCAGGCCAGGACATTTACAATTACCAGTGAATCTTTTGTCTCATTTTTATCCATTTAGTTTTCTTTGGATACGTCACACTTCTGTTTGTTCAGCAATGGGGGAAAAGACTTGTATGTCAGAACTGAAAAAGAAAAGAAAAATCTCTGGGTATTACAGAATGAGGCCGAGAGGTAACAACTGAAAGGCTGGCAGGATCCAAATACCACATTGAAAAGAGGTGAGGAAAATCAGTCTCAGATTTGAAGCAGCTCTTTTTAAACCAGGGCAAACAAACCAAATAAACACCCACTCAGCTAATTCCTATATGAGCTAGCCAGGTACATGAATGTGTGCCTTTTGTTGAAGGAAAGGCTCATCTAAATAGCATGCAAATAAACCAAGATCCCTTCTTGTAGTAGAACTGATGCGGGTAAAAAAAAATAAAGAGCACTTGTCAGTAGAACTAAAAACACATTAGGGACAAGAGAGATGGTTCACAGCATGTAAATACGGTAAGACACGCCACTCTACCTTGTAGTAGGACTCCCTTGTTTTTTCTGTAAAAGGGACTTCCTGGCCATATTGGAGGACTGGACATACTGTAAAGAAAACACAGCGGAGAGAATGATGAGAAAGTGACACGAACAGATGACGTACAACTGACAGATGGACTGCAATCCTGAAAAGACATTTTAAGAGATGAACAGTGCCAAATGAGAGAGTGAGTAAGGGGCTGTTCACACAACGCGTTTCTCTATTCCAATGCGGTACTTTTCCATTGTTTTTCTACGTAAACACGTGTAAACCGCGTCTTACGTCTTTTGCAGCGTCTCGCGCATGACAAGGCGTTCTAAAAATGCGTTCAAGTTAAAATCAGTTTAACTTTTTAAAAAGTGTGTTTAAAGACCTTGGTTTTTTCCCCATTGTTTCCTAAGTGTTCTGTGTGAACGAGCCCTGAGACAGACAGAAAGAGCACATGTACAGTAAACATATCCACAAATATTCACCATGGTGAACGCTACGTAGCGTCTGACAGTTTTTATGTTAATACTGTAAATTATCAAGTTATGGGATCATGTTATCACAGCTTTACGTTACATTAACTGATACAACTAGAGAGGTGCAAAACACATGTTTTCAAACTGCACTTAGCACAAAATACTTCAAAACACAACTTTTCCAAGAGGGTATACTGTTTTTTTGTTTGTTTGTTTGTTTTTTAGCTAGAGCAGCTAGTAATAGCTAAAGCTAATTGAATCGTCACTGTAAAAAAAATACCTTTTTATTAAAAACTTTTGGTGCAATGGCTGTTTTTTTTTAAGGGCATTTCATCTGCCCCCCTAAAATGACAATGAGAAATCTCCTAAATATATACAAAAGAGTTTTCAGCAAACATCTGCTGACCAAGTAAACAAAACATGGAGGCCTATACGATGTTGAGACGTGACTATGCAGCAACATAGTCATTATATCCTTTTTCAAATTGAGCCCTCGTAGTTTTAATCATTACTTTCTCCTGGTGAGATGACAGGGCGGCTCAGGTGATCGTGCAGCAGACTTCAGTACACAGTCGCACAGCAGGAAACCCTTCAGCTGAATTACACACTCCCGATTGGTTGTGGGACTTTTTTTTTGCACAAATGAACTGAACAAACAGAAGAACTTTGCCAGCGTTCTGTGATGTCACTCAGACAGGAAAATGAGATGTTTATTTCTTATTTATTTATATTACTGGTTTTGTAAAACGCCTGCCAATGGACATTGGAATATGCCTGTGATGAACAGGAAAAAAAACTGGTGCTGTGCTGGCTGTCAGAAATACAATCAGACTTCAGGATTTCTCACATATGAAAGCTATTGATTTTTCTTGGAAATCATGGACATTCTTTGGAGAGGAAGGTCAATGGGTCCTTTTCGAAAATAAGTGAAGGTATGAGGCAGGATGTGTGAGGCAGTATCTGAGAAGAATGTAAGGAACAACAGTTATGTCAGGGTTACTATAACAAAACATCATAGATTCCTGTCTCTCATGAAAAAAAATATAATGCAATATTTACATAATATAAATATAAAAATAATTCAAATCAAATAATCTAAATAAATAAAAGATAAATTACAAGTGATGCAACAGTATAAAAAACTGTAACAAGTAACAGATGGCGATCAAATGTGCTACTTGAGGACGTTTGTGAAAGATATGAGGCCAAATATGATCAAAGTTCCCAAATTCAGTCATGAATTTTCTCTTTATCTTTTTCATCTTCTCTAATGCAATATTTTTCCCTGAGCCATGATTTTTCATGCTTCATACTGTTCGCATCCCAAACATTGATCATTTGTGACAGCAAATTTGAATTTCCCGACCTTTTTGTTTGGGATATGTGAAGTATTTGAGCATGCTTTCCCATTTAGCAGGTCCCACAGAGTTTAGAAACGGTTTAACCATGTCTCTGTTTTCTGACAGTTCCTTCTGATCTAAATATTTTTCGCTTCAAAGGTTACAAAATATTTTTTTTTCCCGTGGATTAGCTGCTCAGTTACTATCAATTATCCGCTTGTGTACGATTCCTCCTCCGTCTCAATGTTCACTGTGAGCTTCACAAATCTAATCAGGAGCAGTCTAATCTTCAATTTAGCCCTCGATCCACTTTCTGCCTCCCTGTAGATTCAGTATGTGCAGACATTGGCTCTGTCATCTTCCCCTTCTTAATCTTCTTAGAGTATATTAACTAATTGAGAATTAGAACAAACAGAGGTGGCACGGGGCTTTGAGCACATTTGTCTACATGGTGTACTTAAAAGCCCGGGCTTGCGGGTTGACGGGGCTGTTTTGGCTCTGGACCTCTTCCGATGAAGGAGCGCTCTATGGTGCGTGGCATCTCTGAGCACCGGGAGGCCGTGTGCCAAAGCGAATAAACACTGCACTGCCACTTCACATTTGCTAATCTCCGCAGGGCTGTCAGACTTCAGGTATCTGCCCTGACAATTGAGGATAATTTAGTGCGAGAAGTAATGGAACCTCTCTATTTCTTTACGGATCCATTAATTACAGTGTTCCGTCAGAATGTGTTTGATTTTTTTCCTTTCTTTTTTCCCCGTTGAGAGTGATTAAAACATATCTCAGCACAGCTCAGACACAGCTTGAGATGAACATCTTCATTAGCATACTAGTCGCCTAGCAACTGAAACATCTCTAACTTTCAACTTTGAGATTTTTTTCACTAACCTTACACCTGAGGACAGCATGCAGTCATTACTAATGTACAGGATGCACCAGTTCTGAACCATTTATCCCCTAAATAAAATAAAATAAATAAAAAAAACCCAAAAAAACAGAAGAGCACCATCTCTTAATAAATATAAAGGGAAGAATAATTCCAATAAATGAGACTAGTATCCGAACAGTATAAAAACATTCACACCACAAACTTATAATCATTAAAAAAAAAAAAAAGACCACTGTGAATTTAATTGCTGATTAAAATATTTGAGTTGAACACTCAAAGGGCAGGATTTATTAATATGTAATATTAAACATAATTATAAATAATCATATAATTAATTATATTATATTTTAAATAGTAATATTTCAATATGTATTAATATACCTATGATACTCAATGTATTTATTATTAATAAGTATTTTATATAAAAAATAAATATTAATATTTCACTATTGTTATTATTATTTGTATTATTTTGTTGTTCCATTTTATTAAGTCTACATGAAACTACTGCATATATTTATGCTTACATGCATCTCAGTCTCACTGAGTTAGGACTTTGTTTTCAGTTTTGTTGAGTTAGTTGTCATTGTTTCTGATTAGTTCTCATTTAGTTCAGGTGTGTGCATTTCATTAGCCTTGTTTGTATGTGTATTTAAGTCCTCTGTGTCTATTTATATGCTGTCAAGTCTCGTTCATGTATGCTTGTGTTCAAAGCTGTTCTCTCTGTTTGGATTTATTTTGGATTTATTAAAAATTACCTTTGCCTTCATCATCGTGTTCGTGAGTGTCCTACAACACTCATTGTCACATTGTGACAATATGCTTATAAGACGAAAACAAAGTGTACATTACCTAAGTACAGTACCGAACATAGACAAAACATAGCATACTAGGCTTCAGATAAATGAGACCTAACTCTTTTGTGGCTTGAAACAGTTATAGGCATAGCACAACCTGAAGGTATTCATGCACCATGCTGCTGACATAGGCACAAAGAGACTGTTGGCTGAGGAAGGGGCCAGATCCCTGCGGGGCTGGGTTCACCATGCCATGTCTCCCTCTTTCGGTTTCTCCTTCCATCCCTTTAGCAGTCAAGACCAGTGTTTGTACTTCTAATGCACATGTGCTTTGTATCGGGTTACAGCTACGGTATGTGTTGCCATGGACACAGCATGCCTCATGATAGACGACCCAGGTCCTTTTTTAATCAGCTGTAAGAACCAAAAAAATAAAAGCGGGAAAGCTTTTATGATATTACGTTATTTATATGTTATTATGTGCCCTCCACTCTCTGAACATAATAAAAAGAAATGAGATCTCCTGCTGCAATTATTTGGCCCATGGTTTCGCCAGTAAAATTTAACACATTCAAAGGAGTGAACAATCAAACTGCTGGTGATGGAATTTGAGCCCATGAGCCCTAATATAGCCTTGCATCAAGCGCCTCTTGTTCTTGAGTAAAGGAACCATTACTGTTACTCATATAGGAGTTTGTTAAAATCATTAACACTAAGTATTCAACTTAGACGCAGAACATCTGTGCTACGGACATTAATGATTCCTCAAATCATACACCTTGTTGAGAAGAGGTGTGCTACTATCTTTCTAAGCATTCTGGTACATTACATTCTGGTAGAAGTACATTAAAGGACTAAGGGGTGTAGCTACTTTTTTGGGGACAGCAAGAACCCACCAAGAAACCACCCAGAACACCCTAACAACGCCATGGTTTCAACTCTAAACATTATTTCTGCTTGCCCGGTCATACCAGCAGTTTAGACTTCCACCCACATTTTCACTGGCTCAAAAAAAAAAAAAAAAATACATGTAATTTTTTGTATGAATTTGAATTCATTTAACTATAAAATGCATTTTGTAAAATATTTAAAATATATATTATATAATTATTTCAAATAAAACGCACAATACATTTACAAATTACGTTTGCATTATTTTATTTATTTTGATTTATTATGTAATCTATTTCAAAATTATTTTACGCATGTATATAAATACATAAATTAATTTAAAAATAAATAATAAATAAAAATTATTTGCAATTAAAAATATAAATAAAATACAAATAATAATAATAATAATAATAATGATGAAATTTACATTTTAAAAATTCCAGTTAGTTTTGCACAGGCAAGCATCACTCATTTTCTTCAGAACATGTAAAAAAATCTATTTAAAACCTGTTGTATAACAGCACTTGAAGGGTGAAGGTGGATGGGGTTACATCAAGGTACAGGACCTGGAACAGTGTAGAGCCTCTACCTCAGCCTGCATATGCATATCCCGGTAATCTAAGCGGAAACGACCCCAACCGGTTCCCGCAGAACCTCTTTGAACCTGCTCTGTGGGAACATGGCTCACTCCTTCAGCTGAAATGCCTTTTAATGAAATGTTAACGGCAGTTATGAGAGCCCAAAACCTGTTTCGTCAGGGCTCTGATGGGGCGGCTACGACCGTCGGAGCATTTTCAAAAATGTTAACATCAATAAGGGCACGGCACTCTTTTGCCCTTGCTGGATGTTTGAATGTAAAACACATGTGCCACCGGCTGGAGTCTTGCTGGGTATATACCCCATCTATTTTTAATCCGGTGCGCTCTGTCTGTTTGTTCTGTTAATGCAAACACTCGCACCTTTCAAGAAACAGCCGCTTTCTCCATTTCCATCAAGAGCAGGCAGGTTATTCATTTTTAAACAAAGCTTACCTCCTTTCGCTTGATTCTATAATCTCGTTTCAAATCCTATCGCCCACTACACTTTCCTTTTACCCCTACAATCGCAATCCTCTTTAACTAATCTAAAGTCTAATTGGTGCCAGCACCGGTTCTCCCCTGTAGGTTACTTCTTGCCTTGAGGTTTTTAACTTTTGTTCCTGTGAAATCTGAAGCTGCTCTCGCCCGGGATCACGGCTCACAATGGAGGCTTTTTCAGGGCCAGAGGGTTGTAAACACTGCACACAATTACTGGAAGGAATTTCAGAGCAGAAAAGTGATCAGTTGACTTAACTTAAAAAAAAAAAAAATTTAAAAGTGAGGAAACCCGTTGCCTTAAAATTAATAAGTAATAAACTTCATGCATAATTGAAAAATTTAAGTTATGTGAACTTGACCAGTCCACATAACTTATTTTTTTCATTTACACATGAAGTTTATTACTTAATAATTTTAAGGCAAAGGGTTTCCTCACTTTTTTTTAAGTTAAGCCAACTGATCACTTTTTACAGTGAAAGGTGGAAGAATTCCTTAACCTGAAAACATGTTTGATTGAGCAAAATCAGTGTAGAACATTATATGAGGATAATTATGCCTTATTTACACTGCTGAAATAAAGGTTCTTTATTGGCATCAATGGTTTCATGAAGAACCTTTAACAACCATGGATTCTTTCTATTGCACAAATGCTTCTTTTCAAATGGCAAAAAAGGTTAACAAATGGTCTTTGGGAAACCCAAAATCGTTCTTCAATTGCTTTGCCATGAAACCCCCCTTTTAGAGCCTTTATTTTTAAGAGTGTAGATAGTGAAACTCAAAGAAAGTGTATTTACAATAAGAGATTCATCTGTACAAACTACTAAATCGGAGCTGGAGGGAAGTGGTTTTAGAGCTCAGAAAAATACGGCTCATGGAACCAGACGGAATTTTTTTCCACAGACTTTTAACAGGAAAAAGGCAGGCTGTTGACAAACCTCCAAAAGAACAAAAATACCTCAAAGACAATAAATCTCCACAGACGCGCTTCCAATGACTGCTTACCACCACCCAAAAAAAGCCACAATCTTCCACAACCTTCTTTATGTTTCTCTAAATCACCTAAAAAGTTATACAAGGAGCTAAACAAGATGTTTGTGCATGCTAAATGAATTAAAGAAATCCTCACTCATGCCATGGGCACTAAACCCTCAAAATACCTCAACCGCCCCTAAACCTTCTCTCCACAAAGCATGTTCTTCTCAGGCCTACGTTAATCAAAGAGACATGTGACAAGTTACATTGGAAGGTTCATCAGTCTGGGCTGCCGAAGAGCTAATATATCTCTGAACTTTATAGGTGGAAGAGATCCGAGGACACACAGAGTTTCTGCCAGATATGGAAGCCCCATCATTTACACAGCACCAGCCATTAGAGTAAGCGTGAAAAAGTGGGCGATCTTGTCATTTAGTGTTACCGAGAAGACTCGAAGGCAGGAAGGGTGGGGGGAGAAGCACGCAAACAAGCCTGGAGGTCCGGGGAAGATAGAAGCTAAACAAGACAATACCGGACTGGGGCTTTTCATGAGCTTGTACATTGAATTTGTTTTCTTAGTAATGCATTTTTACCCACGGGCTGAAATGACAACTATTAAAAATGAGAACTATGTCAGTCTCGGTGCATTCAGCATTTTTATTTTCTCTCCCTCGCTTTCTTTCAGGGCTTCTTCAGATTCACAGTCTCATTTAAAATTAATCTCCTAAAGCAACTGGACCTCCAGTTGTCATCTCCAATAATTCACGCATCCCCGAATTTTTATGAAGACAGACAAATGCAGGTATAGAAAACCCTAAAATAGGCTCCAAGCCATCCGCGGTTGCCATGGAGAGTTGCGTGTTTCCAGGGCGATAGTGTATTTCTCAAGCGCTAATGGCCTGTCCTTTTGCCAGGCAACAAACAGCCCTGTGATGCAACTGCACCTGTCTCAGCTCTGTGTTACCATGGAGGCGTTCCTGTTGCTATGGCGACCATCACGCTAATAACCTCGCAAGGGCAAACATGCATTGGGTGAACTCCGAGGCCCAGCTGTTCCTCCTGCGCTCCTCCTCTCAAACTCTCTGAGTATGTTAAGGAATGTTCGTCTACCTGAGCTCACATTACACAGCCTCTTAAAGGGGACACTATTTTTTCTCTTAAGTCTAGCTATAAAGGTTTTTCTTACACCAAAAACAGCCATTTTCCATCCTCCCTCTGACCTTTACACCATGTCCTAATCATGCACAACACAACAACATGTCAGGTCATAAAAATGTCTTGCAGTTTCTGTCCAAACCAGCCATGAGAGCGACATAATGTTTTTGCTATACTGTATCTTTCAGACTTCTACGTTCTTTCATCCTGATCCACAAAATCTTCATGACAACTCTCTGAAGACTTTTAGCATGGTAATGGATGACAATGTTAATGTATTTGGTCTTGGTGGAATAGATCTGCTAAGCTGCTGCTGAATTGCTGCTGAAGAGCAAATACAGGAACTTGCTACTTGCAATACATACGCCGATACGCTGCTGTAAGCATGTAAGACATACTGCTGCTGCACAAATAGCATAAATCAATTACCCGTAGCAGATCTATACAGGTGGAGCTGGGTAGGGTGGAGGATTTTAGACAAACTCTGAAAGCACGCAGAAAAATTGCTATAGTGAATGGTAACCAGCCATTTAAATGTTGAGAAGCAAGCTCATTGGCTGCAGATGTGACTTGTATATTATCTTGTTAACTTGTATATCATCAAATATCATCAGCTGCATTAAAGACCCATCAGCCTGCAGTTTCATACAGAACTAGGCATTTCCAGAAGACCTATAAACCTTCAATATTAGCAAGTTACAGTTATTGTACACTACTGTGCAAAATATTGGTCAGAAAAATGTTCAAGTCTGTAAGATTTTTTAAAAGAAGTCTCTTAAACTCACAGGGGTTGCATTTATTTGATCAAAAAAACAGTACTATTGTGACTAATAAACAGTAATGTTGTGAAATATTTTTACAATTTAAATATATTATATTTAATATATTTTAAAATGTTTTTTTTCTAATATGCTGATTTGGTGCTCAAGAAACATTTCTTATCATCAATGTTAAAAAGTAGTGCTGCTTAAAGGTGCATTGCGCAAGTCTCTGAGTTTTTGCAGAACTATGCCCCCTCTGGCGACAAGCGAAACTGCAACCAGAGGTGTGCACGCTCATGGACCACACGCATGTGTCTTTGTCTTACGTGGAGTTTGCGTTGGGGTTTGGAATGGACTACAAGCCGGTCTCTTTGAATCCATCTTTTACTTTTGTCGCTCGAGTTGTCTTCGCTGATACGGAGAATGGCGGCGAATACACAAACCTGCCAGACATAGCCAGGTGAGCGTGAACGCGCATGACGTCACGCCCAGTCTCAAATTCCATCCCGAATCCCTCTTATTTATTTTACTGTACAGGATTATAGAGGCAATCGCAGTGATCAGAGAAGGGCTCATTCAGCCCATCAGGCAATTGTTTAAGCATGTATGGGTTAGAAAAACGGGTATTTTTAACATGAAATGTTGCGCAATGCACCTTTAATATTATTGTGGAAACCGTGTTCAGGATGCTTTGATGAATAGAAAGTTCAAAAGAACAGCATTTATTTTATAACAGCATTTTATAGTCTTTACTGTGACTTTCAATTTAATGCATCCTTGCTGAATAAAACCATTAATTATTTTAAATATATACAAACATACTGTATATATTTCTAATTAATTTCATTTTAATTCATTTAAATAGCATTTGAATCCTAACTGCAATTCTGCATCCTGTTTGCTGCTTGAGGAAAATTAAATTAAATTAAATTAAAACTGAACAGAAGCTTTGGGTTGTGAACTTTAGAGTATGTCTTCATAGTAAATCACACTATTCTATTAAAAAAATGATGTCCAATCATTCATGTTTTCCATGATCTCCTCCTCTCATCCAGGGCCGTAGCTGAATATCTGGTGCATATTGTTGCAGTGGGCCCCCTTGAAATTCTATCATTCTATCAATCTACAGGTATTGATGACATCACCAAAACAGACCATGCCTTCATCCCATCTGTCTACCTGACCAACATGCGCATGAAAAAGAGCCGTAGCCCCCAGCTTACTACTCGCAGGATTTAATAATCTACAGCACTGCTGTGCTTACAAAAACAGAAAAGATGAAAGAGTGGTGCGTAAAAAAAAAATTTGCAGAAAAGAGGAGTGTGTCAGTCTATGACTCAGCTGATTCGTGTGAACCTTAGGAATGCTATAAAAAGCTTCATTCGGCTTCCTGAGAACCGCAGTGGCCAAATAAACACTTTATTACACACTGCTACACGCAGATTCACCATCTGGCCTGCGAGAGAGAGGAAGCCAAGCCTGTGTGTGCCTAACACTACACTGCTATCTTTGCTTCCTTACACACACACCTTACAACAGGCCGTCAGAACAATCTGAAATGAGAGGGTGGAGCATATTATAAACCTCAGCAACATATGAATATTAATTAGATAAGGTTCGGTCAATACGAGTCACTGATTTGCTAAATATGCATTTGCCTCTTCCGTTCGTTTTTGCATGCCCAATTTACACTGCAAGTAAACATCGCATCAGATTCATCAGATTCTTAAGTTGGCCACATGGCTCTTTGGAGATTAAAAAAAGTTCCTAATGTTATATAAAGTTCAGATCCGTGCATCGGTATCATCTGTTAAAACAGAAACAGTAAAACTCTCCTGGGGTCTTTAAAGCAGCACTTACAAAAATCTAGAGATTTCAAACTTCTTTGAGGACCTTAAAAAGGTTCTCCTATGGCATTAATAAGTAAAATCCTTTTTGGCTCTAATTGAAAAGTTTATTTTTAAGAGTGTATCTTCGAAAATAGTATTTAGAGGTTGTTATAAGCTGTTGTTTTGAAGAGGTGTAGGCTAGAGGGACCGTCCTCTGTGATCTCCTCTTCCCACAGGGCCTCGGAGTCTTTGAACACCTGGTGCTAATAACCAGCCTAGTGCTGTACCCACACAACATTATCAGCCAAGCACTCAATATAGAAGGGCAATTCGCTGAGAATGAACTGCACCCACTGATAGCGTCATTTATTTGCACATGCTGTCTGCGCTGTTTTAGCACCTGATTCACTAAAGGAATTATGCAAATCAGGTAATGGCACAAACACAGACAAAAAAAATTATAGCGGAACACAATTTGCACAGCACAATTCCCTTTCTTTTAGTCTGGTTCTGAGCGCCGAAATGCTGAAAAAGTCTTGATATACCCATATGGCAAAACACATTTTTTTCTGACCAAAATATATTTCAAATATTCACTCAATGTCTGTCAGCAAACAGTCTGGCTTGAGGAAATATAAAAATAAAATAAAATAAAATAAAAATTACTTTCCAATGCCCAAATACATTACAAAACTGATATTGGGATTAAACTTGTACTTAAAGGAGCAAGAAAGTACATTTTCAATCTTAAAAAATATATTTTGAGTACATGCAATTTTTTTTATATATATATAAAAATATATATTTATTTGTATAAATATGTATAAATATTTGTATAAATATAATTATATATATTTGTATTTATATTGTCCAAAAAAAAAAATATATATATATAAATAAATATATATATATATATATATATTTATTTATTTTTTAACTATATTTTTGCAAATATATTTTAAAATCTTGTCTTCTTTTTTTGTATATTTAAAAGACATTATAAATATGTTGACTTAAAAATGGCTGTTTTTGTATATTTAAACAAATTATATATATATATATATATAAATTAAATAAACACAAAGAACTACATTTCATTTGTGATAACAGCTCAGCATTAACTGCCAGCCAAATACCACTGGCCTCTATGAATTGTGCAATCTATAATAATTAAAATTTACAAAGAAAAGAAGCACGCGTGTGCTGTAAGGAATGACAACTTAAGCAATCACAAATGCAGATAGTATCTGGTTAAACTTGATTGTGGGTGGTTATTCAAGAAGACTGAATTACCATGTAAAATTTTTCAAAACCAAGGTATAAACAGAAACCTTGGAATAAAATGACTTCAAGTATCAATCTTCTCATCAGGTATGTGAGGATTTTCACTCAGTGTTCTGTGGCGCAGTTTGGCAAACAGTGCAATTTCACCTCCTGCACACATGCGTTTTGAGGGGGCAAAGTCTCTTTTTTTAGAGAAATGACCTTATTCAGCATTTGTTTGTCGAGCTGTGAGATTTCTGCCTTGATGAGGCAGCAATGTGCTTGCAGCATGCACTGCTGAACGGAGCAATGCAGCCCGTCGTGACAAACCTACCCAAAAACATCTGAGCAAGACTCCCTTTTCCGCCTCATTCCTTAATCATCTCGCCATGCTTGAGCAACACCTGAAACCTACCCCCAGCCCATCTCTCTTACTAGAGCTGTCTGGTTTAATTCAATCTCTTTAAAAACATCCGTCTCCATTTTCCCTTTCTAGCCACTGAGCTTGAGCTATCAACCTTAACAAGGATATGGAACAAATGAGCGGCCATTTGCTCCATATCCTTCGTTAAGGATGATGTGCCAGTTCGAGTTCTACAGTAAAGCAATTATTTTGTCTTGCACAGACGAGTTGCTGGAAGCACGCAGACCTGTACGCTGGATCAAAATGAAATGGAGCGGTGAGGGAGTCGCTCAGAACCCAATGCCGGGTCTCGATCTGACAGCTCCGCTCAGCTCACCACTACCGCCCGTGGGTTCCGCTATGAACCAATACCAACAGGGACAAGTGCACAACACAGAGAAGGAGAGAGACATTTGGTGAGGTTTAAAGATCGATGTGTCTAGTGGGCCGGTTGCCTACCTTTGATATGCCTGAGGAGAGGTGGGAGGCGTGGTGAACACCTGGGAATAAGGATGATAAGGCGTCTTCTTCAGCGCCTGGATGAGATTCTGTCTGTATTCTGGGTCTATGCACCACAGGGAGCCCTTCCCGATGCTCTGTGGAGGAGGAAGAGAAATACAGACAGACGTATTTAGTCAGGACAGAAAAAGAAAAAGCAGCTAAACGTGCAAAAAGACAACAACAAAGACCAGAGCACCTGCCAGAACCGGACAAAGATTTGCAGCTCTCGTCGTCTTGTAGCGGAAACTGGTGTTTGCTTACTTCTACGTTCACCTTTTTGTTCAGATCAATTATTCTGGTGTGTGGATTTCAATGTAGGAAATGTATATATGGACATCAGTCACTTCCCTGTACATTCCTTTGTTATGTTAATTTATCTCACATCTAAAACAGCAGATCATCAGGTA
Organism: Squalius cephalus; assembly: GCF_949319135.1. Classification (NCBI taxonomy): domain Eukaryota; kingdom Metazoa; phylum Chordata; class Actinopteri; order Cypriniformes; family Leuciscidae; genus Squalius; species Squalius cephalus. Next base: position 15,569,315 of record NC_137141.1, on the reverse strand, counting down.
AAGAATGAAATCATGAATATTCAGTGATGGATAGCTGAGCATACAAATATAGCATTTTTTTTTTCTTGAAAAAGAGTCTGTCTTAAGCTTTCAAATCCTAGCAGCATTTTAGGCATCAAAAGTGTGCTATGGTCAAATTCTAAAGCAGCATCACATGATGTATCCTTTGCGGATTATGGAATCCCAGAATGCATTGCGGTGAGCTCACTGAAAAAAAAAAAAAAAATTTCCAACATGATGGACAGAAATGACAATACTGTAAAAGTGACATAAAAATATAGTATTAATATATAATATTTAGTAAATATTAATTCATATACTGTATATTAAACATATTTATCCTTTTATACTTTATCCTTATATATATATAAAATATATTACATACATATGTAAAAAAAAAAAAAAAATGTATTACGTTAATATTAAATCCGAAACATATTAATAGTAAACATTAATATTATATATTTCATTGGAATCAAATTCCAAGTGTACGAGTGTTATTTGTGTGACGCAAGCTCACAAGATGCAAATGGAACTGTTTTGAGAAAAATGCGTTCACACTTCCGATCATTTTGTTGCTGCAAATCACTTGAATACAAATACACATATTACATGGTAAAGCAAAATGTTTATTCAGTGAATTTCTGGGTTAATGGTTTGCTCTGGCTGTAAGATAAGACTGAGTTTGTTAGGTCCAGTAGAGTAAGGGCAGAAATGAGAACCTGACCACCTGCATTACCTTGACCTCCATGTTCTCCAGTTCATTAGTGAAATGGGCAGAAAAATGCATCAAAAAACCAAAAAGTGCAAACTACAGCTAGTACAGATGCTACAGACCACTTAGACAAACTCAGCATTTTAAAAAACAGCACAGTGAGCGAACGCTCCCAGTTTATAAATTAGCTCTCCTGACAGATCCTGCTGAAAACGAGGAAACAGCAAAATGTCACATTGAAAGTGATATCAAGGGGAAATTACTTGAGCTCATTAGTACGGACTACAATCAGTGTCATGTTACTAAGCCCCATTTTTCAGTTCAAGTTATCCCTATGCTGTCAGAGATTTACACAATCAGCAAACCACGACGACAGAACAAAGTGTAGAGTATCAGAGTGCTTTTGTAAAGTGAAAGCCTTTTCCTTTCACTCAGGCACTTCAAAGCGTTGGGCAGCCGCGTGTGCTGTTTTGTTAGACAGACTGTGTGTTCTCAATGAATCAATAGTAATGACCTTCAGATAACTGACAGAGAGTCATACTGTGTGCCCTGGGGTAATACACACATACACTGGCCTGGACGGAATGCGGTGTCACGTATTCAAACTTTGCGTAACAAACAAACTGGACGTTGCATTTACAGGAGGTTTCGTTCGCGTTAACTAAAAGCGCTGAAATTGGGCGTCCCCACTGACCACTGTTAATTGAGTGTTTTTTGAAGAGGATGATATATCTTTAACAAATAATGAAAGCTTTTGCATAAGTTCTGCCAGGAAGACTTAATTACTACGTCACTTATTACCTTCACATCTATCCAATCATGTCCTAACACTTGCTGTATAAAAGATCGGTACTTACACATGTTTGAGTCCCTCCCCACCACCACCAGGATGGTCCTGTCCTTACCTCCCGGGGGGGTCGGCTACGCCCCTGCCTTCGTCTTCAGGCAGGAAACGCAGATCCGCTACCCTCGGATTATGCACTATGGACGGGGCCAACGCCAAATAACTTTATAAATAATTGCTTGCTGGGCTGTTAATAAATTAATGCTTTGTTACATTATTCTATCTCCCGAGTCTTTCTGGTAGAGCTGCTGTGAGATTTTTTCAGCGTGAATACTAGATTCCCCCGACAAGGGCTAAGAAACGATAACACACTCTATTGATTGCAGCAAACCCCAAAGCGAGTACTCGGCTCTTTACCCACAGTATTTGGCTTCAGTGGAAAGATTTGTACCAGCACAAGTCAAACAATTCAAACCCTTGGAGTGTTTTAGCAAACAAAATAAACAGCACGTTTATTGGACTCACAATTCATTTACACTCATGTCTCGATGTTCAAAAGCCAGTAAAACCTAAGATACACAAGCAACAGTAATATATATATATATATATATATATATATATATATATATATATATATATATATATATATATATAGGATCCATTGCTATAATAATATTAAATATATATTAATATATTAATAAATATAATATATAATACATATAATTCATAATATTTTTAATTTTGTGTTTAATAGCATGGAATTAACAAAAAACTACTACAAATATTGCAAGTATAATGAATGTTAATTAAAATAATTATAAATAAATAATTGGATAACAGGCCTATGGATTATTGTATTGTGTCATGTAATATTTCCCAGAGGGAAAGGTCTTTTTTTTCCTAGCAAAGAAATCTATTTTTTTCTGAAAGCAGTGAACGCATTTATTCTTAGCACAAACCGACATTCTCCACCTAATTAAGCTGTCAACTTTCCATCAGTGTGTTTTAAACCATACCTGGACCAACCACAAAGATAAATTGCACCATGAAATTCAATCCTTAAATGGCCTGTCCAGTAGATGCTCTGATGGAAATGAAAAATAGGGGAGTAAAAAGAAATGAACAGGATGGAGCCAATAAAAAGGATGAAGGAAAGGAAAATATAGCAACGTAAAGAAATAATATAATAATAATAATTATTAATATTATTATGACTGTATTAGCACAGAAAAATAAAAACCACAAACATTATTATTATTATTATTATTATTATTTACTACTACTACTACTACTACTACTACTACTAATAATAATAATAATAATACCAAGTTCTGGAATGAAACTCTAGATGGCGCAGGCTGATAGGTCCTTAACTCAATTTGGTAGTGATCACATTATTATCTACATACCGCAGCTGATTGGTTGCTGTTACATCAGCGGCCAATGAGCTGCGGCTACACATTAAAATACCAGTAGTGTTGCTGTAAGCAGTCTGCAGTGCACTTTCAGAAACCCTCCACCTTCCCCAGCTCCACCTGTTTAGATCTGCTACGGCGGGATATTTCATGTATGTTACATGTGCAACAGCAGAATGTCTTACATGCTCACAGCAGCATGTCTGTGAATATATTGGCAGTAGCAAGTCTCGGTACTTGCTCTGCAGCAGCAACAGGGTAGCGGATCTATTCCGCCAAGACCAAATACATTAACAATGACATATCCATTAGCATTACCATGCTAATCTCTCCGAGAGTTGTCATGACAGAACTACTACTACTACTACTACTATTACTGTAGGGGCACAGAAAAATATAAACCGCAAAAAAGCTTTTACTACTACTGATTATTATTGATAAAAGTAATAAAAATTAAAACAATTAAAAAATAAATTGTATGCTACATTTTTTTATTATTTTTTTTTTACTTTACCAAACATTACCAAGATGCTAAAATAACTTAAAAACTTGAGTGCATTGGCATCTTTGTCTCTTAGGAACAGGCAAAAGTGTGAGATTAAACAAAGACAATCAATTCTAATTACCATGGCATCATAAATCGTAGGGCACAAGCCCTGCAGGAAAATCTTCTATTGTTGAACTGACTAAAGTCAGTTTCTCAAGAGAACATGACATTTTGACAGTTTCAAGAGAGTGGAGCTAAAGTTGCACCCCTGAAATATTAGTTATATGCCTAAATATGCAGATTATGATCATTATTTGAGTACTATTGGTATGTGTAGTCAAAATAAAGCTTCCAACAGGGACACATCCAACTTTAAAGGGTGTGATATGTGATCCTCCGAGCATCAGATTATTCATATACGCTCCGTGGAGAAGAGGCTGCACTGGTCTATCTTTCCAAATGTTCTGTAATCAGGAGAAATCAATAGGTTTCAGAGCACTTTGCCTCAGATTTATCTCCATCTCCTGACAGCTGCTGTGTCCGTCTGAAGGCCAGCTCAATGGCACCAGCCAGTAGAGTCTCCAATCAGAGAGAGGGGGTGAAAAAGGGAAAGGAGAGCCAGGGAAAAGGGGGGGTGGGGGGGGAGCACTTGGATTACACTGGTCTCCTAGGCAACAGGCAATGGTGGAGTATATAAAGACTGTTTGATAGTCTTGGCAGAGAGATCTTTCATTCTTCCTAAGAAGCACAGGCCTCTGAAGATGCTATATTCCATTATAAGAAGTAAAGTTAATCCTATCAGTTCCCGAGCAAGACGAAAGACCTGCTATTATGAAGCACCCCCTCCCCTCTCCCCTCGACCCGACTGTCCAGAGTCCCCCTTTCATGCTCACGACTTTAAATATGTGAAAAAGGAACTGTGAGGAAATACACAACCCAAAGTTTTGGAGCCGTCGTTATGAGATAACAGTCAACTATTTCATATTATGCAAAACTTAATTTTACAAAAAATCCTGTTTTTTTCTTAACTACAACTGCTCGACTGCTCAAATTTAAACATTTTTTTAAATTCAGCACGTAACTGAAAGATACGTTTGTGCTACAGACGTGTACGATAACTAATTCATTCATATGAAAGTGTACTATTACATTTTAAGCTGTAACTTTTACTTTTATAAAAAAAAACATCAAATCAATGTTATTTTAGAATTTTTTTTATATTTACATATTAATAGCTTTTATTATTATTTTGAATGAGCTTATATTACTATTTATAGTTAATTTATTTTAATGTCAGTTTTAGTTTAAAATTTGTCATTTTACTGTTCGAGTGTAAAAGGTTTTTTTTTGTTTGTTTGTTTTTTAAGTCAATTTTATTTTAGCTTTATATAAATTTTAAAAATGCTGGTTTATTTTTAGTTAACAATAATAACTCTGTTTTATGTACTATATAACAGTTTCATATCAGTTATTGGCAGATTTTTTTTTATTAAATGTATTGGTCGATATTGGATGTATATCCTTGCCATCATCTCACAGTCACTTAAATTTAATCTTTAAATTCATATTCTGACATCTGAAATGGATATTCATTTTCATACTGTACCTTATGATGTTTTGATACCTAAATTCACATATAGCATACAAAATGATCGCTTTTAGTGTTTTATTTTTAATTCATTTACACAAAATAGTAGAATTTAATATTGACCATGTATCAGTCACTAGCCAAACCATGAAAAGTATTTTACCTAATCAACCAAACAGGTTAAAAGAAAAATTACATTGAATGAGGGACCCAAGCCATTTTTTGGGGAGGATTTTAGCATATGCTCTAAACTGGACCAGTAATAAACTACCACCCCGAACAACCCTAGCATTCTGGCCTAGCAGTAAGGATATAACAGGGAGGAAGAAACTGGATTGTGCTAGACAATAATACCTCTATTTCTGAAAAAAAAAAAAAATCATTTCAACAGCACAGTGTGCTGACTTCCTAAAGTAAGAGTGTGTTAATGTTCTCTTGGTAAGGTGATCTATATAAATGCAGACATCGACCGAGCTGAAACATGGATAAATCAAGTTGTCCAAAAGGACATCATTGCTTTGGTCTCCAAATCCCAGCAGTCATCAGCTGCTAATGGCTGCGGCCCCAGAGTCGTCATCTCCTCTGAGGCTCTGCGGATTAAATCACATAAAGGAACCGAGTATCAGTGAGCTCGCTTTGTGATTGGTGGAGACGCGATGACCTCGTTCATATTGGCTGAATTCTGCACACAATGGCATTTTTTAAAGCAGGTCTATATTGTGCAGTTCTGCAGTGAAGCATTAAGGGGCCGATGACTCTACTCACCTTCAGAGGCTCTCAGTGCATTAGGAAGGGCATGAAAGGTCATTCATAATGAGGGCGTTTGGGGAGGGGGAATGAGTCCAACATCAACCCCATCCAACTCTCACTCTTTCCTTTACATTTTTTAAGGGTGTTCAACTCATTCTGATGGCTGAAGTGAGCATGAAGATGCACCGTGGCAGTGTCTCAGAACAACACAACACACCTCCAACATTCAACACGAACGCCTGTTCCAATGAACATACTTTCATCATCCATACAAAACAACATAAAAGATCATTCCAACTCTGAACTCCGACTGGATGTCACAGTCAAAGCCAAGCAATTGTAAAATAGCTGATTTACAACTTTAGTTTAGGGTCCAATTTTCACTTTTAACTAGTTACTTATTCGCACACATATTACTAGGATATTGGCGGTTTATTAGTACTTAAAGGAGATCATTCCAACTCTGAACTCCGACTGGATGTCACAGTCAAAGCCAAGCAATTGTAAAATAGCTGATTTATAACTTTAGTTTAGGGTCCAATTCTCACTTTTAACTAGTTACTTATTCGCACACATATTACTAGGATATTGGCGGTTTATTAGTACTTAAAGGAGAACTTTACATCCTGTTTTCGGTCAAAGTCCATAGTAATCGATTGTCGAGTTCACGCGCATTGGTTTAGTACCTATGATCATGCGCGTGAACTCGACAATCGATTACTATGGACTTCGACCGAAAACAGGATGTAAATACAGGTATGTGCGCTGGCTGAATAAACATCATTTTTATTCATATCTTTCACATCTACTGCAGTCAGATTGACCCGCGTTGACCTGTGCACTTGTAATGACACATCAAGGATGTTAAGAGGCTAAAAGCAGGTTTAAAACTTGCCCCATTGAAGTCAATAGGGTGCAAATTTTAAAAAGAGGATAACACGTTGTAGGCAACACCGATTTTTGTCGTTGTTCTCTGTATTGACAGCACTCCAAATTTACAAAAAAATGAGCTCAATGTTAAAATTGACCGGAGTTCTCCTTTAAGCAAATATTAATGCCTTATTCTGCATGACCATTCTACATGCCTTAGTCCTACCCAATACCTAAACTTAACAATTACCTAAGTAACTGTTAATAAGCAGTAATTATGAGTTTATTGAGGCAAAAGTTGTAGTTAATAGTTAGTTAATACTAGACCCTAAACTAAAGTGTGACCATATACAACAGCGGAATTATGTATCAATGATGCATCAAAGTTGATAAACTGCAAGGCAACCATAAACAGCCAACCATACAACTATTAACTGGCAGAAGAATCAGTTATTTAAATTATGAATATAAAATAAAAAAAATTATAATTATAATTAAATAATACAAAATTACAATATATACACACACAATACAATATTCTAGTCTTTAGAAATTATCAGGATGTTTTTTTTTAAATACAACTATAACTATGGAAGTTTTAATTTAATAATTTTAAGTTACCATAAATTTTCTTATAAATAAAATTATTTTTATAATAATATAATTTAGTCTCTCTATTTATATATAAAGAATATTTATATTTTATGTCTTTTTTTTTTTTTTTTTTTTTGGTGGGGGAATCCTATACTTACAATATTTGTTTCTTTTGTATCCATTTTGTTCTCTTAAAAAGTTACATTTTTGCAAACCCTTTCAGTTTTGGGTTATCAACCCAATTAAAATAAATATCATCATAAGTTTTATAACCATCCTTTAGCGGTGTAGGAGTTTAAGATTGTGTTGCCTTATCTCTCCAGAAAAACAAACAAGAGACTCACAAAAAATGCTAAACTAAGAGACCCCACTGAGGCAACCACGATCAATAACTTAGTTCGACACCAAAATTGGTCCCAATACAGAGGGAAGTTGAGAGAAGAGCAAAGAAAAAACGTGGGTTTGCTAATGACCTGTGTAATCCTAATTAAAAAGTATTCCTTTGCAGAGCCTGAAGCCGTCCAGAGTACAGCAGACACAAAAGTAAAAGCTGATGACATGATAAACTGAGACAAGTTCTGTTCCCACAGCGCAGTCCGTTCCAGAATAGTACCCAGGACAGAGTGTATGTGAGTGTAGGAGTATGCGTGTGTGTGCATTCATGCCATCTCATGAGTGTGTGTGCCGTGCACGAAGGGTGGCCAGATCAAGCCACGCTGAGATGTAGTCCCACAAAAATCGCCCACTCTCGAGCAAACCGTGCCTCTTGGCGTGCTCGCACCATGTTTATTCTGATACGGTCACCGCACGCTCAGATCATACGCAAGCAATATGGTGTCCCCCACGAGTGCAGCATACGGACACGAGGCGTGAGGACACCAAGCTTTGGAATCAAATCAGTGAGTCACTCAACCTTGTGCAGCAAGTGAACAGATTCACATATGCAATCACATTTTAAACAAAGTGGCCTTTTATGCGACTCAATCTTTTGCCTGCTAACTACATCGAAATGTTCCCATTACAGAAACTGCATAATGTACATCTGTATCAGTGAGACAGTAAAATAGACGTTAAAATAGATGTTTTAGGGGTGTAACGATACCCTCATGTCACAATTCGATACATATCACGATACTGAAGTCACGATACGATATTATTGCTAATACGATATTATTATAATATTCCAAGACATATGATAAAAGGTTAACAAAATGTTTTACTGTTGATTAAAAATTCTACATTTGGTATAATATTGGGGGTGTAAATGAATAGGCTTGGACTTGGTGCTGATAACCCAATGCACAGGCCAATAGAGACACCAGAATAAAAATATTCATGATTCTACAGCTGAAAATACAGAATTATTTCAGACGAATACGCTTGCACTCTGTCACTGACTAGATTTGTTTATAATAATGTAGGCCACTTTTTACTGCTAACAAGACATTTGGCATTATCAGGAACCACAAATATTCCCCCATTGCATTATTATACATTATATTCAACATTATATATAGTAGTTTAATGACATATATATACATATATATACATATAAATATATATATATATATATATATATACATATACATATACATATACATATATACATATATATATATACATATATATATATATATATATATATATATATATATATATATATATATACATACATATATATATATATATACATATATATACATATATATATATATATACATATATATATATATATATATATATATATATATATATATATATATATATATATATATACAGTACTGTATATGCACCAAAAAGTTGAGCTATGCACCAAAAAGTTTTATCAAATGCCCAAACCTTTAAGTAAGAGCAATAGACATGAAGAAAAAAGCAGTGCACCCCTGCTGTGCATGGTTTGTTTATTTGAAAAAAAGCAATTGTGGAGGGAGACAAATAGACAGACAGATATCATGAGGACTGCTGAGGTTCCCTTGCATATCTGGCACCTGAAGCTCCGCCTAAAGGCACAGACAATTGACAAAAGAAGCTGATTTCCATAACCAGATGGTAAAGATTTCTAACACACAGATTAGCTAATTTAACAACACTTCTCAACCTGACAGACTTGTATTCAACACACAAATTCAGACGCACTGTTCTGTCGGTGAAAAGACCTAATGACGAAGCACTCATGGGGCTATATCGGTGACAGACTAACAGACAAGTCATGCAATCTCTAAAATTGCTCAATTGTACAGCTGAAATGACAGCATTAGCTGCAATTATCCTTTCATCTGTTCCACATTAGTCTTGTTAAAAGCGGCAGTCCCAACACGATCCATGCAGTAGCACAATTGTGCTAGGTTGTGCTTTTAAGGAATAGATGCCCAGCAAATTACATTTCTGCAATTATTTACAGTCGTATTTGACCTTCATTCTGTCGTGAGACACAAAAGGACAAATTTGTAATAATTGTACAGTTTTTTTTCCATGCATGTTCACTACTATTTAAAAGTTTGGGGTCATTATGATTTTTTATGTTTCTGAAAGATGTCTCTTATGCTTAGGCTGCATTTATTTAATAGAAAAATGCAGTAAAACAGTAATATTGTGAAATATTATTACAATTTAAGATAATTGTTTTCTATTATTCCTGTGATGTCATGATCCTTCAGAAATCAGTATTACAGTATGCTGATTTGCTGCTCAATAAGCATTTATCATCAATGTTGAAAACAGTTGCTTAATATTTTTGTGGAAACCATGACTTTTTCTTCAGGATTCTAAATAACATTATCAATGTCCTTACTAATTTTCGATCAATTTAATGCATCCTTACTGATCATCATTCACTGAAAGTTTGCCATGCTCTAGCTGTTCTTAGCACATTCATGATGGTTCATGAAGTAGCAATGTCCGATTCATTAACAAATCATTTTTTTATAGGTTTTTCCAATTATTTTTTATTCAGTTTACATACTTTTGCAGATTTTTTAACTTGAAAGCATAGTGATCAGTACAATTCTCCAAAATATCTCATTTTTTTGTTTTCCACAGTCATATAGCTTGGAACAAGATAAGGGAGAGTAAACAAATAAGGGATTTTTCATGTTTTGGGTTCTTTAATCATGCTTTCCTTTTGTAAGATGCAAGGTGCTAATAATGGTTGCTTACAACTATAAGAGAAAATATAAAACACTATAAAAATCACAGAGTGAATGTTTTATTGCAAATTTAAATAAGTGGACAGTGAGGCATGAGTCAAGTAAAGACAGAGCATGGAATGCTCTTTCATTTCTCTATCCTCACAACCTACATATCCATAAAGTTCCCCAAAGTTTCCCTTCTTATCATCAAAACTAGTCATATCTGTGCTGCCATATCGTTGGATAAACCCATGCTTGGACGTCACCAAGCAACAAATCAGATTTTAGAGTTAAATCTCTTCTTGCTCTAATTAAGAGGAAGTAAAAGATTGAGATTCCGGAAGGTGCTGACACCTTGAGAGTCAGCGCTCGGCTCCGCGTCTGCTATTGATCGGCAGATACTGTGGTGTCAGCATTAGGATCCCTGGGGAGCGGTCGCATAACCCTTGGTAACACGGCACAGCCTACGAAAGTTGGGCGGGCTGGTGACGTCAAAGGGAGGTTCGCGTGCAAATCTCCCGCAGCTTCCCTCGCAACCAACATCTGTCCACAGGGAATACAACAGCTGGCCAGGGAACAAGTCAGTGAGCAGGCCGGCTTTATCTTACATCAACCTGGTTTTCAGAGCGAGGGATAAATCGTGTCACACGGATCAGCGTTATCAGCGTGACCCTTCATATAGATGGGGATTTGAGAGCGAGGATCAGAGAATGAGATATATTTCTGACACACTGATCTTTAAATAATTAAACTTCTAAACTCAATCAAACAGCCAGAAGATCACTATTACAGTGCTGACAGTACAGAAAACGCTAAACGCAACTGGAAATGCCAATGGCGTGCTCTTCCATCCTGTGTTTCTTCATAAACGACTCCGCTGTTACCTGTTCAACTGCAAATCTTGTGTAACCTCGTCCTGTTGCTATGGAGATGACATCAACAATGGAAAAGACACATTAATCATCAAAGCTCTGTCTATGTATAAACACCGATGCATGTGCCTGTATGTAGTCTTTGTAAGGGACACAAGAGCTTTGGAGATCCACCCATATAACCACCACTCAGGTGCCAAGTTCAGATCCTGTGTTCATAACAGTGCCATGGAAACAAATGACAGGGTGTCATTTCTAGAGCACTCACTCTTCACCAGTCACTACGCATTATAGCAACATGCACTCATGAAGCAAAGAGTTTGCACCACTTTAGCGCACAGGATTTCAGCGCAAAACCCTGGATTATTTAACTTACCCAGTTATACCAAGGTTATAATGTGCCTTAAATGCAACATGCTTTTGGATAAAAGCATCTACCAAATGCATTAAATATGAATATAAGCATTTATCCAAAGGCAGATTTATCTAAAGTTTATCAGTATGTGTATTCCCAAGGAAATGAACCCATGACCTTGGTGTTGCTACCAGTTATGGTAGACTGGTAAATAACATAAATAACATAAATATCATAAATTATTCTTTACTGATTAAACACAGCTTGCTTTAATGCAAATGAGGGTTATTACTGATGTGCTGGATTCATAAATGCTAACAGTGCATTTCCTGCAAAATCTCTCAGGGTGGGCAAATGTTTGGATGATTGATAAGGATAAGGTCCACCCATGCAATGGATAAATTAACAGCTTAAGCATGTAAAGGCAACTTCACTAGGCCTACTTTAATATTAATGAAAAATAAAGTGACTCTTACAAATAAATAAATCTTTATAAATAAATCTCCTTGTTTGTTTCTATATGAGTGTTAACAATTCAGCAGCAAGTCAAAATCAATTCAAACAAAGCCCAGCCAACATGCGAATTTCCAAAAACGTTTACTCCAATTTCAATTTAATAAGAAACAACTGAAATCACATAACTCACTATTTACGCTACTTGCTCTGGCCAGCGTAGCGCAAATCGCTCTGAATCTGAAGGGCTACATTTTATTTCTCCATTTAATAAACGAACTATTCCGTCAGATAAATATTTGTTGTGAAAGAAATAGTTACATTTTCAAGCATTTTATCCAAAATTTAAGCACTTTTCAAACCTTAAACACATCAAAATTCAAGCACTTTCAAGGATTTCAAGCACCCATACTGACCCTGAACATTACTCACTAGTTACACTACTCACTATTATTACACTGCTTACATCACATTACTCGCTTAATACTCTGCTTACTTATACTGAAATTTTGCTCTTCTCTCTTTCAAAGTAGCAAAGTGATCAATTACTCTCTCATTGAAAGCAGGCATGTTCCTGACTAGTTCCCTCTCCATGGAAAGCACAGCCAGTGCATTCAGACGATAGAATTAACTGCGTTCGCCATGACGTTGTTCAAGTTCAACTGGCCCCAACTCGCGAGATGTCCTAACAGTCTCTCTCGCTCTCGCTCTCGCTCTCTTTTTTATTTTTTATTTTTTTAATCACATTTGATAAAGATATTAAAGTAGTGTTTCATTTTTTCTTGTTGTTCAAATTCAAAATTGTTTTCAAATATTATTTGTCACTTAATCTTAAAGATTTTTAATCGTGTATGTTTGTTCCCACCAATCGCTGCACAAGTTAAAGGGATACTTCAGGATTTAGCATTAAGCTTTGTATTAGTAGAAAACCTGTAGTATTTTCGAATTACCGTGCTTTCCACCCTCATATCCCCCTGAGACAAGAGATTTATATATTTTTTGTCTGGAAAAAATCCTCCGATGACGCAAAAATCGTCATTTTGCGTCATCGGAGGATTTTCTGGCCAGAGGCTAAAGACTACAGCCAGTAGATGGCGTTGTTCCGCATGTTTTCAGCCCGCCCATAGAGGGTGGGATCTCACTCACAGAATGTACACAGTGTCAGCCGTCTTTCTTTGGAAGCTAAGCTTGCAGGCTCTTGTTCTGTGGAGAAAGCTGAATAGTAGGAGAAAGCTGAGTAAGTAGGGAAAACCATCCTCCTTTTCCCGGACTTGTCCGGCGGGCGAGATCGTTCAAAATGTCCGGGATTCAGCTTTTGCGTTCTGCGGTCGCCATTCATTGTTTACATGCAGCTCACCTTTTGTTTCAATCTAACTGAATTCATTCCGATTGGTGAATCTGAATGTAGTGTTTACATGAACGCTAAACAAGTGATCGGTTGATGTGCGTTTTACCATTGCTAAGAAAATTCCCGCTCCTCCGTGAGAGATGCGAGACCCGGCGCGTCTCAGTAATGACGCCACCGGCCTCGCGCCGTTCTCCCACGGCCGTCAGCCTCGTCCTGCTCGCCACAGTAAACATGATGAATGGCGACTGTAGAACGCAAAAGCCGAATCCCGGACATTTTGGGCGATCTCTAAATCCCTGGCAAACTCATCACGTAGGCTAGTCTTGTTGTTTGTTTTCAACTGCGCTCCCTTACCGGTAGGCGTGGCCTCCTAAGGCAGCGAAGCAAGTGCATTCTGGGAGTTGTTGTCTTTCATCCACATAAGCCAAAAATACATTTTCTGGCTTTTCTCAGTCTAGAAAGCTCCAAATTCAAAAATTTCTTCACATTTCTTCAACTTAAATTACCTATTTTAAATACACATTCATCTTCCCAGAGGTGAAGTATCCCTTTAAGGATACGTATGATGACGTAAGCACGTTAGTGCGAGCCCTCCCGGAACCCATAGAGAATGCATTGCAAAAAAAACATCTTTGAATGTAAGTCTATGGGGACACTCTGGCCGATTCTCAGCCAGAGTGAAATCGCCCAAAAAGAGGCGGTACTCCACAGAACGTGACATGACGCTGATTGGACTATATCCAGAGGCAGAACATACAGTGACGGCTAGCGTAACTCTGTGGTTGAATGAGACTGTGAATGTGATGGAAAAAGTCCCTTTCACACTTTGGTGGTGCGTGGCCCAATCGCCCTAATGAAGAAACTGCCCCTGAATGCTAACACTACTTGCTTGACACAATTTAAGATGTGCTACTACCTGCTAGAATGCTGGCGGTAAAGAGATGCATTTAAAAAGGTTTTGTTTGTGCACATTTTTAGTGATTACTGAAGCAGCAATTTTAAGACCCCTGTGTGAAAATTATACCTTTCGTATAATTTTAGCCATTGTCTAGGCACATTTACGTGAATAAGGTGCAACTGCCCCATGCAACACTAATTGTGTTGCCACATTTGCCCAGTTACTTGATTTGCATAATTCCTTTGTGAATCTGGTGCTAAAACAGTGCAGACAGCATGTGCAAATGATGCTAGCAGCGGGTGCAGCTCATTCTCAACACGTAAAAAGCAAAAACAACATTTTCATGAGGTCTGGATCTTTTAATTTGATTCTCCTCTTGGCCGGAATTAATTATTCCTCTGTAAACCCCTGGGGATTGAGCATCTATCAAATGTTTGTTTATTCAGACTCTTATTTTGCTGGTTTAATTTGCCCCTTACTGTCTCATTATGTCGAGTGATGCATGATTGCATAGCAAATCCACAATGAATCTGAAATTAAAACAGACTTAAAATAGTCATCTCATTCATTAAGTAGGCCAATGAGGCTAGAGAAATTAAGTCAAATACCAAGCGAACAGGCATACAGCTAATCATGACTTTGTGACCTAACAGAAACTTTTTTTTTTAAGCACAACACAAACAACTCTGGAAAACTTAGTTGAAAGCTTAGGTAGAAGCTCTGATGTTCTATAGCAGGGGTCTTAAATGTTTTTCAGGGCAAGGACCCCTTAGGCGATAGAGATATAGAGCAGGGACCCCCGACACAAAATATGTCAAACAGAGCTACATATAATAGCCTTCGTTATTAATAGAAACCAACCATATTTTGGTTTAAAACGATGCTCATTACTGTTGTGTCTGTAGGCCTGCCTGTATATTACTTTTCATTGTTAAAATTGAGATTTATGCATCAGCACAATTAAAAATCACAATTCATTAGTTGTTCACGGTTGTACATTATTTTAATGGATTTGCAGAGTCATACATTTGAACTTTACACTAGTCAGATGGACAATTAAACATTTACTTAAAATTTAGCTTCAGGTTTATAAAAAAATTCAAATTTTAATTTTACTGTCAGACGGATAATTAAAGTTACTTGAGCTTTAACTTAAAGTTTATTAAAACTTCACATTCTAATTTTCCTGTGTGAAATTCATATAATTCAAATTCATACAATAATCAAATCACTGAGCATCTGAAATTAGTGAGGGTTCTCCAGTAAAGTGCAGATGTTATGTGTAAGCAACATAATATCAAGAATAGCAATGTACAGTGACAGTGAGACATTACTTTTACAAATAATTGGAATGAAATTTTACAAATATATATATTGATATGAATATTTAATAATTAATCTATCAGCCTGCCTTTCTATTTTGACATGCCATATTTTTGTCCCATGCAAGTTATCACTGTGTCAATTGCAATTTCGAGAGTAAATCCCGCATTTAAATGTAGATGTCACTTCCGAAATTTTGAGCGTGTAATTGGTCATCTGTCCTCTTAGCAGCATGAAAAAACAAAATTTAATTCAATGGATTATATAGGCTATAGCCTCGAAAGCATGTAAAAAAAAAAAAAAAGTTCCCTTTACAGTCACTAAAAAGCTGTTACTCTCAGTTCGCAATCTCACAGTTCCATTAAAATCTGTCAATAATAATTAAAGTGCTCAGACAGTCTCCTTGCTGTTTTTCCCCAACACATTCATAATCATTACTTCTGTCGGTGAGCTGTGGCAAGCGGTCTTGAGCGCTGAGTAGGCTATGTAGGCAATTAAAGACTCATTATTATGATTTACTAAATGATTTATTAATAAACGTGTGATAGTCGACTAAACACCTAAAATTAACGACTACTAGTCGACCAGAAAAATCTTTAGTCGAGGGCAGCCCTACTTACATCATGTCTTTGTTTGTTATTGAGAGGATTAGTGAGCATGCAGATCTCAACATCGAACAAAAACTCGGGCATTTTGAGCGGTGAGTGGACTAAACTAAACACCTCTGATTGGCCATTGCATTCAAGAGATCAACAAACATGACTGTGATTGGCTACATTTCTCACCGCTGCAAAAACACGTTGTAAATAGAAACATTTGAAGTTTTCCAGAGCGCATAAAAAAACGCACTAGAGCGTTTGCCAAATCTGTTGAGCCAGTATGCTATTATTACAGTAATGACTGAGGAAGGTCTTGCTTTTGTTTCATGGTACTTCTATTTAAACTTGACTTTGTGGTGTTTTTTTTACCCATGTTTTAATATTTTTACAATTATAAAAAAATATTAATTATTTTTATTGTTGCCATTTTATTCAGTTTTAATATCTGAATGTTAGTGAGAAGAAAAAAACAAAACGTTTAGATATCAATCTGCATTTATGATGGACACCGGTTATGCTCATCTTTGGTAGCTCCTTTGAAGGTATCTTGAGTAACTGCTATATATTTAACAAAGTATCATAGAGTCTTGGGGCTTTTGACTGGGTACAGCGCCCTGGTAACGTGGCCTAATGGTTAGAGAGTCCAACTGGTAACCTGAGAGCTGTTGGTTCGATTCTCAATTTTGGTTGGAAATGACTGAAGTGCCCTTGAGCAAGGCACCGCAGTAAAAACGGCTGCCCACTGTTCAGAGTGTGTGTGTCTGTGTGTCACTACTCCTAATGTCTGAGCACTAACTTGGATAGGTTAAATGCAGAGGACAAATTACAAGTACAAGTTTGGGTTACCATACTTGGCCTTCACATGTCACTTTCACTTTCACCCCTAGCATTATGGCAACAACTTTTCACATGCAATCACCATCCAGCAACCACCTAGATCACACTAGAAAACAACACCCTAGTAACCGTGCACAACACCCTATCATCATAAGTTTTGCACATGCAACCACCTAGATCACCTTAGAAACCACCTTGCAACTCCCTAGTAACAATGCACAATACCCTAACATAATGGCGGCAAGTTTTGCACATGCAAGTACCATCCAGCAACCACCTAGATCACACTACAAACACCTAGAAACACCCTAGTAACTATGAACAACACTGTAGCATCATGGCTGCAAGTTTGCACATAAAAATGCCATCCAGCAACCACCTAGATCACCTTATCAACCATCCAGCAACACCCTGCACAACACCTTAGCATCATGGCAAAATGTTTTGCACAACCACAAACATTGAGTAACCACCAAGATCATCCTAGAAATGCCCAAGTGCCTGCCCACAAAAGGCAAGAATCACTTCTTTGTACAGAAAATGTAAAAAAAAAAAAAAAAAAAAAAAAAAAAAAACTGTTTTTGTTTGCATGAACTTCCTAAGTATATAATAAAGAAGTTTCAACTTCCATGAAATATTTTTTTGAGCAATAAAGAACGGAAAAAATACCTTTTTAATTCCAAAAAGCCCAGAGCTCAAACTGACACAGTTCAGCTGAATAAAGAAAAAACAACTCAACTCTGTAAATCTCAGCAAGGAAATACAATTTTGGATTTAAATAAAATTAGACGAGCACATTAAAAATAAGCATTAAAATGATATCTCAAGACGGGTGCAGAGCATGGATATTGTCATCACAGCAGATGAAAAACACCCCAATCCAAGATTTTAAATTGAATTTAAATTCAATATTAAGTCACCATAATAACAAACAAAGAACGTGCACCGAGTCTCTCAAAACTCAAATATTTTGACCATGGCAAACAAGGGAAAAAAAAACATTCATTCTTTATGGACACCCTGCAACCAAAAAAGTGTTCTTATTGTTGTGGCAGGAGTGAAGGGGTTAATTGAGCGACACGAAGGGGTAGCGGCAGCCCACTACACTGCCATCGTTGGATTAGCCATTCCCAGCCAGAACACTTTCTCACACACATACACACACAAACAAATCAGTTTCTCTGTTGCTACAGCAACAGCTTACTTTCCATGTCAACTGCAAAGCTGTTTCTATGGAGACACATATACAGAAAAAATTCTTTGCTCCACAGCCAGGGACCAGATGGCAGTGAACTGTAAGAGTCACATGGAATGGCTTTACTGTTCTGACTAACTTGTAGACACATGCACACCATAAACACACACACACACACACACCATGCTCCCAATATGATACACACGCACAGGAATGCATTTATCAGCCTTTGACAAGAATCAATCAATACTCAATAAGCATCTAATGAGTCCCAATTCATAAGCTTCATCCTTTTACCAAACAATATAAAATGTTCTCTTACAGGAATCAATTCAATCAACATTTACCCATATTAAAACCGAGATAAGTCTCACCCCTAAATATTGACATGTTCATCACACTCCTGCAGTGTAGATTTCCAAAGCCACTCGTTTAAAAACCAACTCTTTTGAAAAAGTACTTAGCTAGAATACAAGTTAAAAGCTTTTTAAGCTTTTAACTTTTATATATATATATATATATATATATATATATATAATTAACAATAAGGTTCAATTCATTAACATTAGCTAAAGCATTAGCCTAGATATTTTAAATGATTAATTAAAGCTTACTGTCACAAAAGGATTTTAAGTAGGGTGACAGCATCAAAGTTAACGTATAACTTTACAAGTAAGGTTACAACTAAGTATAACTAAGTATAACGTATAACTTACAACTAAGAAACCCTATTTACATATACATATATATTAAAAATATATTCTATTAAAGTTTTTAAAAATCTGATTGATTGGTAAATCATCTTATGGTTCATTGATGAACCGCTCAAACGAATTCACTGCAAATGAACTGTAATTCCCAGCGGCACTTGACAAAAAAACTGTAGGTAGGTGCAATTAAAGATTGATGCAGAACGATTTTGGCATCCTTACCTGACTCCTGTCCTTGTCCACCTTCTTAAAGCACTTATTGAGGGACAGATTGTGCCTGACTGAGTTCTTCCACCCCGTGGGGGCGTTGGCAAAGTAAGGGAAGTGTTCCAGGATCCAGTTGTATATGTCTTTAACTGGCAGTCTCTTAGAAGGGGCATCTTCTATTGCCATGAAGATGAGGCAGCTGAACGAATAAGGAGGTTTGCAGTTGGGGTTCTGCTTGGCGTCGTAAGGGAGATCCGAGTGGGCCGGGGAGGGTGGGGTGTCATCGTCCAGGTCCTGGACAGGGCTGACGCTTCTCAACACGGGGTCACCGAAGCTGTTGAGCAGGTTCTTGCTCTCATGGAGCCAGTTGAGGTTGGTGAGTTCCTCGTCCTCCACGCTGCCCTTCTCCAGTTTGATGATGGGAAGAGCCAGGTCCATTTCCTCGGCCTCCTGTAGGGCGCGCGTTATGGAGCTCGCCTGATAGAACTGGCTCAGGCCGCTCGCGACGCTGACCCCGGAACTTTCCAGCTTCTTACTGGGAGGCATAACCGGACCCATTTAGACCAAGGCTCCTACGAAATACACCAAGGAGAACAAGATCACAATCAAAGAACGTCAAAGGTGAAAATAAAACACATTAAGAGCACCATTTGGAACAGAGTCAGTGACTACAAAGCAGGCTTAAGACATACTTTGCAAAGGCACAATCCAAATCCAATACAAAGCTATTGTAGAAGTTTACAGACTGACTGTCTTGCAAGTTGATTTAGATCACTTAATGTTCAGATCACAGCCTTTACCTCCAAGGGACAAAGCATTCTCTGAGAGCACTAAAAGAACAAGGCAATGAGAATCAGTCTGACAACAGCAAGAATGCACGGCACGTCAGTCAGCTCTCAGAGAAGATGGAACAGCTACAGAGCAACTGAAGAAGCCTTGCTATAGTGTGAACTATTTCAAGTAAATGGAATATAATACTCAAGGTCATCTACAACTGATCTGCTCTGTCTGTTTTATGTTCTCTCAGTTGCTCTTTTTATAATTGTACACAGATAAAAAATAAAGATATCAATACATATATAATGTGACAAATGTTACACAATGATTAAATGTGACAGTAAAGGCATGCAGCTATAATGTTACACAAGTTTTTGATCTCAAATTAATGTCTGTCTTTTGAACTTTCAATTTATTAAAGAATGAATAATGGTTTCCACATCAATAATGAGCAGAACAACCATTTTCAACATTGAAGATAATAAGGAGCATCAAATCATCATTTTAGAATGATTTCTGAAGGATCATGTGACACTGAAGACTGGAGTAATGATGCTGAAAATTCTGCTTTACCATCACAGGAATAAATTACATTTTAAAATATATTACAATAGAAATTTTTTAGAGGGATAGAAAGTAAAGGGTTACATTAGTGTGGATTAGAACCCATAAACATTACCACTGCACCATACTTTAAATCATACTTTATATTAAATTGCTGATCCATGCCTTTATCCACTGACCTACAAAATCCCAGGATTGACAGAGGCAATTAGGAATGAAGGAAACTGTCTAAAGTTCATTTGTATTAATAGAACACAAAAAACTAATTCATAAACCATATGACCATAAATCATAAACTGAAAATTAATGATAATGATTTCAGTTTTAAATGAGCTAATACAGATCAACATATAGGCTACTGGCCAAAACATTGAAAGAATCAAAAATCATATATATATATATATATATATTATATGAGCTAATGCTGCTTCATGTGCTATGGGAAAGTTTTGATTACGAGCTCATCGCATTCAAATTTCGACTTGAGAGGGTGTTCATGTCCAATTTTTAACTAGGAAACTGGTATTTGAGATTATTCAGTAAATCTTGCCATTTTATATGTCACCATAACCAGTTCGTTTGTGACTTTTCCACATTTTAAAACAAAATGACAGCTATAGTACTACTAACCTAAAAATATCTCACTAACTATGTCAGGGGTGTACAATCAATCCTATTCCTGGATATCCACCTATCAGCAGAGTTCGGTTCCAACCCTGATCAAACACACCTGTCTGTAATTATCAGGTACTCCTGAAGATCTACTACTTTGCTACTTGCACAATTACTTCCGCGTTCTAGTTAGTACATATCGGGAGTTTCCGGTTAGAGCGTTCAGCACACCTACATACATGAGAATGCAGATTATCACTATGTTTAATGGCTGCCAATTGATAATGATCTCTGTATTAATTATCTTGAGCCTGCTGAAATGTTCCTATAAATATATTTTCTTTCCAACTGTGCATTCTGAATAATAAATAGGCTAAATATATTTATCCACTAACCTGCAGCAGTCCTATGCTCGTCTTCTCATTAACCTTTTTTTTCCTCTTTCTGACATTTTATACCTGTTGGGTTTACATTTTTAAATGAAATTGACTATTAAAAGGATTCCTTGTGTGCGCTGGTGTTTATTCCAGTCTTTTAAAATAGTTGAATGAATGAATGATCGCGACGTGCCTGTAACGATGTTAAATAGGCTAGGCTAGGCTATTTAATCAATAACGCACACAGCGTAGAGGAGAATGACAGTCAACCACTTTGAATATTATAGCATTTTGGGCATAAACATGTACATACTGAAAAGATTGACATTGAAAAATGACACAGAATGATTCAAATATTTAATCTAAGAGAGATGTACTATTTCCAAACGGAAGTGGGTCAAAAAGCTCAGTGCAAGTGGCGTTGTGTTTGATCAAGGTTGGAGGCTGGACTTTGCAGGGAGGTAGATCTCTGGGAACGGGATTGGGCATCCCTGATCTATTTCAAAACACTATTCTATAAAAATCTGGGTTTGACAGAGGGGAAAGATGTCAATCACTGAATCAAATACTCAGAACATGACACCAGAAAAACAGACTGCGACCTTCCCCATGATCACAAAGATCAATTTATGTGGCGCTGTCTCTCTTGTCTCACTCTCTCGCTCAACACACTCAATCCATCTATAAAAGCAATTACTAGAAATTCACATCAAACATTTAAATACTGCCCAAAATAATTCCATGAAAATATATTTCAAAAAGCAAACATTGCTTTTCCTCTTCAAAGAGCAGATTAAGTTTTTCTAAAACAATGTGACCTCAGCTTCAAACTGCTTGTCTTTTAGAATAGAGAAATACTTAAATATTATACTTCAGCGCTGTGGGGCAGGCAGCATTTTGAAAGGGAATGAAATCACGATGTTCAAACTAGCCATCCGCACATTGAAATGCAACACGGACACTAAAATCATTCATGAAAAATCAATGTACTGCATCTTTCCAATGAGGAGCGCTCATTTCACTCACCCTCCGATGGGGCGCTCCGGTCCCGTGAGCCGCTGCACAGGAAAATTATATTACAGCTGACAGTAAAGTAATTTAATTGTACTGTTGCCATGACAACGCAGGGCTCTGTTTAGGCCTAATTTGCTGGCAACTGCCAATAGTGTCCCGAGAGACCCGAAACTTAATTCTTGACCATTATTTCCAACATCAAAGAAAGTTTTTGCAAAATACTTTCGAGTATCATACGACAACGAAGTGTAATCCATCCTGATTTATTTGAAAACAAATTTTCATCACATTTGCTGTCTTTCAAAAGTCTTTCATTTAGCTCAAAAAGAAACAAGCAATGGAAGAGATTTCCTTTGAGGGTGATTTTGAAGCTCTTGCACTAGCCACATGACATTTGAACATGAATTGAAACTCAAGAATCTAGAACAATGATTTTGACATTAGCCTCAAAATACAAACTTTAACACTGTGTTCACATTTGTAGGTCAGGGGCCGTATTCACAAAGCATTTTATCTTACCACTAGGAGTACTCCTAAATCGCACTAAAAGATTTTAGCTAGGAGTTTTCTCTTAAAAGTTATTCACAACGCCTTTCAGACCTACTCTTAGTAAATAAAAATGACAACTCCTAAACTAAGAGTGAGTCTTCGTTGCTATGGATGACGTCATTACTCATGCACGAGCTTGACTGAAGTGACCACCTTGATTGGCTGATGATTGTAACGCGGGATTGATTCCAAACACCTCCCCTACGATGATGAGTGACAGGTGACAGGTCTGAGAATGCGTGCGCTACACAAGTAGTGCGAAGGACGGAAGATGGTGAATAACTGAATAAATAGCCTAAATGAATAAAGAGTAAGGCAAAACAAATAGCCTAATGAAACATATGGATTGATGCAATATCTTTGCAACATTATTGAATTAATCTGTCACTATATGCCTCTGCCTACGTTTGCAAAGAGAAGAACATTTTAATTTGATTCACAATGAAACGTTACAAATAGTTTACATGCAATGAGTAGCCTAGTGTTGGTGGCGTTATTGCATCCAGTTATGCCTACAATGCAAAATTGTTCTCTCGCGATTGGAAGCTCCTGTAGCCGCCGTATACGCATTTCAAAACATCGCAACGTGAAATGCCACAAAAAGCGGTTTGTGAATAGGTCTTAGTGAGTTAGGAGTCCTCTCGACTTCTTTTAAGCTGTCCCAGGCTTAGGTGCTACTTTTAGGGCTAAAATGCTTCGTGAATTACTCTTAGTCAAAAAAATTAGGAGTCCTAAAGTTACGAGTGACACGCCCATTATTTTTAGGAGTTGCTCCTAAATTCGCCAGTTAGGAGCTACTTTTAGCCTTAAAATTATTTGTGAATACGGCCCCAGTTCTCTTGGTTCTTTTGGTCCAGGCCAAAAAAGAAAATTATACATTTAGTCCTGGTTCACTTAGTGTTCACACTGTAATTTTTAACAAAGAAACTAAAGACACAACAAAAAAAAAGGCTTTTATGGCGTATATTTTGTGAAGCAACTTGTCGAACATCCAAAAAAATACGGTGTTCTGGACCAAATGCGTTTAGTGTATGTGCATAGATATGATGGTATATGATGGAGCTGAGAACTTGTGAAGAGCTTATAAAATGTGTGAAGGAGTCAAAACAGCGGCAGGAATCCCTCCGTCACACACACAAACGAAGATCTGCTGCAAGGAGACGCGGTTCTGATACCTGTACCGAACTGTGATGGGCAACTTCGCGACTATGATGAGAAAAAACATGTATGCTTAAGCATTCTTTCCCTTTTAGGGTTGCATATTGTGACATCATGTCCTGTTTTTGGTTTGTTTACATGTCTTTGGTTCGTGTTGCGTTCATATTTCAGTCAAACTGCACCAGAGTACGTTTGGAAGTGGGCCGAGACCCACCTTTTCAGGGATCTCGGTCAGCTTGTTTGGTGCGCACCAGGGTTTGGATGGCAGCGCTCACACTTATTCAAATGAACCGCACTAACAGAGCAATTGCACCAGAGTTTGTTTTAATCCAACCAAACCTGCCATGTGTGAGCACAGCCATGTGTGGGCCCATGAACCAAAATAGAACAATGATTTGGCCAAAAATAAAGGAAAAGCATGTACGTATACCGTTTCCCACATAGTTGTGAATGACACATTGTATCTGATGTCCAGGCTCAGGTTTGTTTCTCTGAGATTGTGTTTCTCTGGCAAATAGCTATAAATGTGCTCCAGTCATGCGTCCAGATGACAGAAAACCAGATCACAGAGGGTGGGTTAAAGCTACAGATAATTAGGCATGATGCTCTGATCAGAGCCCAAATACCATCTGCCTGTCTAAATCAACATTTGTTTGGCAGCCTCATCATAAATCAGTGATTAAATGCATGCATACATGCAGTTAGTGTTTAATATAGTCATATACTGTACATATGCATATGCAAGCAACCGGCCGTTGGAGCTTGAATAAATTAACGTCCGCTCGTGTCTGCCATGTGTTAAAATGCATAACGATCTTCTATGAACAGCTATGTTCATTTGCATGCCAGTATGACTGACATAACAAAGACAACACAATGACAAAGAACAGGACTTTGTTCCCTCATCACCCATCTTAACATCTGACTATTAACCGCATACACGAGTGCCAAGAGAGATCCTCTATTCAACATGCAGACACGGACCGTCCTGATGTTACAAGCCGAGCGACTGCCAAACTGTCATTGTTTTGCTCGCTTGATTGGGAGAGCTGCGTTAAAACAAGCACAAAACTCATTTAAAGTGGGTCAAGAACAAGTAATGAGTCTATTCATGCTGGTAATAAATCGCTCACTGAGTCACTCAGCCACAAAAACAAAAAAAAGTAAACTTTATGTACAACTTGACTTCTAACACGGTACATTCTCAACAAATGATTAAAATGAGACTAAACTAGATTTTTACAACATCAGAAGAAAATGTGAATGTGCAAAACGTTCATTATGTTTGGGTTGTAGCCAGGATGTTACTATGCATTTACTAAGGTGTTTTCAACCCATCTCTATGCAGTTGTTTGGTCATTGCGTACTGGACCAAGTACTCCTACCTAAATCTTTTTCTCTCTTCATGCAAACCTGTCAATGGGGTTTGAACAAGTGGAGTTTCCTAGAAGAGTTTATTTTGTTGCTGGAGGGTAAAAGCATAAAGAAAAAAGACTACACTGCAAGTAATCAGATTTAAGGATACTTCAGCTTTACATCAAAACAACTGCCATCCATCCCCACAAGACCCTTGATTCCAACACACATCACACTTAATATCCATCTGACATATAAATGTGCCTGTGAGAAAGTAAAAATAAACTCTGTACCTGCTCTGAGATTTCATTCATAAGCTTGGCGTAGGCTTCTCTCGGCTCTTGTGACAAACACTTTCCTTCCCTCTAGACAGAAAGACATTTATGTGTAATCTCACACCACGGTACCCATAATACCGAGGCACTCCGAAGTACGTAATATCTTGCTTTTGAGGGCATAAACACTCCACAGCCTACGTCAAAGTCCCGGCAAGCCTTGACTCATCTGCTCGGAGTGTTTACCTGTGAGAATTCCCTGAAAGGGTGTGACCTTCGGAAACCCCTCCTCTTGTGGAATTACATGTTATGCCCCACTAACCTGACTGCCAAAGCCCCGCCCCCCCGTATCCGATTGGACGCAGGCCTGTTAGCTCCTATGAGCTGCAGAGACATGTTTCAATGAAAACCGCCACAAGTAACATCATTTACATGTGAAAAACAAACAGAAGAAGACTTAGCTGGAGGACTCCTGGCATTTTCTTGAAGCAGGTAATCCACGTTCGGCGCTTTGAAAACAAATCCAGTCTTGGACGAACAAAAAGTCATGTGCTGTCAATACTCGAGGAACGAGGGAGAGGTGAAAGGTCACGTTCTCTCTGCCGCAGAGGCAGTAAATAGCTGCACTCAGCCTGTTTTTAAAGCAGTTCTCTTATCACTCCACAACAGAGAAGTGGCAGGTAGAGATTTCATACGGCTCAAAGCAAAAAAAAACATGTCCAATTCAAAGCCTCGACTAAGCAGACACAAAACCACTATTTGGCGTTCAAATAGCCCCAATTACACAAGAAATAATCAAAGGGCTTTAATCTTGGCATGAAAAAAAAAACATTGCAAAAGTTGCAGTGAGTCTTTTTATCCCATTTGAAACTAGAGCTTTTGATTACAGCTGGTCTGTGCAGCGCTTTGCTCACAGTATTGTTATGCCCAGAGCCAAGTATTGAGCAAGAGTTTCCACAGCTTAACACGGTTATCATGGGTTAGTACTTGCAGAAATGATTTACAACCACTCTTTTGATTAATCTACCAAGTGTATTTAATCAAAGCCAAAAACTCTGTGAACAATTTCACTATGCTGGTTCACACAACTGACTCGGAGTCAAAACCAGCAATGTTCCAGGTTTAATACAGGTTCAGATTTATTCAACAACATTCAGGTGGATGTGTCTGGCCATCTCGTACCATTTAAAAATATTTCAATTTTTAAAAACACATCCTAAAAACACTAGTCAACTTTGAAAATATGTAGTTTGAGACATTGTCTCCTCTTCCATCAACCCCAGAAAACAGCCTCATTTTACCCTCTGTGAAAGAGGTGAGAGCAAACCATATCTTAAACTGTATCTGAACACATCTGGTATATTAATGAAGGTCTGGCTGAATAGTATCCTTTCAAATGTTGCGTTAGAAACTTTGAATCCATAGCCTACCAAGCTACACTTTAAAGTAGTATAGTCAAGTTACTCTAAACTGCTACTGTAACTGACTACTGACAAAAAGCAATGCTGAAAGAGATGGCTAGTTAGTAGCCATTTAAAATTTCAAATAGCAAATACAAATACAATAGCAAATAGTTTTGCATATAGAATGCATATATGTATTATTATCCTTTTCTTAAATATTTGAAAAAATATAATATTTTATAAAAGATGATAATTAGGCTAAATACAGTAAAATAATATTACGTAATAAAGCAATATATTTAATATTTATTTTAGAAATATAATAATAATTATATATGTCATTTACAATTTAATCATAGCATCAATTTTGGCAGATAAATGCTGAGTTTTTGAATAAATAAATAAAAATCTCAAAAAGGGTAACATTGTTAATATATATCCTAATTTATACAACAAAGTTGAAAGATTAACTAAATATTAGTATTCTGCTATAAATATAAGACGTAAAATACTAGGGCTGTGTATTGGCAAGAATCTGGCGATACGATACGTATCACGATACATGGGTCACGATTCAATATATTGCAATATATTTCGATACTGTGCATAAGGCGATATATTGGGATTTTTTTAAAGTAAAATATATTAAAAATATTTAAAAAAGACATGATGTGCATAAAAGAAAAAGAAGTTTACTTTAGGTAAACAATTCAGTACACAGAAAATCAAACTGCCAATTTGGGATTGTGGTTCACAGGTTCTTAGTGAGCAAATTTTTATATGCTCAAGTAGGCCATAATAAAAGAAAATACATAGCCCGTCACAATACAAAACAACAACGTGAACTGGACAAAAATGAATGAAAGTGGATGAAAGTGAACAAAATGAATGTGTCATATATTGAAATCAAGTTTTATGTGATAACTGGACGCGCGAATGAGGCGAACCGCGCCGCGCTAAACGCCTCGTGCCGCAGGACCTCCAGACGCGCGTAAACGCGTCTTTGCATTGACTTAACATTGAAATCACTCGCGCCAGATGCTCTTTTCGCGTTTGGTGCGAATGATGCACGCGATTACATTTAGAAATAGACAAGCTTTGTTTCCAAATGTACCAAGCAAAGATATCCTTTCAATTGTATAAACTTTTATAAAACCAGCCAATATAATCACAATAAACACATCCAAAATGAAATATTTAACATATATATAACAACTGCACAACGTCTAATTTGTAAACAAAATGATTTACGCACTAAATCCAGCATAAACTCCGGCACAATTTTCATATGTTTAAACTCTCAAGACAGACGTCACATCCCGAACCTCGCAGCAATTGGCTGCCGACTGCGTTTTTCGCTTGATATTTGTATAAAGAAACTGCCCAACTTTTTGACGCTCTCGGTCGCTCTCAACGCTTTCTCCGGTCCGCTGTCAATCCTAAAAATGTCCAGTGGACACGCACCGTTATAGGCGAGCCTGGCGAGGACACTAGTGGTGCGTCTCAGCATAGCTATCTAGTGGTAGGGATTTAAACAACATAAACGTGAACCACTGTCTTACGGTCTTACCATGAATATTTTTGGACGTAAAAAAAAAATAAAAAAATCGATATTGCGTTTTTGAAAATCGATACAGTATTGCAAAATAAAATATCGCGATACTCAAGTGTATCGATTTTTTCTTACACCCCTATAAAATACTATCCAGAGCCTCAAATTGGTGAACTTTTTTTTCATCAGTTCATTTACATTAGAATCAGATTTTCCAGTGCTACATATGAGAGCATGTCTGATTATTGCCTCAACTCACTCGGCAGTAAAACCACATGCAAATGCAAGTGTCACTGTAAACAGCAATGTAGCTTTGTGGTTGCGCTACACTGCTACTAGTTGGAAAAAGTCTCTTGAAAAACCTGCAGTATTTCAGAAACGACTGAGAAACTGTCATGCTACTGTTAAATATAGCTTACTCAGTAGAATCGCTAAATTTAGTCTCCAACACTACGGTTTTCCCCTTAATGTCCCCTTCCTAAGCCTTCCTGTTTGAAATCCTAACAAGGTTATTTACTAGAAAAGAAATATGATCAACAAGAAAGTGTTCTTATTGTTAATTCTGTAATTTTAGTAGTATCTGTCATTTCAGTAGTATCTAAATGATCCTGTTCTAATTTAAGCACACAAAGCTGGATTTAAGATATGATATTCTAAAATTGTTCTATCTCACTGCGGACAATAAGCAGATTACGTGAATGTTCTACCTAGCTGAGAGCTCATTAAAGCAGAAACAAAGAATTGATAGTGTCAGAGGCTGCATATATTTTCCCCACAGAGGTCATTAGGGTAGATTAGCACTGTTCTGTTGAGATAGAAACTCCAATTCCTGTCCGTGAGGAGAGGTTCAGTCAGGCTGCAGCGAGAACTGTGTCACTTTGGTTAGTCCGAGCCACACGGGCGTCCGTTACCCTGGTAACGGGAGGATGGCTGGGACAGAGTGACAAGCTGTGTTAATTCTTTCACCCGTAAACCCCAGAGGATCACCACCATTTCTCTTCATTTCCATCGGAATCTGAGACCCCATTAAAACAGTCCGATTTCCACCGCATCTCAGCTTATTACCACCACAGTTTCATTCTTTTTTTTTTTTCTCCCCTGGATTTCCTTATTGGATACATCAGAGGCAAAGAAAGGTACAAATTGAACAAGAGCTTTGAATAAATGTTGTAATGGATCTTCATAAAAGTACATGCTGTGTTCAGATGTGGATTTATATCCATAATGTAATCACGCTTAATGGATCTCGATCACATCTACCAACCCCCTCATGAAGCAATGCAGCCTCCACCACTAGCATTCTGACAGCAGGGTTTGGATCTCAGGTCGGCCTCTCTATAAACAGCACTGGACTTCTCTTTGCGCTTGCAGAAAAAAATAATATTACAATGTCCAGAGATCAATTTCAATAGTACATTGAGTTTAATGTATCGCCATAGAAGTCATCCTTCCAGTTTCATCCTTCCATCTACTATAATACAATTGTTAGTCGCGAGATTCTTCAGATCAGAGAATAAATACATATATTTGCTTCAAATGCTTGTGTGCCTTAATGGTCTGGCAGTAGAACTTTTGTTAATTGTGTCATTTACAAAATATTACAAAATATACTACAAAATAGTGTTTTAGTGTTTCTGGGTTCTAATCCACCCTAGTATAGTTTTTTTTTCTTTCTCTCATTACAACTAAAGATGTTCATCAGCGATAGTACGTCAAGAGCATGGACATGTTTGTATGCATTTTGTTTTGTGATTTCATCGTAACTAATAGAGAGTCTCCGCAACGGGATAGATTGAAGCGCTCGTCTGTGTGAAGTGCACGAGCGCCAAGAGAGCACAGTTGCGTTCCGCCAATGATAACAGCCGCAACGAACGCTCAGCATGACTTCAAAGACAACATATTCCAGCGCCAGATCACCTCTTATTTAACAAACGAATGAAATGAATGCTCTGCTAGTCAACTGGAGAGGTTTCATTTGTATAATAGTTACATCCATGCCGCACCCGTCACGCAGCAAATTACACATGTGGAAATCCCAATTAGCAATGACTAAACTGTAACACATCAGGATTATGATTTCAGTTTCTACTTTGAATTAAACCAGGGACCTTTGTGACAGCAGTTGCGATCCACAACCATTAAGCAACCACCACCCAGAACAGGCCTGTGTGGGGCTGGAGGGGACATACGGTGATAAGATCAGAATGGCTGCAGCTCCCAACCCGGCAGAGATGAAACGCATTTGACGATAGCAAATCTGACAGAGCTGCTGTGTTGATGCATATGACCCACTACACCACAGAGCCCGGTATTATCACACAGCAAATCAAATGGACCCGGCTACCATGGAGCGTTTAAACCATGTGGACACACATAGACACACACCTTGACATTCAAATTCCCTCAGAATTCTCCTCCCATAGGTTTATATCTTCTTTGTGACGCTTGCCAGACGGTGAGATTGCACGGCAGTCGAGCTGGGCTGAGGTTTAACATTTCACAGAAGGTCAGTGAGCATAGTGTGATTTGAAATCCAGCAGCTTTATCTCTATTGCAGAAACCGGCCATCTCCCCATGAATGCCACTGCCCTGCTGGGTCTCAGCTAATACAGCAAAGCATCCAGGCATGAGAGTACAGGCTAATCTAATCCCAATGACAGAGGCGCGAACAGAGAAAAATGTCCGCACAACTCCCAGACACATGTACAGGCGTATCTCAACAGGAAACACAGGAGGATGGTGGGTCACTGTATCCTAGTCACCACACTCAACCTGGGGCGGCATTATGATGGAGTAAGTCCCTGTTGTTGCCAGCTTCGGCTCAGGCCCTGCGGAGAACACCCGGGAGACAGGAAATTGAATTTGCCAGTGTATCGGTGACAAGGGAAACCCAGTTAGCAGCTGAGTCCAAGGATGCAGAGCCTCAAGGGGAGAGGGCACTTAATGAAAATTAAGACACTGCTCACCCAAAGCACTCAATTCAGCTGATCAGCGGGCCACAGTTGGACACAAAGTTTAGACAGTAATAATAATAAAGGTTTCAGTGTCCAGTTAGAAACAAAATGGGTTTCACTAATCCGATCATGTCACTAAAGTATGAGAACTTACTATTCTTTTGTTTTTTTGTTTGTCTACTGGTGCTATATAGACACTTGCATGAAGAAACTCTCAAATGTGACAT
This sequence comes from Squalius cephalus, assembly GCF_949319135.1. Lineage (NCBI taxonomy): Eukaryota > Metazoa > Chordata > Actinopteri > Cypriniformes > Leuciscidae > Squalius > Squalius cephalus. Next base: position 15,537,369 of record NC_137141.1, on the reverse strand, counting down.
CAAGAACTCAGATCTCCTAAGAACCAAACAGCCAACTTTACTCAAGAACTCTTTCAAGTGAGGATATCAAAAAGTCTGGTAACAAGTCAATAAAAGTCCTGACCAACAGGTGTGTTTGCATGTTAACGTTCAAATGCATTACGTGATCAAAAAGACTGTCTTGCCAGGGTATTCATGTACAGTCAATTAACTGAAATAAAATAAAAGTACAACATCTCAGGCTATAGGATAAATAGATAAATAAACACATTGTTTTTAATTGTTCCTTTGCTTAATTCTTAATTTATTATTGAATAAATTCCTTGAAAAACAATCACATTGAAATGTTTAGTGTTTAATTTAAAGTTTAATGTAAATTAATATTAAATTTTTTTAAATAAAGATTGCATATTCTTTCTGCTGTGCATATTCGTTTCTGTATCGAGAATTGTTGACTACTGAAACTGTGGTACCACGACAAACCTACTATCCAGCAAAAAAGTGGTTCTTGAGAAGAAAAGGGTTCTTTGCTGAACCTAAAGTACTGCAATGAACCTTTTTTAAGAGGGTTATGTGCTGGCGGGGGAAAGGAAACTTCTTCCTGTTCACTCAGGCCACTCTAACAGGCTCCTAATGAAGGTGCGCCTCACGGGAACTCTTCAGTTGTAGTTTTTCTTTCTTTCTTTTTCCTCAATCCCAAAAGGAGGGAGGGATCAGTATATTGCTGCTTTAGGTTTAATAGCCACGTTAAATGAGCACAAACTGTCTCGCTGCGCAACGCGTTTCATTAGTAAACAGCACTCAAGACGACAGTGCCACTCGGTACAATAACACGTAACAATGCAATTAATGGTGTTACATGCGGGCGGGGCCGCGGTCTCGGGTGCGCTGGGAAGATTATAATTGTTCCAGTCTGACTGCCTCTGGGAGCCTGCAGCGGGGGCATTCATTACCAGACTGAGAGAGAGAGAGAGAGAGAGAGAGAGAGAGAGAGAGAGAGAGAGAGAGAGAGAGAGAGAGAAAGAGAGAGAGAGAAAAGACACGGAGCAGCAGCTAGACAGTACACCATAAGTAGACATAAGTACTCTTTCAAACCCAAGTGAGCTGCCTTACTACATACTGCCTTTTAAACCAGCATCCTAACCATCATGAAACCTTGTGGCTCATTTGGAATGGTCTACATCAACCAAACAAACAGCACTCCCAATAAATCCTCATGGAAGACTCATAGGGGTTTTGCAAACTGAATGGCCTGGGTCATGTTCTGATCAGTATTACCATTAACTAAAAATATTAAAAAAACATTCATTAAAAAACATAATCTTATGTTTATTTAAAAACAATAAACATAAGCTGAAAAACCTACACTGAATGAAAATTAGAAATGCTGATTTGGGAACTTACTGAAATAAGTTTAAGTACTAAAACAACTAACTAAAATTAAAAAAAGAAAATATTTTAAATAATTACTAAATATTAAACTGAAATTAAATAAAAACTGAAAATATATATATAAAAAGCCTATTAAAATATTAATAAAAACAGTATATAAGCAAAATAAAAAATTGTATCTCAGCTATATTATAAATGATAAAAAAATGAAATATATAATTCAATTAAATATATTAAAAAAATATCTAAATGTAATGTAAATAAAAACAAAGACTGCATGTGCCATTTGGGACAGGGCCTTAAGCATAAGAATACAGAAATATTGGGTAAAATTTAAGTTTAAATCACACTAAAGTATTTGTATTGATACTGGTACTGAATGAAATGTTTGTTATAATTATTATTTTTATTATTTCTATTGTTATTTTTTCCACTGAACTTGTTGCAGCAGATTCTGGAATTGCATTCTCTGCGAATGACACATGTGACGCTGCTTTAGAATTTGGCTAAAACAAGCTAACTTAGGAAGTACCTTTTTAAACAACCTTCTTCCTAAAATGCCCACTAGAGCATTTTTCACTTTTAGGCTGAACGGTTATAAGAATGGTAAGGAAAGGTTCCAGTTATTTTCCACTTGAGCCTGGTTCGGCACGGCACGATTACAAACAGTTTTCAGCGCGGTTGGCTAACGTTTGCTGGTAGAATGCGTGTAAGTGACATCGCAAATCAGGATTGGTCACTTGTCTGTTGCCTGATTGCCAGTTTCTCTGTAGCTGGCTAAATCCACTATTTGCGCAATGTAAACACAAATTTATAATACAATTAAAATAAATATCTGATTATCCTCCATAACGTGGCTATTTACATTTAATATCATCTGTAAACTCTTGCATTACCAACAACTGATGCATCTGTACTACATTCCAAAGAGCTCCATTATCAGCCCCACAGTGGAAAATGAAACCATATCCATATCGGCTGGGCCGGATCAGCACGGAATGGAACGGTTAAGCAAAGAGAATGGTTTGGCCCAAAAGTGGAAAAGCAGCTTAGGTTTTAGAGCAGAGCAATTGACATAAACAAACAGCAACAGCACACACTCTCAGAAAAAAAGGTACGAAAGCTGTCACTGGGGCTGTACCTTTTTAAAAGTTACATTTTTGTACCTAAAGGGTGCATATTGGTACCTTAATGGTACATATTAGTACCTAAAAGGGACAAATTAGTACCTAAAAGGAACAAAAGTGCAGACACAGTGTCCTTTTTCCACATTTACTACTCAAAGGAGAAGACAGCACGCAAACCGTTTGTTCTTAAATGAAAGTATATTCGTCCCCAAACAAAAGCATTTTGGAGTGCATTCCTTTTGATCTACGTCTCCAATGTCTTCCAGAGGAGTCAATAAAAGCTATACACCGGCTCCTTTACGAGCCCTGCAGATATATATTAGAGGGGTCTTACTGATTCAAAGCACAGCCATAAACACAATGGCAGGCCTGGCTCAGTGATAAGCCTCCCTTAGTGGAGACTGATGTTATCGGAGCGAGCACTGGACTGAGAGAAGGACCAAGGTGACGTTGAACTCCTTCGAGGGCGAGAGACACCATCAACTGAGTATATCACAGTTCAGTATAGGACACAACTCTTTATCCCTCACACATGGACACATCACGGCCCAGGGAGCAGATTCTCGACTTTCAGCAGAAATCCTGCTAGATGAGGTTGTAAAGCAGTCTTAATCTTTAATAACCTGCATGGATCAGAAACGTTCATTCACGCACCGATGATAATACCATCTCTGGTACCTCAGGATCCACCTCTAATCACCCATCATCCTCCTCTACAATGGCAAACAGGGACATAAACAAGAACAAAACATACAAATTATTGTCAATTAACCCAGTGGTTCTCAATCCCGGGCCTGGCGTACAAACCACACATGGGGCTAATTAAACTCAATAAAAATCCTGAAGCCTCAACCTTTTTTTAACGCCTTTATTTTATTTGAACTTGTTCAAGTACTGGAGTGATACGCAATGACATGTAAATTTCCCACTCCATTTCTCGTGAAGTGATGTATCGATGTTCCCTTGTTCCCTATGCCATTAACAGTGCCCTTTAAACTGAACATGTACGCTCCTTTCGGATTGAAAGCTTCCTTATCAGGGCAGAATATCCTGTGAAGGGCACTTACAGTCGAATTGAGCGATAAGAGATACAAACAAAATGGGCAGAGTGTGTGTGTGTGTGTGTGTGGGGGGGGGGGGTGTTGGGGGTGAGAGGAACGGGATTGAGAACCACTGTATTAACCACAAACACATTATAATTGTGATAAATACAAATAACTACATCTTTCAATCATAGTTGAGCACTTTTGAGTGACTCCTTCTGAGCTCTCTTTGCATTTTTATATGCTCATTAAGACGTATTTAGTATATTTACTGAGCCATTTACCCCATGGTGTCATTAGCATAAATACAAATACTAATCATGGTGAGCACTTTCCATTGACTTCTATAGGTTTTATACTGAGCTAATAATGTTTTCTATCCTGTAAACCCAAACCTAACTCTCACATAAACCTTTTTGCATTTTTAGATTTTCATTTTAGATATATTTAGTATATTTTCGGGCCATTTTCCTCATGGGGCCATCGGCTGGCTCACACAATGTTGTCAAAACCTAGTCCTAGCCTCAGACGTCACGCCTACGGACCGTTGGCTGAACATCTGACGTATATTACACACTTAACTGGATTTTCAGAGTCATCATCTGATTCTAAAAATTCTACAGGATGGCTGGGAGATGCGTGTGTCGTGTTCATCTGGAAACAAAGTCGTTGTGACGCCAAACCTCCTTCGTGGAACAAGAAAGCCGTCGTGTTTACAACTGTGACAATGAGTGCTTACCAGTGTCAACTAAACATTGGATGTAGCCATGTGAAATTCACAGCTACATTGTTGCAGTAAACTTGCACAACATTCTTGAATGAATAATTTGTTGGATGCATGCCGGTCTGTTATCGTAAGAACATCGACTTAACGTTTTCACGCCCCTAAACATGACGCGGATCAAAACAAACTGTGATTGGTTGCATTGCATTACAGTTAAACGTCCTCTTGGGTGGTCCTTGGCTAAAGAAAGCTGCGATGGAGTTCAGACCATCAGTCTGGCTACGCGAGACTAGTCAAAACCTGAGCTGCACATTCACACAAGCACCCACCTCCAGCTGAAAACGTCTCCGAGGTCAACTGTGGTCACAGAGATAAGCTATCATTCATCATTGTGGCAGGCGGTGCTCTTGAATTAAGCTCATGGTATAGCTATAACCAGAGGAAGAGGTTCCATATCAGAGCTAAACAAAGCTGTCTCAGTGATAGCGGGTCAGCGGGAGCATGTGAGAGAGATTCTTAAGCTCTCTTGCTCATTTGACCTGCTTTCCTTTCAAACATGATGACTTCACATTCATTCAAGTTTCATATAAAACAATATCTATGCTGTAAAGCAGCCTTGGCAAAGGGGTCATTTTAAGTGTTTATATGCTTGCCTACATTTCAGTGCTTGTAAAGTGCATGAAATGTCTTCACAAATACAGTGAAAATATGTGAAAAGTGAGATTACAATATATATAATGAATAATGACTGGAATGCACTAAGAATCTCTTGTTTTTCTCCCCAGATCCAAATGCGCAGTGTATGTTGTATTTTTTCATAGTGTTACAGCAGAATACAAAGGGGAAAAAAAGAAAAAAATCAGCAGGAAAATAATGCAGTGACTAAAAAGAGCTCTTGCCATATACACTCACCTAAAGGATTATTAGGAACACCTGTTCAATTTCTCATTAATGCAATTATCTAATCAACCAATCACATGGCAGTTGCTTCAATGCATTTAGGAGTGTGGTCCTGGTCAAGACAATCTCCTGAACTCCAAACTGAATGTCAGAATGGGAAAGAAAGGTGATTTAAGCAATTTTGAGCATGGCATGGTTGTTGGTGCCAGACGGGCCGGTCTGAGTATTTCACAATCTGCTCAGTTACTGGGATTTTCACGCACAACCATTTCTAGGGTTTACAAAGAATGGTGTGAAAAGGGAAAAACATCCAGTATGCGGCAGTCCTGTGGGCGAAAATGCCTTGTTGATGCTAGAGGTCAGAGGAGAATGGGCCGACTGATTCAAGCTGATAGAAGAGCAACTTTGACTGAAATAACCAGTACAACCGAGGTATGCAGCAAAGCATTTGTGAAGCCACAACACGCACAACCTTGAGGCGGATGGGCTACAACAGCAGAAGACCCCACCGGGTACCACTCATCTCCACTACAAATAGGAAAAAGAGTCTACAATTTGCACGAGCTCACCAAAATTGGACAGTTGAAGACTGGAAAAATGTTGCCTGGTCTGATGAGTCTCGATTTCTGTTGAGACATTCAGATGGTAGAGTCAGAATTTGGCGTAAACAGAATGAGAACATGGATCCATCATGCCTTGTTACCACTGTGCAGGCTGATGGTGGTGGTGTAATGGTGTGTGGGATGTTTTCTTGGCACACTTTAGGCCCCTTAGTGCCAATTGGGCATCGTTTAAATGACCACCATGTACCCATCCTCTGATGGCTACTTCCAGCAGGATAATGCACCATGTCACAAAGCTCGAATCATTTCAAATTGGTTTCTTGAACATGACAATGAGTTCACTGTACTAAAATGGCCCCCACAGTCACCAGATCTCAACCCAATAGAGCATCTTTTGGATGTGGTGGAACGGGAGCTTCGTGCCCTGGATGTGCATCCCACAAATCTCCATCAACTGCAAGATGCTATCCTATCAATATGGGCCAACATTTCTAAAGAATGCTTTCAGCACCTTGTTGAATCAATGCCACGCAGAATTAAGGCAGTTCTGAAGGCGAAAGGGGGTCAAACACAGTATTAGTAAGGTGTTCCTAATAATCCTTTAGGTGAGTGTATTTTCTTGTTATTCTGTCACATAGCTTTACCAAGCAGTATAAAATACCAAGCTTTATGTTATTCTCCTGGTCTGACAATAGAACATTATACAGCTCTTTCAGTCAAACTGACGGATAAGGATTATAAGTGCAACCTTATGATTTGAAATGATTTGTTTCAGTGTTTTTCAGTGGAACTTCCCCAAATTGGAAGTGTCTCCCATAATCTAAATCGCAGTAGGCTCGTTAGAAAAAAGGTGGATACATATCTATTGACAAAGAAACACTGCGGATGTAGCCTAGTATTTGGAATGTATTCATACTACACCCATGTCAAAAAAAAAAAATAAAACTGTGAAGAATAGTACACAAATTTGGTAGTTTTTAGTAGTAGCTAGTTATTGTTAGCTCACTGGAAATGTTATAGGGTGAGACTTGATTTTATCCATCAGGACTGTCTGGATAACAATGAGAGTAGTACTTAAACAAAAATATTTAAGTTTGTCAGAGGTGGAGAAAGTACTATTTGATTAAAAAACAGTAAAAACTGATATTGTGAAACAGTAATAATATTTAACAACTGTTTTCTATTTTAATTTTTTTTTTTTTTAAATGTAATTCATTCTTGTAATGGCAAAACTGAATTTGTAAGACTTTAGATTAGGGTCCAATTATCACTATTAACTAACTATTAACTATGACTTGTGCCTCAATAAACTCCTAATTACTATTTATTAATAGTTAGTAAGGTAGTTAAGTTTAGGTATTGGGTAAGATTAAGGGATGTAGAATATAGTCATGCAGAATAAGGCATAAACATGTGCATTATAATTACTAATAAACTGCCAATATCTTAGTATACTTAGGATGTAACTAGTTATTAGTGAGAACTGGACCCTAAACAAAAGTGTTAGCCTGAATTTTTAGCAGCCATTACTCCAGTCTTCATTTAAAATTATCTTTACTGTCACTTTTGATCAATGCGTCCTTGCTAAAAGTATATATTTCTTTCTTTTTTTAAATTACTGACCCCAATATGTAGAAAGAGAGTAAATGTATACATGAATAGAGAGAGTAAATAAATAAAAGACAGAAAATAAATCTATGGGAGGTTATCAAGAATAAGTGTATATATATTTGTGTGTGAGTGTGTGTAAAAGCATTACTGCGTGTGCATTGATGGCTGATCTTAGCATGACTCTGTTCATCTGTAAAGGATACAGCCCTTAATGAGGTGAGTAAAACAGCTGCTCTCTACAACACTAAATTTAGGCAGTCAAAATCACACACGCATAAACAGGCGCACACACAAACCCTCACATGCTTGCAGTGCTGGCACAGCATAATTAAAATATTATTCATTGCATTTGATTTGCAGTTAAGGTTAAATGGTTGCAAATTATTTATTCCTCAATTAAACAGCACATGTGCAAAGGTGAACACCATTAAATTGTAAATACTTGTGTCAACAGTTTTTTTTTTTTCATAGTGTGGCATTATTAAATGGAAATTGTGCCCGTGGCGGAAACTAAAATTTGATCCAGGTGAAAATACAAATGAACCCAGCTGTCATTTGCCAAACACAGGCATTTCATGAATGCAAGAATTATGGAAAACAGCTGCTATGTAGTGAACAGATAATCCATGATACTGATAATTTAATGCTCAACTCAAACAAGCAGAACATGTTAATCTTATCTGTGTTTTAGGATTTCTTCAGACTAAGAGACACATTCTGCCTTTACAGATCTGTTTTTCAATAAAACTTAAATAAATGGACAACTGATAAATTGGTTAACTGATTCTCCATATTTTCTTATGAAAAAACCCTTCTTAAAAGGTTCATGTAGAGGCAGAAAGAGTGTGACCCACAACAGGGATCGACTGAGTTTATTTGCACAGCCCAATGTATGGTTGAACAATTAACTATAAAAAATAATAATTGCACAAATTTACCTTAATACAGGCCTACTGTGATGTCTGCTGTGCTAAAGGCAGTACTCCAGTTCCCAGCCGCCAATGCGGAACAACATGCTAAAATATTCTGACAGTGTCACAACAGCACTTCTGAATCTACAGCTTCATTAATGAAATCATCCAGGGACTGAAACCATTCAAATGAATCAGAATCATTAAAATCCTTACTTATCACCCAATAATTTAGAGTAAATCTCTACCTTTAAATGATGAATGTCTCCATTATTTTGATTTGCGAATAAGAGAAGAAAAATTTGAAAGAAGAAAGTTGATGTACACCATTGTTTAAAAGTAGAAATTCAACTTAGCCATCACAGGAATAATTCACATTTGAAAATCTATTAGAATCGTATTAGAATATTACTAATAATATTTGACAGTATTACATTTTTACTGTATTTTTGATCCAATAAATGCAGCCTCGGTGAGCGTAGGAGACTTCTTTCAGAAACTTTTAAAGACTTCTTCTGTGTCCTGAATCTAGCAGAGACCTAAATCTGCAGAGAGCAAGAATCCATCTCTAACCTGGGCAGGATACAGACAGATTTAATCAAAATATATAACCTGTTCTTCTCAGTCTCTCTCTGCCTCACTCATACACATCAGCAGGAGCCAGAGTTTGATCAGTAGCAGGCGCACACTTCCTTAAAGGCAGCCTAATCTGAGCGAGTCAGGTGTTTGTACCTTCTGCCAAAGCTTTGGTGAAAAAGTGGAGCCGCATAATCTGACAATGCTCCTCTGACACAGTTGCCTAGCAACGGCGAAGCTTGGGGTCTCAAGCTGATGGTTGAGGGCCGGCGCAAGGCAGGATTTATCATCTCTGACGACTTTTATTTGATCTAGACAGATTAACGGGCCCTGCGAGGAGCGGAGGACACACAGGCGTATAAAACCCCCCTCCATAAATACATATTCCAGCATAAACAGCAGGCATGGATAACAGATGTAGAATTTGTCGCTGGCAAGAGAAGACAGGGAAACTAGTGTTACCTTTTCTAAGATCTCTCTTCTTTCTTTCCTTGCTCCGCAGGCTAAAAGTGATCTTGAGACCTTATACGTCGGCAGTCGCCTTTGCTGCCAAGTGTGGCTGATTTTGAGGAGATGAGAGTTCTGGTCTTGGCGTGGTGTGATGAGCTGTTGGGAGACTAATTGTGGAGTGTAATCTGCTCTGATTAGCGGGAGAGGAGCAGGCAGGTGTGAGCACACACACACACGCACGCATCGGCTCGGCCCGACGCAGCTGCAGCCTGGCTGCGTGCCAGAAAAACAAAAAGGCAAAAAGGCATGAGGCCGAGGCCACGATAACACGCATGCAAACACACAGTCTCCGTCGCTATCCTCTGCCAATTAACCACCAACACACCTATCACACTTAACTGCCTGCCATATGTTTACATCCAGATGAGTTTTCATCTCAGTAACCTTCCCAGGAGCGCAATTCACATGCAATTCTAAAGCGCCAGTGACAAACTATTTAGAGGTATGCACGGGACGCAGGCAGAGCATACATCTTGTTTAGATTTCTGTAGCGTTGTCCTGGACTAGGAAAGGCACAGGAAAACACATGCTGTGCTTGAGTCAGCAGGATCCGGGGCTGGCGCATTAAGTTATCACGCCTCGCTATCCCTACCCACAGCTGACACAGGCAATTACAGCTGAGGTTAATATCACACAGCCACGGACCAAAAAAATTGCATATCTCCCTAGCCCATCGCTCCGAATATGGAACACCGGGTCCTCACTGAATTAGTGCTGGGGCAGCACACGCGACGCCTGGGAGAACATTCTGCGGTCGGTCCTTGCCGTAACCTTGAGGCATAACCGCTTGGTTCTATGGCAGGGTCGGAAATTAAAGGGGGGCTTGGAGCAAAAATTACACCAAAATGGGCAAAATTTGCCCCCAAATTTAAGATGAGGGGGCAAAGAATGACCCCGCCCATGTACACTGTAAACAAAATCACGGCTGTCGCAATGAATGAATGAGAAGTGTTGATTGTGGCATTACATTTAGAAGTTACATCAGATTTCCATTTATGCTTTTTTTGCAGCGTTGAGCATTGTAACCAACAACATGTTTTTCTGCCTATGAATGCAATAGCAAATCAAAGGCATTTAGATTAGTCAAAGGTGAAAACTGCAGAGTTCACGCTAAACTGAAGTCATTGACCGCTTCAGTGATGGGGAACATTCTTCGCTTACTTTCTTTATATAATTTATTCCAAGTTTGAACAAACATTTTGTTTTTCATGCTACTGAAACAAACAATGTAAAGTCTTGATTTTCTAATCCGTAAAAAGCAATAAACTAATTAAAAAAACGTTTCTTAGCATGTTCTGCTTGTGTAGCCAGAACATGACATGCAGTTTCCACACACAAATACTGTTTTTGTTGTATTATACTTACTGACAATATTATAATATCAAGACCAATAATCGAAATTTACAATAATAATTGTTGTCATAATATTGCAGCCCTTCCCTTTATGTAGGCTATTTACAGTATGCAATTGTTGTGTAAATACCGTCTGTAAAATTAAACATAAATGAAGCTTGTTTCACCGCTACAGTGTAAAAATGTCTTTTGTTGATGTCTTTTGCAGATAGCATTCTGACTGACTGAAGTAATTTGTTAAATTTAAGCATTATACATAAAAGTTAACACAGATACATTAATAAGGTTATATTATTATAGTATAATTATATAATTATAATTATAATTATAAAACCAGCCCTTACAAAGGTAAAAATTGCCCCTGGAATTCAGTTCCAAGAGGACAAAAATTGCCCCTTAATGGAAAAGTTCATTTCTGTTCTATGCACAATCACTAAACCAAGAGTTTTAACCTGCTAGAGCAAGGTGAAGTCTATAAACCAAAAGGAGACATGGTGGCGATGTTTAATGCTCTCCGGTTCACTTAATCTATGTGTCAGACGACAATTTATACATGTCATTCCATTACCACACTATAAACTGTCCCCAGTGAAACTCTGCCCTGCTAATCAGCTCCCTCACAAACAGAATTAGATTTCCAATTGAATTGGTTTCGGCCTGGAAAAATATGACGAACCGCCAGGACAATGCAGCCCGATGGCCGTGGAAGGGCGGGTTTTTTCTGATAATCGAGTTAAAACAAAACATAGCACGAGGGAGTGCTTTCACGTAGCGCTCTGGCACGGAAAGCGTTTGCAGAGAGGGGAACAAATCTACTTTCCAAACAGACCATGACTGGCTAGAGGTCCATATCTTTATTTTCCCTTTGGCGTGTGTTGTCGAGGCATCTGAAGACCTGTGGCTCTTTCACTTATCTTCTGCAAACACTGGTGGAGGCTGACTGTCACAAGCCCAAAGTTTGTTCTTGTTGATAATGTCATGGCAACAAAGAGAACGGGAAACTGCACTCCAGCAGGGATGGTGGCAAACACGCTAAAAGCACACTAAAAAGCAGGAACAAATTCAGAGACATTTTTGCGTTGCTACCAAAAACATGAGAATGAGAAGTGATCTGGAAGACAATGACCATTTTACAATAAATTGTGACTTCAGACTGAGTGAAAGAAAATGTGGAGTGATCAAATTATTTTATAATGACATAATGTACTAGACTAACAGGTCCAATCGTTTTATAAAGAACTACTGCAAGTTGTTAAAAAACGTTTTCCTTTGGTCATGTATCATCTCATTGAAGAAGACTGTTACTATAGTACTGATTTTTAATGCTCCTCGAAGCATTTAATTCCGGCATTAGCACGGATAAACCACAAATTCAAGCTGACAAATCATCTGTATGCAAGATGAAGCACATTTCTTCAAGATCTGCAGAAGAGATTGTGAGAGAAAAGCTGTCTAGGGTCATTAGTAGGGTTTCAAAGTCACTCTGCCCTCTGACAGAGAGTGTTTGACAGGTGCTGCCGAGGCAAAGCTTGCCGCAGGAGAGAGAAATGATACCGTCCTGATTAGATCGTCCACCTTAGGGAAGGTGCTGATGCACAGAAATTCTAAAAGAGAAGAAGAGGAGGGCAAGGAGGAGGAGGGGGAGGTGGAGAAAAACTGGAAGTGCAAAATAGAAGAGCTATCAAATGTGCAATGTTTATTTTCTCACGTCACACTGTCCCTCCTTTGGTGTGGTCTGGTGCGTTACCCCCAGCGAAAACGTCTCATTGCGATGTGTCAGTCAGACCCCAATCCTCACGCCGTTCGCAAACTGTCAGACTCCAAGCCTGTGCTACTACCACGTCAATATTTTGAATGGCTCCCAGAGCACCCTAAGCCCTCTCTCAAAATCAAAATTCCTTTTAAAATCAGTTACTAGATGTGAACTTGGTCCACTTCCATGCCAGACAAAACTGTCAGACTCAGTGCCAGCCAGTTACTGCGAAAAAAAAAAAAATAGATGTTTGAGAAAATAAACTACTCTTGCAAAATCCACCAAACTGAAATTCGCACTTGTTAACCGGGAATGGCTCCCAGAGCACTCCAAGCCCTCTACCAATCAAGAACCGATCCTCATCTGGCATTTCATTAAATTCAAACAAGCATTACAATGCATTGGCTCGCACGAAAGCGGAGTAATTCGAGGGGTTAGGCTCATCAGTGCTGGCCTCTTCTCTAAAGTCATTAATGAGGGCTCAGGCCAGGCTCAGGGCTTTCCACGAGTCACTAACACTTCTACAACCCCTCTTCATCTGATGAGCTTGTTCATAAAGCCTGAGGAGCTGGGATGCCTCTTTAGAAACGGTCCCCTTTTACCGGCTAAATGAACAGTTATTGAGTGAAAACAGGTCAAGTGGACTGGGGGCACACTGCTAAGTAAAGCTAAAGAGAAAAGTGTTATAGCGGGGGAAAATAGACAGAAGCAGAGTGTGTAAGCGTGAAAGCAGAGGAGGGCTGTTGCTCGGCATCTATGGGAAGTGGTGGAGGCTATGAACGAGGTGATTTGCACATTAAAAGCAGCAAATGTAGCACAGCTTTAAGGGAGCCACCAGCAAAGAATTTGCACTCTCTAAATAAATAAAGTTGACAAAAAAACCCTCAACGTTCGGCGTGATAAAACACATTTGCTTGAGTAGTAAATCGATGCAGAGTCAGTGCCTGGATGTCAACAATGTTTTGAATGTGTTTTGACACTGAGAGGTGACAGTCATTCACTGAAGACACATTCTGCCTTGGGCTTGTGATTAGGCACAGGATATGTGTGTGTGTGTGTGTGTGTGTGTGTGTGTGTGTGTGTGTGTGTGACGAATAGAGAGAATGATACAAACCATAGTGCGCCGAAAATGAAGCTGAGAGCCACCCCGCTGCACAAGAGCCCTGTAAAATACAGTTGTTTATATGCTCGACAGCAGGGCTGTGCCCTCCCTGACAGAACAAAAATGAAAGCAATATCAATGAAATATGACACTGATGATAGACCGGGAGAGGAGATGGAAATGACTTGATTCTCCCGAGTTTTCCGAATGAGATCTGGCCTGTGAGGATGTGTTCAAGCTGAACTCTGAGATGGCTTGCACTTGTCAGGTTTCTCAAACAATCAGGGCATCAGTTCCAGTGGGAGATGTCAGAAATGAGCAGAAAACTCAGCAGGTTTGTAAGAAGCCCACCACGGAAGTGCGGTTCTGTTAATAAACCGCCTCTAAAGGCTACAGCTGGATCCGAAAACCACTTACTCAAACTACATAAAACACTGCAGACTGTTACAATCAGCTGAATTTGACATTTTATCTGAAAGCTGATTCCTACATGACCTGTATGCGTATCTGTGTTTGAGAATGTGTATGTCTCTGTGTCTTTGGGCGAACGGCTATAAGCGGGAATAGACCATGTCCACTGGCTGTGCAGCCAGAGTTCTCAATGCCCTTGATGACTCCAGAACAGAGGACAATAGGATCAGTCTGAACAATGCAAGCCCTGATCCAACACTAGGCCCAGAACCACAGCCCTTCTCCACTATCATCACACAACACACACACACAAAGCCACCAGTGCTTCAATGCAAGGGAAAATGTCTGCTTTCTATTTAAACCACTAATAAATCAAACATCAAGCAAACATCTCAACACGTCCGTTGATTGAACGCAAAACAACTGAAGTCAAAACAACTACATTCTCCCCACAGTAGACTAAGAATGTTGAACGTTTATTTATTTAGCTTGAAGCATGTCAAATGATATATATTTTAAAATTACAGAATATTGTGAATATCAAATATTGTCCAAAATTAAGATGAATAAAATGAAGCGATCACTACATCAGCATTTGAGTTTCTGCATTAAACATTGTGGATTTGCTTTGAAACAATAGCTGTTCTATCAAATCTTTTTTCCTTTTTTTTTTTAATCCGGGCAAAAGAAAACCACCTTTTTTTTATTATTCTACAGAAAATGCAAAAATATCGAGATATTATGGGTGTACACGGTTCGGTACGTACCTCGGTTTTGGGATCACGGTTTGATACGAGTTCGGTACATTTACATGTCCTGCCCTCCCCCCAGATTCCTGATTACTTACAATAAAAAATTAAGGAATTGTTGATTTGTTACTCTAATTGATAGATTAAGTAGTGCTGAGCGGTAAAATGCAACGGCTGTTTTCAAACGTATTGGTTTGATTAACGTGATGTGCTACTCACTGTCATTGTCTTTGCGCGCAAGAGTTAATTAACATGTGGTGACAATGGTGGATGCTCAAAGTTCAACATTACGCTTTTTCAAGAAATCATGGAAAGATCACTGAAAGCGAGGAAGAGAAAAAGAGCCTACTTCACCTTTCCACAAGGAGACAGGGAGTGAAGCAGCACCTGAAGCTTCCCAATTCCAGGACATGCATATTTCATCACTGCACTGTAGTGAGACTTCCACAACACAAATCGGCACAATGCCAAATGATTTTGTCTCATTATAACAGCAGAAACAACTTGAAATACTTTTTATCTAATTATGGTCATACAGATAAGAATAAAACATAATTTGAAACTGTAATCTGTTTTTATGTGTACAAAAAAAAATCATTGTGCTTTGTAAAATAAAGAAAACAAACAGGATGCCGCTTTCTGCCATCCCAGTTTCCTTTCCGTGAAGCTTGTGGAGCACGTCACAAAAATGTATCGAAACTCAGCGTATAGGGTAATTATCACCCTACGTCACACGACGTCACGCAGATTCAACTGCCCATGTCGGGAGCTGAAGACCTATAATTAGCCTATAGGCTACTAGCTAGCTCTTGCGTGCCATCTGAACTCTTGTTTTGAGTTGGTGCATAGATCGGTGCAAAGCTCATTAGATTGCCGCGCACGCCCCCTTATGGATTGGAGTGTGGATCGCCTGCAACTGACTGTATTCGTCGTCTGAGTGTATGCACCAAACCATGATGTCCGTACCCTGACGGACGAATACGTGTACCGTTACACCCCTAAGAGATATATATTTATTATCGACAAAATTTGGAAAGATATCAAGATATCAAATTTTTGGTATTTCACCCAGCCCTAATAAATAAATACATATAATTGTAGAATTGAAGTAGAATTGAAGAGGGAAGACAGAGGGGAACAAAATGAAAAATGAAAAAGTGACAATACAGTCTACTGGATTCAGTCCATCTTGGGTCCCTCCATCAGTAAGTCTTTTATTTATTTATTTATTTTATCATCCAGCAGGCAAAATTGAATGCCACTTAGAAAAATAATACCTCCTTAATATGTCATTAAAAGCCTACACAATTTGAGGCTTCATTCATGTCTGTAGCATAAACAGAGCAGGACGAGATACATGCTTAAGTTTAATACTTAGTTCTAGGGATTTGAACAAACACCTAACATTAATTTTGTCACCCAAGCAATAATAATAGTGAAGTGTAAGCAAACACATTGTTTTGAAAGGATCGCAACATTCCTTAAAGCTCTTAACAATAATGTTCAGCCACAGTGAAGAGCCGCTGTAGTCAGTGAGCACTTTGGGGCACAATCCTTCATCACGCCTGCAGCACAGGCCTTTTGACCCAGGTGTGAACTTGAGTGTCAATACCGCTCTAGAGTATGTTATTATTTGATCGGCAGCGGTCAGCTGGGGATATAATTCCAGTGCATAGGAGAGCCGGTCATGCACTCACACTGGACCTAAGTGGCCAGCCATTTCGGCAGCAGCAATACTTCTCATTTTTCTCTGCTGGAAGCCCAAGTGTTTTCATCATATTTACAGTTATTTTTTCCCTCTTGTGCATCCAGAGAGGCGCCAAAAAAAAGGAGAGACAGTGCAAGAAGGAAACAATGTCTTTTAGACATTGGAAGTGGATAAAGTTAATTTTAGATTAGCACAAGACAAGTATGAGTTTCAAAACATGTCTTTGTAGCTCACCCACTTTCAGCCAGAGCTCAGCAAGCAGTAAACGTGCTTCCCAGAGGTACTGCTGCCAAGGGTCTATCATTCATTAGGCTGCCACCATCATCAAATGCATTCCAGACACTTAATCACTAGGATAGAGATAAAATAAAAAGCTTGAAGGTCACCTGGGGGAAAGAGCGATAGAGGGGAGATAGCATGAGGGGTGAAGATGTATGGCCTCATTTTGATTGAGGACGTGATGCCTTCAGTCACACACGACAGAACACCCGATGAGGAGATGCGTTTTGACTGGAGACCTTTATCACAGACTCCAACGATTTGCCATGCTACACATCACAAGGAAACGACCCTGGAGAATTCAACTGCAAATCGCAAGCGAAAACATTTAATAAGAATATCTGAATCTACCCTCTTCCGTATTCACTTTACGGTCTAGAAGACGAGCGACAGTAGAGCGTTGAGCGAAACTCTGAATCTGAACCATCATGCATATTTCCCATTCTTTCCCGTCAGGTGTTTTTTTGCCTGTCTACTCCTCTGATGTTTTGACATATTTCTCTGCCTCGTCGAGCACTCGTCTCTGATTTGCCGTACTGTTTAATGTTCATGAAGGGCGGCGCAAAACTCAGTCCGTTGACAAGCCACTGGCTGTTGTTACAAGATCTTAGACAGACAAAAAAAGACGAGGTGCACCGCTGAGGAGCCCCACACTCCACTGCCTCAAAATAAAAAGCGCCTTGACCTCCTCGGCAGCCAACTTCACCTCTCAACTGTGACGGACGGACGGCGCCCCGGTCTCGTCCCGCGGCCCAGCATGCTTAAATAATGCCAGCTCTTTGCACGCCCCGGGCCAGCAGCCACCCACCATACTGGGAAACTTCTGATGCTTAATCTCCTGAAATGCAAATGTGCCAAACGAGAGATGGGGGTCTCGAAGGAGAGCTCACCCTGCTGTAAACGGACATGCTCAAACCCTCCTTTAAGACCGGCTCAGACTGCACAGACAACCAAATCAGAACTATAATAGTCACTTTCCGGGCAGGAATTTGTACGGCATTTGAATTTGAAAGGGTCTATGGTGGGGCGTACAATTTTGCTCTAGGATATTGGATCTTTCAAGGGCTTTGTTCGCACGCCATGACGACAATGGCGACGTGCACCAACTGAGGAAAAATTGTCAAGGCAACATGTATCGAATTTCACAAAAGTTCAGAGCAAAGAGATTTCCCTCCCCTCTCCAAACCTCCCGCCGAAGACGAAACAAGCAATCCACGACACATCCTCTTACTTTAAAGAAAACAAGCGGCTGACACATTTCCTGCCAACAGGCCCTTTCCTCAGATAACACAAGTCTCCCGTCAACAGGAAGCCCTTTCACCGGCGGCTCTGCCTCCCTTCGGCACGTCACACAAAACAGCTCCTCAGCCCCAGCCCCCACAGCCTCCCCTCCAACTGTTGAGGAAAACTTGCAGGGGATGCTTGCTAAAATCAGAAGAAATCAGAAAAGAAAGGTACCGGACTTAAAAGTGTGGGCTGTAGCCTCAAGTCCTTCAAATGCTCTTGGTCTGAGAGGCAGCGTTTTAACAGCCTCAACAATACTCCTGAAATCAATTCATGTGCAACCTATGGTATCACCATTACACACAGCCTGCCATTACATCAAACCCCAAAAATAGCTCAGGCCAGACAGACGGACAACATTACAGTCTGTGCAAACCACAGGAAAGGGTGCACACAAAAGCACAAACATGCCCTTTAGGCATGGGTCAATGCTTTAGATTTGTTAAAAGCCTCCAGTTCTTGTGCGCTCACCAGAAGTTTACACGAGTGAGTGCACGAGCGCAGCAACGACGTATAAAGGATTTGAGGAAAGTTAGTAAAAAGCAAAGCAGAACTCACGTTAAGTGCAGAGTGCATTTGAAGAGCGGTGAGAGAAGAAAACCTGAGGCAACCTTCATAAGGCAGGGGCTGTACTGTTTGAGCAGCTGCTAATAGGAGAACTGGCAGAAGAGAGAGAGAGAGGGAGAGAGAGAGAGAAAGAGAGAGAGAGAGAGAAAGAGCAGACGCTTTCTGCAGGCTGCTGTGATGACATGCAGGCTTTTTTCCTTTTTTTAGTAAGGGGGCTTATCTTTGTCTCTATGGTAACTGTGTCTCTGGGTGGTTATTAGAAACCCTGAACTTCCTGTGCATCTGCAGGATCAGCCAATCACGCGCCGTGTTTTCATAGGCGGAGATAGCTCGTGCTATAGGCAGTGAAGAGCGGCCACATGAGGGGGCCATGGAAACAGAGGGTCAGGGAAAACTTACAGCACAGCATGGCGCGACACACCAGCGTAAAACAAAACGAAGCTGTCTTCATTGTACTCTACATATTTATAGAAACATCTAGTGACCAGAATATAGTGAATCCAAGAGCTATTTTTCCCTAGCAAAACAGCATCCATGTCAGAAGCTTTTTCTAAAAGGGACATTGCTATCAAGGTATTTCAGTATTTTTAGGATGAAAATGGAAACTCTTTTGGAAAACACAAACTCAGCATCTCAGATTCCCAGAAAAAACTTGCTATAGCACTGTGGTAAAGAGACTTGCAGACAGACAACCGCAGAAAGCTCAGAGCTCAGCAGAACGGCCAGAGTTACCAGAGTCCAGCTCTAATGACAATAAATCCACAGGATGTGCTGTGTACCAACACATTCATGCGGTTCGTTTTAGCAGTAGACTGTGGATGAGCAGAACTTAATGCTCATGAATGCAAATGAACAGAGAGAATGCAGATTACAGTTGTAAAGCAAAAAAGCTGACATGGAGCATGCATCTAGGACAGGGCTTTCAGCTGCTGTGTCCAAGCGTGCACAGAAAAGACAGCTGAACTGAAGAATTGCAATTTAAAACTATCAGATTACAACGGGAAAGCTTCATTTCCCCAGCTCAGCAAGGGAATAAACCAGAAACCAAAATTGAACCAAAAGTTAAAAAGTAAGAACATGCCTATGTTTAACCTCACAGAAAAGAATGGAAACACACTTTAAGTGTTTATAGGAAGTACACACACACTCTCTCTCTCTCTCTCTCTCAAGCGCTCACTGCATAGTTTCCCAGTAGTCTCTCTGTCTCCTTGGTTTAAGCGGGTGAAATCATTTGGACCAATGTGGCTCCCCTGCGCTGACTTGTTTTCCACCCAGCGAGCACATTCAAACTTCACTCGGTGGCTGCTTTATTTAACACTGCATTTGTTGACAAGTCTCGGAGCAAAGTTCCTCACGTAGAACCCTGGGTGCTGAACTCGAGAACATCAAATACAAATATTAACAACCAGAACAGAGTGCCCTATACCCTGAGGGCGAGATGTTACTTCATCGGCACCAAGAAAAACATCAACCAGTCTACAAGGACAGGAAGGGAACGACCCCCGCGGCACGCTCAGCGAGGGACGGTCTAGACCTCTTCCAGCACCGTTTACAGCTGCAGTGACTTCCATTCCTCAGTGACAGGAGCGTGCCCTCTTTCTTGTCTCTGCTGTCACAATATTTCATCCAGCGTAAGTAGCACATGTCCCACACGTAACTAGACTCACCAGCCCAGATCTCCCAGTTGCGTCTAAATGCACGCGAATGCTCTTGCACACCGGCTGACTCCTGACAAATAGAAAGCCCTGATAGATTACAGCAAGAATGATCAATCAGACACAAACCTTTTAATCCAGATCGTCCCCTGATTGGCTGCCTCCGCATGAGCTCCAGATTTTTAAATCCGACTGGTTAATCCCTCCATTTCTCTCAGATTCAGTATTTCAGCAGTGACCACAGTGGGCTCTAACATTCACTTGGCTTTTTTCTCTCCCTCCCTCTTTCTCTCTCTCTCTTTGCACTCTGTTCTGAGACCGCTCAATGAGCTCTGGAACTAAGGGAGCCTGATGAGGAGGGAAGCATCTCGCTGGGTCCTAGTGTCTCTGGTGTTAACTGAAAGAATGCCATTGTTCCGTGTGTTACCCAGGGCTACACTCTACAGACGGCTGATAAGTCCTCCGCTGTGCCAGATCCACTCTCGGGGTATTTGTAGATGGACAGAGATGGAGAGCTGTTTGATATCCATTACCTGGGGGGAAATGCATTAAATATTTGTAAAATAATTTACAAACTTATCTAATAAAGAACATTTTACAGTGCCAAATAATCATTTTCTTACTCAGTATGTTAATTTTGCTGTATAAATATCTAAACATACATAAAAAATATATTATTTTTTTTAGAGAAATTTAGTAAAATTCAATGAGGGTTATGCTTAAAACAAGAACTAATACTTTTTAATACTTTTTAATTAGTAATAAAGAGACCTCCTTCCAGCATTTTTACAGTTTGTAGTCTTATTCAGCTTTGTCAAAATGAAATGTTTGGTTGAATATTTACACTGCTATTTTTATATACAACTTGTGTGCTACATTCATAGTCTCCTGGAGAAATACAATAACTGAAATTGGTTATTCACTGATAACATATCTGATAAAATGTCAGATTTAAGTGGAAGGTTTGACATCAATGATTCTCACATGTCTTGTGACCAATTGCAATGTAGCAAGTTTAAAAAGTTGCATGGCTTTAGAAGACTTGAAAAATATTGCAGAGTAATATTAACTATTACAGGAGACTTACAGTACGAAGCTGAATGGAAAAGAACAGCCGGAATATTCTGCCTAGCCTCTTATTTAAAAATAAATAAATAAATAGAAGAAGAAATGAGGTTGAGCAGATGAGAATATTTGTTTGAATTACTCCTTTAAGACAGTTGATATCTGACCAAATTGTTTTTCTCAAATTCAGATAAATGACTCAAGTGGGACTAAAGTATGGCATAACAAAATCCCTCCATGACGTCAGCAGCATGAAAGCACACAAATCACAACCATTTATTTGATTTTTTTGCAAATGACGTGAACATTGCAAGCAAACTGATCTTACAAAAGTAGCATCTGTTAAGATCACAACAGATGTCACCTGAAGCCTGAGGAAATAAATACGCTTTTGCATGTATTTCTAACTTTTTAGCATCAAAACGCATACTTTTTAATAACAGATTGGAAACAACCACTAAAAGCCTCATGACATTGAAAAGAATGTGATTTTAAGAGATACTAATATTGTTTTACATTAAAAAAAACATAAAATCCCCAAATCCTTTGCTACCACTCTGAAGTGTTCTCTATTATAAATGTGGCAGCAATGCTAAAACTATTATGTGCACGGACGCTACAGCCAAGGCTATAAATATAAGCAACACATGGAGCGGCAGACTGCAAAACAGGGGGAAATTCGGGCTGCTTATATCTGTCAAGAGCTGCACGAATCAGGCCGCCGGCCATATGATCAGCCTGGGGCTGAGTCCACCTCCTCAGTAGGGAGCTTTGTAACTGTGCTTCTCATTTCTTTTCCCAAAAACAGATTGAGATAGAGATTGGGGAATTTTTGTAAAATACTCTGGATGCTTATGTGAAAAATGCCTCCTGATGATCAGTGTCTCAATTGAAACTTGATAACTGTTATCTAAATAACAGTCGACTAATGTGCTCACAATGTAAACTCAGTGGCTTACCGCAGATCTTGGGGGCCCCCCGTGAACAATGAGACGGGGCCCTGGACACAAGTGGAGATGCCATGCACCACTTTTTTTTTTTCGGACCCGAAACAGCATCTGATGGGGAAAGAAGGTGATGTTAGGCAATTTTGGGCAATTTATACTTTTTTTTTTAAATCCTTTTAAAGGCTGAAATATCTTTTTAGAATTTATGCTGTAAGTATACAAATTCTAAACAGTTTTGTTTTCTAACAGTCTGAATTTCACAAGTGATGATGCAATTCTGGAATGAAGGACGGTTCAAAACACTGTGCAGGTATTTGGTCCACTGTGCTGTGTGCTCACAAATCAATCATTAACATTCAAGAGCATGATACACTGAAATAATTGTGATTTCGGTCACTTTAGATTAGGGTCTAATTCTCACTATTAACTAATTATTAACTACAACTTTTCCCTCAATAAATTCCTAATTACTGCTTATTATTAGTTAGTTAGTACATTAGTTAAGTTGGGTAGGAATTGGGTAGGATTAGGAATGAAGAATAAGGTCATGCAGAATAAGGCATTAATATGTGCTTTATAAGTACTAATAAACAGCCAGTATCCTAGTAACATGCATGCTAATAAGCAACTAGTTAATAGTGAGAATTGGACCCTAAACTAAAGTGTTACCAATTTCTTATGGTAAATATATTTATGTAGAATTTGCATAGCATTAAAAAGGAAACTAACGCACAGTATAAGCATATTTTTACAATAACAGTGTAAAGAAAAAAATGCTTGTGTCCTTGACTGATGCGTAAAAAAATAGAACTATTGGTTTTTATGTTATGTGAATGAAGCCAGACTCGTGAGCACAAGAGCTTTTCAAAACTGTATATTTTCAGATCAAGCAGTTAATCATGTTCAATAACGTTTCAGTAACAGAAACCGACTGAGCTGCCAAATGCTCTGGCCTCTGAACGTCTGGCAAAAAGATCCAGCTTTTGCAGCAGCTGTAGGATGGAATTCTGTTTGTGTTCCCCAGTGCTAATGTTCAAGTGCCACTAAATATATAAAAATAGCAGCACATCTCATTATAAAGCAAGATCTTTATGAGTAGGTTGCAAAGATGAAATGTGGCAAACAGTGATTTACAGAAATTGAATATATAAATATATTCATATAAATATGGTTGCAAAAATTACTCATGATGCCATAATAAATAAAAAAAACTATAATGACAGCAAATGTTCATGATTTTGCTTTAATAAAACGAATTGTACAGTATGATTGGATGAACAACGATATAACACACCTGTGACTGCACATCAATTGAATTCTATATTAATGTGCACTCACACTCATCTTTGATCATTTCATTGCTTGGCAACCATAAACAGTCAGCGGTTGAGCTAATGAACTATATTACTTAGCAGGATAATTGTTTATTATCATTAACAAATGCAATTGTTTATTGAACATAAGTGTCTGTCATCATTTTTGATGCTGCTGTTTTAGGAAAACAATAAGCCACTCGAGGATGTTAAAATGATTTTTCCATATCACACTTCACATCACCACTGTAAAGTGGCTTGTTTAAATGTAAAATGTCCAGACAGCAAGTGCTCCATAAGTTCTCTAGTAAACCGAGAGGAAACAAAAACAAAGTGGTTTCTTCTTTGTTTTGCTGGTACCTATATTCACCATTTTCAACATCCTAAAAAAAAAAAAGATAATAAAAAAAATATATAGCAATGACACTATTGATACAATTAACTATGTATGTCCATTCCTTTCCTATATCACAATCTCTTTTCTCTGTACTCATTAAAATGATTTACATACAGCAGTCACAAGAATAATACAATTAATGTTCCTCTCAGTTAATTACTCCACCTTCCTCTGTAACATCTTTGAACGCATTTGAAAAAAAAAAAAAAAAAAAAAAAAAAAAAATACAAAGCCCAGATGAATGTCTTCATCATATAATATTTTGCCCGAGGCACTTAAGTGAATTAATGTAGCATAATTCCTGTGCGAAGTGCTTGCTTAGTGCAATCAAAGGATTAGAAATATGCATTTTTCAAATGATATTTCAGGCAACACTTACAGAAAATAAAATATGAATATGTTTCTGCACTAGGCAGAACATTGGTAAACAGTCATGTTGTTGCCTACAAGAAGTGATTTCTGTGGTTTCATATTCTAATGCTAAACTTGTTCAATGGATCAGGCTATAAAAGAGAGCCATTCACATATGATTACAGGGAAAAAGCTTCATTTGATAGAAAAATGCTTGCAATGACCTCTGTGCTGGATATAGTGTAAGCTCACTTTAGCGTTTGATCATTATCAGTAGGGTGAATCTTAAAAAAACTGTCAACACTTACATCACAAGAAAGAAAGAAGAAAGCATATCTTTCTTTTATAAGAAAATTAAGCATATTTTAGAATGATTTTACATTGCAAAATTACTTTCATGACAATTTTGCATATATTCCGCCATTCTCATTTCCAATCAAAAATAAATAACACTAAAAACTAGTTCTCACTACTTAAACACAATTAAATAAATAAAAATCTCATTCCCATTAGTGTAATGTGAAAATATAAAGGGGACCTATTATGCTAAATTCACTATTACATGGGGTTTGAACATAAATGTGTGTCAGCAGTGTGTGTACACGACCACCCTATAATAGTAAAAATCCACCTTCTCCTCTTTTTTAATCCCCATAAATCATATGCATATGCCCATGATTGCTGACAGACTCTGTTTTATAGACCTCGCCCTGAGTGAGCTGTACACAGTCCGCCGTTGTTTATCTCCTCGCCAGAGCATTTAACAGCAGCTTTCAAGTAAGAAATGTATTCTTATTAAAGCTTCTAAAGTTATTCAGTCAAGAGCAGCGAGTGAATTTCTGTTTTCTTTTGTCGTTTGATATTAACAGCATACAGCAGTAGGTACTCTATATACAGCTGCATTCACTTTATAATTATACACAGATCTAATATACACATGCGCTTTCTTTCCCTAGCTGCTATTTACGTTCACAGACTGTATTTATGTGAACTTTGCGTGTTTTTGACATAATCTTGTGTGTATTTGACAGTTTAAGCGCAATAAGACGTGAAAAAGAACTTAGTTTAAAGGCCTGTTCACACCGGGACGAATTTCGCGCGCGATATTCGCCGACGTTTAACGCCTCGTGACTAAACAAAGGGTGCCAATGTGAGTGTGCACACCGACGCGAAAAACGGCACGCGTAAAAGCGTCATTTTTTTTAAAACGCCTTGGGTTCGTTTTTTTGGTTTGACGCGCCGCGTCAAAAACTATCCGACCAATGAGATTGGCGCTTTTGCTCACGTGTCTGGAGCTTCTGAAGTTACAGTAAAACACAACTTGGGGGCGCTCAAACACAAAACGGTCTTGCCGAGCACACATACGTAACGGCGAAGAAGATATATGCCGAGTAGCGTCTAAACACTGCCGGGAAGAAATAAGACGAGGAAGATGCAAGGCAAGATGATTGTAGAGCTGCTGGTCTCGTTGGTGTCGGAACATAAAGAACTATGACAAACGCGACAGCGACTACAAAAATCTTGATAAAAGAGAACTGTTATGGAGTGGTATTAAGCGCCATCTAATGTCAGGGAATGAATTTGCATGTTCACTCGGCTCAACGTCAGCGAAAATCGCTTGGGTGTGAACACAAAAAACGCGTTGAAAAACGCTGGCGAATAACGCGCCGATATTCGTCCCGGTGTGTACGGGCCTTAATACTCACAGGACACGCCGTCTGACACCTAACGTTAGCTTTCTATGAGTGTGCGGCTGTGTGCTCAGAAAACCATATATCAGAAGTTTAGACTGATATGGCTTTAAAACCCATGCAGATAATGAAGTTTCATGATGATGAAGAACTGCAATGTCATGTGAGACTGACCGCGGTAGGGATGATAATCAAAACCAAACAGATGTTTAGAGCGGTACAGGCTCCGCCCTCTTCTGGAAAGCGGGGCAGGGAGCAGCAGCTAATTTGCATTTAAAGATACATGCATGAAAACTGCATGTTTTTCCTTCCACTCAAAAATGATTTACAAAATTATATAATACATAATCTGTGGGGTATTTTGAGCTGACACTTCATAGACACCTTCTGGGGACACCTGAGACATATTACATTTTGTAAAAGAGGGTATATTAGGTCCCCTTTAAATTGTATAGTACTTATAAATCAAGTCAGTTTTTGTTGTACTGCCTTTACAATGATTTTTCCCTAATCTTTATCAGCATAGATGATAGTAAAATACTGTATTACAATAATGAGACTCTAATGATGGATAATGGGATGAGGATTTTGGGTTAAATGTGCAATTTTTGATAACGAATAAATAACTAAACAACAAGACAAACAAACATTAATTTATTGATATGGGGTGAAATTTAACTTGGACAAATTTTCATGTGATTCACACAGTAATACCTCTTACTGAGTTTTAAAAGGTCTTAAAACTTAATCAATCGATCTTTAACACATACCAGAGTTTGTTGCAAATGGTCCACTGTTCTTTCATTCCACATGAACCAAAGTCAGATACAGCTGCTTCTGCAAGGGATATGGGTGGGTGGGTGGGTGGTTGGGTGGGGGGGGGGGGGGGGGGGGTCTTACTAAATGCTGCATTCATCCTGCATTATTTATGCTGCATTATCTGAGTCAAACCTACCTGAGTGCAAATGACCTGTACACAAGGGATGCAAGAAATGGAACAGTGCTCTTGAACTCACTATAAGCATGAATATCATCCAGGGGCGTAATAAGATATAATGCGAACCATACTACTTAAACCACTCAACCGATTCCCGTCGACAATACTCAATAAACATTGTTTACACAGCAGAGGTGGATCTGCCCACATTTTTAACTACTGCACTGTTTTCTCTGCACTCAATGGCAGAAAATAACTCAAGAGAGTGCGTATAAGAGTTGGCCCCCCATAATTGAAATAAGTGGTGAAATCCGTTAGCTTAGAATCCTCCCAGTGCGATTCAAGGATGGGTAACTAGTCTCACACTATGAGCTGAAATGTTCTTTCACTGAAATGTTCGTTCTCTCACATCTATAATATGACACAAGGGACAATAACCATTATTATAATCTATTGAAGTCTGGGAAGCTAATAGACACCCAAAACAGAAAGAGGCGGCGCTGCCTCGCTGCTGGGGAGAAACGAGGGTGATTGTTTTTCACTCTCTGCGAGAGTGTGAGCAAAGAGCAGGGAGAACGTGTGATGGATCTAGCACAGCCACGCGCCTGCCGACCGAAAAATCAATCACAGTAATGGCTGGCGCTTCCGCAACGATTCTCCCGCAGAATGAAACGCAGCTTTAATGTGATATGCAAACAATAAAAACGGAGTGCAATTCTTTTTCAATAAAAGAAGGCACTTTTCACACAACAAACGCAGCATGAACAGGAAACTAATGTCACCATCCCTCCATCCATCCGTCTGTCTCGCTCTTTCTTAGGGAAAAGCACTTGTGGATGGAACCATCTCTGACGAACGTACTGGCATGTTAACTGCTGTCAGGACTGAATTGTCACTCTATAGAATAGTATGCTTAATATTGCGGCATTGCCTTGTTACAATTGCCAGGTTTAGGACATGAAACCAGTTCCTGTCTAAGCATCCAGGGACTCTCCCCACCAGGCACATCCTGAAGCTACCATGCAAGCCAAAGTAATCCATCCATTGTTTTGTTTTTTTCATTCCTCATCCAGGGGACACACACAGTGCAGATGGCATAATTTGTTGAGATCCTCACCCAGCTAATGGCCTAAAGCCCAAGTGGGTCATTTGCACAGAGAAATATTGGGCCTTTTGTCCACTCAATCCTCACACACAACCTACACTCACCTATTGTACTACAGCGCCAACAGCCTGCCATAGTCAGCTGGATCAAGGACATGGTGGGTTTGAATTAATGCAGTACATTAAAATTTGTGAAGCATAGCAGAGATTATATAGTTGGTAACAACTGAGTGGAATCTAGACTATTAATTTGTTTTATTGACAGCGTGGCTGTCAGCATTTATGTACAAATCACATAAAATTATTGCAAATATGCATACAAAATTTCCCATAGAACTTTTTACCATGGTTTTACTATAGTAACACTTTTTAAATACAATTTTGTATTTGGCATGGTAATGATTTTCCCATTTTAATGGGTATGACAATGTTGATATGTTTGGTCTTGGTGGAATAGATCTGCTATGCTGCTGCTGCTTTTATTGCTGCTGCAAAACAAGTGTGGGACTTGCTACTGCCAATACATACACGTCAAAGCTGCTGTGATCAAGTAAAACATGCTGCTGCTGTACAATATAGCATACATGAATTACCCAAAGCAGATCTGTACAGGTGGAGCTAGGGAAGCAGCTGCTTGGTTTTACACATGATTACTATGGCGCTACTGAAAATACAAATAGAACTGCTAAACTATTTTAAAATTGTACAAACATTAAATAAAACTATTTTGAGACCAGAAAAAGGTGAACTCACCATACTGAAGGCCCCTCATATTTCATTGAGAGAGAGCATCTGCTTTTCTTCATCAGATCTGCATGACTTCAAATGGCAGTAATCAAACCTTTAGGAGTCATTTAAATGCAATGGATGAAAAATAATTAACAGGTGTTTGCATGTATTTAAACCTTGTGAGAGTACCAGAATTTAAACGTCAAAGGTTGACAGCACATACATTATACATTAGCCACAGGTGGAAAATAAAATGCGATGAAAAACCAGAGTCATTTAATACATATCTGCACAAAATTGAAAATCTAATTGAATCTGTGTGCGCGTATGTCATGCGGGATTCGCTCTGACACACTTCGCTGCGTGTTCCCCGATAAAACATTAATGAGAGGAACGCACAACATTTATAATGTTTGCCTCTCACCCTGATTATAATAATACCGAGACATAATTTTATATTATTACTGAAACATTCTGGAAAAGTTACTCATTGAGCTCAAGTCTGTTGAGATGTGCAGTAGAAAATGTGTCTAAAAGCACTGTTTCTGTGTAAATCTATATAAGAGTTACCATGGTAATCATAGTTTTCCACAAAATGAAATAGTTACTGCTGTTATTGCTACTGCGTTAAAAATGATAATAAAGGCTCAACCCTGCTTAGCTTCAGTGGGCAACCAGTCTTGGGCTACAGGGTGATATGATATAGATATATAAAGTAGACAGAGAGAGATAGGCAGATATATACAGTGAGCCATAAACAGGGGGAAAGATACTGTAGATAACAAAGGAACAGATATATAGAGGGATATAGCATATTTAGGCAGACAGAGAGATATACTGTATGTGTTTATGCATGACAAATATAGTGTATACAGATAGATGGAAGACTAAAGTTTTCTTTAGGCAACTAAAAGTTTGTAGGTTGACATTAATCAGGGTGATCAATAAACAAGCAATACAAAAAAATTGCAGCTTACCCCAGTATATCGAAAAGCATGTCTATTTTCTTTCTTCCTCTGAGGATTTGCCATCAGATTTGCTGTAAGATATGTATTTTCTGTATCCTGTCACATCATATTAGTCAGCACGACATTACCAGGACTCTACCTTCTCTATTCTCCAGCTCCCTCAAATTTATGATTCATTCATGCCTGAGGCAAAGGCAAAGGAAGTAGTTTCTTTAAAAGTGGGCCAGAAGCGTGGGGCCAGTGTGATGCCGCTCTCCAAATAGAGCCCTTTCTGAAAACATCGAAAGAGCGAAGGAGATTACAGGCACAATACTCCGCCATGTTCTCCGCATCCAGAACTCCCAAGGGTCTGCTTGAGTCCTCACAGAAGCATTGATCTCTCTGTATTGATTGACTTTATGTACCACTTTTCCTCCTCCTGCTCCCCTCCATCTTTTTGTTTTCTCAGTGTCACCCTGTATGCTGGCCTTGCCACGTAAGAACTTCAGATCTGTTTGTAAAAGCCTTGGAGTGCTGCTCATTTCCTTCGCATCTGTGAAACCCTTTAAGGTAAGAACTCAGCTCCAGGTAATTGCCTCTTAGATCAGTGAACACGAGTGCTTATTCCTCAGGTTTGAAATATTGAGTGGCTAATTTGATTGCTGGTTGATGAGATGAAAGAAACATTGCAATGTGAAGCTTATACGCATAAAGGTACTTGCTAACTGTGAACTGATGTCAAGAGTACTGCCTATCAGAAAGTGTAGGATCAATGTGGTGACAGTCTGATTGCCCTCTATGAACCTTCGTGGTCATTTATTACAGGGGTTTCTTCCTGGTGCATATGATTAATTACTCATCTCAAATGAATGAACTCTGCTACTTCATTCTTTTGAGAGTTTAGCATTTAGATCTTGAATATGTGATTTCCATTACTGAAAAACTTTATTCATAACAAAACTGATGCACGCATTTTTTTTAAAAGTTGACTAAGGAGGTCTATAATATTAAATAATATTAACTAATAATAATATACAATTTATATGTATTACTAATACACCAAATTAATACATTATAAATTAAATATATAAATTCAGATTGCACAGCTAATTTTAAATAGCCATCAATGGAAAAAGATGCAATTTGCAAATGTGGCATTAAATGGCTACAGCCATGCTAACCTTAACCCATTTTCTGTACTGAGGCAGGTGGGGCAAGGCTACGGGCAGGACATGGTAGATGGATAACCGACAAAAAGCCACAAATTCCAAATTTTAATTTCAACAATGAAGAATACATGTTGTTATTATCACTCTGTGAAGCTGTGCCATAAATAAACATGGCCTTATTCCAAAGGACTGGCTGTCTACTCTTCCTAAATAGTCTGTGTATTTGTCTGTGTCCCCATTTTATCAATGTCAATAATAAGTCGTGAGCTGGTTAATCTTCCAGCTTGGCTTGAGCGCTGATGTTGGTCATTAGTAGGCCCATGTGCCATGAATCACAAACTAGTGGACAGACCGCACAGGGACAAGCAGAGAGAATTGATGAGATGCATCTGGTCTGTTTGTTCCATTCGCATTGGCCTGTTGAGGCATAAACATATGCGACCTGTTGAAGGAAACAGACAATATGTTGAAGAACTAACATGCAGTGTGGCTTATTATTAGAGCATATCAGTGTTGTCTTATAATGATTCATTCGGCCAAAGAAAGCAGGTTTCTTTTGCTATAATGACACAAATGGAGAACTAAAAGAAGCATCATGTGGATGAGCATGTCTTTGTTTGGAAAAAAAAGTTAATTTTATTAGCCACTAAATTGACTGTCAGCCACCATAAAGTTAAAATCCAGCATATGGGAACCGTGGGCTGCAATTCTGTATGAATCTGGAAAATCTGACTATAAATGTGGATCTTTCAGCGAACTCCACACAATAGTATCACACACTTGTTTTGTGTGAGCCATTTGTCTGTGATGCTGAGAAAATTCATGGATAAATCAATAAACAAGCAACGTGAATTAATCATATTCAGATATTAAATGTATTGAGGTTTAATTCATTAGTGTAGAAACAGAAAAGGCTTGTTGAAACATAATTATTTAATGTTTGTGCAATAATGAATCAAAGCCAGTGAAACAGAACAGCACCTTTAAACATAATATGGTGATAAGAGGCTCTTCAGTGGCTGCCAGTGTGATATTTACACAAGCTAATTGAGCCAAACCCTCTGTGATACAGTAATATGGGCTTTAGCTCTGTTTGCACATATAATTAGAGTTCAGAGACTTTGCGCCCGGCCACCAAGGAATAAAGTAAAATGAATCTTGTGGAGTGCATGAAGGCCACATTTGTTGCAATCAATGTAATATGCAGTACAGTATTTACGCTCACAAAAAAGTGACTTGAATTTTTTAAACCAGAGCACTTACCATGAGATCAAGGTCTTTCTACGGCATAAAAAGACATTATTCTCAATTAATATATTACTATATTACATTAAGTGCCTTCATTAAAAGGACTTCAGAGAGTAATTGCATCATTAATGTAACTTCAAAGACTAATCAGCGGTAAATTTCTAATTTACTGATGATGCATGTGCCATTTCTCTACGTACATAAGTCAGATTCATTCACTTCTACACCACGCACCTGATGGATTGTGTATTTTATCTTGGAAACCTCACTATCCTGTTGCCGCACTACCGTCAACAGCAACATTAGCTCAACCAATGATGCAAATTTAGGGTGGGACTATCTATCTGTCTGTCTGTCCAATGGTAGGAATGAATGTTCAGGAAACCTGTTCGAAAACATATTTGTAATTGTGTTGCAATTACATTTGGTAACAACAGAGGCGAAGCAAGTAAAGTTTATCTGGATTTTTTTTTTTTTTTTTAATCAGTTGGATTCCCTGAACCTATAAAAAGTCTCTTGGAGTGGCACATAAAATAAGGGGAAAAAATCTATTGAAACAACCCTTCAAACCGAAGATGTAAATTGGTCTCATTCCATCCACATAGCAGTTTCATACCTCATTAAGCTAATACACAAATAAACGAAGAACACGTCTTTAATTTTGTAACGTGATGAGTGTTCAAGGGTACCGTGAGGAGACATTGCGACTGTTTCATCAGTTCATCAGACTTGAGTAAATCACCCGTCATTTTTCATCCATTCTCTCCATTACATTTGGGCTCTTGTGTGGCTAAACACAGCTTAAGGGAAAGAAAAGGAGGAAAGTATCAATAAATCATGTTAAATAGGCCCCCCATAAGGAAATCAATATGCTCATAGCGCCTTGGAATGTGCCTTCAACATCAGCATTCATCAGTGACTGTCAGCCTTTACAAAAACTAGCTCAGAGCAGATATTTTTGTACATATAACCTCACTACAGATGGTAACCAACCAAAGGGAATTTATTGAGAATTAATCATTTGGTTATCTGCTTTCTCTTTTAATCTTAAAGGGATAGTTCACCCAAAAATGAAAATTCTGTCATCCTTTACTTACCCTCAAGTTAGTCCAAACCTGAGTAAATGATGACATCATTTTCATTTTTGGGTGAAATTGGGTTAAATTCTCGATCATCAAATAATGGCGCAAATACCAGTAAATTGACTAGTGCAAACCTTAGGCCCCGTCCACACTACTGCGTTTTCGTTTAAAAACTGAGACCTTTTGCTACGTTTGCACCTCCCGTCCACACTAAAACGTCAAAAACGGAGACCCAAAACGGAGAAGTTTAGAAACGCTGCCGACCCGTTTTTCGTTTTGAATCTCCGGAGTGCGTTTTAGTCTGGACGGGTCAAAACGGAGGACTTTAGAAACGATGACGTAGAGGCTCACGCTCGGCTCTGTGATTGGGTGTCATCAGTCATGGCGTATATCTTTGCTAGCTGTTGTGCAAGTAAATTCTGCATTTTATAATGCTATAACTGCCTACATGCGCCGGAGGCAAGCTATTATTCGAGCGATCTGTGACAATTCCCGTGTGCAGCGGCGGTATCGACCGTACATGGAGCGTCGGTTTTGGGTTAACCCGGGAAGAACCAGCGCATGGTGGGATAATTTTATCAATGAAGTTGTGTTTACACCGGCACGCGCATGCCCAGTGTTGGTGAATGGTCACGTGATCCGCGTTTTCAGTCGTTTTAATTTGGAAGGAGATCAATTCTAATCCGCAGCTAAAACGCTGGTGTGGACGGAGATCGTATTCGTTTTAATTCTCCGTTTCTAAACGAAAACGCAGTAGTGTGGATGGGGCCTTAGTAAATCACCTTGCATGATTCATTTAAATACTCTCCTCCCATAAATTTTGCTTCTGAAAGGGAAACTCTTACAAATGCAAATGCAATAAGGTCAGCCGCAAAAATAACATTGTTTATGCCTGTTCAGTGCTAACTTTTCACTGTGTGTCTTTAGTAAATCCTGACAGTAGTTTTCTAATACCAAAAGAGGGTTTGCGCTGGCGCAAGCTGTTAGTAAATTTTCCCTTTTGAAAGGGAACTAGCATTGCGTCCCCCAGAGGGCACTGTGGAGAATGCCTCCAGTATGACCGGTGTCTGACACATGAGTCTAAACATGACAATGAGCTTGACATTGGCAGGCGGCAACCTATGATGTCACTACTGGTGTGACCTTGAGTATAAAAGGGAACCTGTGAAATACGTCATCCTCTTTCTTGTCTTCAGGACACTGTTTGTTTGAACGGTGTCTAAATAGGCAAACTATGGCCAGCACTAGCGCTATGAACTTTCCAAAGTGTGTTCATCCGTGTCAGTGGTTCCTGACACCTGGTGACCAGGGATGTAGTGGAGGCTAAACGCACGTAAACGCCGTTTACGCACCTCCCAAAATCCGGAAATAGCGTTTACCCACCTCCAAAGTGCGTTTATCCACCTCTACATTGCGTTTATCCACCTCTAAATTGCACGTTATTTGAGCGGACTTTGCTTTTCCAGTGCGTGATCGCCGATCGGTACATGATTCGAGCATTTGGGCCGTTAACGACAGAGCAGAACGTGCAGCGCAAACACGGAGCAGAACATTGAGCAGAGAGCGCAGTGCGCCGACACACACGCGCGCGCGGAACAAAGAGAACGGCGCACACACGTAGCAGAAAACACACGCTCGTGAAGTTACTAAACAAGCTGCGCGAGAATGAAACTTGATCGCAGCCGCAACAGGAAATCATTAAAACGATGCAAAAAAAATTTTTACATTTTTTTTTATTCATTACAGGCAGCTGGTTTAATGTAGGGAGCATGTCGAAACCCAACTGTACAAGATATTCAGAGGGAATCAAGCCTGCACCAGGTTAAAGGGATAGTTCACCCAAAAATGAAAATTCTGTCATCATTTACTCTCCCTCAAGTTGTTCCAAACCTGTATGAGTTTCTTTCTTCTGCTGAACACAAAAGAAGATATTTTGAAGAAAGTCGGTAACCAAACGACTGATGGACTCCATTGACTTCCATGGTAGGAAAAAAAAATAATACTATGGATGTCAATGGGGACCAGCAACTGTTTAATTACCAACCTTCTTTAAAATATCTTCTTTTGTGTTTAGCAGAAGAAAGGAAATCATACAGGTTTGGAACAACTTGAGGAAGAGTAAATGATGACAGAATTTTCATTTTTGGGTGAACTATCCCTTTAAAGACTTTTCCCTCTACAGGGAAACACTGATCCACATTTTTCTGATAGACCAAACAACTAATCAATTAATTGAGGAAATATTCAACAGATTAATCGACTATGAAAATAATCCCAAGTCCCTAATCATTATGCACAAGTGCATTGCATTGGAAGCCCTGGATATAAGCCTCCCTCTCGATCTCTCTTAAATATTTTTGTTTTCTCTGTTTTTTCATTTAGTAAACTTTATAGATTTCAACCATATTATTCCTTTTTGAGTCTCTTTAACAAGAACTTAGATTAATGTATGAATTGAAAAAGTGATTGTGTGACCTATGATGAGGAAACAACCAGTGATACCCTTGGTAGTACCATCAAATGATAGCCTATAGCGATGTCATCAGGACACACATACACCGGTAGGCAGTGGACCACCTTACCGGGTGACCACGTCGTGGTCCACCAGAATTTATAGTTTACCCACCTCTTTTTTTACCACTACACCACTGCTGGTGACACATACAGTATGTGCATTTTGTGCCTGGGTGAGGAGGATGTACGCTCAGCCCTTGAGGGGGCTGTATGTGTGCAATGCGAGTGCTTCCCTAAGAAAGACACATCTCTCTCTGCCCCTTTTCTTGAGGGAATCGGGACAGCCATTTGTGCCTCGTGGTTCAGGACCTGCTGCAGCTGAGACGAGAAGGAGACAGAATTCATGGGGCTCGCCAACGAGTTTGAGAAAGGTATGAGTATCTCTCATTCGCCAGCGGCTGGCGTGAGCAAGCTGCTGGATGATGACGTGTTATCTCTCACGTCATCTGATCCGGCAGTGAGTGTGCTTTTTTGCACGCATCTATAGTTCACAGGCAAACTATGCTGATGTGGAGGGGATGCAAGAATGTGGTTATGCGTTGATGCCTCCAATTGAAGAGACGCTGGCCGGCTATCTCTCAGTAGGTGAGGCATCCGCATTGAAGACGCCTTCTCTGCCAAATAAGCCACTGCGTGTCACATCACATCTTAATGGCATTGCATATGCGGTAGCGGGACAGGCTGGGGTGGCTTTGCACACAATGGCAGAGCTGCAAGCCTACCAGGCTGGCCTGCTGAAGGACCTGGACCAGGGGCTCCCTCCCTGAGGCGGTGGAGAAGCTACGCCGTACCACAGATTTGACCCTCCGTGCCACAAAACAGACTGCTGACGCGATCGGTTGATCTATAGCAGCTTACGGAGAGACATCTCTGCTTAAACCTAGCCAACATCAGGGAGGAGAAAAACTTTCTCCTTGATGCGCCAGTTTCGCCTTCCAAACTTTTTGGCACACACGTCGAGGCAGTGGACAGAAAGTTTCGGGAGGCGTAGGCATGTTCCGCGGCTTTGGTTGTGAATGCGATATCAGACACCGGCCAGTTTGCAAAATGGTTAGGCCCTCTATGAGCTTACTTAATTGCTACTCTTTTAATGGAGTTAGGTCTACTCTCGTTATAGAGAGTCTCTCTGCTGAGGCTTCCGTCAGATAGCGTTATTAAGTAGTTAGACTCTCTGGGAGCCTCCTTGATTATCCGGCTTTATGATGTAGCATTGATGGCCTCCTCTCGTTATAAAAAGTAGTTCTGCTGAGGTCTCCACTCCCCTGAGCTCTGCTCAGATAGCAAAGTCAAGTAGTTAGGCTCTCTGTGAGCCTCCTTGACTGCTGTCTTTGGAATGAAGCGTTGATGGCCTCCTCTTGCTATTGAGAGTCGTTCTGTTGAGGCCTCTGCTCTCTAGAGCACTGTTCGGATCACATCATCTAGTAGTTAGGCTCTCTGAGAGACTCCTTGATAGCTGTCTTTATTATAGAAGCTCCGCTGGATAGGAGTTCTGAGTTATTATGCTCTCTGTGAGCCTCCTTGTGAAGCTGTCTCAAGTGTAGGGGAGTAGTAGGTCTCCTCTCATCTTGGAGAGTCATTATGCAGAGGCCTCCATCCTTAGAGCTTGGCCAGGCAGTAATGTCAAGTTGTTAGGCTCTCTATGAGCCTCCTTGGCTACTGCCTTTACAGAGGAGTGAGGCTTCCTCTTATTGGAGGACACCACTCCTCAGAACTCCACCTGGGCCACAGTTTCAAGTTGTTTGGTGTGCTGTGTGCCTCCTTGATAGCTATTCTAAGTGTTGGTCATAGTAGGCCTCCTCTCGTGTTAGAGAGTAGTCATGCTGAGGCCTATGTCCTTAGAGCTCAAATAGGCAATAAGTGCAAATTGTTACTGCCTTTACTGTTCCTAAAAACGAACAGTATTTATATTGTTTTTGCCTCTACACAACCACGTCCAAGTGATCTGAGGGCGCGCACGCTTCCTGGTGTGTGACGTGTGCGCGTGTTCTGGCTTAGTCTGCGCAAGCGCCGGAAAGTGTACAAGAGGTAAAAACGATATAAATACTGTTCGTTTTCTCACACAAACCGCTCGTTTCGTGTCTTAGGCCATCAATGTGTACTTACGATGGGGAATTGTTTAATTTGGACTTCTCTGTGCATGCTCTTTGAGGTGGTGACCATAGACCTGCATTATATGACTGACAGACAAGAACGGTTTGACCTAAAAATATCAAAATTGAAACTACTACGGAAACAAAGACACCTACATTTTGGATGCCCTTGAGGTAAGCTAAAACATACCAAAATTTTATTTCAAAGTGAACTATCCCTTTAAATCGGAGAGTTGCTAGGCCTCCTCTCAATACAGAGAGTCGTTCTGTTAGAGGCCTCCGCTCTCCTGAGCTCTGCCTGATATTGTGTCAAGCTGCTGGCTTTATTATGTAGCCTCCTTGACAGGCGAAGGGCATTGTGCTGAGGCCTCCATCCCATGAGCCCAGCCAGGGGCTAAGTTACTAGGGTCTCTTTGAGCCTCCTTGGCTACTGCGCTTGAACCAGAGCTGTGCTTGGCCTCCTCTCATTTTAGAGAGTCATTCTATTAGAGGCCTCCGCTCCCCTGAGCTACGCCCGATATTGTGGTGCTGGCTCTATAATGTAGCCTCATTGACAGGCATAGGATGTACTGCCGAGGCCTCAGTCCCATGAGCTCAGCCATAGGCTAAGTGGTTAGGCTCTCAGTGAGCCTCCTTGGCTACAGTGAGTGTTGCTAGGCCTCTACTGACTTGAGAGAGTTATCTTGCTGAGGCCTCCAGTCCTCAGAACCCCGCCAGGATAGCAATTGAGAGTTGTAGACTCTCTGTAAGCCTTCTTGAAAGCTGTCCTGAGCATGGAACATAGTTAGGTCTCCTCTCGATTAGAGAGTCGTCATTCTGAGGCCTCCGCTCCTATAGCTCGGCTAGGCAGTATAGGGTTGTTAGGCTCTCTGTGAGCCTCCTTGGCTACTGTCCTTAGTTTGGAGTGTTGCTAAGCCTCCTCTCATTATGAGAGTTGTTGTACTGAGGCCTCCGATCTGCTGAGCTACGCGGGCCTGTTAGACTGACTTTTGGTTAGAGTGCTGCTAGGCCTCTTATTGAGGCCTCTGTTCCTCAGAGCTGTTTGAACAGAAGATCCAAGTGTTAGGCTGGCCTGAATAGAGAACGTATTTAGGCCTCCTGTTGAGGCCTCTGTTCTTGAGAAGCTCCAGTCTATGCCGATATTCCCCCAAAGGTGTACTTAAGAATACCAAGTTCTTGGGCTTGCCTGTAAGGGGTCTTATAGCTCAAGCTCTGGCAGCAGGGAAATAATCGCAATTCTGGTGTGCACCTTAGGAATGGTGGATTTCTTTGACTTTGTCAGCCATTAAGGCACTCATCCCTTCAGCATGGCGGCGTGGATATTTCATGCCCCACAGAGGACTCCAATGGACGCAGCACGAGTTCCCTTTCGAAAAGGAACGTCTCAGGTTACACATGTAACCATGGATCCCTAAGAAGGGGAACGAGATGCTGCGTCCCTTTGCCATGCTTCAGGTATTCCTGTGCACATCTCCTTTAAACAAGAAGTGGATGACGTATTTCACAGGTGCCCTTTTATACTCATGGTTGCACCAGTAGTGACCGCCTGCCAATGTCAAGCTCATTGTCATGTTTAGACTCATGCATTTGTCATGCCGGAGGCATTCCCCATAGCATCCTCTAGGGGATGCAGTGTCTCGTTCCCCTTCTCAGGGAACCATGGTGACATGCGTAACTTGAGACGTTTTTTCTTGTTCCTGTTTACTTTTATTGTTACAAAATTGGAGAGAAAAACAAACCCCACTGAAGAAGGTGGGAAATAGGCTGAGTAAAAAAGTGACAAGATGGATAAAAACTTGCGTTGTTCACATGAACACTTCAGTTCAAAGCAACTGCTAAGTCAACTGTTAGGCCAAGGTTCCAATGTTTTCATTATAATGTAAATATGTGTGCACTAAATTGGAAAAATACCAGTTACATTGAATTTTAAGACCATCTGTGCAGTCTTTAATTCAAACCATCATACTAACAATGACTTGACTTTTGGTTACAGCGGTGACAACAGCATGAACAAGATGCTTTGACAGGTCCACTCAGACCGAAGTACACAAGAGCCCCGCAAAGATGGCACTGATGGACTGAAACAGAGGTTCTTGTCTTCCAGAGATAGAACAGACTGTGGCAACACTCTCTTTCTGCTAGCAGGCTGAGCAGGGAGCAAGGTCCCTCATTTGTATCTGCCAGTCCTGATTAATGATATTTCATCCTTAACATGTTTTCTTGTTTTTACTTTTTTTCTCCCCCCAAATTGCTCTCCTTGTTTCTCTCTCAGGCTCATTTCAATACAGATACACTGTGCTGGAAAAAGCAGGTCTTATTGAGACTTACCTAAACACAGGGTGCGTCTCACTCACATGTACACATCAGATTGGACGAGGCTAAGAGAACTAATAAAGGTAAAGTGATTGCACATCTCAGTCATGCTCCTATTAGGAAAACTTGATGACATGAAAAGTCAGTGCAGTGACTTTTCATGTCATGTCAATTAGAACCACTAATCAATAAAAAAAAAGAGGTAATTTGGGGCATTTTGACAAAAACGAAGTCTATGTACTGCAGACTAGGGGTATAGCAATATACTGGTACTATTGATGATAACCATGATATAAAAAATAGATAAATAAATTTAAAAAATGGTTACCTAATATGAAGTTCTGTATATCGATTACAAAGTATTGCTACTGACCTATAAGGCCCAAAATGGTTCAGCTCCTGTGTATTTAACCAATCTTCTATCACCCTACGATCCATCACACTCTTTAAAGTCACAAAACACTATCTAAGTCCACTAAAGGAGGGAGAGTGTTTTCGCATTTGGCTCCTAAACTCTGGAATAGCCTTCCTGATAAAGTTTGGGACTCAGACATACTCTCAGAGTTTAAATCTAGATTAAAGACATATTGTGAGCCAAATAATTCACATAATGCACCTCATAACCTTTTTTTTTTACAGAACTGCTGCTGATATTCCGATTGGAATTACACATATGTAAATTCAGTCATACTGTTGGATAATATTTGTTGCTTAATGTAAGCAAAAAAATGATTGTGTAACATAAATCAGTGTGTTTTAGAACTGCAGGAGACAGGTTCAAATCTCTCTGCATTAAAAAAGTAGCCTGTATTTGTTAGGGATTTGAACCCATGTCATTGACACTGTTGACCAATTAACTTTCTGTGAAATGCCCAGAATTTCACTTTTCCAGCAGTAGCCTACTCAGCGTATCCGCGCACGCGTGAGAGAATCTCACTTCGCAATAGTAAAATGATCAGCATCATTGCACCTTATTTTGTTCACTGACTGAGATTTGATGGTCTTATGGTGTTTTTTTAATTATAATTAATATAGTGCAAGGGGGCCGTGTTCAAATCCTGATCAGTGATCACACTGCATTTTGTGGAAAATGGCCATTTTGAACGTTTTGAAGCTGTAGTTGTTATTGGCCAATATTAGAGATTTTATTTAATCTGATAATTAATTAATTAAATAAATATATAGCAAATGCTAAAAAAATATTATTATTTTCATACTGTACATTATAATTTTGAGATGCTTAAATTCACTTGAAGCACTCACAACAATTGACTTACAACTTTGATCGATTGAAAGATTGTTTGATCATTGCTCCATATCTAAACTTAATAACCAGCACTGAATTACAGGAAAAAATACCTATTTCAGTTCCTTTGCGTTTTCTCCACACAGTTTGATTTAAAGATTTGTTAAATCATTTTATCATGCATTTCCTCCCTGGGCAAGTGGGATGGTGCATTTCAAATTTGTTTGGTCTTGTCCACAACTGTCAATTGTTGAATTATTTTTCTCATTATCATCTCATAGCAGCTCCATGCCATGAAAACGAATGAGAAAAATGGAAAGCTGTGCTCATCTGCAGACAGAAAAGCTACAGAGAAAACAAAAGAACATGGTCTATTCCCTCAAACGGCTGGCATAAACAACAGGCACACAATGTGTTAATCTACGGCTCTTTGCATTGTTGGCAAGGCTTAGATCGAAGCCACGTCGCAAAACAGCGCTACCATTCCTCACACGGGTTTGGCTCACGATGTCACACGCTCTCTTCCATGGCACAATATGAGAACTAAACTGGGGGATTCATTTAATCGAGTTTCAAATAGGAAGGTGAAGATTAAACTAGCGCCTCTCTGTTTATATTTGAACAGCGGGCCTTTTCTGAAATGAACCTATGAGTGGATTAAGAACGTATTTGATTAAAACTGTATTTGATTATTTTTCTCCAAGGCCATTTCCTTACATGATGCCTCCTGAGCCCCCTGATGGATTGTGGATAGAGTGAGCGTCATGTCATACAGATGAAGACTCAGGACTGATTACAAAAACAAATTAATCTTTATTCAGATGGGAGTGCAGCAAATCTCTCGAAACACAAATAAGTATTTACAGTTCCATAATCGCATGTAACAAGACGAGTCGCATAAAATCCTCCCTGAACGAGTGCGCTTGGTCTTTTTAATATATGTCGCTATAGCAGTGAGTTTTGCAAAAACAGAATCTGAATGTGATAGTTAATATTCAATTTTAAGGCAACCTGTCTATTTCGCAGATGAAAATTGAACAATGGAGGAGAATTTTAAAGATCCAACCCTCTACGTGCCATAAAATGGGTTTACAGAACTCACAGTAGTGATTTTAAGAGGCACAGAGTGCAGAATATCAGAAGCCTGGGAAGGGAATATTGTTCCAAGATCTAGTGAAGTAGACCCTGAGAGGTTGGGTTAAATTTAATGCGGTTTGTAAGGCAACTGTGCAATAGAAATGTGTGCTTCTATATCACACGTTGCAGCCTCGGTCCAACTGGATCGATACAACATCAAAACTCATCATCAAACCCAAGTGTCAAGCATCTTAAGTTACTCTTTCTTTCAACAAGAAAGGCCAAACGGTGTTCTCTAAATTGCCAACAGTTATCTATTGAAGTGTCCGTGTGACTGCCAAAGCTTTAAATTAAAAACAAAATGTAGGGGATAAAAAAACTCACTGGGTTGAGAATACATGTTGTTTTAGGGTAGATCTAGTTGCATGTATTCTCAACAGAAAAAAATCAGAAACTATTATTTTGTGGCTCCTGTAGAGCTGTAGTGTTCGCCAAACCATAGCTGATGACATTTTCAAAGTCCTTGAAGCTGATATGGCCATCAGAATCTTGATCTGCATGCCTGTAAAATTTAACAAATTAACAAAAAATGTGTTAATGTTCATGTATAAACCAATAAAATCAAATATAATAAGTTGGGTAAAATGGAGGAAGATGCCCTCTTTAAGAATAATGTGCATTTACTGCTAAATTTAGCTAATTTCCTTATTTAGTAAAACCTAAAACTCTGTTTAGTAAAACTGAAAATAAGACAGCAAGAAAATATGCTGTAGAAGTATTGTTCATTGTTAATGTTAACTATAATGTAGTTAACTAATGTTAACATATTAAACCTTATTGTTAAGTGTTACCAATAAATGTTGAATTAAATCATAAAAACACCAGCAACAACGTGCCAATTGGGGACCTCAAGGGTCTAACTTAAACTTTTCACTTTAATAATTTCATGTTAATAATTAAAAAAAAAAAAAAGTTTGATTTGTCCACAAATCCATCATTAAAAAATAAATAAATATATATAACCATTCAAAAATGGTTAAAATGTTCAGATGAAAAGTAAAGATTCTTATTAACATTCAATAAATGTGATTAGTAATACAGTGCTGGTCAGAATTATTGGCCCAAATTTATTTTGACAAATCTGCATTGTTAATCCTTTTGATATTATATTTAAAAAAAATAGCAAAAGTCTAACCTTTCATTGAAGTAAAAGAATGGGGGGGCCCGTTATAAGATTTCTGCATATAACATAATAGCATATATAATGTATTTAGTGACATCTATGGTCAAGTGGTAAATTAAAGGTGGTGTGGACATCTTACTCCCGAGGGTATCTTACCCCATCTTACCCTACAACTTTTTCAATCCAATTATTGCAAGACATTGAAATGACATCCTGTAAATACAGAAAATATGATTAGTTTGTACATTTTAAATTAGTTTAGCTTTCATACTTTATCAAAAAAGAAAAGACGTGAGGGCAAAGTGTTCTGTAATATTAAGCCAGAACTCAGAACACACTATTGAGTATCTGTCAGTATCTGATATAAACTTAAACTGAATAGCAGGAGAGCAAGTAATATGCAATGCTTCAGCTCTCTCACTCAAATTGGACATGACATCGTTTCTTTGATCTATATCCTAGGCGCTTTATCACTAACATGGCCTGCAATAACATTCCTTTTGAAATGCACTAATGCTGTTGATGCAATCAGATAATCCACAAATGTGATGAAAAATGAGTTGCATGGACATTTTCTGGTTTAGCAGGTGTAGTCAAGTGTCTTCTTGCTTTGTGGGCTGACACAGTTGAATTGAAGTGGTAGATATATCTCTGCTCTCAGATGTGAAAGTGGCTGATGTTCACTCTAACCTTGCACGTAAGTGCTGTCTGATTGACTTGAGCAAGTCAAACACCTGACTTATTTTACTTCCTGGTGATTTTCATTCCCTGGACGGGTGGTGGATGTGAATGTGTGGAGAGATGCTCATTTTCAACTGACTGTGTCTTTTATCGGACTTGAGGGGAAAGTCATGTGG
The DNA here is from genome assembly GCF_949319135.1 of Squalius cephalus. Taxonomy (NCBI): domain Eukaryota; kingdom Metazoa; phylum Chordata; class Actinopteri; order Cypriniformes; family Leuciscidae; genus Squalius; species Squalius cephalus. The sequence continues at coordinate 15,492,912 of NC_137141.1, read as the reverse complement.
CAGGAAGAGAAGCCTTGACTCTAACTAAAGTTTTTATGCCAAAGCCAAATTTCATATTTCAGGAAGTTCCAGTTTAGAAATGGAATGAGCTTTTCCAGCAGGAAAGGTTACCAAAAATGTCTTAAAAGCAGACAATGAAGACAATGTAGCAGAATAAAAAATATCAGGCATGGTTATTGGCTCACAGACATTGTCTTTAAGCGTCAATGTCCAGTGACTGTGTCATAAGTCTGTCTTGGTTTGATGCTGCAACCAAGTGACTTATCCAGATCTATCACACACTTCTAGCTGCAAAGCTCTTCTCTGTTCTCTCAAAGCAAGCACATTTCACATTGGCGAATGAGTCATTCGTGACATAACGAGCAGATAAAGACGGTGTGAGCAAATTGAATCGTGTCTGAGGAGCAGAGGAGGACATTACAGAGCAATGGGCTGACCATTTCTTCCTCAGTGCTCTCTTCCTGTTTCAAAGATGAAATTAAAATATCCATTCTGCTGGAGAGAGATCTTTATTTCCTGCTTTTTTGGCCATCCCTGGTTCAGCTGTTTATTGTCTACAGTGTATCACGCAAGTCTGCAAGCAGAGAATCAGACTGCAATCATGTAAAACTCATTAAGTGGATGTTTTTACCAAGACCGAGATTAATGCGGATCAAAACCGCCACAGGAAAACTGCTCCTCCAATTGCAGATGAGGAAGAGCTAACATAAGGGAATAGATACAGAGGGAGAGCTGGAATTTTCCTGCCTCTCTCTCACTGGGGTGATTTCTCTATTACTCTCAACGACAGACTGATCGAGTGCAAACAGAGCAGATGTGAGGGAAATTTGGTAGCAACAGGGAGGAGAATTAAAACAACATTAAGCATCCAGCAACTGGAAAATCACACTTCCCTTTTCCATGCCGGTGACTCCCATTCAAATGGAAGTGTAGCACACATCTAATTAGATTCTAATGAAGTCCTCCCCATGGAGGAGGAACGTTGAGATATCAAGCATGCCCCTCTCCTGAGCCTTTGCACCTCTTTTAAAAAAATAAAAAGAAAGATGGCAATGAGCAAGGAAGACAGCCTGAAACTTCATGGACAGCTTTTGAACACCTGTGCTACTTCCACTGATTAAACGAATAAGGTAGCACATCTCTCTTACTAGCCTGCAATCAAGAGGTTGCAATTAAAGTCTGACAAGGTTGAGCATAATCATGTGTGAAGAGGATTGCGTGGACTGACAATCTAATTTACGTAGCAAATCAGACCGATTCCTGCATTGCCATGTTTGATTGAGTGATGTGATATTAGAACTAAGGCTTTGTATCAAAAAGACTGACAGGTTGTCATATGAGAGCACAGTGGTGGACATGGAGGGACTGTATAGTCTTCGTGGTCTTTATCTCAGCGAGAAGAGATGCATGAGTGATACTTCAGCTGTCCCTTCTTTCATACTCTGCTAGTTGTAGTTAACATAGCACTGTCAGTCAAAGCAGGTCTGTGTTGCAAAGCCTTGTCAGTGCAGTCACCATAAACAGTCCATTGTTTAATGAAGGTACAGTTAGGGCTGCTTTTCTGACACAATTCGATTCTGATTTACAAGCTCTTGACTCAATTCTCATTTCAATTTGATTCAGAATATATTTGAATTATATGTACATTTTGTTACCATGTGAAAACTGTTCCCTTTCAGTCGCTCACATTCGACGTAGTCGACGTGTCGACTGATCGGGATCACACTTAGGTCTCCCTAATCTTCGAGTATTGATAAAACGAGCCAATGCACATTGGCGTGCGAGATTTGAATCTGCGCTCCGCCCCGCAACGCGGGTATAAACACGGAAGCAGATGCACGCACCACTTGTCTTTCGCTTCAGAGCCGATCGGTCTTCATGACGGTGTCTCTGCCTCTGTGTCTCTGCTGTTGGTTCTACAGCGTGAGTGCAGCGGTGGTCACGAGCCTTCTGAGCTCTCAACTGCTGTTCTAACAGCATTCCTTTTTGTGTTTGTTTGTCTGACGGCCGGTTGAGGGTGAAGAAAGTGAGTGCTTCACTGGTACAGGCTGCACCATCCCTGTCAGTGTTGCCGCGATCATTTCCCTGTGTGCTCCGGCACTGGTGAGAGTTTTCATTTCCTGAAAGAGCAACACGGGTGCGTTTGCGTTTTTTTCAAGATGTCATTCCACCCGTGCATTTCTGGATGCGGTCGTTCCCTCTGACGTTCACAATAGTTGCATCACGTGTTTGGGCTTACAGCACGCTGAAGCAGCTTTTTTAGATGGTTCATGTTCCTATTGCGGGAATATGACCATCTCGGTGTTGAGATCGAGACTCGCCTTTGTCTGCGAAGGTGGAGTTCCCATTACCACACCCCACACTAGGGTGCCGTGTGGGATGAGTGATCGGAGGATCATAGTGATGGCTTCCAGTGGAGTCCCCCGTTGAGCACGCTGGTCCCTCTGTAATGGACCGACCAGCCGTTTCATTCGGGGCCCCTCCAGAGGACAGGATGCTGATTGCAGCATCGGAGGGTGAGCTGATCTCTGGAGATGATGACTCGGCTGCGTTATCTCCCTCTAGGAGTGTAACGTTGCCCGAGCCGGATCCACAGTTGTCAGCTATGCTGAAAGGGGCCGCCCACGCTCTCAGGCTCAAGTGGAACCCTCCACCGTGTCCCGAACAGTCTCGGTTGGATGATTGGTTTCTCGGGGCGGGCCACGCTGGTTCTCAGCCCGCCGCCCCAGTGCCTTTCTTTCCCGAAGTGCATGGAGAGATTACTAGGTCATGGACGGTACCTTTCACTGCCAGAGATTACCTGAGTAGCTCCTCCCCCCTCACTACCCTTGACGGGTTACGAGGCTATCCCTCCAGTGGAGCAGTCGGTCACAGCACACCTGTGTCCTGCGGCCGCTGCCTCTTGGACGGGGATCCTCGTCTACCCTCTTAGGCCTGTGAGTTCTCGTCCGTCCTTACGGGCAGAGCTTACAAAGCCTGTGGGCAAGCCGCTTCCTCTTTGCATGCCATGGCGTTGCTATAGGTCTACCAGGCCAAGGTACTCAAGGACATGCACAAGGGTAGCCCAGACCGTCCGCTCATAGATGAGCTCCGCACCGCAACCGCCCTCCAGGGTATGGCCGTTACGGCTTGCGCGATCAGTCTGGTGATGTCCACCTTAGTGGTTGGTCCAGGAGTGCCATCTCTGGCTCAACCTGTCCGATATGGGGGATGCGGACAAGGTTTAGTTCCTGGACTCTGAAGCTGTTCGGCGACGCGGTAGAAAACTGCGCCCAACAGTTTTCTGCCGGCCAGGTGCAGACGGAGGCCGTCCGGCACATCCTACCCCGGAGGCCTGCTGCTGCCTCCATCCCGCCGACGGTGGCAGATCCTAGGCCTGCTCATTGCCGAGGGCGTCCCCCTGTGTCAGACGCTGCCAAACCAAGTGGCAAGCGCAAAGACCAAGCGTCCCTGATACAGGCCACCCAGGGATCGGGGGATGAGCTCTTCAGATGGTTCCTGTTCTGCCGCTGGCTACCCGGAGTACCCGAATTGTTAGAGGAGCAAATTCCTCTGTTCCTGGGTCCCAAGAGGGCCAGACGGGCAGTGTGTAACCCTGTAAAGCCTTGCACCCCTCAGCCCCTTCTGGTGTCACCAGCCGGCAGCTGGGTGCGGTTCGAGGACCCGACTACACCTGCTCACACACACACTTCCGACCCGTGGAAACAGGTAAGTGTTGCATCACACACTCAGACCCCCCTTCCGAGGCAGGTCCCTGTTCTCCACCTCGCTGCCCCACCCCGGGTACGTATGTGGTGCCTCTGGTTCCCCTGGCCCAGTTCGTGGAAGCCTGGAGAGTGCTTCCCAACCGGTCCAGCTGGCTCCTCCGTACCATCAGACTCGGCTATAGGATTCAGTTCGCCCGGCATCCGCCCAAGTTCAGCAGCATTCGTTACACTTCAGTGTTGAGCGAACGAGCCCCTGTCATACGCGCGGAGATCACAGTCCTATTGGCGAAGGATGCGAGAGAGCCAGTTCCTCCAGCCGATATGAAGACCGGCTTCTACAGCCCATACTTCATTGTACCCAAGAAAGGCGGTGGGTTACGGCCAATCTTGGACCTGCGAGTTTTGAATCGGGCCCTTCACAAGCTTCTGTTCAAGATGCTAACGCAGAGACGCATTTTCGAATGCATCCATCCCCGAGATTGGTTCGCAGCGATCGACCTGAAGGACGCGTACTTTCCTACCGCGACACAAGCCATTCCTGCGCTCTGTGTTCAAAAGTCGAGCGTATCAGTACAAAGTCCAACCCTTCGGGCTGAGCCTTTGCTCCCATGAGAGAGCATGGTGTTCGGGTCCTCAAATATCTCGACAACTGGCTCATACTAGCTCACTCTTGAGAGCAGTTGTGCGAACACAGGGACTTGTTGCTCCATCATATCAGCCAGTTGGGTCTTCGGGTCAACTGGGAAAAGAGCAAACTTGCCCCCCTGCAGAGGATCTCTTTTCTCGGTATGGAGCTGGACTCGGTCCAACAGATGGCACGCCTCACAGAGGAACATGTCCGGTCGGTGCTGAACTGCCTGAATACTGTCAAGAGCAGAACAGTGATCCCACTGAAACTTTTTCAGAGGTTCCTTGGGCATATGGCAGTATGCTTGGCTTGCTCCATATGAGACCGCTTCAGCACTGGCTTCACGACCGAGTCCCGAGGTGGATGTGGCAAAGCGGCACGCTCCATGTGACAATCACCCCGGCCTGCCGCCAAACCCTCAGCCCTTGGTCAGACCCTTTGTTTCTCCGGGCCGGAGTGCCCTTAGAACAAGTGTCCAGGCATGCGGTAGTCACCAGCACCGGCTGGGGGACCACGTACAACAGGCATACAGTAGTGAGGATCTGGACGGGCCCCCAACTGCATTGGCACATCAATTGCCTCAAGTTGTTTGCAGTACACCTTGCTTTGAGACCGCTCAAAACGCCACTGCGACCATTGCGTACATCAGCCATCAAGGTGGTCTACGCTCCCGTCGCATGTCGCAACTCGCCCGCCATCTCCTCCTATGGAGTCAGAAGCATCTGAGGTCGCTTCGTACCACTTATATTCCCGGCCTGCTCAATCGTGCCGCCGATGAGCTCTCACGACAGCCTGTGGCCCAGGGAGAGTGGAGACTCCATCCCCAGGCGGTCCAGCTGATCTGGGACCACTTCGGGGTCGCACAGATGGATCTGTTTGCCTCTCCGGACTCGTCCCATTGCCAGTTGTTTTACTCCCTGACCTAGGGGACCCTCTGCATGGATGTGCTGGAACACAGCTGGCCCCGGGGCCTCCACAAGTATGCGTTTCCCCCAGTGAGCCTTCTTGCACAGAAACTGTGCAAAGTCAGGGAGGAAGAGGAGAAGGTATTGCTAGTTGCCCCTTATTGGCCCAACTGGACCTGGTTCCCCGAACTTATGCTCCTCTCGACAGCCCCTCCCTGGCCTATTCCTCTGAGGGAGGACCTTCTCTCTCAGGGACGGGGCACCGTATGGCACCCGAGTCCAGACCTCTGGAAACTCCATGTCTGGTCCCTGGACGGGACGCAGAGGTTCTAGGTGATCTACCACAATCAGTCATAGACACCATCACTTCTGCGAGAGCACCCTCTAAGAGGCATGCTTACGCCCTGAAGTGGAATCTGTTCGTTGAGTGGTGTTCTTCTCACTGAGAAGACCCCCGAAGGGGTTCAATCGACTCCGTGCTTTCTTTCCTACAAGATGGGTTGGAGTGAGGGCTGTCTCCCTCCACCCTCAAAGTGTATGTTGCTTCTATTGCTGCACATCACAATGCAGTGGATGGGAGATCCGTGGGAAAGCACAATCTGATTGTCAGGTTCCTGAGGGGAATGAGGAGACTGAATCCGCCTCGTGCTAATTTAAACGACTAAAACTGGTTAAAAGACTAGTTCCCCCCAAAATTAAAATTGTGTCATCATTTATTTATAACCTCATGTTGTTTCACACCTGAATGTTTTCTCCAAAACTGTTTGGTTAACAACATTCTTCAAATCATTTTTCTCTATGCTCCATAGAAAAAATAAAGTCATTCAGGTTTGGGATGACACAAGGGTGAGTCCTGTCACAATCCTCAATCACCTGGTGGTCTCATTTATAAAACTGTGCGTAGGAACCTTACTAAAAGTGTACATGCGCCCGAAAGCCAAAAATGGCATACGCCAAAAAATATTCTGACTTATAAAGCCGTGCGTACTCCAGCCCTGCGCTAAATTCACTTTATAAATCCCAGTCAGCGAAATATTGTGCGCACATGCATCTCCTCCCCGAAATAACCATATATGGAGCTTACAATGCCTAGTTTTACTATGCATACCCTCATCTGCATATCATTTGTGTATGCATATCCCTCCACGTGATACCACATTTAACGGTACAAGACATTAGGAAAATATGAGATACGGATGTGCCTTCACATTACATTGATAAAAATCATTTAGTAGTAGATTAACTATCCTTGCCTTGTTTTTGAATTAATAAATAAAATAATGTAAAATGCATTACAGATCAAGTTTTTCTCTATCTTTTCCACGGGCCAAATAGTATTTTTAATTGATTTATATTTTTAATGGAAACAGATATGCCTTGTTGTGCATTATTTGCACGAACATATTTTCTCAGACAATCTGCTGTTATCATGATAAGCAATTCTCTCTGTAGTTAAAACATTAAAACACAACATACCACAGGAAAAGTGTTCAAAAGCATTGCATCCACAACAAATATTTATATTTATTGATATATATTTATTTAAACTGTTATTGTGAACATGCATTGTATTTATGATTAGGACTCAAAATGAAGATTTACGGTTTTCCTTCATCTGCCGTTAGATAAATATGCAGCAGTTTCACCAAACGGCCCAACGCGCTCGGTGGCGCGGACATTTAAGAATGGATGTATGTTTGCTTCATGTGATAGGCTTGGTGGGTGAAATTATATTTGTATTATCTTTCTGTATATGTATAATTTTCTTAAAATGTTCTGTCTAAAAGTGACTAAAAAGACAAAACCTCCAGCTCACCATCAGTGTCGCCAAACTGCTCCGTCTCCAAAATGTTCGTACACTTGGGTCAGAGTTTGCGTGCAAGTGCGTCAAGTTTGTTTTTATAAATCACAACTTATGCGTCGGAAGTGGCGTACGCCTCTTTCAGGGCCTGTTTTGTGCGTATGCAATGGTTATAAATGAGGCGCCAGACAAGTCACCTCAGCACACCTGTCTGCCATCAGCCTCATCAGTTCCTCCATAAAAGCCAGCACCAAACACACACATATTGGTCTGGTCTCGTCATTCTACCCTGAACACGTACCTGACTACTTACCTGTGGATTACTAACCTGTGCATCAAACTGTCCCGTCCTTCGTCTTCTATGTCATCGTCTGCCAGTCTTCAGTCCACCAGCCACTTCTCATCTCTACCTGCTACAGATATGACTTATCATTCACATGCCAGCATCACCATCACGTTCTGCAATCCAGAGACTCACCTGCTAACTTCCTGTGTGTTATGCAATAAACTCTATTCAGATTTTACCTTTGTCAGCATTCTTCTGTTCCTTGACAAGTACATTGTAACAATTATGATTTTTGACGAAACTATCCCTTTAAGATTACAAAACTGATCGTGTCAGGGTTTTTGTTTTTTTGTGCCAATTTCCCTAAAGAAGGGCTGAGTTGTTGGTCCCTAAATGGGCCTGCTGTTCCATGTGCACAAGTGTCTTCCTCCTCAGGCTCTTAACTGCTTGGATGCTTATTAGCCTTCAGCCAGAGATGAGGAATATCTTGGGGGCTGAGTGGCGATGAAGACTCATCGAAGCATGCAGATCCTCTAATTACCACATTGTCATAGCTAGAATACCGTCGTAATCAGAATAATGCCGCATGGCACGGGAATGTTGTTCTTATTACCACGCAGTGTGGCAGCTGTATCTGTGAACACTCAGCTAATCAACTGAGAATCTGCCAAGTCATCCGCCCAAGCCACGACTCCTACGAAACACTCACTGTGTGTGATCTGTGCAGCTTCTGATAACGTACCACAGAGAGGCAAGATGGAACCTGACCATAGTGAGCAAGACGAGCCAGTCTTCTTAGTCACACAGGATTTGTGTTGGGACAGAAATCAGCATGGAATTGTGAGAGAGTGGGCAAGATTTGCTAGGCAGCAATGTGTTGGACAGCCATAAGTGAGATAAATATTGCCTGGACGATTCATTGTCTCACACCTCCATGCCAGGATTCCCTGTGGAGGACACTGCACCCTTCCCAAGAGATGGAAAGAGGCGGGTGATGACATCATCAGCGTGGCCCACAAGGAACAGGTGTATTCTTCTGATTGGTGTTCAGATGTTCTTTTTTCCCCCATCTTTATTTATTAAATTTTGGAGTGAGGGGAGATGGGGAGGAGAAGCATTGCAGACTGCAAGCGCTACTCTGTCACTGTCAAGAAAATGCACACTTTGCTCATGTACTGAAACTGCATAAACTTGAAGAAAAATATGCTCTATTGGCTAACTTTTCTCTACACCAGCACAGTTTTCATTCTAAGACACAGAACAACATATATTTAAAAGTGCTATGAAAGGGGTTTTCAAACTTTGATGTCAAAGACCCCAATATCAGCTTCCCCAATATCAGTCATTTCAATGATTAATTCAAGTTCATTTGTATAGCATTTATATGCAGCTTTTAGTGTAGATTTGGTTATTTCTTATGGTTCAAAACTAGGTCAATAAACAAATCAATAATCATAATTAGTCTCGCAATTAATGAAACCATAAAATTCGAAATTACAAAATTTTGGTTAAATGGTATAGTGTTACATATATTTATGGATATGTTAAGTTAACATAAATTTGACATCCCTGAAATATATATTTTGCAAAAAAAATAAAAAATAATAATAATAATAGTTATTGGCCTTGCAGTCCCCTGGCCCCTCAGTTTGAAACCCCCTGCACTATGAGACAGTTAGATGAACTGTCATCTTCTCTACCACATTGTTTCAACATCTAAAGAGGAAAAAACTTCGACATAATCAGGTTCTACTTCAAATAAACAAAGTGACAGATCTCTGGATATGCATATGGCACAGGAGCCTAACAAGCAATCAAAGATGCATGCCATCGTAAAACAGAAAACCTTCTGCTCTTTCATGCTGGTGGGTAGGGAAAGAGCCACAGCACTACTGAGATGTGCTCTGATTGTGTCTTAATTGAGACACATCATGAATCTTATAACTGCTTCATTTCATTTGCTCTTTTTTTGCCCTGATAAGACTGCACAAAAAAGGGGTGGAACCTAGATCCTGGAGCACTGCATTCTCACCTCTGATCAATGGAGACCTGCACCATGGGAGAGATGTTATGGCCAAGGCTAAATTTTATATTAACAAAACCACTTCCATTAAAACCAGCAACTTGCTGTCATGGCAACCACTGAAAGTATCAATGGGAGTTGTGAAATGTGCAGCAGAAATTTCTTCCCCGCCTGTGGCCCCCAGACGTGATATTGATGCCGCTGTCAGGGACGGCTGGCTTCCAGCTCCACAGCTACCTGTCGAGCCTACAAACAAGATGCGGGTTAATTCTGGCAGCGTACAACAAGAATCTACACATCTCGTCCCCATGCATACACACATAATCCCTCAAGCTGCTTAAGCATGTGGAAAGCCGATGGATGTACCTAAGCAATGATTTTTCAGACAATACATATGATTAGAAAAGTTGACGTGTAGTGATGCATCATGATTTTTCATGGCCGAATAGCAAATAGGCTGATTTTTTTCTTCAAGCAAATTTGTTTGTTGTTTATTTGCTCTATAACAGGCAAACTGGCTTTAAACAAAAAATATCCGTAGCGATTTGAAATTAGTGGCAACCACTGCATTTTGATCACAATCAAAGATGCTACACACATGTAGTATGAGCAGTTGTTTTTGATTTGAATTAGACTGTATAATTTCAAGATTGAAAGCAAAAACAGAATGACTTTAGATTTGTGAAATAATGCTACATAATGACACCTGCACAAAACAAAAACAGCAGGCATACTGAATGAAATGCAAATTCCCTTTCTGACAGTAGGTGGCGCTTATGGAACAGCAGGGTACCTTTGGGTACCACTGTACACAAAGAAGTGCTGCGCTTATAAACTACTTTACGTGGAGGTAAGAGGAAAAGAAAATGTCATTGAAACTTTTCTGAAGAACGTCAGTTCTCTTCAGCGATACATTCATATAAACCCCCAATTTAATATTTATATTTTTCTTACTATATTTCGAGCATCACGAACATCACATCAGTTTGTGTGCAAGTCCAGAATAGAGATTGCCAAAAATTAAACTAAAACTGATTTATGGCTGGTCGACCAGAGCATCTCCAATGAGGTGCTTGAGTTATTGAGTGTGTAAAATTACAAGTCACGACCTGTAAAGATAGGTAGAAGAAAACCAATTTTATCTGTGTATGTACCAGGACTCAACTAAAAAGATGGCCTGCTGACCCAGGGCCAGTATGAGAATGTTTCAAACCTGTTGATGTAAGTGTGGCTTGCTCTTTAAAGCCAACTCTACTTTTTTTATTATAATTAGATATATGTATTTTTATGTCTTGCAAACATAAACAATTGGTTTATGTTGACCCGAAAAGCAGACAAAATTCTTTCTGTTGAAAATGGTTGCACAGAATACACTCAATACACAGCATGTAACAGCTATATTTCCATCTGAATTTCTCTGTTTGTCCATCTTCTACAGCACAGGTGGTCTGTAGACACCAGGGAAGAAAGAGAGCAGTGCTAGCAGGGACAGTCTATTCTTTAACCATCTGACAGGAGTGCACTGAAAACTAAGCTGTTGTTCCAGCAGTCCCATACGCGAGAGTATATGCCAAACAACACTTATGGTCAGATGAGCAGTTTATTTCTCTTTTACACACACACACACACACACACACAAGCATACATTTAGTGGACACAGCATGTCACAATTACACATACACACACACACACCCAAAACCAATCACCTCTCGGTGCACCCGACATTAGGACATAAAACACTAAAATATCTAAAGGAGAATGACACAGTTTGATTCATGCCATGCTTAGAATCCTGACACGTTTTCAGCACAAAGCCATGAAGGCGAAACTAGGCTGTAAAGCCACAGCTTGAGGCTGTAAATTAGAATGTGCTTACCGGGAGGAGAGATTGATGACTACGTAGTGTGCATCTTGTGACTCGCTCACTTAGTTAATAGGGCATCGCTGTGACTTTCCACATCTGCACTCATCCTGGGCGTAGCGGCTTCTTAAACAGAATTAAAAGAGATTTCCATGTGACATCCTTAAAAAGCTTGTTGACCAATTGGTTGAGGAGGCAATTTCCTGGGTGAGCTTTACAGGTGGTAAATGGATTACGTAACTGGGATTGAAAGTCACGACGACGGGGCTTTGTGGAGCATGCCGAGGAAAACGAGAGGAGCCGTGTTGTTTGTTCCAAGGCTATGGATTTCTAATAAATGTTTACCGCTCGCTTTGGCCCCAATACTCTCAACAACAATCCGTTTTAGTCACGGGAAGGGAAAGTCAATTTATTTAAATCCAGCTCTTATCCTGAAAACTCATCCTGGCTTCAAACCCGTCCCAAGCCACTGGCTCCATTTGGCATCGCTGTCATTTACAGCCATCTTCTTAATAACTCCTTGACTTAACCAACTTCCCGACGCAGGGGCCCTCATATTCAATCATCGTCTGCACCAGGAGAGACCAATCCTCTGTTTATATTACTCCACAATTTATCCCACTTTAAAAGACTGCTCAGAGAGTGAGAAAGGAAAAGAGAGAAGGCACTGGAGGGTCTTTACCATAAGCCTGATTCATCGTGAAAATTTCCTAGTTGTTCAATCAGGCAGTGTAATGAGAGAGGGTCTCAGTCTATTCAGACATCTATTGACTCTTCTGCTCTATTCAAACACTTTTGCTGCTTTAGTTCTCTCAGCACTTCATAAGCTTTTCCAGAAAAGCCTCTTAATGGAATGTGACTCAGAGAGACCAGCATTTTCAGACAAGTGAAGACACATTCAGGAAAACAAAATGAACAAGGCTGCCGAACGTGCAACCTGCTCTGCTACAAATAAATCCATTGAATAGCTGCCAGTATTGTTCGCATTGTCAAGCATAGAGCACAAACCACACAGGACAGAAAGCAAGCAAAATACAGACTTATTGGGTAATCAATCCATCTCTGTGTCCCTGGAGAGACTTGAGCAGACATCCCCTGTAACACCTCCTGTTTAGGCCAACCAGGGTTTCAGACAGACTCAGACATGGTGCTGGTTCTTGAGCTGGAGGATGTCTCTCAGAACTAGCCTGAGTTCCCACTGTCTTGAAAGGTTGAATAATGATATAACTGACTATAGCTGATTTTCATTTTAAACAGTTCTCATTGCTTAACCGTTCCATTCCGTCCCAATCCAGCCCAGTCGGTGCGGATATGGTTTAATTTTTCACTGTATGGCTGATAATGGAACTCTTTGGAACATAATACAAATGTTCCAGTAGTTTCCTTGGTAATCCAAGAGTTTACAGAAGATGTAAGATGTAAATAGCAAACGCTTTATGGAGGATGATCAGATTTTCTTTTAATTTTATTATTAGCTTGCGTTAACTTCGCTCAAATGGCACGCTTGGCCAACTACAGAACTACTACAACTGGAGAAACTGGCGTTCAGGAAACAGACAAGTGACCAATCCTGAGTGGCGACATTACTACACACATTCTACCGCACCGAGAATGGTTTTTAACCGTGCCGTGCCATGGCGAACCAAGCACAAAAGGAAAATAACTGGAACCGCTCATTACTGTTCTTAGAACCGTTCGGCCCAATGATGAAAAAGTGACTTATGTTACTTCAAAACCTGCACACAAATGTGCTTGAAACATATATTAACATCCAAAGTAATTCAGTGCCTTTATGTGAATAAGGGGAAAACAAATGGAATGGAAACACTGTGCAACACTTACATTCAGTACATAAAATCTGAATGTTGGTTAGTTTAACACGCATTGTTTGCCGCATCGGGTGTTTGCAGTCTAAATACAGTAGCTTTGCGCCAATCAGAATTAAATTGAGAACTAAATAAATTACGTGAATTCCTGAATTTTAACTGAAGTAGCAAAAAAGGATGCCGAATTGAAATTCGAATGTAAGAATTAAAATTAAAATTAATTTTCATTTAAAATGAAATCTAAAAGAAATTTTCAATGTACTGTGGGTGGGTATTAAGGAAGGTAGAAAGGTAGGAAGATAGCTAGGTAGGTACAGTGGATGGATGTTTGAAATGTCACCTAGAAATTTGTTTATATATTTCAATGTATTACCTGCATTGATTTTCTTTTAAATGTAGTTCAGCAAATTCCTATTCCTATCATTTGAATTCAGCTTCCTGTGAGGTGTGGTCAATTCAATTCAAATTCATTATCAGAAAAAGGAGACTATTGATTGTTGATTACTTTGGGAGCAATCTAGTTTTTAATCCATTTTGCCAAACTGCATACACATAGAAGGGTCCAGTCCAGTTCACTGGCTTCGGCATCAATACCGGCATGCCCTTACACAGGAAAAGCAGTGAGATTGCACTCTATAAGACAAAAAGCAGAACTCATGCTACTGGATTACCATAATATCAAAAGTAATTTTTTTCTCATGTCTACAGAAGGAGACACGATTACAAATCAAGTGTAACATTTTTGGGTTATACAGCAGGACTTTAAAGCTCAGCGCGAGAGTGGGCATGGAGTATCTAGGCACAGTCAGGTACAGATGAGAAATCCAGAGGAGAAATGAGGTTCCATATGAGGAAACCCTGCTGGGGATGAAATGACCCTAGTATTGAGGAGGTAAGGATGGCAGCTTTCCATGCGCATTCCTCTCTCTGCTGATTAGTAGGACTGATGCTCTCCTGCCTGAGCCGGGCCTGCGGACTGATGGGAGATCACCAGGGTTCTTCATCTTCTCCATTAACACTTCATCTCGCTCACCTGAGGGGAGCTGAAATATGAAATCAAAATATAAAGAGCAGAGACGAGAGACAATCTCTGAGCAGACAAAACATGCACCGTCAAACTCCTTCACTCGCCCATGTACAGTTTATCCCCCACACACACATTCTGTTGGAACTCCAGATACACACTCTCCAACAGTGCTCCGGTTACATATTCAGATCAAATGCTTCACAGTACTCTCCAGCTGAAGAAAGTGCACTGATCCTCCAATCTTCTTGTGCTCTTATGTTCTGGTTGGATGTTCCTCTGTGCTTTGTGACCGAAAAAGAGAGCGCTTTCTTTGTGTCTTAAAATATGCCTCAGCTGCTTCTGTACCAAGTCGCGATTTCTTTTGTCAGATGCAACTGAATAAACCACCTTCATCTTTTTGGGAGAGGTGGGGGGCCCACCGAGACACATCACACACGACTTTGTCAAAATCAGTGGAAATGCTGCATGCTGTTGGGAATTTGTGTTTTTAATTCAATTTCTCTTTGCTGTCTAGACGCTGCTGCAAAGGCGGTACAGTCGTAGCATTTCTTCACCCTCTACAGAGATACATGCCATGCTTTATCATGCCAGGGTTGACACATACATGCATGGCACAGAAATAAAAATCAGGATCACAGTGAAGAGTTTTTGACAAATCAAAATGATTAAAAATGAAAAACTTGTGTCTTAGGTTAGCACAGTCTGAACAACAAAAATTAAGCCCAAGTTGCGGAAGGTCCTCTGCAACTCTTATTATGGACAACCCACTGAGGCCACAGAGAGCGGCGTCATAGCCATAGAAGCCCCCTGTGGGATGTGCACAATGGCAAATCATGCTAAACATCATTTGCGGGATGTTTTGCCCCTCAGGACGGTTGCACTCATAATTCATGCTATTGTCCGTACACACTCATTTGTTTGATGTTTCTCCGATATCTCTTACTCACCCCCTCTCAAAAAGTCAAGACATGCTTAGGAGGAAATTCAAATGTGGAGCACTGCAGCAAATGTCAGGAACAATGTAAGCCTTTGAGATCAGCAATGTGAGTGGGGGTTTGTCAGGGAGGAAAGCCAGTGATCAGTGGCTCAGATATATAGACGCTGATACACCCTAGGGCTTTTCGACATGGACCTGAGGAGTGTACTGTAAAGCACAGGCATCTGTAAAGCCACTATAAGAGGATACAAAGAATTAGATCAAAATATGATAAACCAAGCAATAATATCAAAGACTTAATGACTTATCCTAATGAAGAATACATATTTAATCAAACAAGAGCCATTTCTATCTATTTTAAATGAGGCCAAAAGACAAACGAAAAATGTTTATGGCAACCAAGAGTGAAGTAAAAACAAGACAGAGAGATAAAACTTTAAAAAATAAATAAATAAATAAAACACTTGCTGCTTCAAAATGAAAAACTGTAGGAAACCGCATATTTTTTTGCAAATACTCAGCTTTGAGAACTCATTGTGCCAGGTGACTGATGGTAATTAGTTGAAATTAGGTTGGAAGCAGAGCCACAGTATATCAGAGCAATGCTGTTCTTTTTTCTCTTCCTCTAATTTGTTTACAGTCTTTAAGCCTCTTGAGTGAACTCTGGAGGCTTTTGATACAAAAAAATAAAATAAAAAAAATACTAGACCTAAAAAAAAAATACACATAAAAAAATGATTTAGACACCTAAATGCACCTAAATGATTTAGACAATTGATGATTCTGGCGATTATTTTGTGGATTATATAAATATTGTTCAGTGCTGTTCTTCAAACAATCTGCAAACCGAAGACTATATAATATTTACACATTATATGCAGATATCTGTGAACATATAACAATCAGTCAAAAAGAAAATTTTAGATGAACAGTTTAAATAACCAACATCTAAAAATATTATAATAAACAAGGAACACACCGATTTACTATAAAATTATTTAAGTTATTGTTCATATAAAACAGTTTTATAACATATAAATTGACATAAAAGGATTTATATTAAAAACAAAATGACACCCAACCTTTTTGTCCTGCTCAAAATGATTGTACAGGCAAGCAGATACAAAATTCTAGATATTATTGCTAATAAAGTTGTTGATCTGGATCTAGAGAGAACATACAGAATGTGACTAAAGAGGAATACTACTGAGAATAGTATCCCTAATAGTCCAAAAAGTGCTGGATTTTACAAATTAGATGTATTGGCAAGAGGATATATTCAAATGTATTTAAATGACTCTCCAGAAGCAAACAACACTGCTCAGCTGGGCGAAGCTCCAGAGGAATTAAAGTCTGTAGAAACACAATCTTTAAACAGAGGTCAGTAAAGAAAATCTATATCTATGAAATGAACATCTGTTCAAAATCATAACATTATGGTGGATGTATCAGTATAGAGATTGCCAACGATATTAACATTGAGAATACATCATACTGTACATCCTTAATGAGCTATGATTTGTTCCCATCAGAGTTCTTCTTGAGAAGGTAAAGTTAAGTTTCACTAGTTTAACTGAGTAAGACAATGATGGAAAGAATGGATGGAGAGAAAAAGTGACTGAGGAAAAAAATGTGTCTATGCATTAGTTACTCAGAGGTTAACACTTCATTTGTTCACATGATCTCTACATGAATGTTACCTGTTCACAGCTGGCCTGTTGCATCCCGCTAGATTGAACTTTTCTGAGGGACAATGTAATCACTTCTACCTGAAGTTGCCTTATCATACATCAAACACAGATAAGAGCAATGACAAGCATTTCTAATGAATGAGCTCTCAAAAATGCTATGACTCGGGGAACTGACTGACTATGATGGACGACTAGAGTTAGAGGCAGTTAGAGGTTTCTACCATTTTATGCTGACTTCCCAGCAGCCAGCTTCACTGTGAGACTTGTAGGATATAAAATCAACTGCATACTTGGGCGGAAAAAAGAGCTGTTGTGTTTTTTTGTAAAGAGGAACATTCGGTTGGTCCTGACAGTGGTCTGGTAGAGATAGAAGACTGGGAGTTTGTGCATATGGCATTGAATGATAGGATAGATTCCAAATTCTGTCTGATTGCATGAACATTGAGATGCAAAGCAAAGATAGCTAAGCTACGCTGTGTCAAACAGATGTCAGAATGTGAGTCATCACTTCATCAAATGAAGTCCTCAAAATGCATCTGTGAATCATTCAGTGATGTGCAAAACTACACATTTTCTGTGGGTAATCTGAAAAAGTCAACTAATTGGACTTAAGGAAGTCCTGCATAATTAGGATGGTTTCAGATACACCTTACCCTAATCTAATAGGTATTACAGTCATCTCAATGATAAAAGTGTCCCAATTTAACTTTAATTACACACATATACACACACATACATACATACTGGTTTTCAACCCTGGTCCTGTAGACCCATCGCTCCGCACACCCACACACTACAAGATAATCAGGTCCAATTCTCCCTTTCTGATAATCCTAGGTGAAGTCCAGAATATCTTGATGAATCCACAGATTATTTTAACAGATTTTCCTGTGGTGTGATGTGTGTTAAGAGGGATTGAATCTGCTCGGAAGAATGCCGGGGTCGCACCAATCTCAAATTGTAAATATCCAACATGTAATATTTACAATCAGAAATACTGTTGTGTGGGGAAAACCCCAAGGACAAACGTGTACACACTCTGTAGATTGTCATGTGGAACGAAACGATATAATATCGGAAAGTGAGATGATGGAAGACTAAAGCATAAACTGCTAAACCGAGGTCCTGACTCTCTGTGGTCGTTAAAAATTTGTCAATTGGCCTCTGTCCATCATCATGGCCTCCTAATCATCCCCATGTATACTGATTGGCTTCATCACTGATTGGTCTCCTCTCCACCAATATGCCAGTGTGTGGTGGGCATTCTGACGCAGGTGGATGCTGCACATTGGTGGTGGTTGAGGAGAATCCCCCCTTCAATGTAAAGCGCTTCGAGTGCCAAGAAAAGCGCTATATAAATGTAATGAATTATTATTATAACATAACATTATCCCAATCTTTTTCTTTTTTTCTGCACATTTTCTGTAAAAAGAAGTCCAAACACTATTTTCGTCATTTCTTCTTTCCCGTCTTCCGCCATGTTTGTTTACTCCAAAGACTGTGAGAGATTTCGCAAGATTTCTCGTGTTCACAGTCAAGTTGTTAGTGAATGGAATCTGTAGTGTGTGGTGTGCTGTATTAGTCACATCTCAGCACTCCTCACACTATAGGAACAAAAATGTTACATCATATATGATTTTTTTTTTTTATCGTCATGTTTGTGGTATTATATGTCATGTTTTAAAAATCTTTTACTGGGGCCCAGCCTTTATCTGACACACTAATTTCAGTCTATTCTCTCACTTAAAGGGTAACTAAACCCTAAACCAACTTTGTTTAGTTAATGATCTGTAAGAATGGGGCTTTATTAGTGCTGTTCATTGATTCGAGTAACTTTTTTGACATTTGCGTATAAAGTGTTTTAATTCTACAATATATGGTGTAAAAACGTCTGAGTGCTGCCCTCTTAAGGTTGAACGGTGGCAACTGCAGTTGATTTTTCCTATTGGATGCTGCGGTGGCAGGTGACGTAAGCGGTGGCACGTGACGTAAGCAGGTTCCAGCTCACCACGCCCTCCCTTGGTACGAGCTCACCACGCCCTTGGATGAGCTAGCGTAGATTTATCTGTATTTAGTACAGTGGTAGGTGTAGTGTTGCTGGTTGCAACAGCACTGCTGGACTGCATAGCTTTCCAGCAGACTTGCTTCCAGATGATGCTTTTCCAACGCAATAGAGGTGGAAATGGGCTTCTCCACACAGCTCGCGCTGAAAAGCGACGCAGTGCCAACCGCTGCTCCTCCTGCGTGGACTCCACCACCGCAGCGGCGTCTTGATGTGAGTGATCTTATATATATCACAATTTATGGTTAGGCTAAAGTTAATCCTCTGGGGTCGACAAACGCGCCAGCGCATTTTGCTGAATTTTTTCACATAGCGGCAAAATATGAAAATGCCTATAGAGAGCACGCGCTATTGACATCAACTCGATAAAACTCATTAGATGCATGTACTTTACGTCGTCTTGCGACCCTGACCCTATCTCCGCTGGGCACTGCCCACTTTTCTAGCATTTTTCAAATATTGCCAGTGGGTGGAGTCAGGCTCTGACCAGGGGTTTAGTTACCCTTTAACGAGCTGATGAGCTGAATCAGATGTGTTAAATAAAGGAGACATACATAGTCCCTGAAAACCACTGCTGTAGATAGTAGATGTCACATCTAATCTCATTTCAAAACCAATATACATTTAAAGACAGAGATAAAAACTTTGACTTCTTGTTTCACAGACAGGAATTAGACCAACAGATGCTTGGGCTGATCATAGATCTGTCGAACATGCCAAGTGAGCCGCTCACCCCGTGTTTACTCAACCACAGCCTTTTTCTCAAAAGTATTTACATTTTGTGCACAAATGGAAATTCAGATATTGCGCTGAGGGGTAAACAGCCCCTGCTAGAGAAAAACACGTATGATTGAGCCCTTGTCTGATTTGATTACAGGTTTTATACATCAACTATAACAGGAAGACCAGTCAGTAGGTACAGATTGCTCACAAGTCTGTTGCTTCACAGAGCAAAAGCTGAGGAATCCTGCGTTGCAATTCATTCATTAGCATGCTAATTGCATCCATTCACAAATGAAAATACCCACAAAATTCCACTGCCTTGTCAGAGACAGAATGCACAAATCCATTAACTGCATCATTTGGTGACGTGCTGCCTCCTACATATCTCTTACGTGATCTGCTACACTACCACTCCCATCCACAATTATCTGAGTTTATTGCGGTATGATGTGGTAATATTTGCTAACAAATTGGCTCTGAAAAACTTGACAGAATATGATTAGTACTCGGTGTGAGTGTGGCTGGTGCTTCGCTGAACACCATCAAATTTCTGCTGACAAGCTAAGATTATGAAAGCATTTAAATGCTACTTTAATTTTGGGGCTTTATTCTTTGTTATTACTCAACTGTTTTCTTTGTGAGGGTAATATAAATTAACTTCATATATATATATATATATATATATATTAAAACTATATGAAATGAACTGTGGAGCAGCTATTTCTGGCACATTTTTAACACA
The DNA here is from genome assembly GCF_949319135.1 of Squalius cephalus. Lineage (NCBI taxonomy): Eukaryota > Metazoa > Chordata > Actinopteri > Cypriniformes > Leuciscidae > Squalius > Squalius cephalus. Next base: position 15,472,693 of record NC_137141.1, on the reverse strand, counting down.
AACCCTTCTCTTCAATTGGAGCAGTCCAAAAACCTCTCGGGTTACGACTGTAACACTTGTTCCTTGAGAAGGGAACGAGATGCTGCGTCGTATGACGACACTTTGGGGAACACCCTCATTATGAATGCGTCTGAAGCACGTGTGAAACTACTCCAATCGTGATTGGTGCTGCATCATGATGTAACAAGTGACGGCGATACGGAAGTTACAAAGGGACGCTGGCACACAACAGAGTTAGCTCTAGGTGTGGCAAAGGGACAAGGTTTCTTCAAGCATCTTGGAGACGTTCCCGCAGTTCTTCTGGATTTAGTCTGTCTCAGTTTTTTCTGTTTCTTCATGTAACCACAGACGGACTCGATGATGGTGAGATCAGATCATCCTGGCTGTTGTCAGATTCCTTGTGCATACAGAAGGAAAAGAACATCTTAATAATCTAAAGAACCCCTTTTCCACTATATAGAACCTTTTGTGCAATGGAAATGTTCCATGGATGTTAAATGTCTCTGACTGGACATCATCCGTTGACGGAGGAAAAGCGGAGTAAAGCCCTAGAACCTAGAAGCCCTAGCCCTAAGTTTTCCAAACTTCTACTAAAGAAAAATGGGGGGAAAATATATCATTGTAAACCTCAAAAGGGTTATCAGGCTTTAAATCCCTTTTTGGTTGTACTTGGAACCTGTATTTTTTAAGAGTATAGGTAATAACTGTTTTTCCACCATTGTGCTCTTAAAAGCATATTGGTAACCTGAATAATAGCTAACAGATAAATAACTCCACAGTGAGTGGAAAATACCAGTTTATGGTGTCCTCTGACCTCTGCAGAAAACTTGTACTATATACAGAGAGTAAATGGTTCAGGTGTTTACTTCAAATTAATTATGACAGGCAATGCAGTCCACAGGCGAAATGCGTAATGCATTCAAGTTGTAAAACATACTGCCCTCAGGCAAATGCAGTTTTCAAAGTCTTTGATTAGCAGGTAACTGATGAGACCACTTCTCTCTAACACTAGAAACACTTCTGTTGAAATGGAAAGGAAAGTAAATCAAAATAAATCTTTATTGTCAACACTTCGTTTGTTCTAATCAGAGGATTGGCCAGCCTGCAGAATTCAGCACTGAACAAAAACTCAGTTTTGAGCGGTGAGTGGATTCTATCTTAAATACATCTCATTGGCCATTGCGTTCAAGAAATTAACACATATGTCTGTGATTGGCTACATTGCTCAACACTGCAAACATGTTATAAATAGAAACTCGTTCTGGCCTGTAAATCATTTTTATTTAGTTTTAGTTATTCTTGTTGCTTTTGTGCAACATATGAATAACAATTTTTTTTTGTTTTTAGATGTTTTATTTTGAGATATTTCTATATTGCGGGAGTCCTGCAAATCGTTTTATTCTCCCGTAACCCGCACACATGAGTACCTTACCACCCGTGCCTGCACTCAGCCATCAGATCTAGTCCCGCGCCGCGCTCTGTTGCGTTGGGTCCCGCGGGAGTGCAGGTCTCTACATCCATCGACTGAACAGTGTTTTCTCGACACGTTTTCATGTTGTTGTTGCTCGATCAGCAACAACGTTGTCTGGGGTTGGGCAAAAGGAGTGAGGGATGGTGGGCAGTGCTCGGGGTGGGACTGAAGGCGGTGACTGAGTAGTTCTGACATCACATTTTTACGGAAGTCACAACGGCTTGTGAAAAGGCACAGCTACTTTATGCAGGCTGTGTGCATTTGTCTGTGGATTGACTGTTTTGAAACTTATATGGTAGTTACATAGCCCCTAGACCTGCTATCATGAAAAAAGCCAGGAAATTTCATTTTTGACAATATTGGACCTTTAAGACCTAAATATTCAATTATCTGCTTAAAACAAAATGCCTTAATTTGAGTAATTTGAACAATATTACCCAAAACAAATTACCCAAAACACTTAATAGCATGACATTTAAATATAAGTCACTACATTTTTAGATCATATTACTGTAAATCAATCACAAAACAGACTGCAACGTCAGAGAAAATAGCTTTTCTGACTTTCTCTCTGCTTCACTGGCCAGGGAGTTTTTGTACTGGAAAATAATTAAGGGAAAATTATGCTATAGGTCTATCCCTGGCTTACTGACAATGAACAATGGAAATGTGTAATACCTTGTAGCTCAGCAAGGAGCCAAAGAAAGTGTGTGTGCAGTGAAGTGTCCTGAAATTTGATCGAGCTGACATCAGCGGCATCACTAACATTGTTAATATTGCTAACGCACAATTCGGCTAGGCTTGAGAGCCCTTGAGCATCACTGACCTTGACCCTGCTGAACAGCCAGCTTCCAGCAGCAGATGACAATTTCCCCTGTACTCTGCGCCCAAGGGGTTTACCGGCTCCATTAAGCCGCCACATCTGTAACAAAGCTCTAATCACTTCAGTAGAGGTATCTAGTGGCATCCTGGACATGATTATAAGATCAGGAGCACTGAGAGATTGTAATCATTTAATCCTCTCAGAACACAGAGCTGCCTGATTTCTACAGCTCTCCAGTGTTTCCTATTATAGAATTCATTACCAGGAGGGGAGAAAACAATTTAGACCTGAAAACCTCAAAAAACAAGAAGTCTTCTTTATCATATCTGCTCCTAAAACAAGCATTTCTAAGGAACATAAGAGGAACTTCTGTGTATATTTGATGTATATATAAAAAATATATATGGGTTTGATTCTGAATTGGCATTGTGGAGAGTCCTGTCATCAAGTCATGCAGAAACAGATTGCAAGTGGAAGTTAGAGCATTGCATCTCTCTATGACTCACTGTGCCATCAACTCCCAATGACAGGGTGGAAACGAAGCCCTTTGCACTGAGAGCCATCTGCCCTTGTGTACAATGACACAATAGGGGAGCGAAGATCTGTGAAAAACACACAAACACTCCCTTTCTCTTTTAGCATCAGAAAAGTAGTGAACACAGAAGGAGTCAGGTCCTGGTGACCAAAATCTTATTAATTACTATTTTTTTTTAATATATCAAATATATTTTGCTTGAAATAAGATTGCTATAATTTTCATTTAAATTCTTGATACCAATTTCAATACCAGATTTCTTTACCAACTGTTTACGTTCACTTTAGACAATCAACTTTGTTTATGGTAATACCCTGCAAGCCCACCATTTTGACACATTTTAGTGTGTATTTGACTGCTTAAGCGCACACTCGAACCCCAAATTATACTTGTGTTGTCCATGTTCTGATCCATTTTGGAGAACACAAACGGAAAGTCACATTCTCTTTCACAGCTTAATGTGCTTTTAATAATTATTTTTTATATCAAGAATGTCCTGCAGTGGATCACATTCTGCACAAATCACGTTACGTGATTTGACTGATTTGGGCATTAAAGGAGAACTCCGGTCAATTTTAACATTGAGCTAATTTTTTTGTACATTTGGTTTAGTACCTATGATCACGCGCGTGAACTCGGCAATCGACTACTTTGGACTTCACCCGAAAACAGGATGTAAACACAGGTATTTGCGCTGGCTTAAATAACATCATTTTTATACATTTCTTTCACATCTACTGCAGTCAGATTCACTCGTGTTCACTCTGAAGGAATCACTCACATTTTCTGTGCACTTGTAATGACACATCAAGGATGTTAAGAGGCTAAAAGCAGGTTTAAATCTTGCCCCATTGAAGTCAACAGGGTGCAAATTTTAAAAATAGAATAACTCGGTGTAGGCAACACCGATTTTTGTCGTTGTTCTCTGTATTGACAGCACTCCAAATGTACAAAAAAATGAGCTCAATGTTAAAATTGACCGGAGTTCTCCTTTAAGTTTAGGCTTTTAAAGAGGGGCGAAAGTGCACCACTGTGAAGGAAAGAAACAGAACCTGCACAATAATCGTTTTTATCTTGACTAACCCAAAATAAAAAATCTAAACCGAAACCAAATATTGATTAAATCGCATGGCTTTAATGCAAATTGGATTATATCAGTGAGCTCATGTTTTACCTGACAAACTTTAATCCTTTTGACACAAGTGATGTTACGGACATTTACATTCATTCACTTATATTTTAAGAGAGAATGTTGTGAATAAAGGTATTATAGGATATTCAGCATGCAACAATGTAAGGGTGTTTTAGTATTTAAAGATTGTACAGTACATTCAGATATTGTTCCTGTAAAGATTTTAAGTTACATTAAATGTAACTTAACTTGTGTAAAGTTAACAAGTTCGAAACATCAGCTGTAACCACATGAAGTGAAATCCGCAGCTTTTCACAATTACTTGCGTTTACAAATTTGAAGACTGCTTATTGAATCAAATGCAAACATCATATTCTGTGACTAGGTATCACTTCATGGACAGGTTATAACCTACTATCCAAGTCTTGCCTTAAGAACAAATGGTGCTGAATTTACAAATTAAGTTATAAACTAACTAGTAGTTAAGGCCTTAGCATAACTCTAACTCTTCCTCCAAATTTAAGACCATACAAATGGCTGGTGCAACCCTACCCTAGAAAGCAGCGCTTACGTAGGCTCACTGTAACTTTGACCAGCCTGAAATTAGAGCCTAGTTGCCCCCAGCATCCAGTCAAAAATGGTTGAGAAGTGAGTGCAGGGTCTCGTGTCTGGGGGCAGGAGCCAATTGAGCCCCCATTGGCCATGTGCCACCACGATAGGGTATTCGCGGGACTCAAAGGGTACTGATGTTTTTAGACAGGCCCATCATCCTGTCACTCTCCTTAATGCGCCTACCACCACACATCAGCTTACACCAACATCGCTTTGGCAGTCAGCCCACACAGCACAGCACGAGAGGAATCCTGTCTCCACCCTCATGTTCAAAGAGATGTCTGAAGAGAAGCAGGCTCGGTTTCCGCTCAAAGACGAAAGACAGAAAGACAGTAAGAGAGAGACAGAGCACACCAGGTCTTTCCATCCCACTCCCCACCACAAAAAGCAAGGGAGGGAGCTAACTCAAATGTCAACCCCAACAAGGAGCATTTGTTACTGATTTACCTGAGATGGAATGGAGATAATTTAAGGGGGGAAAAACTGCTATTGTTTAGGTTACGTCCTGCTGGCTTTAAACATGTTGCATATGGTGATGCTCTCTTTCTGTGTCGCAGGCAATGCACAAAATATGCCAGTCAGGCAGACGCCATGAAAATGGAAAACGAGCTCATCCCTCCTCTGTGATAACCAGTGGCCCTGTTCAAGGCTCCCTCGCTGTATAATCTGTCTCTGATCTCCTGACTGAAGTCTGCCTGTTTGATAGGAAGGCCTGCGTGACCACTCCATCTCAACATGTGAGGAACCTGTGGAGGGCATAGGAAGAAAAAAAAACAACCGACATTCCTTGATGGCTCCTGCTTCAATTTTGATCTCAACAGCCTATATGATGAAAAATGGATTAGTCGAAGGGTGTTACGACATAAAAGTCCAATATGGATGAGGAAAAGATCCGAGGGACGGCCATGGTTTTGCTCCGGGTGTGTCAGGGCTTTCCACAGACACCGACACGCTCTGTGGCTGTCTGAGGGGGAACGGTTTGCTCTTAAGAGTGTCTCGCATCCTGAAGGTTACAAAATGTCTCTTTTACAGCCTCTAAGTAACAGAGATGTTTACCTCAGACAGGCAAAGGATCCCTTATCTTAAAGGCCACTGTAAATAGTACTGTGCTGAGGTGGATGAAATCCACTGCAAAAAAAACTTGACAGGAATAAATGATTCACCCTTTTCTTTCCTTGAAGGTAAAACTAGTCATAGCTGTAGGCGATGTATCAAACATCTGACATTTCACCTGTATTCATAGAAGTTATATAATTAATTATGGTTACATAATTTGTCACACATTTAAATGTCACAAAAAAACTGATACTAGCCTAAGTAATAATAAAAAAAAGAATAAAGAAACTAATTACAAACAATAGGACAAAAAACTACAATAGAGAAACTACAATAGAACAAAGACACAATTGCAGATACATACCTGAAAAAATTCAAGCACTAGAAATAAGAAAAAGGGCCTAATAGATAAATTGTGTCGCACTGCATATTCTTCACTGTGTAAATTAAATATACATTTATTCTTATTAAAGTTACAAAAGTAATTCAGACAAGAGCGGTGAGTGATTTTCTCTTTGCCTTTTGTTGTTTGATTAACATTAATGATACAGACGGCAGCAGGTTTATTAGGCAGCTGTCAATTTAAGACCGAATGCACTGACCTAATATACAGATACATATGCAGTTTCTTTCTCAACTGTTTACGTTCACTTAAAACTAGGGTTGGGAATCGTAATAAATTTTTCCAAACAGAGCCGATCAGCCCTATACGCACATCCGCAAATTACTCAAGGCCCTGTCTCCCCCCTCGTGTCAAAGTGTGTCAATCAAAGTTTACAACATCGATGAGAAAATTGAGCGGAACTATTCTTCTGGTCACGAAAAGACAGAAAAAAACTTTTGTTCTCTCCTCTCCAAGTTTGATGACAGCAAAGAATAGTAAAGTTAAGTAGATGCGCATCTCTCTCTAGTCTATCTGTCTGTCTGTCTAACCCAGCTGGGCAGTGCATCTTTTGGTCTGTCTGTGTCTTGTTTGCTAATGCAAGCCAAGTCCAGGTAGCCTGGTAATACCAAACTCTGCTACTTCGCTTTGCTTCGTAGACAGAGTCTGGAAGGGCAAAATTGAAAAGCATTTTCTTTTTCGTGGGGGGGCGCTTGTCTGAAGTTTAAAATCATTGGTTACCCGTAAGCCAATCACATAACGTTTGGTTATGACGTGTGTTATGCGCAGGCTAAGCCGCATCGAACTTCCACTGTAAACACATGTATGATGCGAAAACAAAACCATCGAGCGAAATACCGGAGTGAACATGGCTGTGAATGACTTTTGCAGATTATGTGAAGTAAATCTACGCATCCATGGTACAATCAGCGTCTACGTCACGGCTCTCAGCCCGCCCTCTGTTCGTTGATTGGCCGGCTGTTTTGAGGCCGGAGGAAAACGGGAAGATAGGTCGCTATCTCAGACTGAGTACAGAAGCGAACTGAAATTGAGCGGAAGTACGAAGTCTGACGTAGTCAGGCTAACTTCCAGGGCTGTGTTCTGTGACTCTGTGATGAATCGGCGCTCTAGCAGTTAATAAACAGAACTGCGTGCTTCTTGCGGAAGAATATTGTAGCCGGAGCTACTTCTTTCTGTTTATGTCTATGACGAGTCACGCAAGTACTAGGCTACTACGCAGCGGTGCCGACCTGACTGGTGTAAAGTAGTCCGAGTATAAACGCTTATTACAGGCTTACCGTAGTGATTCAGGATAAGACAAAAACACGGTTTGAAAAAAAAAGGCATTCATGATGTACTCGCTCATACAAATTTAGTAAATTCTGAACACAAAAAAAGTTACGGACTGCAGCTTTAACAGTCATCTTTATGAATGTTTTGAAGCATCAGATGTAATCGATACACTCGTTATTTGAAGCAACTTTCAAAAGGTGATTTACTATATTTTGGTTGCTAACTTGCTACCGTAGACATCAGTGTTTATACTTTGAACTATAAACTTATCTCAGTACTTCTGTGATCATTTGAATATTTGTAACACAGAAATATCGATACTATGTGGTTGAAAAGAATGTGAAAGTAAAGCTGTTTCATATATAGACAACTGCTGTCTCTGGGTCAGCGACATCACAAACAGGATTTGAATGTTCCGGTGTGAAGTTTTTGTCATTTAGGAATAAGATCGCGTGGGTGTTTGAATCGAGTTTGAGATCTTTTAAAGATTAATCGTGCAGCTCTAATTTACTGTCTTTATAATCTCTCTCTGCGTTGATATCTGACGCAAAACTTATGAGTAGCGCAAGGGCTTTTCAGTGCATTCATTATTATTTTAATATTCATGAGGTGAGACATCACTATTAAAGGATAAGCTCCCAGCACTTCGCCCACACATCGCACCAGAACCGTTTTCGGAACCGAAACCTAGGAATTTCACACGGTTCCGGTATTTTTCAAAAACACAAACGGTTCTGGATAAGAAACGATTCTCGGTTCCCAACCCTATTTAAAACATAAAGGACTGTGTTTATGAGGTACTCGCAAAGATGGGCATTTTGACACATAAGTGTGTGTATTTGACCATTAAAGCCCAATAAGGCATCAAAGAGAACTCAGTTCAGTACATACGGGCTGTATGAGCAGGGGCTTTAAGTGCACGTGTTTCAGATAGCGCACACATATACTGAAACGAGTTCTCTTTCACTGTTTATTGTGCTTGAACAGTCTAAACCCAGCAAACAACAAGGCCAAAAGGTTGCTATAACTTACGTTGTGTGGTGAAGGTTGTTACAGCGTTTACACAATGTTGACATTAAACCACCATTCAGGGCCATTGCTTAAGCTTGTGCCTAGGGTGTCTGGACAACCACTGGACGACATATGTAGGTTACTTGTCACTACCCTAAAGCGCGAATCAGCCTTTTAAATTTCAACCGCCGATTGGCCTCATTGTGTTGTCTCATTCTTCATCGAGCAAGGATACGTGAGTATTGCGTTTACCTCAGCTAAATAAGATACGTAATTATTCAAACACAACCCACAAATTCATTTTCTAATGTGACTAATGTAGCCTCGCTCGCACTGTTTAGTTTTTCATTTGATTTGTCTGCTATTTAGTCTCATTCGTTTCTTTGCTCCTCTGGATTTGTTAGTGTTTCCTGGACTGATTCCGGTGGGCTTTCGACTACGCTCCCCTGTCTGCCATGTAGCCTACAGAACCCGGTTTTGTTCATTAATGTTCTGATCTTTGCTTTTTATGTTTTATTTATTATACTTAAAAGAAATTTGTATTTTCGTTTATTACGTTTTTTTTCTTTTTTCACAAATGTATGACTTTTGGAAGTGGAATTTGATTTTCATATGCAGTTTTAATAAAGTTGAATTAACGTAACCTTCTGTCATTTTTACTCTTCAAAGTGTACACTTGCAGGTGTTGATTATAATTAGGCTAATTTACTGATAGTCCCATTAAATAATAATAAGGATAAACAATATTTAAAAAGAATATAATTGTCTAACATCTGACAAATTAAAAATAAACCTCAAAACATAAAATGCTAAATGGGGGATATCTATAGGCCTATATAGCATTAAATAAAATTAATTGTCAGAACGTCATCTCTCAGTTGCTGAATGTTGCTGGGAAATCCCTTGTTTTTTTAATCCGCAAGTCTTAAAAACGCAAGCTTTTGTTACCTATGATAGCACATCAATTGAATTATATCTAAATTAGGCTAATGATATATATTATTCAGTGGAAAAATTGTTTAATGTAATTTGAATAAACATTAGTATCTATCTCTTATCATTTTACTGTTGCACCATTTCACAAAACTAAGCAATAGGCTACTGGCAATAGACTAGTAATTTTTACCACAATTGAGGAGGTTTTAGGCGCTCCAAAACAACCTGTAATGGTAAAATCACTGTAAAGTACAGCCTTGAGTTGCTTATCACCTTATATGCATAACATTCACAACATTTCACATTCACAAGAAATCTTAATCTAAATCAAATGAAGTAAGGCTGGGCAGTATATCGAGTTTGTACGATATATCAATATCATGTTTATAAACAGGATGAGGCAATACCGTTCATATTGATATGCAGTCGTTTAATATTGAGCTTCCGCAGGGAAAGTGCATAACCCAAATTATCCTAAAAATAAGACATGCTTTATTAAAGGCCTCAAAATAACTCATAAGATATAGTTAACGTGTATATTTTAACACGGCTTACACCGTCAGGTGCTCTGACAGATACTTGCGCTGTTTAATGCGTTTGAGATGTGGTGTTTTCCTCAGTGCATAACTTTCAAATCAAAGGTAAATCTTCCATCTGTAAATGTTACAAAGTCATGCAAATATATCCATTTTGCTGTCAGGAGTGGCGAGCCTTATGCAAGTGAGTCTCCACTAAACTTCACAGACTTCACAGCGGCAAATGTCAGTATAACACATGTCAGCCACAAAAAAACAGAGATATGATTTGTTTTGTCCATATCACCCAGCCCTACCATGAAGGGATCATTTCCATCTTCTTTTACTGAAACATTGTGATTGTGCTGAGAGACGCATGCACATAAAGCCACTGCTCATAAAGCGTGTAAGTACTGAACTAAGTTCTTTTTGTCGCGTAATTTAAACGGTTAAATACAAATACTTGCGTGTCAAAACGCCCGTTTTTGCAAGTATCCTCGTAAACACAGTAATTTATGTCTTAAGTGAACATAAACAGTCTGAGAAAGAAAACGCATGTGTAACAGTATATTGGATCTGTGCATTTGGTCTTAAAGTGACAGCAACCAAATAAACCTGCTGTCTGCTGCTGTGTTGTCTGTTAATCAAACAGCAGAAAATCTCTCACTGCTCTTGAGTGAATCACTTTTGTAAGAATTTATGTATATTTAATTACACAGTGAAGTGTAAATTATGCAGTGACTGAGCAGTTTTTAATATATTTGATTACTTTATACAATTTATGTAGTATTTATTATTTTATTTTATTTTATTATTTATTTTCAGGTAGGTCCAATTAACGTGTGTATTTGTTTTATTGTAGTTTGTTGTTGCTTGTAATTAGTTTCTTTGTTCTTATTTTATCTCTGACTGTTTACTTGTCAGAGATAAAATAATTACAACTCTCAAAGCTTGAGAGTTGTAATTTTTTACTTAGGCTTGTATTATTATTATTTATTTATTATTTATTTATTTATTTTTGAAAATGGGAAGTTGTGTGTGGAATGATGAACCACAATGAAAGACGAGTTGCAGGGTGATGGCCGAGAGCGCTGTCTTTGAAAATCTGATGAGAAACATAATAATAATAAATGCATCTCTACCACAGTGAAGCATGGAGGAAGAGGTTTCATTGTGTGGAGAGCCTTTTAGCTGCTGGTATTGGTGAGCTACTTTACTGTGAAAAGTCATTTAATGCTTTGGAGTACAGGAGAAGAATGGCTTAAATTAAAAGTTGTTATCTGTGGAATGATCAGATGTTATTTTTCAACAAGACAAATTCTTCTGTCCAAATTGCAAAGATAACCAAAAAGTGACTTAAGAAGAAGTCCATCAGGCTCGTGTTTTGGTCTGATCAGAGTCCAGATTTGTTTGAGGAAATTAACATTGAGTGGAACAACACTGACTCTTCTTTGTGTAAAAAGCTGTCTGCAAGTTATGCAAGGCTTTTCCGTGCTAAGTTACTTTATCTACATTATTTGTGGAATTATTGCTAATTTTCTGACCAGTGATGTGTGATTAAAATGGGTAAGACCATTAAAAGCCCACTAAATATTATGCCATTTTTTTATTGCCACTTTTTTTTTTCTTTTTTTGTCCAGGAGTGTAATATATGTGTGATGTGTGTGTGTGTGTGTGTGTGTGTGTGTGTGTGTGTGTGTGTGTGTGTGTGTGTGTGTGTATACATATATATATATATATATATATATATATATTAGGGCTGTCAAAAGATTAATCGCGATTAATCTCATCCAAAATAAAAGTTTGTTTTTAATAATATATGTGTGTGTACTGTGTATAATTAAATTTGTATATATAAATACACACACATGCATGTATATATTTAAGAAAAATGTTATTTATATATAAAAAAAATGATATTTATATATAATATAAACTATATAAATATATATACAGTATATGTATGCAAATATTTCTTAAATATATACATGCATGTGTGTGTATTTATATATACAAAATAATTATACACAGTACACACACATATATTATGTAAACACAAACTTTTATTTTGGATGCAATTAATCGCGATTAATCTTTTGACAGCACTAATATATATATATATATATATATATATATATATATATATATATATATATTATATTTATATATATATATATATATATATATATATATATAAACACGTCCACTTCGAGCTCTAATATAAAATGAAGTATGTGAACATTGTGAATACTAAGTGCTCTCACCTCTGAAGGTGTACTTGCTTCTTTTTCTAGGATAAAAATACATTTTGCTGCGCTATGAAGGGCTATTTATACACGAAGGCCAAATGACTCCACGTACAAGCTACTGTTTTTGAACTGGTGAACTTGTTCTATTTCCTCTCTTCCTTTCTTCCTCAAGCGAGAAAACAAACTTCGGTTCCGTGCAACCTCTCTGGTGAAGGTAGTGAGTGAGCTGTGTGTACCAGGAGAGCACTAAACCCATTACAGCTGAGGACTCACATTGAAGTTGTGGTGCTGGAGGCGCACAGTTCCTGGTGTGTGGCTTGTAAACCAGTCCTCTCACTGAACCCTCTACAACTCACTTGCCTCCCCCTCCTGTTCACACACACACACACACACACACACACACACACACACACACACACACACACACACACACACACACACACACACCGTTTCCACTGGGACCCCTGTCTTTATTATCACAGCCCGGCAGCTTACTGTTTCCATGGCTCTGCAAGATGGATTAATCACACCATTTAATGTGTTTATTTCCCCCTGTCCAGGAGGCACAGGACTTGTGTGGAGGAGGTGGGCCTGTTATAACCAGCTATGTGCCGTCTTTAATTGGCGTGAGAGGGGACATGCCGCGCCGTGGCCCAGAGTGGGACGCACCCATAAAATGTGCACTGCATAAGGGCACCTGGGCCCCAAGGTACACTCTCTCATACACCTCCTCTTCTACTCCTAAATCTCATTCATTGATGTGCTAAATAAAAATCTCCCCAAAATAAGCACAGCAGTGGAATGTCATACCAATAAATGGCTGGAGGTCTGTTTCCAAGACAACAGCTAAGAATGCCCACAGAGCACATGCAATAGAGCTCACTATGAATAATTTCTACTTTGACTTCCTTTGAAGGCATTACAGTAAGGGCTACACCTTTATATGAGCTGGGGTACCCTTCAGAAACACTTAAACAAGTACATATGGATAAATAATATATAAAAAATAAACAAAGGAAGCACATAAAAAGCACATGTTGAAAATAAATCACATTTTATATATAAAGAAAGTGGTGCACGTTTGAACAAAACACGGCATCACATTGCTAGGGATGCTGCTATCAGGTTACTAGGGTGTTCTGGGTGGTGTCAAAGGAGCCCCCCCATGTCTCTCCTAAACAATTAACTGCCTAAACACAATTTGAATGATCAAACATAAGTGTGTCCATATCACATATGATCCATGAATAATTACGCATCTGAGTTTAATACTTAGGGTTGGGAAACAACACATAAAGGTGCGGACATATTAGGGTTGCGCAATTAAGCACAATTAACCCGAAATCGCGCTTAAAACTATTTGACTTAGTGCGATTATGAAATCGCAACGGCTGCGATTTTTTTTTTTATGCGCAGTATGTCAGTAAAGCATGGCTCTGTGATCAGTAGTAAATGCTGCTCCATCTGAAAGCACTGCGAGTTTGAGTTGCTTATAACGTGCATTTGAAAAAACAACCCGCGTAAAACATCTTTCCAAACATGAGAAACATTTAGGCTATGAATCTCATGTCCAACAAAAGACAACATTTAATAACGTGTTTTTACTCCAAACTTACTTCATAACGTCTGAAAACATCCTTCTGTGAGAAAAACACAGCCTTTGCCAAAGGTGCGGTTTAACGTGCGGTTTAATTTCGATTAATCGTGCCGCCCTAGGTTATATTGATCTGTGAATTTTTGTGCAGCAAAATCCATTCTCTTCAACAGGAATCCACGCAATCAAGAATTTCGCAATGGGATCAAGTTGGTATCACACAGATTCGCCAGTTAACCAAGAGAAAGCTTGAAATTGAACTTCTGTGTGAGCTGTGCTTCATACACACTAGTGACAAAGAACAGTGGACCTATTTTTTCCAGCAAAAATGCAGCCAAAATTTCCCTAATGTGACCACACCTTTAACTCCTTACAAACCCCAGTAAGCAAGCTAAAGACGATAGTAATAAGGAGGATCACTCTAGTAAAAAAAAAAAAATATATATATATATATATATATATATATATATATATATATATATATATATATATATATATATATTCCTGAAAGTTTCTGTAATGCAAGGACAAAGAAAAACACTTGGGAATAAATAAGATATGTTTCTATAAAACTATATGTACTATTTGGTTTTAATTTAATTTATTTTGTAGCAAAATAAAAATTTGGTAAATTCTATTTCTTTTTGAAAACCCCTGAGCCATCCCAAAATAAGTGTTTATTTAATTTTGAAATGTTCTTTTATCTATTTTTGTGAATTATTCACATACATTGATACAAATAATTGGATGGCTCTTATTTTTGTTTGCAGCTAGTTCACTGAACAAATATAAAAATCTTTTGTGTGACAGTAAACAGCACCGTCTCCAATAGGATGCCTGTTTTGAGTCTCTAATGTGCTCTGTGCTCTCAGGTCTGAACAACCCTGCTCTCTACTTCAGCTCACGTCTGAACAAGGTAATTATACCTGCAGGTGTCTGATAGCTTTATTCATGGGACAATCCTTCCAGTTATCCTCTTTGATCAGTGGGAGAAAAGCACTTTTGGGCTGTCATCTTCATCTCCAAAGCATACGCTTGCCGACGAGGAGAGAGACATCACTGTGGCAGCTCAGGGGGCCGAGTATAATCTGAATCTGACTGGAGGCTTTTAGAGAGAAACAGGAAGTACCTAAACTCAGATGTCACCAAACAATCTCTCCCTGGTAGAAAACTTGGGTGGCATGTAGAACCTAAAAATCATATCTTTAATTTACTGACATCAATCTATTCTTGAGTTAGTCATGTTGACCCAGCGAACAGAGATATGATCAAAGTCATTTTTCTATCCAAATATGTCCTAAATCAGTCTGTGGGCTGACTGTAACAAGAGTTGAAACCATTTTTTACTCATGTAATGTAGGAAAGACCCACTCAATTATTATCAGGCAGAGAGTCAATCATCTCTTTTTCGCAAGAGACACCACAGCCAAAATTGGAAGTGATGCAATTCTGGACACAAAACACCCATTCGACCCATGATTGTCATATATCTATATTGCAGTGCAGCTGTCCCTGACCAACGTCCCAGAGATGTTTTTGCCAAAACAACAAACAAGCATTATCTGGAGTAAGTCTTCATCGACTCCACTGACAGACACAAATAGAATCCACAGCTTTGCTTTTCAATCTCTACAGTAAGTCAGACAAGACTTACGTAATGTGTGTCACACAAACATGCTGCCTCAAATCCCGGCTGCAAAAACTTTAATGGCCTGCGCCTTTGAAGACAGACCTTCCATGCGGTGGTTGTTTAATAATAAAAACATGACAGTGGAAAGGCTGTGGAGAAACAGAGCAAGAGACGATCCCACTATTCCCATGAGCCTCAGTTTAGAATCTCTGACAGCCAATCACAAGGCTCACAGCTTAGGGCATAGACATGCTTCTAGTTCTCTAAACTAACAGGCTGTTTGAGTGAACAGGCTACAGCTACATTCTACAGGACAGTGAATTCATGTCTCAGAAACCAAGCATAAGTTGATCTGTGTCCTCTGATCAGTAGTCAGCAGTCCATGTGATCCTCAGTGCATTATAGGTAGCTCTGCATTGAACAGTCAGAAGAAGACAATATGCAAACCTCCTGTGGAGATCAAAGGTACTCTTTTGCTCTTATGAAGATTGATTTTAAAGTACTTTCTGTTGGATAAGCACAAGTAACAGGATCAAGATGACCACTGAATTAAATATAGTGATGCAAGTTGTTATGTAACAGAAATAGCACCGATCTATATTGCGACATACAACCGAGTGAAAGGGATTATCGGAAAAAACAGTAAGAAAGGGCGGAGTTTAAGCTACACTATACTGCCAAAAGTATTGGAAGTATTCCAATCACTTCCATGGCCACTGCTTCTACAAACATTTGTGAAAGAATGGGTCGCTCTCAGGAGCTCAGTGAATTCAAGCGTGGTACTTGTGCAATAAATCCATTCGTGAAATTTCCTCACTACTAAATATTCCACGGTCAACTGTTAGTGGTATTATAACAAAGTGGAAGCAATTGGGAACGACAGCAACTCAGCCACGAAGTGGTAGGCCATGTAAAATCCCAGAGCGGGGTCAGCGCATGCTGAGGCGCACAGTGCCTGCAGAGAGGCACACTTCCTGCAGAGTCAATAGCTACAGACCTCCAAACTTCGTGTTGTCTTGAGACTGGCTCAACAGTGTGTAGAGAGCTTCATGGAATGGGTTTCCATGGCCGAGCAGCTCCATCCAAGCCTTACATCACCAAGTACAATGCAAAGCGTCGAATTGTATGGTGTAAAGCACGCCGCCACTGGACTCTAGAGCAGTGGAGACGTGTTCTCTGGAATGACGAACCACGCTTCTCTGTCTGGCAAATAGAATAGTACTTGCCTGGCTACATTTTGCCTAGTGTAAAGTTTAGTGGAGGAGGGATTATGATGTGGGGTTGTTTTTTAGGGGTTACCCCTTAGCTCCAATGAAAGGAATACCGCCGTGACTTTTAAGGGATAGGTCAGTGTGGCGAACAGGACGAGGCCGAGGGCCGTGAGAGAGCGGCGCGAGGCCGGTGGCGTGATTAATGATGAGCGACACCTGCGCGACGCACAGGTCTCGTATCTCTCATGGAGGAGCAGAAGCATAAAGGAGGAGCGACGACAGTGGAGATCGAGAGAGGCCAGGCCTGGATTTTATTTGATGTTTATGTTTTATTTGATGTGACAGCAGTCATCCGTGAGGGGCTGCTGTCTTTTACTTTCGTTTTGTATTTGTTTTGTTTTGGTATTAAAAGTTTGTTGAATGTTCGCCGGTTCCCGCCTCCTTCCCATAACAACGAACCTCGTTACACTCAGGCTAAAATGAAAATTCTGTCATTATTTACTCATCCTCCTGTCATTTCAAACCTGTATGACTGAATTTCTTCTGTGGAAAACAAATGAAAATATTTTGAAGAACATTGCGGTCCAAACCACGCTGGACCCCATTGACTTTCATTGTAGAGTATGGACAAATGTATTTATTTTTTATTTTCTACTTTTGCGTCACACAGAATAAAGAAAGCCATGCATGTTTGGAATGACATGACGGTCAGTAAATAATAGATTTTGGGTGAAATATCCTTTTAAGCTTGAAGAAACAAAAAAATGTCTTCTTTCTTATTTATACCAGAACTTAATGTAGGTTCTTCTTTTAGAAGGCTGCTCGATTTGGAGAGGCCGTTCTTATATGCTTACTGCCTCTAGACTCCCAATAGTTCAAAGAAACGATTCATTCAAATAAGAATAATGGACCATATCAACTGAAGCCTATACTCATGCCTCTATTAAACATAATGAGATCTAAGACATCTGAGAGAAGTTCGAGGAAACTCCTCCACTTGATAATGACAGAACTAAACACAGTGGGAGGAAAGGAAATGTAAGATAGAATAAGCCCTAAACAAAGAGATCTTATAGTTATATTATAGAAATATGCCTGTTTTCTCTAACTGAAAAAAGACCTACTTGGCATTCACTTTAAGAGCTTTTGAGGCAGCCCTTCACTCTAAGTGCCGATACAAATACAGATACAAAATAAAAGTGCCTTGCCTTGCCTTGCCTTGCCTAAGTGCCGATAAAAAAAAAATTATTCCAACATAGCATTTACTTTTACAATAATAGCTCCTTCAAAAAAACAAACAAAAACAAAAAAAACATGGTAAACATAATTTTAATAAAAAAAAAAAAAAGCTCTTTTAAGATCACTTTAAACCAGCCAAGTCTAATGTGGGAATGCTTTAATAATGTAGTGGAGGATTTATAGTTGGTTTGTATAGTGTTGGTTTTTTTGAAGATGTTTATCTTCATTATCTTTTTAAGTCCATTTGCGAATCACAACAATTCCGCAGAATCCGATGCAGCAATGTATCATCACTCTGACAATATGTGAATGCATCATGATGGCTTAATTCTATTACATAATTCTATATTAAAACAAGCCCTGTTGTCTTTGACGTACAACATATTGGAGAACCAACAGTTTTAAGCCTGCAGTGAACTTCATAAATGATGCCTATAAAGAGAAATGTTGTCCAGTGCAATAATATGATTGCCAACATAGTTGGCTGCTGCTTTCCCTGATATTTTCTAAAGAACAGCTCTGTTGCCTCTACCCACGTTGTTTCACAGAGTAAGCTATTCATTACACCAGAGCAGGGGTCTTCAACAAGGGGGTCCATGGTAGAACTGCAAGGACTCCGCCAATTATTGTTTGATGTCATTTTTTTGTGAGAGAAGTTTAAAAAACAAAGAACATTCCGGGCTCAAAAAGAGTGTTTCTTCATACATACAGTATGTATGTGTAAATGTGTATGTGTGTATTAAATACTTTAATGTGTATTTTATATATATAGTATATATATAAAATACACATTAAAGTATTTAAATTGTATATATACACTGATGCAAGCATTATAAAGTCTATAAAGATGATACTGTTGATATTGTAGATCACTCTTAAATGCAAACATTTTATACCACATATAAAGGGGTCCCTGTCCCATCTTTCTATTGGCATTTTAGGTGACCAGTGCCCTTCTGAAAGCAGTTCTGAAATGGCCGTCTGTGTATAAGAGAAAAGATTGTGTCTGATAAGACAGAAACAACATAACATGAGTAGAGCACAACATAAAAGGAACATGAACAGGGGTTATATAAGGTCCTTATGGGAGGAGAATGCGGGACCAACACAAGTGCTGCAGTGAGCTTCCTTCCATCCCTGCAATCCCATTCCATCAGCATCAAACACACAGTAAATGGCCAGAATTTTTCTTTAACGCCCCTGGCTCAGAATGGCTCGGAGCTTGGGCACTTCCTGTATCCTCTCATCCTAGATGCTTGTCCTGTGGCTTCAACTCAATTCAACATCTTGATTTAGTCCCAAGAGAAGCATAAGCATCGTTAAAGAGCAGCTTACATTGTTGAGACCAAATGGACTCCCACTGCTTCCGATATTATAGGAATATTGACAGGCAAAATTGCCACAGAAGTATTCTCTAGCAAAAATCACACCATTCAAAGTAAGAAAACGTGATAAAGTGTCACTAAATAAAGAGCAGAGACAACATCAATCAGGGTAAAGGCCAGGGCTTCAGTGACCTTGTGTTTGTATCAGGAAATAAACCTCGATAGATTGTATGATTTGAGCTGGGTTGGAACGTACCCTCGATAGAAGAGAGATCATTTTCTTTGATAGCCTTAATTAATTCATTGATTTATTCAGCTCTCCAGAAGCTCCTTAAATCACTCCGCAGATTATGATCTCACCGGTACATATTAAACGCGTGAAATTTAGCGTCTTATGTGCAGTAACAGATATGCCTGCAGGTGGAAATTAAATGAATAACATTCAAAAGCAAATTAAACACAGAAAGGTGCCATTGAAAAAGAGAGAGAAAAAAGTCACGCTTGTTTGCCTCTGACTAAAGTTAAGTTTTTAAAGCGATTTTTGCCATGCATGCTTATCGTTCATCTTCGGGGAGCGCCACCAATGTTGCCTCACTCCTGGAACAACGCCTCTTGCTCTCTCAGACGTTCTGACGGATGTATCAAGCCATCTTTATTAGCCTAGACCCCGGGAGAGAGAGTTGTGGGCACAGCCCAGCAGCGTATTGCTATCTCTCTCAGACAGCAGACCATGGCCCCCTCCGTGGCCCTATTTAAAAGGCACTTATATTTTCGCTTCAAGGAACGCAGTTTTCCACTATGGCAGGAGATCCTTGATAGCCGCACACACGCCCAAACAGAAAAAAAGTAGGAGGGGAAAAAAGAGGGGAAAAAAAACTTCCTCATTAGAATTCAAACAAGGTGGATGATTGCCAGTGGAGACTAATGTAATTGTCATGGCAACTACACAATGTACAAAGATCCCAATGGAATTACTCTGATTTTACCCTTCCCCCTTTCCATAAAAGCCATTGGTTTAAAAAGAAGTCGAAGACATTTCGGGTTTGGAAATCTCAGATGGAACTGACAAGCTCTAAATAATTTCACAACCGATGGCACAACTGGGAGAAAAAACAAAACCATCAGGTTACAGACAAAAATCATTTATATATGGCTGTCAAATTGAAATTATATAGTGAAACGGTATGTATACAAAAATTAAATGGGCTAAAAGAGCACGTCTTTAAGGCAGACACTGAACAATACAAAAAGAAATGGATTTTCTGCATTTACACAGGGTGTGTGTTTAGCCTCCCTCTGCAAGTGAAGCCAGCCAGACAGATGCAGAGGCTGGAGGAACAGCCACAAGCAGAGGGCACCACTCTCCTCACCCATTCGCCCACTCTAAGGGGAACCAATGTGATTACTGCATTACCCTCTGGCAACCCTGCCTGAATTCGGAGTCTGCCTTTAACCAGCTCGCTTGCCTAAAGACTGAGAAACAGAGAGAAAGGGAACAAGAAAGAGCGGATAAAGGGTCAACAAAGGAAAATCTCAAATAAAAAGATTAATCTAAGCATTTTTTTGTCTCGCTCCTAATCGTCATTCTGCATCTGTGAATGGGTGATGAAGTTCTCGGGAAAATAAGGCAAGCCCTGGTGCAGGCTTTGCCCTTTTCCGCAATTTATTATTTCTATGAGACGACGAAAAGAAGGGGGAAAAACAAGAGACGGTGGAAATTAGCTAAAATTAGATTAATCAATTCCACCTCCCACAAAATTAGGTCCATTGCACTGTCAAACAGTCATGAGAGAGAGTGTGAAGGAATAATGTTTTTTTTTTCCCCAAAAGCCACTCTTCAGCTCAACATTAGCAGCTTTCTGAGTGTCCAGTACAGAGCTGAATCGACTGTGTTATTGTGCCTTCATTAAGCTTATTGTGTCAGCAAGAAGAGGGGAAAAAAGGGCTATTTTAAGGGATTTATGCACTCTGTGCTTCCATGGGCGGGCAGTGAAACTCCAGGCCAGCAATTCCTCCTTTCAGAGCACTACAAAGGAAATGTAATTACCTTGATATGGTGGCAAAGGGAAAGGGCAAACTCTCAATATGCAGTAAATGCACTCACGCTGAGACCAGGCAGGGCTAATTTGCTACTGATCTGTAGGAGTTTTTCCTCATTTCTATCCCCACCACCCATTTCTCTCTCTCTTCGCCACTCTCTGGGAAAAAATTGCATGAAGGAGCCGTGACCTCATACCAGGCTACATGATCTCCTCAGCTCTGAAAACGCCTAAACAGGACAGCATTAGCATGCAACATGCATATCTAAAAACAGAGGTAAAATCGTTTTTTCCTCTTTTTTTTTGAGAGAGAGAGAGAGATACTCACCATAACCTCTTGCTTGGCCTTAGGCATTCACATTGTAGGGTAATTTGCATGAATATTTTTTAAAGGCACATAAAAAGCACTCAATGGTTAATAAGACGAAACTCCTAGAGAAGTTTAATTTAAGAATGCTAATTAATTCACTTTTTCATTAGCCTCCATTTCAGATTAGGGAGGCTCTGAAGACAGAAGCAGAGAACACAAGGTTTTTGGAGAGTACGAGTAAACCGCCACTCATCTCTGCAACTGAGTGAGAGAGATGCAATTACATTTTTCATTGATAAGGGCAAGTGGTTTTATTATTCCACAGGCTTTTCTCTTTGTTTAACTCAATTTCAAAGTAAAACTTTTATAACACATTTGTAATAAAATGTCACCATTATTGTTTTGATACAGTAGGGCTGTGTAAAAACAGTGCTTTTCAACAATGTGACTGTGTCTGATTAATTAACAATTAATTGACAAGACGTTTTTTTGTTGTTGTTAAAATCAAAAACATACAGAGCAACCGATAATAATTCTCTAAATAAATTACAAGCTGGTTCTGAGACAGTGGCAGATCCTCAAACATGTGTGCAAGAAGCTTGCTGGAGGCGAATAAACCAAAAGATTTCTGTTTTAGCAAACAACATAACATTTAGCACCTGACTGCTCCAAGTGCTCAATTCTCTGACTTCAGTTTGTCCTGTATAGTCGAAGAAAGAGGAAGATACTGTATATGCAAAGTGATCAAGTTTAATGGATGTAGTATAATTCAGTCGACAAATGCACATAAAAGCTCCACTAAAAGAGAATGAAAGGATGTATGGTGCAAAATGGGCTTTTACTTTGGACTTATTAGTAAGGACAATTCTGTAAAGCTGGGATGTCAGAGAGGAGAACAATAAGAAACCTGAGATTCCTCACCGAGTGAGAGAACGAGAGCAATGTGGAGGGGGAGGAGGATAAAGTGAATAAGAGGGAAAAAACGCTGCATTCTTGTAACTCAAGAACTGTAAGAATGTGTGTGCAGCAGGTATTTATGGAAAGGTGATGGCAGATAGTTGCTCTAGAAACGGCGACAACAAAAGAGAAAAGCAGAGAGTAGCGGAAGAAGGGAGGAAAAAAAAGAAAAACAACTGCAGGCAGCGCTCAAGGTGTGATGGCACCAGCTCTGCGTACCACGTCACCATGGCAACAAGGGGAGAAATGGCGGTGTTAACATTCATTCAGAGAGGCAGCACGTGTCCATCAATCTCTAGCACATAAAGAGGCAACAGCACGTCTGCTAATAGTGTGAAGCCTGCAGGGCGCTCCATTGTTCTGCTATAATTATGCCAAAAAGGACAGGAAAAGGGTGTTGCTCTTTTCTTCACAAAGGGGTCGCAACACAAACAGATTCAAAACAGAGGCTTCAGTTCATCTCAAGGTATAAAAGAAGAGCAAACCTGACAACACGCACACACACATTGCGGGCACACGGGGCACCCTGTGCACTCTTTTGAAAGAGACACCAAAGGCGGACAATCCTGCTTATCACTTTGTTGTGATAATCTTTTCTAAACACAGCCCTGGGTGTGCAGATAAACTCCAAACACAGCATTCAAGGTGAGCTCTCTCTCTCTCTCATTCTCTCTCTCTTCCTTCACTTCTTCCTTGGTATTCCATTTTTTTCCATTTGGTCCGTTTGCTGCCACACTCTGTCAGCAGTGGCAGGATGACGGGGCGGAGGAGAACCGTAGGAAGTGGAGAGAGGAAAACAAGATGGCACAGCGGCGTGAAGGTTATGACTTTGAACGTGCTCTAGCTGGGGACCGGAGCGCACACACACTGACACGCAAAGACACAAATACACACACGGAGTGCTCTGAGTGTTCCTGTTTGTTCCAGGTGCTTCTCTACTCTTGCTCAAGTCAAACATCTACATGGCTTTACATGGCGGGAGACACGGATCAACTGGTGAAGGTCAACACCTGAGAGGGTGGAAGGGAATCACCAGCAATTGGCTTAGCCCAACAGAGCTAAAATGAGTAGTCGGCATTAACTGACTGAATTTGTTAATTTTCCTGTTTTTGTTGTTAAACAGTTGATCGACCTTGTTATTTTTAACTAAAATTATTTACAATAATCATCGTTAATGGAAATAAAATGTAAATATTTGTGAACACTAATAAAAATGACAAAAGCACATAACAAAATGACTAAACCCTAAACTAAAATTAAAATGAAAACTAAAAAGATAATAAAAAAATAATACAATGTGATCTCATTAGTATTCATATGTATTTTTACGCAAAGTGGTTCTACGACATGTACTTTTACTTGAGTTTCAATAGACACTGAAACATACGATATTAACCTATTGACAGCACTATAACGTAAATTATTTTATTCACTAAACATAAAACCAAAAAATACTCCAAAAACGCAACATAAACTCACAAAAGCAATCAATTTTATTTGTGTGCTGTAATCCAAATCTTTAGAATGTATACAGTTGTGGGGAACAGACTCAAATTCGAAGCATTTCGATCTCCCCCTGGTGGCTTGCTGCAGTGTAGGCGATAAACCCCGCCCTCTGCATGTAATAGAATGGGACTAAAAAATCCAATTATACTTCAAATAATTTTTTTTCCAAAGATCGTTTCTGACATTTTAGGTAGTTCTTATCACACAGGCATGTTCAAGTGTTAATTCATTTTTCCAATTAGTTTGGTTTTGTTATTTATTTAATACTATAAAAACGGGATGTGACGTCATGATAAAAAATAAATCAAACCCTTCTGTGTGTATCTATGTAAACTATGAGTGAAGAGCATCAAAGGTTTCTATTTACAACGTGTTTTTGAAGTGTTGATCATTGTAGCCAATGTTGAGCAATGGCCAATCCAAGGTGTTTAAGTTAGTCAGAATAGGGTAATGAGAAAATATAGAGTAATGGATCGATCTTGGGATTTTAAGAATATAGAGATCGTTCAAATGAAGATGTGATTAATCGAATAGCCGATTAATATCAGATCATTATATTAGCTGATTATCAAACTAATCATTAGCTACAGCCCTAATGCCGACTGAGAAGTCACTGGATACAAATTCTAAAGTGTCTAAAGTCATGCTACATGCTTTCTTGTGGCATAAGCCCTTAGCGCTTCGGTTCTGACACAACTGCGACATTTAATTAAAAACAAATGCCACAGTGCCTCCTGAAGTCATAAGTCACTCTGCCAATGCTGTGTTGGCATGTCATCGCAATCATAGCAACACAATGACTCACTGAGGTTCTGAGGTTATCAGCTACTAGTACGTCAGCTGAGCTTAAGGTCAGAAGGACACAGTATCTACACTGTCAGTGATCAGGGCTTCTGCAGTGTGAGAGGGTGTTCGTATATATTAACTGACCTTGCAGGACAACTGGCCTGCTCTCAACAGTAGCTGCAACTTGCAGCAGTGGCCAACCGCAGAGGATGAGTCACATCAAACAAAGAACTAAATCTGTCCAAAAAAACAAAACAAATGTGCACATATGCGCACAAGGAGACATGTGTCGCATCTCTTTTTGAGCCCTCAAACACAGGATGAAAGAGATTAATTGCCCCCGTCTCAGAACTGCATACGGTATCCACATCACCTCTTCAAAAGGATAAGAAACGGAGAAGAGAGACTCAGCTGAGGGCTGATAATAATGTGTCACTATAACTGCAAACGCAGGGACAAGCTGAAACCTCTAGATACATCATAGTACGAAAGTAATACGGAGATCTTAGTGGGAGATTGTCGAATGTCATATTGGCTTTGGGATCTGGCGATAGCTCTGGGTCTAGTGATAACTGTTTGAAATGAGTGTGAACGCACAGCGCACGAAGGCTCGGAATCCCACCTGTTCAGAGCATTTTTGAGCGAGACAGAGAGGATGAGATGTACAGAGACACGAGGAGCAGCCATGGGGCCTGAATGGAGGTGGAAAGGGGCTGAGAAACTCCACAGGGAGCATGGCACTGTTCTCACCCTAATGAGCAGCCAGATCTCAAACAGCAAGCCTCCAAAATTTCCAGACCTGTTCTACTCTCACATGGGACTGTATCAAACACTTTCACTCACACTGGAGGAGTTCGAATAACAAAGTGCCGGCCAAACGCAGAGCTTGTTGCCGTGGTTGAGGTGGGAGGCCTGCTCTGAGCGATGGGCACAAAAATCACTTTCTGACTCAACACATTCAAAGCGTAATTACATCCAGCTGCCTTTCTAATCTACTTTGGAAAGGGAAATCAAGGAGAAGGATGATGGAAAGATGAGAGATTGAGAGGAAGATCAGATAACCCACTGCATCATGCATTTACAGAGAGGCCGGGGGCCCAAACTCTTACCGGAAAGCCTCCAGCACGGTTCTCTCTGGCAGACGAGGGGCAACTCGCTTGAAGGCACTTCTGAAGTCATCCATCTTTAAGAAGCCACGACCTGAAGACAGTACAAACCCAGAGCAAGAGTTAACAAAACTAATACTTTAAAACATCAAAAAGTCCTTTACTGCCAGGCCGGATGTGTTATTAGAATGCCACATTCGCATAAGATCAGGCAAAGAAAATGAGATAAGCACACCTGAGAGCACGCTCTCATTATTTTCTCTTATCTTAAGGAATAAAATCAGCTTTCTCTGCTCATTCCACCCCATAAAAGGATGGTGGCTAAAGCTGAAAGTATACTTCCCTTGTCCGCATTCTGATCTGGCTCACAGACTGTCTGCCTGATGAAATTTTCATGATCAGTAAATCCACTGATATTTGTGCACACCGGCCACGTGCAGACCCGTTTTTTTGTGCCCATGTGGGCTTGTGTGCAGACAACAGCGCATTTTTGTGCGAGTGATTTGTGTGCTTGAAATGAACTGTTCATTAGAACGCGTCCACGCTCAGTCAAAAGAGCATTCTTTGAAAGACTTGCTGTGTGCAATACGGAGCAGAACGTGAAAAACAAAGTATACCTGAGGTTTAAAGTGTCACGAAACCCTCCTGTTTTAGCCTGGTTGTTTACACCTCAGCTTTGAAAAAGACTCAAAAAAGGGGTGTGTAAAGCTGCGGAAAAGTGGGAGTGTAATTATTGAAATATGAGCAGAAAAAAAAGAAGAAGAAAAAACAACAACAGAGTTGGGGGAATAAAGAATAAAGGCTTTTTTGCCCATTCTTCTTTGATTTTTTGGTGTATCAGAATAGTCCATCGTGTCATTGTGTTCATGATCAGATGTACCGCTGTGTCAGTGTCTGTATTAAGACATGATGAAATATGTGTACATACACGGTGCTGCTCATGTTTGGAACAGGAGAGTATGTTAAATATGTCCGTAAAAACTTGAAACACACTTGCTCTGGTCCGGTAATGAACTGTATTCCGCATTTTTTAGTGTTGTTAAACTCATTGTGGCGTTCTGCGCAGAAACCACTCTCATGCGCATTCTTACGCTCTTATGCGCATGTTGTTACAAATTAAACATTGTTACAGTCATTTTCTATGTGTTGATATAGTCAAACTCCAGTTCTGACCTCATCGGGGGAAAATGCAATGTTACAGCGCTGAGCCGGTCTTGTCACATTTGACTTCTCAGCTGTAATGCGATCTCATGCGTAATACAGCACAGTGATTGGATTAAATGAGTCTATTTTCATGAATAATATGGATAAACTAATGACATAAAAGTGTACTTTCCAGCCAAGGGAGCCAATCACAAATTTTTCGTGACGTTGGTTCAGCTTTGCTTTTTACCAGAACCAGAAGAACGAAATAGCTCAGAAAAACGAAAAAATAACAACTTTTCCCGTAATAATAAACGTAATGAGAGCTATTGTTGTTTTCATTGACGTGCAACCTGTACACAGTCAAACCAAAAATTATTAAGACACCAGATACATTTTTTATATTTTTTTACTAGTGGGTGCAGGACACTATAGTTCATTTATGTAAGTGAGGATAGCAAAATAAAGTAAACTGTGACATATTATACCCAAAAAGTCTTCATACAGTGGACTACCAGTTAAATTTATAAAAATTTGGGTCCAAAAATTTTCAGACACTTTGACCTGACCATGTTTTACTTAAGTTGTTTTCTTTAATTGCTAATGCGACCTTTTTACATCATATACTGAACAAAATTAAGCATAGCTTGGTAATTGGTTGACCTAAATTGGTATTATCTAATTGTTGTACTTAAATTTAACAGCTGAAAGCTGACAGCTATTCAACCTAGTTCATTTGTGAGACAGTCTAACAGAAAGATGGCCAAAACCAGTGAAATATAAACTGATTTGATAACTCTGAGTTCTTGTCATATTTTATTACCATTTTCTATATAGAAAATCAACTATAGCGAATAAATTGTGATAAATAAATAAATGTGAGAAATGTTGAAGGTGTCTGAATAAATTTTGGTTTGACTATCTGTTAACATAAAAAAAAAATGTGTTTTAGGGTTTCATGACCCTTTAAGTCCACTTGCAGCTTTTTGACTGAGATTGTGAAAGCAAGGAGTAAGACCAGCTGAGATCTCAGAGTGTCTACATGAGCCTCTTTCAAAAAAGCTCAGAGGAACAGCTTGTTTTGCCTTCTTCTCTGCGACTGGCACGCAGGACTTTGATTTGCAGGAAATGGCTCCCCTGAGGAAGTTTAGAGCGCGCACATCCAAAGTCAGAGCTGAGAGTGGAATCTGTTTAGCGTGTCTGCTGAATTGATGAGAGGCACAGCGGCTGGGGGGGGGGGGGAGCACTGTGACATTCATGTCAACACGCCAGACCAAGCAACACCAGCTCACCAACCGTAACCAAACACTGCCCTCCACAGCCATGACATAGGGACGAGTCACACACCTGCGGAAGCCACAGGACCTGTTCAAAACTCGAAAGTTACACATCTCGTCTGTAAATAGATTTGAAGTGTTAAAAAGGTGTATAATGGCAAGATTTATTTGCTGAATGCAGAAGAAATCAAATGTTTTGACGACAAAGCATGAGCAGCAATCGGCAGGGAGCATGGCTCACTTTCACACCGGGTGAGAACGGGAGAGTTTCCAACTGCACCAAGCATGCTCTATCACCGGGCAGGCTGCCACTTCAGCTCTGAATGGGAGCGACGCACTTCAGCGCGCTTTAGCTTCCAACGCATCCCCATTGAAGATGAGGATGGGGGTGACGGCGCAGATGAAACAGTCAAACATCTCATCCAGAGCAAACTGTTCAGCCGCAGTTAGGAGAGGACTTGCCTCTGTTGGCAGGCTGACAGGAACATCAGGCAGAGAAAGCCAGGACAGAGGGTTTAAGCTTAGCTGGCAGAGCAACAAAGACAATCAATCTGGGAACTGCTGAAATTATTAAGACACTTTGCTAGCATGTAAGCTCTGCTGGAGAGCACCTGCCTGACAGTTGTCCTTCAGGTCTCCAGCTGTGCATGTTCATTCACAACTGTTCAAAGAGAAGCCAATTGGATTTAAAAAAAAAAAGATCCCAATCTGATACAAAGTGCATTTCAAAGCACTATCATTTGTCAGTGCTGATATACACAGTTAAGACCAGAATCACAATAAGTTGGGTTAGTTAAGAATAAGTTAGAATCAGTATTCCAATCTTGGTTCTAAAATTAGCTAATTTTCAGGTTGCTCTGAATTCGTACAAGGGTTGAGTGAACTCGCTCACAGCAATTTGGTCCTCAAAATGAATTTGATGGTTCATTAACATTCACAATTCTAATTAAAAGCTAACTGTAATTTTTTTAAGGCCTAGTACTTATTGCTGCAGACTATTTTAGGTCTGAGAGGATGTAAAAATGCTCTGTCGCCTGATCGGGTGGCTCACAGGAAGTCAGGGATATTTCAAAGACGGCTGAGAAATCAAATGAGATACAAGAGAGATAAACAGAAAGCGAACGAGAGAGAGAGAGCTTCAGGCAAAAATAGGTCCATCGTATGTCTGCTGAAGAGGAGTTTTCACATGAATAAATATTCTGCTCAAACACACCGGTTTTCCTCTTTAATGGCAGGTCAGCAGGGTTAATGAAATAAGATCCCTCAGCCATTCTGAGCAGATTCAATCAATGTCAGCAGATATCCTCCTCCTGTGGTCACTCCTAACTTTGTGAAATAATTTCTGTTACATAATTAATTAGTTAATTATACATTTGCCTCCCTTTGGAATATCCTACAAACAGTTCCAGGGAGGCCGAAACAATCCAGAGAGATCGCAAGGCCCATTTTACTGTGTTTTCTACCCAACCTTGAAGACTCAAATGTTGGTTCAGATGTTTCATTTCACGAATTACTTAATTTAGGGCAGAAAAGTACTAGATCTAAAGATTGGGGAATCTTTGTATTTGGTATTAACTGTTTAAAAACAGTTTTCAGTTAGGATATGCACATATGCCTGGCTTTGTTCTACCAGGATAGAGCAACCGAGACTTTCCCACCCTCCCAAACCCCCGGGGAACGCACTTTAGCCCCTGCCCCAGCGGAGGTCTGTGCTTTCCACTGCATTGCATGATAGTAACAGTGGACCAAAGAAAAGGACACATGGCGCCCTCTACTGCGATAATATGAAAAGAACGGGTGTGTTAAAAATGCTGTCATAAACACAGTTATTAGGATTAGTTTTACCATCATTATGTGTAGGCTTACACATATACATTATATATTCAGGACCACATTTAACAGATGGCACAGGAATTGGCCATTGTTTACAAAAGAATATCGTCACCTTCCTAAAATAGTCAAATCCTATCATTTTGATGATCAAATGACTTAGGCAATTATTTTAGGAAGGTGACGACATAAAAAAACTAATGTAATTGTTTCTGCCCAACACCAAATGCACCTCGCACTACATACATTACACCTCCTTCAAAATGTATTCTGCTCATTACAATTGCACTATATACACCATTACAATTAAGCATTTAGCAAACACTTATTCAAAGTGACTCAAGGTACACTTCTAGCAAATATGCATGTTTTCTTGGAATCAAAAGATGATTCTAAACAGGACGTAATCCACCAAGTCTATTTTCTTGCACAACGAACTTGGCCAATAATCGTTGTGGCAAGCAGGACGAGTGGCGTGATTTTCTCACAGAAGAGCTTCAGAAGCATAAAAGGAGGAGTGACGACAGTGACACTCCGAGAGACGAGAGAGGGCCAGGCCTGGAATTTATGTTATGTTTTGTTGATAAGGGAAGGAGGCGGGAACTGGGGAACGTTCAACAACTTTAATAAATAAACATACACAAAACCAAAGTGGCAACCCCTCACTCACGACTGCTGCACACACATAAACAAAACACAACGTAAAATATAGGCCTGGTCCTCTCTCGTCCTTCACTGTCGTCGCTCCTCCTTTTATGCTTCCGAAGCTCATCCATGAGAAACTCGAGACCAGTGCGGCGTGCAGGTGCTATAGGTGGTCATTTGTCATAAGTTATTAACAGTCACGCCACCAGCCTTGCACCGTTCTTACGGCCCTCTGCCACGTCCTGCTTGCCACAAACGTGAAATGTCATACTGAACTGCACATGGAGTTTCCCCAATTACATTTGTGGTCTTATCTATGGTGCTGGTAGTAATGATTTTACCCGTCACAAAGGTAACCAATCAGATCAAGAAGGTTTACATTTGTCCACCAGCCAGTGGACATTCTAGGCCTCTGATAATGCCTACTTTTAGTTTTCCCTGGCCAATGTGGCCTAAACTTAGTTTGTGTCGTGTATTCCACCTATCCTAGCACTTGTGACTGTTTTGTTAGTTGCACTGAGAAAGTGTCAGCTAAAATCACAGATTTAATGTGCATATGCCTTGTACTTACACAGAAGACAGTCCCAAAACAGATTTGTTTATGCTGGGCTGTGCATTTCTATAGATTCTCTATTCTTTAACATCTCCACAAAATAAAAATCATGAGGTCTGCAGGAAGATATATCAGCAGTCTAATTCTGTATCAATTAAGTAAAATGTCAAAAAAAGTCAAAAGTGTTAAAGGGGTCATGGCATGAGAAATTAAATTTACCTTGATCTTTTGACATAAGATGTCTTTGTACAATTTAAACATTCTTCAAGTTTCATAGCTTAAAACATCCTCCTTGTTATAAACAAAGCATTTATTTAATCAAGGTCAGACTCCAAAAACGACTCATTTGGATATTGAGAGATTTGTAATCATTCAGTCGCTTATCGGCTGGCATTTGCCTAAACTGGATGTGAGCTTAAAAAAAAAAAAAAAATTATAATCACTGATGCTGTCTACACTGGATAAGGTATACAGATGCACATTCAGTTTCTGACATACTCCACATGCTTGAGTCTGTCGACACCAGGACAAATGGAAGAGTGAAAGAATGTTTTCTTTGACACGTCCAGTTTGAACAGCTCATTTGTGTCTCTGTACAGGATTCCAGCGTTGGAAACAAGTGGATTGTTTATTCTAATGGCATACTGGATCGTGTCAGAAGATTTTATGTTTGTTCTGAGCAATTTGTTTTATAAATAAGGCACAGTGCAATGCAGATTTCACAAAGAAACTTGGTTGAAAGATGCACCAGCCAAATGTATTGTGTGGATCTGACAGCAGCTGCATCACAAATCGTAAGTAAATGATTTCATAATGCTTTGTCTGCAAATGAAGGTTTTCTATGGTGGTTAATGTTTTCAAAACACTTACTCGCATGGAATAGCAGGTGGGCGTTGATACTGTTTCCTATTATAATTACTTTAGCCAATCATAACAGTGGCCGTTAACTGACAAGCCTTAAAGGAGTCGCCCCTAAAAACTTCAGATAGAAGATCAGAATGAAGTTTGAAAATAATAGTTTTTCCACATGTATATTTGTTAGTTTGTGAAAAAAAAAAAAACTTTTAAAAACATTACAAGTGCCTCATGCAAACATATTAAAATAAATGTAAAAATCCATGTCATGACCCCTGGTGCTTTTCTGCCATGAAAAAAAAAAAAAAAAAAAATCATGTACATGATTCGAAAAGGTTAAATTGTCCTGACAAAAAATAGTCACACTTGTGCTCCTCGCGGTCAGAAATGACCGCATTGGAAATGAATGGGAGACTAATTTCATCTAGTGAACTCTTTTGGTACTGCGGCCAAACAAAATCTTACTTAAAGCTCATTTTTTGAGATATCAAGCTCAAATTTGGAACACAACTTGTTTTTTCATATAAACAATTTAAAATAGAATTATTGTGCATTTTTCATAACAATAAACATAAAATCCTGAAACTTTAAGTTCTCTTTTTAAAACTTTTTTCACTTCAGCCATAATTTGCCAAGTGTCGTCTTTAAAAAGAGATCAAACTTAGGTCTTTGCTTCCAAGGCATTCAAGATTTACGACAGTTTACGTTGGAAATTAAATTTTCAGGTCTATGCTCAAAACGTGAACAAATGGATTATAACTACTGCAAATATAATGTAGTACCATAAAATCCGCTAAAAATACAAATTATTAAATAAAAAAAACATAATACTAAAAAATAGTACATACCTTTCATTGAAATAAAAAAAAAAATCGGTAATTTCTGACCGCCACGCGGAGAGCACCAGAGGGTTAAACATGCATAATGCAAAGAGTGGAGGAACATACAATGTATATCAAATGCAGTGAAGATCTGCCTCGTCTTCTCATATGGATCTTCTGATGACATCTTCCTCCCCATGAGAGACACAAACTGCTCCAGTGGAACCCCTTTCAGAGCGAGAGAGAGAGAGAGAAAGAGAGGAGGAGAAAGAATGCTGGGTTTACAAGGCTCTCGTCTGAAGTGCAGGTTCTTCCTTTACATGGCAGTCATCTGAAAGCACTGTGTTTAAAGGAGTAATATCTTTCTCTCTTGCCTGCAGGGTAGTAATTTTTTCTCTGAGTGCTGTTATTGAGATGAAAAGGGTAGGCTGGGGAGTTCTAGATAGAATTCACAAAACAGCAAATATACAGATGGAGTTTGGCGTGGGGATCTGGGTGGGCCACGCTGACAGTGATGGCTGAGAAACTGGGGGATAAACCTCTATTGGGAGAAGCTCAAATTAATTAAGAGATCCAAGGACAAACGTGACGGCTCCACTGCACTTTAAGTCATGCCAAAACATAAGCTGTAATACGTCCTTTGAGAATCTCACACATAACGGACAAGTGATAAAAGAGTACTACGTGAACACAGAAAGGATTGCTTTCTAAAAAATGAACTAAAAGTTAGTAAGCAGAAGTGTAGGGTTTTTTTTTTTTTTTTTTTTTTTTTTTTTTGAAGAAAATGATTGTGGTGCTTGATTTCCAAAAAATGTCTCACTATTAAGTTTCTATAATATTCTGGTCCCAAGATAGGGCTTCCCTTCCTCATTTTTGTCATAAAATATTACATCTGATTGCTTAGAAAAGTAATAGTACACCTCTTATCAAGCTGCATGAATTAAGGTATGACATACATCTATAGCACAAATAGCGATGGACAAGATACACACCAATGGTTCATAAAATGACACACACATAAAAAAAAAATGTAATTAAAAAAGCCACAATTACTTAAGAACATTTTCTTAAAGTTGCTATGTAACAGAAGTAGCAAAATACATTTTCTTCTGTATTTTGACACACATCCAAGTAAAATGGATTATCTGAAAGAAAAAAATATAGGGTAATGAATCATTTACAATAAGATCAATAACATGCAGAAAACAGACTGGGGGAAATTTTATTTCATGCAGACTTTACTGTGTGCTGCCAAATTTTGATAGAATTAGGACGACTTTGGGCTACAGAGATTTTAAACACCACATAAGAGACATTTGCTTCTGTTATCATCAGATATCCATGAAAAAAAGTATTTTTATTGCCTCCAATTATATTATCCTAATTCTCACGATCTAAAAAAAATAAAACTTTAGCATGTATGCCACACAGCATGGACCAAGCCTGCATAAATAAATGAATAGATAAATGTAATAATAGGAAAAGAAATAATAGAATAAATAAGGGTGCTCCGATCGTTATCGGCCGATAATCGTTTTATATAGTTTGATCTGTGGCCAATCAGAAGAGCCGTTCAGATGATGCAAAACTCGCGAGAAAATCTTTTTATATGCGCAGCTAAAATTGCTTCACTACATTCAACGGTCTGGCAGTTCTACAACCCCAATTCCAGAGAAGTTGGGACATTTTGTAAAATGTAATAAAATCAAGAATCTGTGATTTTGTTGATTCTCTTTAACCTTTATTTAACTGACAAAATACAAAGGGAAAAAATCCAATATTTTCACTGGACAACATAATTGTATTTTGTAAATATAAACATATTTCGATTTTGAAAGCTGCAACAGACTCCAAAAAAGTTGGGACAGAGGCACGTTTACCGCCGTGTCACATCACCTTTCCTTTTATTTTAAATGTTTATCAATTGAGAATACTAATTGTTGCAGTTTTACATGTGGAAATTTTGCCCAGTCTCGCCTGATATAAGACAGCTGCTCAACAGTCCGTGGTCATTGTTGTCTGATTCTCCTCTTCATGCTGGCAGTCAAGCACATCCCTTCTACAAAGTAGAGTGTCTACGAAACCACTCTGTTGTAGCACGTGCAGAATGAGGCCTGGCATTGTCTTGCTTCCCAGGAAAGATGTCATCTTGATGGTAGTATATGTCTCTGTACAATCCCAGTATATGTCAATGGTACCTTATCACAAGACAAGTCTCACATGCCGCTATGGAGATTATCAATCGGCAATCTACTGATATTCCTGCCGTTCCCGGATGTCAGATTTTGAATTTTCTGTCGAATCTGAATCACTGAATTTGTGGAAGCGAATTTGTGAAGCAAAATAAAATGGACCGAAAATTGCCTGTCGAATATTATAGGTAGTATTTTTAAACAGAATTAATATTTTGGAAGTGAAATCTGAAAGGTGAATATGGATTATTGAATTTGTATTAATGAAAACGTGTGTGAAATGTTTTGAATTGAAATATTCACAGCTTAAATATACAACCATGTTAAATTTTAGCCCTTAAAAATGCAAGCCCTAAAAATACAATGCATTAAAATGCAAGCAGGGTTAATGCAATGCATATTTTTTCAAGTAATGCAATTCAACAAGCTTTTTTGTTTCAAAAATATTTGTCATTATTTTACTTCCATACTGTCGCCGATGAAAGTCGGGATGGTCCCTTTGGTCATTGGGACTGAGAACTCAATTTCAGTTTTTCCCAAACACAAGTTGAAACGTGGACTCATCTGACCACAGCACACATTTCCACTGTCTTTTAGACCATCTGAGAAGAGCTCGGGCCCAGAGAACTCGGCAGCATCTCTGCATTGAACAGATGTTTCTCCTTGCGTAACAGAGATTTGAGTTGCATTTCTTGATGCAGCGGCAGACTGTTAAGTGACAACAGTATTCCAAAGTACTCCCAAGCACATGTGGCTTTATTTGACATAGTAGCATGATCGTTTCTCATGTAATGTGCGGGACTCTGAGGTCACGCACATTCAACAGAGGCTTCCTGCCTTTCCCTATACGGACTGAGATTTCTCTGGATTCCCTGAATCTTCTCACAATAATATGTATGGTAGATGGTGAAAAACCTAAATACTTTGCAATCTTGCATTGAGAAATGTGATTTTTTAATTGTTTGACAATTCTTTCATGATATTTGGCACAAAGTGGTGAGCCATGAGTCTTTGGAGGATTTTATACCAAAACACAATACCCTCACCAATTACCATTTCTTCTACTAATTGTGGACTGTTTCAAAACGGTTTAACTTGGATATTCTATAAGCTTTCACTTTTATTTTGCCTCTGTCCCAACTTTTTTAGCGTGTTGCAACCATCAAATCAAAATTTGTTTATATTTACAAAATACAAGTAAGTTGGCCAGTGAATACATTAGATATTTTTTCTTTGTACTTTTGTCAGCTAAATAAAGGTTAAAGAGTTTAACAAAATTAACAAACAAATAAATTAATAAATTAGGCTAATACAATTTTTTGTTTAAATTTGCAACGTGATTGCATTGCAGTGCAACCTTACGGCAATGACAAGCAAGAAACTAGGGCTGTGCAATTTTAGTGATTTTTTTTCATAGTGGTGTGCTTTCGTTCCTCCCTAAAAGCCCAAAATGAACGTCCAAATCAGCTCATTGTCATAAAATGCAGTTTACTGCTGCACTACTTAAAAGCCGCTTTTCCACCGTTGGACCAAACCATTTTCTTTGCTTGACCGTTCCATTCCGTGCAGATCAGAGCCAACCGGATATGGTTTCATTTTCCACTGTGGGGCTGATAACAGCCGCTATTTGCAATGTAATACAAATGCATCAGTCTTTACTGATGATATGAGATGTAGCGACTGTGTTGTGGATGATGATCAGATTTTTTTTTTTATTATTATTAATTTGTGTTTACGTCGCTCAAATAGGCTACGTGCACAAGCATAGTGACGAACTTCCGCTATTGTCTGAAGTCGGCATATCAGTTTCCGGTTTACGGCTGTCTTCATCCGCATCCGCTATAAACAAACAAGATGAGTGCTGCTGTTGTACGAAAAAAGAGATATGATGTGCGTGACATATCTAAGTTTCTAAGAACTGTAGGTGGATCTAAGGAGCACTGCTTTGTGCCACTTTGCTCTGCTTCAAGTCGATATAACAGCCATTTGAGCTTCCACCGCTTCCCGAAGGACATCAACCTTCGTGCGCAGTGGCTGCACAAAATAGACATTTTGGACGACGCGCAAGTAAACCGGAAACAGATATGCCGACTTCTGGCGACAGCGGAAGTTCGTCACTACGCTTGTGCACAGACAGAGGCTATAGAGCTTATGCGCCAGAGAAACGAGGGCGCCGCCATCTTTAGAATATTGTCTTTGAACTTCCGTTTTTGCGGTCGCTCTGTATATTTCTATGGCATTGCTGTCCAGGAGTAATTCGCTTTTGAAGTGGATTTACTTAATGTAAAGTTAACGAAAGTTATCATGAGGATTGCAATGTTTAAAGCAGATGACTTAACGAATGTCAGTAGACCGGGAAGATTTTAAAACGAGCCGTTAATTCATAAATACGCAAGATCGCTGTGAAAATACATACCGGAAGTCAAAAGACAACGAGTGCAGCGATGAAAAGGGGTGGGGCTACATAAGGTCTATAGTGTGCTTAGCCAGCTACAGAGAAATTGGTAGCCAGGCAACAGACAAGTGACCAATCCTGGGTGGCGAACGTCACTACACGCATTCTACCAGACCAGTAGGTTTGGCACGGTTAGTCGTTAGCCAACCGTACTGAGGATACCGGACCGAGAACGGTTTGTAATGGTGCCACGCCGTACCAGGCTCAACTGGAAACATAACTGGAACCGTTCTTAGAGCCGTTCTTCCCAACGGTGGAAAAGCGGCTTAATTTATCCTAAACTTTTTCTAAAGTTTATCCTAAATTGCACCAAAGGTCTCTATAAACTACTGAGGCTCACGATGCTCATGGGAAATGCAGCCCTGAATTGTTCCGTTAATTCCGTTTATTACAAAATAAAACAGGCATTAGACTAGAATCCTTCCATCCACTAGGTGTCTGGGTGTCATCAATTTATAATCTGCCAACATTGTTGATGGTTTTGGGCTTGATGACGATGCTGAGAGGAAAGTAGCTGGATATAGATTCATGTTTCCATTTCTTAAAAATCATGGTAGAAAATAATTAGACAATGCAAATAGGTAAAAAATAACTTTCCAGCTGATCTGCCTGATCCTGTAGCAAACTCAGATCTCTATTGCTTAGTTAGATTTGACGTTTCTTCATGAGCAATCAACCAATGATGCACGAAAGCTACGCAAGGATCCCTCATTCCCTCATTCAATTTGCACACGGAAAAGTAAAAATAAATACATTTTGAAAATAAAATTAGAATAAATAACAGTTAAAAGAATAAAAAAAAATCTAAAAATAAATACAGAAAATAATAAATGAATGATACATTTAATTAATCCTGAAATTATTTATATTTGTCTTATCAAGTCATTTATTCATTTATTTATTTTCCTATAATTACATTTATTTGTTTATCTATTTATTTATTTATTTTTCATTTCTGCAGGTTTGCTTCCTCGATATTATTGCCAACAAATGAAAGACAAAGCTGTGCAGACCTTTAAAACCCATCTCTCTTTCTCTCTCTGTTTCCCCCCTGCCTTTAAACTATGGTGGTGCTGGAAGTCAGATCAGGGCTGACTGCCATTCCCTGTGATAGAGAGACCATCAATCAAGGAAGTGTCAACTGGGTGGCCTGTACGTCCTTCCCACCCCTTTCTTAATTTCGGCTTCTCTACCATCTTCACTACCTTGGGGTCTTTCTACGCTCTTCTTTCTTCAATTGGTTTTCTTCGCGCCACCCTCCCCATCTCTCTCACATCCTCACATCTGCTCTCCTCTTTTGCGTGACTCATTCACCAGAACAGGCCGCTGCCTGACTTAACACACACACACAGGAAAACGTGCAACAGTGTTCTCCCCCAGAGCTCCTCTTTAAAATCATGGACATCTCTGATTTGATGTGCTCCCTCCCTTATCACGTCTGTCCCTGAGCCATTCCAGACCAGGTTGGAAGCCAGAAAACAAACATTACATGGATGCTGAATGAATTTTGCTTAAACAACACAGGAAGTTATTTTGGAGATTAAAAGACTAAATCTAAAGCTTCAGATCATCTAATGCACCATTCTGGTTAGTCAAGCATTTGTCTGGGCTTTTCGAATCAAAGCCCATCATAATCAAATATTTGTCATACAAAGCCTGGAACGAGTTCATGTTTACAACCTGACTGCAGTTCAGTATATACCGTATGGCTGTGACATTTTCTGAGTTTTCCTGTAGTATTCTCAGCAAATGTTGGCCTTTTATATAGGGATGCACAGATAATTAAAAGTCTGGTCAATACTGATCTAATAATCTAATAATTACTTTCATGTTAACCGATAAATGGTTGATAATAAATTTCTATATGCGTTATACTAAAATAAAATTTCTCATACTGTGAAATAAGATTTTGTTCATATCGCCCACCCATAGTTGCCACCCATCCCGTAAAATACGGGATCGTCCAGTATTTAAAGGTAAAATGATGTGTCCCGTATCAAATCAATTCAGGACATGATTTGTCCTGTATTTTAGGCCCACACATAGTTGAATAAACACATAAGGATTTTGCAGTGTTGAGGATACTAATAGCAAATATATAAAGAAATCAATTTCACAATTAGTAGAGGTATGTGTGATATGTGTGTTATGTATGCTGCTATATGTGATTGTAGCATCTTTGTTTCCATAGCGACGGAGTCTCAAAGTCATGCGCTTTTTTTATTAAGCAGGTCGAGCTCAAGTCTCAAGAGGCTCTCCAAATATAGGGCTGAACTGGAAAAAGTTCTCAATTGGTCTGTCCAGTAACTAATGATGAATGTAAGGCCAACTTCACAGTTTGCCGATAGGCATTTTCAGTTCCTCACTGTGGACTGTCTGACTTAGAAGGATAGTTCACCCAAAAATGAAAATTTATAATTTATTACTCATCCTCATGACGTTTAAAACCCGTAAGTCTCTTCGTTCATCTTCGGAACACAAATTAAGATATTTTTGATTAAATCTAAGAGCTTTCTGTTCCTCCATAGACAGCTACGCAACTGAAACTTTGACGCTTCAAAGCGTTCATAAAGAATCGTAAAACAAATCCATGTGAATTGAGCGGTTTAGTCCAAATTTTCTGAAGAGACAATCACTTTATATGATGAACAGATTGAATTTAGGCTTTTATTCACATACAAACATTCTTCAATCAACTCACACATCAGTTGTGGTAAACGGAAGCTCAACCATATTCGTTTAACGAGCAAGAACCAATGAGGCTCATTCTCGTGTTAAACAGCAGGTTTGAGCTTCCACAAGAACCAATGAGGCTCATTCTCATGTTACGCAGCAGGTTTGAGCTTCCTGCAATAACCAATGAGGTTTATTCTCATGTTACACAGCAGGTTTGAGCTTCCGCAATAACCAATGAGGTTCATTCTCGTGTTACGCACCATGTTTGAGCTTCCACAAGAACCAATGAGGCTCATTCTCGTGTTATGCAGCAGGTTTGAGCTTCCACAATAACCAATGAGGTTCATTCTTGTGTTACGCAGCAGGTTTGAGCTTCCGCAAGAACCAATGAGGCTCATTCTCATGTTACACAGCAGGTTTGAGCTTCCACAAGAACCAATGAGGTTCATTCGCGTGTTACGCAGCAGGTTCGAGCTTCCGCAATAACCAATGAGGTTCATTCGCGTTACGCAGCACGTTTGAGCTTCCGCAAGAACCAATGAGGCTCATTCTCGTGTTACGCAGCACGTTCGAGCTTCCGCAAGAAGCAATGAGGTTCATTCTCGTGTTAAACAGCAGGTTTGAGCTTCCACAAGAACCAATGAGGCTCATTCTCGTGTTACGCAGCACGTTTGAGCTTCCACAAGAACCAATGAGGTTTATTCTCATGTTACACAGCAGGTTTGAGCTTCCACAAGAACCAATGAGGCTCATTCTCATGTTACGCAGCAGGTTTGAGCTTCCTGCAATAACCAATGAGGTTTATTCTCATGTTACACAGCAGGTTTGAGCTTCCACAAGAACCAATGAGGTTCATTCTCATGTTACGCAGCACGTTTGAGCTTCCACAAGAGCCAATGAGGCTCATTCTCATGTTACGCAGCAGGTTTGAGCTTCCACAAGAACCAATGAGGTTCATTCGCGTGTTACGCAGCAGGTTCGAGCTTCCGCAATAACCAATAAGGTTCATTCTCGTGTTACGCAGCACGTTCGAGCTTCCGCAAGAACCAATGAGGTTCATTCTCGTGTTAAACAGCAGGTTCGAGCTTCCACAAGAACCAATGAGGTTCATTCTCGTGTTACGCAGCACGTTTGAGCTTCCACAAGAACCAATGAGGCTCATTCTCATGTTACGCAGCAGGTTCGAGCTTCCGCAATAACCAATGAGGTTCATTCTCGTGTTACGCAGCAGGTTCGAGCTTCCGCAATAACCAATAAGGTTCATTCTCGTGTTACGCAGCACGTTCGAGCTTCCGCAAGAACCAATGAGGTTCATTCTCGTGTTAAACAGCAGGTTTGAGCTTCCGCAAGAACCAGTGAGGATCATTCTCGTTTTACGCAGCACGTTTGAGCTTCCACAAGAACCAATGAGGCTCATTCTCATGTTACGCAGCAGGTTCGAGCTTCCGCAATAACCAATGAGGTTCATTC
The DNA here is from genome assembly GCF_949319135.1 of Squalius cephalus. Lineage (NCBI taxonomy): Eukaryota > Metazoa > Chordata > Actinopteri > Cypriniformes > Leuciscidae > Squalius > Squalius cephalus. The sequence continues at coordinate 15,431,058 of NC_137141.1, read as the reverse complement.
TCGTGTTACGCAGCAGGTTTGAGCTTCCGCAAGAACCAGTGAGGTTTGTTCTTACGCGTCAGACAGATTCGGTTAAGCTTCTGTTTATGTTCGCTGATCAATGTTTATATGTGAATAAAAGCCTGAATTCAATCTGTTCATCATTTAAAGCGATCATGTCTCTTCAGAAAATTTTGACTAAACCGCTAAATTCATATGCATTAGTTTTACGATCTCTTTATGAACTTTTTGAAGCATCAAAGTGGTAGTTGCGTAGACGTCTATGAAGGTGCAGAAAGCTCTCATATTTCATCAAAAAGAACTTGTGTTCCGAATTAAGATGAACGAAAGTCCTACAGGTTTGGAACGACATGAGAATGAGTAATTAATGACAGAATTTTCATTTCGTGAACTAACCCTTTAAAGTAGCATGCAGCCGGTGACATATTTTGCCACACTGAAGGTGGCGACCCTAATCAAATGCAAACAACTAATAATCAACAAACTATTATTCAAAGACAGACTAGGACTAAGACTTTCAGCAGACAAAACCTCCATAAAGAGTTTTGAAAGTTATGAGTTTTGAAAATTACATGTGATCTGGGACCTTTATACAGTGCATGCTATATAAGGCTATCCCTCACCACCTTGTTTTTGTGTAAAATTCAATTTGGCGTCTACCCTGACTAAGGTACATGGCCTAGTGGTTACCACATATGCTCTGGCACATTAAACTGTGGCTCTCATGCAGATAATGCATGTTTGAATCTATCTTTTATCATATCCCTAACAAAAAAAAAAAGAAAGAAAGAGAGTGAGATAAAGAGAAAAGGGGGTGAGTAGGCTAAACAAGTGGCAGTAGTATTGTGAACGCCGTGTAGCACTGAAGCCTTAAGTGGCCTCTTTTCTGTGCGATGAGCCTGCCAAAGCATTTCACTGCTGAGTCTAGTCAAGCCTCCCACATCACCACCAGCAACCCTCTCCTCCCGACCATCACTAATTTAGTAATCACATGAAATTCAAAAGAGGGGCAATTTAATTCACCATTTGCTCTGAGCAAGATTTAATGGTGGAATATTTCATCACACAAAGCATGCCACTTTAACTAGATTATCTTATGCTTTCCCACAGGGCAGTATACAAAAGCAATTTGCTTGTGGGATAAAACAAGAAACAAATTACTTACTAATCTAGGTCTTCAACCATTTAATGTCTCCTTCAAAATTCTGTCCTGCCAAACCCCCATTTTCCTCAGTGTTTCTGTCTGTCAAAAGGGCCAGTAGAAATCCTGTATGCATTTCACGGCAACATTATTTACCGCTGTTTGTCAGGATTTCATTACTGGCAATGTGTAAAAAGATTACACAGTATCTACGTCAAGCTCCTTTTCCTTTCACTTTGCCTGAGTGGTATAAAATGTAGTTTTCCACATAGAAAATAAATCAGGAGAGAAATTGTGCATATAATTTTGGAGTGCACATCAATGTGGGCTGAGTGTCTGCTGAAGGTGAATCGCAAAACACTAAAATACACAGCAATGGCATGTCTACAACTGTACAAAAAACTGTGATGCATTAATTCAATATGACATGTACTATAATTTGCCTTTACCTGGACAGTCCTTATTAGTGCCCTTCTCCATCAAGATATTTGTCTCTGACTGCAAGAGAACATACAAAATGACTGTTAAAATATGATTAGAAATATACAAAAAACTAACAAAACAATAAGCAAAACTTATTGCTTTTCAAAAAAAATCTCCAAACCCTGTCAGATTAAAATTTGTATTCCATTAATGTTATAAAATGACAATATGATGAACATAGTCAAATAAATCTACATACTTGACAACAATTTGCCGCTATTTAAAGGGGGGGTGAAATGCTATTTCATGCATACTGAGTTTTTTACACTGTTAAAGAGTTGGATTCCCATGCTAAACATGGACAAAGTTTCAAAAACTAAGTTGTACGTTTGAAGGAGTATTTTTGTTCCAACAATACTCCTTCCGGTTTGTCACAAGTTTCGGAAAGTTTTTTTCGAGTATGGCTCTGTCTTACGTAAGATAGGGCGGAATTTCCTTATATGGGTCCTAAGGGCACTTCTCCGGTAAGATCGCGGCCGCGCGCGCACTCTTAGACCAGAGCAAGAGAGTGAAAGCAGTTCGCCATCAAAGCGCCCTGCCCGGCTTTTGGGAAGTCAATGTCACCAAAGAAGTGTGTTTTTGGTTGCCAGGGCAAGACAACCCTGCACAGATTCCCAAAGAACCCAGCGTTAAGGAACCCGTGGATGGAGTTTGTTTTCCTGAGCATAAACGGAGTTGTGTAAGACTGTTGTTCCCTGCATTTCGACGATGATTGTTTTATAAACAAAGCCCATATCGACGGATTTGCAGATCGTCTAATGCTTAAGGATCGAGCAGTCACAATGATAAAGGTTCGCGGTCGTGCGTTGGAACCGGACGGTGAGTAAAACTGTTTGTTGAACAAATGTCTCTGTGTGTTGTCACTAGCTTGGCGCGTTAGCACAGCTAAGCTTCGCCCACAGGGCCCGCCCCCAGCCGCTCGTTTTTTTCCGGAAAGACTCGGTACAGCCTATCTTTCTGTTAAAAATTTAATAAAACAAAAGACTTTTTGGAGATATGAAGGATGCAATATTACTCTATAGGTACTCAAGATTAACAGGAGATTGAGTGAAAATGAGCATTTCACCCCCCCTTTAAGTATTTTAATCATGTTTCTACTAATTGTTTTGCAACGGTTATCTAACCATGACGTTGTCAAGTAAAATGAGATTGACAGGTTTAAGTAGTATATTTTCCTGTTCTTTGCATTAAACAACACGAAGAAAAAAAATACAGTTGTCATGAGTTGTTGACTCTTGATTCCGATTCATACATTGTTCAGGCCCATTTGTCTGAATCGGTTTAACCAATTAATTGAAAATATATAACTCAAAAGAAAGATTTGTTTAAGAATTGAATATTGCTAGTCAATATCCTAAAATAGAATTTCAGAATATCCCAGTGGGTCTGCATTACCCTTCCACCCACAACGTCATAAGTATTCAATAGCATCCATACGTTATATAAAAGTTAGTCATAGCTAGGCCTATATGTTGGTCTTTTTTAAACAAATGTTTCAGGTCATACAATTAATATAAGCATGAATATGTGAAGCAGTGCATACTTACTGTATATTCTGTGTGCATATTATAAAGATAGAAGTACACCATATAAGCATATTATTTAAGTTAAAGGGATAGTTCACCCAAAAATTTTAATTCTGTCATCATTTACTCACCCTCAAGTTGTTCCAAACCTGTATGAATTTCTTTCTTCTGCTGAACATAAAAGAAGATACTTTGAAGAATATGGGTAGCCAAACAGTTGATGGGCCCAACTGACTTCCATAGTATTTTTTTTTCCATACTATGGAAGTCAATGGGGTCCAGCAACTGTTTGGATACCGACATTCTTCAAAATATCTTCTTTTGTGTCCGGCAGAAGAAAGAAATTCATACAGGTTTACAACAACTTAAGGGTGAATCAATGATGACAGAAATTTCATTTTTGGGTGAACTCCCTTTAATATGACAGTAAATGTATAATTTAGAGAATTTCAAGTGATTCTGATTTTCTGTAGGCCTACCTTTGATGGCTTGTATCCACAAAGCATGACAACTGCTATCTTAAGATCTTCTCTGGACAAATAACCTTTCTTACCCACATCACACTGATGGAAAACCTAAAGAATAGATAAACATAGACATTACAATCAGAGTTGATCTACTCTGGAGTACGTATAACCCCAATAGTGGCAGTATTAAGCATATGGACTGTAGAGAGCGACCAAATTGAATATCCACAGAATGTTTAACACTGAACACAGAAGAAAGAAATCTGAGGTTGCTGTTCAGTAAAAGTTTGTGTGAGAAATGAGCACAACTCTTCAGATCCTAGAACTTTCGGGAACTCTTCAGATCCTAGAAAAACTTTCTTTTTTTCACTGTTTTTTATTTACATTTATATGGTGCATTTGCATATTCATCCAAAGAATTTGTAACCAATACAATCTGCTTTTATTCCCCTCTGGAGGCTTCATTCGCTGACTTTGAGTCTTTGAGCAAGAGGTGTGTTGATTTAGGTTATAGCCTATTCAACTATATTTGCATCACACGAAAAAAAAAGAATATGGTAAAAAGTGTAAGATACAAGTACACTGCAAAATAGTCAGGTGATACAGGTCAGTGATCTTTAGGTTGTTTTTTGTTCATTATTAGTGTAATGTTATGTGTAATGCAGTGTAATCTTATGCTTTCAATGCTAGCATACTAAATGATCAGAATGTTGATGTTTTTTATTTAGTACACAATACTGAAATTAAACGAGTTTACAAAAGATTGCTGTTTTGCAGTTAAATTAAATGTAAATGAAGACGGACAGATGAAACAAAAAGTTAGAAATTAAGGGGAATTTGGTGAACATTACACACAGTTCAAAAAGCATAATATACCAAAGCAGCTTTGCAGAAAACAAACAAGCAAACAAACACAAATAATCATGTAAATTAACAATTTACCGCATTTCTTGAAATAAAATTTCTTGAAATAAAGATCATGTTTTTACAGCACCGACTCCGACGCGACTGTTTCTCTGAAGAACTCAACAGCGCAGCGCGCACGCTCACGATAATGTGCACGAGCGCCAGACATGTTCTCGTATATTATAATGAACAGCGACCTCTAGTCACGGATTTCAATAGTAAGTCACCTATCTCGGCACAACTAACGTTACTGTTATGCCCACACAATGTTATGTAGGCTACTTCTTTGTAATGATTTACGAGGTTACCGTTCAGTAATAATGTAACGACGTAAGTTATAACATACAGTTGGCGATTTAGACACCCCTCCCAACTCCGCTTTACAGAGCCCGGATAGCTCAGTCGGTAGAGCATCAGACTTTTAATCTGAGGGTCCAGGGTTCAAGTCCCTGTTCGGGCGGAACATTTTTATCCCTACTGTGGGTAAAAAACTATTTTTTACAGTCTATGGTAAAAATATGTCTTATCCATTTGCATCTACATTGTCAAGAAACCTCAAATTTACTTTCTATGCTAAGTTATATCTAACGTAGACCAAGCTTTTTAAATAATAAAGCCCATACACATTCACATTCCGTTCACTTACACAAAAGTGTGACATGTTTAGTCGTATAACTTGAAAACTGTCTACCTTATCCATATATTATCATATTATTGTAAATATATGTAATCTCAGCATTCGCACCAGCACCTGTTTCAAGCAAATCTGTTTCACAAGCGACAACATGACATCGTTCAAAATCAACAAAACTCAAATCTTACCAACTCAATTTTTTTCCTTTCGGCATCGTTTAATTGTCTCTCATTCCTAAAGCTTCTTCCAGCGGTGAATATTTGCATTGGGACAACCTAGATATAAATATCTGAAGACTTCTGGAAAGTTGTAGATGTTTCCATAGAAACCGTAGTAGACGGGCTCTGATGTGAGGGATTGGTTTGCTGTGCTGATTTGTTGAGTGTAAGCACGCATTACCAGAGACGCTGATTGGCGAATGATCTATGATGATCTAAGTCCGTTATTTTCAAACTAAAAGTCAACCCACAAAAAAATAAAAATAAATCTTTAAGAAATTGAATTCTGCTTAAAGAAAAAGCCTATTTTTGAGTCATAAGATGAAATATTAATATTAGGGCTTTTTCTGCATTATGACAGTATTTGTATGACAATAAAGCACCCCCTTTCTCATTATTGTAATAAAAAAAAAGAAAAAAAAAGTAATATAGTGAAAGTGGCAGTGGCATTCACAACAAAATGTTTCAATATACAGTAAATGGAAGCCCACTTCCGCCACATAAGAAAATAAATCATGCTTTGGTAAATCATAATTATGACAGTACAAGTCGAAATTGTTCCCTGTCTTATGAACTTTCTGCAATAAAAAAAGATAAGTCGAAATTATGGCATACAAGTCAAAGTCGAAAAAAGTCGAAGTTATGAGATAAAACGTCAGTTATGATATTAATGTACATTTATTACTTTGTATGTCATAATTATGTTTTTTTGTTTTTTTCTAATGCGGCGGAAATGGGCTTCCATGTTCAAATTGTTCAATGTCGAGTGTCACAGAGACTTTTATTTTGAAGAACATTGTAGCTTTTCCCTTCTGTTACTAGCCTACATGTGGAATGTACAGAGCGTGTATGCCGAATCAAAACACAACAAACTGCTGTGTCGCTGTTAATGATATGAGTTTCAAATGGACAACGGTCTAGTAGTTTCGTAGCTGTATATATGCAGCACATATTTAGCTTTCTTTATATCCGTAGCTTTTGAATTATTTACCTGTAAGTTAGCCTGTACATTTCATCTTCCCGCCTCTTTGTAAGTTTACGCTCATTTACATTGAACTTGGTCTGCTTATGTAACTTATACAATGTGGTTAAGCTCTTCAATCTATCACTTGTTCATGTGATGCAATGCGAGCATTTATCTTTTGTTTTAGGCTCCATCTATTTGTTCAATTACACAAAGTTGTTTTTCAATGCACTTTGTCAAATGACAATAATAAGGAACTGTTGTTTACAGAATATAGTTTGCTCGTTTTACAGTTTACAGCAAGCATTAAAAAGATAGTCTAAAGCTGTTTGTGATCCACAGCTGAACAAAAATGTCCCAGGACAGTCAACATGGCAAGTGGACCATATCAGATAGTGAAGATGAGGACAACATTATCCCTCCAACACCTCAAAAGGGTTTAAACAAACCAAGCATTAAACCTGATTTAGAAATAAAACCAGATAAGGTCATCACCTTCTTCAAGCAAGAGCCCAAACTGAGTCCAAAACGCAATGTGAAAGCTGAAAACTCCCATCCTGTGAAGGAACCGTCTGCTCCTTCCATGGGATCCGAAGCCAGAAAAGCTGCACATGTGAATCAAACCGTCCCTGTAAAGTATGAAAGCAACTCTTCACCTGCTGTAAAGAGAAAGAGAGAAACAGAGGAGGGGGGCTGGAACCTCTCCAGCAGTGATGATGAAGCAGCTCCTCCACCTGTCATGAAAAATGAACCCAAAAAGCCAAATCTAAGTCCTAAGAGGAAGAAGACCGAAGTCAAACGTCCCCCGAGCCCTCACGGCACTAGTTATTATAAAGAAGAGCCAACTGATTTCTTTGAGACCAACTTATTATCTATGAATGACATGTATCGATTTTATTTAAACAAAGTCACTGGGATACCGAAAAAGTTCAACACTGGAGCGCTGCATATCAAAGGTATTTAAAGAGTTTGAACTTTTAAAAACATGTTTTATATATAATAAAGTTATGATATGATGTTGTATATTTCTAATAATCTTCCTGTTTTCTTTTCCTCTCCCTCTCCAATAATCAGATATACTTTCTCCGATGTTTGGAATGCTAAAAGAGTCTGTGCAGGTATTGTGTTAATGGATGAAGTTGCAGCTAAGGTGTTTACTACAAACCACACACAAAAGTTTGTTATGTTTTTGTCCTGATTTACATCTTTCTTCTTTTGTAGTTTAATTACTGTTTTGACATTCCATGGATGGTGGAGCAGTATCCGCCAGAATTTAGGTAAGATTTGATGTGGTATTGCAGCTGCATAAATTGAAAACATAATTTCACTACATCGAATGAAATGGCACTACATGAACATACCAAACATACTTATGCTGTTTGTTTTTTAGGGACAAACCGGTCATACTCGTTCACGGAGAAAAGAGAGAGTCCAAGGCTCGGTTAATTGAGCAAGCCAAACCATATCCAAATATTCGTTTCTGCCAGGTCTGTGATTTTTTATGGTTCTCTTGATTTGCATTAAGCTACTTATTCCACTAGAGGGAAGCATTAAACTTTATGGTAGTCTGTGGTCCTCTAAACCAGTCTCTGTCAACTGGTGGGTCGCAAGACCGTTTTGAGTGTGCAGTCAAAGAAACATCAACAACAACAAAAAACGTAATTCTAAATATTTTTCTGATGCGATCATTTTATTTCGAAAGAGATGTGTGAAAGCTATTGACTCTTCTGCTGATAAAGTTCAAGTAAAGCGTGCCTGAGAATAAAAATGTGTTGTTATCTGCGGTCAGATAAGATGTTGTCAGGCTATATATCATTGTCATTATTCTAATGTCAACAAATCCAACTTTTCTGGATTTGGACTTGGTTTTTGCTGTGGTTTAGGCCCGCGGGCCCTAGTTTGGGCTTCTCTGCGTTAGAAGAAGTGCCTGTCCTGAATTTTATATGAATAAATCACAACAATCCCGTATGGGCACAGCCATTGAAGTTTTTTACACTCCTTTTTGAAGCTTCCGCTTTTCAAATGCTGAAAGTGTGATTAGTAAATCATGAAATCACCAAAAAGTACTAATACATTTTGTAACTGGTACCTCCTTTGTTGGCTAGGAAGGATTTGCATGCTTGTATGATGTTCATTATATCAAGAGCAGTTTCCTTATGTTTCATTGACAGTTCATGTTATAATTGTTTATTTACCACTGTAACTGTGTTTCCGTGACCCCAAAATACCACTTTATTTGCACTTTGTATATTTTGTATATTTTTAAATCACTGTGGTGGTTCATACCAACTTACTAACTTTGTAAACCTGAAAAAGTTCAAAAGATTTGAAGTAATCAGTTACATAATTTTTTTTTTAATTAAGAAGTTAAAGTTTAAGCAATCAGAACTTGCATATTTTTATTTTGAACTCATACATTTTAATTGCTCTTAACTTGAAATAATTAAAGGGGTGGTTCAGGATTTTCAACATCGGACCTCATTTTCAAGTGAGCCTGGTTGTTATTCATCAGTGGAGACAGTTTTCAAAAAAATTCATCCAGTCCTTACTTTTGGATAGTTCGCCTATGCTAGGCTAGCGCGAGTCAACGGTGCACGTTAGCCTGCCATTAAAAACAGTTTTACCCACTCCACAGTACACCAAAAGCAAATAAATTATACCGCCAGACTATCGATGTAAATGTCTATTGAGAGAATAATGTTAGAAATCAAAGTACTCTTGTATCTCAATTATCTGCGGCAGGTAATACACTTGCGTGATTGTTCTGTAGACCGGCTCTCTCGGTTTCCTAGGTAACCAAATATAACCCCGCCGCTGCTGTAGACTGCTTATAAATACAGGGAACAAATTATAACTAATGCAATGTGATGAAAGGGTATTATTCTCTCAACAGACATTTACATCGATAGTCTGGCGTTATAATTTATTTGCTTTTGGTGTAGGCTACTGTGGAGTGGGTAAAACTGTTTTTAATGGCAGGCTAACGTGCACCGTTGACTCGCGCTAGCTTAGCATAGGCGAACTATCCAAAAGTAAGGACTGGATGAATTTTTTTGAAAACTGTCTCCACTGATGAATAACAACCAGGCTCACTTGAAAATGAGGTCCGATGTCGAAAATCCTGAACCACCCCTTTAAGTAAGCTAATTCATACATTTAACAAGTAGTATCAAGTACTCTCAACTCAAATCTTTTTGGTAGTGGAAACTTCAGTAAATGCTAACTTGCTAATTGGTAACACAATGCTCTGATAGCATTAGTATAGCGTACCAATTGCTGAATGAGTACAGCAATATAGAACATTTAACATATACCTGTTCTCATAGACCCCCATAGCAAAACAATAAACACTACTGCATTTCCCACTTTACATTAATCTTGCACAAAAAACATTATATAACACTTTCTAATCTATTAATTTAAGCATTTACTCTCCCTTTCGCATGCCATGGCAAAGCATGCTGGGAAATAGAAATCCCAGCCCAGTTTTAATTTAAGTTGGTCTAAATTAAAAGAAACAAGTTCATAAAACTCAAAACAATTCTGATTACTTAAAGGGGTCATGAACTGGCTTTTTTTATTTTTTTATATTGTTGTCTGAGGTCAACTTCTGACATTCGCTTGGTTTTTACATTCAAAAACATCAAAATGAGTAAGTAATAGGCTATTTTCAACCCTGGTTTTGAGCCTAGCTCCTGAAACGCTCGGTTTTTATGGGCGTGCCGCATTGAAGACTTGGAAGTAAACACCCACTGCTATGATTGGATAACAGTTTTGCATATTATAATGAGTTTCATGTAATGCGCGAATCGGTGGGCGGGGCTAAACAGGCAGTGTTGAAGTAGGTGTTGATCTTCTTCTGCGGAGGCGGTGTTTGATACCCTTTGACGTCATAGATCCCCACTTTGAAAAACCTGTCGTTCGCTGTGCCTGGTGTCAATAAAAGCTTTTATTGGACTAACAAGGAAGTTTTCAGTTCTGAAACTTACAGGATATTCTTATAGTATGATGACCTCTTATATGTCAAAAGCTCAAGGAAAATTTGATTTCTTAGTTCATCACCCCTTTAAAATATCTCAGTTTTGTGAACTCAAAAAGAAAAAGAAAGTTGATTTGATGGAACTAATTTGTTTAATTTAAGTTTGCCCTACTCAAACCAATCAATTATTTAAAGTGTTTGGGTTTAAAAACTAGTTTGGGACTGCTGTTTAATAGCATTACCTTATACTTATTCATCAGTATTAGTTGGGTTGGCAATTGTGTGTGCGACTGTGTGTACGTCAACCATTATTGTGAAATAAATTTGCTTGGTTTTTAAAAACAAATTTATTTTATATATAATTTGTATATCTTTTAGGAATTAGGTTGCCGCTTAATGACTATAAGAAAATGTGGGTCCCGTAGCCGAACCAGTTGAGAATCACTGCTCTAAACAATTTGTTTCTCAATATCTGTGTATAGTGGGAAAATTGTGACATTACTGACAAAAAAAAAAGCCTTTTGTTGTTATAATATACCATTTATTTTTAAAAGAAATACTATTTGTTTATTGTTGAATTGAACTCTCTATGGTTTTTGACAGGCCAAACTGGACATTGCATTTGGCACACATCATACGTGAGTGTTGGACATTTTATTTCTCTGTATAATTTTAGTGAGACTGTGAGCGAAGAACTTAAACTTAAGCTTGGTTTCTAGTAAAAATCTGTAAAGCAGTGTTTTTGAGTAGCAAGTCAACAGTGGTAGTGTTGTAGCTTATTTACTTTTTATTAAAATACCTTGATGATCAGGTGTAGTATTTATGAGCAGTCAGTAGCATTCTGCATATGGGAGGTAGCACTCAAGAGAGTATTCAATTCTTCGCAATCAATGCCGATGCGCAGATTATCAGATGAGCATCTGTTGTGTTGAGTTGAAATTAGATGTTAAACAGGCGCAGTATTGAATTTTAATGTGATGTATTCCTCGAGTACTGTTTTCCCTCCATAGAATCATTCATGTTTTATTCAACAGAGGCCGACATAACAGGATTGAGCATTTTTGACTCCAGATGAACAATTAAAAGGCTTGTCTTATTTGATATAAATTTAACAAAAAAAGGAAGACTGACAGAATAAACATTCTCAAACACCTTTGTCAGGACTTCATGTGCTAATTTGCCCTCAGAATTAGTTTTAAACACCCCTCTCTGAAGAACATAAGAGAGCTTTTTCTTATTTTATTAAATAAAATAATACCTTTTCCTCCCAAAGAACAGCACAGAATTGATTTTATATTCCAAAATGTGGGGTTCTTGTTATAATTAATATAATACAAAAGCTGAAGGCTTAGTAAATGTGCCCGTGTTCTGAAGGGTACTCTTTCATACCGCTTGACACAAAAAGGCATGTATTTTAGGTCAAATCAATATTATTATGCAGGGAAGTAATACTGAGTCTTTGGTAAATGTGCCATAAGGTTCAATGGCAGTGTTTTGAAGAACACAAATAAAAGAAAGAGATTAGATCAAATGAATGTCATTATGTAAGATCAATTGAATTTAAGTTGTAGTTGCTTTTTGCAGGAAAATGATGCTGCTTTGGTACGAGGAGGGATTCAGAGTCATCATTCTTACCTCAAACCTCATCCGAGCCGATTGGTACCAGAAGACACAAGGGTAAAACGAGCTAAATGCACGATCGCACAAGATCTTACAAGGCTCATGTCAATGAATGTTCAGAATGGAAATGTTATAGCTGATGGTGAGGTCAATTTAGAAACAAGCTGTTTATGTTGAGCTCATTTTCCGAGTGCGACAACATTTGTTTCATTCCTGAAATGGAAGTTGTGCATTCACTAATGACACGTTTGTCTGTTGCTATGACAACACACTGTGCAGACACTTAGAGTAAATTGAAATTAAGCTGATGTGTCCTAAATTGGAGCGTTGAGCTCTACAAATCTGAATAAACCAATCGTGTTGTTATACTCCTCTCTGACCTGAAATGATCTGTTTAAATTAGCTACATGGAATATTTGCTTAAATTAAGCAGCGTTTTATGAAAGCTATCCATTAATACATATGTTCTCCATGGTGTCATTTTCATTCTAAGGCAGGTCAGAGCGATGCCCAATGAATTAGCAATTGCTTTTGGTTATTGGGCTCGATTTTATTAGCGGTGTATCGGGGACAGAATACCATTAAGGAGACAAAAGCTCGAGAGTCATAGGGTAAGGCTGGCAGTTAGGTTATCACCCACACAAGGCTGTGGATTAGTGAGAAGCAAATTAAATCTCTAAATTGAGCAATTAATATTTAAACCTTCTGGCATATATATATTCAGGCAATCAGCACATGTACTCAACCTGTACTGCAAGATCAGTATTAGTTCACACAGAGGGCATTAAAAAGTGTTGGAGCCATGGCCTAGTGGATAGTACACATGCTGTGCCACGTTGTACTGTGGTGTTTATACAGACAATGTCAATCCAGCTTGACATTTCCCAGTGGACCCTTAACAGACTGTAAAAAATGTAAAATAGATTTATAACACTGTATTTGTGTTATATTACCTTGGCATTAAATGACAAAAACAAATTTGCTGCGAGGGTATTAAACAGCCGAGGGAATGACTGCAAATTTTACATCATTCTCTCTTCTGACTGCTGTAATCAATCTCACAATATTGTTTCCCTCTTTTGGAAAGTCACGTAAACGCTATCATGTATTTTTTCTTTTGCTATTGGAGCAAATGGAAATACAAAAATAGTTTTTGCTGTCATCTCCCGTTCACCACTACAGAAGCTTACACAACTATGACGACTTCCGCTTCTGAGAACCCCGGAAATGTAAAAAAGTTCCATACCGCTTCCACCTATTCTATTCATCATTGCTTGTCCTCAGAGACTCTAAAAATAGTGTAGCCACATGTGGAAATGTTTGGCAGATTAGAAAAGTGGAGAAAATGGCCGGTGGGCCAATTGAACCATTTTTTGTGTTTGTTTTTCTTTTCTTTTCATCAAAAATTACAGTAAAGTTAGGCATATATCCTCAAAAATTCCATGTGCACCTATTTTTGTGAAGTCTGGAAAATTGTGCTGGCAGTATATAGGTCAATTATAGTTAGACATTATAGGCCACAGTTGAAAATATATTGGCACTGAGCACAAAACGATTAAAAAAAAAAAAAATTCTAGCCCATAATGTTATGGCTCTATTAACGAAAATGTAAATTTGCTGCTTATAGCGCCACCTAGTGTCAGAATTATCTGTGTGTGTGCCTGAGTAATGAGGTTATGATTAGTGGGCTGCATTGGGATCACAAATCTTGTGGGAGCAGGCGGTTTTACTTTTGCTGCAGGTGGGAGTGGGCGGTCAAAAAATATAGCGAGGGTCCTGGGATTTGGTCAACAAATGAAGTTGAGAAGAAGATTAAAGCGGCTTGAATGATGGAAGTTCAACAGAGAGTGCTTTACTGCGCTATCAAACTTTTATGTTTGACTTTTAAAGTTTTTAGTGTTATTTATTTTCGTTTTGCCATGTTAATTAGCTAAATAAACACCTGTGATATCTGTGAGATTTAAATTTTCTATTTATTTCTTTAAATTCATTTAAAGATTGTGTCTTGTCAGGTTACAGAGTTTAACTGTTGTCTTTAAGTGTTTGTGTTGTTATGCATACGTTTAAATATGTTTTAGGCTCCGCTAGTTGTGAGAAGTTTTATAAGGCTAATAATAAATTAGCCCAGTGTGATTGTCATGTGTGGTGCTTTACTTTAGCGTTACTTTATTTTGTGGTCAGTTTAATTAAACGCAATGTTTTATGTATGTTATTCTGAATGTTTAGCATAGCCATAACGTTTGTAAATGTATCATAATCTCTACAAGCTGTGACAGAATGTTTGCGGGTGCAGGCAGGAGTGGATAAAGACATTGCATGTGCTGTTGGGAGTGGAACACACATGTTGCGGGAGAGGGCGATAATGGTCAGACATTTGGCAGGAGCGGGATTAAGAAAATTAAGAAAACAGTCCCGCGCATGGGCTCTAGTTGGGATTATGGTTGAGAGATCTGATTTTCTCATGAAAATTGCAAAGCTTCTAAACAGCAATAATCCTTATAGCTCAGCTGTTTGAATTGGCTGGGTAAATGCTAGATAGAGTTACATGAAGACCAGAGTATTTCTTCAATGTTATGCAGAATTCCTCACGCATATTCACTTTGCCAACCTGTCTTCATCAGCTTCAGTCTGCAGCAAAGCACAATGAATATCATTACAGGTCTGACGTGTCTCCTCATCTGTCTGATCCCAGGTATTCCTTAGATATTGCAGCCCAAGCAACATTCTGATATTATTCACACAGACAAAGGTCTCGTCCTCTCAAGTCTCTTCTGAAGTTTATTGTAATGACTTCAATCTGAATCCGTATTGATTTGTTCTCCTAGTGTCTGTGTCTCAGGGGAATATGCTATAACCAGTCTGTCAAGACAAGTCTCCACACTCCTCCAATCATGAGATATTGGATTTCTCTAAGAGAAGTCTAGAACGTTGAGGTCTTTTTCAGGTTGAGGTATGTGTCTACTTTTAGAATGCTGATGCCTTAATACTACGAAAGGGTCTCCATCAAATGTTAGTACAAAAATATGTCACTTAGTAATAAATTATTAAGAAACTGAACTATTGCATCAATGGATTGACTACTACGGTCCTTAGTAAGGGTAGATTTTTGTGACCCCATTTTTTTTATTTGAGTCGAATGGAAATTTTCTCAACCCATGTTTTCTTTGTCTTTTTGTTCACAATTATTTACGCATTTACATCATTGCTTTTTGCGATGCTCCTTTGTTACCTTTAACCATTTTAAATGTGAGTTTCCAGTCTGTATTGAATGTGATAACAAAAAACCAAAGATACAAAATAATATCAGGTGATATCTTGTTATTGAGTGGTCCTTGCAGGATGCATACAGAAACAAACCAGTATAGTCTGATTCCAAAACAAATGACTCTCTTGAGCCGATTCTTTTAGTGAATAGTTCGAAAATATGTTTTAAATCAGTCTGACAAATCATACAGAACTGAATGTCAAAGCGATTACTTAACATCTGACTCACTTACCGAAATGCAAGTTATCAGTGATGTCTGTATCAACATGAAGTTTTGTGCATAAATTTGAGTTTTTCATTAACTTTAATATACCCATTGGGATTAAAGCCATCTGACTTTGAACAGGGTATATTTGTATATCATGTAACACAAGCAAACCAATTAATGACATACCTTAGTCACCACCACAAGATCTGACAATCTTGTGCATTAACTTTTTAACATTTTAATGATTCATGCCCTTTCAATTGGCTTCATTAGAAAACTATGCTGCGTGTTTCTCTATGACAGGATGTGGATGAGTCCTCTTTACCCCAGGTTACCGGAGGGAAGTCCGGGAACAGCGGGGGAGTCTCCCACCAACTTCAAAAGAGACCTGCTGGATTACCTGGAAGCTTACCGGGCACCAGAGCTTGCCGAGTGGATTGATCGCATCAAACAGCATGATCTGTCAGAAACCAGGTGAGAATCTTTACAAATAAAAGAGCCCTATTTTAATTAGAAAGATTGTGTGATATCAGACTTGCATAGCCAGACCTTGGAGACCTGACTGATTGCTAAAGGTATCCACAATGCTGCTTGTTCAGGCAGCCACCATTCATTTAGAGACCGTCTGGCTGACATGTAAGTCATCAAAAATCACTTTGTATTTTATACTAAACTAACTTGACTAAATCAAGTGAAAAAAATTCAAAAATGTTTCAGTCATAACTGCCATAGGGAAATTGATTTTTAATGAAAACTTATAAACTATTAAAGACAGATCTATAAGAAGACCAACTGTAACTATCAGAGGCTGTTAATCGATAGTCTATGCGTTTGTTAGTCATCAATTTGCATTATTTCAGATTATTTTTTAAATAATACTTATATTTTTATTATACTTGCATTTATTTTAATGATATTTTACTTATTTTATTTATAATAGGCTATAATATTTAATATATTATACTTAATTTTAATATAATTAAAACACTTAAATTGGCATACATTTAAATTGTCACCTTCCATGGTGTTTCTTATTTGTCGTCTCTGATTTAGATGTGTCCTCAGCCGATGCGCTGTACTGTTTAGTCAAGTCAAGTCATTTATAGTTGTCATGTGTACAAGTTACCAAGTACAATGAAAAACTTACTTGAATGCTACTCCATGGACTATAGACAGACCAAATACAATAAACCTCACTGCTATATAAACAAAACTAATATAGAAATTACCATACGACAATAAAGTGACAAAGTGTACTTTAAAGGTGAAGTATGTAGTTTCTACGACATTAGTGCCACCTAGCGGAATTACAAAAATACAGCATATTTTGCAAACCCCCCTTTCGCATTAGCGCCTGACTCAACTCAAATATAACTCAGCAGCTTTTACGGGTGCTTGTAAAGGCATGTCTCAACAGGTAAATGTAGGCTACTTTCAATAAAAGGTCAAACATATTAGAAATACCTTTAGCTCTGTTGCTATCTGTCATCAGAGTAAGCAACTGTGTAGCGAACACTGTCTAGAGCGAATGCGAGCATTTCCCTTTTTATAAACCCATCCAACGTATCAACGTACCCATCCAAAGTCACCGCTGGCCAGTGCTATAACTCCTGAATAAATAAAAAAATTCTACTGACCCCAACATTTTTAATGCTAGTGTACAAGTTAAAACACCAAAAAATATGTAAATAAATAAGAAATGTGTTTAGACTTTATCAGAATATCTGTCCATCCAAATGTAATTGATTTTTCACAGACATGACACAGAAATCAAATCCGACTGCACAGTTCTTCTCATGATTATCTAGTTTATTTGCTTTTTAATGTCTAAAAAACTCTGCATATCGGTCAAAGTATGTTTCCACTAATATGACATGGTTAATATTTTGATTGGTTGTGGGAAAACAAATCCCACCTGCCACATCATTTAAGTGGTGATTAAAATAATATCTGAATTAATAATAATTAAAACAAATATATTAGTTTTAATTCACATAACATCTTATGCATGTTGTCTTGTATAGAGTATATCTCATTGGTTCAACTCCAGGAAGATATCAAGGACCTGCAATGGAGAAGTGGGGCCATCTACGATTGCGAAAAGTAATGTTTTTTTGTGTGATCACACATTTGTTTGTCTAATTGTTTTTCCCTCAATAGTTCCTCTCTGCCCCAGATATAAGAATGATTGATGTTCATGAAAAGGCATTGTACGCCTACTGGAAGCCTTTGAGATGTACTCTCAATTATTTTATTGAGGGAATTCAGATAACAAGTTGTTGGATTGGTCTTGGCTTGGTCTTGGATTCAGAAACTGAGCTGGGAGAAATGAGTTTCCGTATTTCATCTGAAATGAAGTAACACTGAACTCTGTTCATTTTGTAAATGCTGCATTGATATGAATGACTGACTCACACAGAGCAGACTCTTCACAGAGCATGAACAGCTTCATAAGACTCATGCTACATCAATAGATCTCAACTGGGGGGGTCGTGAACCAAAAATAGTTCACACAGCTGTTTTGAAAAGATTGCTGACAGTGCTAATGCACATAATAACATCAACTGACCATATAATCATGCATTTTAAAGAGTAATTAGAATAATTAGGCTTATTAGCTTTTAAAAGGGAGGTGTAAACGCTTCCCATGTCTTCTGTTGGTGACATCCAAGGCCATGTAATTTTGGTGCCAATTCATCTGTCTCTTGATAAAAGCTAGCCAAATTAGCCAGATGCAAATATTGACATAGTTTTGACATGCACTTATTGTTTTTCTCAGTTGCTCAGCGAGCATACTCAGCCTGTGCAGAACGAAGAGCGATGGCACGTGATTGGCCAGTTCTCCAGTATCGGCTCCATGGGTCTTGATAAGACTAAATGGTTGGCAGCTGAGTTCCAGCGTACTCTGACCACGCTGGGGAAGGCAGGGAAATCATTTGTCAGTCCAGAAACACAGATGCTCCTGGTGAGTGTTTTGAACAGCCCCCACAGAGCGTGCTGAAACAGTGAAAGGATCTGCTCGTATCACTGCCGTACCCTCTCTGGATCGTGAAAAACGTGTCCAGATGGATATTACAATAAACACCATTTCATATTCTCCTGCCAGCTTGCTTATCTATTAGGATACATGATCCCTCAATTGTGTTTCCATTTTAATTAGGCTAGAATGAAGGAGGGATGCCGGAGCGCACATGTGCATCCGTTTTTTTCTGCATGTACCTGAACACACAGGCAACTGCTTTCAGTGTATAATTCTTCTGAGCTATGAAATTTGATGACATCCCATGTGTTTAATTAGCTATTAATATTCATAGCGTGTTCTCATTTGCTATACTTGAATTCCAATTTTACAAAAAGGGAAACATTTCCATGTCTCTTGCCACAAGCTGTTAGAGACAATAGTTACAAGAAGAATTCTCATCCATCCTTTTATTTGCATAACAATATCTGCTAAGATGCATCAGACAAAAATCAATCTTCTGTTTCTCGATCTATTGTTAAATGTCAGTTGAAAAGTCAAGGCACCACGCAAAGAGTCTTGAGCACAGAGAAAGACGTCAGATAGTACCATTAGGCCTTAAATGGCACTGTGTCATCTCTAAAGACCTAAGGCTTTTCAGTTCAGTTCTGTTTCTGTTAAGGAGGCGTGAAATTATTCAGAAATACTAAATGTAGACATATAATGGACACATACGCACAAAGCTACTCTTCTATTGAGATCACATCTGTATTGTATGACTAATACAGACCAGTTCTTTAGAGTTTTATAGGTCAAGAGGGATGGATGGATGGATAGATAGAAGTCTTATGCTCATCACTTTATTTGTAATATTGGGAAATATTATTACAATTTATAATAACTAGTAATAATAATATGTTTTAAAATGTAATTTATTCCTGTGATGGTAAAGCTGAATTTTCAGCATCATTACTCCAGTCTTCAGTGTCACGTGATCCTTCAGAAATCATTCTAATATGATGATTTGCTACTCAAGAACATTTCTTTATTATCAATATTGAAAACAGTTGTGCTGCTTAATTTTTATTTTTATTTTTGAAACTATGATCATGTTTTACAGTTTTTCTTGATTAATCAAAAGTTCAAAAGAACAGCAGTTACATGAAATAGATTTTTTTTAACAGTGTATTTCTTTACTGTCACTTTTGATCAATTGAATCTATCCTTGCTGAATAAAAGTATTAATTTCTTTTAAGAAAAAAAAATCTTACTGAATTACTAAATTTCTCTTACTAAAAAACTCTTATTAAATTTCTGAACAGTAGTTTAGAATAAATAGATTGATCTATCAATAATTTAAGTTGAATAAACTGTCAAATTTAATTAATTTTAAAAATGTAATTCAAGTCGAGTCCTTAAAACAGTGTCATTTCTAGGTTTACCCGTCTGTGGAAAATGTGAGAACCAGTTTGGAGGGGTACCCAGGTATCATTTGTCCTTTTATTCACATTTTTTTTCCTCACACCTCCACAGTCATTATACTGTGTAACAACTGACTTTTCTTGTTCTTATCCCTGCAGCTGGGGGATCTTTACCCTACAGCATACAGACGGCACAAAAACAGCTCTGGCTTCACTCGTACTTCCAGTAAGTACTCCTTCCTCTGTGGGGGGGGGGGAAAACACATTTTCAAAATACTCATCAGTATTCAGCCTAAAATCATAAATATTCTCCTGAAAAGGCTCCTTAGCAACGCTCTAGACCTTGTGATCCAAACAGCTGGCTTTCCCAAGGGTTGTCTGACCCTTAAATTGCTCCTTAGAAATTTCAATTGGGTTCTTATCCCATCTCTCCCAACATTTTAACACATTATCACCATAAATAAGCTATTTTACTGGTGACCTCAATTTTGCTAAGTGATCAGAGATGGGCCAATTGCGATTTAGATTCAATCTCAGTCCCCCTCTGGAGTGCACACTACAGTTCTACTCAGTATATTTAAATGAGTCCATGTAGACTTCTGTATTCATGCTTGAATGCTAACAGCAATCAGACAGAAAGCTCTCCTCTTCGTCTGCACAGTATGCCATAAAACATCATCTCTCTACACCTGGAAATTACATGAAATGCTTCTTTTGGTATTCTTGCACTTAGAAAAGATGTATCAGCTGGTGTTCCTCCGTTTTCTTTCTCTCCCTCCCTTCCTTTCTCAATCTCTCTCCCCTAAACAGTGGCTGGCATGCTGATGTTACTGGTAGGAGCAATGCGATGCCCCACATTAAAACCTACATGAGAGTTTCACCGGACTTCACACAGCTGGCCTGGTTCCTTGTCACAAGGTTAGAATTATCAAGTGTCTTGCACGGTAAATTAAATGAACTTTTGCCTGTTTGACAGGCCTCATCTGATCAGTTAGAAATGATATAGCTACCCAAGTCACAACAGGCTGAAGGAGATCTGTTGCCAAGTTTGTTGAATGCAGCTTGAATGGGGGTGGGGGGGGACGTTTGTACAATAACAGTATGTTGGATTTATTAAACCATAATAATGCTTGCAAATACCGATTGCAATTCTGAAATAACACAATGCACTTAGGCAGTATAATCTATATCTCTTGCTAATTTGTAGTTTTTGTACATTCTGTTAAACATAATGTTGAAAAAAAATTCACCTTTTTGTTATTTCAAGCAGCTTTAACAGTGAGATGTCAAATGTTTATCATATATAAGTCCAATTCACACCGCGCTGACAGACGGCAAAAGACATTTCGTCGGGTTTTGTCGGATCAGTGTGTTACCCCTGGCGTCTGTGGAAGCTTGTTTTCGACAATTAAACATGCTGAATCGGATTTAGGATGTCTGAGAAGTGACGTGTGTTGTAGTCTGGTGACTGTCGGCGCTGGTCTGTCGGTGCAGTGTGAATTGGCCTTATCAGTACAAATCGCAATTTTGTCAATTGCACATCCATACTAAATCCGAGAGCAGTCTAGAAGGAAAATGAAATACACAATTTTAGACATAATTGCATCGACATTGAAATCAGTTTATGTGTGTACTCGTAGGTTTTTTCAATGATGCATACAGTATATGTGATTGTGTTAGTCTTTTAAAACAAACACCAAAATATGTCTTTATTGTCTTGAATATGTCATGTTAATGTTGAGCCGAATCAGATTAGCATCATTTCTGCTCTTTTGTTCTTCAGAGAGTTGCTCATAGCTGCCAAAATAACGCTCTTGGCAGAAGGAGGCTTGTTTTTCTCTGATCCCTTGCAGATTTGTGTCTTCTGTGCTGCATTGATAGTGTTCCACTCAAAGAAGTCCCTTAGGCCCCGTAAATGTATATTTACTCAACATAAGCCTGATATGTTTGTTTATTTTAGATTATGCCATCCTGTTTCATTGGCCGTTTCTTATCTGCAAAATCATAACCGCTTTCCTGTTTCTTCAGTCTGGGAGGCTGTGTGTTCATTAGTTAGCACCATGGACTCTGAACCATTAACAAGTTTCCTTGAACTGCTCACATGACAATGCTTTTACAGATAATCAAAGCCCTTTAGTGCAATCGGTCAGTTGAAGTGGTAAAGACTCTTCTTGGTGGTGAAGTGGAGTGGACGCCCAGGTGGGTTATAAAACAAAGTGACGTGGCAAAAGAACACACTTCTCTTTGATTATCTTTCAAATTAGATCCAGGAATAGCATGTTAAGTTCAGTCTTTGAAAGCTTGTATTTTGCCCTAGAAGACCAGTAATTAAAGAGAGATTCTGGTTTTTAAATCCACATTTGAAGGAGATCCATTTCTGTTAAACCAGCAGACAAACATTCTTTATTCAAATCTTTTAACATGATGTTCCTGTGGCTGTTGCATTGAAGCCCACGATTTACATCTCAAGCCAGCATGAATGGCCACCGTTCCTGCGGCATTTCTCAAAGCGCTGGCTTTAATCATGGTTGAAATGCACAGGGAGACTGAGGGGGATTGTGAACAGTGTCTCCAGGTCAGTCGTGTCGGGTCCAGCGATGAGCTATTCCAGTCCTTTTTATGAAGATTAATGCCTACAGTGGATGCGAAGCCTTCAGGCATAGCCTGTCATTCTTGAAGTCCAAAATGTATTAATTATTCAGTAACTGCAGTCTGAAAAGAGGTTTTTAACAAAATCCTTTAGCTTTGACATGTTTAATGCTAACATTTCTAGTTTAGGTGACATTTACATGATATGCTTGATTTTGAAGCATGCATGGGTGAAACTTTGTCTGCTGGTATCCTCCACAGTGCCAATTTATCAAAAGCTGCCTGGGGCGCCCTGGAGAAGAACAACACTCAGATGATGGTTCGCTCGTATGAACTAGGAGTCCTCTACCTACCTTCAGCCTTTGTGAGTATTGTGAATCAAGTCAGTACATGACAACTGAGATCTTCATGCTGTTGCATTGTTTCTGTTTCAAACCTGATCAAAGCCTGTTCAAAAACCCATACATTTCTGACCTGCTGATAAATTCAATTAAAACCAGCTTCTGTATGTGGCTGGATTTTCTCTGCTTTGTCTAAGATAGTCATTAGCTGGTTGCTGGTACAAGTTAGTTTAGGTGATTGACAGTTGGACTATCAGCTGGTGGGGCCAAATTTGGCCCATCAGAGCATCTCAATCAGCCTTGTTAAACCATCTGGTTAAGCCACAACTGACAAGATGTTAACCATAGGCGTAATTTGCGGGTGGGACATGTTCCCACCACATTTGCCAGGGTCGATATTGTCCCTACCACTTTTTTGAAACATCTAGCTGCACGGACGTACATAATGCAAATGAAACCTATCCATTTGATGTTCGTTTGTGTTAAATAAGAGGCAATCTGGCGCTGGAATGTTTTGTTTTTGAAATCACGCTGAGTGCTCGCACGGAACGTTCTCTTGTGGCCCTGCTCTTTATATACAATCACTGATGAACATCTTTGATTTTAATATCTAGAGAAAAAAAACTACTAGGGTGGATTAGAACCCAGAACCTCTGACACGCTTAACAAAAGTTCTACCACCACAACACTAGGTAATACGAATGTTGATTACGAATCTATGTATTTATTCACTGACGTGAAGAATCTCGGGACTAATATATATTGTATTATAGTAGATGTAAGAATGAAACTATCACATTAAACATTGATATATTAAACTCAATATACTGTTGAAATTGATTTCTGGACATTGTAATTTTCTGCAATTGTCAATGTACATATCTGATTAAGCATTGTATTAGTAACTCCCCCCAACATACACTCCTGTCCCACCCATTTTTTAAAACAAAGTTACACCCCTGGTAACCCTCATCGACATTCAGCTCTTAACTCAGGGTTGCCACAGTTGTGGAAGCCTGGAAATATGGAATTTCAAAAGTGTGATTTCCTGGCTTGGAAAAATCATGGAATTCTCTGTGGGAACCATGTTAACTCTAACCAGAATGAGTGTTACCTTCTAGTCATGTTGCAAAATATTCACTACTGGTGGACGAGTCAATCACATAAACCTTTTTTCGAGCAGGGTGTTTGTTTAATTGAGAAATGATGATCTCTAGTAAAACCCCCAACTCCATTAATGCTCAACGGAGACAAAAAGACATCTGTACAGTCTCTGAACATAGGCTACTTCTAAATTACTATGTGTAAATACTGTAGATATTGTCTTGGAGTACATCTCCCATTTCTCCATATGTAGAGATTGAGCTTTTGTGTAGCGCTCACATACTCGCAGGGTAATTTGTCCTTGTAGTCAGGGTAGGTCTTAGTATTACTTCAAAAGTTGCTTAGCAACAGTATGGTTCAGTTCTCTTGCTGTGGAAAAAAAAAAGGGGGGGGACACGAGTTTGAAAGAGGATAGCGAAAGGTTGTGCTCTCTTATTCAGAAGGGATGTGTTGTGTCTTTTTTATGTGGCCTGAAGCCTTGTTGTTTTAGTTGAACCGCTTTATGTCATGGTTAGTTCTTGCTAGAGGTCTTTTTTGAGTAACTCACAAGCGCTAAGCAAGTTTTGTTACATTATAATGGACCCATAATTAGCTATTTTTTCTAGGTTGTCCAATATTTTTATATATATTTGCATTTAATACACATGATCTTATTTGGTTTCCTACTTAAGTTGCAAATTAGGCTGCATGTTGACTATTGAAGTTATTTTTCCAACTGTAGAGGTCATGCTCCATAATTGTCATAATGAGTCACGTTTTTTTGTTTGCCGCAGTGTGGTGCTTTAATTAAAGTTCTCTTGTTTAAGAAAGTCTGAGATCAGACTGTATAAGATCATGAAAGTGCAAACTGCATTGTGTTTTTGTCTTGACAAAACGCCTCAAGTACATTTCACCATCACGTTGTCTCTTTAGTCATGCTTTGTTGACATACACATATCGGAACCAGTGATTATTAGTGAACCAAACTTATTGAGTTAACAAAGTATGTTCCTGAAGTGGGGACGCAGTTGATGAGTCATGCTGTCCTAAATACAGGATTTCATCATTTTGTCCTTTTTTCTGATTTCATGTTGTATATTGCTGTGTTAATATTCATCCAAGCAGTCAAGGCCATTACAGAAATTGAGAGGAAAATGAATGCTCAGTATAGCATGAACTAAGATTGAGATGCACTTACATGAACTAACAATTGAAATAACTCAAAATGAAGCATGATATGAATTTAACAATTTTATAAAGCTTCTAGAAGGCACAAGTGCAGAAATTATGTTTTTCACTTGTATCTCCATATATATATGTATATATATATATATATATATATATATATATATATATCCAAGAGAAGCTATGTTCGGTTTAGTGTTTCGATTCAATTTTGTTTTGTTTGCTTTTACAAACTGTTGGATGAGTTGAACTTTTATTCTGTGGTGAAAATAAACAACCCCTAAAATCCCTGGTTAAGCAATGATCCAATTGGAAATGTAGCTACTCTTTGTCATCCTCTTGAACCACAATTATCTAGTTGTTTTTAAGTGCAACCAAAAGCAGCTGAGGCTAAAATGAACCGCTGAATTTAATAGACATTCTAGTGAAGATACTAGTGAAAAGCATTCACGGGAAGCAAGCAGAGCTTGAAGTCAGGCTGGTACGCACCAGTATGCAGTACCGGCCCTTATATATTTTAATCTGTAGCGTCTTCAAGCACTGGAAGCAAGTAGTGAGAAATGTGATGTTTTTGTTAGTGCTACAAACATTAATAATGCTTAGACTCAAGATGTCTGCCTATTGCTGATTGAGTAAAAATGCAGATAAATCTCTTAATTATTAACGCCCTCATTTTACTCCAGACCAGTCTGCCTGTTGCTGATTGAGCAGAAATGCAGATAATTCACTCAATTAATAATGCCCTCCTCATGTTACTCCAGACCACAATAAAGAAAAAATTCTGTCATCATTTACTCACCCTCAAGTTGTTCCAATCTTGTATGAGTTTCTTTCTTTTGTTGAAAACAAACGAAGATATTTTAAAGAATGTTGGTAACCAGAAAGTTGACGGTAGCCATTGACTTTCATAGTAGAAAAAAAAGCACAGTTTATCAGTGTTATTTGTGACAGCTGATATTCAACTAGAACTTTGAAGTTTATGAAAGACTTTGCTCAAAAGCCTACATATCTATAAGGACTGTTAATTGATTAAATAATTAATGGGGGGGGGGGGAATTATGAGAGAGAAATCGACTAAGCAAGTGAATTATCTGCATTAATATTCTTCAGGGAAATCTTATATTCATAATCACAAAATCAGTTTGAATGTCCATTGTCCACTGAGGAAAGCGATATCTTTGTCTTTGTCCTTTTAACAGTTAAGGGGATTTCCTATGACAGCCTTAGTCAATGCATTTATAAGTTGTCTTATAGGGTGTTGTTTAAAGTAAAAAATAGCATCCTTGTTTCAGTCCCTTTCAATAGAAAAGTCTTTGCTATTGACTCGCTCATAAAGACATTTTTTGACACTTATAATGGACTGCTTTCACTTTCTGTAGTGAATAATCAACTGGCGTCCGAAATCAGGTACTGAGAAGGTACTACATTTGAATTTGAATTTACTTTGCGACCGTTAAAAAAAAGTATGCTCTGTATAGTGTCACGGCCCCTCCTCTGCCTTGCAGGTGGCTCCAATCACTAACGACCCTCCTCTGCCTGCAGGAGGAGCCGCCCCTGCAAGGCAGAGGAGGGGCTGTGACAATAGTATACTATGAATATGGGTAACATGAATGAAATTCGGATGTACTATATCTGCCATGTTGTTACTGTCACATAACCTACCAGCGTCGGTTGTGTCGCTTTACTGCCATTCATAAATCCTCTCCCGTGGCCTGAAGTGTCCATTGAATGCATACTTCAGAATCTTGGTGGAAGTAGTAGGTTCGACTTCTGTTTTTCAATACTATGTATTCAGACATACAGTACTACTCTTTTGGCGATTGTTTTTCGCATACTATATAGTAAGGAAGTATTTGATTTTAGACGCAGCGAGTGTTAAGGACTTCTTGACCGGCATAACTCTTGCGCAAAGTTTGCAAATTGCTTTATTTTGCGTTATCCACTGGCTCACAGTCATGGTTTCAAATTTTAAATATTGCGGCGTGACATTTTTCTCCATCATTACTCGCCAAATGATAGTCAACGATTCGTATTTCATGCATGTCATTTCCTCTGAGTAGTAAATAATGAAATAAATGAAAAGTAAAAAAAGACCCCCACGATAATATAATGTATCTGCAATCTCACATGCTGACGATTGGACGATTTGACTATGGGGAGTATCGCCCAACACTAATTCGTCTCAATGTTTAACAGTCCTAAAAGTTGTAAAAAGCTTGCTAACCTTCCACAGATGCATTCCATATCAATATTACCTGTATCCCATTTTTTACAGTGAGGTTCTAGGTCGCTTCCTGTTTTCGTTTACAAATAGCAGGACAGTGCTGCCTGCACCTGCTGCATCTCTCTGGGCTTTGCGAAAGCTTTAGCTGTCTGAGTCTGGGTGATATATTCCCCACTGCCCTTTAAATCTATCCAGTTTCCTCTATCTTCATACCCACCACACAGAGGAGAGTTAAGCTTCCCTCACAACAGCCCTGCTCCCCTCTGACTTTTTCCATAGAAAACAGAATGAGTAAATGCACACATTCTCACTTTTGTGATACATTATCTCCATCATATGAGTTTATGGGTGTCATGGCATATCTTAAGGTCTATTCAGATGGGGTTAAAATAAATGGGACTTTCAGTGGATTTGCGTTTTTTTTTCTTTAGTTTTTTCCCCAGCCCTTTGTGTGTGTGTGTGTCTGTGTGTGACACACACATTTTAGACAATGTGCATAATGCACTGGTTTCCTAGGAAAGTTGTGTTATTGCCATATTACTGCAGAATTATTATTATTTTTCTTTTGGTGAATGTTTTGTAGCATGCTAGATCATTCTTAACTAAATCTTTAGGCATTAGGGAAAGGCAGGATGATTGACTAGTCATCTGACAACCAACTGGTCAATTCGTGACTATTTAAAGCAGGGGTGTCCTAACTCTGTCCTGGAGGACCACTGTCCTGCAGAGTTTAGCTCTAGCTTGCCTCAACACCCCTGCCAAGTTTCTAGAATGCCTAGTAAGACCTTGATTAGTTGGTTCAGGTGTGTTTAATTGGGGTTGGAGCTGAACTCTGCAGGACAGTGGCCCTCCAGGCGCAGGATTGGATACCCCTGATTTAAAATAGTTTTTGTTTTTTTATTATAAATGTACTTTTATTAAAACAATACTTTATTAATAATAATTCTAACACAGTTTTTCAGCTGTGCTTTTAAAAAGTATGAGTTCTGAGATACAGCCTCTCTTGCAATATATATTTCTGTTATTAATCTCTTGATAATTTCCATTTATATGAAACTATACACACGACTGGTTGATTTTGAACATGCATAGATTAGCACATCCCTATTGGGCATTAATACATTTCTTTTTGTCTGTAGAACATGAGCACATTTCCTGTTGAGAAGAATGTGTTTCCAGCCTCCAGCTCCTCCAAGGGCTTCCCTGTGCCCTTTGACCTCCCACCTCAGCGTTACTCAAACAAAGGTGAGACTGAACGTTGTGTAATTCCCCAAAAGTAAATCAAATAAGATTCATTGTAGTTTTAACCTTCATTAACATGTCAGAGATGTTCTTTTGAACTCTAAAGAAACCACATGTACTTAGTTTCAAAGTTTAAAGTTAAATCAAAGTTTAAAGGTTTGCTTAATGCGAAGTTCACTGAATCATCGCTTGACGAAAGGATAACCTTTACTTTGAAATCCAGAGTAGAAATGATTGCTCAGGAAACACTCTGTAGGTATTAATTGCACAACGCAAAACAGCAAATGAAAGGTTGCTTTCTGGGCAGGCCAGTATCCAAGCTAAATAAATAAATCATTTTGATACAAGTGTGTTAGTTTGCTCTTTCACTCAAATGCAAGCTCACTTACATTCTGCTTAATTACGGCAGTCCTTCGCATAATGAATAAGTGTGAATCTCGAGTGCACATCACTGTGTGATGACCGAGGTGTTTAAAGACAGCTACGCACAATGGCGAAGTGCTTATTTTAATTTCTGACAGCTGTGAAGCACAAGGGGTTTGCATGACTCAATTAATCGACATTTAATTTTCTGCACAGTGCTGTCCTCTGAGCCATCAAATAGAATTGATGAGGAAACATCATTTAGTGGCCACCAAGTTCTGTCATGTTCTCTTTTATTCAAAAAATAGAAGATTAATTGATTGTCCAAATACAAATTTGGATATAAACACATGGACAGCTGACTTCATTCATGACTTTTCAGCAGTGTGCAGGTGTGTGATGTGCTACCCATTAGAAGATTAATGACTTTTAGTTTATGTATATTTTTATACATAATAAATATATACAGTGCTATGCATAAGTTTAGACACCCATGCTAAAGTTGACTAAAAGGAGGAATAAAAAATCATCTTTTGGAAATTGAACTTAATGCCTTAATTAAAAAAATTAGGAAAAATCCAACCTTTAAGGACACCAATTTTCTTTGTGAATGAATAATGTATTCATGTAAACATGCATTAAATTGTTCAAAAGGGACAGAGACATAATAATTATAATTTATGAAGATTAATATTTCAAATAAATCTTTTTCTCTCAACTTTTGAACTTTGTTCATCTAACTCTAAAAAGTTTTTTTTTTTTTTTTTTTTTTTTTTACTGTTTTTAACATTGATAATAATAATGTTTCTTGAGCTCCAAATCAGCATATTAGAATGATTTCTGAAGGATCATGTGACACTGAAGACTGGAGTAATGATGCTGAAAATAAATATATTATATTAGAAATCAGTTATTTAAAATTTTAATAATATTTCACAATTATTTACTGTATTTTTATCAAATAAATGCAGCCTTGATGAACATAAGAGACTTCTTTCAAGTTTTGAACAGTACAGGATATATGAAATTTCAATATCTTGTTTTTGAAGAAACTTTTGTTAATTGTCAGCTACCCGTATGCCAAAATGTATAAACGAACAGCCTGCCATTTAATATGAATAAGCATTTTGGTCATGAGTCAATTATATGACACTTCAGTAAAACTGTGCATTGTTTTGAATGACAGCATAATTGCAGACGAACCCAAACTATAGCCTGCAGGACATGTTAATGACACTAAATGAACTCATTATAATCTGCTGTGTAATTAATAGTGTTTTGTGGCTGAGACTTCTGTGTAAGGACACTGATTCAGAGGCAGGAAGCTTGCTGGGAAATTTCACAATTTCTTAATTTAACGCGTGCAGCTTTGTGCTGCTGTCAAAAGAAAGAGATGTAATATTAACATTGGTGTGAAAATACGGTGAATCTGGTGTTGAAAATGTTAGATAACGGTAAAACAATTTTAAATAGAATCTAAATATTTAGGCATAATTATTTATCAGGACTTATATTAATGCATTGATTGTGTAATGAAAAATATATTTCAGTCCAAATCCAGTTCTGGGGGAAGCACAGTATGTCCTTTCATACTTATTTCCTTTTTTTTTTTTACCCGAGCTCTTAGGAAAAGGTGCAAGAAATGCCATTCCTCTGTTGGAAGTGCCATGATATTTAACCATGACTTGCGGGGCAAACGTAAAATGATAGATTCTGAATAATGTTATTAGGGACGGCAGTTTTACAGCGAAAAATAAACCACCTGATGTTGTCATGGCACCTGTTGTTGAAAGTTGAGCAGACCGAACGTGATTCTCTTTTCTTTTCTTGTATTTAATTTTTTTTTTTTCTCTCTCTATTTTGAGATTGCTTATATGATTATTTTATTTAGTTTATGTGTGTCAAGTGACACACCACTGATTACGTCAGGAACCACTAGTTCTTATGTCAGACTAGAATAAGAAAAAATAATAAGACATAGAAAGAAAATCCACCGATAATCAGTGCCATATTCTTTAGTAAATGAAAATAAGAGTACTATGGGCCCTGCCCCTGACATGTCAGTTTGGCGACCTTTAATCATGGTGAGAAAATGGAGGCAGCAATCGATTGGTACTATTGAAACCAATGGTGTCATCAGTTTATGAACTGAGGCAGAAGCCCTCTGCGGTTTCCATGGCAGCATAGTTCTTTTGATAACTGAGGCTTCAGCCATAAAGTGGAATGAGCGGGCGTGGCCTGCAGATAAAGATAAAGTGGGCGGATTTTGAGCGAGCTGGGGTTTCTGCACTGATTATGATGTGTCAGTGCGGTTGTGATGGTTTTTGTTAGCAGTAAATAGTGTGTTAGCACTTTAAATTGAACTTTTCAGTTCATCTTTTTTAGGCTATTTTTAGAATATTAAACTACCATACTTATTTCTGCATGTATAGGATAAAAAAGCATTAAAATGATTTTTTAAAAGACAGTGAAGACATTTATAATGTAACAAAAGATGAAATTGAAACTGAATGTTTTATCATGCACCCAAACATTTGTATAAAAAAAAAAATTGGTAGCTAAACAACCCCTGCTTACACCAGCCTGGTCTTAGAAGGTTTGTCTGGCTGAGGATGTGTTTTGCTGGTTTAGCTTGACAGGCCTGGTCTCCCAGCTTAACCAACTGAAATCTGCACAGGACCTCTTTGAAACCAACTAACAGACCAGCCTGACCAGGCTGGGAGACCAGCTAAGAGCAGCAAACTACTGATTTAAGCTGTTTTGTTCAGCAGGGATCTGTCAAAATTTTGTTAAAGTTAGGGTAAGCAATTTTCAGAGAGGCTAGCAATAGTGAACTAGCTTTGAAAGCATAAAAACCCACCCTCCCTTCAGAGCGTCTCCAAAGCCACGCCTCCTTCAAAACACATGAGCGCACAAAGCAGGGAGCAAATAAAAGCGTCATGAGAGTTGGGCTTTAAACTACCTCATGACTCAAAGCACATAACATTACAATAATAATAAACATAATCAACCTAAAGATCACTGACCTGTATCACCTGACTTCTGCTGATTCATTTCAGCGTTGATAGTGTTTCCATTGAAACTCATAAATTCGAGTCACGAACCGCTCAGAGTATAACATCACTGGTTTCCATCTCTTCCAAATTACAATAGTTATGATGTAAAGCCTTGAACGCAGCATAAGCTTGTTGTTACTATGGCTGCTGTTTCGGTTGCGGTGCTCGGTGCACACCCTGTTCAGACATCACAGGTCATCAGCACGTTTCAGTTAGACAGAGTCACACTGTAAAAAGTGATCAGTTGACTTAACTTAAAAAAGGTGAGGAAATCCGTTGCCTTAAAATTATAAAGTAAATAATTTTTTTCAATTACATGAAGTTTATTTACTTTTAATTTTAAGGCAACGGATTTCCTCACCTTTTTTAAGTTAAGTCAACTGATCACTTTTTACAGTGTGACTCTGTCTAACTGAAACGTGCTGATGACGTGATGTCTGAACAGGGTGTGTGAAGGTATGACAGTACATACATTGGCAGGCAGGTAGGACATTGTGTTTGGACCGAATTCAATGATTGGACATTTTATGGTCCTACGCCTTCCACAGATATAAATATATAGGCTATAAATACATTTAGACCACTTAACTTAGTGATTGCTATCAGGACGTGAAGAGACTTTAAACCTGCATAGCAAAAAAAAAATTCTGGAACAAATCACCTACCCTACCTTTAATTGTATTACTGTCTGAATGAACTTTTTCATCTCGTAGTAAATAAATTAAGCGCATTTTAGTGTTCTGAAATGGGTGCAGGTGGAGGATTGAACTGTACCCGTGGGTGTCCAGTCTCCCTTTCGAAGGGTCACGGCCAGGACAAACAGCACTCAGATGAAAGTTACTTCCACCATGGCCATTCGCAGCAACTCGCCTCTGCTCTTAATAGAGGCACTTCATTTCCTACTAATGATTACTTGTCACTGTCCTTGTTGATACTGATTGGTGTAATATCCAGTTTTTCACTGGATCTGTTCCAATGTCATTTGGTTTACATAACTGTGCCTGTAACAGTTAACTGTAATGGAGTCACACAAGCATTTCTGCCTCTTTCGAGTCTCCCAAAGCGTTACGATTGTGCACCCCCCACTGTACAGCAGACTACATAATACCCAGAAGGCCATTTAAGACCTATAATTACAGCTTTTAGGAAACAGACAGATAACCCTTGGCTTTACAAAGCAAATGTGCAATTGCAAACTTCCCTGCATGCACCATGGCAACAGCTCTTCCATACCTGACGTTCTTCAGACAAATGGAAATACATGAAAATTTTTAACCGAGGTAAAGAGATTTTCTTTTGCACTTGATTCTGTTTTCGCTGAGAAATGATCTTGTCTCAAGTGCTATTTCTGTTCTTCTGCACTTTCCAGGTCACCAGCATGGGGTTGAATTAATAGACATTTGTAATGAATCGTTTTGAATGCAAAATCCAAACTAATCCATTTATTTATTTTTTTATGTGAGCATTCAAAAGAGCTATTTCTCATAGCTTTCTCATTTGATTCTCATTTGCAATTTAAAATGTGTGTGTATATACATATACAGATGCTGATTTAAATTAAAAAAAAAATCTTTGTATTACATTAATCTTTATTTTATTATACATTACAGTAATGAGGATTTGGGAGGAAAACATGCTTAATTGTCATGAAATCTGAAAAATAGGCATTTTCATTATGCAAAGTGTGACCTCTATTTGTTTTAGGGGTTTGTTTTTGTTTTTTGAGTGAAATGCATCATTTTAATTCAATTGATGGGTAAATTTCTTTATTATAAGTGCCAATTATAAGTAGTTCCTATCTAAAATAATTTTTTTAAGTATGACTTCTCTTATAGGTTGCAGGTGATATGTTTCTTTAATAAGAGCATCCGTCATGCTCACTCTCACATTTCATCTCAGCCCCTGCTGTCAACACCTGTGATATTAATACAGACTGAACCCCCTGACAGACCTAAACTTATACCTCTAAGAATACCTCTATATTTAAAGACAAACTTGATACATTTCTGTTTCTGCTGCTTCGGCACAGAGATGAGAAAAAAATTGGTTTCATTTTCCTGCAAATCATCACAGAACTCCTCATCTCCATCTGCTTTTAAAACAGGCTCACTCTCAGCTCACAACTGAAGAGCAAAGTACATGTGAAGCCATTGTGAAGTAGAATGGACCGCTGCACAGTCGCTACTCGAGTCTAGTTCTTTAATTCAGTGAGGAGAGCTGAGTGCTGCTTCAGATCCTCTCATGTTCATTATAGAAATAGTTCGCCCAAAAATGAAAATCCACTTACCCTCATGTTTTAGATTGAATCTGGGAGAAATTTAGAGCAGAATGTGCAAGCTGCAAATTTGCATATTGTGAATGGTGACGAGCTGTAAAGTACGTTTAGTTTATACTGGGTAATTTAAATTTTTATATTTCTTCCAAAAATATGAGGTTGTTCTTTATTAACACTTTTTTGTTAAAATGTTAAATCTGTCTAAGGTCAGAAAATTTCAGAATCTTGTCGCCTTTGTTTAATTTCACTGATGATCATTTCAGTAAATTGCATTGCTTTTTTATGCACCTAATTTTGCTGAAAAGACAAATCATAGATGGTTATGATTAGTTTTGCCTCACTTCCTCTTTATGTATATTGGTGCCATTCCAGGCAACAATTAAGCCTTGATGTGAATGTTTGTGTAGCGCTACTGCTGTGTTCCTGCTGTTAGAAGAAAAAAAACTGTCATTATTGAAAGTCCTTATTATTGAAATTAAATCATTTAGTGGTTCTTGCTAAGGCAATCATCACTATTACTATTGCTCATAATTGTTCAATTGTTTAATTGTTTGTTCAAATCCCTAACCTCAAGTGTTAAACTTGTTGAACTTATCCTGCACCATTTTGTCCTGTAGACACGAATAAGAGGTCTTGTGGCTTATCGAGGAGCGATATTTGTCTGTTTTATGCTCTTTAGAAAAACTCACCTGCATGTAGCTACATTTCTGTAAAATGATATTACATTGTGCAGTGCATGTTTTGCGATTGTGATTGGCACTAAAACCCTGTTCAGTTTTATCCGAAACAGATGAACGTGAATCTGGCAACAACTTCGTAACCACTACCCTATCATTGTGGCGGTGATATATATATATATGAATAAATGTGTGATTTATTTCATATATTTCATATATTTTATATACTAGCTTTTCGAAGATTGACTATTGTATGCCCCTGCATTTCACCCAATTATCTGTGAGAACTCCTTTGAGATAAGTGACAGTTACATTTTATGTAAGTCATAAATGTCTAATGTTCTCATATCATTGGTATTTTATCGAAGCTGTTTAACAATGAGCCTTTTTGACTCATTTGCCACATCATTTTGTTTCATGAGCTTTTTAGAGGTATTTTAACTGCTGTGTTGTTTTTGTGATTGAATCCAGTTGTCAGCTGGTTTCCATGGATACTGGTGCTCTACTGTCTTTTCTAGAAGTCTATATCCTATAATTCATTACTAAGTAAACCACACAGTGTGTGCATGATCCTTCATATAGTAGTTAGGCCACAGGTAAGTATGTCAAGGGAGATCACCCTTGAGGAAGAGGTTAGAACCTTCTCTTCCATGCCGGGAATCTTTGTTGGCCCAGAGCAAATATGTATTTCTGCACTGACTGACTCAAAAGTATCATGAACTGCATTGAGCAGGTTTCCAGTAATGTATGCTGTTGCATTTCAGTTGTGTTTTCTTCTCCTTGCAGATAAGCCTTGGATCTGGAATATTCCACACAATCAAGCCCCAGACACTCATGGAAATGTATGGGTACCTTCTTGAGGAGTTCAAGCAGCTGGGATCATCTGCAAAAGACAGAATTATTATGGAAATCAGACCACCAGCATCTCACTCTGCTCTGTGTCTGTTCAGTTCGCTCTTGTTTAGCCACCTTAATGACACCCTTTAACCCTTGAAAGCAATGGTAGGTACAGTACATATACAGTACACCATAATAGTGTGCACCCTTAATGCTGTGTTTTAGTCTTTTGTTGTTATAGACACTGTAGAGATGTTTAGTTATGCATTTATCATTAACATTTTGTAAAAATGCCAAATAAATTACATTTTACATCCAGAAAGCTTTGAACTATGTAATACATTTTTCAGCAGCAGTGTCAGAAAGAGCTTGTGCTTTTCTTAAAAGCCAGTAATGAATGTAGAAAATAGCAATCCAATAATGTTTTTATTCCGTGAAACAACCTTCAATTGCTTTGACACAATCATATTTACACCTCAATTCAGGAACATGAAATTATATTGGGGTTTTTTTATTATAAAAATAAGAAAAGCAATTTTTCAAATCCATTTTCAAACAGATTTGTTAGGTAGAGTTCAGATAAAAAGAGAACTACGGTAAATGAAATGGTGAAAACATCTCAAATTGTTTGTTTTTTTTAAGTTTGATTATGGACATGTCCTCTGAAATGAATTCTGGGTGAATCCGCCAAGGGCGGATAGATTTTTTCATTCCCGGCTACAGTCAAGCCGGAATATGTTGAGGAGGACTGTGCTCCCCCGGCATCACAGATGAATTGAATGTGTTCAAAATACAGAACAATTGGTGCTGTTCCTTGCTTATCCTGAAATTGTCATGTTGCCTAGCAACATTTGAATTTAGCACTACATTGATACAGGAATTCCCTGTGGCCTCCCATCATTTTTTTTTTTCATCCTATAATCAACAAATATTGTGATTCTGCATTATTTTTAATGTTATCTTGGACCTTTGCCTCCAGCACATCTGTACAGAAAAGTTACAGCTAGTATGTCGCTTGTAGAGTTTCTATTGTACATTGTAATGACAATGAAATATTCAATTTTGGGTGGAACTGAATTATGTCCTGCACAGCCGTCTGTGACATTTGTTGGAACCGTTTTAGACTTTGATCAGATTATTCGAGAGCTCTCCTCCATTCTAAAAAGGTATTTTAGTACTGATCTCGGATCATTAGAATAATACCTAACATAGCAATCTGGCTGAGGAGGATCATTATGTTTATTATTCACAGAGTGATTACTGTTAACTATTCCAATTGCATCCCTGCTATTACTAATAATTGTCCCCATGTTGCTAAACGCATAGTTTAGATTTTCTATCTTCACTTGTCTTAGACATTTTTCCAGTTGTTTCACTGACTGTTCAAAGGTGAATTTAGTGTAAATATGAATACAGTTCTCCTCAAGTTCACACATTTGTCTCTTACCTGGGTTAACCACAGATGAAGTTTATTAAATGAACTATGGACATATTCCAACATTTTACAAATCGGTCTACACTTCACTGGGGAATTTTACATTTTCGTGTAGCCTATTCATTTAGCATTTATTGTGTCTGGTTACTGATAAAGTTGCACATGCACAATCAGGCTACAGATGTCTTGTGTTTTGTGAAACTTGCATGTGTGAGGATTGTATAGACATGAAGGCATCATGTGGCAAGCTGTTTTTACATTTATTCTTTGAAACTAACTAGTGTCTAGATATATGTATTGCTCCAACTAGTGGGTATTACAGTTGCCACTCGCGCCTATTAGATTTTTACTAGAGACTATTCAAATTCTTATTTATTAGTCCAGATTTGCTACTGTAAAACTGTAATTTCTAACAGTAGAATGTCTAAATATACAGAATTTTTCTGGTTTTAGCCCATTTCATTCATAATTCAGTATCGTACTGTAGAAGTGTACATTATGGGGTTGATTCACTCATTTCAAGTTTCTAGGTCAAGAAATACATTTTAACTTCTCTCCCAATGTGTTTTATTGGACATAAAACACATTGGGAGAGAAGTTAAAATGTATTTCTTGACCTAGAAACTTGAAATGAGTGAGTGAGTGAACCTCTTCAGGGTTTAATGTGATCATTAAAAGACATTTGAGCAAATCTGTGGGTCGTTTTAAGCTTTTGTGAGCGTATGTTCGCTTTTCAAGCATCAGTTTGCCTGTGAAGCAAGACAAAGGAATGGTGCTGCGTGAGAAGACAGAAGTAATTTTTCCCCGGAATAATAAAAAAATAAAAAATGTGCCTGTGATAAGGATAAGTGGAAATTGGAGTGTGAGAAGACGTATAAACGAATGTTCGTCTGAGTATACGGTAAGTCAATCTTTTCTGGAGCTTAAGGCCCATATATATTTCAGGTGAAATTGAAGAACGAACTGATGTGACGTCATTTCGAACGAAGTTTGTTTGGAGGGGAGTTTGTTTGGGAGTTCGAAACCGTTTGCCAAAGCGAAAATTTCGCTCCGGCTGGTAAACACCTTTGTACGACCATTGGGCTGTGGCGATTACATAGTAGGTAGTTGTGCTCTGAGGCTCCGCCTACTTTCACGTGGAAATCTTTTCTTTGTTCAATTGGCCTGTTCAGTCGGTCGAGATCAGACATCCGTGAGTGAAAACATGAACATGCTGAAGAGCTGCTTTATAGTAGAAAATAAAGTTGTACTTCTAATGAAACGAGACTCTGACAATCTTTTTCATGTTTAATACGATAAAGCTGCTTGATTTTAAGCAATCTGTAAGTGCTAAACGTGACGCGACTTTACTAGAGTGCTGAATTGCAGAGCTTGTCCAAACATATCCATTTTGCTCTGATGATCAGATGCTTTTGCTTTATTTAAAAAATGCTTGCTGTTTTCTCAATTTTGTTGTGTTTTTACATATTCATCTAAACTCCGCTCTCAACAAGAGTGGGTGTCGACGGATGTTCGATAACAATATATCGCTGCTCACGTATTTCGAACATCGTTTTACCCCTAAACGAAGAACGGAAAAGAACTTTGCCGTGAGTGTATCGGGGCCTTTACACACAGGAACATTGATGTTTCACATTATAGGCAAAAGTTAACATACATTATTCTTACAACCTGCTTTGGAAAGTTTTCCACAAAAAAAAAGTATTTATTTATTTGTCATTTCAGGCTGTAGATCCTGTGCTAACATAAGTATTGTGCTTAATTTCAGTAACGTAATCAGGTTTACGGCAAATAATTCAATGACTGAACAATTTTATTTTGTCAATAAAAAACTGTACAAGCACAGCAATACCTGTGTTCACAAAAATGCTGGAAAAGTGCTTTGCTTTTCTGCTTATTATGCCCTTTGACATCAACCCTGAATATATTTTTGAAAAACTTGTACAATCTGATTTTAGGCCACATTTTGAAGAATGTTCAAATTAAATAAGACTGTTGTATTTTTCATTGATAATGGTTTACTGCACTTTATTGACATTTTATCTTATGACCATTTTCTGCTTTTTTCTTTAAAAAAAATAAGTGTTTTAAAATTCAGAGTATGATGTTTTCTATTTCCTTTGCCATTAATTAAAATATTATACTTTTGTTAGGTTATGACATATTCAATATAAGTATAATATGAAAAGCCGTAATTACAGTATTCCTCTATTAATTGCTGTATAGACAAAACTGTAATACTGTAAAATACATCATATTAAAGCAGGATACTGTATTTTGTAATAACAGAACTATACGGTAAATGTTGATTACAGTAGTAATACTGTAAAATACATTAAGTGACTGGCAACCCAGCTGCCAGTATTTTACTGTAAATTTACAACGAAAAGTGTTTTATTAACCTAATTACCTATACTTAATTCATATTACAAGATCCTTTTTTTCTTGTCATATGGCTAGTAAAAATGTTACTAGTACAGTAATAATTGGAAAGCATGCAAGTGTCTGATGAAAGTATAAGTGTCTATTTGTTGCTATTCATTCAAAACATTTTTTTTTACTTTAAAGTATAATCGTGAATACCTAATTAATAAGTATTTGACAGTAAAACTGTAATACACACTAGTTGTTAACTTCTGACTGAACCACAGATCCCCGAATCTAATGGCAAAATTATTGGGATTGTGAATAGTAGCAAATTACTGGTGGTATTATTGGACTAATTTGATTAGTAGTAAACTATTAGTCACTATTGGAGTCCGTCTCCCCCCCCCCCCCCCCCCCCCCCCCCCCCACAAAATTAGTTTTAAAGTGTAATTGTTCAACTGGCTTGCCATATGCATCGCGGCTCCGATAGTTTCGTGTAATCGCAGGGGACGTGTATACTTGTGAGGTTTGTTAACTGAACATCGTGAATATCTCCAGAGTTCAAATTGCTTACTAAAGTAGGTCTAGCTCACGCAAAAAAAATAAAAATGATGTAGGCTACATATAAAAATGTATTTTAAAATATATTGCATAACTCACGAATGCAACCACTTGATGGACGTACCAGCGACTGAAGTGAATTGAAACAAGGTACGAAACATTCGTTTCGATGAGACCCAGTGAGATGCATCACATGTGATGAGCTGAACTACCAGATCCACCCACAATCTCATCTATCAGGATTTCAGCTGGCACTAAATCCTTTCTCAGAGGATGGAATGAGCATCTCTCATCACCATTGCGCTTATGCAGCACATTTGGTGTACATGCAGCCCAAGAATAATGGAAGACGACGAAGTTTCTTACAGTTGCATGTACACCAACGTAAAATGTAAGATGTGGAGACTTTATTACCAGTCCTGTCCAGCAGTATCACATAATGGCATGTAGAGGCGCGTGCTGTTGTGGTCCTGCTAATGAAGATAATGCCAGGTTTATAATGTTGCTGCTCCTCATCATCATCTACCTCCTGTGCGGAGCCGCGGTGTTTTCAGCCCTGGAGCATCCCAAGGAGAAACAGGCGAAGGAAAGGTGGGCTCAGAGGTTTGAGCTTTTCAGCCAAAAGTACAATCTCAACAAAAGTGATCTGGAGAAGTTCTTGAGACATTATGAAGAGGCGAACATTGCAGGAATACGGGTGGACACCCTCAGACCACGCTGGGATTTTACTGGAGCCTTTTATTTTGTCGGTACTGTCGTTTCCACCATCGGTAAGAATGGTTAAAACATGAACATATATCCTGACTATTCAGTATAAGTATTCGTAAATATATGTTATTTTAGATATATTGTATTAATATAGCCTACCTAAATTCACAATATGGTTTATATTAACAATTTATTTACAACATTTATAAATAGTAATAGATGATGATAGTAATATATATGAAAGATAATGTAATTTATTATTAACGAATACAAGTCAACCACAGAAATTGTGGTTACAGTTACATTAGTGTTATGTTGTTGTGTTTTATTTATATGTATCTATTTGTGGAGATACTTGTATTTACAATTTGATATATTTTGATTTGTATATAAAATTTAATTCATTAAATTTAGTTTAAATATATTTGAAGCATGCATGAACACTAATGTAAAGTGTTGCAAACTGTTCCCTTGAGCAGCAGGAGAGATGTTAGACTATTGATGCAGGTCACTGTCTGCATGTGGCTATTAGTGTAAAGTTATTGCTTATAGACTAGAGGCTGATATTATAACAGATTTTGAAGTGAATACTGTATGTTGGGCTTAGCCTGAAATTTTGCAGCTTTTGAAAACCTTGCTTCTTGTACAGTTTCAGATCTGACACCACAAGAACTGAGATTTATAAAGGATCGTTATATGAAGTCAGTCGAAAATATTTCCTCCTTCGTTTTCTATACATTTTACTATTCCAAGTTGGCAAATATTGACATTAATATCTTCCCTAAGTTAATAAAATGCCGTTTATCTGCATTGAACACTACATAATGCAATAAAAGATGTTTACAATTTCCCAGTTTCCCTTGCCTGTATTCCTCACTAATTCAAGGAACATTTCCCAAACCCACAACCTCACGATTTCCAAACGATGAAGACCTTTGTAGCTTGTTGTCTTGCAATTCGCCACATTGTGTTCATCTAACTGTTGCCATTTCCTTTCTCATGAAGCACCTTAGGAAATGAATGTGATAAAGTCTTCAGACCTGAGCTGAGGATGTGAATGTGCTTGTCTTCACAATGTCCTCCTTAATGGTGGCTTTTATGTGAGGGGCGAAAACATTTATGAGAATAATAATGCAATCCACTTGTTATTTGCATTTCAATCAGCGTGACATGGGAAAGGTGGGAGATGTTTCAAGATCTGTCACCAATAGCAACACTTTCTTCTCCTGCTTTGAGGATGAAGAAAATAGTTTGTGGTGATTCAGCTCAATAAACAGCCTGTGGCAGATATGGTTTATTCAGTTATATACAGTGTGGGTATAACTTTGCATTTCTTCCTCTTATATTTCCCACAGGGTTTGGAATGACCACTCCTGCCACAGTTGGAGGTAAAATCTTCCTGATCTTTTATGGCCTCATTGGCTGTGCAGCCACCATTTTGTTTTTCAATCTGTTCTTGGAAAGAATAATAACCGTGTTGGCTTTTGTGCTCAAGTCCTGCTATGAAGTCCAACGGCGACGCAAAGGAGTTTTACCTCACGACAGCAGACGAGACTCGAGCAATGCGAGGCTAGACCTTGCAGGATGGAAGCCCTCAGTGTATTGTGTCATGTTGATTCTTTGCATGGCGGCAATGATCATTTCATGTTGTGCTTCGGCCATGTACTCCTCAATCGAGGGATGGGGGTACTTGGATTCGCTGTACTTCTGCTTTGTGGCATTCAGCACCATTGGTTTCGGGGATATGGTCAGCAGCCAGCGAGCCAGATACGAGAACCAGACCATCTACCGAATCGCCAATTTTTTCTTTATTTTAATGGGCGTTTGCTGCATTTACTCGCTATTCAACGTCATTTCCATTGTTATCAAACAGGTGCTCAACTGGCTCCTGAAAAAGCTTAAGATACATTGCCGTCACTGCCCCGGGAGGCCTCTCCGGCCCCGTAGGAACGCGGTCATGCCGGGCCATCTCCGAACACGTGTTCGCAACATATCCATAGACACGGATGCAGTGAATGATAGCGAGACGGATGGACGCAGGATGTCTGGAGAGATGATCTCCATGAGAGACTTCCTGGCGGCTAATAAGGTCAACTTGGCGATCATGCAGAAACAACTGTCTGAGACGGCCAACGGCCATCCGCGGCCATGCGGCTCAACAAACAGGCACAACGGATTCTCTGGTGGGGTCGGAGCCCTGGGCATAATGAATAATAGGCTGGCAGAAACCAGTGCGGACAGATAAATATTACTTTTACAAACAAACTATCACAATGACTTTATGAAAAAGCCAGATTGCACTGCCCATAGTTTAGCTATATTGTTACTTTTATAATACAGATGTAGACTTGTACACAGTCTCTAATATGTGTTGAATGCTGTAGCTGAAATATCCATTGCTGCTCTAAAGGTAAAGAAGATTAGGAACTGAAGCTCAGGTCTGATTGAGGTGCTGAGAGAGGCTTTGCTGCACCATATTTTGACTCAAACTTTTTTGGTTATACTTTATTTTAAGGTGTCCGTGTTACATTTAAGTACTGAGTAATATTAATTGAGTACATGCTCTTTTTGCATGGTTTAAGAATAGAGGTTGGTTTAGGGTTAGTTGCATGTAATTATTCATAATTTATAGTTATTACCACACATGTAACATGTAACAATGACACTAAAATAAAGTGTTAACACTTTTGTTATAATCTGGGTTTTTTTTTTTTTTTTTTTGGCCAAACTAGCACTTTGTATGCCGAAATAAAAATGCACAGATGCCATGCGGGTAGACCTACAGTGGGTCTACAAAGTCTAATCTATAAAGTCTGAGACCACTAGTGTGAATATATATTTTGCATTATTTTTCATAAATAAATATGTTAAATTATGAGCATAAGAGCGTTTTGTTAACATCTTACAGTCACATGATCAGTGTCACAAATTTACTAATTTGATTACTGACCAAGAAATAGTCCTGAATCTTAAGTATTAAATATTTACATATAGGTTTGGGGTCAATAACTTTTTTATTATTATTATTTTGGAGAGTAATTCAGCAAGGATGCATTAGATTGATCAAAACTAACAGTAAAGACATTTATGTTATAACAATATTTCTATTTCAAATTAATGCTGTTCTTTTGAACTTAATTTCCATCAAAGAATCCTGAAAATGAGATTTCACGGTTTCCACAAAAATATTAAGCAACTGTTTTCATCATTGATAATAATAATAATAATAATAATAATAATAAATGTTTCTTGAGCACCAAATGAACATATTAGAATGATTTCTGAATGATCATGTGACATTGAAGACTTTCAGAATATTACTGTTTTTATTGTATTTTGTATCATATAAATGTAGTAGCTTTGAAAAGTTGCAGCCTTAAATTTTTAAGTACAGTTGCTTAACTTATTTTGGAGTAATGTAAAAACATATGTTGTCATAACTTATTGATCATATAATTTTTTTTACAGTGTATAAAATATATTTTCAGTGTGGTCTCAGACTTTTGGACCTCTCTTTCTGTCTTCTGTCGCTTCTGAATAGAGCGTTTCTTTTTAGGGTAAGTGAGCCAAGTGATAAGGTGATGCAAATTGCATTCATCCACCAGTAGCTTACTGTCCTCTTCACTGTGCAGGCATGCAGATATGGGCACGAGGAATAAGATGCTATACAGTTATGAGAGCCAGACAGCTCGCATGCCATCTGCTTCATAACGTTGTACTGCAAATACTTCAGAGTGTCTAACAGCTGTATAAAATTCATGACTCGGCAGCCTATTGATTGCTTGAATTGCTTATCAGGTATTCAGATGAACTGAAATGTATCAGAAGTGCACTGAATGAAACGAACAATGTCGTTTTGAACTGTTCATGAATAGGCCTATGTGCAATGCAATGCCAAAATGGGTATGATGCAGGACATCAGATCATTTTCTCCAGCACTTTGTATCTTGAACTTTGAAACCTGCTCACTTTATTTTGAGATGAATGACTATGTAATGGCGTAATGCATGAGAAATTATAATAAAATATGCTTTGCCAGTTTTGCTGGGAAATCTTGTAAATGTGTGTGATACTTAATTTCATTTACCCTTTGTAATTCTTTGGTAATAATTACGGTTGTTCAATCGCAACATTCAGCGGTCACCTTATCTAAAAATGTCGTCTGTGGCAGCAACACATTTACGCCTCAGTCCCTCATCGCATAACAA
Source organism: Squalius cephalus (assembly GCF_949319135.1). Classification (NCBI taxonomy): domain Eukaryota; kingdom Metazoa; phylum Chordata; class Actinopteri; order Cypriniformes; family Leuciscidae; genus Squalius; species Squalius cephalus. The sequence goes on along the minus strand of NC_137141.1, from coordinate 15,386,116 downwards.
ATAGGCGCTACTTTCATGTCTCTCGTATTACTTCGCGGATTCGCTTTCTCTCTCAAATCCCATCTTTTATCTCAGTTATTGACTGTACCTCAGAGGACTTAAATATTAATAATATTACCGAAATATTGCTGTGGCGTTTATTTTGTAGACCGGTTGTTTTGTACATTGCAGGGACTATTTTTACTTAGAGGAAGGATTAAGATAACATAAAAGAAAAAAATCTAATTTCAAAACAGACTGATTTTTCATGTCCACATATTTATTTATTTTGTGATTGGCAATGCTAACACTGTCTGTTGGATGTATGAGCAAGAAAGTGAGATGAATAGGCTTATGTTGTGCAAATCGATAAGTCATAATGAAGACTGGAGTTTCTTTCACCCACTGTCTGACTGAGCTGCAGTGCAGGCCTACGTGAAGACCCGTTTATTTAGGTTGGTAGGACATTAGATTAAATCAGGCAGTGATGACATGATCACAACTGTGTGAAACTGAGCAAGAAGCAGAATTCCACAAAACCATAAAACAAGGCACTCTGTCATTGTGGCACCAGCAAGTCTGAGATTAGGCTACTCCTCCCTGGACGATTGCATCGAAAGCCATACAAGCCAAAACATTGTCAACTTTAGGCATTTAACCCAAGACAAATAGTTCCAAAGACAGCACATCCCGACTATGACAAGGAAAATCATGAAATGAGTTGAGACAGAGGGGCCAGTTTTGCCCATTTTTAACTTTTTTCTGAGTTATTAATAATAAAATAATAATATTTTCTCATATCATTTGTCTTATCTTATTATTTTACAGGGTAGAATGAGTAAGTTATGGCTAAATTATTTTTTAATAAGATAGAGAGCTAAAACAGACTCCTTTTTAGAGACCCTCTGAATGGCACAGACTGCTTTTACATATCAAACTGCATCAGATCATTCCAAAATGATGCTAAGAGGTCTGAATCAACTATTCAGTTGCATAATTCTATATCATATATCATATAGAGTAACTATTGAATATTTTATAGGAAGTATGTGATGATTGGTATGTGTGTGAAGGCTAATTCCTTTCCCAAATGTTGATATCAATCGAGTAAAACATATCATATTCCCTTTATAGAAATCATGACTAAATTATAGTCTGCAATCGATCGCTGGGCGATTCATTTGATTAGTGATTCAATTCTGTCAAAAATTCCCTATAAATAGAATGATTACTTCCCTTTGAGCTAAATTGATCTGCTTTCCTTAAAACAGAGGCCTGTCATCATGTCTGTGTGTATGTGTCATGACATTCCCTCTATAACATCTGTCACCAGCAGACCTGTGGCCATCACCAGCTTTCAGAGGTGATGTGAAAGCCAGCAAGCCATTTAAAAGATTTACAAACAGTAAAGAAAATAGATGTTTTCTCTAGCATAATCTCTTAGCCTACTTGTTCAGTCTGTGCTGTCAAAATTTGTGAGTGGATCAGTGCAAAGTCAATGATCCAAAACAGTCATATTATTGCAACCTAGCACATTTCTTACCCTGTTTGCACAATTACAAGTATAATCGACTCTAGAAGACTCTATGTGTTACTATGTCTGTTATTTGATTTTAAAACACAGGCACATAGCCTACATAAAGTAATTGACTCTTGGCTGAATGTATTTATTGTGGTCACTTGATTACCTGAATGTACAAAACAAGATGATATTGTACATTTAGTTTGCATTATGCTGACAGAATTCACCAAATTTACTGAACTCAGTATTTGAATCCAATATGAAAACACTTATTTGGACTTTATACTGGCTTTATATAGCCTATTTCTTGTGACAACTAGCCCCGGTGTCCCCTATATAGCCTATGGCGTATATCACTAACAGAAAGTTACCATAGTAGTTTCCACCATAACGTTCCACAGTTGTTGTTATTTTTTATTATAACTGTAAAAATTAAATTAGGATTTTAAAAGATTTATACAGTGCTCGAGAAGCATCTCATGTCATCGTATTATTATTTTCCAGTGCTATCAATAACTGTGGTAGCTTTGGTATTTTAGTGGATACTGTTTCTATAAACATATTACTCATGGCGATTGCGGTCAATGTCCACTAGAGGGCGCCCGGATGTTAAAAAAAAACAACCAGAAGATCCTTTTTGCAGGTGATAAGAAATTTGATCTCAATCAAATATACATTTTTATCTTTTAGGCTAGTTGTTGTTTTTTTCGACAGTTTTCCCTCAAAATGTAAAAAATATGAGTGTTTCTATTTATTTATTTTTTATTACTACGTGGAACAATTCATTTAGACTCCAGAGGATGCATATTTTTGAAAATATGCATACATCTGCATGATTACCTAATTTACTAAAATAATTTTTCAAAAAATAGAATTGAAAAGTATAAGCAGTAAATCCCACATTCTGTCGTCATGGCTTCAGCGAATAAAAAGTCAGAAATAACATTTTTGTTCCTGCATGCAGCAGTTGGTGAAAAATGATCGAGGATGAAACTGTACCATATTCCACTGGAGTTGTAGTCCGGCGCTCGGCGAACTCCCATTGAGTGTCACTTTCCCGCCCGCGGAGATAAACTACAACTCCCATGAAACCACCGCAGCGCTTCTGTTAATATCAATATGGCTTCTGTCAGTCAGACAAAGGCGAATCAGTTTTTGCCTTGAAATGAAATCAAATTAGGGAAAGGTAGCGGGAGAGTCGGACATCGTCCTATTTGGCTGGTTCATGTCTGGCGACGGGGATTACAAGGGACGGAAACACTGTCAGTTGAGTTGAATAAATGCTGTGGTGCACGGAGGCCCCGCACGCGCACAATCAGGTAAGTCTGAGATGCCAAATTATAAGAAAGGCGTCATTTGTTAAATCAGTCTGGAGACATGAAACATGCATTGACGTGCAAATGACACCCGGGGGTGAACGAGCTCGGTTCGACTGCTGGTCCGCATCGCATCCGAAGTCACATCTGCTCTCATTCTGTGGCGGGATAGGGGTTTAGAAAAGAAATGCTTGCAACTGTGCAACAACTGACACTGTGTTGACATTGGTGTGTTGTGTTGATACTTACCTCATTTCATAAATTATTATGACTATTATTATATATTTATGTACTGTATATATCTATATTATTATTGTTGTTGTTGTTGTTGTTGTTGTTATTATGTTTTGTGTTTTAACAAGGTGTTGCCAGCATCCTATATCATCTGAGTATAGGGTGTATATAGGGTGAAGGATACGAATGGTTACATTTTGGTTCGATAGTTCTTGCAGTGATTTTTTTTTTTTAATTGCAGTGGTTTTTAATTAAGGAAAGTGGCACTTTTAAGACCACACAAATTCAAAGTTGTCCATGTTTTCTTATAGATACTGTACTGTATTATACAATTAATCAAAAACGCTTGTAATTGTTATTTTTGTCTCGAAATTAAATTGCTTAATTTATTTGCAAACATTAATCCAGTGGATTTTTAAAGTAGATAGGCTGCATGTGTATCCCACCTTACTTTTTTATTGTAAAGGCTTTACAATACATTACATCAAGTTAGATACATTTTTTATTTACCAAGCCAACAAACTACAAAAACTGCTGATCAAGCTAAAATATGGAATATGGTTTTAGTATTTGAAACTTCAGCATCCATTGAGCAATAGCCAAAGTCAGTGTGGATGTTCTCTAGTCTTACCGTGGTCCATTCAACCTGTTCTTATATCTTACTTCAGGACAGTTTGCATTTTCTCTGGCTGAGCATCTTTCTGGACATATTTCTTTTTTAGTGCAGCAAGCTTGTGAGACACCCCTTTTTTATGCCATATCACTTCATTTTCTCAGAGTGCCCAGTTTGTCCTCACAATGAAAATAATGTGGGGTAATGTTTATAAAATAAAGAATGTGTTTGAGCACGACTGAGTTCATTTGAGGTTTATATGAGGTTTAATTGACATAGTAGGCTTATTAGGAGCAGGGGTTATTAGTGCACATTATAAGCCCACCTGACATCATGTTTATGGATTATACAGACAGTGATTTAAATCTCTTCTTTTTTTATTTTCTTTTTTTATTAATAACTTAATTTAAATATATATATCATACGCAGCTGAAACTGGAAAACCTTGAATGGCATCTCAAACAGCTTTGATGCAGTTCAAGTTTTGTGTGACTTAGCCTAAATATTCCTCTTGTTTGTTCTGTAGATGCTTATCATATTCAATATGTTTATAAATATCATTTTAATTGTAGAACCACAGTGGGCATCAGGTACTTCAGTCTCTGGATGGGCTGTATTTTCATTGATCAGTGGGCTTGGACATCTAATAATTACCAGCTGCTTATAGAGGTAAACTGGTATTTGAAAGATAAACACAAGTTACATATGAAACAAATGGGCTGTAAAAAGTGTTTAAAATTGCGGAGACGTAAAGCGAGATTTGGGATATTTTGGATGCCGTTCTGATGAAGAGAACCAGGGCATATGGACAAAATCAACTTTGATCTTGAGCTGCTGCAAAACAGATGAGTTTCCTCCTCTGCCTCCACACTATAGTTTCAGAACTATAATGGGTAACACTTTATTTTACAGTGTCCTTGTTACACATCTTACATGTAGTTCGTTACTGTAGTAATAACTATAAATTATGCATAATTACATGCAACTAACCCTAATCCTATAAGTACATGTAGTTAATCAATATAACTCATTACTTAAATGCATAATTACACTGTAACACAGACACCTTAAAATAAAGTGTAACCCTATAATCTATAGATACTTTTATGCTTCCATGCGTAAATCAGATTAGAACATGAATATGCAAATAAAAGAAACAAAGAACTCCCGAGAGCATTAAAACATTAAAGTTGCATGCACACCAGTAGCCTTGCATTTAATGCTTGATGTAGCAAGATTGCATCTTTCTTGATTGTTATTGTTGTAAGTAGTGATGCATTTTTCATTATTAAATACTTATTTGTCTTACTAGTCCTACACAACTGCATGTGGGCAGGCCAGTTAACTGAGTTGGTTTGTCGTCAAGTGACAGTTTAATCTCAGTTGAAGTGGTTGTGCGTGCCTGTGGTTGGACACGTCTCCATACTGGCGATTCTGAATTCCTCTATCATTGTGGTTTATCGCCTAGCTTGGCAGAGATTACTAAAAACTAGATTTGATGTGCAAGGTGAAACCTTTACATTTGGGATTTTTCATTCCCATATAAGACATATTTTGTCATCCTGAAAATATATATGTGGTGCACTGCACACACATTAATGGGACAATAAGAGACTGTTTTATGACTTTGTTTGACGTTGTTCGGCTTCTCCCGCTAAAGGCTTGTTTGTTACAGGGTTAATGTATTGTTCTTTAGGAGATACATACAAATTAGACTGATCTGATACCGAATGAATCCTCAACAACCCCTGGATGGATTTATTGTTGTTTTTGCTGATTTGCTGTATCTGATGCCTCTGGATAATTAAACCTTTTGAAGCTTTTTAAAGGGTGCTTGGGTGAGCAGAAATCTTTTTTTATTCATTTTATGCAGCGCAGACACCAGGAGACAGTCGTACTCACTCATCAGCAGAATTTATTCTTGAAGAATATGTCGCAGGGAAGTTGAAATCTTCATTTTGTTAAAAGGAGCCTCACCGCTCTCTCGTTTACTTGATTGCATTACACTGTGCCATATGGAATGCATATTGCATTGGCACGAGTTTTGCATTTGCAGCGTCATAAGTTGTAGCTTCCTTTCAAAACTCGGGCATTGACCAAATGAATTGAAATACAATGTGTTATAACAATTCAGCAAAGCATGTGTGTGTGTGGGCAACAGTCAGCCTGGCATTGAGAGGAGTATTCTCAGACAAATGCCTTTATGGAGATTCATCCTCAGCTTTTTTACTGAAAGTAGGTTGGCCGCCTCAGATGGAATTTTTCTTGGCAGTTTTCCCTAAAGTTAACCTCCTTCCCCCTCCTCACGTGTTCCAGCTTTCTGCTGTTTAAAGTCTATTAAAAATTCTGTGGTAATGCATGCAGTGTCTTTGCCTTGACCTCAGACAGGCTCCGCACTTCTGTTGCAATGATTGGTCGATAAAGGTGTGGTGACTGACATTTTCTTGGAAAAATAGCGCTTTAGTTAGAGCTCATGCGCATGTGGCCCCTGCTACACCTCCTCCGCTGCATTTCTTAGACTAAAGCATTGTTTTTTTTAGTCTAGGCTATGTTATTATGACTTTTATTCACTATGCAGCCATGTGTCGTGTTTTATCAGCATGGGTTTAAGGATTTCCTCCGACATCAATTCTCTAATGCCGCAGCTCTCTCTTTCTCTTGGCAGAATGTCCCATTATACAGATGAGCCTCGTTTTACCATTGAGCAGATCGACTTGCTGCAGCGGCTACGTCGAAGCGGCATGACAAAGCAAGAGATCTTGCACGCCCTGGACACCCTCGACCGGCTGGACCGCGAACACGTGGAGAAGTTCGGCCACCGGCACGCCCATGGCGGAAGCGGGACGGCCGTAGTCAACCACGGCAACAGCAGCAACGCCACCACCTCTTCCAACTCCTGCACTACCTCCACTAACAACCTCGCAGCCTCTTCTTCAACGACCTCTACGGCCACGCAGACCGGTTACCGTGGCAATGGCCTCTCACCATCTCCTAGCAACAGCTACGACACCTCCCCGCCCCCGACGGTCCCCACCCCCATGCCGGTAGTAGCACCCATGGTCCAAAATGGACGGGACGGCCTTGCCGCTATGCCTAACGGGAAGCTCTCCCCGCCCCGCTTCACTGTTAGCAACACCTCCTCGAGGGCCTTCGCGTTCGAGCATCCGGATGAGGAAGTGGACATCGATGACAGAGTTGAGGAGCTCATGAGGTCAGTGGGATACTGTCCGGATGGGTCATAAACTCATGAGGTGGAATGTGAAGTCAAGATTGGGAAACGAGTGCTGGTTCTTATTAGGGGCTTTCGCACCGGGTAGTTCTAGGAACTAGCCACCAAGGTGGTTCCCCGAGAATTAATGGTTCTAATGTCCTTAGGAACATTTTCCTGGTTGCATTCGCACCGCCAGTAGGAACTCAGAAGTGACGTAAGCCGCGCTTGTTGACGTGACTTTTATTTTGATGGTGTGATGGACCTTTATTTTGACGGCGCTGAGAACGGCAGAGCCTAAGCACACAGTGCTCTCCGTGTTCATTAGTTTACGATCTGTCTAACAGTCCTGTCTAATACGTTATTAGATAGAACTGTTATACATAGAAAGTGGACCGTATATGAAAAGGCATTAGCGTATGCCGTGTGGTTGATGTCCAGTGTTGCTAGCTGAGCAGAAATACATAATCATGTTTTGCTTGGTCCCCTCAAAGTTGTGTTGGATTTTCTCCTTAGCGTAAAGGTTAAGAGGTCCATCTATCACTGTTTTCCATGTTCGTAGAGTTAGTTTCTGGCTATATATAATATATTCTGGCTAGAAAATAATTCTGGCTAGTAAATATATAGGCTATAATCTGTGTGTTTACACAGCTTTTTTAAAAATGGCGGATGCTGTTGTTTTTAACTTACGTTCGGCCAATCAGCATACACTAACGTCACTGGTAGTTCCTATAGTGCTGGTTTAGACCCTACTCTGAAGTAGGAGCTAAATTAGTTCCTCCAAAAGGAGTTCCTAGAACTAAAATCGATCCTAGTTCCTGCGGTGCGAACACGCCAAAATCCGGGTTCTTCCGCCATTAGTTCTAGGAACTATGAAAAGGTTCCTCTGGTGCGAAAGCCCCTATTCAGAACCTGTTCTCATTTGAAAATGTTGAACTTACAAAAGAAAAACTGAATGGTGCAACATAATACACAGTAAAAAAAAGAAGAAGAAAGCAGAGTAGTCCAAATTCTGAACAGTTGACTAATGAATGGTTCTTTTACATGAATCACAAGTGAACTTATCAGGTTAAAATGACTAATACTGAATCTGACTCACTCATTAACTTTGCTCATATCTGAACTTAAACTGTACTTTATTTGTGGTTTGTGAGACAGTTTTGTGACTGGTTGTTCATATGACAACATTTAAAGTCGGCATGAAACAGAAGCTGCGATAAATCTTTTCTTCTGTATTGTGACGTATATATGAGTGAAACGGCTTCTTGAACAAGAAAAAATGTAGGGCAGGACTTTATTATGTCTATCGGTAATCGGACTGGATCGTTAGATCATTGTGATTTGCTATTGCTGTGATCTAATGTGAGTGACAGGTTGTCCCTGCGCTGCATGACTGTCCTCGCCCCAACACACAGAGAAGAGATGTCCCTTCAACTGGGAGAAGCTAAGATTACGATAGTAAATACCGAAATATTCCATAAAAATGTGGAAGTTCATGGTGACTTTAAAGATACGCATTAGGGACATTTTTGTAATACGTGGTTGTTTAAAAATGTTACCAAAAATAGTATTGCGGTTTTTCATTTGATGTCATTTTTTAGTCTCAGTGTGTGTGTGTCTCTTTGTGTCTCTTTCTGTGTCTCTTTCTGTGTCTCTTTCTGTGTCTCTTCTCTCTCTCTCTCTCTCTCTCTCTCTCTCTCTCTCTCTCTCTCTCTCTCTCTCTCTCTCTCTCTCTCTCTCTCTCTCTCTCTCTCTCTCTCTCTCTCTCTCTCTCTCTCTCTCTCTCTCTCTGTTGTTGTAGAATGGACAGTGCTATAATTAAAGAAGAGATTAAAGCATTCTTGGGGAATCGGCGAATATCACAGGCAGTAGTTGCCCAAGTTACAGGTTAGTGTGCTTTGCCTTTTTGTTTTCCAAATTGAAAAACTAATATATTGTGATTTATTCTGTGAATTCTAACATTGTCCTTGTTACTTTGTGTAATGAAAAAGAGAGCAGTTAAAGCACACCATGATATTTTGTTATGAAAGAAATGTCAGCTGTAACGTATGACTGCCTTTTATTAAAAGGGTATAGTTCACCCAAAAATGAAAATTCTGTCATCATTTACTCAACCTTCTGTTGTTCCAAACCTGTATGAGTTTCTTTCTTTTGTTGAACTAAAAAAGAAGATATTTTGACGAATGTCGGTAACCAGACAGTTGACGGCTCCCATTGACTTCTGTAGAAGAAGAAAAAAGTCAATAGTCTGGTTACCAACATTCCAACACCAATTTTCATTTTTTCTGAGTGAACTATCCCTTTAAGGTTGTAGGATTTGTCAAGTCTGGCCTTAGAGAGACATTTGCAAGTCAGATTTTGCCCTTATATGCTGTGTGTCTTTCTCTGCAGGTATCAGTCAGAGCCGGATCTCTCATTGGCTCCTCCAGCAGGGCTCAGACCTCAGCGAGCAGAAGAAAAGAGCCTTCTACCGCTGGTACCAACTAGAGAAAACTACACCTGGTAATGTGTCCAATGTCTTTCTAACATTTCTGTCATTCATTTTAACTTTAACTCTAAACATACCCCTACAGAATTAAAAAATATATAAATGATTGGGTGATAAAAATGTTCCAGGAACATATCCTATTTGGGATGTGTTTAATTTAATTTATTGATTGTGTGCATGTTAATCTTCCCTATTTACATTACCTCTCATATGGAAGCTTGTTTCCATCACGGAATAAAACATTTAATAATTGCGACTTTTTATCTCGCAATTCTGATTTTTTTTCTAGTAATTGCGACTTTACATCTTTACAAAATTCCGACTTTTTTTCTCACTATTTCAAGTTTATAGGCTATCTTACATTTCAAGTTTACATCTCAGAATTCGGACTTTTTCTCACAATTGCGAGTTTATATCTCGCAATTCTGACTTTTCTTGGAATTACGAGTATTTATCTCGCAATTCTGACTTCTTTTCTCAGAATTGTGAGATATAAATTTTGCAACTGCGAGTTATAAAGTCCAATTCCGAGGAAAGAAAGACTGACTTTATTTGGCAGGTGATATAAACACAATTCTGACTTTATAACACGCAAAAAAGAAAAAAAAGTCCGAATTGCAACATGTAAACTCGTAAAAATGTCCGTAGCCATCATCTAATGGTCACTTAAAAATGATCATTAAAAACACTCATTTAATTAACACTGTTAAATTGAATCTTTGGCAATTGAAAGTTCCATTATGTACATTATAATTTTGTGATGCCTAAATTAATTGAAGCATTTTTTGAATTTAAAATTTTTTGAATTGAGTTTGCTAGTTTTTTGTTGTTGTTTTTTTTACACAAAATATGTTATATCAGCCATGTATTGTTTAACAGCCATAACATGAATAATTACTGTGTTCTTGTGCTCTGTCAGTTTCATCCAGGCTGATCTGAGGGAAGATATTAGATGTTCATTGAAGAGATTAGAAGATCATGACCCAAACCCAGAACACCAGTTTCTCATTATCAGTTGCTTTCAGACACAGTGAACAGGCTTTAGTCTACCAGAGAGTCTGTCCTCAGAAGCACACAGACTGTTTCCCTTATGACACTTCATCTGAGATGACATGTCATGTTTGTGCCCCAGGTGCAACACTAGCGATGCGGCCCACTCCGATGGCCCTGGAGGACATTGTGGAGTGGCGTCAAACACCCCCTCCCATTAGCAGCACCCAGGGCAGCTTCCGTCTGCGGCGTGGAAGCCGCTTCACCTGGAGGAAAGAGTGTCTGGCGGTCATGGAGAGGTGAGAGGATATGGTAAATTGTGTGAATGGTCAGGACAGGTTACTGTGGGTCATCCCATGAAAGTACATTTCTGTAGGTTTTATTTGGTGGCACTTATAAGGTTACAATAAGGTTCCATTTGTTAACAATAACATTAGTAGTTAACATGAACTAACAATGAAAAATATTTCCAAAGCATCTGTTAATGTTCATTCCAACATTTACTGATACATTAAATTGATTAATATTATTTAATGGACTTGAGCTAACATGAACTTACAATAAACAGTTGTCTTTAACTTTTATTTCATTAAGTAATGTTAACAAAGATTAAGAATTTGCTCATTGTTAATTTAATTTTAAGTTAAGGCATTAACTAACATTAACTAATGGAACCTTATTGTAGTGTTTTAACATTTAACAGTCCAGTTAGACATTACCAGCTTTTTCCTAAAGGTCATGAAAATTCTTATTAGAAAATGTATGCTAATTAATAAACTAATTAATTGAAAGCTAATTTCTGCAAATATTCCCTTGTCATAATTAATTGTTCAATAGACAGTCGTTTACTATGAAAAAAATCACAGGTGGTAACAGGATTAAACAACAAACAATTTGTACAGCGGTCAAATTTAATTAATTTATAAATACACTATTGTATATATATTGTTAATTTGTTTGTTTATAGTTAACTAATGTTAATTGTTAAATGTTAAAATGTTAAAATATATATAGAAATTTACATTAATTTTAAAGTATTGTTCATTGCTAGTTCCATGATACTCAATGCATTAACTAAGGTTAACAAACTTTGAAACTCATGGTAGTGTTCATTTATCTTTTAATTTTACTTTTAATGTTTTCTTTTAAACATTGTTTTATTTCAATTAGTTAATATTTTACTTATAATTGACTCTTTAAATGAAGCATAGCATGTTGTACATATAGAATATGTTTTTGCTGTGATATCATTACTAGTATCAATAATTGTGAAATATCACTGGAATTGGTATTGACTACTGAAATGTTGGTATTGTGACAAACGTAAAACGTAGTCAACCTAAATCTAAAAGTAGGTTATCTAATCTAGTTTAAATGAAGACATAATGCAAGCTTATATTTAAAGCTAAATATTGTGTGAATTGCTTGATAATTTCATCTCATCTGCCTTTGCTGTCTTATGTTTTTGCTCAAGTTATTTCAACGACAACCAGTACCCCGATGAAGCCAAACGAGAGGAAATTGCCAACGCCTGCAATGCAGTTATTCAAAAACCAGGTAGGATGTTTAAACACAGCCCCCATAAAGAAGATGAATGCATGTGTAAATGCTTGTTATCGTGGCCCCAGACATTATTGATGAGCTCTGCTGTGATTTGATTAAGGGAAGAAGCTTTCAGATCTTGAGAGGGTCACGTCTCTGAAAGTTTACAACTGGTTTGCCAACAGAAGGAAGGAAATTAAGAGAAGAGCCAACATAGGTAATGTTGAAGCCCTCTGGGGACAGACAAAGCTCGAATTACACGCAACAATGCATTTTGAATGTGGACAATGTAATTATTTCCATTGCATTGTTATCACCGTGCGGCAGCTGTCTCATTCAAAATGTGCAGTCATCAGAAATATTGAATTTACAGAAAAAAAATGCCTTTCAGAAAACGCCGTTCCATCATGTTGGCTACATCATAATGGGCGCAGATATGTTATGGCAAGGTCTGTTTTTTTCTAAGAAGCAGCAATCCTGGAGAGTCATGGGATTGATGTCCAAAGCCCGGGAGGACATTCCAACAGCGATGAGATCGATGGAAATGACTATGGTGAGCAAGTAGCTGCTGACCAAGTTTTGGGAATGGTAAGGGATTTTTTCAAAAAAAAAAAAAAAATATAGATATATATATATATAAATCAACCATCCCAACATGATTTAGCTAGAATGGCTAGAATGATATTTAGCTACATTTAAAAAAAAAAAAAGGATTTTAAATGATTGTCATGTTATCGCTAAAAAAACTATTATTTGAAATGCTTCAAATGAATTTAGGCATCACAACTTTACAATGTACAGTATAAAAAATATTATCATTTTGAGATTTGCTAAAGATTACATTTAACAGTTGTATTAAATTATTAGTGTTTAATCTCTAATAACCGATGTTACAAATATGTTGCCGATATACTGTGGTTTGTATGAACAATTTCATGCTCCTTTGTCTTTTAATGACACAAAGTCATTCAAACAGGTTTGCGGGGGAAAATCAGAGGGCTTCAGACCAATCTCTGGTTCTCTACTCCCTTATAGGACGACAACACCGGCCCAATAGAACACCAGGACCCCATAGCTTTGGCAGTGGAGATGGCCGCTGTCAATCACAGCATCCTGGCTCTGGCGAGGCAGGGAGGAGCTGCCGGTGACATCAAGACAGAGGTGCTGGATGATGAGTGAGAATCTTCCCTTCGACGTGGAGCGCGGGAGGGAAGCCGAAGGAGAAATGTGGGGTTACGAAAATAAAGCCAAACAGTTGGTGCGTGAACTGTGATTGAGGAATATGGCCAGGTCGTGGATGACCAAAGTGAATACCGAGGTTATAAAGACTGTTAACCCAACATTCCCTCCTTCCACCTCCCTCCTACATGTGTCTTTTCATTAATACCGCTTTCCTACGCGCAGCAGGTCGGGGAGGCGCTGCGTTTAAACTGTTGATGGAACTTCATGTGACATATCACCCTGCCATATCCCATACTTGGATAGTGAATTTCGTCTCTCAGTTTTCCTTCTTTCAGGAAGTCTTCTTTGCAGGATATAAGAGGTCAGTATCATACTAAATGTTCACTGCCTCAGCCTCTCCAGGGAAAGTGTGTTGGGAAGCATATTCTCTCTCACTTCTTAACTTATTTCTTTATCTACGTGCAGTCCAGCATTGCTGAAGTTGCATTTTGAACTTGTACACTTGTCACCAGGGTCCAAAATTAACACTCGCCTACCACCAAATGCGTACCAGCGGCTTTGCCAAGTAAATAGAACAGACTTGCTGGGCTGTTGTTTAGAACTGTAACATAGTTGGGAGAGGATTAAAACTACATGTGTGCGTCCTGGCAAAATGAGTCGGAATGCGCACGGGCTGATTACGAGCTACTGGCAAAACAAGTGAAATATGTCAATTTTGGTCGAATTTGTGGTTTTCACAAAAATGAGTTCATTAAGCCTTCGTCTAGCGATCCCTATGCTCCAAATAGCAATTAAACATCTAAAATGATCTTTATTTGTATGTTTTCTGAGAGGTGTACCTTCCTAAATCTTTCCTTTGTTTTAATAATCCATGAAAAATTGCCGTTTTTCTCTGCTCACTTCTCGACTACTGGCGCTTCCCTTCAACACAAGTTTGGTATCGTTGTAAAGCCAACTTTGTGAATATTCATAGCGAATTCTCGATGGCATGAGTGAACCAATGAAATGTGATTTTCAAACTCATGCTGATGTAAACGCTTCCGACAGTGTGCGATCACGATATACACACAGAATTACAGTATTTCAAAATATCTGTCTTGGCAAGTATTCACGCAAACATTATCTTTTATGTCTTAAATGAACATTTGGTTAACTGTTGGGGAAAATCATCTGATCTGTAACATTGTATTAGATCCGTGCAGTACAGTAGGTGTTAATATATAGGCTGTCTGTCTCATTATTGTTAATCAAACAATTGTGGTATCATGGGGGAAAAAAGCTGAATATATATTTTTCCTATAGAAAAAAAGCCAAATTTGGTGGTATTACCAGGGATTTTAAGGTATGATTGCATCATACATAATTTTGAAGGTTTTTTTTAATAGAGAATGTGAAATAACTAATTTTTTTAAATCATTTGCTCATTGTTACTCATTTTGCCAGCACGGGTCACATATTTTCAAAAATCGAGTAGTTTATTAATCAGTCCTGTATAATTAGGCTGAATTTCAACAGTTTTTTGTGGCCGTTTTACATAAAATGTGAAGTAAAAAAATTTCAATTCAGCTCTAGATGAAGCGCAGTACAATTGTATAGAACACAAGGGATCTTAAGATGTGGTTTTAAAAGTTTTGACATTTAAATAACATTATTTTAAAAGTTATTTTAACTCCATACGTCATCTTAATAATGGCTAAAATGCTACAAAAAACCAGTGTGATACACAGTGCATCAGCCAAAGATGTCTTTCTGAATATGTACATCGCTGTAGTGATGGTGTTTAAACAAGATGAATTTAAATACGCAACTTCTCTGGAAAAGTTTTCATCATACACAATGTCTTACAGCCAAAGTGTAGCATGCTATTTGAAGCATCACCACTACAATATCTAAAGTACAAGAAAAAAAATGATAAAAACGTACTTAGTGGTAACTCATAACTAAACATATTCCATGTCTTAAGTGCAACATTCTGCCCTCACTAATGCAAGCGTTTTCAGTCAACGGTATCTGTTGCTATTTGTGTGTCTTCAAACTTCCAGTTCATCTGGGATGACGGCACTGTTTGTCATTAACATGCAGGAAAAACAGGTAAATAATTGAATTATAATTGAGACAAGAATGTTTTATCTCAAGTACAACACGATGCAGTTTTATGACCAGAATTAAATATTCGTTTCCATGAAATTGGCAAAACGTTAATTCTGGACCCTGGTTGTCACATTAGAAATTGCATAGGACTGTATAGTTGCATACCATAACCGGCCTGCTGGCTTCAGCAATTATGTATTGCACTTTTAATTACTGGCGGCAACTTATTTATGTTCCTGCCGCTACACAACTGTGCATCTCTGCAGGGAGGCATCGAGGGCCGCCTGGAAACTGAAGCCTTCTCGTGAAGATTGTGCCATTATATTTCAGCATTAGCAGACTAGAAAATCAGTCGGGCTCTTCTGCAGGCCTCTCTAAAAGCAATCAGACAACAGCCGTTTAATTGAACGTATATAACCTCAAAGTGTTCTACTCGGCCAATAACTGTGCAAACGTTCCAGCAGCACACGGCTGGAAAATGTTGTAGCATTGGGAATTTCTTTGTCTCAGCGAATGGGAAAACACTTGACAATCAGGATGACAACGTTCCAATACAAAAACCTGTTGGTGTTTGCCCTCGTGTCCAAATATGGGGTTTCTCTGGAAAGTGATGATAACTCCCCTCCACAGGGATTAATAACAGTTAGTTCCGAAATTAAAGTGGATTTAACCACTCTAATAAAAATCCCATGTAATTGCTTGTTTGTTTTAATAATCATAAAATGTCACTTTAAGGGGGAGGGTTATGGTGCTTTGGGTTCTTTACCTCAACATACTTTTTTTTTTCCCCCTTTTATCTGGTACTGTTTCAAAGAAAGATAAGAGGGATGGACTACTTCAGGTTATTTTCATTTGTGCTTCAGAATCATGGTGCTTGTTTTAAAAAAGGAAAGGAGATACTAACCACGTGCTCTCTCCCACCTTTTACTGTCTTTCCTCTTTGCCTTTTAGGAAGCTGCTTTCTGTGTGTAATGCATATCATTGCAGGCACAAATAAGCTTTTTTTAGACTTATCAAAATAGCTATCAGATGACAAACCTGTGAAAAGTATCAGCTGCTTCAAAAGTTCTCAGAATGTCTGAAATACCATTTCAACTCATAAACACACCTTTGTTTCTATTGAGCGTAAGGACTACAGATTTATGTCGATGAGATCGCCACTAGCTAACTCGTAATTAAAACGTGAATTTTAAACATAGAAATTGGGCTTCAGCCTTGATGCAAGTATTTCTAAGCACTTAAATTACAGAATATGTCAAATCTGTCAACACGTCATTTCTGTGAAAATTAACTGTGGGTGACGCTGTTTAATTTAACGCTGAAGTTCCTAGATACATTTATTCAGCTTATCATAAATGTACCAAGCCTATTTGCTAAAGTATGTATCAAAAGAATATTGTGTGTTAGGAGAGAATATTAATTGGAAATTAAATTTCTCACTTACGATAATTCTGCCAAGCAGAAAAAAATGCATCAAATGAGACGTTGTTTTTCTAGTTATGCCTTGTAAATTGGTTGAAAGGTTGTAATGTTTTCCTTTATGGGGTGACCAGGACTAGTTGACACACTTTTTACTCCAGTGACTATTTGTCAGTGTGAGATTATTGTTGAAAGGTAATTTCTGCATAGACACAAACCTTGCAGACTAGCGCTTGCTGTAACACTATATGGGGTAAGTTGTCACAGTTGGCAACCCCCACAGCATATTTTTGTTTATATTATAAGTATTATATTATTATGTTCATTGGCTTTTCAGAAAAAAAAAGCAAAAATGTCAAATTATTGTTTTGGCTAACAGAAATTGTAATGAACTTTATAAAATTCCAACCTATAAAACTTGACAACTTGCCCCAATCTAAATTTTGAAGGTACACTATGTCATTTTTGGCCTTTTATCGGTTAAAAGACAAACCTGCATTTTTTTTTTTTGTAGAAGAACATTGTTTTGGTTGTACTTCGACTGCGCAACTGTGTAGGCATTCACTACTAGGCTTAAGAGATATAGCCAGTTTAGATGGAAAGGATCTCAAGTAGTGTTGTCATGATACTAGAATTTCTAACTTCGATACGATACCTTGAAAAATATCGATTTTCGATACCACGGAGAAAAAAACTGCCACAATATTAAGGTTTTTTTTAATTTTTTTTATTTAAAGCTAAATATAACAAGTTTAGAACATGACAATGAGGTATATTTTACATGAACAAAAATGTCCTGAGGTAGTGCACTGGTTCAAAAGCATAAATGCTGGTTAATACATTAACGTTATTTGATGAACATATTTAAACGCAAACGTGCATGCATAACGCGAAAACAATGCTCACTGGATCGACATGAAGTCAAGTCACCTTTATTTATATAGTGCTTTTAACAATACGGATTGTGTCAAAGCACTTAACAGTATCAAATTGGAGGATAGAGTGTCAGTAATGTATAATAATATTAAACATTCAATTTTCAGTTAAAGGCATGTCATTATTGAATTCAGAGATGTCATTGTCTAGCTCAGTTTAGTTTAATTAGTATCTGTGTAATCAAATTGATGATAATCGCTAATGAAGGCAAATTGCAGAATTAAATAATAATTTTTTGAATAAAGTTAAATAAGCACAGGTTAATTTACATTTGACCACAGTTAAAATATTTACTTGTCTAAGATTCCTCAGTCAGATTATATTAACTTTAAGAATTACGGTGAAAAAAACGAGACAACACTCATATTCACACTCACACCCCATTCACTTCACTTTTGCTATTTAACCAGAGCGAATGAGACGAGTGCGCGTGTGGTGTTTGTCAACGCGCCTTTGGAGAGAAGTGAAAGTGACAGCTCGGCTAGTAACGATACTTCGGGAAATTAGTATAGGCCTATGTCACACTTCCTGCTTCTGGAACGCGGAGTAGGGATTCAGAACTTCCGGTCGTGACATAGGCCTATTGGTACCGTTCAGATATTTCAATATCGATATTTTTGACATCACTAATCTCAAGATGACTAGCTGAAGACGTTACTGTAGCTATACCCATTAATAGACACGGGTACTTTAAAATAAATTCCAACGCAGCGCTACAACCACCATAATGAAATAACCCTTCACAATAGATAATGCTTTACAATGAACTCTGTTAGAGAGCTACATATGACAAGTTATCTGTTAAATAAAATACCTTGCTCCCCTATTGAGTAATATAACGCCATCTCCGCTTTTACAATATCTCAAATACTCGCCATCTCCGAAAAGCCAAGCCGATGTTGATTCTTGTTTTATTACGAGCTCCCTCAGTAGACTCTCCTCTGTTCAGCGTTTTTTTTAAACTGGTGATTTGAGATTCAGCGTGCTCCATGTCAACCTTTTTCACTCGTTGTGACAACTAACCTATGCCACTCCCACACCATATACACGGCAAGCAGATTTAAGGTATGTCCGACATGATGCGGCACTGTGCAGACCGAATGGTGTATGACATCAAAGTACCGCGAGAGCGATAAGACAGCAGACGTTCCCTCAAGTCGAACACACCTCTTTTCCATATTTACGGATATTACGAGACACGCACTGGCGAGTGGCGTATATATGCATTTTCCTGCCGTAAATCAATATTGTTTGTATTTTTAAACCCGTCACATCTAATATATTTATATATAAAAAAAAAAGTAATAATAGGCTTACCATAGTGAATCAGGGTAAGACAAAAACACGTTTGGAAGAAGGATTGAGGTTTTGACTCATTTAAATTTTGAACAAAAAAAAAGTTACATAGTGTACCTTTAAATCAACTTTCGTTATATAACTGACTCTTGTCTGTATGTACAGTGTGCAAATGTGGTTTTATTGTTTAGCGGCTGTTAGAAACAAATGTGATGGAATGGTTTGAATCCAGCAAGGAACATCACTGTAGCAATTGTGCAATTTTGACTGAAAATGTTATAGTTACTGAAATACAGTCGTTGTGGTAAGTTCCCTGTGTGACAACTCGCCCTGGTCTCAAGTTGTTTAACTTTCTTCAGTTCACTGAACCTCCATCAAAATATTAGATGCTATTATAGTGAGACAATGAACAGTATTGCAAACTGCCAAATCATACATTCAGCTAAAAAAAAAAGGTTTAGAATTGTTCCTGAAATGTGTTTTAAGTCGTTGCCAACCCAAATTTTAGTGTGAATTATCATGAGCTTACACAGCAGTCATGTAGTCTTGTATATTTTATTATAGGACACAGTCAGCCCAATCTTTCTAACACAGAGTCCCTCATTAAACACTTTCTTAGAAACAGTATTGAGGCACAATGTGATGGACTTGTGCCCGGTGACTTACCCAGAAGTCTTTATTAAGCTAGTGTTGGAATGTGTTTGGAACAGAAGTCTGTCGTGAAAGAACGAGGGAACACTTTGACTGTGTTTTTAATCTGTCCATGTTCAATATGTGAATATATTAAAAATATATAAATATATTCTATGAGTATAAAAAATGAAAATATATCACTGTTGTATTAACTTGAAATAGTCTGATCATGTATCTCTTATTACAGAATTTAGTGCCTTTTTTGGACAGTAGACTGTTCTGTAATTAATATGTAGTATAAAATGCATATGCTTTGTTACTTTTTTAAGTTTTGTTTTGACACTTATTTTTGGTTTGTTTTCAAAATTTGTTTTTAAGTTGTTTTTATTTTAGAACTGTACCTTCTAGAGAATAAAGACTTAATGAGCTGAAAGACACTGGCTACTTATACTTTATATTTAAATTGTGCAAAATGTTAGGCTAATTATATTCATCATCAGTCTGAACTGAAGTTGTAACTGGATTGTTTGAAGACATGAAGTAATGTGAAGCAATGTGAGGCGTTTATATCAGAATGTGTGCACAAGCTTGCATTTCCAATCGATTCAATTTGATTCAATATTGATTCATTTGGGGGCCTACATAGCAAATATCCTTTAAAGAAAAAAATCTAATGAATTAACTAATGCTGTACATGAACCCCACATAATTATAATATTAAAGGTTAAAATCTATTTATTTGTAGGCCACTAAACAGAAGAAAGGTTTACATCAATGACAATTATGTTTCTACCTGTTTTTTTTAAACAAATAGGCTAAGTTATTTAAATAGTTTAAATTATTCAAACACAAAGAAAAGGTTGAGTACAAATACAATGAATATGCGATATAGAGCATACATTTATCAAAATGCTCTTCTCTAAGTTCATTTTTCTAACTGACTAATGAGTTTTTGAACATTGAATGGCTTTTCTGAGGTAATGTCAATGTGACGTTATATGACATTGTTTACAGTGGTTTTATTGGCGTCTTTCAGCGGTTGAAAAGCTGATTGAGCGAATATGTAACATCATGATATCGTTAGCCTCATCATAGCATAATTGCATAAAAAAAAGTCTGGGCAATTATGCTATGAGGCTAACGATATGTATTTCGGTAAGTTGTATAGTATTTATCAACTTACCTTCTGATGTTAATTCATGTTTATTTAGTGCTGTAAAGGGGTCGAGATTATCGTTTCACGTGCGTTAAGCGTTGTCGCTTGTTTGAACTGCGATCTGTCACGCCATGCGTCAAAAAAGAGCCCATTTCCGATTATTATTTTAAGGTTTATTGTGCTTTCGATTTTAATTTTCAAAAGCTCAATCGCAGTTTCCGTCAAAACAAAGGTCTAAGTAACTGCGATTGACTTAGACTAAGTTAGGTCTCGTGCAAGTGAAGAAATTAAGACAAAAGTATAGTCATTTGCCCACTGTTATAACGTAAAATTATATATAGGCTACTTATAAAATTTTAATTTTAATTTATTTTAGTGCACATTTGTTTTACAATATAAAAGGTTTTTTACTTTTATAGAAATAATAATAATAATATAAAATTATTAATATTATTTTCTAATTGTTTGGCTTCCTAAAACACCAGTGGGAATGTAATTTAGGCGCTATATATTTAACCCTAAAACTGGCAGTGTGATCTGGGTGTAACATAGTTTTTGTCGTCTTTTTTGGGGCGTAAGAATGATTTTTTTCATCAAATCCTTTTTATTATTTATCACAGCCTGGTCTGTCTTGAGTATGCTGGTCACATGATTTGTTAAAAAAAATTTGTAATTAGTCAGCCTGACCTAAATCCAACATGGCTGCCAGTGGTGCAGGACATTCCGATTTTGAGATAAGTAAATATATATTAAACTTACTTTTCTTTTGAAAAAATACTACTAACACTGCTAACATTAATTATGAACATTGTCTTAAGGTGCTGAAAAAGAAAATTTATAAAAATGTTGTTCATGTTGTTATTTAGCACGTTTTGAAATATATGTTACACCTGAGTCACATTGCCACTTTTGGGTATAAAAAAGGGATTAACTTTGTATTCATTTTTGTAACAATCTTTGTATTCTGAGTTGTTGTTTTTTTTTACAAATTATAAAATTTACAGGTTAAACTGATACAGCCTGTCTGTCTTGAGTATGCTGGTCACCTGATTTGCTTCAAGTTATCTGTGATCAATTAGTCAGCCTGACCTAAATCCAAATTTTTTTACCATTTTACCAATTTTTTTTTTTAACGCAAGGTCCAATTTCAAAACGGTTCACAGGCTGAATCTTGAGTTTATAAGCTTTCCAATGATATATAATATGTCAACATTATATGAGTAGAAGTATAGGATATAATTGTTTTAAACATGCAATGGCAGTTACAGTTATAGATTTGGTCCTTTTTTTATACCCTAAACAGGCAATGTGATCTGGGAGTCACAACTCATAAAATCCAAAATACATTACATTTTTCAAAAATTCTTTTGGATATAATTTACTTAAGTCCAGATGATATAAAAATGACATGAAATTATTTGTTGCTTATCATTTTCTACTCTTGCCTGTTTAAGGGTTAAAGAGGTTTGAGTCCACGTTCAGGTACAAGTCAATGCTCAGACTTTTTTCTTTGTTGGATTTGCAAACTGAAAATGGGTTGGAGCTCTTAATTTTGAACTCTAAAAGTGCACCAGATTGATGAATTTAACTTGAAAATGTACCAAATTTATTCCAGCATTGTATAAATGTTAGTTTTAAGTTAGTAAAAACTTTATGCCAAATTCCTACCCTACCTATCTTTTATGTAACTTTAAAATAGTCACATCAGACTCTTTTTTGCCAAGGAGTGAAAATGTGGCATCCTCAAAATGTGTTATGGTTTCAAAATGAGGAAGGCAGAGAACAATTAGATATTCACATACAGTCTGTCAAACCAAAATTTATTTAGACACCTTCAACATTTCTCACATTATCATAGTCATAAAATATGACAAGAACTCAGAGGTATCTAATCAGTTGATATTTCACAAATGAATTAGGTTGAATAGCGGTCAGATGTTAAATTTAAGTACAAAATTAGAGAATACCAATTTAGGTCAACCAATTACCAAACAATGCTTAATCTTGTTCAGTCTATGATGTAAAAAGGTCGCATTAGCAATTAAAGAAAAAACACTTAAGCAAAACATGGTCAGGTCAAAGTGTCTGAATAATTTTTATACACTTTACTAGTAGTCCACTGTATGAAGATATTTTTGGGCATAATAGGTCACAGTTTACTTTATTTTGCTATCATAACTTACATAAATGAACTATAGTGTCCTGCACCCACTAGTAAAAAAATATATAAATTATATCTGGTGTCTGAGTAATTTTTGGTTTGTCTGTAGCTGCCATAAATGTGGGGAAAATGTCCCTGGATCAACTAGATATGGGCTAAGCCCCAAATGTTTACAATGTCTGGTTCCGCCCCCTGGTTTGCAGGGACATAATAAAGAACCATGTTATTTTTATTCTTCACATCAAGGACAAGTGAGCTAAGACTGCAACTGAGGCCACCAAAAAAGAAAAAAATAACTAAAGTGATAAGACGTGTAAATCAATTCACTTTTTATTTTTTACCTTTACAGCCAGATTATTGTACAGTCAATATAAAAGAAATTATAAATGAATTATTATACATGATTATTCTTTGGATATCAGCATAGAATTGCAGATAATTAAATTAATCAAACCCAACCTTGTGCTCAGATTGAACTCTCAAGATGCAACTATATACAAAACACACATACACGCGTATACTCGGGGACAAAAGCTCCATTTGCAGGACAACTTTCATGACACAAAATCATCAAACCTCAGGACGAGGCACAGACTAGTGGTGGAAGTTGGAGCTGTACACTCACTGATCAGAAAGAGGAGGGGGAGGGGGAGGGGGAGGGGGAGGGGTGGGACTACAAAAGTAGAGCAGCAACTTCCTGCCAAGAGCTTCGTCTGACATCTGTGTTAACAGCAGGGCCCAAAGTTTCCTTCAAAACCTTTTTCTCCAGGTGCCGTCAATGGGAAGGATTTCAAACAGGAGGAGAGCACGAGTATCCACACCTGTATTTAGTATTTGACTTCAAAAGGCCACCGTGTGGTTGCTCGGATATGGCTCTGGATCTATGCCACTTCATGACAGATCAAGGTGTCATTGCTACTGAAGACATACTTTAACCAGAATGGATGTAGAATGCATTTAATGATAAAAATGCTTAAAAAATTTAAAATTGCACTTGAAAATAAAATAATCACCTAGTACACCAGTATACACCAAGATTAAAGTTTCTATGATTGAAATGTGGGGCCGTGGAAGGAGATCAGCTCATTGAGATTCTTCAATAAGTTCATTTCCCCTTTCTAGTGACAAGGAACAAATATAAGGTTCAAACCAAAGAACCATCAAATTCCTAAAAGCATTTCGAGTGTTATTGCTAAAATAGAAAATGTATTAAAATAAACTTAGTTGAGACGTGTAAATCCAAAGGCAAACAATCTGTTCTTGTATAACCTTTAAATTAACACTCAAGAATGACTAGTTGCTATCGTGACCCGACAGACGTTAAAATCACTGGGTTGATAATCACAGCAACAGTCATGCTCCATATGTGCATTTGTTTTTTTCTCATGATGAATGAGGCACAAATCAAGATACATATAAAAAATAAAAAAAAGGGAAGATCTCAACCCATTTTTTATGATCGAACACAAACATCAAGACATCACTCTACAGGAAAACAAATTAAAGGCAACTTGAAACTGGAAAAATCATCTCATCTAAATTTTGAAATGCTTTTGACTTTAGAGCACCACATCCAGTGAAAAGCAGATTTACAGTGGATAATTGGTTAGTTTAAGTTAATTTACAACAAAACTAAGTACCCTTTGGGCACATAAGCTATCTAGTATAAATCAAATGTGCAAATTAATTTTCCATTCATGGGATTTTTACACTTTATAAATTCAATATACATACCTACAACCATTAAAATATATTTTATTTAATAATTTGATATTGCATTTGACTTCAGAAATCACAAGAGGATTTCCACGAAAATAGAATATAAAAGGAACGAAATAACACGTCTTTTCTCTCCATCGCGATGTGGAGACAAAAGTATCATATCTGTGTGGAATCATGCTCCTAATTAAAAATGATATAAATGTGCCAACTTTGCTTATACAGTATGCTAAAAATATTGAATGAAATCACTTTTAGATCTTTTTATTTGAATAAATAAGATGTAGGTATTGCCAGGGTTGGTCCAATACACAAAACTGGAATGTGCTTTTACCGTGACCTTCAAGTGGAAAACAGTCCTTTAGAAACTAGTCAAATTGAGCTACATTAAATTGTCACTAAATTGCAGCACAAAGTAATTTTATGTTGAAGTAGTTTCAATAACCCAGTTTCAATTAAAAGGCTGCTTACTAAAATGTGCCCCAACCCATCAGATTGTAAATAAGCCCTCTAAAATATTTTTTTTTTCAGTCCAATCATTAAAACCATTAAGAGAGAGACTAATTAGGCCAGTCAATTAAGCCTGAATGTGCCAATTCAGTCAAGTCTAAAAACTGTCCATGTGCAATCAAGGATACACACCAAGCGGGTAGTTTCCCCCTTAAATACTGATAGGCAAGCCTTCAAATGGCACCAAACCAAATAAAATATCTTGTGAATTTAGTCATCCAATCACTGGCCAAGTAATAGTAGTACTGACATCAATTACCTGCATTGACCTTCTCAGGGCAACACACATCTTGATAGTGGCTTAGAGATGAACACATATCCAATAAGTCTGATCCAATCCCTGAGATACTCTCTTACATGTCTACCATACCATTTACCATGTTCTAACTAGTGTTACAAAGGTGCAATGAGGGATGACGAACAAAAAACGGGTTGACTTAAAAAGGCACATTCAGGAAACTACAAATCGATTACTGACTGCACAAAGAAGATAAATCTGCAGTATCAAGTCCAAAAATGGACTCTTGATAAAACCAGGGCACAAACAAGAATGATGGGTTGATCCCAAAGACCTGGAAGATTCATTTACGGTTAACTCAAGGAGGCTTGCTTGAGTTACCAAACCAACAAATCCCAAGGAACAAAGCTGAAGCAGCTTGTTAAAATTCATAGCACTCCCACATGCTACACATTAGCATAGCACCGAAACTGATAGAGAGGTTTGTAAGGGAATGTTGTACCACCTCCATGCAAAGCCCAAGAACACTGATGGATAGAGGTGACCTCCCCCGTTAGATTGCGATGTTGGAGGTGTAGCTCAGCTGTGGAGGTTCGGTCCTGCTCAGCTCATTGTCAATTAGCTGGTCCAGGATTTGCGATTCTCTCCTTTTTGAATGGCAGTGCCGGCTCCTCCCCTCAGTTGCTGACTAAACTCCCCGCTGCGGCGATTTTCGGTGTGTCTTTTGGAAGTTTCCCTTCGAGTCAGCCGATCTGGACGGACTAGCACCCCGTAACCAGGGTTGCATCGGAAGTACTGTTGGCCCTCAATGGAACCATCGTTCTTACCTGATGGACAAAGGATACAAGAGGAACAAGGTCTGTGAATCAGTTTAACCAAGGTGGTGTCAGCATCTCAGAAAACTTGTCACTAGAAAGGAGAAATCAAGTCAAGTCTTCTGTTATTTAACAATGTTCATTTGGTTTGAACCTAATATGCGTTACATCGAATTACCACAAGCATTTTGAGTGTTACTGCTCAAGCATTTTTTGACTTTTGAGCATCAGACCACAAGAGGAACAAGTCTGTAAATCAGCCTCACCAAGGTGTCAACATCTCAGAAAACTTGTCAGGAAAATTTGACTAACCTGAGGGAGTGTCCAGCTCAACGCCGACCCAGACGCCCTCAGTGAAGTGCGTTGGGCCAATGTAGCGAACCGTGCCGGACTTACTGGTTCCGACAGTGACTCTCCCTCCCACCTTGAGCCAAGCAAGTTCCTTGGGTTCTACATCCTCAAAAGTTATCTCCAGCTTTTCCAGGCTGTTAGTTTGCTGCGATTGCATTGTGGTTGCTTTCCCGCCACCGTCTCCAAGAATGTTACTGAAAGACCTGAGTTCATTGGCTTTGACCTTCTGGAGGGAGAAAGGGTTGTCTATGGAGGTACTCATCACCAGGGGAGGGTTTGCGTTTAGCTGTACTTCCTGCTGGGAGGTGGTGACGCCATTCCTGTGGGTATCTTCCTCTTTTCTATGCCTGTCAGATCTTAGCCCAGCTTCTACAGGAGCAGAGGCATTAACAGGGGTGGGTAGACAGTCTTCAGTGTCGTCTCCTCTTTGCCTGGATGCTACGGGGCCAGCTTGGGTATTGGGAGTAGGGGTAAGGTCCCCGCAAGCAATGGAGACATCGGAAAGGGTGGCAGTGGAGACACTAGTAGAGAAATAGCCACTGGAGGCCTCGCTGATGGGGCTCAGGGGCAGGTCATGCGGATCATGCAGAGAGGACGGGGCATCGGGAGCATCTGAGTGTCTGTCTGTCTGACTCTTCCCCATTACTGCAACCTATTGGGAAGCACGTCCAGAACCACAAGGAATATTTAACTACACCTCAACCTATCATCTGACTCACACAGAGAGCACATGCTAGGAAAACCACCGATTTAATAGCATGCAATTTACATCACATGCAGGAGAGAAAGACTTGGCTCTTAAAATATCTTCCTAGGCTATATTTCCACAGAATACAAGTCTGTAACCCAATTCATCATTTATATTTATTTAATTTTGCCAAAGACAGAGCATGAGATCAGAGAGGAGATCTACTTACTGGTTCTATTCTTACTCGTCCTTCATCAGGGTTGTTGGCTGTTTGCATCATTATTCGTGGCATATGCTGGAGAGATGAATGGAACGTATTAAATTTGTTTTTACGATTTCAGTAATGGTTTTCAAAGAGGCGGCACAAAGCTTGATTTAAGTGTCACGTGTTCATTTTTTATGTTGGGAGCGTTTGGATTACGTTTGATCTAAAGTACTGACAGATCAACAGTCTGCATGCAGGGGAGGAGTGATGTACACGATGAAATATTACTGTCATATTTTTTTTCCCTCTACGCCTCCGTTGAAAGCATGCTAGGAGATATGATGAAAGAGTATGGCTTGACAATTAATCTTGGGGAAATTAAATACTGGAGTTTATCTATGGACTCCTGCCTAACATATAATCAGGTTTCTCTGACATGATTTACTTTGACAAAATGAGGACACATTTTTAATCAAGGAAAACCAAAAAAGCCTGTTTTTCCTCACAAAAAAATCCACTACTAAGCAATAAGGCTTAATTTAAAGACTTAATTTGCCTCATACGAGATGGATAATATATCACAGATATATTGGCAACGTAGTAGCGTATGGAATTTCTGTCTATATGGAAATGAGGAGGCATGAAGACAGAACGACAGTATACTAGAATCTAAAATTGACTCAAATTAAATCGGTCAAGAGCATTCGCATCCCTCTTTGATTACCACATATGATTTACTCATCTAAATGCAGCATATTTCTGAAAGGGTTTGCAAGCGCTAATTCGGCTATTTTTATGACTGATACTTCACATTACTTTTTTCATTTATGCACGAATCACTGTTGACTGGAATTTACATGCAGAAATGTTTATAAGCATAGGTACGGCTCTCGTCTTTTGAATAAATTCAATAATTTTAGATTTTTGTAATGGGAACATACTTGAAGAAATAAAATCTAGTTTTAAGACCATTATACATTTTTTGCATTTTCATATTTATGACATTAAGCACATTTTACCCCCAAATTCTAATTTCTGTAATATCAGCATAAATGAAATGCACTACAACAAATACCACATGATCTACACATAAATGGATTTGAAAATGTAATATATAACTCTGTCTTAAAAATGCATTATTTATTTACTATATTTTATTTATGCATTTTATTTCTCATAATTATTATTATTTGATTTTTTTTTTTTTTTTTAGGTGAAATATGACCTGGAAATTTCTTGACAGGAAACATGAGACTCAGGGCAGACAAAGTGAGGTTTGGGCATGGTTTACTCATTGAAATGGCTGAAATGTCAAAAGTAAAATAATTAGTTCAGACCTGTTGTGACTGTGGAGAGGGTCTCAAATCTTTCTTGTCTTCACGCACGGGGAACAGGGACTTGAGCAGCTTGGGCATCTGAGGGACCAGGGCCTTGACTGTGAAGATATAAGAAGCAGCAAGCCCTGAAAAACCTGTGGGCAGGTTGGGAAGGAGGCAAAAAGCAAGGTAGAGGTGTGTGGAGAGAGACGACAACGATGGTGAAACAAAGACAGATGTAGAAAATATATAAAAGGAGTGCATGAAGCTGGAAAATAATGTCACACTGATACAAAATGTCACATTGACATTTTGTGACAGATCACAAAGAGTGGTGAAAAGAAGTTGTAGTTGAACAAGACAAATGGTAACCAAAAAGTTGCCAATATATTTTCAGATATTTCCCTCTAACAAGCATACTTGAAGTTGAGTTAGATAAAAGTTAAATTATTATTACATAAACCAGGTTAGAAATGGCAGCACACAGGCAGGAATGATTCTGACACACTTACAGAGAACACAGAGTTGAAAGTTGAAAGATAAGACAAATAAAGAAAGGGTCATGCTGGAAATGGAAAAGGAAGATTATTTTTTTACAGAAAAAAAAAAACTGTTCACGTCTTGAACTGCTTGAAGTGATCATTGTGTCGTACCTTGCTCAGGGTCCTGATTCTGTGTAGGAGGTGTAGGAGGTCTGGATGGTCGTGGCAGTGTTTTGCTAAACTGGGAGGATGTACCGAAGATATCCTGCTGACTCTCCCATCGATTCTTACATTAGCAAATTGGATATCAGAGGTTACAAAAAACAACCGGTTTCCTGTAGTGGACCATATGTCATTTTTCACCCTAGAATCTTACCTTGTTGTCATCCAGCACTGAGTTTAGCGACAGATCCTGTCTGCTTCCAGATAACTAGAGGAAGAAGAGTTGATGTGTGAATACAGAATGTGCCAGACTCTGATGATGCCAAGTGTCCTGAACATTTCTCTCTGTTAAGATGAATTTAAGGCTACAGATGCGCTTACCCGGTGCACACTGGGAGAGCTGAGACTGCGTCTGCTACCCTTGCCTTTACCTGCCAAATGCTCCTTCACTGCCACCTCCTGTAACACATGATCTGATTTACATGATGAAAACAACATGCTGAGCTGAACTAGAGAAACTAGACCGCACTGGAAAACCACCATTCATTTTAGTGAACTGATTCCTAGGACTGCTATTTATCACTATGATAAGGTTATATAGAATGAGTTAAATGATGTAAACACATTACTCTCCTCGGTTTTATTCCTTAAACTACAGTGATTTACAAACACTTTGCGAATCAGTTTGACATCATATCTACAAAATTATTACTAAGGCCCTGTGTCCACCAAAGCATTTTTTCCCGAGGCTAGCTTATGTTTCCAATTGATTTTAACGGCAGCAGCGTGACGTGGCGCTAAGTGTCTATTTCACACTGAACGCTCAGCGTTTTTTACTGGTCACCAAGAGTTTAGGAATGTTCAGCGTTGGGTAAAACTTTCACTTTTTACCCAGCCGTCCAATCACAGTGGAGGAAAGGCGGGACAAATACCACATCGACCAACCGCCACATCCTGCTTGGACAACGGCAACAGATGACAACAACAAGCATAATAACGGAACAAAATTTAAAAGAGCCAGAGAAAGTACTTTACATTGTATCAACATTTTTATATAGAAACAATACAGAAACAAACTATATGTGAAATGAGATACTAGAAACACTTCCCGTGGATATTCCGTATCACTGCAAGCAAAGCTTTTCAACAGAAAAAACTCTGCCTAAGCTCTATCAAATGGCTCTATTAACAGACTCTATCAAAAACACTATGGTGGACACACGGCCTAAGGGTGGTTTTCTGCCTTTAAATTCATTCTTCCTGTAAAATTCAGATTTTTTTAAAAAGACAACATGCTCAAATGAATATAAAATTAGAAAGAGATGATAAAAATGTAGACTCATCAGTTCAAAAATATTAGTGGAGGTAGCTGTGTGACCTGTCTCAGACGGTCCAGTGTGAGGATGTTCTCCACGGCCAGGACGCTCCGTAGGTACTTCTCTGTGGCAGCTTCATTGTCTAAGGATTTGGGGTTCTCAGCGCTGGTGGCCACACGGGCCAGCATCTCCCTGTCCTCTGAGCTCTGACTGTCCTGCTGACGTACACAGTCAAGAAAGACAGGTGCTTATAAACAAACCAGCTAAAGAAACCAGGTTCTGAATGCAGTAACAGTGCTTGCTTATTTAGCCCAGCTTCCAGAAATTATATAGGGACTTGTTTTGTGTTTGAGAAAGGTCTTTAACATGTTAAAACATATAGGGGTCATTGAAGCCAATAGTTTAAGGGACCATTTCTTTGTTAAAGCCTTACTTTCCAGTTAGACTAAAGTGTAGCTCTCCTTGAGAGAAAGAACGCATTATCTTGATGTTTTGAGGCAACTCTCCTGTTTATAGCTAGAGCCTGGCCAAATCCAACCTTGGAAAAGCTGTGTGTCGGTGTGTGTGTTAGTCTTCTTGGTTACAGGTTAAGGAACCACTGGAATTATTGGAGATTGACTGAGTTGTTGTTCTGGACATGCTGGCGCCCAGCAACCCAAATCCCCGACCTGGAAGGTCACGACGTGCCTAACTTCAGGGTCCGAGTGTCAGCGGCATAATCGATGGAGATATGCTTTCGTCTATCTGTATCTGTGTGGAAAATTACTATGTTTATCTTTTCTTAGCCAATGAGAATCATTCAACCTGAAGCAAGGACGTAGCTTAGACCTTGGTGTAGGGTATAACTGCTGTGATCTTTGTAACTGTAAGCACGGCGGCCTACGAACTCCTGTGTGAGTCTTGAAGCTGACTTCTGCTGATGAAACTACAAACTATCTTCAGTAAAACTTTTCTTCAATTTATTATAATTCTGACTCCGGGTCTTCTTTAAAACATCTGGTCCTTGGGTCCTAAACTGTTACCCCCTAACATACATATGAGTGAATAACTGCCTGTTTTAAGATAATGGGTAAATTAAGAACATGGAAGTTTCTCCTTGCTTCAATACTGAAATCTACTGACAATTTTTTTCTGAATCAATGTTTTAGAATTTTAGTACTATTCATATACTATTATAGTATTTATTAATATTTTGAATTAGCTTTTATTTGTATATTTTCAGCTTATTTGAATTTTAGTTTGTTTCAGTAATTTTGTAATGTGCTTTTGTCATTTTTAATATTTGTATTTAGCTTTTATTTATGTTAATTTAAGATGTTATTTCTGTTATCTTGCGTCATTTTTATTTTATTTTAATTCAGCTTTATTTCAGTAAATATTTTAGTTAGCAATAACAACACTGATCTGAATTAAGCGAAAGTATTATATATTGTCACTGGTAACTGAAAAAAACATAATTCAGCTACTAATGCATTATAGTACAGATTTTGTACTGTGTGCCTACCCCTGGGATGTTGGAGACAACCTCAAAGGTCACACCACAGCCGGGAATAGTGCTCCTGGTGGACATTCTTCTCAAGAAATTTTGGGCAAAACCCTGTTTAAACAAAAGAAAACAAATACTTCAGGGATAGATATGAAAAACTTTGTTTCTTAAAAAGTATAGGGTTTCTAAGCACCAAAAACAGCTGTATGTTAAGCTTAATTTAAGGGTTAGTTCACCCAAAAATGAAAATTATCCCATAATTTACTCACCCTCAAGCCATCCTAGGTGTATGTGTCTTTTTTCTTTCAGCCAAACACAATCGGTGGCATATAAAAAAAATATCCTGACTCTTCCAAGCTTTATAATGGGAGTGAATGGTACCTTTTTTAAGCCCAAAAAGCGCAACCATCCATCATAAAAGTAATCCATAATCCAATAAGAAAAATATCAATATTTATAACTTTATAAACTATAATCACTGGCTTCCGTTAACGGCCGCACAAGATGCGTCAGGTCAGAGGTCACTCTTCTGCTGGAACTAGACTCACCAGTCACTAGTCAGTGATTATAGTTAATAAAGTTATAAATATGGATATTTTTCTTACAAAAACGCATCGCTTCGCTTCAGAAGGCCTTTATTAACCCACTGGAGTCATATGGATTACTCCAATTCTGTTTGGCTGAAAGAAGAAAGTCATCTACACTTAGGATGGGTTGAGGATGAGTAAATTATGGGATAAATTTCATTCCTGGGTTAAATAACCCTTTAACAGCAGAAAGTATGAGAAGACTTTTCTGCAGTTCTGATGATGGTGTAGGTCATTTAAAGTAGACAGTGCCGCACCTGTCGTCCAGTGAGGTTCACACAGATGCGTTTGCGCAGGACCAGCTGCATCTCTGCAGGGTGGCTGAGCTGTACCACGGTGCGGACGATCAAGTATACTCTCTGATCTGGGGCGGCCCCTCGACTCAGCTGTGGACATTCATGAACCGTGGAGTCCCAAGAGGCTTCGGCTTTCACCTGGAAGTAAAATAGATTTTAATACATTCCTTCACAGACAACTAGGGAGCCTGCGAGAGCCCCGAAGGTGCGTGGGGTCACATTCTCACCTCTCCATCATAGTGTTTGACGATCTGAAGGTCAAAAAATTCATCCTCATCTTCTGAGCTGAGCATAGCGTCCCAGCCGCCCGCCTCGGGAACGTCTATGTTCTCCTGAGAGCTGAAGTCATCAGCTGGAGGGAGGAAGAACAGAAACAAAGAAGGAACAAGTGTGAAAATGAGTGTTAAGATAAATAGTGCTTGCATATGGGAGCAATGGAATAAAGGTCACAGAGGACATTGCATTTCTTCAGAGAACATTTCTGCAGGAAAAACATACCACTCAAGTCGAGGAAGAGCACTGGAATGTGAGTCTCCATCCCAGGTACTGGTACCCTGCCAAGACAGACATAAAATCAACACATGGCCCAAATACTCATGACTAAACATTTGAAAAAACTGTTTAACTGATACTGACATTCATTTCACAAACAAAGCCTTAAATCAAAATATCAATCTGTCAAAACACATCGTAAGGATTATAACATCCTCCCTAAAAAGCAAACTGCATAAAACTAAGATGATTTTACATTCAATTTCATTCAAACCTCCTCTGACAGACAACATATTTACCAGCTATCCATAACACTTAATTTAACCCGAAAGTTTAAATGCAAGTTGCTCAGTATGGAAGCAGCAGTGTCGTACCACTCAGCAGGAGCTCCTGGTATTCCACTGCCAGCAGAGGGCACCATCACTGCATTTCTCTCCTCCGTGAGCGTCAGACGCCACTCAAGCAGCTGGGCCTCCCTCTCCATGTCATCTTCGGACTTATCTGGTCACAGAGAGAATTGAACAATGTTTCCTCTCATTTCTATTTCATGACATTTCTGCAGAGAAGGCCCTGTCATCAATATATACATACAAATTGATCATAAAAATAAATAGATATATTTGTTGTGTGTATGTTTATAGTATGTATATACAGTGCTGGGTAGATTACTTACAAATTGTAGTTGGTTACTGATTCTAAATTACATGACAAAAATTGTAATTAGTAACGCATTCCATTACTCAATTAAGGTAATATAATCTGACTACTTAATTACTTTTAGATTACTTTTGACCTAACTCGTTTATCACATTGATTTGAAAAAATGAAAAATTTACACTAAAGAGGAGTATTATGCTAATAAGTATTATATTGCATATTCATTGTATTTTTACTTTATATTTTAAAAATAATATTCTTCAGTATTCAGTGTTTGATTAATTTGTCATTTTTATGACATCCACCAAATTTAATTTAAAAAATAAGTAGATTCATAATTGTCATCAATATGTATTCTTATGATGTTATTATTATTAAAAAAAAAACGTCCTTGTGTAATTTAAAATGAAATAGCCTACAAATCAGATGATTTTAACCTTTAATATTACAGTGATGTACCATTAGTTTACAGCATTAGTTAGGAAATTTGCCATGTACTGTACCTGACAGCCCTAATTAAACAATTTTGAATCGAACTGAATCAAATTGAAATGGAATCGAATCACAAGCTTGTGAAGCTCAAACTGAATTGTGAAATTTGTGTCAATGCCAAGCCGTATTAAATATCTATCCATCATTCCATCTATAAATAATTATTTAATATTATAATAACATTGTACACTATAATGTTTTTTTATATATATATATATAGAACTTTAGAAACTAAGTTTAGAAAAGTTGAAGATGACTTGTTATTTTGAGCAACATTTGTTCAATCATGATAAATATAAGCAGAGCTGTCAAGAAACCAAGAGAGAAAAATAATAGATCATTGGCTCTGCCTCTATAAACTTGAAACATTCTGGTCACAAGATTTCTCACAGCTTTAGTTTTATGCTAAATCATGCTATTACAAAAAATCAATGTACATGCAGAAAGAAAATGCTGACCAATCAATGTAGCTCTGATACAGTCAAATTCAGTTTTCCCCCACCCCACTTTTGAGTCTGAATTATGCAACTTTTTGATCAGCAAAGGAACAACAAGGAACTATGTAGAGTGGGATTTTGGACCAATGCATGATGTAATACAAACAGTAACAACAAACACAAAAGCTCCCCAACACAAGGACAGAACAAAACTAATAAGCCACAAATTAAAGAGAGGAAAGCACTCTTTTGTAGTCAATTACTGAGCTGAGACTACAAAACAGTAAAATGTCTCTGTCTGGTTTTTACCTGTTTTGCTGACCAAGGTCTGGAGATGTTGGTCCAGATATTCTTGTCTCTTAGTGAGAGCGGTGAGCCACTGACGCCGCAGACGCTCTAAATCACGCTCCTACAGGATGATGGACAAATGCATAACCACAAAAGTTATTTTTGCTTGGCATCTTTTTTGCTAACTAATAGACCCTTTATGCCTTTAATGGCAAGGGCAGTGGAGAAAGACAGGAAACAAGTGGGAGGGAGAGACAGGAATGCGATCAGGAAATGATGCCGACCGGATTCAAAACAGCACCTCAGTGGGAGCACCACAACACCATGAAAACTCATTTTCTATTGGAATATATTTTAAAATGTAATTTATTTGTGTGATAGCAAAGCTGAATTTTCAGCAGCCATTGCTCCAGTGTTCAGTGTCACACTTTCATTTTAATATGCTGATTTAGTAAAAAAAAAATCTAATTATTATCAATGTTGAAAACAGTTTTGGTAATTATGATAATTTTGTTCAGGATTCTTTGATGAATAGAAAAAAAAAAAAAAAAGAATACTATAATATACTATATAACAATCAAGCACTTCTGATATTTATTATCAACTGAAAATCAATGTCATAGATGTATTTGCATCACAACCAAACATACCTGATAACTGTCCATTTCATCACCCTCAGGCTACAAAGAAAAACAATATAAACATTACAAACTCTATATATCCAGACATGATCCTGCTAAATGCTAAAAGCTCAAGTGAAAAGGCACATTTACCTCTTGTGGCTCATTGTTTTTGGTCATCCGCACCTGTCTGATCTCCACACAGCCAATGGACACTCCCAGAATGATCTCTGATATCAAAGGCATTGTGCCGGAGTCCTGCACTGAACGTACCTCCACCTGAACCCGCCGAGACTGGCCCTGGGAAAGACAAACAAAAACAGTTAATACCCCATGACAAAAACCCTGAACCGAATTGTTAATCCGTGTAGACTGAATAAAAGGGCACAAGCAAAATACAGAGCACACATGTCTAGGAATCATAAATACATTTATTAAATAAAGAAATAGAGTTTGCTCAAGGCGAGCATGTGACTAAAATAACACCTAAGCTTAAGGTAGTTCATGCTAGGCTTTATTCTGATCGTAATCTGATCATAATTAGAGCTATGTCAGCAGTGGGCTAACATGCTTACAGTTAGGGGTGTAAATCGGACAGTTCATCACGATACGATACGATATCGATTCTCTCAGCCAGCGATACGATATTTTCCGATACTTCAAAAAATTCCACGATACGATTCGATTCGATTCGATTCAGGGCTATATCGATCGATTAATCGATATTTAGATATTATGTTCACACAACCAGTTACATTTTTATTAACTCACAAATGCAATCAAAATATATAACATGAACGTTTAATTAAACTCTTTGAAAATTGCACACCCTCTCCCAATTGGGACATTTATAACAGAAGTGGTCATTTGCAAGTACTCCGTTCTTGTTCATTTTCATAAATCATGTTTTTTATTATTATTGTGCATCCAAGTAATATCAATCAAACTGCAGCTGGGTTGTTTTGATTAATAATAATAATAACTTAAAAAATACAGGTAAATTACAAAATTAAAGTTAATTGAAAGTATGCTTTAATATGTTAAAAGTTTTTTTTTTTTTTTTAGCAGAGCAGATACATTCACATTTCATCTTTCTGAGTCAAACAAAACCAAGTAATTGCTATGATAAATAATACAACACTCGGTTAATCTTCATAACGTTAATTTCCTCAGCTGAGACGCCTAACAAACTTTGTTGTTGTGATAACGTACACGCAGTACAGAGAGCTTTTCCCTCACCACTAAACGAGCTGCTTTAGTAAGGTTCCGTGAAAATGTTTCAGGTTTTATTTTCCATTTACGCCCTGAAGAAGATATCATGAGTTCATTGAAATTATCCATCCTCGATCACTTTTAGTCAGCTTTGACGAAACTCCTCTTAGCCAGTGCGTCTTTTCAAAGTGACATCTGACCTGAATACTGCGCGCGCTGAGTCGCTAAAACGGACTTATCGTGTTGTGTTCACCAACAAGGGTGCGAGTGCTTGTCTGTTTCTGCTGTAAAACATGAACTCGCGATGCCTTGACAGCGGACAATATCGACTATTGTGAAAAAAACTTGTTTAGGGTTTAGTCAGTCTTGTCAGGCGTCTTTTTCAGATGAGGAGATTAACGTTACACACCGGAAGGCGGTTGGTGAGTAAATGAAAATGTGCGCTTTGGCGGAAGGATGTTACGTGAGAATGTGGAGAGTGTCAAAATAAAGGTGTATATCGATATTTTACGTGTGGAATCGATGCATCGTATCGTTAGACGTTATATCGATGCATCGATCCATATCGATGTATCGTTACACCCCTACTTACAGTAGTGTAATTTCTAACCCCGCAGGAACATGAGGTGTCCTGACCTGTTTGAGCTGGAAGATGCCACCCGTGCGAATATCTCGCGCTGACACCACCTCCACGGGAATATACTCTCCGTTCTCATTCAGCTCCAGAATCTGCACCCACATCTCCAACTTGCGGGTTACCTCACTCCACCTGAAGACACATAAGAGTCAAACCAAAAAGCAGGAAGCCGATCATCAGATACTAGACGCCTAATGCACACAATGTTCTCTACATTTGTATTAGCATTATTGAACAATTGCAGGGGGCTGAAGCTCAATTTTGTGTTCAAACCTGTCACGTAATGTGCGTGTTTTGGCCTGGATGATGCTGAGATCCCACAGCGCAGGGTTCCTGCCTGGATCAGCCTGTCTGTGTCCGAAAACCTCGATGGCTACAGCACCCTCTGTTAGATACTCAATAAATTCCTCAGTTACAGTCACTGCATGCTCCTACAGTACAGAGAGTTTACCAAAAGTAAATGCATGTTAATGGTATCTTAATAACTCCTGTTATTGAACTAAAAGAGATGCACAATTCACCACTGAAGGTAAATATCAGTAATAATTTACAACTCTACATGATTTAACCAAGCAGCATGTTCCAGGATCACCATTAGAGCTATGATTGGTTGATAGGATTTCTAGGAGGGTAAAACACGTTGTGCCCAATTTAATATCTGCTTGTAAAGTGACACATCTTGATTCGTACCTTACAGCTGTCAAACACCACCATGCAGTGGGGGTCTTTGCTGCTGGAGAAGGAGGCAGACGGATCTACTTCTGGGGCAACAATAACAGGCTCTGCTTGGTCCCAGAAAGAGTACTGACAGAAGACAAAATTGGACAGGTACTGCGGGAGACCTGTAGCCTGCAGGATCTTAATCTGTTTGAGAGACAGGAGTAAAGTAAATGTGTTTACAGCAAGGACACAAAGTGATCAAAGATGACAGTAAAAGACATTTATAATGTTGCAAATGATTTTTATATCAAATAAATGTTGTTCTTTTGAACTTTCTATTCATCAAAGAATCCTGACAAGACATATTATTGTGTTCACAAAAATATTCAGCACCACAACTGGATTTCAACTTTGATAATCATAAGAAATGTTTCTTGGGCAGCAAATCCACATTTCTGAAGGATCATGTGACTGGATCAAGACTGGAGTAACAATGCTGAAAATTCATGCTGAAAATTACATTTTAGAATGCATTCAAATAAAAAAACAGGCATTTTAAACTAATATTATTTCACATTATTACTGTTTTTACTGTATTTTGATCAAATAAATGCAGCCTTGGTGAGCAGAAGAGACTTCTTAAAAAATCGGGTAACACTTTATTTTAATGTGTCCTTGTTACACGTTACATGTATTTATAGTAACAACTATAAATTAGGCATAATTACATGCCACTAACCCTAACTCTAATCCTACCGTAACCCTATAGTATGTACATGTGCTCAATTAATATTACTCCGTACTTAAATGTATAATTACATTATAACAGGGACACATTAAAATAAAGTGTAACCAAAAATCGTACCCCAAACTTTTGCATGGCAGTGTACATTTTTTTAATGTAATGTAATCTAATAATATAATATAATATAATATGTATATACAGAGTGTGTATATTATTAAAAGTATTATTATTATTATTATTATTATTTCCTTACCAAAAACTTTAGTGACTTAAATGTTTCAAACCTTAAACACAAAGCCTGCTTCTGTTATTGTGAACTTCAGCACTCACCATACAGACCAGCTTGCGTTCCTGTACATCTCCATCCGGGCTTCCATCACTGTCATCTCCTCCAGCTACGCTATCATCAAACCCTCCACCCATCCTCATTA
Source organism: Squalius cephalus (assembly GCF_949319135.1). Taxonomy (NCBI): domain Eukaryota; kingdom Metazoa; phylum Chordata; class Actinopteri; order Cypriniformes; family Leuciscidae; genus Squalius; species Squalius cephalus. The sequence continues at coordinate 15,346,508 of NC_137141.1, read as the reverse complement.
CCTCCACATGCAGTCGCCCGGCAACCTGACACCAGCAACAAGTGAACACAACACTTCAGTGGTCCGCTGGAGATAAACCGTGTCTCATGCTTGATATGATGACTTGATAAGATTCAATTTCACAGATAAATTTGCACTTGATTTAATTTACATCCCACTTTTCCTTCAGAAATGAAACGAGTCAGTTATCATGAAATATTCACAGACAAACCACTGATCATATTTGCTGGCAGATCAGAACGCATCATCCTCACCTCTCCTTTCTGATTGATGATGGGAACTGCATATTGTAGCTTTACGTCATAAAACAGGCAGGAGAGGAAAACGTTGGCCACCCCGATTAAACTGTGGTTCACCTGCTCATCGAAGAAAGGGTCAGCTCTCTTGAAGTACGAGCGCATCACCTATGAGATGGAGAGCGAGACCGGATCTATAGTGTCACCTTTACATTTTTATGGGAGAGTAAAACGTCTGTGATGAAAAAGAGCATACGGGGTTGTCCTCGTCAAAGTCCTTCCACTCTTGGTAAAGGTCTCTCATATCCACCAGCCGGTTTTCCATCTTCTCAAGGGCCCAGATTTGCTTCCCTTTGCCTTTCCTCCTGACTTGAATGGCGGGTTCACTCAGGACAGCATCTCGCTACATACACAAACAAAAAAAAAATTAAACTGACTGCACCATCCATGCCATGTTTCTCCTGTGTGTTGCTGCAAAAGGTTCCTGACCTTCCTGTTGGCATTGAGGTTTGCAGCAGGGATCTGTAAAGTAACTCTGTACTCGGTTCTTTTGTCCAGCTCTTCAGCGATGAAGCTCGCCTCCTGCACTAGCAGATTAGCCCGTACGATCTGCTCCCTCAGTTTCCGCAAGCTCCGTGTCAGCACCACCTCCCTAGCATCATCACAACAAGAGCGTTACAACAAACTCACCTTGTACCAAATTCCTCCTTGGGAGGGCAAAACACATTTGTTTCCACCGAAAATATAAAGCTCACCTCTCCTCACTCCACTGGCGCAGGCGGTGCTGGGCGTTGGGTGATGATGACATTCCTCCCTGGCTCAGTCTCTCCAAGCTGCGGTAGTGCGGCTGCAAGGGCTGCGACTGCGGTATCTGCATGCTCTGCCTGTCTGGAGTCAGCTGTCTGCGCAGCTGCTGCAGCTCCTGCTCGTACATCAGCCGCTGACGCTCCAGAGCAGTCTTCTTCTCCTCCTCGTGTTGGCGCTCCAGAGATTGTAAAACAGCCTGCATAGGGTCTGTTGGATAACAAAAACAGTAATGTTTTACACCACTTTGGAAAGTTTTAGCTACTGTACCTTTAAGACTATGTAAATTACATTGGTTTTGATTGGCTAACCTTTTCACATGTAAAATGAGCAAAATGCCTCCCTTAAAGGTTGGGTAGGTAAGAATTGTCTAAATAACTTTTTTTCAAATTGGCTTAAACTGTCTTTATATACCAATACATAATTAAAATGTAAGTACTTTGAAAAAGAGAGTATAAAAATTGAGTGACTATAGTGTATTTAATCTTCAAAAAAACACAGCTCATTAATTCCTACCGGGACGAAACAAGTGATTGGCTTGCGCGACTGTCACTCTCCGTCGCCATGACTACCGCCGCTATTACTGGCTCTGCCCACGTGCGCGCAGTCGCGCACCCGTTTTTAGGTGGGAGTGAATGGAATTAATGAGCTGTGTTTATTGAAGATTAAATACAATAGAGTCACTCAATTTTTTATACTCTCTATTTCAGAGTACTTGCATTTTAATTATGTATTGGTATATAAAGACAGTTTAAACAAATTTGAATAAAAGTTTTTTTAGACAATTCTGACCTACTCTACCTTTAAATGCAAAATAAGTGTCCATATTTTCAATAGCAGCAATACGTTTTACTTTTTATTAGAGCTACACTACTATTCAGAATTTGAGTCAATACTATGTTTTTTTTTAAAGAAATGAATATTTGTATTCAGTAAGGATGCATTAAATCAAAATTGACAGAAATATTGTGTAAGATTACAAATATATTTACCATTTCAAATAAATGCTGTACTTTTGACTTCCACGCATCACGGTTTCCACAAAAATATCAAGTAGCACACAATGTTTTCAACATTGATAATAATAAATGTTTCTTGAGCAGCAAATCAGCATATTAGAATGATTTCTGAAGGATCATGTGACACTGAAGACTGGAGTAATGATGCTGAAAATTCAGCTTTGCAATCAGATTTAAAAAAAAAAAGTTTTTAAATATATTAAAATAGAAAAACAGTTTAAATTGTAATCATTCCTCAATATTACTGATTTAACTGTATTTTTGATCAAATAAATGCAGCCTTGGAGACTTCTTTCAAAAACATTAACAAATCTTACCGACCCCAAACTTTTGAATGGTTGTGTAGATAAAACATTTCAAATGAAGTCATATTTCATATGCATTTGTTTTTAATATGGCTTAATGGATCAAACTCACCGTTGCTGCCCAAAGCCTTCATCATGACTTCAGTCTGAGCAAACTCGTAGCTGAAGCTGACCTCACTGGACACCTCGCTGGCAGTATCTCCCTCTCCGTCCAGCTGCTCACTGCTGTTACTGTTCTTCATGCTCTCTCCCTCACCCTCTTCTTCCTCACTCCTTAAGCGCCGCTTCGGTAGGTTTATTCTGAACAAATCACAAATATAAAGAGTCTTCATAAAAGAAGATAACCATCACGTACAAATACAGTAAGCCGCAGCGTGACATTCTTCAGTCTGGGGTAATAACACTGACCTGAAAAAGTGATTGTTTCCCCAAAAAATACGGTCACCATGGTGAAGCTGTTGCCGGCTGGTGACTGGAGATCCGTTCACACATGTTCTGCAACAGAGGCAACATTAGATTATTTCATATAACTTAAGATTTAACATTTACCTCAACAGAGACAAAGATTTGCTTGTATTTCAGCACTTTTTTTTTTACTCTTTAACTTATATTATTAACTTATCGTTTTGGATAAAACCACCCATCAAATGCATAAATGTAAATGTAGTATGCATGCACAGTGCAAAGATAGCCTGTGGCATATGACCTTTTGGTTCACCCATCTCAAACAAATATAACACAATGCATTACCTTGAGTTTCTGTAAGGGTTGAGAAAGACAGCTCCCTCAGGTGTGATGTTAATGACACAATGCTCTGCTTGGATGCCCATTCCACACAGCTGGATGTCCTGGGAATCTGCTGATCCAACCTTAGTGTGTTCCTGCAAAACATCCCAGTGTCAACTGTTGTTACTACCACACAGACCATATCCATAAAGGCATGATGACAAAAACTTAACGAATGCCTTATTTCAAGCACCAAATGTACCAAGACAGGCTCCAGGTACATTATATTATTATACCATGATGTAAATTACATTAGCCATCAAAAATATGGTATACATTATTGTTGTTGTTTCTGATATGATAATAATAATAATAATAATAATAATAATAATAATAATAATAATGTATTAGGACCTTTCAAGGACTTTCCAGGTCTAATACCCTAAAAATTCAAGGACTTAATGTGGGGACACATTTCAAGAGAGAGCAAGGTTACATCATTTCAGCCTATTTTTGCAATGTTTTACGGTGTCTGTAAAACGTTGATGTACCATTCATAGCAGTTTCGTGCACATATGAACATCATGGTAATGCACAACACAAAGTACCTCACGCGGGAAACACTTGACGTAACATGTAAATGCACATAACTAACATAAATCAAGCTAGTATGCATAGGCCACGAAGTGTTGGCGAAATAACACATTAGCGGGCCGGAGGGAATAATATAGATTTTTTTTTCCAGAAAACTTCTTGCACAAAATAAATTCAAGCACTTTCAAGGGCCTGTATATATGGATGTTTATTTTCAAAAAATTTCCAAGGCCTTGAATTTTTTTTTTCAGATTCACAAATTTTTAAGGATTTCAAGAACCCTAAGTAATATAGTGAAATATTGTTATTATTATTTATTTAAAAAATATTTTCATATATTTTAAAATGTGATGTGTTTCCTGTGCTGGCAAGGCTGAATTATCCTTCTAGTATGCTTATTTGGTGCTGATTTTTTTCTTGTTGAAAACAGTAATACATTTGTTCCAGGATTCTTTGATAATGCATCTTTGCTGAATAAATGTTAATTATAAAAACGATATTACTGACTCAAAACTTAGGGAAAAAAAATGTATATATATAATATCCGAGAGGAGGTGTGTGTGTATATATATATATATATATATATATATATATATATATATATATATATATATATATATATATATATACATATACACACACACACACACATATACATATACATATACATATACATATACATATATTATATTTATATTATTATATTATATTAAAAAAAAAAAAGTCCTGGTTGTGCATTACCTTTAGATAATAAACCAGTAGTTCATTAAGGGCAGGGTCAGCGTTGAGATTGACCAGGAAGCACTTATCTTCTCCAACCTTGATACCAGAAGATTGCAGAGAGATGCCAAGGCTCTCCAGCTGTTTTTGTCTCTCCTATGCAGAACAAAACCCCAACGCAAGAAGAACATGAGTGTCCACTTCTGTGTTTGATTGATGGTGTTATGGCACATGAACTACAGAGTAACCAGACATAAACAAATTTACGATCCAGACAAAACAGTGCAAATTATTGTGGCGGTTACTTGTGCAATTTCCTCAGTCTTCCTCAGCTTCTCTTCCCAGGTGACCGTCATCTCCTGTATCAATTTTTCAGACTCCTCCAGTCTATCCTTCAGCTCTGGCGCCTTCATAGACTAAGGAGGAACATGACAGGTTCCTAAAACATTGTTTTTGACCTTATGCAACAAAACACTAAGAAAAAGTGTCTACCTCAGCCTGCGTCAACTGATCTCGCAGTTTCTCCACCTCCTCTCGGAGTTCCCGGATGATCCTGGCGTTGGGGTCTTCGTTGACCACGGCGTGGTTGACGATGCTCTTTGCTCGGTCTGCATAGCGTAACGTTGACAGCGTCTCATCGTAATTATCCGCCGCAGGGCTCACGGTGGCAACCATGGCAGTCCGACTGTTTCCACCCAGACTGTCCTGCGGTTACACCAGAAGGACAGACATTATACATTTAAAATTGTGTGTAGCAGTGGTTTGGAAAAAGTAAAAAAATTCTGTGGAAATTCTCTCTCCCAGTGTTTACCGGACAGAATGAGTGTTCATACCTTGAGTAGCCATGTCAGCACTGAATCTCTGTAGGGCACAAACTTGTTCTTGTTCTTTCCAGCTCCCTGTTCTGCCAAAGCTGAGATCACCAAACCCAGAGTGGTTAAAGACCTGTCCAGTGTGGAGAGAAAAGATAGAAATGGGAAAAAAATAAGAGAGAGAGAGAAACAGACTGAGACACAGAACACAGAGAAATATGCACCTGCAGGCCAAAAATCCTTCACCAGATTTATAAACCTTCCTCAGAACAAACGGTGCCCTTAGATGCGGCCATTTTAACAAGACTGATTCTCCACAGTATAAAACTCCTCTCTCAGCCACAGAAAAAAAGAACACCACAAATCAATGTTGCAAAATACATTCTTAGGTGACTAAAGACACAGTATTAGAGAGGAGCTTCACACTGTAAATGAAGAGTAAGGGTGTATTCACACCAGGAAAGTCCGATAGTTCACTTGCTTTGGTCCGGACCAAATGCAATGTTGATTTTTTTTTGTTTGGTACGGTTCGCTTTCACACTACTCTTTTTGCAAGTGAACCAAAATTTGTAAACAAAACCACACGTGTGCTAAGGTCGTCCATTCATTGGACAGGATTTTGTTTTTTTTTTTTTTTGTTTTTTTCATCAACCTGCCAGTTGTCCTGATCGGGAATAGTGGTGTTATTCTTACTTATCTATATCTAAGGCTTTCTTATTGATATGCATTTATTGTATTGTTGTAGTGTATTTATTGTTTTCTCTTAACCATCAACCTAGAGACTGCAGATGAAAATTAGCCTGTATGGCTAAATCTGGCACATTTACATTTTGGACTTTGTCCTCGTGTTGATTAATGTGCGCTGTCCCTTTTAAATAAAGAAATAATAAAAAAAGAATTCTCAAGCAGGGAAAAGCAGGAAGTGCAAAAACAGGCTCAGCGTGGAGATATTTCGTAATGCAATATTTGTTCTTTTACTGATTTGGTGTTATTCCCTACAACGCAATATTAAGAAACTATTGAGCATATGACAAAATGTCATCTATACGATGTTGTAATTAGATTTTGAGAAGACGACGATGTGCTGCAAGTACGGTTCCGGCGGAGAGAACGTGCTTTTAAACCATTTAAGCGCGGTAAGACAAAAAAGAACGCTCTGTCTGTGAATGCACACACGGCTCGCAGAAAGACGCGCAACAGTATCGCGTGCACAGACAGCGCGCCAGAATTCTCTTTCGCGCTTGAACGAACAATAACACATGCACACCATTATGACAAAATGTCCGTTTTGTTAAGTATCCTCATAAGAGCAGTCAAATAAAAAGGCGCAGTTTTCTGCAGTTGGGTCGGTTCATGTTCACACCGTAAACGAACCGTACCAGAGTTCGTTTGGAACCGTACCGAGACCACCTCTTCAGCTGGGTCTCGGTTCGATTGTTTGGTCCGCACCCGAGTTCGATTGCTGTATTCACACCTGCCCAAAAGGTCCGCACCAAGGGGGGAAACGAACTTGAGTTCGATTCAATCGAACCAAACAAGGCAGGTGTGAATACACCCTAAGTCTACATAAAAGATCAGACGTATTTCAACAGTTTTTTCCCATGATATGTGCCCTTTAAAATTCAAAGCACCCATCCAACAGAAAAGGAAACGCCTCAATTCAGTGCCATAGGAAAACATTCAGAGGTGACTCAGATATTCAGAGACTTAAGCAAAAGAATCTGGGTCAGGTATTCATAAAGAAAATGAAGACGATTTTTGGATCTTCTAATTATTACATTATTATTAAATATTCATAATTATTATACAATTATTATAATATAAATATAATATTTTATTATTCATTTAACATATATATATATATATATATATATATATATATATATATATATATATATATATAAATAAATATATATATAAATATAAAATTGTATTATTATTTTAAAAAATAGTTAAATTAAAAAAATAATTATTATTAAATAGTAATTAATATATTATACTGAATTGAAGGGAATTGATTAATTTAATATTAATCATTATTGTTCAATGTATAATATAATATAATATAATATAATAACATAAATAGTATAATATAATATATAATATAATGCAAAACATTTCCTAAAAATTATGTCCTAATGCAGAAAAGCTTAAATGTCTTTTTTATGCTTCATTTTTAGGTTTCAATTTCTTCAAGTTAAATAAAAGTTATTATTTTTCAGAATGCAATATGACCTTGTTCTTGACAGCTTCTGTAAAATTCATACAAACCTTCCGTAGGTTGGTGCATTAAGTGAAAAAAGTACCAAGACAAAACAGACTAAATAAAAAAAGACAAAGTAATCATGCAGAATGAGGCATGAGTGCACACACTTGTTGATGTTGCTGCCTTCCTTGAGCCGCTCGCCTGCAGCGCCTGTCTTTGCAGCTCTCTCACTTCCTGCCAGGTCCACCAAACCCAGCTTACTCACCTTTTCCCCACTTGTCTGTAGACAGAGAGAGAGTACAAAAATAGAAGTGAGAAATGCTGTTCAAAATGTAATACTAGCAAGCATACTTACTGCGGAGTATACACCGCCTACTATTTTTTTATAGTATGTCACATGACCTCATTACATGTCTCTTTCCATGAATGGCGCCTACCGCCTAGTTATTCTGGAAATAAAAAGCAAACTAACGGTGGCGGGAACTAATAATTAAAGGAAAAAGCAACATAATAATCCCTCACTACTGAACATTTCCATGGTTGTCAAGCCTCTCTGTGCTTGTCCTTAGAAATCCAGGGAAATGGCTTCAAACGTTAAATTTGTGTATGAATGACCATGCTGGACAAATTCTGGTGAGCTGTCCTATATTACGAAGGAACAATGGCAAGAGAGGCTATGGCAGGCCATGGACAAGCATCCATTGTTCTCCTCTCTATTGCACAGCATTGGACGAGTATGTGGGGTGGAGTTCCTTTATATGGCCCAGCATCAGACCTTACTGTACACAATCCCCCTGTTTGAGCATCAGAGACGAGGTTTAATTGAGAGGAGACGCAAAGAGATGCGAGCGGGAGGCGAGAGGATATGGGAAGTTGTGAGGGGGGCTGGGAGCTGGACCGAGATTACAGTGCATTACAACAACAAAGAGAGTCCTTGTGTTGCAAAAGCTTCAGGCTCCAAATGCACATGGGCTGAGAATACAGAATCATATAGAGCCGGAGTTCATTCGTTAATCTTTAATCAACTAGCAGGCAAATTCTGTACTTTTGTAGCATTTTATTTTCTCCCCCTCAACAAGTTACTTTTTAATGACCCATTTTTTTTCCACCTTCTTGCTGACCTTTAGAATTAAAAGGCTGTTCTTGCAACTGTAACTTTAACACTTTATATATGTGAATGACCTCTGCAAGTTAACTCCTCAGAACACCTTAGCACTTGCATGGCAACACCCTGACAACCACCCAGACCACCCTAGCAACCATATAGCTATGCGTTTACCCCTCAGAACAACTTAAAAACAGAATAGCAACACACTGACAAACACCCAGAACACCTTAGCAACTGTTTAGCTATGAATTAACCACTCAGAACATCTTAGAAACTACATGGCAACATCCTGACAACAACCCAGAACACCTTAGCAACTGTTTAGCTACAGTATGAATTAAACACTCAGAACATCTTAGAAACTACGGAGCAGCACTGACAACAACCCAGAACACCTTAGCAACCGTGTATCTATGAATTAACCACTCAGAACATCTGAGAAACTACATGGCAACATCCTGACAACCACCCAGGACATTCTAGCAACCATACAGCTATGCATTAACCCCTCAGAACATCATAGCAACTGCAAAGCAATCCCCTAACAATCACCCATGCCCTAGTAACCACATAACCATGCATAACCCTTCAGAACACCTTAGAAACTACATGGCAGCACCCTAACAACCCCCCAGGATACTTTACCATACTTCTCAGAACACTTTAGAAACTGTATAGCAATGGCACCGCAACCATTCAGAACACTCTAGCAACATAATAGCTACAGGGTAGCAGAACACCTTACCAAACTCATGGCAACACTCAGACCACCCTAGCATCTACATTGCTTGCTACACATTAACCCCTTAGAATATATTAGCAACTGCATAGAAACACCCTGACAACCAACCAGAAAAACTCGGCAAACGCATAACTATGCACTAACTAGGGCTGGGTGATATATCGCATGACATTTTTAGGCGCATCTCGTCAGTAAAGCCAGTTCCTTGATTAGTAGTAAATCGCCATCACCTGCTTTCAGATGGAGGGGGATTCACTTAGCCTGGATGCCAGCCGAACTTAGCCCCGCCCACAAAATTTTTAGGTCGGGAAGTTCGGTCTGGACTCGATCCATTGAGGAGCTATTATGCCCGAACAAAAATTGTTCGGACCAATCAAATTGTCAGGGCGGGCTTTATACTATGATGGACAGATGAGCAACGGTAACGTAATCATCCACGTCATCAACGAGCGCTTGGGTTGAATTCGTTATGACTGCCGCTGGAGAATTGAGATTTCACAAGTTCACGCTTACAAATAAGTCAGATAGAATAAATGCATATTTGGCGTGCTGTCTGAGGAGAGGGCTCGGGCTCGGTATTCGTCCCGAACCCAAAGTAATCGCCGTGTATTCCTGGCTGTGGAAGAACAAGCCGAGAGTGAGTGGAGGGATGCTGAAAACTGTCAAGGAATGTTAGGTGAGTTGGCAGAGGGAATAAATATATGCTTCCTCTCATGCTGATAGTGTAGACCGATTGATTATTTGAATTTGCTCCTCCTGAACTTTGTTTATGAAACATCATGTGTAGATTCCACCATCGCGTCTGTTATAGAATATATCGACAGCGCATTAATTTGAAAAGAGGAACAGAGAACCGCCGCCGCGATCAAGGCATTTGTCGATCGGAAACATGAATGAAAAACATACGTCACTTACTCCGTTGCTCTGATTGGTTGTAGGTCTATCCAATTGAGTGCAGAGGCATTTTCTTTCCTAGTTTGGTTGAAACACGCCCCATAATCAAAGCTCAATGGACCAGTATCAGACTCACATTCTGACTAGAATCTGAGTATGACGACGTCAGGCTCGGATTCACTACAAAGAGCCGTAGTTAACTGACAAGCTGAGCCATATCGCATTAATATCGCGGAAGTATCGCCTGCGATAATTAATGCGATATGGCTCAGCTTGTCAGTTAACTACGGCTCTTTGTAGTGAATCCCCCTCCATCTGAAAGCAGGTGATGGCGATTTACTACTAATCAAGGAACCGGCTTTACTGACGAGATGCGCATAACAATGTCATGCGATATATCGCCCAGCCCTAGCACTAACCCGTCAGAACACCTTAGCAACTGCATAGCAACACAATGGAATAACTGCTAGCGTTGGATAGTGGCGAGTTTGCGCGGCCAAGCAAAGACAATGTAAAAATCTTTTTTTTTTAAGTTTTTTTCCATTATATGATTTAAACATATTTTAAACAAAAGAACATGGAAATCAGAGGTTATCCATTGCCCTTCCTTCTCCAGCAGTCGTGTATCCACACAGAGCTGTTTGCATGGGAAACCACAGCATGCAAAAGGAAGCACTGATGACTGCGCTGGAAAAATACACACATCATTACTTATCGACGGCTGAGCTGACAAACACACACATTCATAAGGGCTGGGCCTGGTGTGTGTACATGCAGGCTAATACTTTATCATTGCTCTGTTTTAGTGACAACATGCTAAGTTAAGATCTCTGCTGTCATCTTGAGTGCACCTGTTGAGTGACCAACGCAGTCCAGACTCTGATGAATTATAGATTAGGGACTGGACACGAGTCGAGTCAGGTGATCATGACATGCGCCACAAAAGAATAGCGCAGTGACACCAGGACAGTGCCAGAGGAGATCAGTTGACGTCTAAACTCAGATACTCTATAATTTATTCATCAATTTTCCTGCTATTTGCATGAGCTCTTCCCATGCTCACGATAAAGCCAAAAAGAGAAGGTTACCGTGGGCCAGAGTGCACTAAATAGTAAAGTTCACACAATTCACTTTTTATTTACTCGTTCCAAACCTATATGCTTTGATTGACAGTTATAGCCACAGAGATCTTTGAAGCTGAATCAATTAAATGACTTATGCAACATTATAAATAGGAAAAAACCTTTAATGATTTAAGTGAACGGAAGAAAAGCAAGGGCGGTGTCATATAAATCTAAAAGGGAAAATTGTAGACTGAACACTGGACTGTGCCAACACAGGTCCACATCAGCTGATAAAAGGTATTCAAATACATCCATCTATGAGATCATCAGGGCTGGACACAATGACTCATCTCTCAACCTTCCCCTTCCTGCAGTACTTGGCTTTATTCATGAGGACCTAGCAAGAACATTCAAGATCTGGGTTTTATCAGCAGACAGCACAAGCAGGACTATTACCAAATTAAATAAGACAATTAAAGAGGAAATAAGAGAGTTTGAGGACCGACTCTGATGCGTGCAACACAATGCTCCCAAACCCAGGCCACCCAGACCATTTATAATAAGGAGCTGCAAAACATGTAAATCAGAGATCATGATTGTAAAGTATAAAATATATTAACATTTGACCACCCACATTTACAGATCAATGTTTAGTCATTATTCAGAAACTTGACCCAGCCTGAAAAACAAACTATGCTGTTATGCAAAGCCAATCATAAAGGATGTAATTTGCATGCAAAAGTCTAAAAGGGTACAATAGCAAAAACTGATGGGGGGAAATTATCATGATTATGAGTTTTATGGTGCAAAAAAAACATTGACTAACATTACAAGTGGACGCTTGAAACTTGAGTTTGACCCATTTAAGTGATTTTCCACTTGTCTTATCTTGTATCTAAATCTTAATCTATGTAAATCAGTTTTGAGCTTCAGAACAGTGTGTTTAAGTGTGTTCTTACCCCTGAATGCAGGTCCTTCAGCGTGTGCGTGAGGATGATGTTGAAAACCGCATGGGAGCGACTGCTCTCCTCATTCATATTGGTGGCCGCCACAGTGCGGGATTTATTCCCCTCAGACATCAGGGACTCTATGTCCTTTGAGTTGGAAAAGGGACATGATTAGAATCTCAGATGTATTTTAAAGGTCAGAACAACTGCACACTTATGTACACAATTTTTTTTTTTTGTTCAAAGAAATAAAATGAGAAAAGAAAAGAAAAGCAGTAAAGATGTCCTGAATACAGCTTCTAAAAATAAGGCATGCACAATGCTAATGAAAAATGGTTACTGCAAAGTAACCTGTTTTTAGGTTTTGAAATGACTTCCACACTGGAATCTGTGGAATTCTACAGAATGGATTTAGGTTTGGAAGAATATGTTAATCCAAGATATTCAACACATTTAATCCAATTAAATCCAATTTACTTCAGTATAATTAATAAATTGACAGGCAAAGGATATACAAAAAAATATTTTGAACAACAACAAAAAAACCATTCATCAAATTCTGCAAAAATCTGTGGAAATTTTCTGCAAATTCTGTGCAGGCTTTTGAATGACTAAGATTTCCATAATACCAAAAACTTCAGCAGTGACACATGCAATCTCGTGAGCTGACTACAAATATTCCTAAAGCAGGATTTGCTCAGCATCAACTACAGACCCAAAGAGGGGATAAATTAACCACATGACTAACCGAATGACAGAATGTATTGTAAAAAAGAAACAGAAAAAAAGAGGTGAAAGGTTAATGATTGTGCGAAGTGCTTGTCATTCTCCCATTAAAGAAATCAAAGTTGTGTCACCTTGTAACTTTCAACCGCAAGTCTGGACAGACCATCAACATAAGGCCCCAAAACTTTATGTTCTCTCACTCTCAAGGCTTGTCGACTCCTGTAGGAACAAAGCAAACGGATATTGTGTAAGATCGACATTAACAGCAGAGTACAGCTCAGAGATTGAACATAAGACACAATAGGCTTCACCCTTTGGGGTCCAACAGGTCCCGGACTTTCTCGTTGTAGATTTCCATAAAAGAGACTTCTACGGTGAAGCTCTCTTCCTCTCGCTGGTGTTGTATGGTCCGGTCAAACAGAGAACTGCAGAGTCTGGGGATCAAACCAGGCTGGTCCACCGAACCCATCATGGTGTACGACTTTCCAGAGCCTGAGGGAAATGACATCACAGCAGACAAGAAATCATCTCATGCTACTTAATATAAATAATAATTACTTGAATATATTACAAAAAAGTAAACATTCAGCAATACAATAAGAACAAAGAAACTAATTACAAACAAAATGGACAAATCAATGCAACAGAACAAAAATACTAATTAAACAAACAGGGCTTTAAGTTTTTCAGGGAGATGTATTAGCAGTGGTTTTCAGATACTGCAGACGTCATAGTCTTCACTATATGCATTAAATATAGATTAATCCTTATTAAAGCTACAAAAGTTATTCATTCAAGAGCAGGAAGTGATTTTATCTTTGTCTTTGTTGTTTGATTAACATTAATGACACAGACTGAAGTGCTTCAGTAATATTGGGCTGCTGTCACTTTAATACTGAATGCATGGATTCAATATGGACTACTGGTTACACACACGTTTTCTTTCTCAACAGTTTACAACCGACTGCATTTACTAGGACACTCTATGTACAGGCTATTTGACTGTTCAGGAGCCAATCTGAAGCCCACAGTATACTTGGCTTATGCATGTTCTGCTCCGTCTCGGAGCGCACGTGCAGAAAGCCGCCTGGGAAACAGTATCTCTTTCGCAGCTTAATTTGCTTTTAATGACATTGTTTAATATCAGGAACGTCCTGCAGTTTAAGTTTGGCTTAGGGAGGATTGAAAGTGCACCGCTGAATCATTTTCATAATCGTTGGAAGACAAAATAGAAATAGAAAACCAATAACGATTAATCACACAGCCCTAGTTCAGGGTGCTTTGAAAACATGAGCAAAGGTCACTGTGTACAAAATATTACTCACCAGTCTGCCCATAAGCAAAAATACAGGCGTTGTAACCCTGAAAAGCATTGTGCAAAAGACTCTCCCCAAGGCACTGAAACACTACATCTTGACCTGTAAAAATATGATTGAATGACAATTAAGATGAAGTCTTTATGGGTGAATCTCACAAAACCTTAAAAGAACATATCAAAGTGATATTTCACCCTAAAATGACAATTAAGCTAAATTAAGGTCATGGTCCTAAAATAGGCTTGACTGAATTCTTCTGGATGATTCGTCATGTGAAGGAGATGATGTGTATGTGGAAAAGGGGGAAAACAGGAGAACGTAACGCATTTCAACAAATACTGTAAAAAAAAAAAAGTTACAGAATGTAAAACCTATAGATCCATTTGATAATGAGAACTGGGAGGTAAAATGAGCTTGTCATTAAATAATGTCACTAAAAATAGGATTCATGGTACATGGTTAAAATATTGCTAAAAGACAGTATAGCAACAAAATACATCTAACTGTCAACAAAACTTTGCTTAGCCTATATTTTACGCAGTTGCATAAAACAAATTGTCTTAAAGCAAAATCATTTTTAAGAATTAATTTTTGGAATCACTTTATCCCAAAGAAAAAGTACCAAACGTTGTCTGTAATTGTATTGTAAACTTCAAGGTGACACATTATAGATTTTCTGGAAAAACCTTGTTAGTACAGATGAGCTTGATGTGTAAACAAAACCTTATCTTCAGCAGCACCAGCACAAAAACCATCATAACAAGATGATACAGATGAGATGCTTGGTACTGAACCAAGAAATAAACAAAGTGGCTTCTTCAAGAAATGTTTGCAGAAACTGACCAGCAAACTTCTCTGTCTCAGACTCATCCATCGACCAAAAACAGTGGTCATAGGCGAAGGTCTTAAAAGAGAGAGAGAAATATGGTTTTGTTATGCTCATATCAAACTCAAACTCATATTTTCATGATGCACTCATGCTTCGTTTCAAAGTGAAATGAGTGCTGTACCTTTGGCTGACCCCTGCTGCAAGTTGATCCAAGGAGAGGGGGCATATGGGAAAAAGATGGAGAAATAGAGCTTGTTAAAAAATATCTAAAACAAACGTAGAAGAATACATATAGATTATAATAAAATTAGGGCTGTCAAACGATTAATCGCGATTAATCGCATCCAAAATAAAAGTTTGTGTTTACATAATATATGTGTGTGTATATGGAGTATAATTATTTTCTATATATAAATACACACACATGCATATATATTTAAGAAAAATGTGATATTTATATATAATATAAATTATATATAATATAAATTATATATAATATAAATTATATATAATATAAATTATATATAATATAAATATATATATACACAGTATATACATGCAAATATTTCTTAAATATATACATGCATGTGTGTGTATTTATATATAGAAAATAATTATACACCGTACACACACATATATTATGTAAAAAACTTTTATTTTGGATGCGATTAATCGCGATTAATCGTTTGACAGCCCTAAATAAAATATAAAATCAGAACATGTTTACTTTAATGAGATATCATGATGATACCAACACCATGTTGTACATATACCAGGATTCAGTACCATGGTATTTTTAGAAGTACACTGGAGTACTAATATGTATGTATGTATGTATGTATGTATGTATGTGTGTGTATATATATATATATATATATATATATATATATATATATATATATATATATATATATATATATATATATATATATATATATATATATATATATTTATTTATTTATTTTAGGGCTGCACAATATTGAAGAAAAATGCGATAACTCAATGCGATATTCGATTTGCGATTCGATAATGCTTAAAGTGTAAAATAACTTAAATTATCTTTAAAATGTAGTTAAAATTTGAAGAAAAACTCAACTTGAAAGTGAACAGCAGTGTTTTACTGTGGCATAAGAAGTGTTATTTTAACATCAGTGTGTAAACCACATGGTTTAGGGTTTCAGGAAGGCCTACATTAGGTTTAACAACAGAAACTGAATAAACAAATGTAAAAATAAAACAATGCTTAGTTTTCCCTGTATGAATGAAATATATACTGATTCTTATTTAAGCTACAAAAGTTTTTTAGCCAGGAGCAGTGAGTGATATACTCTTTGTCTTTTGCTCATGACCCCAGTTATTGGAAGCTGTTGCAATATGCATATAGCAATATATACATTTGCGATATTTCGATAATTTCAATATAATGCGCAGCCCTAATATATATATATGACCTTTAAATATCCCAGAAAAAAAAACACATTATCCAAATTCTAACACTAACTCACAGCTGACCAAAATAGCATGTCATCACCCTGAGCGCACTCAAATGGGAACTAGGAACTGCCGGCTCTGCACACAATCACACATCCTGAGCGAATCCATGTCATCAGTTGTACTTTGCTCAGTGGACCTGAACACAAACAGCCCGTCTCTCACTGAGAAAGCCTTGCCGTTTACAGGGTAAATATGCATTTGGAGCCCTGACTCAAATGTTGTGTTATCTGTAGAGGGCACCTCAATGGCTTTGCACGGCACTCTGTGAACACAATGACCTATATAAGCATTACTGACAGACTATGGGAGCATATTGAAGGATCCTAATCACTCACAGAAGACTGTGCCTTTCCAGGCCCAATTAATTCAATTCAATTCTGATGTTGTTCTCTGGGTAATGAAAAACCACTAATGCAAAATGCAAAGCTCTGTTCCAAACCATAATGGGCGGCCTAAACAATGAACAAAATTGAGGGAAACTTCAGTTTTAAATATAAACTAAATATACATTTCAGTAAAAAGGCAACTTCATGCTATTTTACCCAATATTTCTTTGTATCATGAGCTTTTAATAGCCATTAATAAATTATTATTTAAAATATACATTATTAATATAAAAATGTATTATAAATAAATAAATAAATAAATAAAATGATAATCAAAATTAGTGAAAAGTGGTCTGTGGAAAAACTACTTTGGAATACCATGCACTGATTAATCAATAATAAGCCAAGAAAAAAAAAAAAAAAAAGTGTATAAAAAGTAAATGGGGTCAATTTCAATTTCAAGCTGACTTTAAGAATCTCATAACTATTGGTCTCTTCTATGATGTGCAATTATTCCCTATTTGTTCATGCCCTCTGCACATATAACCGAATCTTCAACAATGGCGACCCTTTTTATAATCCCAATCTAGAAAATCTACACCCATGAGAGTTTATGGAAATCACCGAAGCGTGTACAGCCACACAGTGAGCAAACGAAAAAGCGAGGGATGGAAAGCTGGGAAAACAAAATATGCCTAGATTCAGTTCCAACGACCCCAGGCTCAGCTTGTCGTTTTAAATCAGGCCATGCCACACTTGTAGTATAAGTAATTGCACGATGACGTCCCCCCTGTCACACCACACTGAGAACTGGGGGAGATGTTGGCCCTTGAAGGATGCGTCAAGCTGAGCTTCATCTCAAGTTCCTGGAGGAGGGTTGAGCAAACGGGGTGGACAAACACACATGGCAGCTGTACATCTGTAACACTAAAAATAAGGTTTCTGAGTGACAGTCCCTCAGTTCTGATGTCGAAATAAAGATATGGATATTCTTAGAAAATTATCCTGTCTCCATGCTATCTGTTACCCAAAATCTTCCGTTGGAAGTCTTTCATCTATCACTGCAGGGCATAAACTGTGCTAACAGATTTTTCAGGGTATACAAATCAAATTTCAAGCATCGCAGGAACAAAATGCATGTTTTCCAAGACACCCAAAGGACAGATTACTAAATCTTGAGGAGATCTCCACCAAACCTCTACAGCCAAGAGTGCAGCCTGAGGTAGGTATGTGTGTAATCGTGAATGAGTTCAATGGGTTGTGTGCTACACCCAGACTGCTAACGCTCACAGCTCCCGCCGGTGGCACCTCCTTTCCCAAACAGCCGTTACAAGCCCTAGTGACTTTGACCTTGTACTATCTGGCATAGCCTATACTACCATACCTCTGCTCACATCTTATCATATCTGATTCGCCAACATGACAAATACAATGACATACAGGCGATGACAGAATGGACAAAGTACTGAAATTAATCATATTAATCACACTATCATCTTTAAATGATATTATCCGTCTTCATCATTCTGAGCACAATTGTATAGTTTTGAACATACAATGTTGATTAAATGCACTCTACTAAACGGTCTAGCCTACGCTTATTCACGTAGGGTTGGTAAATCATTTTTTGTGAATCGTTTGTTTGGTTGATTTGTGTGAATGAATAAGTTCAAATAAATAGTGATTGAAATTGAGTACCTGCATTGCCTTAAAAGGAACAAAATATTTAGTTAAATGCTGCTGTTCATCACTTGATTTGACTAATTTATATAAATTAAGGCGTTTTCTAGTTTAATTCAGTGTAAATTTGTGTGTACAATTTTATGCGGTCATTTGCTAGAAAAATACTGCTCTGATTGCAGAATATATTCTGACATATTAAAAATAACACCAAAATGTAAAAAAAAAAAAACTTTTTTTAAAATAAAATTAAAACATTTAAAAATGTTAAATAATGAAATCATTCCATCAAAAAAATAATTAAATCAAACAACATAATAAAAACTTTTTATATATATATTTTAACACAAACTGGTTGTTTAGGTATAAAATTGGTAGTAAATCTTGCTAGAAAAATAGTGCTCTGATTGCAGAATATAAAGCAAAATCAAAAATAAATTAAATTAAATCAATTAAAATAAAAAATAATATTAAATAATATATAAAAAACACAGATTAGATGTTTAGGTATAAGCTGGAGAAATTAAAATCGGTGCTTTGATAAAAGAGCAAAGTTAGATTCATGTTTTTGATTGTCCAATGACGGCAGCCATGACAACCCAATGACAACCTCAGGAAAGCTGGCAGCTGCTCCCAAGTTCCCAGTCTGGTTTCCAAACAGTGTTCAACTAAACCCACAATGCATCACTCTGTGTTTTCCTAACACGGCTGTCCTGTACATTTGCACCGACTGGAATCGCCCCTGAGCCAACTGTACAAATGAAAAATGCGTATGCTCGGCCTCCACGCCTGTGCCTGCTTTCTCTACAGGAGACAGAGGCATGTGGTTGTTATAACCCAAAAATGCCTTAGTGACAGGTGAGACCAATCGCTGAGAGATACCCAAGCTAGAACTGGGATCAGCGCTGTGGTGCAGTTAATCACACGAGTTCTCTCATGATGTCATCGAGTAGCCTCGCGAGTTATCCTGTACGTTGCTTTATGACATTGTTTTTGTCGGAGTGAGTCAGAGGCTTCCTGATATGAGGCAGCACTGACTGAGCAGAGTCCTCAGCTTCTGGGGAAGACACAAACTCTTACTTTCTTTAGCAATCGCACACACAAAAACATTCATTTAGAGAGTGACGGTTTGGCAGCGTGCAGCACAGACTCTGAGCTCGCATGAGACCCTTCCCCCAAACCACAACAAGTCTTGCAGTTAGGGCTGGGCGAGCATTAATAAAATTATATCTGAATATAAATACAGAACGTTTAAAGCAACAAGTACAGAAAAATGTTTAATGTTGAATACAAAAAAGTATGATTGTTTAACAGAAATAGATATTTTTCTACAGCAAGGATGCATTAAATATAGTTAACTTTCAAATTATTAGATAAAAATCTGTTTCAAACAAATGCTTTTCTATTCAAAGAATTCTGGGAAAAAATATTAAACAGCACATTGGTTTTTAACTGATAATAATAAGAAATGTTACTTAAGCAGCAAATTAGCATTAGAATGACTTCTGAAGGATCATGTGACACTAAAGACTGGAGTAATTACAAACATTTTAAAGCATGTAAAAATACCACACTCAGGCCCTGTTTACACCTGGTATTAAGACAAGTTTTGGTCAATCGGATCACAAGTAGACGAGGAAGAAACATCCTCGTTTACACCTGGTATTTTAATCTGTCTGTTTTGTCCACTTTCAACCACTTCTGTCCTGATTTCTTTGAGAGGAGGGTCTATAAGCGGGTAAACGTATCTGTGTTTTTCAGATGTTTCGATCTAATGGACAAAAAAGTTCGCACAATTTACATTTGAACGTGACCGGAGATGACGGAAAACCATACGGAGAGCAGCAGCTTTCGTTTCTGCTCTGATAGACCACTGAGGACCACGTCGAACACTGCGAGTGCTAGTTAGAAACAGGAAGGGTGAGAGAACATTGTGCTTGGTACGTTTTTTGTCTTCAAACCAAACTTGGATCATCCAGCCAACAAAATTTAAATCCCATCTGGCTAGCGCGCTTTTCATAATGTTTACGCATTGGCTCAGTAGCTGGAGAGTAGGCTTTTGTGGCTTTTCGAACACATTCGACTACATGATTGTTTACACTATGAAAGCATTTTTTTACACTATGAAAGCGTTTTTGACTACCTCTGGAATTGGTCGAAAATGGATAAGCTTAAAAACATTTTAGACTCTGTTTACTCCTGTATTTAGCATCATCCACTTAGTATGATCCAATCAACCAAAACACATCTTATTACCAGGTGTAAACAGGTCCACAGACTTCCCATGAACATCAAGTGAACGAATCACTTAATCAATTTCAACCAAATCACTGAAAGTGACAGTGAAAAGAACTGATTTACAGAAATTAATTTTATCAGCAATCTTGCTACGTACTGATATACGTAGGAGGGAACTAAACTAGCGGTGTGGTCTTCTGGGAACAACATAATCGCCAAATAAAAAGCACTTTAAAATCAATGCAATAATCACGATCTTGTTGAACTCTAAAAAATCTATAAAGAATAGATTACTGCATTTAAGTTTAGTAAATCTTTTCCCGTTGAAAGCATGAAATGATATGTCAAATGACTATAAGTGAATAATTAAATGTTTTCCACCCTTACAAAATATACAGTGGTTAAAAAATTAACTTTGTTTGCAACACATAACACCACATAATAACAACAAATTCACCACAAATGGTTACTACTTTTTTTATAGTTGCACTTTTATTATCCAAGGAACTGTCTATAGGGGAGGAGGCTGCAATGAAAGACTGTGTCAACAGTGTCGTCCCTTCCCCCACTCTCTCTGCATCACTCCATTGGCGCTGCAAACAATGAGGAAATCACCACTCTGCCTTGGTGCTATAATAGTATACAAATGAAACCGAGACCAAAGCACCACAAGCAGAAAATAAAAACCACATTGAAACCACTGGAGAGAAAACCCTCCATATACAGTCTAAGAAGTGGTGTTCGATTTGCAGACTAACAAACAAGCCACTGGCCTCGATCTGTCTTCAAATGGCATCAAACACACATTTAATTCCGCCGCATTCAATCAGGCATTCATGCAAACTCAGGGTGCATTCCAGAAACATGCTTGCGATTCCATTTCGTGCAACTTAATGGATTCACTCATTGCCTCATCGGACTATCTCAATATTCCTAATAGGCCCGAATTCTTCAGGAAAGCATTTCCTACGGAGAACCGTTTAAATCTCTCCTTCAAGAGTGTATCGACCACTCCGAAGTAAAGTGTCGACGCAAGGCCAGGACTGTAAATCCCCATGTCTTTGTCTGCATTCTTGAAGGGGCTCAAGTCTGAGAACAAGGGGGAGGAAGGAATGAACCTCGATTATGGTCCACTGCAGCCTTCTCATGGGATAGTGACGTACGCTACGGTGACAGCTGTCAGTGCGAGTATGCCAGAGACCGAGGGTTCTGCCAAACACAGTCTAACACCTCATGGCCGGCGTTTGCATGACAGGCTAGTCAGAAAGACAAACTGAATGTGCACCCAGAAACACATGAACTGCCCTTCAGCTCTCGAGGTCTGAGATCGAGTCATTTAAAAAATGTGCTTCCGCTTCAGTTGCTTGCAAATACGCAGCCCGTGACTAGGAAAGATGATGTTCTGTACTTTTGACCTAAATTATGATCCACTAGATTTTTCTTAATAAATGTGTGCGCATCGACAGACTTGGCCTCATGGATGCACTTGAGCAGGCCGAAAGCAACACAATGCACTCCAAGCCATGTTTTACACATGACACAGAGATGATTATTGAAGCTGCACAACTGTGAATGAATGTCCTGGTAATTAAAATAAGAAAAGTGTAATGAAAAGTACAAGGTGCACAATTAAACTTAATAGCAATGCTCATGAACATGTGATGCTTATCCAGTCATTCATTTGCTGAAATGCAGAGGTTGGTAAGTAGGCACTAGTTATTGTAAGATTACGATGCCGACGCTGCTGGTTGGTGGGTGGTTCGGTGGTATTAAAGATGTTGTTTTAGGAGGCTCTTATCGCATATAGATGCCTTAATATTGTGCATTAAAAAACTAAAACAGAAACGTTCTGTTAAATGTTAAAATAGCATTCAGATGAGCATTCATGACATTTATGATTTAGACCAGGGATGGGCAACTTTGGACCTGGAGGGTCACTGTCCTATATGGAAGTTTGGGTTGCTTAAAAGCAACAAAGCGCACCAACTGTTGCGCTTGCATCTTTTGTAGTATCTCCTGCATGACGCAACGTTCTAAAAAGGCGGTGCTCAAGTTAAAAGAAGTTCAACTTTAAAAAAAAAACACGTCAAGAGCTTGTCTTTTTTTGTTCCACTGACCTTCATTTCGCTTTAACCACAAAAATTTGTTCTGTTTGAACCAGCCCTTAAACAGTGCGTCCGTCTAGTGCACGTTTACAAAGAAAAACTAAACAAAATATGTCAATGATCAGTTCCAACCAAGGCAGGAAACGCAACAAACCTTTTCCATCACCAGAAAAGGTACCATCCCAGCGACAACACTGCGAGTACGAAAATCCAGTCCCATGCGTCAATCTGTGTAGCACAATGACTGGTTTAGTTAACATTTTTGAACTTTATTTGATCTAATAGTGATTTTTTTTGTATAGGTTGTCCCTCTTCAAATAAGTGAGATATGTGCTGCAACAATTTTTTCCTAACTTCTATTGTTTTAAGGCAGAAAAAGCATGTTTGTACAGTTAAAAAAAAAATGTTATTAAACTAGATTCTAAAGAAGTGGTACTCAACCTTTTTTGGGCCAGCGCCCCCTATCCAATATCCAGGTCCCTGAACGCCCCCCACCCCCCAAACTAATGAGCGAGCAGGAATGAGTGAGAGTTAACAGATGAAATGAGTGCAAAATTGTCTTTTATTAATACAACTGAACTATACTCCACAGTGATTCATTCAAAAAACAAGATATAAACTGCATTGGTGTAGCAATACCAGTGTTTCTCGCAGGAGTTTTGGTAAATCAGTGGTGGGTGGACCTCGGGCCTTCTAGGGGGTTTCGGGGGCATGCCGATTAGATGAATGTGATCATTTATTTTTGGGCCTGAAATCACTGATACAACCTTTAAATCAAGCATTACAATAGTCATTATTTTGTTTTTCTTCGTTTCTGATGTCGCAATACATCATACTTTAATAAAATCATGCAACATACTCTACCTTGTCTGTGGACATCGTTCATTCCAAAGCCGGTGCTGGATAAACAGCGAACGTGCATGCGACAGTAGGCTGCGGTATGCTAAATTATTTAAGACAGCGGTAATGGACAATTCCGGTTCCAACCTGTAGGCGGACCGAAGAGGAAAAGTTCTTTGGTGTTGCTTTAAAGGGACACTTCACCCATTTGCATTAAGCTTTGCATTGTTAGAAACCCAGTCATACTATTGAATGGTCATGCAAAATTTTTTCATTTTCCCCCGAGACGAGAGAAATCTGTATTTACCTCTTTAGACTTCCTCCTACAATGACGCAAAAATCGTCATTTTGCGTCATTGTAGGAGGAAGTGTAAGAGGGGGGGATTTCTGTTAAGACTACAAGCACTAGATCCACCCTTTCAAACCTGCCCATAGGGGGTTGGACCTAATGCGCTAACAGACCTATCACAGATCAGTGCGAGTGCGTTTGATTTCAACGGCAGAAACCTGCAGAAAACAGGGACGAAGAAAGCTGAGTAGTAGTTACCATACTCTTTTTCCCGGACATGTCCGGCCGTCGAGATCGACAAAAATGTCCGGGATTCAGCTTTTGCTTTCTGCGGTCGCCATCCATTGTTTACATGCTCACCTTTTGTTTCAATCTAACTGAATTCACCCCGATTGGTGAATCTGAATGTAATGTTTACATGAATGCTAAACAAGTGATCGGTTGATTTGCGTTTTAACATTGCTAAGAAAATACCCGCACCTCCGTGAGAGATAGCCCATGAGACCGGTGCATCTCACAGGCGCGCTCATCAGTAATCACAGTAATACAGGGAGCAGGACGAGGCTAGCGCCGCGGGAGAAAGACGCGAGGCCGGTGGCGTGATCGGTTGAAAGACGCGAGGCCGGTGGCGTGATCGGTTGATGTGTGTTTTACCATTGCTAAGAAAATACCTGCTCCTCCGTGCGAGATACGAGAACAGTGCCTCACAGGTGTCGGTCGTCAGTAATCACGCCACCGGCCTCGCGCCGTTCTCCCGCGCCCCTCAGCCTCGTCCTGCTCGCCACAGTAAACATGATGAATGGCGACTGTAGAACGCAAAAGCCGAATCCCGGACATTTTGGGCAAACTCGTCACGGAGACTCACTCGTAGCCTAGCCTTGCCTTGATGTTTTTGTTTTCAACTGCGCTCTCTAACCGGTAGGCGTGGCTTGGGAGTGGCCTTGTAGGGCAGCGAAAGCAAGTGCATTCTGGGAGTTGTTGTCTTTCATCCACATAAGCCAAAAATACATTTTCTGGCTTTTCTCAGTCTAGAAAGCTCCAAATTCAAAAATAATTTCACATTTCTTCTACATAAATGACCCACTTTCAATACACATTCATGTCTCCACGGGTGAAATGACCCTTTAAGAGGGTATGAACGATTGTTTTCCATATCCATTTTCTTGAAAGGGGCTTGACTTGTCAAACAGTGGTGGATTTTTCTGGACCTCGGTGATTAACTTTCTTTAATATTGAGAAAGATTTTTAGAAATATATCTTTATCGTTATCTTTATCTAATAGTCCTTGGTGTGAACAGGCCTTAATATCGATCAGTATGGGAAAAAATATTGTGATCATATTTCTTGCCATACAGCCCAGCCCTATCCTCAACACACCTGAACTCATTCTGACTATTGTGTGTCTCACTGCTTTCCTGCAAGCCCAAAACACGCCCTGTCTGCAGTTCAGGTGGGATGGTCATAGTCTTGATGTGCCAGCAACTCCTTAACTTAACAAAAGAACATTTCTGTGATAATAGAGATTAAAAAAAAATCTACCATACCCATTTCAGAAAAGGGCACAGCTGTAAAATGCTAAAATAGCAGGGAGTGACAAGCAATTATTTGTCTCTTATATTACAGTACTTGAAATAGATTTTTTTCTATCATAACTCATAAAGATAGTCATACATTGATATGTCAGGCATAAAGCTTCTGGTAAAGATACTTTTCTAAAGCTCATTGCTCATGTTCATTCCATCCAAAACACCCCTAGGAGCTGCTTGCAAACATAAAACCTTTCAAATGTCATTTCATTAAAGCAAAATGGACAGGCACTAAGATTCATTCATCCTGAGTACGTGATGCCATCGGACATGCTGAGAGCGGTACGACCACACAAAGGATTGAAAGAGGAGTATACACTGACATATAAACACGCCATGTGTAGCCATCATCAAAAGATTGTCTGGAATGTGTTGTAGAGCCTGACAGATCATAATTAATATGAAATGCCAGCAATAATCTGCATAAGTAAAGCTATTTTGGTCATGTGAACCTTGCCATTTGAGGCATCTGCATCGCAGGGGCCATTATCAGGCCCGGCGATTCAGCGCGGCACGACACATGAACTCAGCACTGCAATTAAACTGTCTGTTGTTCGAAGGCAGCAGGCGGCTCGACCATTCACTTCCAAGTTTAAAACCTGTTCAACCTCTGTCTTTGTTTGCACTTCACGACAGGAGAAAAGCAGCAAAAAAATAATAATTGTGCTCTCTTGTGTACCCGCCATAAAAGTCAGAGGAAATGTTTATGGCTGACAGATGCTAAAGCTAGCTTGTATTTTCCCCTTTTTTCAGACACAAGAGCTCCTCAGCTATGGATGACCTAGGGTTAACCCTCCTTCTGCGTTTCCGTGACAACGGAGGGCAGAGAAAAAGAGAGGAAGTCAGATGGAGGAGAGTTATGCCCCGACACACGGCAGGACGGAGCGAACAGCAGGCTTCGTTAAAGAGAACCGCACGTCCACATTCCTGTTCTCCCTCAGCCCCCATCGTACGAGCCGACCAACCGAAAACCAACAAGAATACATGCGATCTGATCTCAAAGACCCTGCTCTCAGCCATCTTATGAAGGGTCCAAAATATGTAATATCCAATTAAAATAATCTAAACGACTGAAAGATTATGCATTCATAACCTTGTAAACAGTATATGCTATATTTTTATCATATGAGAAATAAAACATGGATGTTTAATTCCTCAAATGATTAAATTCTTCATAATCTTGGAGACTAAAAATGGTTAATCCAAAATTGAGTATCCCAATTTCAGTTTAATGTGTTAAACTTAATCCGATCAAATGAGTCAAGAAAAGGATGTTGGAAGGCCAAGTCATGCGAAAAGCATTGTGGGATACAGTTACCATAGTCATATGCAAATATAGTAGGACATTGGGTATTGTATTCATACAGAAAATCTGCATACTATATACTCCATAAATTGTAAGTAGTATGTTAGTAAGCTATTCTGAACAAAGCTACAATGTCAGAAAATCTACTAGTTTGAAGTCAGCAAGATTTCTAGGCTAAATGTGTTTGAAAAGTTTTCACACTGGGCAAGCTTGCTGCGTTCCGAGTCTGAATGTGATTCACCAAGGCTGTATTTCTTTGATCAAAAATACAGTAAAAGCAGTAATAATGTATTACAGAAATATAACAATTTAAAGTGCCCCTATTATGCTTATGTAATATAGCGGTTTATGAATGCAAAAGGTCTACGAAGTTTTAAAGATCAAAGTTCACGACAAAGTTATTGTCTCCTAAAAGAAAGAATCAATTTTGAACTGCCGAAACGAGTCCTCAGTAATTCCAGTCTCACTTTCTGTTACATACTATCTAACAATACAACAAATTTGCATAATGCCAGCCTACAGTTTTTAATGGCTGCCCGTAAACAACATCTTTGACCTACCCTCAAACACTGAGACCGGAAGAGTTTGGTTTGTGTTGCTGACATGTCAAGAAGACACTGTTTTCAGTGGTGCGATTCCACTTTTCATCTGTTCATATATCACTAAGCACTGAGGAAGTCTCTGGAGATGAAATTCAGGTATGGTAGTAGGCGTTTCATTTCTGACACGCACTGTAAGCGGTAGACCAATCACAACAGATCACTGGACCAATCAGAGCAGAATAGGCTCACAGAAAGGAGGGGTTGATGTGACTGAATCTGGTAATAAAGGTCAAAAGTGTTTTTTGACCTTGGATGCATGAAAATCTATTGTAGGAGACCTCCAAAACAAAATTAGGAACCTTTAAAATAGCGCAATAGAACAAATAACTGTTTTCTATTTTAAAATTCCAGCATCATTACTCTAGTCTTCAGTGTCACATGATCCTCCAGAAATAATTCTAATACGCTGATGTGGTGATCAAGAAACATTTATTATTATTATCATCATCTGGGCTGCCCCCAAATAGTTGAATAAACGTTAGTCGACGAAAAGAGGCTTAGGTAAAATTTTAACTTGGTCAGTCACAGAAAAAAACCTCCACAGGAAGCGGAGAAGTCCACAGTCGTGGTGGCAGACCGTTAACAGCTGGTCCTTGTTTTAATGTCGGGCAGGAAATCCAAACGTTCACCTATCATTCATCGACCTCAAATATGGCTTATCATTTAAAACATGCAAGTAGTAGCCACTTTACATGGGCGCTCGCTTTAATTTTAAAAGTGTGCCCTATTATTAGGTGCATATCCAAGTGTTTGTGCTAAAGTATCTAAAGTATTAGCGCGCTTACTGAATGACATGGAGGCACTGTCATTTACAGATAAGAAACTGTAAAGGGTCTACTTTTATTTGTGTACACTCACCGACATAAGAATCGAAAACAAATACTCTCTGATAATGTAATCCATACGAAAGGTGCATTTCTTTCTAAAGGCGTGTCCACTACACTGCGGAGATAGCGAGTCAGCGTTGTCAACTTCATCTTTGCAGCTGACACTGATTCAGAAAACACTAGTTAATTAATAAATAACTAAAATATCTCTTTGCTGTTTTTCCCGACACATTCAAAATCATTCATTTTGCCGGTGCTTTGCGGCAAGCTTTATGTGCGTGCTTGAGTGTGGAATAGGCTATATAACTGTAGTAGTGTATGTCAGACTTTCAAATTCAACTTACCTGGAATCTTTTCCCAGGTTTGCCGGGTACAGAAATGTTTGATTCCCCTCCATTTCCACAACACATTTTGTGTTCAGATCCTTTTCTGTTGGGATAAAAAACACAGGCAGTTTACGGACCACAACTATGAAACAAACAAATATTTAAGTGCTTGTTGTACTTTATCATCTCAAAAGATTCAGGTTGTTGGAATATTAAAAAGGATCCAAAGCCACTGTCGCTCTAATCACATTTGTCCTATCTCTGCCCTTAGATGAGTCTAATAAGACAATCTTATGACCTTTTGAGTTCCCAGCCATCCTGATTATGCAGAACAAAGAGTTGAAATCAATAGCAGGGGATTCACAGCTTGAGACCAGCATTCTGATACTGAGTTTTCTTGATATGACCCATCACTATTCTAACAGCTATGGAAAGAGTTCAGGGCATACAAGTTTTACAGACTCATGCCCTCAGATATTAAAGGCCATTTCAGGACAATCAAATAATAATCTCCCTTGACAGGCTGTTAACTACATTAGCAAACATCTGTGAAACAGAAGCTATGATTCTACACATGCTAGATGCCATAGAGGAATCTTATTAATAGCATTTTATCAATGTTTTTTTCAAGCTTGAACCAAACAGTTCCAAATCTGGATTTATCCTAAACTGAAATGACTTCACTGTGAAAATGCAGTAAACTCAACAATGACCCATTTTCATCAGCAATACAAAATCAAACAGCAACTACTATGGAGTCAAATGATATATTTCTTGAGTATAATTTACAGTAAACCATAAGATAGTCAATAAGGTTATTGATCCCAGGAGGGATACTGTATACTTAAATCAGATAAAGTATGATGGCAGGTACAGACCCAAAAAAAAATATATGATTACAGTAAAAAAAAAAAAAAAACCTATTACAATTCATTTGAATACTAATTCTGATTTTGAATCTGCATTCTAGATTCATATCTCAGACTCCACAGATCTCACATGCTAAAATAATTAAAATTAAAATTAATATTTCATGTCAAATTATTCATCTATTTAGAAAGTAGCCATGTATTAAGTGGGATAATGTATGATCACCATGTTTATTTTGTAACACGGACCAGGTGACCAGAAAATATGGCATTCTATATTGTCAATAATTCCATTTGAAACATTGGAAAAATATGATTTAATTTATGAAAAAAATGACTTTGAATAGGGAAGTTGAATAGTTGGCAAACAATTGTAATAAATAAGTATACAATATTTACATATGTAAATAAATAATGAATAATAATAATAAATAGAATGACAAAAAAATAGCATGAAAATTGAAGATGGAAATCAAAACATTAAAGATAAAGAAAACACATAAAACATGACTAAAAGATGTAGTAAAAACACAGCATTAGCTGTGCAGCTCAAATGACACTTCCATGAACTGGCAAGAAACTCTCTCTCGCTGGCCATGTGCCATCGGGTCACCCTTAATGTTGAGCCCTGGGATTGGCTCAGGTCTCACTCTCAGCTTGGCCAGAGGGACAGGGAGAAAAACATGCAACAGCATTCCCTCAAACACTATCTCAGCAGCAGACTGTTGGTAAAAAGGCTTTCTGTCCAATAAATGGACACCAAATAAAGTTTTGTAGTTCAGTCAGCTGAAAGTTTATGATGCACAGACTAATGACAAACACAAGGCATGGCCTAATAGCAACACACCCAATAAGACTCAGGCTAAAGCATGTCTGAAACCAAACTCTCCTGCTGACAACAACAAGGAAGTGGAAAGCATCTGCAGCTGACTCAGAAATCCTTGGAAAGGATGCACTCCGAAGCCACACTAGCTGTAACAACTTCCTGTTAAAGCAGGAAACAACTGGTTTCCTCCCAGCATTGGTGGCAAATGTCCAGTAAGGATCCCCATCTGGATTTACCACATCTAGTAGCCATTCCAAAAATCTGAATTTCCTGCATTATGTCACTCAGGTGCCAGAGATAAGCACATGTAATATGTTGGCAACAGCACGAACTGGAAAGATTGACAAAATCCTGAACACAATAACACAAAGTCCAGCAAATATTTATCATCTACAGTAAACAAAGGCAGCGACAATGCCCCGAAGCACATTTCCATAATTATTTGCTTCAGTTTATGGAAGTAAAACTATTAACAATGCATGGTTCAGTTAGTAACATGAAACTGTAACTGCATGCAAGAAGGGAGTAAGGTGAGGTGGACTCAACTAATGTGGGGAAATGGTAAAACATTAACTAGTTAAACCTCCACATCCCTTTATCCACCTAAAAGGTTTTGTGAAGTTCTCTTTATTCTTACGACTGAATATGAACATTTTCGTAGAAGGACCCAAACTCATTTGGCCATGGGAACCTGCTCGGTTATGCAACGTTGGCAAATAGTCCATTCAAACTCCCTTCCTGCCTTTGTCCAAAATAGAGAGAGAAAGAAAGAGAGAGTGCAAGTAAAACAGAAAGTTAAGTGTCATTTAGTCTTTCAAATACAAGGTCTAAATGTCATATGACACAGGACAGAAACAAAGTCTGAAAAATCTTTGCATTTGGAATTTTACAATAATGAGGGTCCTTTAACAGTTCCAACATTACAAACGAAGACTGGGAATTGTTCAAAAGGATATTTATGAGTCGGAAAGCTCACACAGGCTGTCAGCCCATGATCAGTGCTCGAGTCTTGTGACTGAATATTACGCTCCAGCGGGACACGTGACTACATCACTACAATGTAGCAAATATTTCACGCTTAGATGGATTTACCAAGACACATGTTCTCCCACGGCTTTAATGTCAGCCGTTCATGTGAGAGACATGCATGAAAGTAATCATGCAAATAATCTTAAAGAAGAAAAAGTGAAAAGAAAAAAAGCATGTATGACACTCAGATAAAAAGATGGATGGGGAGAGAGACAATGTTTTATCATATTTACAGACTTCCCACTGTCATAGAAAACCTGGAAACGGGTAGTCGACATTAAAATTCAAGCGGTGTTATAATTTTAAACAATTCTTCTATAATTGTCATCTAATATGTAATTACATGTATTCATATTTTGCACTTTTAAAAATACACTTGTCACATTGTCACCCATTTAAAATAAACAATTAAAGAAAGAATTTGATTAAAATGGCAAAAAAAACAACCTAATATTACATGTCATCTGACCTAAATATAAAGAAAGTTTAGAAAATGTGAGGATAGATAGATAGATAGATAGATAGATAGATAGATAGATAGATAGATAGATAGATAGATAGATAGATAGATAGATAGAATTCCATCACATTTCCAATGAACTCAATACGGTCATGTGATGTGACCCAACACAAAAACATAAGTACTGAGCCATATATAGTAGTAGAATACAGCTGGCATTGCTCTATCAGATATACTTTCTTAGAACTTTGTGAAAACCCATTACTGACCACAAAATGAAAAGGTCGTGTCACAAAACCTATTGAGCTGACTAACTAGACAGCATTTTGGAGGCACCACAGGAACGATTCGACAGTCTAGGAAAGCGCTACACTAGGATTTGAAAGTCAGCTTGTCTGTGTGTTGTGATATATCAAGTGACAGAGCTGAAACTCAACTCACCTCTCCGGTTCATGGGCCGGACCCGAACCGCCACCTTCACATTGGAGTTGTTCAAATTAGAGTCGCCCATGTTGTATGTCGATATATCCACGAGAAGACGTGCTATAAAACGACCGAAAAGCTTCCAGACAGCCTCGAGTTCATAAAATAAAACTCATCTAGATATGCCTGTCACCGGAGTCCCGGATAATTCGTGATATCTGAAGCTTGTCGTGTCCAAAAACGGTCAGCATCGTCCTTAATGGGTTGCTTTTCTGCGTTTTGAACGGCACAGTAAAAACATTGTCGTTTTAATAATGTAAGAGAAAAGTTTAGTGGAATGTCTTGACAGCTGGAGCTTTAGTTGGATCAGAAACAGAGTCGAGAGCAAAGCCAACTCCCTCCTGGATTCCTGTCACATACACACTGGGTCAAACTGCAAATGTCAAGACTTTTGTCCAGCAGGAAACCAAGCAACTAATAAGTAAGCAGGGTTTAAATAATTCATGCCTGGCTGTGACAGTCTAACTACCACATTTTGCTTTAATATGGACGTTTAAAAAAAAACATTGCATTTTAAAAAAACAAACAAAAGCAAATAAATAATATATCCCTGAACTATTTAAATGGTGGTTTAAACTGGACTAACGTTACATGCAGATATGTAACGTTACAATGTCTATCCAATAATATTAAACAAATAAGATAATATTTGCAATAGGCCTACACAGGACTATTAGACTAATGTTAGACTGTCAAATGCTGATTTGTCAATGCAGCACTTTTACATAATGGCAAACAAACCAGTTTAAGATAGAAAAAGACTGAATGTAAATGTCAACCACAGTAAAAATCCCAATCTGGCAGTTATTTCCGAAATCTGATCGTAAATTGTTGATTAAATGGTAGGAGATCCCAAAGTATCTGATGCGGTTTTGTTGAATTTTGGTTTCTTTTCAAGCTGGATCCAACTTCATTAAAACAATGGTGTTGCTCTACATTCCCATCCAGCTCGGTAAATCTTCAGGGTTAATATCCAATATCACGGAGACAAGACACGCGTATTTTATAGAATTAGCAAACCCGAGAAAATGAAGACTGAACTGATTTAAAGACTCCAGCGTGGATGTCACGGGCGTAATAAGGAGCCGCTTTATTTCATGGCTGAGAGCAGCATGAAGCCAGTGATGTTAACGGTGATCTATGACGCCCAGCGGAAGTTCGTCTTTTAAAGTAAAAGTCCCTAAAATAACAACAAAATAATATATATATATTCATACATCCACCAATAATTATAATAATAATTAACAATTATTAATAAAAAAATCAACAGTCCTATAATAATTATAATTATTGTTGTGATTTTTATAATTATCATCATTAATATGAAGTAGTAGTCGCACTATAAGCCTTTTTCATTAAATGTAGATTTTTGTCGAGGCACCTAAAAATTCTGCCATTACATCCATTTGCGATCAGCTGATCTCCAGGAACAGCCTTAGTTTCAACCTCCGATGA
This sequence comes from Squalius cephalus, assembly GCF_949319135.1. Taxonomy (NCBI): domain Eukaryota; kingdom Metazoa; phylum Chordata; class Actinopteri; order Cypriniformes; family Leuciscidae; genus Squalius; species Squalius cephalus. The sequence goes on along the minus strand of NC_137141.1, from coordinate 15,312,719 downwards.
GGAAGAGCTGATTATGTTTGGAAGTTCGTGCCATTGAGATGAGGTCAGATCTATTTTTTACAGTCTATGGGTCAGATATATTTCGGTAACGTTAGTTTTTCCATTTAACTCCAACTTTTTCGTCGTTTACAGACATTTTTAAATATATTCTTATTCTATATTCTTTTAAATATATATTAAATATAAAGTTGGATATTCCGAATGCTCACATAAATTCAGAACAGCAGAATTCTTCAGAAACAGAAAAGATTCTTCGATATTACTTATTTTGAGGAGGGTAAATACTGCCAACATATTTTGTACTTATACTGGTCTGGTACTGTCTATGGTCTGGTAGCATAACTGCAGCAACTCACTTACATTTTCTTGAAACCCGTTTAACGGTTCCTAATCATAATATTAGGTCTAGTTCAGGGGTCGGCAATTAACTTTGGCCGCGGGCCAATTTTTCTTTTAGCCAGTAGATGGCGGGCCAGCTACACGGAGTAGCCCTATGGAGACAAATTAAATAGCTACTCTTAATCAGAGCCCGTCTCCTATTAGACATTCTCTGTCTTAATGAATACTCTTAACGTCTACATTGCATATATCAATGAAATCATTTTAAACAGATCAAGTACTATTGTGTTAACATATTACAGCTATTTTAATAAAGGTGTGAATAGCAATACAATGCCTAATTTGCTTACAGTCCGACTTTTGAACTTTATTCCTTTTTTATTATTATTATTTATTCGGGACACACTGTCACACACACATACACACCTATGGTTTAAGGAGGTCTGCGCGGGACTGTTTTTTTTTTTTCTTCTTTTCGTCCCGCTCCCACAAGGTTCAATTCAGCAATTAAAATACACCCGCATTATTTCCCGACCTGACGGGTCCGCAAAATTTAGATCTAGTTTCCAGAATCTCACATTCAAATGTCTCTAACGGAAATTTGAGAGATTAAGTAGCAGCCTATAACAATTATAAATGCTTTGTGTTCGTGTCAACATAAAATATTATTTTAACATTGTAGGCTACTGTCAGCAGAGAAAAAAATGTCACAGAAAAAAATAATGAAATATAAATAAATTAAATAGGACAAAGCCTATCACTCAAATTGTTAAGCAACATAAACGAAAACCATATTGCCCTACTGACAAATGAAGCATGCTATTTTCTGCCAACTATTTCAAACATCCTTGCAAAAAAAAATGTTGTTTATTATTTATTAACAATGGTTTCAGTACCAAACAGCTCCTCAGAGCTAGGAGCCTACAGGTGGTCAGAATGAAGTGCGGATACGCTGTCAAAAGATGTCGGGAGTGGGCTATTGTCAGTCAGACCGCCCGCTCCGTCCAAAGTATAGGTACAGAGTTCCGACCGCTACCGTCTTTATATTTTAAAATTGAATCCCGCGCCGCATGATTCATGCGCGTTTTACACAGTATGCGCCGGTGAAATCGCCGCGCGGCTACGGCTTTTCTCAAGTAGCCTAGTGGAAGAGTTTTGTGCAGCATTTAGTGCAAATATTTTTTATCAGGTAGGCTAATACATATTATTTATCAGTGTGTTATAGGCCTACCCGAGTAAATAATAAGTAACGAATGATACACGGGGCCTATTTGTAAACCGTTATTGTAAAATAAAAATAGGCTGAAAAAAAAAAAAAAAAAAAAAAAACGGACTTCCAAAATAATCCGGCGGGCCAGGAAATATTGCTGGCGGGCCAGTTTTGGCCCGCGGGCCGCCTATTGCCGACCCCTGCTCTAGTTCTTATTTGTTCATGTTGTGCGACACCTGCTGGCCATAAGCACATTGAACCACGCATCCCATAAAAATAGAAATAGCACATAGAATATTTTAAATATTTATATATATATTTAAATATATTTTAAATATTTATATATATTTTTAAATATATTTATTTGCTTTATATATATATATTTACAACTAATTTTGTCAGCGTCATTATTCAGGTGTAGCTACCTACACGAAGACGGTTATGTCACGTGGTGCGTGTTATTTTTTCTCAGCGCTGAGATGGACCGATCACAGTCGTTTGGAATGACTGGTAACTGGTTATTAAAATATTTGTTTTATTTTTATGTCGGATACCAACAGAAGAGGCTTTTCTATAATGTAGATTTAAAGTAATATTTATTTGAGATAATGATTTGTCACACAGTTGACTGCATGTAATACTGTTATATCCCACCAGAGGATGCTCAATTCTCAAATATAACCACCCAAATTCACTTTCGTGAGACCAAAGGATTTTAAAGAGATAGTTCACACAAGAATTTAAAATTCTGTCATCATTTACTCACCCTCAAGTTGTTACAAACCTGTATAAATGTCTTTGTTTTGCTGAACACAAAAGAAGATATTTTGAATAATGTTTGTAACCAAACAGTTGTGGGGCACCATTGACTTCCACATATGGGAGAAAAAATACTATATAAAGTCAATGGTGACCCACAACTGTTTGGTTACCCATATTCTTCAAAATATCTTCTTTTGTGTACAGCAGAAGAAAGAAATGCATACAGGTTTGGAACAACTTTAGGGTGAGTATGCTAAATGAGAGAATTAAACATTTTTGATGTGGTACATTAGCCATACATTTTAAATCACTATTATTGATTAACCATTCACTTATATTAAAAGTTGTTTGCATAAGTTTTGAAAAGTGAGCAAATAATTATATTGTCAAAAAGTTTGGTCTAGATTTGTCACTAAGTTTGCTTGAAGCTGAGTCACTGTTCTTGTACAATCACTCTGACTGCACTTACAGTACATGAGTACGTTGTCTGCAACTGAAATGTCATGGTCCACCCATAGAGGTTGAGAAAGTTTAATTTGACTGTCCTTTAAGTAAAAGAAAAAGGTTGTGCGCACATATTCATTCATCAATGTTGCAGTGAAAACATGTCTGCTCAAGAACACAGTCACAATATGGAGAAACCCCCAACACAATTAATACAGCTGAAATGCTAATACAATTTGACGTTCACTGATTGTATCATTTATTTAGAGTTGCCGCAATTGTGCAATTATTGGCAAAGACCCTATTAAAGTCTAAATTAGATTTAGATCAGCTTACTGAACAAATCACATGCATTAATCACAATGTAAGCAAAATTCCGCAGCGAAATTGAATCCTCGTGTGGTTTTTTTTAAGGATCTATGACTTAATCATTGCAGTCTGGGTACATACAGTGCACTTTGAAGCTTGGTAATTTAGTGTAAATGTTAGAGCGTGAGGGGTCTGACGGGGCCTGAGAGGGATCTCCTGTGATCTGTGTGGCTACAAGAGGAGGGGCCTTCCAGGGGAAAGGGCATCTGCTTTGAATCCCACGACGCGGGCAGCCTACACCCCACTGTTGTGCTTTCGCCTCCTATCAGACCTGAAGATACTATTAGATAAGATCAGCAAACCACATCCACTTCAGACCAATATTAATGAGCTCCTTTCCATTGCATGGGTAAATGCATATGGGACACTATGGGTAAATATTTGTTTATTGAATAAGGTTAGGCAAACTCCTATTCGTAAGGTCAAATGTGTGTTAAAAAACATAAAAGATTCACGGACAATAAAATGTGTGAGGAAATCTTACAGTGTATACACGATTATGTTTTTTCTCAGTCGATTTGGTATGTCTCGAATAATCCTTAACATTTACAAACCAGTAAGTGTATTTCTCGAAACAATTCGTACAAACAGCACCACACAATGCACTACCTGCAAAAGACTGTAACTTTCTCAAAATCATTAGTTCATCTCTCAAAAGTATTTATGTCAATGAACACATCAGTGCACATCAGAATGACAAGTCCTTGTGTCATTGTTCACAAACAAGCTAGTCAAAATGTTTAGCCACGTTGTCAATATAACACTGTATTTTCAGATGTGAACTATGGCTTTGATTTTGATGACAATGATTGAAAATGCACAAGACTGCACTTTTATCTGTATGGCATACATCAATTTTAACAGTACAAATTGACACATTACTGTATGTGGGATATTGATTGCAAGAGACTGGACAGGATTCACAGTGACACTTTTACTGTTGGCCTGTCAACAAATTACAGTACAATGTCATTGTGATATAAAAGAAAAAGACAGGACTACTGCATATAGAGTATATGAAGACTTCAGATGCAAAAGCCTCTAAGTCCATCTAAAGTTTTTGTTTAATATTAACATTTTTATCAGGCTCCTAAAAGTACCGGCATTTTTGAATGGGCTGAGGCTGGGATTTAGTGAGTTTGAAGTAAAAGTATTTGATGAACGTATACTATGTGCGGAGAGCATTCACTCAATATTATCATCTCATTTTTGACAGAGGTGGCTTTTCGAGGCTTTTGCATCGGAGGTCTTCATATATAATATAAATAATTTTTTCTCAGTTGCTTTGGTGCATTTCTCAGAATTTTCAAAACTACTTGTTCATCCTCCACATCATCTAGTCACATGTGCACATCATAAAAGCAATTTCTAATTTTTGAACAAATTGCAAATGCTCTGCTACATCTATGCAATGTATTATGTACATGTGTCTGCTGTTTCCTACATTATCAATTGCTTATGGCATGTTGATCAAAATATATAGTCTTATACCCCACAAAACATCTAGGCATTAGTTCATAAGTCAGTCAATGCAAAAATGGTTGAACTAGTTGTCATAAACTGTCAGGCATATTTTCTATACATCTCTATTATACTTTTTTGGTAAATGTGTCCTGAATTGATGAGTTGCAGAGGTGAATTTTGAATTTCACTAGTGATATGAAGGAAATGTAAAGGGCTAGATCAACCAATAATCAACCAGTTCCCTAAAAGAGCTCAGAGGTGCATCTCATGAAGCTTCATTTGGCAAGCATATATAGACAGAGCACAACAGTGTTACAAATTCTGACCATGGAAGAACAACAAGGAAACAAACAGCTGTGAAGAAGAAGAGTAATGATGTGTGGTGGAAGGGTACGGTACACAAAACAAGAAGAGGTCAAGATTGTAGACAAGTTTCTGACTAAATAAGGGCCACTATTGTGGACCATGGCTTCGATGTTCTACAAACGTTTGAGGACATGAATGATTTCCCAGCATTCAGCTGCACCTTTCGACCCGCCTCAGCCATTGTAAGGTCATGATTGAGGACATGGTCCACAATAGTGATCCTTATTACATCAGATACGCGTCTACGTCATTTGCCTTATCTAGCTCTTCCTCTGTTTCCCCTCCCAACCCTTCTACCACATCCTTGCTCCTCTTCTTCTTCCCGGCTGTTTGTTTCCTTGTTCTTCCATTATAAGGAATTGTAACTGCATTGTGCTCTGTCTATATTCTTTCTAATTGAAGATTCGTGACATGCATCTCTGAGCTATTTTAGAGAACTGGTTGATCATTGGTTGATCTAATGCTTTACATTCCCCTTCATTAGTGAAATTCAGGATTCATCTGCACAATTCACTTGAGCAATTCAGGACACATGTACAAAAGTCTAATAGAAATGTAAATATACGTGACGCATATGACTAGCTCAATCATTTTGGATTTGATGACACACGATGAACTAATTGAGGGGGAAGACTATATTTAACAGAGAACCAGTATAATACATGCAACATAACATAAGCAGAATGGGCTATTTTGACCTAGCAACCACCTACAACACTCTAGTAACGGCATAGCAATGTCCTTACAACCATTCAGAACAGCTTGGCAACCACATACAGAAGCAACAGAATAGCAACCAATCACAAAACTCTAGCATCATGGTGGCTACATTTATACACATCCAAACATCAAATTAGGAAAATGTAAAATTATAGTTTGTTTTTGCATACTGCAAGCTAGCTATTTACTCTAGCTTTTCCTAACATTGTTTTTCCACACATTAAATGTTGCTCGGTCATGATGATGATTTAACTTAATAGCCTGATTATGAGTTAGATAAACAATCAACTGTCAATAACAAACAAGTGTAAACACCCGCAATGGGAACTTTCTGTTGTCTTTTCCTCTACTTAATTCATCTTTATTATGAAGGGCGATAAGGGACAGTATTCCATGTAGGCGAAGGTCTTCTGGATTACTGGCCCCAAGGCGGCTTATCGTGGGGGTTCGTTAAGATGACACGATTAAGATAATTGTTCCGGCAGCTAATCAGACGGAAGTGTGGCAGGCAGAGGGTTCGATTTCAGGGACGACACTTATCTTTGCAGAGAGGGTTTAAAGGGGGTAGGTGGCATGGGTAATCAATTAACTGTTCCCCAGGCTTAGAGAAGTGCTGTCTTATGAATGATCCTGTCAACAACATTAAGAGAGGACAAGATCTAAAGCAGAACATCTGACGCTGAGAGCAAATGCTCTCAAATTGGGGTATAATTACTTTTCACACTTTCATAATTATCTGTAAGTGTGATTATTTGCACTAGCGACATAAATGTACACACTTTATCAAATATTTTTGGAGTGCACAAAACAGATCTGAAATGTATGAATCATAAACCTGAGAAGGTTAAGCCAGCAGTAAAAAGGTGGAAATATACAGTACATCAGCAATTTTTCCAAGAAGAAACTCAGAATTAAATGCAGTCTCCTGCCCTTCTTGCCCTGTAGAGAATGCAGACAGAGCTGCGCTGCTCCGTGTGTTAGATGACTCATACTGTGCGAGAGCAAGGATTAGTAAATTGGAAATGGGTTTCCGGGAAATCGGAGGTGAGCAACCATCTTCTCTCACTCAGCACGATGTTTGGTTTCATTTCTCATCTTTGTCTTCTCTCTTTCTCTTCTCTAAAGTTTTTTTCCGCTTCATTTTGTGTGGTCAAATTATAGCCTAAAACAAAAGACGCTTAAATGTTATAGGGAGGTGATAGACAGACAGATAGACAGATAGATAGATAGATAGATAGATAGATAGATAGATAGATAGATAGATAGATAGATAGATAGATAGATAGATAGATAGATAGATAGATAGATAGATAGATAGATAGATAGATAGATAGATAGATAGATAGATAATCATCATATAGTGCTTTATACAATACAGATTGTGTCAAAGCAGCTTCACATTAATACATTCACAATTATGAAACAAAGTTGTAGGTCCCTAACTCAATCTGCTTGAAATCACATTGTTCTCTATAGGGCACAGCTGATTGGTTTCTGCTGTATCAGTAGCCAATGAGCTCACTGCTAAGCCTTCAAATACTTGGTAAGCATTTGCCTTAGCAGTGCAGAGTGCTTTCAGAAACCCTCCACCTTCCCCAGCTCCACCTGTATAGATCTGCTACGGGTAATTCATGTATGCTATATTGTACAGCAGCAGCATGTCTTACTTGCTCGCAGTAGCAGCATTAACCAACACCAGCAGCAGCGTAGCAGATCTATTCCGCCAAGACCAAATATATCAGCATTGTCATTTGTTTATTTAACAGGGAAATTGCACTTTAATAAAACATTTCTGTAAATGCGCCAGAATTAGCCAAAGGCTATTTTTCATCTGTAGTCCCTGGACATAATGTTACAAGTTACCCAGAAAGAAATATATGGTTAAAATACATGCTAGTAGAATTTAATCAAATACATAACACAATCCATAAAACCATCTACTGATAAAAACAAATAAATGAAAATAGAAACAAATACAAAACAATAGCAGAACAGCCAGGAGGTATAGAGTATGTTGACAAAGCTGAGTTCTAAATGAACCATTTCTTCACCTGATTCATATGTATCTAGTTCTCTTATAGTTGTTAGAATAGCGTTCCATTATACAGCTTTAACAGAGAAATCAGACTGGCTAAGATTCCTCCGTCTTAGTGGCATAATAACCTACAATCTCCTCTTGACGCACCTCTTGTATAGCGATAAACAGTTGTTCTAATACTAACTAACTGACTTTTATACATCCGGCATACATTTTCAGATTTAATCATATTTTCCCAACTCAGCAGATTATATATATATTTTAAATATTGAACGGTGATGAAAGTGTACCGGTTTGTTATCAAGAGCTTTAAGGGCCCTATAAACCCGGAGCAATGCGGCACCAGGCTAGTGAATAGTGTTTTTTGCTAGTTTCAGCCCGACGCAGTTATCTTTTTCATGTCCTGCGCCACGTTGTTTAAATAGTAAATGCATTTGCGCCCATTTGTGTGCCCATGGCCAACAAAAACCTGGTCTAAAGTCAATAGCGCAGTATTTTTTTTTTGTTATTTAAAGAGCACGTTAGTAATATGCACCTATAGGCGGGTGCACAACGCGCATACACTCTGCTTATTACTCACACAGGGACGCGCAGCAGCACACAAACTAGCCAAATATTAAAAATATTCAATATTAAAAGATTAATATTGTGTACATAAAGATATGGTAGAATCCGGCTTGTCCCGTAGATGGTCTGCTTGCGCGCTTTAACCTTGTGCACGAGCAGATCCGTTTCCTCTATGGAGAAGCGTTCAGTCTTTCTGCTTTCAAATTCCGTCATGTAAATAGCAACCCACCATGGTGCAAGCGCAACTGGCTTTTAAGGAGAATGGGAAAAGACACTCTTATTGGTTTATTGCACGTTATGCCCAAAACACACCCATTACTCATTAAGAGAATAGGGACAACCCTTTTAGACCATGCACACTAACCATTTTTCCCGTCGTTAAACTAGCAAAAGTGCATTCAGACACGGTCTAAGTACACTTGCTCCGTGCCCTTTAGACCATGCGCTTAGATCGTTAAAATAGGGTCCTAAGTGGAAGTTTGTATAAAGACTCTAATGATTTTAGAGTCACTGAACTCGCCAGAGACCAGGTTGTTAAACAATAAATAATGGCAGAAATAACCATAGAATGCATAAACAGCTGCCTCTAACAACATATAATCTCTAGCGATCCTAAAATTGTAAAGATTAAGCTTAACCTGCTTTTTAACCTGAGCTTTAAATGTAAGTTTAGAATCAATCAATATTCCAAGGTTCTCATTTATATTGAGAAACCTGCAGACTCATCCCTGGCACAAAAACATCTGGCTCTTTACCGATACTGTTTGACTAAAAAAAAAACATACTGTTTTAGACATTTAGTTGCAAACAATTTTCCTTTTAACCATGCCGATAAATTAACCATAGAATTTGTAAGTTCATTAGCAACTTGTTTCAAACTACTACCATGTAAATAAATTACAGTATCATCCGCATACATTTGTATATTAATGCCAGGACATACAGAATGAAGATAATTTATACATAAACCAAAGAAACAATGGACCCAAAATAGATCCCTGAGGAACATCAGTAGATGTATACACTATGCTGAGACCGATCTGAGATGATTCTATCCAATTGAGTGTATAAGGAGAAATTAAAAATAGATAACTAGATAATAAGACATGAATATTCTATTATTAACAATCAAGAAACACAGCTCCTCCAACCACACCAACTTTATCTAAGAGTTTTAATATTGTATATTAAAAACATTTCATGTTACCATGCCAAACACTCCGAGAGTTCAATTTTAGCGGTAAAGCAGCTCTACAGAACAGAGTAGTGTCATTGTTCAGATCAATTTAGTTCAATTATGTTTCAATTCAGTTACAGTTCAATAACTGTTTCAACGTTCATCAATTATGAAATGAGTTCAATACAGCTATAAGCAGCTCAACAGAAAGGCAATAGAGTCATTATCCAGCTGTATATAAATATATATATACAGTATATATATATATATATATATATATATATATATATATATATATTTTTTTTTTTTTTTTTTTTTTTTTTTTTTTTTTTTTGATGTAATATGGCCCAGACATTTCTTTGGTTGACCCATTTATCTTTTATGGATTATACATTTTACAGTTTCAGTTCTATACTTTTACTTTAATGTGATCACATCATCTTTCAGTTTTCCATTACTGAATAGCAATTAAATTCTGAGGTTTGTGTTTGATGCATTAAAACACCCGCTGCATTAGTGAATTTCAAAAGAGATGCTGTACACATGGAGCTCTCAGTGGTGCAGGTGTATCGCTGTTTTTATGGTCCTTTCTAATGAGTCCTGTGGCAGAATATAGTTTCACATTATGCAGGAGTCAAATGAATTGAGCATGTTTATGGTGAGGAGTCATTGCCTATGACAAAGAACCTCATCTGGGCCTTTACCATACGCAAAATGACTCAAATTAGATTGTGGGTGATGTAGGCCTTCTGGGTACTTTTCTTATTCTGGCGATATTGAATGAGGTAATGGAGAGGTTATGGTGTAATTTGATATTTGGCTTATAAGAGAATGTACAGTCAACAGCAAGTTTTGTCTTTTTAATGCCGAATAAACATAATATTTACCAGAATTTCTTAATGTGCCATTCCCATTTATTTAAACTGCTACAGTAAGTTTGGTCAATAATAATAAAAACAACATTGAATTGTACTTTTCTGTTTGACATTTCTTTTTTGAAACAAGTTTTCTTTTCTTTTTTCTGAAGGTTTCTTTTTTCTTTAATTTCAGCCATGTAGTGACCTAACAGCAGATGCAGTATCAGAGCCCATAAGAGCCTCATGACAACTGAGATTAGCTCTGGACATTCACTTTTCTCTTGGACATGTTACAAACACACCACCTTTCCTTCAGCAGTTTATCTAGAATATCTTCCCTTGACCAGGTGCACGGAGCAATAGGGCAGCTCTCTCCATCAGTCGAGTTTAAACCTCAAACTGCCTTTCTTGTGAATCACTGCAGTGGTAAAGAAATCCCATTAAGAGTTTGCCAGTTAGTACACTCCATCAATCGCACTTGTAGCAACAAGGAAGCCAAAGCGTGTGAGAGGCAAGTGAATGATAGTTGGACACAAGCCATTGCATTCACCCTTAAAAAGTCTGAAAGGAACACCAGATACTATTTGCTTTCAATGTTTTTCTTTGTAAGCAAACTAAAATATATTCAAATATTCTTTCAAATATCAGAGTGAAGAGTGAAGGAACATTGCCAGACACCCAGGACGTCCTCTGCCTGTAGCTGTGAGATCATCATCAAGCTGCAACAGGCAATGATAAGACGCATTGACATCTCATTGATTCAGCCTCATCTCATTGATTTGACTCCCGTCATGTGCGTCACAGAGGGACAGGGACCTTTGGATCTGTATGTCTTTCTGCTCCTTCTGGCCCACGGGAGAGCAACGGTGGTAACAAAATAATTAAATGCACAAAAAATTGAAAATAAAACAATTTCTAAATACAGTGACAGAGACGTTTGCCTTATAAATACTATACTGCAATTAAATCTTGTGTAAAATTGATTACATGATTATTTTTGAATGCCACTTTTTCTCTTTTTTGGGTTATTTTTAAGTGCATTATCTATAAAAACCAATAACTTTGCTCTACAAATTATTGCAAAGTTTATGCGAGTGTAAATGGAATAAAGGAAACTCGCATTGCTAGAGTTAAGACTGCACTGTGCTTGGCAGTCGTCCACAGTCAGAGCAGAACAGCAGCAGAGAAAACGCTGTGATCTGTTCAGTGACGTCTATGAGCATGTGACCGCAAGACCACTTCAAAAAGTCACACATTTATTTCGGGATTTTAATGTATGCACATCTGAAGGTTAAACTACAAAGACATACTGTCTAGCATAGCTCTAAAAGTCATATTATTGGTATCTATCCAAGTTATTTCTTTTCCAAAAAGAGATATGTGCGCATGTGTGTTTACTCTTTGGGGACAAAACCCCTAGAACTTAATTAATCCAACAAAATTTTTCCCAGAAAGTCCCCAGAAAGACCTGAAATCACCTAGGCTATATTGTAGAAACCAGTCACCATGAGAAAAACAGCTTAATAAACATGCTAAATAATGTTTTAATAAAAATTCGGAAATATTTCTGTGTTGGGTTCAAGGTTAAGGAATAGAAAATATATACATTTACGAGGTAAAGCCTCCTTTTTTCTGTGTTTTGTATTGAAAACTACTCTATACAATATTTTAAAATAAATCAAATAAAAATAACATTCGCAAAATTTGCTATTATTTGCTAGTCCTTGAGGTAGACTCCATTTTGAGAAGTATAATTCAAGGCCACAACCACAATGATGTTTAAGTCTCGCAGGCCCCAGACGGCCGCCATCTGTGTCGCCAGCAGAAATGTTTTTGACCCCAATTAGCTCCCCTGTCTCTCCCTAGCACCTCAATGACAGTCTCCTCCACCACACACAGACAGGTCCTTGCTTTTACAACTCCCGGGTGAAGTCACTATGGTTAACAAACAGGTAAATATATTACTCTCCTCTTATGAAAAAGCATATCTGAGGCTTTGAAGGTGAGTAGCTTTGAACACTGAACTGTCTGATCAAATGCTTACTTCATAGTTAGTAGGTACAACAACCACAAGGTTAAATATGCCCTTTGATTTTTACCAAAACACTAAATAGCAATTAACATTATCACAGCACTTGTCCAAACACTGTTTGAGACTATGCAGTCATCAGCTGAAATGAAAAAACATCAAATCTGAGGCAATTTAATTTAATATCAGTGTAAATAATAAAACTGGACAATTGAAAAATATATTATTTGTACTGAATATTGATTTTTTTATATATATATATACAATTTTGTTTAATCAATATTCAATACAAATAATATATTTTTCAATTTTCCAATTTTCGGGCCAGAAAAAAAGCCCATTGTAGCCTATACCTTGCCTGATAGTTTTACTTACCATTTGCAAATCCATATGCTGCTTGAGTGACATCTCTGTAATTATGATAATGCAGTAACTACACTTTTTAACTTGTTTTTTTACACTGATAAGCATGTTATTTTTGTATTGCTTTCTATCTTGCACTCTCTAAATTTGAAGGCAGCACCTCGACCCTCACCAGCTGTCCATCATTACTGTGTTTAGTAAGCCAGTTAATAGACTGCCTCTCGGATCACAGGTCAGCAACTCGCAAGAATTTTATCTGAACAGTCTCATTATATTTTTTTGTACGTTTCTGAGAGGAATTCCTTTCGCAGACATAGTAAGCAGAAACAGAAATGCATGACTGATTCACTTGTTAAACCCAGTTGAAATAAACGTAAACATAATTCTTTGCATCCCTTAAAGCTGCACTCAGTAGCTTCGGGATTTCTTCGCTGTACTCGCTTTTTGCTCGGAGGTTTCTCTCTAGAGCTCCCCCCACAGCTTCGGAATAGATATTTGACAACACTGTTATAAAAACTCGTTGGTGATTCTCAGACACCAGAGGCTATAGATCAACGACATCAAAGCAGATGGGACATTCTTTAAAACGTCTTCTTCATTCGGGTTCGGACAGCGTGAGGGAGCGCAATAATGACAGCATTTTAGCAGATTTCTTTTGGCCGTAAAGCAATTGTTTACATCGCGAGACCTGATATCACGCGAGACTTCCTGACGCAGCGGCCGGCGGCCCGCCGGCTCAAAGTTGCAAGTGCGTATTTTCCGCTCACGGGCACCAGGGGGGTGCGAAACGACCACCATTCAACCCGAAATAAGTAATATAACCATTCCAATGACTCCGAAGCTGTTCAGTTAAGGTAAAAAAGTTACTTAGTTCACCTTTAAGCGCGTGTCCACCAAAGCATTACTTTCCTGCGGCTAGCGCATTTTTCCAATTGTTTTTAAACTGAGCGTCTATTCTCACCGAAGCGTTGAGCACTCAGCGTTGTTTTACAGGTCGCCGAGAGTTGAATAATGTTGAATCGAGAGTTGAATCACTGTCACTTGTTACCCAGCTGTCCAATCACAGAGGAGGAGGGGCGGGACAAATACAACACCGACCAACCGCCACATCCTGCTTGTACAACGGCAACAGATGACAACAATAAGCATAATAAACGGAAAAAAAATATATAAAACAAGAGCCAGAGCAAATACTTTATGTAGAAATAATACATAAACAAACTATATGTGAATACTAGTAACACTTCAGCGGATGTTCCGTATCATAGTAAGCAATGCGTCACAACTGAAAAAAACGTTGCGCTGCCAAAACGCTCTCAAGAGTCCACATCTAGGCGTTTTCAGCTGGCTAAAAACACTACGGCCTTAAAGTTAACCCTCTTTTAGTCTGCCCAAAGACCAAATACTTTAACATTACCATATTTAACAAAATGCTAAACCATTTCGAGAGTTTTCATGATTGAACTAATCAGGTATTTCCTGATATGTGGAATATCTAAACAAAAAGAAAAATGCACTTTGTTGCTTAATTAATCAATAGTCATCACCACCACTTTTTAGGAACCACTTTCCATTTCTTTTAGGAATTGATGTTGATTTCAGCTTCAGCTGATCATCTTAAACCCATTCGCTCTCTCACACATCACAGAGCATTTATTTCCTTTTTGGGATTATTCACCTCACAGACCTCGTCTTATAGTCTCTGCAGTGCAGCAACAGAACAGTAAAATGCATAAAAATGCTTTCAGGTCTGTCAGCTGCTGAGTTCAGTCAATTGGGAGTATTTATCATGGGGGTGCTTTCTATCTTTAGAAAGCCTATCAACACGTCAGAGTGTTCAGGACAAGCATCCACAGATCTCTGTCATCGGAAGACGTCCATGTCTCCCGGCCAGGACGGAACGAGAACTGGTGTGTCCGCTCAGTTCAGTGAGCTGATTATTGCCTCAGTGAGAGAAAGGGCCACGTTACATCTCAAATGGAAAATTCAGTCAAGGAGAACAAGTTAAAACAAAGCTTTTTGTTCAGTTTCATCACAACACAGATATCATCTGATCAATGCAGTTACACATACCCGAATAGAATGTTTCAACTATAAAGTCACAGAAACACTCGCCTTCTTATTCTATATGTAATAATTTCAAACACAGTTTGTCTACCCAAATCCTTCCAGTATCCAAAGGGCATTTCTCTCGAGCTGTTTATCGGCAGGATGCATGCAGTGATTCATTTCCCATTGTTATTTCTCATCTCATATTTTCTTTGTTTTCAATAGCCAATTATGCTTCCATTACTGCTTTTGTGGCACCACATGTCGCAAACAATATGACATACAGCTCTTGAAGATAAAAGCCATAAACGATTAGCCACCTGAAATATGATTTGCAATAAAACCAAGATAGTCTTCAATATCTATTCAAAATGTCTGCAGCACTCATTCAGAAGATAATGGTGATGAAGGATAAATGCATGTTCATATTCATCTCTCAGGGTCACAGGGGTTATTGGTAATAAAAATTACCAAGCCAATGGTGTTCAGAGCCATTCTAAAATGGAATGTCTTAAAGGGATAGAGTCAGTGGACACTGGGGTCCAAACAACACTAAACACCACTGAATTTCAGTGATTTCAGGAATCGTATCGCAAGCTTATGAATTGAAATCGTGAAATTTGTGTCAAGCTCTAATAAAAGCAGTAGACTATTGTACCATGTAAGCATAACATGTCACTAAACTTAATGAAATTCTGTTTAGTTACCAAATGTTTTGACAATCACAATACACTTAAATTTTTTTTTTGGCCTTTTTGTTTTACAACCCCGCCCCGCCTTTCATAATTCTCACTCCAAGCTCAACTCAAAAGTTGGCAACCCTGCATTAGCCAATGGCTAATGGCTAAGTGTTGATTTTACGATTTGCTAGATCTAAATGCAGGGTTCGACCTATTTTTTACAGTCTATGGGTTCGACAGGACTGCCTGAGGGCCATGAGTTGGCGAAACTGTCGCTGTCCCGATCGGATCAGTGCTGCATCGTCATGAAAGTTTATCATT
Organism: Squalius cephalus; assembly: GCF_949319135.1. NCBI lineage: Eukaryota > Metazoa > Chordata > Actinopteri > Cypriniformes > Leuciscidae > Squalius > Squalius cephalus. The sequence goes on along the minus strand of NC_137141.1, from coordinate 15,296,964 downwards.
TGCACGTGTTTTTAAGCCTTGCAAATTTAAACGTTCAAGCACAAGACGACGTGAAAGAAAACTCAATTCGGCACTCGCACGCTGTGTGAGAAGTTGTGTGTGCACACATTCAATACTGAATTGAGTTCTCGTTCACGTCTTCTTGCGCTTGAATGGCCAATTTCACACAAAATGATGTCAAAATGTCCGTCTTGGCGAGTATCCTAACATAGTCAGTTATATCTTAAAGGAGAAGTTCACTTTTAAAATGAAAATTCTGTCATCATATACTCACCCTCATGTTGTTTCAAACCTGTATGAATTTCTTTCTTCTGCTGAACAGAAAGGAAGATATTTAGAAGAATGTCAGTAACCAGACAGTTTTTGGGTCCCATTGACTTCCATAGTAGGAAAAAAATATACTATGGAAGTCAATGGGACCCAAAAACTGTCTGGTTACTGACATTCTTCTAAATATCTTCCTTTCTGTTCAGCAGAAGAACGAAATTCATACAGGTTTGAAACAACATGAGGGTGAGTATATGATGACAGAAGTTTAATTTTAAAAGTGAACTATTCCTTTAAGTGAGTATAAATAGTCAAGAAAGACAACGCATGTGTAACAACATCAGTATATTGGATCTGTGCATTATGTCGTAAAGTGTTTTTAAAGGGTTAGTTCACCCAAAAGTAAAAATTATCCCATAATTTACTCACCCTCAAGCCATATGACTTTATTCTTTTTATATAAAAAAAAATCCTGGCTCTTCTAAGCTTTATAATGGGAGTGAATACCACAGATTTTGAAGCCCAAAAAAGCGCATCCATCCATCATAAAAGTAATCCACGGGGTTAATAATGGCCTTCTGAAGCGAAGGGCTGCATTTTTTTGTAAGAAAAATATCCATATTTATAACTTTATAAAATATAATCACTGGCTTCCAGTAAAGGCCATACGCTAGTCTAGTTCCGGCGGAAGAGTGACCTTTGACCTGACGCATGCCGTATTTACAAACGCGGAAACGCAGAAGACAGAGCAAAACGAAACACCGGTCACTAATTAAAAGTCTAAAACAACGATTTTTAAAGAGAAATATCAGAGGATTTCGATATAAGAGAAGAGGAGCTTGAGTTTGTTGCCCAGCCCTATTTGTTCGAACCACGAGAGGCGTCTACTCTCACCTACTTGTGCTACTTATGCTACTCCTACATCCTACATCATACGTCGGGTCAGAGGTCACTCTTCCGCCGAAGAGTCCAGTGTAGTTCATGTTTATATTCACATCTATGTTATGTTCTTTGTCAAGATTTCTTCAGTTGTTTTGTTTTTTGTTTTTTTCACCTTGGATTATTTTCAATAAAGCTGCACATGGGTTCATCAAACTCGCTTTCAGTGGACTGAATGTTACAGTCCATAGAGGGTTGCATTATATCTTTTTTTCTCTTCAAAAACGTTCCTGGCATAGATCCTCTGAGAGGCATTATGGAAAGGCAGATAAATTATAGCCACACTGGCCCGCGAGATGTATTTACGCATACACAGGGTAATTATCAATTATGTCCAAGTCTAATGGAGCTTTCCTCTCATCTGAATTCATTCCCACATGAACCACAGATTTCTTCCGCCTCTGATGCTGCAGCGTTGTTAGCGGCCAACATCTGCATTTTAAATGAGTATTAAAAAAAGTAATTATGTCACAATCCTGAAAGGCTTTTCCTTTTAAGATTCTGAATCAGCGGCAGAACGAATTGATTAAGTCGTCGTGCTCAAAAAGGCTTTTTTCTCTTTACGGAGGGAATCCCCCATCTAAGCCTGTTGTGATTTCCTCCATTATTCTTTACTGGCTTATCTAGTTAAGAACTTTACTTTAGGATAAGTGGAGCACTGAAAGGGGTCTGTGAGTGCGAAAGTATTGAGTTGTACACTTTAGATGCACAATCAAACACTTCCATCGTCACCCAGTGTATCTGTCAACACTGGAGAACTGGAAATGTGTGCTACATCACGATGGGTCCATTAACTTAATGGACAGAGGGTGGTTGTGAAAAGAAAAAAATAGATGGGGAGTGTGTTAGAGAGACAGGAGGGGGCTGGGACAGTAACCTTTGGGCTTTTTATTGGAATGAGATGACACACTCGAGCAGCTCTTAAATGAATGGCATCTGTAGTGCAGTTTCTGCTGAGAGAGTTGCCCTTTTCCTTGCAGAATGGTCCAATTGAAAATGAAGCACTGCTCTTCCCTCTGAGCACCTCAGAGTCATCCTTCCAGCCCCACCGTGCCCCTGCCAGATGTGGCATCAATGCGCTTTTTTTAATCCAACTGTAACGTTGGGTTTGATCTGAAGTCCGACACTGGAGAAACTTCCTGTTCAAAAGGTTAGCTTCAGTTTCACAGAAAGACTTAATAGCTTTTTTGAATTGTCCAAATGACACAATTTCATCACGACAAGCCTCGGATAGTCTCATATAGAAAATTCTCTAAACGCAATTACCAACATTCTTATCATTGTTATTGTCCCATTGAGGATTCTAATGTTCATTGGTTCTTTTTGAAGAGTCGTCACTGAGCAGTTAATTATTTAATAATTTTCAATGTCCACGCACCAAGCATACGGACAAGCCATGCTTCCATAATTCCTCGCTCTGTTGCACTTACAGAGATTGCTGTTTTAGAAATTACACCCAAATTGCTCTCGGCTTTCCGGCTAGATAACACCGACCCAAGGACCTCATATCCGACGTGGAGGATTTCCTTGTATCACCTTAAATGAGAAAGACAGGGGTCTTAAAGTGGACTTATCAAGAATGTACAGAGAAAATTTCACAGTTGGCCTAGCAGCATATAAACACACACACAGTTCCTGGTCCTTCACAGTTATAAAAAAATAAAATAATAACATAAAAAACCCTTTTTGGGATTTTCATATTATACATTGCAATTTCTGTGGCTCAAAAGTGTGCTAGAAGAAAGCTGATGTAATTTCTTCCCTACTTATAATGATTTTGATTTATTATAATAAAAATAATACACGCAGTTTATCCTGCTCTTTTGTTCTCTAATGATTAGGGTTTAAATGACAGGTTTGTGAAAACAAAATTGTTAAACAGCCAAGAACATTGCGAAAATGCATGTAAGAAAAGTCTTCAAATCTTATGGAATAGCATACTAGCACACTACTCTTACTATTTCTGCTAGAAATACTATTTATGTTTATGAGTGCTCGTTTACTGACACTGCCCTTTTTTAAGCCAATCAAGTGAACTGTAAAAACATGTAATTAATCACTCTGGAGCAGCAGGAAAACATTTTGAAAAGTCATAAATACATCAGAGACAGAAGACAGGGGGGAAAAATCAATTTCATGCTTTAAAGAGTCCTGCTTTAAAAGAAAAGGTCAATCACTGGTAAAATATACAATGATATGATGGAAATTTGTAATATTTAAAAAAAAAAACATTAAAATGATTACATTTATATTTTTAACGTCAATAAATGATATATATTCTATATTTTAAACTATTCCTACACACACACACAAAATCCATTGCTTGATTGGACTGCCAAGAGTTAAGGCATTTTTACATAAGTTGTATTAAAATGCTAAAAAGCATATTTGCTTCTGATATGATAACTACCACTCGCTGAATTAAACATGCAATGCAATAAGGTCATCTGATCATTTATAAACAAAATAGTAGGCAGAGTGCAGTGTATACGGCACAGTTTTCATTATACAATTCAATTCAGAATATAATCACATATATACAAACAATCCCAATGACAAAAATTCATGTCAAAAATAAGCATTTGTACAGCCAATTCTTTTTACAAATCCCTCTCTCAGATGAACTGAGTTACATTCTCATGCTACACATTGTTAATCACACTGAAGTAACTACCATGCCAATAGTTTGGCATATTAGTGAATCCAAAAGAGAATTAAATGCCTTTTGTTTTTTATAAACATTCTGGATCTACAAGTGATCACGAGTCAATGAATTCCTTCTGAAATTCCCTGATTGGATCGCAGTCTCAAACACCTGCAGAAAGAGAGATAAGCTACTTATCTTCGCAATGTTCCAAACCCCAGTGTTTCCGCGTCCTTTCACATTGGATTACGGGGGAAACACATAAAAAATATAATTGCTCGTTTACTGTCATAATTACAGCATCGCAGAGCTTGGCAAAGGTTTTCTTATAGTTGCAACATTATTAAATGCAAATCAAAATTGTCAAATGAACCAAAGCAATGATGAGATTCGTGCTGATATGTTTTAGTTTGTTTCATTGTGCACTAAACTGAAAAAAAAAGAGAAAATTACTGGCTTAGTTATTGCTGTTTTCTTTAAATATAGCCTGGAGGTAGCAAAATGTGCCCCTTCGAAAAGTCTGTCATTCCTCCTCAGGGTAATCATAAATGAGCTGCAACTCCTAATGACTATTTAATTAGAAGCTAAAATGACTGAAATAATGAAAGGGATTTTTCATGGCTTGACCGTCAAATGAATGCATTAACTTACACCATTCTACAATGTTTATAAGTTAACATACCACTTGCAGAATCTATAAGATGCGTTTTTTTTTATATAATAAAAAAAAATCTAATGTTTTACTGCACTGTAAATTGCATAACACATACATGTCCTACACCACAAAATAATAACTATTATCCTGTTACATGTAGCCACTGGAGAACTCAAATGTGCAGAGAATGCTGGGAAACCAAAGAACTTGAAGGACCTTGAAGATTTTTATCAATTTGTATTTGTCTTGAAAAAATAAATAAATAATTGAATAATTAAATTGAAATAAGAATTGAATACTAAATAAAATCAAATGTAATTATATCTGAGGAATGTACAGATTTAAAGATCTAGAAAACGTGGTCTAACCAAACGTCAAGTTCTCCTCACATGTCTGGCAGCATTTGAGCATCATACAAGCAGTCACATTTGGCAGAAAAGCTCTCTGACTAAATAAATATGTGGTTTTGTTGCACAATGGTGATTCATTTTCAAGGAGATTTTGTTTGATGAGTGGCTGCCTTCAATGATGTATCATTGGTGACAACAGTCTGCTGGGATGTTGTATGATTAATTAAATGAGTAGGCTTACTGTGAACAGTGATATTATAAATATTTAGTTCGACAACATTTTACATGATACACAGTTTCATCATATGGAACCGATCATGTCATTTTTTGTAATATAATCAATGAATGACCTGTCAATGTGACAAATTCCCTTTTATTTTATATCTTTTATTGGTAGAGTTTACTAAAGCAAGCACCAATGTTTTTTCAAAACCTTTAAACCCCAAGTATTAAAATTTGGATCGCAATTCGTTACGCACTATTTGCGGGATCAAATCATGCAGCTAATTCAGAACTTAAAAGAAACAGACTTGTGATTTTCGCTGGTAGGTGATAAAACAGATGAATAAATCCCATTGACTTGCATTGAATGAGAGATTTAACCGTTCCGTTTTGTGTCGATCCGGCCCAGCCGAAATGGATATATTTCACTGTCCACTGTAGGACTGATGGAGCTCTTTGGAATGCAATACAAATGTGTCAGTCGTTGCGTTACGCAAGAGTTTACAGACCATATGAGATGTAAATATCAGATATTTCTTTTAATTTTTGAGTTAACTTCACTTAAATAGTGCGCTTGGACAGAAAATGGCCAATCCTGAGTGGCGTTGTCACTACACGCATTCTACCAGCAGAATTCCAGGCTGAGACCGGTTTGTAATCATCCCGTGCCGAACCCTTCGGCATCCAAAGCAGATGCAAACCAACAATTTTCATATACTGTAATATTTTATGCTGGATTTTTTTATTTTAAAATGTCTTTGAACAATTCCTGTTTGTCTGTATTGAAACTCCTGTACAATAGGGACTTGTTAGTCTGTGTGATTAATCATCCTTAGGCCATGTAGAGTCCAAATATACTGTAACCCCATCTGTTTATTGAGCATTGATAATCAGTTGGTAATGTATTCAGATAGAGTTTGCTGTGGTGATTCACAGTGAGTATAGCTGTCTAATGCCTGCTGGTGGCAAAGCGTAAGTCAACCAATGTTAGTCTTCCGTCTGGAGCCGGCTTTAGTGCACATGCTGTTGCCCCGATCTCAAGCTCTCACTGTCTCTCAGTTTCTAAAGCACTAAGCATGGTCATTAAACACCAACACGGTCACTTTCCTGTGTAAATGTACAACGGTTGACTTGGCCAGAGTGTCCAAAAACCCATATATAAGGACATCATTTGACCATGAGAAAGAGGATTTAATGTTTGACAACAGTATAGTCAAGCTATTTACTCATGTTGGAAAACATGTTTTTGACATCTTGTTAAATAGCAAATACGCTTGAGCTGAGGCAACTATTTTTCTTAATTGAGGAATTATGCGACAACAATGAATACCTAAACAATGTTTTTAATTTGTTGGCTTCTTTAAGATGCTGCAAATGCCCTTTGGCAATGACACCCCTATATAAATATCATGAGATGTTTTTTCAATTAAGTTTCAACATGAAGCTCATACTCTTTGATTGACAACCACTCCAAAACCATTTTACTCTTTTGCAGTTCGCCCTTGGCGTTAGAAATTGATATGACGTTGTTATACTTCGGTTATGCTAAGCGACAAGGGCAAATTGGAGCTGTCTTGAACTTTCTAATAGTTCCACTTTATTCATGCATCCTAAAAATAGCTGGTCTAGACACTCAAAGACAAACTTGTCTGATTCCACAAATAACATCACCTAAAAATGAAACAATCACATTCATGGATACTATACATGGAATTTAAAGGGATAGTTCACCCTAAAATGAAAATCACCCTGGTCTCATGCAACATGTGTTCTGGGGGTACACAATATGATATTTAATGTATTATTTAACTGAAAACCTGACCTTCAGTGCACGGCTACGTTCACGTTCGTGTGACGCAGTTCACTCAAGATTAACAAAAACGCGACATGAAATACAACGCCTAGAAATCCCCCCAAAAAAGTATCCGTGTACTGTCTTCACTGAGTAATCTGGACCGGAACTACATTTGAACTACTATCATTCTTTGATACTTTTGCATATTTTTTAAAAAGCTTAATGCTGGTCGCTATTCACTGCCATTACATCGACAAGCGCAAGTGGTACATTTTTTTTTAAAATCTCCTTTTGTGGTCCATAAAAGAAAGAAGGGCATATGGCATTAGAACAACACCAGGGTGAGTAAATTATGACTTTTTATAATTTTATAAAACACTGCATTGGCTAAATGTTTCATTTATTTTTATACAAAGCTACATGCTTTCAAGCTGCACATTTTTACAGTATGTGGGGATCAAACCCACGACATTGGCGTTGCTAGCACCATTCCTGTGCTCAACAGGAACAATTTAACCTTTGAAGAACACTGAATTTGATAATGTTCTTAGGGATCATTTGGTAAATATTATTGGCCAGAAAAAGTATAATTAAAAAATCCTCTTACATCTTAAGAGGATTAAGATGTAAGATGAGTAAGATGATTGGTAAGATGATGAGTAAGATGATTCATTTGTATCTAGTATTTGTAAAGTATGCCATTTACAGTTACAATGATTTTCTATGAATTAACAAAAGAACAAAAGAACTGAACAAAGGAATAAATTACTGCAAAAGCGTATACATCTGGTAAACACTGAATGTTCATTCTTTGGTATCAGAGTACTTGTTAAGAAAATATGTCATTTAAATCCCACTCACTGTTTCAGGCATTTCAAAGAGCTAATTTGATAACAGTGTTCATGATTCTGAGCATAAGCTATTTAGGTTTGTTATTGTGTGAATTTACAGCCTTGTTCTGTTCTGGTTTACCTTTGCTTTATTTGCTTTGAAGCCCCCCCCAAAAGTTTAGTACATCCGAATCTCTTCTTGGTAGTAAAAAATATAAAGTAATCCATTAACGTCATATAGGAATAATCCTGTGGGATACTAGCACTGCAGTGCAGCTCTATTAATCAAACTGATTGCACATGATGCATCTCTGTTCTCTCTCATGTTTTAATGATACTGGGGATTTCTTGGGCCCTTGATTGATTGCATTCATTTTTATCAATGACTCTGAATTTGGTTGAAACAACTTGGGAATGTTTACTTTACAATCAAGCTGATGATGCCAGGAAGAAAATACAGCTGTACAAGGACCTTTGGGAGAGTTTCTGAAATTGCACTGTTCTGACATTGCCAGTATTGAGTCTTCAGACACAAGTTTGTTATATCATTATGAAACTGACAGATCTAACAAAGCACACTGCCATCACCAACACGGGAATCTGTTCCGTGAATATGTTGTACTTTGGTGTCTCATTAATTTTTAAAGCCCTAGAGGCACAAATCCAAATGTTGATGTGAGACCTATTAGATATATTTGATAAACTACTATCTACAAAAGTCAAATTAACCTAGCATGCAAACTAGTTTTAAACACATTAAATGTCCTCCATTTAAACTGGTAATTTGAGCCTTTGCCCGTATCAAACAAATAAAATCATGCAATGCAATTTTGACAATCTACTGAACTCATATCCAATCAACTGTAGTAAAACATATTTATAACAATTAATTTTAATTACCATAAACATATTATTTAGCTGTATCTCAAATTTTTATTACCACATTATTCTCCGTATTAGAGAACAAAAATGAAACATTTCAAAATGTGACGTGACGCTCAAGAATTAGCATAATTTGGAAAGACAACGTAAATACCAATATTTGTACAAATTTAGAAAATGAGATTGTTGACTACATTTGTTAAACTCAACCATTCAACCAGGTTACTCAAACTATTACATAAAAAATACTGTATTCAATATTTTTCTTTAATTTTTGGGACATAAGTTTATCAGTATCTGCAGCCCAACATTTTGTTATATAGACTTGCAACTCTGTTACCCATTCTGGCACCTTTTTAAATTTAGTTTATTTATGTTTGATGTTACTTTTCAAGCACTAATTAATAGAAGATGCCAAGTGATGATACCAATTATCAGATCACTGGGGGAAAAAAAACACTTAAATCAGGTTGAATATTCTGCTGAGGGATATTTTTAAGGCTTTCCTTTGTTTTTCCACTGCATTGAGTGGGACTTGGACTTCTAAAATGCACATTTTATCTTCCATGCATCTTGCCCCGAGTCCAAAACACAATAATCAGCAACCAGTGCGGATCCAAAGCAATAGTTCTGCCCATTGTAGACTCACCCTAGAGCTGATCCCCAGAAAATGTCGCAAAATGCTTTCTGCTCTCTCAGCATGAGTTTCTTCTCTGGCTCCATTTCCTCAGCATGGTGACACGCTGAAGCCAGACCAGTGAACACAACTCATCCTGTAACACACTTATCAGATCTCCCCACTCCATGCTATCATGCTGAGAGCTACAATGATACATCATTTGGGCCAGAAGCCCTTAGCATCACGAGATGGTCATCTCAGCGAGAGGCTGTTTTTACCATCACCATAATCAGAGGTTCTCTATACCTGCCCAAGGACAAACACATGACTGTTTAAACTCACTTTGTAAGATCTGGCCTAGGCAGCTGTGGAGGCCACAGCTGGGAGGGCCAATTTTCTGATCCTTTCACCTGTGGACAGAGTGCTGGCCTGTTCTGATTTGGGTGTTTTGGACTTGCTAGACAAGACTGGGTTTCAATTCACAAGCGACTCACTGTTAGAAAAGCAATCTCAACACTTTCGAGTCCTTGCATTGTTTTTTGGATTTTGTGGTATCACCATGAAATAGTTTTATTTTAAAACTGCCATTCATTGTGAGACTATGCAAAGGAGCTTTCGCTATCCGTCGGGCACATTTATCTACAGGCCATTTCTCACCTCCGTACTCCATTATTGGAGATGTCTTAAACAAAGATTGTTTTTTTTTTTTTTTAACTTGTTCAGGGGATGTTGTGTTTAGTATATAGTTTGTAAATCCCAATCTCAAATCTCAAATGAGAATAAATATTAGAATGATTGGACAATATAAAGAATGTAAATTTAGATTTTTTATAACTGTAAATTACATTTTATTTCACTTTCTGTCAATCAATTCTGGGTGATGTGATAGTGGTCTTTTTTTTTTTTTTTGTCTATAAGCTATAAGATAAAAAAAAAAGATTGCAGAAATCTCAATCATAATTAAAATGAAACTTCCCCAAAGAAAACTCCTGAAGGAGATTTCTTTAACATCTCAACTGTTTTCCCAATACAGAAATGAAGAACAAATGCTTATGCCTTTTCATTTTTCTCCTGCAAAAACAACCTCACATAGCCTATCTCTCTTCTAGGGTCTCAAACTGTGCTCACATCTGCCAAGACAAGAGAGATTTCAGTATAATCCCAAATATTTCTGGACATTAAGGACAAACAATCTGAACTACTGTTTCAATTATTATTGTATACATTGCAATCAATAATTTTCAAATTTACCTGTACACAAAAAGACCTATTCATTCTATAAAAAAACAAGTCTTTGGGTCTGTTTGGTTTAACCTCCATCATTTCCATCGGTTACCCTGAAATTCATAGTGTTTGTTGCTTGATCAGTATTCATTAAAAAATTAAGACTGCAAATGAGATATTGAAAACAGCGCAGATTGAAGTTTAATCCATTTCAATGCCAATGGTTACGCTTCATGCACAGCTCCCAAAGCATCATTGTCTTGGAGAATCACTTCATCAGAGCAGCACAGAGGATGAATGGACAGAGGACACGCTGTGAATGAGTGTACGAGTATTCTGGGAAAATGTTTTGCTTGTATTTTTAGTTTTCTAGCTTGTTCTGAGAGACTGCAATCCTTGACGTAGATGATAGGTCTTGACGTCCACCCATCCCAATACGCAAGACAGTCTTCTGTGTCCTCTCTCTCTCTCTCTCTCTCTCTCTCTCACACACACACATACACACTTGTAAAACAGGGGGTTAGGGGTTGGACCACAGGGAGGGGTGTGTCTCTATAAAACGACCGAGCAACAGCATCCTCTTAGGAAACAAACAGAAGCAGGCATTAGGAGAATATAACCGCCTTCAGTTTCAGCAGATCTGCTCAGGACAGGTGCCTGAACCGCACACAGCTCAGGTAGGCTGACAGAGGGGGAGAAACACTTTAGATTCACATCAGTTTACTCAGGCCACTTTGCACGAATCTGATTGCTGATTATTTGAAATTTAGAGTGTGCAATTCGAGTATAACATTTTTTGTTAAACTTGGACGTTAAAGGGATAGTTCACATTTACTCTATTACTTTCTTTCTGTGTTCAATTTTGTTTGGACTCCAACGTATAATATCTTCTTTTGAAAGAAAGTCATACAGGTTTTGAACAACATAGGGGTGTAATAGACGATATTATCCTTTCTGGGTGAAATATCCCATCAGATCAGTAGTTTATTGCATAATCGTAATTAACCGCGTGCAAGACATTTAATATTTTTCCCCATAATTTACTGAAAAAAAGCATCAAATTATGCATAAAAAATATGGTTTATAGCATGTTGTGTATTCTGTATTCTGTCTTGTGAATGACAGGGACATATTTTTCACTTTGCTCTCACAATTATGTCATTGATTTGTCTATAGTGAAATCAATGCATCTCTTTACAGGGCATAATCCAGGCTACTATACACCTCATTTAACTTTAGGGAGAAATTTACTGTACTCTGAGGTGTTCGATTCAGCTGAGAGGGAATATCGGCAGTTTTGTGAAATATTTTGGAAAACAAGCTGACTTTTGGTGCGGCAAAATGCCCAGCACCTGCTCCGTTCATGGGCCATTACCATGCAATTTTCTACTATCTGTGGCCAGTGCCTATAAATGTCTTACCTGCTGGATTTAGTGCTCAGGTTACAAAAATTAAGAGTGACATAAATAGTTTGTTGATTTCACATGAGGTAATAATGAATTAGCCTTTAAAGATTGTGATGCATTGGATGTAATTCTGCCTTGGATGATTCAAAATGTAACTTTCTGATGTTGCAACAGATCATTTCATACCTAACTTGTTCTAAACCACAGAGTGTCACTAAAAGATCAGAGCTGAGTTTGCAAGAATTGTGGCTATGATCATAAAACAATTTTTTAAAACGTGTTAATACTGTTTATTGTATAACAAAAACCTGGCTGAATTACAACTCAAAAGAGTTTTGAAAAATATCAAGTGCCATTGATTCCTTCTATGCAAATTCTTAATGTCGTATGTTGTATTTTATTAGAATAATGCCAATTGTTTCAGTACTTCTTTAAAAATAAAAAATAAAATAAAAACTATGTAAAGAAAAATCCACATGATGATTAATAGAAAATTTTCACAAGTATGATACACTCTCAAAAAAAAAAAGGTTCAAAAGCTGTTACAGTGGCAGTACCTAATTCACACCTTTGTAGCCTATTTACCCCTTAAGAATGCATATTAGTACCTTAAAGGTACATATCAGTACGTGTACATATTAGTACCTTTTAAAAAGGTACCTCCCCAGTGACAGCTTTTGTGCCTTTTTTCTGAGATTGTAGAAAAACCCATTGAGGGAAAGTGCTGCTATGATGGCAAATTTATCAGCTCGTCCGAAACTCATGCCACAAATTTAGCCACTGTGAAATTGACTCCTGATTAGCTGTCCTAGTGGTGCTTTAAATATCCTGATGTAAAAAAAGCATAAGCATAAAAGAAAAATATATAAGCATAATCACTGGAAATATTTATAAAGCTGATAATCTAGCTTTATAATAAACGAAAAAATTTTGACATGAATATATATCTATCAAACTATGTTGAATTATATTGTTTAGTTGCTTTTTTTTTTTAAAGATATTTTACAGTGGTCAGCCAGTTCAAAATAGTAGCTATACAGGGTATTAGGCACTGGCTGGAGAAAAGGAAGGCTTTGTTTGAAGATGGATGTGCAGTACAGCAGTGTGATGTGACTAAGATCTATGCTTCACTCTTACAATACAATCATGAAAATAGGTGTTAAATGCAATAGTAAGAGTACAATCCCGAAAGTAATATCACATATACATTTTTTTCAAATTCCAAACAGTTTATCTGCCATCTAGACTACCAAGTCTGTTTGATGCTGGACTATGAAATGCACTGGAGTGAGAGACTGCACTGCAGGATGATATTTCATCAAGGAGTTCCTCTGCCCTTAACTTGAGTTTAACAACTGCATTCAATACCGCAGATGAAACAATTACTTTTGCATCACAAGCATGAAAACAACCTTAAGCTTTTTTGATTAGATAATCTATCTGTATATCGTGGGTGTCAATGCAAAGCCCATCCTGACTGCTGTTTAAGTGTGGTGAATCCTTCTATTCCAGTCAATAATTATTTCTTATAAGAATAATTTTTTTTTGTTGTGGTTATTGGGGCAATTTGGCATTTAATTTGTGCCTGCGTTGATCTGCTTGTGAGTTTGTAGGTGTATACACAAATGTTTGTCTTTGACCTTCATGGGCTGCAGTGGCCCTGCTGAGACATACAGGTGAACAAAGTGCACTACACTCTATTATTTTCTGTCTCATTTCCTTTCATCTTACCTGTCTGTGTCGTGTGTGTTTGCCACTGATGTGAGCTCCTGCTACAACAAACTGTGCAATTTCGGCAATCCTATAAGATCATTACAAATCACACTGTACGACATGGAACTAATAAACTTGGGTACGACATGCATGTAGACTGTACGATGGTGACACCTATTGAATCGTAGGCTACGACGCAAGTTAGTATAGAAGAATAAAAAGTCATCAGCATGCGCTAGTGGTAAATAGAGAAAGATGAATCGCACTTTAACAATTGAGGTTTTTATGAGCCCTAAAAAAGAGGAGGAGAATATGGATGCGGTCAATGCTAGGAAAAAGAGGCTAAATTGGCATGCCACTTTTGCAAATGGAGCTTGAGGTAAGTAGTTTTATGTTTTAGCGCCAGGTCAAGCTGATCAATACGCCATTTCATGTTGCATTTTTATTGGCTAGTCAGTAGACGTAGGTCATAGCAGCAAACACACTGTGAGATGATCATGCTAAATTTCTGACACTGTCATAAAATGATCGCAGGCTTTGGTCGCAAGACTGTGACAACGGTCGTCTTTGAACCTCTCTCACTGTACGACGTAGAAAACACCGTTTAGAAGCCACAACCACAGAAATCGCCACGATTGGTCATCTTTCGCCTGGGACAGCCCAAAATCGCACAATGTGTTCAGGGCATTAGAGTTTCAGAAGAGATCTCAAACAAAATCTCAGATTGGCCAAGATACCAAACATCAGAGATCACAATACAATTACAAACCCAAACATCTCTCATCAGATTCTTCTAAAACCAAATCATATCTGTCTGTACTGTCGTCCACCTTCATTTTATAGCTCTATACACTCTCACTGTACGTCAACAATTGTCTCTTTTTTTATTTCTCTTAAGGATTTTAAGGAGAAATATAAATTATCCTTAAGCCTAACTGAGACTCACCTTTAAGTCTCCTGAGCTAAGTAAGAGCAACGTATTAGCAATAAAATGTTCCTCAGGGGTGTTGCTGCATCACTGGTCATTTCATTGACATTCATTATGTTTACAGCCAATAATAATGACACTTGTTGGATCAACTACTATTGGATACTAATGGCTCTTCGGTTAATACTGGATTACTAATAATGGTCATTGATTTCTTCTTTTTTAACTGATCTATAGCGTCATGCTTGAAGGAAATTGAGGTCATTAATTCAAACCAGGTACAACTGTTAGCGTCATATAGTCGCCACCTCAATGGTCAGCCCATTATGATCATATATCACTATTTATTTCCTTAGGTTATGGTGTTAGTTTTGTGTCATACATACATAATGTAAATGTTATGGACCAGTTTCACAGACAGCGCTTAGATTAAGCCAGGATTAGGCCTTAGGTCAATTAAGACGTTTAAGTAGCTTTTATTAACGTGCCTTATAAAAAAACATAAATGGTGTGCATCTTGAGACAAAATAATGCCAGTGACATATTTTAAGCTTTCAGTTAAAACAGCTCAAACATGCATTTTAGTCTAGGACTAGCCTTGTCTGTGAAACGGGGGGTATATGTGATCCTAATTACGTGTTTGTCAGCTCACAGACCCCTTGCAGCAATTTCTTTCCAGCTTTCCATCTGCAGTTGCACAATTCTGGTCTAATTAGACACAGCAGTGAACCTCGCATCTCCGCCACTAAGAACCCCTCTGGTATTTAGCTTTGATTATGACGCGTTTGATTGAGAAATGGGCTGTGCAAAACTAACCCCATGTACTTCTGGAGTTTAATTGAGCCAGTGAGTGTCTTTAACCAATACATTAAAAAAATCTCAGGAGGTAACACGTCTGAAATGATGGACAATATCTCCACGAGAGTAGCAACTGGTGATGGAGACAGGAAATGAAGCAGAACATGGAATTCTTTCCACTTGCTTTGTTTACTGGACAACGTCTGATATTTCTCATCCTGGTATTTATGAGCATCAATGACAGAAATGCTGCAGTGTACTCGTTAGAATCCATTAATTCATTGTGTCTTTCCTCTTATCTGATCAGAATATGGAAAAGAAGCTAACATAATTGAAGGTGTATTAAAATATGAAGAAAGAACACATTAAAGCTTATGGACTAAATTAACACTTAGGGTTGTTTACACAGCTGAGATAAAGTTGCTCGGGGGAGGCTGAGTGCCTGCACCAGAGTTTATGTAAAAACACGATTCTGCATAAAAGCCATAAAATATGTAGCTCTGATCCATCTCAGCCCATAGAATCAGAGACAGATCTGATTGTGTACACGGGCAGGTGAACATGACGCAACAGCGTGCATCACAGACACGAACAATAACCAACAAGGGACTGAACGGGGATAATATATACACAGGGTAAACGAGAGAACTAACTAGACACAGGTGGATGAAGGTTAACTAATCAGGGACTAACAAGAACAGGTGCAGACAAGACAGAACATAATTGTGACATTACGCCCCCCTCAAAAAGTCGTATCCTCGCGCCGTGATAATAGAAGTAAAAAAAAAAAACAGAAAAAAGGGCGGAGGTTTCGGAGGAGGGCTTGGAGCTAGGACGAACTGGACCCTGGGGGCGTCGGCCACGGGCACCATGGTGGCGCAGATGGGGGGAGGAACCAGAGTCCAGACAGAGGGGGCGGACGGAACCCTGGAGCCGATCGGCGGAGGTGGAACAATGGTGAGAGGTGGAGGAACCAGTGGAACTGAGCGGACCATGGCGACACCGTAGACCCGAAGACGGGAGCTGAGCCGCTGACCTGCGGGACTGAGGCGATGACGTGGGGACGGATGACCGGGGTGACGATGTGGTGAGGGAGGCCGACGGGGAGGTCAGAGGAAGGGAGGAGTCCAGGGGTGCAGGGTGAGGGCGCAGCCCGAATCCCAGAAGTCCGTAGCTGCCGCTGGGCATCGATCGCTGAAGGCCGACCTGGAGTGTCGAGCGAGCCCAGCGGAGCTTCCGGGCAGACGGACCACAGAGGCGATGAAGGAGTGGTGGGTCAAGGTGAGGGCAACTGGCTGACAGGACAAAGTGATGGTGTGGGCCTGGATGCCCAAGGTGTAGCCGGGACTCGGCCTTTAGCCGAGCTGGTGGCCAGGGAGCCCGAGGCGCGAAGGATGAGCTGTGCGGAGGATGAGCTGCATGGAGTGAACGGCGGTGGCAAAGCCGAGGAGCTACACGACACAGTGGTGCCGACGGATACAGGGGGCTGGTCGTGACCAGCAATGTTGACGGGATAAGGATGACAGGCAGGGATGCGGACGGAAAACTTCCGGATGGGACCGGCGAAGAAGATGATGATGTGAAGGTGAGGACTTGGGTGGGAATAGGATCCGTGGACCACAGGTCTATTAGGTTGTAGTCCACTCCTGGCTCTGCGATGGACTGACCCACCTGCGTCGACTCCGGGGCTGGTTCAGGAATGACCTCGGTGGGCACCTCAGGCTTGCTGGCTATGAGGGAGAGGTCACCATTCTGGATCATCCAGGTCAGGTAACCCAGATAGGGCCTGCTCTCCGGGCAGAGGAGAAGCTGCAGCGTGGGTGAGTCCATCAAGTTCATCTTTGTTTGGTCGGTTATTCTGTCACGTTTTGGCTGATGAAGCAGACAGACAAAGCTTGATTCCAAAAATATAAGAAAGCTTTAATGGACACGGGCAGGTGAACAGGACGCAACAGCGTGTATCACATAGACACGAACAATAACCGACAAGGGACTGAACGGAACGGGGAGAATATATACACAGGGTAAACGAGGGAACTAACTAGACACAGGTGGATGAAGGTTAACTAATCAGGGACAAACAAGAACAGGTGCAGACAAGACAGAACATAGTTGTGACACTGATGCTGCTTTTGTTCTGTAAATTAAAATAAAATGCAGCAGCAAAACACTGAAACTTTGCTGTTGTAATGATAGGGTATATATTTAATTATTTATTAATTATAATTAGAAATATTTATTTGTAATTTCATATTTTCATTCATCATTTCACATTTCTAAGAGAGCCCATATCAGAGCGAAAAAATACGACAGTTTTAAAATAAGAAATAAAGCAACACTGAGATATAAAGTCATATTGCAAGATATAAAGTCTCAGTGAGAAATAAACCAGTCACATTGTGCTATATAATGTCGCAATTTTGAGAAATTAAGTCACAATTAAGAGAAATGGTTGCAATTGTGAGAGATAAAATCATATTGCGAGAAATAAAGATTCAAATGTGACAAATAAAGTTGCAATCGTGAGATGTAAAGTGACTGTGCCAAATAAAGTTGCAATTATGAAAAATCAATTAGAATTACAATAAATAAAGGCGCAATTAAGTGATATAAAATAACATTGTGACTGAGATATAAAGTCTGAACTGTGAAAAAATATGAAGTCACAATTGTCAGATATAAAATCGCAATTCAATTTTTTCATGTTAATTCTTTTTTTACTCTGAAGCAGAAACAGGCTTTCGTCTTTCAATACTGTCATATTTAAAACATTCATTTATTTATACCACTCTAAAAAACACAGGGTTAAAAACAACTCAATTTGGGTAAATATAGGACAGAAATTGTTGGGCTAATTTTACCCAAATTTGGTTGTTTATTAAACCCAACAATAATGGGTTGATTTTATTATTTAATTTTAACTATAATACTCGCTTATTTTTACTTCATACAAGAATGAGTGATTACAGATTAAGTTAAATTATCTAAACTTTTGTAAAGTACTCAACACAACCATGGTTTGTATAACTTCCTTTATTTTAGATATAGGCCTATTATAATTTAGCCTACAGACTGTAGACAAGAAGGCTACAGTAAAGTATGTAGTATGTAGGCTATACAATATTTCCTATATTTAAAATAATTTAATAAACATTATAAGTAAAAAATAAACATTTAGAGGTAACTCACGTGTAATCGACCAGTCTCTGTTATCCCGTTTCCACCGTAACGACGCTGCCTGTCTCTCGTGCCGGAGTTGGTATCGGGTTCGGCGGGGGAACTGCTAACTTCAGGCCGCCGCCCGCACAGCGTTTCACCAGTCATAGCCGAAATATGCTGTGACTGACTCCATAACTTGCCCATAAACAAACAGTGAACAGCTCTGAGGACACATTTAACATTCAAAGTAATTAGATTTAGTAGCCTATATCTTGGCTACGAATAAAATCATTTATTTAATGCAAGGCACCAGGCGTTTCCATCACGCGAAAAGACCGATGTCACACTCGTTTAGATGACTCACATCGCATCCCTGTATGTTGCTCTGCATAAAATTAAATGTTTTTAGATGACTCACATCGCATCCCTGTATGTTGCTTTGCATAAAATTAAATATTTTACAGCACAGTAGGCTACAATTTTATAAATAAAATAAAACGTAGCCTACACAAACCTGTATTTTACCGAAGAAATGCACCAGTTCGATGTCACTGAGAATTACTCTCTGCAGAGTCCGCGATAAATAACTCAACCGCTGGGTTGTTAACCCAGTAGCAAGGTGGTAACACAAAAACTACCAAGATGCTGAAAAAATAACCCCCAAACACAGGCTAAAACCCAGGATTTTTTTAGAGTGCAATTGTAATTTCTGAGTAAACGCATTTATGCCTCCTCTGTGCAGCATTAAACAATTTAAAATTAATCTTATTTTGGTATAAGTGCCACTCCAGCTGCAGATGGCAGACAAATCATGCACTGCTACTGCAGAAAAGATCACTATTTCCTTTTCAAAACAGAAACGCTTTCTTATGATATAAAAAGCACAGTTTCTCAAACTGTACCAATTTCCTCCCAATTAGTCAATGAGAGATTGTTCTTTCCTTTGGGTATATGAGATAATTCCAAAGGTCAGGAGTTAAATCACTGTGTCTATCTTGGTTAAGTCTTTTTTATTACATAATTGAGTTAGTTAATTACATTTTGAAGGCCTGCCAAGCTCTGCATCCCACATGTATGTATAGGTCTGTAAAAACTGCAGTGAAATTAAGAACTTCTGGGGCACTTGAGGTGCACAGAAAAGCTTGTCCTGGTAATCTAAATTCAAATGAGAAACTTCAACAAGAATAAATAACTGCTGAAGAGAAATACTGTAGTTGCAACAAACAATCTTCACTTGAAATATCACCTCTACACAATGCTGCACCCTGGCCAGAATCCATTTAGGTGTGTCATCTTGTAGTTCCCGAGAAGAGAAAAAAACTAAATTAGCTAAAGGGGGTGGTGAAAATCAATATCTAGTTCATTCTCCCCTAGATAAAGTTGTGTAATTCACTCACACACTTATAATTATGTGTCTTTCCTGTCTGTTGCTTGTACAGTGACCAAATTCAATAAAACTCAGTGACTTACACCGTTGCTTTTGTTCCTGGTGACACCTTCAGTACAAGTGTAATGCAGGTGAAATTGATTTATCTTGAAGTTGCTTCTGAAGCAACGAAACAACTGATGGTTTGGCGGTCAGTGCTGTCAATGCTGAAATGTAGGCTACATTCTCATCTGTGCTTTATTTGCTTGAGCAGGAAGCCACAGAATAAGGTTATTATTCTTAAAGCGCTTAAATGCTGAAGCTTTATAGTCCTTTCTATTGTTTGGAATAATGTGGTGACTGCTTAACCAGCATGCATCACAGCGGCTCAAATCCTCCTCCTCTTCTCTATTCTGCTCCCATTACGCCACAAGCACTAATTCTAGCTTCAATTACTACAGATGATGAGTTTTGCTAATGAAGTACATGCAAATGCTAAGTCTGTCTCAAATTCAATCAAAAAGTACCTTTAAATATAGTTTATTAACATCACACATGTGATACATTTTTACATCTAAATCTAGTTTAGATTATGTGAGTGATAAAGTACATTCAGACAGTCATTGTCAAAAAATAATCTTACCCTGAAGGAGATTATTTTGCAATAATGACCTTCTGACTGTACATTATTCTGATCATTACATGGCTAATTGCCAAATAAACAAATAAATTGATCATTAAATACTGAACGGAGTTGAAATTATTGTATTAAATTAATGTATCTAAAGCTTCCATAAAGAAAACAGTCCATTAAAACTTATTAAACAAAGTCGCCCAGCAACCAACTAAACACTGCAAAAATATAACATAATTATTTTATAATAAACTATGATTAATCTGCAATCAAGTTATGTTTTATATGGACTAGGTAACATATTTAGCTCTAATGTGACATTCTAAGCTCAGGGGGTCTTATTCCAGTTCTTCAAAAACAATGCTTTTATTTTCTAGCTGGGGACTCTTGAGCTTCTAGCCAGATTTCAAAGGGTTTATGCTCACCAATACCATTCTAAAGTTGAGTCTGAAAGTTTAAGAAGTTAATACTTTTATTCAGCAAGGATGCATTAAATGTCACAACTGGTGGTTGTAGATAGGCACACAACGATGAAGATGAATGTCAAAGTAAAGTTTAGATAATCCAAAAGGCAAACACAGATCAAGGCAGGAATAGCGCAACCACACGTATACATCGAGACCGGACAAAACTCAAATGAAACACAAGGACTTAAATACACAGATCAAATAATGTAACTAATGATGAACAGCTGAACAGAATGACTAAATCAAATTAATAACTATACGGAGCCTCACTTTCGATTTCAAAATGGCGGCTGCGTGAAATCAGCGTATGGTGACAAACTAAGGCAGTAAAACAGCAAACAAAGTTCAAACAACATATAACCCTGACAGTACGCCCCATCCCGAAGAGGTGCGACCTCGTGGCGACAGAGGAAGGAGGAGGCTCTGGTGGAGGACGGGAAACCAGGAAGAGTGAAGACTGAGAAAACCAAGGTGGTGTAGATGGTGCGTGGAGCCTGGGAGAAGCCCGGAGCAGGGGAAGCCAGGTGGAATCCCAGAGTCCAGCCAGGATGGAGATCCACGGCGGCGGCGAAGGAGGGAGGAACCATGGCGGAAATTTCCTTGGCGACGACTGACAATGAGCTGATGGTGGTGGAGCGCTGGGTGCAGATGGAGAGCCAGTGTTCCGGTGCGACACCGTAGGCTTCGGAGGTCGTGACGAAGCTGTAGCGATGACCCCCCGAGGTGGAACCGAGATACTGGAGGGCTGAGGTTGAACTGGAGCGACTGAGGTCTAAGGCGAAGCCGGAGGTCTGTGGCGTAGTCATGTCGACGTCTACCCGACGCGGAGCCGGCAGGCCGAGGGAGCCCAGTGGAGCCAAGGGGGGGAGACGCGAAGGTGGAGGAGTCAGGGCGACGGGCTGAAGAGGAGTGACGGGATCAGCGGCTGGAGGCGGAGCCAGGGGATCCACTCAACCAGGGGTAGGTGGCTCACAGAAGACCCGAGGTGAATCCAGATCACTGTGAGGAGGCTGAGGAGGAACAGAGGGGCTGTCGGGAGACAGCGGAGTCTGGGTAGAAGGACTGGTTGAGGTTTTGAGAGGATGTGGGAGAGGGAGGCTGTGGGATCCATAGATTTCAATCTGAAGCGTCTGATTCGGGTGGGAATCATCCTCTCCAAAGTAAAAACAACAGTCTGCGGTGGGCTCAGGCTTCTTGTCATCTCACATGGTGGTGTCTGGCTGGACTCTGGGTTGGGAGTGGGGCTGGTGTCCTCTTCGGGGCTGACGACAAAATCCAGTCCATTTTGCACCAGCACCCACTCCAAATAGGTAGGGTTGTCCTCACTCCCACCATTCGCTGGGAGGCGTGCCTTCGCCTGCTCTCTGCAGGCTGGCATGGAAAAAGATGCCGTGCGAGTCATCGTCATTGTACGTAAAGCAGGCCAGATCTAAAAAGTCCAGCAAACGGTCCATCTGCTCCAGGCATAACAGTCTTATTGCAGGCAAAGCCATGGTGAGGGGGAAAATTAAAGAAAAAAATACTAATTAAAAAAAAAAAAAAGCCACAAAACATTTTTTCTTGGTCCAGTCTTCTGTCACAACTGGTGGTTGTAGATAGGCACATGACGATGAAGATGTAAAGAAGTAAAGATGATGAAGAAGTAAAGTTTTTAATAGATAATCCCAAAGGGAAACACAGACACAAGAATAGGACAACCACATGTACACATAGACAAGACCAGACAAAACTCAAATGAAATACATGGACATAAATACACAGATCAAAAAAGGTAACTAATGATGAACAGCTGAACAGAATGACAAAGTAAAATTAGTAACTATGGTGACAAACCAAGACGGAAAATGGCAAACAAAGTCCAAACAACATAGAACCCTGACTTAAATCGATCAAGTCAAGTCACCTATACAGATTATCAGTAATAAACAGGAAAATAACAGAATCAGTTATAAAAATTCAAGTGACAGTGAATACTTTTATATGTTATAAATATTTTTGTTTCAAATAAATGCTATTCTTTTGAACTTTCTATTCATCAAAGAATCCTGAAAAAGGTTTTCCACAAAACTATTAGGCAGCACAACTGTTCAACATTGATAATAATAACCAATGTTTCTTAAGAATCAAATCAGCATATTTGAATGATTTCTAGATCATGTGACACTGAGGACTGGAGTAATGATGCTGAAAATTCAGCTTTGGTCATTATTATTAATTATTATTATTAATTATTATTCATTTTAAAACAGCATTGAAAATTAATGCTATTTTAAAATGTATTAAAATAGAAACCAGTTATTTTACATTGTAATATTTAACAATATTACTGTTTTTACCGTATTTTTATAAAATAAATGCAGCCTTGAACTTCTTTCAAAAACATAAAAAAAATCTTACAGACACTACCCGAACTTTTGAATGTTGTATATAGACATAATTCTGAAGTTATTCAGGCTATTTTTTATTACAGTTGGTTTTTGATTTTGAGTTTATTAGATTTGAGTCACAAAAGATAGTGCTGCTTGAACAATCAGAGGAATTCCAGGAAAGTCTTTGGTTTAACTAATGTATACACACATACTGTTGTGCCAAGGTTTGCTTCTGTAACTTATTTTCTCTCTCGCACCATCATCTCTTTTCTCTACAGACTGCACTTCAGCTGTTCTCACACTCCGTGATGAAGACTCCACTGTGGACGCTGCTGTTGCTTGGACTGTGTAACCCAGCATGGTGTGACTGCCAGAGGGATTGCCTCTTCTGCAGCCAAAAACTGCCTAATGAATATGCCTTCAACAATTTGGTAATTCCCTACAGTTGCCATCACTTCCCGTATAATATCACAAATGAGATCTCTTAAATATCTCTCCTAGACAGCAATAAGATTAAATGGAAAGCATTTGGAAAAAATTTGGAGAAAAAATTGGAGAAATTTTGCACAGAATATTGTTCTTCAGGAAAAAATACTTCAATGATCTCACATATTTCTTGTCTCCCTTTCAGAAGAGATCTCAATGTCACAGATTGTGTTCACATACAAACATCTGTAATCAGAGATTTAATAAGAGCTCAAATTGTATTCTTATTAAATCCTCCCAAAACTAAATCATCCATGTTAATTTTAATAGCTTTATGCTCTTATAGGCTATATACGACAATAATTGTCTTCTTTGTTTCTGTTTTAATTTAAAATGAGAAATGTACAAAGTTGATCCCCAAATCAGACACAATTAATTCTCATGCATTCTCAGACTATAACAGAAGAAAAAAAAATCGCATAGGCTACACTTACATTCAACGATTTATCCAAGACATATCTAAACCGGAATATCATAGAGACCACTCAAAACACCCTAGAAACCACAAAAGTAAAGCACCTTAGGAACTACTCAAAAGTCAGAGGCATATTTCTTCAGAATATAGAAGTTTTCTTTGTTACTCTTCCCAGATCTTCTACAATTTCATTCATCTTATTTAATTTTTCTGTACTGTTCAAGATGTTTGGCCTCAACTGTATCGAATTTCCCCGAGACTCGTCATTAGTTGACATAATTGTAATGATCATAACAGCGGAATGTGGCTGTGCACTGCAGCTGATTATAGCTCCGAGGAGAGGAGGACACACTGTCTGATTCATGTCAATAAGACGCATTTGCGGGGGCAGAAGTGCTAATTTGGTTAAAGATGGACCTTTGACTCAAAACAGCTGGGGTGATTCAGTTATCATGTTGTGTAATTAAGTAGAAACACAATAACATAATTTGGCAAGGCTGCTTGCGGAAACTGATTGGCCTGAGTAGCCCTCCATCGTTACGTAGGCTCTCCCTGAGGTGTTTTTTTATTCATTTTCAGCATGAATGACCATATTTTTCTCTCTGTCTCTCTCCCTCTTTCTGGTCACTAACAAACTCCCTCGAAGTCAGACTTTTAAATAGAAAAGGTTAATTGATTGCACCGGATTAGGCTAAAAAGAGCTCACGCTCCTCCCACTTTTTAAAGTTTTAAAATACATTTTATATATAAAATATATTTATATATTTTACATATTCATATTAAAATATGCGAGGGTAGTGACTCGTGACCATAGCATAGACTGTAAAAAAAGGTCGTGACTCGTGACTTTAGTTGTTCAGAACACTAGTTTAGCTAACTGGGAGACCATCTTAAAGGGATAGTTCACCCAAAAATGAAAACGTTCTCATTACTTACTCACCATCAAGTTGTTCCAAACCTGTATGAGTTTCTTTCTTCTGTTGAGCACAAAAGAAGATATTTTAGAATTTTGTTAACCAGACAGTTGACGGCACCCATGGGCTGCGTCCGAACTTCGGCAACGACTTTGCCTGAGCACGAAGGTTCCTCACAAAACTGATTTCGGACAGACTTCTGAGGCAACGTAACAGTTTAATGATCTACAGCAAAATAGAATGAGTTTTGTTGAAAATGAAGTGAATATTTATTTGAGTACAATAGTAATTTCTCGACCCACAACTTTCAGAAGCCATCTTTATTTTTCTCGCTCAACTGTCACAGAATGGAAAGCACAGGATTGTGGGATATTAAGGCAGCAATGGATACATATAGATGCTGCCTTCAGAAATCGTTCAGATGAAGGTATCTCAGGAGATACAGCATTTATCAGTTTTCGGATGCTGCCATGGATTTCCATGGTATTTTTTTTCCTACTATAAGTCAATGGCTACCGTCAGCGTCCATTGTTTGATTACCAGCATTCTTCAAAATATCTTCTTTTGTGTTCAACAGAAGAAAGAAACTCATACAGGTTTGGAACAACTTGAGGGTGAGTAAGTAATGACAAAATTTTGGGGTGAACTCTCCCTTTAAATAAGCTAAGACCAGTCAATGGATAAATTGTGTTGAAAATAACTTTACAGACATTATTCACCTCTGAGTGTGTCTGTGTTATTAAAGTATATTGATGTTGGAATGTGTGTGTTTGTGTGTGTCTTCTTTCAGGTCTGTCTGGTAGAGTGTCATGGTAAACTTTCTCCAGGCGACACCTGGGAGATGTGTCGCAGGACCATTGTGGAGCAGAAACCAAAAGCTTCATTATCGGTTGGAGGTGCCATGCTGAAAAGAGCAGATGAAGAGGTGGACACCTCTCTGCCTGTGGACCAAGATGATGGGGAGTTTTCTGAAACCCTCCAGAGGTTTGACCACATAACACGGGCTTTGGAAATGGATGATCAGGACCGAGATATGCAGCTAAGTAAAAAATACAAGTTCCTGCAACTACAGTCGGCACAGGAATCTGAGGAAGACCGAGATGGAGCCAACGAGATTGAAGGTGACGAGGAAGAAAAAGCTGCCATCCACCTAATCAAACGCTTTGGAGGCTTCCTCAAAAACAAGTATGGCTACAGGAAGTTCATGGATCCTGGCAGGTCTTTGCAAAAGAGATATGGGGGTTTCATAGGCGTCCGCAAATCCGCTCGCAAATGGAACAACCAGAAGCGTTTTAGCGAGTTCCTCAAGCAGTATTTGGGCATGAGTACTCGAGCTAGCGAGTTTAATAGTATGTCTGCTGATGTCACCCAACAGAATGAGTAAGCTTTGATCTTCGAAGCGAATAAACTTACCCAGCAAACCATTTGTTATGCTCATTCGAAAGATATCATGCACTGTTCTCCTCAAACACAAAAAGCTCTCATAGTGCCACAGGGTTAGATGTGCATTTACTCATTAAAGCATCTAATCTGTGTCAAACAAAGCTAACAATAAGTAATATTAGCTAGAAGTTTGAAGAAAACTCTTCAGGTTCAATTCGAGACATCTAAAGTTTGCATACGATTGGTATTGTATATGAAGGCCCCTGTAGTTTAATTATACATTGTACAAAGACCATTTAAAAACTTTACTAGATTCAAATCCATCTCCTCTACAACACTGCCACCTATTGGTCAATGAGATTCCCCATAATGAAAACTCCAAATCAAGGCGAGATGTCGGGTAGATTACTAGGCACAAAATAGAACGATTAAAGGAATAGTTCACCAAAAAAAAATTTTTTTTTTTTTTAAATTGTCATGATGACACTCAATATTATGTCGTTTTGAGCTCCAAAATCACCATTAAAATCTAATGAACATATGAGAAACATATTAATGATTTTAAGTACGTTTTTGTTTTTAATTATCACCTAATTTTTGCTTTCAAATCTCAAATCAAACCGATCTCAGTCACGAACCAGTTATGTTTGGGAAGTGATAACAGATTAATTGTCTGTTCTTAGCATTAAATATATTAGGCTATATTACTTCAGAAGTAATATGGACTACTTTTTTTGTCACTTTTTGTCATTTTTGGAGCTAAATGGGCTGTATAAATAACAAATTTGCTTTCAACCAAAAAACATCCTGATCTGAGTGTAATGTGAATCGTATGAAAATTAAGGCGATGTTTTTACGGGGGAAAAAAAAGTAAGCATGAAGATCCAGCCCTAACTCATATACATAAGCATCACTCGGCTTAAACAGTACAAATGTGAATGTACCAATTAATTCGAACTAGCCACCAATTTGTCAAAACATAAAATAGTTACGAATTGCCATGAGATTGTATTGGGAAAATAGCAGCTTGAACAATCTGTTTAACATCTCTCTTTAGTGTTTTAAGGAAGAAAGAACATAAAATGGGTTCTGAACGATATGAGCATGAGTAATTGATGATATAATTGTCATTTGTGGGTAAGGGGATTAAGGAAAGCTAATCTGTGTTTACTGTCTGTGTTTAAATAAATAAAGCCAGATTCCAGCAAAGACTCATCACTGTAATATGCCAATACAAACATAACAAATTCTGTCATGCACAGTTTGCTTCCTCACAAAAGAGTGGGAAACCAAAAGCTTTCATTTTATCTTTATTTTTAAGCTGTCAAAGTTTATTTGAATTTGTGCATATGAAATGATGTATTGTCATGCTTTCCCCTTTATTCTGAAGATAAAAATCAGATGTTCACTACATGAACTGTACATAGTAAAACTGAACTGTCAATAAAATAGTTTACTATTTTCTGTGGCTTGTCATGCAGCAAATGATTGTCCTGAAGTATTTTGTTCATCATTAATTTCAGTCTAAGACAATGTAACGTCTACCTGTTCACCTTATTGCAAATTGAAAGTATTCAAACTCAAATATTAAAATGCAACACTTGCTGTTGGTCATACTTGTTTGCACAAAAGTTTATTTAAAAAAGGCATGAAGCAACGTACGATTCATGAAAAGAAATTCTACTTTTATCTACTATACAGATCTCAGACAGTTCAAGACGTTTCATAAAAGGAAATACTTTGGAAGTACTTTACAAAAATGTACAAAAATATTGTTCTCCAAGAGGTTCATTGAATGTCTCTCAGACTAGGATGTTCTTACACAGCTATGACACTGGCTGCTGGAAATGCATAAAGACTTCCGGAGATCTTCAGGATAAGGTACATTCAGTTTTAATGATGTCAAAGCATCAAGCTTTGCAAAAAATGCATTGAGTTGAGCTACATATAAAAACAAAAAGGATGACACATTGAAGTGTTATTCGAAATAAGAAAATATTTGGACCCAGTATTAAGAATATGAACCAATCAAACAGTTGGTTACAATGTTCTCATAAACGGTCAACAGATATATTTCACATTATCTTGCTGAGATTTTCTTTGGCAAGAACACAGACCAAACAAACGAACAGCAAGTGAGCGGACTGGGGCGAGAAGCACAAAAGTAACTGAATAAATTGGATCAGATCATGCAAGTTTACACAAATACTTCCTTAATAATGACATGACAGAAAAGTGAATCGTCTCATTTCACAGAAGTATAACCTGTGACATACACCGATAATGACGACACACCATTTAACACATTGCAGATATCAAAATCGTAATACAAAATCCTGTTTTCTTCCTATTTCCTTTTCAAAAGTTTGTCTTACAACATTTTACACTGGAAATCGAAGAAGGAAACTGCTTATCAGCAGGTAAACATGGCATACATGAACATAAACGTTATATGATATTGAAACTTTACTCTGCTTTCTTGTTAATCTACAATGGACCGTAAGCTGCCAATTTTGCACCTGAAAGCGTCGGACTGTCTCATTTCAGCAATTAAGTTGGAATGATAAATTAACTTTCCATCCGTGTCTGATGACAACAATGTTTAAACCACATTAAACAACATGCATATACATCAAGTATATGGCTGCTTACTGCATGTAAAAGGAAGGCAACACTTCATCAGTTCTTGATATGATGCAGGAAGACTGCAGGAGTTGTGGGGCAGAGGCTGTCCTTTTTTGTTTTATCATTTTTCCAGCACCAACATGGCTCCTTAGCACATTTAATAAAACGCAAAACACGTATTCGTGATAAAAAGTAGAAAAAGTTAAGTCTAAAGGTGCTCTTTTGGTTTCTTCCAACCATAGTTCCAGATCAGTTCCCCTCTTGTGAGTCTCTGTAAGGTTAGTGTTCCGTTTCCAATTGAAAGAAGGATTCAGTCGAGGAATCGCTGACAGGCCTTTTTCCAGCGGCAGGCGGTGCACCACTGGTCTCGGTGTTCAATGCCGTACACCTTCCGGCATTTCTTGGCTTCGCCCCGAATCCTCCTGTTAGTAGAAAATAAAGTTAGAGTTCAATTCGACATCTAATCTGAATGCAACAGAACTAATGAAATGTTATTCACAACACAGTTTACTATGTTATTTATACTACTGTTTAAGATTGGGGTCAGTAAGATTCTTTTAAAAGAAATTAATACAAGGTTTTTTTCAGCAATGATGCATTAAATTGATAAAAGTGACAGTTAAGACTTTTACATTGTTACAAAAGATTTCTATTTCAAATGTTGTTCTTTCAAACTTTCTAGTCAAAGAATTATGAGTATCATGGTTTAAAAAAAAAGAAAAATTAAGCAGCACAACTGCTTTCAACATTTATAATAAAAAGCAATGTTAAGCATATTAGAATGATTTCTGAAGGATCATGTGACACTGAAGACTGGAGTAACAAACTGGAGCTGAACATTCAGTTTTGCATCACAGGAATAAATTCCATTTTATTTTTTTATTTTTTATCCAATACTTCTGATTATCACTGTTTTACAGTATTTTTGATCAAATAATTGCAGCTTTGTTAAATCACAAGAGAATTTCAAAAACATTTGTAAAACCGACACCAAACTTTTGAACGATAGTGTGTTTATTAAATATTTGGCTGAAAAATAAAAGAGTGGGTAGTTTTAATTTAAATTTAAAATTTAAATTTAATTTAATTTAACATTTTATATTAAAATACTAAGATGTTGTTGGTTACTATTATTTTCCCTTGCACATCCAACCGTGGTTACGTCAACAGAAAAGTAATTACAGATACAGAGAAAAGTATGAAATCAAGCCTTTTTTTCAGTATTTTAATTTGCATTCATTGGCCAATAGGGCTAAACAGCGTCTGATTTCAATTTCAATTTTTTTTTTGATCAAACTAACTTTATAAATGAAGATTGACTAAAAGAGACTGTATAATTATTGAAAACAATCCAATCTCACCTGGAAGAGCAATGGTTTCTTGGAGGTGAAACACTGGCAGGATGTGGCCTGAAGGTGGCGTTGTTATTCTGGAGCCACTGTTCACCAACACTAACTGAACGACGGCGGAATGGTGAGGCCTGGTGAGGGAGGGAGGGAGAGAGAGAGAGAGAGAGAGAGAGAGAGAGAGAGAAGAGAGAGACCACTATTAGTCACAGAATGACGCACTGCAGGTTATATTACTGCACTACTCAGCGGTACAAACAATGCATCAGTGCAGTAAAACTGTGACAAAAAATATGCAATAAGAAATTATCCATTTCAAAGAAATATTGTTGATAAAAACCTTTGACTGTTATAAACCAGCAAGATCAAAATACGCAGATCACATTATATTTACATGATTTTTCAACCAAGTGACAAGCGTTTAGACAGACAAAGAGAACACATTGGCCTGAACTCCACTAGATGGCACTGCAATACCATCAGCATCTCTTGTGGGCGGAACAAAGGACACACAAACAACATGGGCATGTCACTCCCATTTCCAGTGCGAAAACACAATGCATTTGAGACCATGTGGTGCTTTGTATATTCCTCAGAGAAAACATTCATGCATAAACAATCCATTACCAATAAATATTCACAGCGAAAACGCCTCTTTAAAGACATCTGTGCTTTCTTTGACCTTGTAGATGATAATGGAATCAGTTAAGGAGTGTGTAGTTTTGCTGTTTGAGCCTGAAAAAGGTCTGCAATGTTACAAAGCACAATGTCACTCCAAAGGGAGTTCAGTAAGTGCTTTCTGAACCCCCTGAAATGCCTAGATTGTAGTCTTGAGTTCTCTACTGGGAACTAACACGTCAAAATGGCCCTGTTTAAACCTGGTATTAAGATGTGTTTTGGTTGATCGGATCACAAGTGGACAATGCTAAATACAGGTGTAAACGGGGTCTTAAACGTTTTGAGCTTGTCCACTTTCACTTCCAGAGGTAGTCGAAAACGGTAGTGGACAAAAGAGTCCGATTAATCACCAGGTGTAAACGGGAATGTGTCTCCCTTGTATACTCCCTTGATTCGATCGAAGAAAATGCATCTTAATACCAGGTGTAAACAGGGCCAATATTCCTTATTTAAATAACTACCGTTCAAGGCAAGCGCAAAAACAGGCAAGGGGCGTGACATTTCCAAAACACGCTCGAAGCGGTTGACCAATCACAACACACTGGTCCAGCGGACCAATCAGAGCACATTGTGCTTTTCGGAAGGAGGGGCTTCATAGAGCTTGGAACTAAACGGGAGCATTTCCTGAAACCATCATTAGCCAACTATGGTCGCAATTTCCGTGGTTACCAACATCGTTCAACGGTTTGACAATTCTCGAAACCATAGTTCCAACGAACATTCGCAAACAGCATCGCAATCTTACGTGGTTGGAACTACAGCTCTCAAACTGTAGTTAGAAGCATAGCTTCTTGTTAAATGACGTGGGCTTAAATAGATCATGCTCTTGGGCACAATAAATAACCTATCATTCGATATATTTTATATATTTCATTCCATTTAAATATATTTATAATATATTTTAGAGGGCCAACAATCAGTACCATTTTTAAAGAGTGCACGTACATAAAATGCGCAAGGGAACTCTAGAGTATGACGTATGAGGGAACCCTCGATGAATCAAACATCAAATAAAGCAAAATGAGATGGCACCAAATTCACTATTTTTATTCCATGTTCGTTACAGCAGCATCTCGGAGATCTCGAATAGATTAATTAGCATAAGTTATTTGCACGTGACGTCATTAACGACAGTCCTATATTGTTGAACCAATGGGGCTCAAATGACAGAAGTGCAACCATGTCAGTACGGTTTTTCACAGGAAACAGTCGTGACAAGTTGGTTAGTTTTTCCAACGATGCATCATACTATGGTAGTTTATCAGCGAGTTACATCGTTGTACGGGAAACGCACTCTACAGCGTTACTGACAGACTGGTAGGAGAGGTGCTGCAACAATGCAATGCGTTTTTTGAACAGTCAAGCATGAAATACTATTCTAGTAGACTCTGAAAACAAAACCAAGACTTTGTAAAAGATCATAATATGGTCTCTTTAATAAATAAATAAAAATCTCACCTGTTTGCTCTGGTGAACTGTGAGAGGTGGAGTCCAATGACAGGACACAGGAACAGAAACTGGTTTACTCGGAGTCACAACCGGAACGGGTGGATGAGCCTAAAGAATCAACATCAACATATTAAACAATCGTCCACGTTTCTTCATTTAGGACAACA
Organism: Squalius cephalus; assembly: GCF_949319135.1. Taxonomy (NCBI): domain Eukaryota; kingdom Metazoa; phylum Chordata; class Actinopteri; order Cypriniformes; family Leuciscidae; genus Squalius; species Squalius cephalus. Next base: position 15,264,234 of record NC_137141.1, on the reverse strand, counting down.
TGCGACATGTGACACCAATAAGATCTTTGATGGCACTAAAAGCCCTCAAGGGAAACACTGTGTTCAATTACATCACAACAATGTAAAGCATCTCACCTGGTAAGAGTGCTCAGTATGGACCTGCCAGGAGCTGCTCGGGGCCGACTGGCTGAGCGGGCTGGGATGGAGCATCTCCGGGGTGGAGGGAGAAGGGGGCCTGTGCCGACTGGGACTGCATGGGGAAGCGCAGGAGGGCCGGGGGCCAGCAGGGGGAGCTGTCTGCTCCATGTCCTGATATACTTCAGTGTAGTAGAAGTCTTCTTCTCTTTGTGAGTGCTCTTCACTTTGTCTGCAGAAAACATAACACACAGTGCGTTTACAATCTAAACGTCCCAGATTGCTGCGCTCATTGGCTAGACACTTCTGGGAGACGTTTGGCGATTGTGACGCTTACCCAAGATGAGAATTTCGGATGTGACGTTTGATGCCTACTACTGAGGTCAGTATTTTTCCACATTTTGGCCACAAGCACCGATATGCTACTTTTACGGAGTTCTACAGGGTGAAAAACAACACAAACAAGACAATTAATCTACACACTCCATAAAACTAACACCTCATGTATTATACAGTATATAAATTCAGTTTGCAATGTACCTTGCGTTTCCTTGGCGTTGGCTCATTAAACAACATTTGGTCCAGTTCCATGTCCAGGCCTTCATCAACGAGAGGGGCACTCTTGTCCATCTCTACGATGGGTGGGGATGGGGCGGGGCTTCCGTTTCCATGGTCGCAGCTCCAATATCCACCATCAGACAGTTCGCCACCACCATTTTCCATTCCACACAAAGCTAATACAAACAGAATAATAGGTGACTGAGTTATGCTTCATCATAAAATCCCTTTTCCCAAAGTCAAAATCAAGCACTTTTCAAGCTTTTCCAGCACCTTACAACAACTGTGGTAAATTACGTTTACATACATGTACGTACTTCATCACATTAAATCAGAAGTTATTGTGCGAACATGATAGCATTTGTCAAAGCATTCTACAGAAAACAAGTTTCATTGTCCAAAATGTCTGTAAGCAGACTTGGCATCCTATATAACCTGGATGAGTCGATATAAAACACTATATTAAAATTCAAGAATTTCCAGCACCTCTACGAACCCTGTTCTAAATGCTAGAACACATTGGAAAAATTATATAAATATTATAAAAATAATTAATATTAATACAAAATGTCATACAGTACATAATATAATCTAAAATTATTACCGTTCAAAAGTTTGGGGTCAGTAGGATTTTTAAATATGAGCAAAGATGCATTAATGCAAAATAATTATTTTGAACCTTCTATTCATAGAAGAATACAGAACAAAAATATATAACAATATTAAGCAGCATAACTGTTGCTACATGAGCAGCACATCACAGGAATAAATTACATTTTCAAATATGTTAAAATAGAAAAGTTATTTTAAATTATAATCATATTTCACAATATTATTTGATCAAATAAATGCAGCCTTGGTGAGCATAAGAGACTTGTCAAAAACATTTAAAAATTATAGATTATTTTTTTCCCCAGAAGTCTCAGTTTAGACAGTAGGACCTTATTTTATCCTTCAGAAGTTATTAAAAATGATGATGACATGCAATACTGTACAAGTGTAAGACTTTGTTCCACTAGCCAAAACTGTACGTGCAGTTGTTAGGGATTTTTTCTTGGTGACTAACGCCTATCTAAGCAAGCGTTGAGTAATCTCAGCTGGTTTATACCAGATTTGTACACTGTGCCATTGGTTTGGTAAAGCATTTAAGAACGTGCAAGGTTACACTAACCTGGAGCTACGCTCCCCGGAGCTGCGTGTTGGATGACTGGACTGCACGACAGACTTGTAAGCACCATTGCAGCCATAATCTCATCCATGTCCACTGTCTCTGGTCTCCTGCGGTGTTGAAGTAGAGTTATAAGGGAGTGCTCCTCATTCAAAAAGTCAACATTCATCATTCTGAGATCTATAACGAGCCATACCTTCTTGGCACATCAATGGACGAGGAGACTGAGGAGTTAGGGCTGGACGTGGAGTTTGTCCATACATCTTCCAGTTTGCGATGAACGTGCTGGTTAAGCTGGGGCAGGAAGATAGACACCTCATTGTCCACGTGGTTATGCTGTTCGACCACACCTCCACATTCTTGTCCTCCGCAGTGCACATACACCTGAAGCGTATCAGGAAAAACACCATGAAGTGGCTGCGTGCTCCAGTGTTTACATTGTGTAGTGCATCTCACTCAGAATACCAGTCATATTTTGATTTACTCTACAACAACAAAGACATTCATGCTTACCTTCTGTCCAGGGTAAAGCTTGCTTCTGTGAAGCCCACTTTCCGGGCATCCATGGGGCCCCGTTTCTGTCAGGCCGTCCGCTGAGGAGCCACACACCAGGGTGCCCAGTGGGGAACGCTTCCCAAGCCTGGTTTTCGGTACCATTTTCAGTTCCTCGCACCTTGAATCTTCTCAACTGCTTTGACGAACTCCTGATGGAGATTCAGCAGCGCTATTCAAGCGACGGACAGGAAGCTGTTAAGAGGAAACAAACAAATGATTAATGTAGTTCGGGTCACTCAGCACATCTTATTGCCAGAAAGAGAGCCTGATGTATTGACGACCTTATTTTATTGTGTATATATCAGGAACAGGCCAAAAAAATTATCTCAGTTAGACACCCTGCTCTCTAGATATCAGCATCATTGAAAATGGAAAAACCCATAAAGGTCAATCACTAGTTTTAACAAAGCAAAATAAAGTATATATTTATGACATAAAATTATAAACATGATTTAACGATTTAAATGTGTAAAGTTATAAATGTATAGCTAGATATATTAACCTTGCCATTTACAAATTCAAGAAATAAACAAAAAGACAAGTTACTGGTATATATGTACAAAATATTAATATTAATCTAAAAAAATGCTGTCAACTGTTTAATCTGATCAGTGAAATCAGCATGAGTCACCATCCTGAAACATCTGGCAACTAAGTGTCAAACTATTAAGACATCACAGGACGAATGATGCAAAATTCGAAGTTTACGTGCAACTGTGCAGAATGACTATGAGTCATTGTCAGCACATAATGAACCATGCAAAAACTACTTTAACTGACGCAAGACATTAAACCGGTTATGGTCATGCTAGCCTTTGTAACCTCAGAACGTTCACCCAAGAGTTTGGGGCACAGAGGAATTGGTAATTACTACAAAACCATTATTACCAGCTGCAATCTGGTATTAAGTTTCCTCCGTTCCAGTAAAAGGTGATTCAGAGTAATTGCAACTGATTGAACCAAAAAACTCACTTGGTTGCCAAATACTACATATTTGGCAGCATGGGAGCAGCTTGAATTGTTCTTATTTTATTATTTATTATATGTACAAAGCTAATACAAACAGAATAATAGAGGTGAATGAGAAGATAAGCTTCATCAAAAATGTAAATCTCCTGTAAACCAATGGATAAGTGTCTAGCTAGATGCAAAATATATAACAACGGAGCAGAAAATACTGTGCAAATCATTAATATCATACAGTATTACTATATTACTCAGTATAGTGTTTTGAACTCTACTTGACATGTCAATTTTGCACAATATGCAGCGGTTAGATATAATGTTCAATATAGGCTACAACGACAGATGTGAATTATAAAAATGGCTGCTGCTTGTTTTTTGCGTCTAATAATAACTTATTTATTCTAAAATTAGAAATTTGTGAAAAACAAAATTAATAATAATAATAATAAAAAGTTTCATTTCGAAAATCTGTTAAAAATAGCAGTTTGATTGTAACTAACTAGGTGATTATAAGTTGGAGAATATAGTATGACGTAATGGTTTTTGGTACATGGATGTTCGGTATATTCAGAACTATTGATGGAAAGTCCGACTTAACCGACCACTTTCTTGCAAAGAACCGGTTCTTTTATTATTTTTAATTCTTTTACAAAGAGGAAACAGCACTGCATTGAATTCATTAACAAAAAATGAAAAATAAGTTAAAAAAATTACAAATAAATAAAAATAAAAACAACTGCCAAGAACCGGTTCAAAAAGCGATTCGGATGTCCGATTACGTCATATCGTAATTACGTCATCGCGTTTTTCCCCGACACACCGGCGTGGGATATTACATGTTTCCAAAACATTGCAAAGAAGCCATAGGCACATAGTGCTGTTTATTACGGTTTTATATTATTAAGTGCTTACTGTGATTTTATGTATCCGAGTTCATTTTGTTGCAGCCATGATTCAGCTCAACTTAGATTAAACTTAACGTTAGAACCTAACTTTGCTTTGAGACCATCTCAGGGTGAGCAAGTTTTTACATGTTTTAATACATTTGATTATTTTATTAAACCAGCTCTGTCTCGTATTAACTGTCAGCAATCAAGTTATGAACGTTTCATTTATTTCTGCTGTTCGACAATTAAAACAACTCGTATCGAACATGACATTAAGGCTGATTCATTAACGTCCAGTTAAAAATTAATTGAAGAGATCCAACTCAAAACAGCCGTTCATTCAGGAATAACATCTTATTCAGAACATTAATGACAACGCGTGAGTCCCCACATGCTCGCACTCGCAGCCTCGTTGCAGAAGCGACGCGACGAGCACGCGCAGATTATCCATATTCATTGAAAGCGTTAAACGCAGTTTTTGCGAAACTGATCAGAATGGAGCAGCTGGACAGTTAATCTCTTTAGATGCTAAAAAGTTCGTTTTTGCAGATTATATACCCGAATTAATGAACCAACTGACTTTTTTCCCCCCATTGTGCTGGGATTTTTTTTACATTTATTTTTACATTTCATATCAAATGCAAAAGTTCACAGTTGTGTAGATTTTGAATCCGTATAGAACAACTAAAATAATATTTCTGCTAAAACGAAGCACATCGTCGCACAAACAAGCCATACGTGTCAAACATGATCATCCAAAAGCTTTTCACGTGAAATCACTGAAATAATGTACGAGTCTAAATACTAACCTTACCTGCTATCATGTACTAACCTTAACAACGTAGTCTTTGTCTGAGAAACACAGCGCAACAATAAGAAACAAAAGCATTAAAACAGAGAGAAAAACTTTCAATGAACACACGTACCTTTGCCAAATTTCAACACACCCCCTTCCCACTAGGCTCGCTCTGACCGGCTGTAACTTGAAAATGTCCTTTTTCAGAGACCAGAACGGCTTGTGTTTAGGTATTCAAAATCCCGGCCTGGATCTTTGCATTTACTGTAACCGTGTCTGTTTGATAAAGCACCAAGGCCGTAAGAACACTACTATTAAAACAGTCTATTCTCATTTACAGTGTTCGCTTTACATGACAAAGATGAGATGATCTTCTGTTTGACTTTGGTTTAATCCGTATTGCTTCCGTCTTCACAGAGGTGAGCCGTATCAGAGTAATCCAGTGCCGGGTTTTCACCCAAGCGCCTTCAAGCGGGCTTCTGCTCTTGTAGTAAACAACCTGACCACGTGGTAGGGATGTCGACGCTCATTGGCTAAGCAGCGCTTTCCAAGACACACGCCCTACAATTCCAACTTGTTTACGCAGAAGTTGAGGAAGGGTCAAGAAACACAATGGACACACATAGGACACTGTATTCATGCTACACCACTTTTTATTAAATCTCCGTGGCTTTGCATTACTACAGTAAAATGCATTTAAACAGGAATGCAAATGGATGCATTGTTACTGTGCAAATAATGATTTGAAATGTGGATTCCAGCTAATTTTATATACGTTTATGCTTTTTAGTGCATAACATGAATTGTGCATTAAAATTGCACTCATTTAGCTGTCATATATGTGTCTGAATCGTGCAGTATTTGTTTCTTTGTATATGGGTACATCGTGTACCTTGTAACTTTTGGCTGGCAGATGTTGCACTGAATGCATTGATTTAGTCAGAGCTGTCTTCATGTTCTTTAACATCTCACATACATTGTGATTTATTTTCAAATGTTTTCCATTTATCTTTTTGATCACAATACGCGTTGGAAACAGAAACACACTTGTCTTATGATTGGTCTCATATCCTAAACAAATCGAATTGTATTGGTTTACAATGAGAGGGTGTCAGTCTGTTTGTTCAACTAACATCAGGCGTGTTATCTTTAAATGTACAAAAAAAACATCTTAAGTTCAGTAGCTGTGTTTTCTTTTTCTTCTTTTTTTAGTAGCTTTTTCTAAAGGGGAGGGCATGAAAGGGTTACATAATTCGCGTTCCCCCCTACAGTCTATGGTTCCCCCGTCCGCTGGCATCACCGCCGCACGCCATTGGTCGAGAGCTGTGACTCGCCTCCCCACGCGCTGCGCTCGTGAACCAGCCGAGGCCAATAGACGCGTACGTGAGAGAGCGCACATCCTTCATCGGGCCAGAACATTCAAGAACCTGCATTCTGCACGTCGGCCACAGATCCGCGTGCGATTCCCACACACTGCAAGAACAGGCGTCACGTGAAGATCGGTTTAAACGTAACAGTGTTTTTATTATTTTTGTTTTTTTTACTTACCGTTGAACTCGAGTATTACGGACAAAGATCACAGGTCAAAGAAATAAGATTTTTAAAGGATGTTGTCACGGTTGCGATGTTTTACACGTAGGTTACGTGCGACCTAATACATAGACTGAATGATTATGATAAACACATGATGCAACCTTTTTCTGCTGCAGGCTTTTTATATTTTCACAATGTATTATTTGTGATTCTGAGTATAATGTTCAAGCAAAACAAAAGCATTCAATTACGTTACACACATTTAGAATTTATTAGATAGGGCATGCAAAATAACGTCCGTTTTTGTTGTTGGTAACTAATATCGCAAAACATGCTTAGCAAAGAACTGTGGTTATAAACAAAATGTCAATTTTAACATGAATGAAAACACCCTCAGTTTAAAATGTCACATGTTTGGTGACACAGACATCTAACATTTGATATATTGCATACCGGTAATATTTTACTTTAGATCTAGCTGAGATGGGGTCAGTACAGTGTCTGTTCAGTTCATTGATTCAAGTAGCCCATTTAATTTAAGGGTCAGTGACAACAAAGGAAATTACAAAAAGGAGTCTCCTTTTAAAGACATTTTTTAAAACCACGTGCCAAGTTCACAGATATGTTATGTAGGTTTCATTTTTTATTTATAAAAAAAAAAAAAAAAATCTATATTTTGTAGAAAATGATGAATGATTCAAATCTAGTTTTGTTCTATTATCCATATTTTTCTGTCTCATATATTTTACAAAAATCATGCATTTTCATATTTTTCTTAAAATGGCTTCATGCATGTTGTTTACACAATTATTAATCATTAAATATGAATACAATCGTTTCACTGCTTATTTTAAAGAAATAAAAGATAATTTTATAAATGCCCTCATAAAAGAAAAACAGAAAAGAGGCCCAATTCTAGACTCTAGAGAGCAAATATTTCCCCTAAATAAAGTCAATCTCACCAGGACAGGAGGGTTCATTCTAAAGCGCTTGTTACTTTAATTACATTTTACATTTTATTACATTAAAGTTTTTATAGGATGTATTCATGCCCACTGGAATTCGTACATTTGTTCAAAACCTAAAAATATTCACCAGTATGCATCCATCAAGTCAAACATATCCAGATCAACTGATCTGACAGATAAAATCTACAATCACCCCTATTAAGAATGAAATTGAATACAGAATAGTTGCACAATACTGGAATTCTTCAGAAAAGATACAATGTCTTCATTTCTTCATGTCTCTGGTAGTGATGGTGGCGAAACTTCCACCTAATCTTCAAATGGAAATGTGACTTTCTTGCCTACGTCGCATTTAATTGGTGACCCATCTGAAAAGAACAGGTGTGACCAGAAGATCAGGCTCCTTCTCCCTTGAGGGACACTGTTCATCTCTATCTGAATTGTTGCATAAGGATTCAGCTTTGAGTCAGTATGGTCAATGCTGAGGGAAAGGGTGGGTCCAATATTTCCTATGAAGTTTGATGGGCACTTTATGGGAGTCAACACCACAAAGCAGGGTTTCAGCCTGGCTCCAGAAGAATACAGAAAGCATTTCTCTCCAAATAGTGCAGGGTTTTGTTTAGTAAGAGCATTTCAGGTCGCATAATAAAGATGGTGGAACTTTCTACAGGCTTGTTTACACCAAAAAGTCTGTGGTGTTACAGCTACGTCGTCGACGCCATTTTTATTATCTGAGTTAAAAAATAAGATGAATAAAACACGTTTATATTGTTATTTGAATTTTTACTCAAATGCAACTTAAAAGGACTAGATCACCCAAAAATGAAAATTATCCCATAATTGACTCACCCTTGAGCCATCCAAGGTGTATATGATTTCCTTCTTTCAGCTGAACACAGTCTGAGTTATATTAAATATCCTGGCTCTTCCTAGATTTGGTATTGAATGGCATTGAAAAGTGCCTGAGTTTTAAGCACATCCATACATCATAAAAGTAATCCATACAACTCTAGTGGGGGTTAACACATGGATTTGCTTCAGAAGGCATTTATTAAGTAAAAAAAATATCCATATTTAAAACTTTATAAACGATAATCACTGACATTCGGCAACAGCCGCACCCACGTTCACGAGAGAGTCGAGTTTTGGCGATTAAAATTTAAAATATAGATATTTTTCTTACTAAAACCCATGGCTTCGCTTCAGAAGGCATTTATTAACCCACTGGAGTCGTATGGATTACTTTTATGATGGATGCGCTTTTTGGAGTTTCAAAAACTCAGCCACTTTTCAATGCCATTACAAAGCTGGGAAGAGCCAGGATACTATTTAATATAACTCTGTGTTCGGCTGAAAGAAGAAAGTCATCTACACCTATAGGATGGCTTAAGGGTGAGTAAATTATGGGGTAATTTTCATTTTTGGGTGAATTACTCCTTTAGGACTATTTTAAAAGTAGAACAGAATCATCTGAAGTGCTTACAATTTCTCAGTTAGCTTGAAGCGTTGTCCCAACACCGCCATTTATTTGAGTTGGTAGGGTTGAACCTGCAGAAAGCACATGCATTGTTGTGTGTTAGAGTCTAACACTAATGACTAACCGTTAGACTATTCTGTGCATTTCTTATTTCTGGGATCAAAATGTGTGGTGAGAAGTAAAGCAATTTCACAGGGATTACATTACTTTTGTGGTTTGAATTCCTTGCAATTATCTTTTTTGTCCTTTAGAGACATACCTTGAGAGAGAGTGTGACTTCTCCAAGGTTTGTACACGATTCCTTCTTGAGAGATTGTTACATCCTCAGGATCTAAACCTTCAAAGACAAGATTAAAGTGCATCTGCTGAGCGGGTTTGATAGCTTTGCAAAGTGATAAACAGCCATTCAGATTCAAAAGAAATTCATTGACAACTCAGTTTACCGATTTCATCATCCGTGATTTCATTAGCAGCAGGGTTGTGCCTGGCTCCTGATGAATCGCCCATTCTTGCCTGTTGAATTTAGAATTAGAGTTTAGCACAAGATTTACATTACATTTGAGCATTTATTCACTCTTAGGAAGAAAAAAAAAAGGGGGTTCTGTCAGGCACTTCATGTATAAAACCTTTTAGGTTTTCCTATCATGGGATGATTTTTAGGAATTTAGCTGTAATTCATTTAGTTTCAATTAATTTTTTATTTTAATTATATTTTATGAATTAAAGTGCCTCTATTATGCTTTTTTGAATATTCCCTTTCCTGCAGTAATATAGCTGTTTGTGAATGTCAAATGTCTGCAGTTTTAAAGATCAAAGTGCACGATAAATAAAAGTTATTGTCTCCTAAAGGAAAGAATCGATTCTGAACTGCTGAAACGAGTTGTCATTAATTCCAGTCTTACTTCCTGTTACAAACCTACATAATAATGTAACACATTTGCATAATTCTAGCCTATTCAGAGTAGACCAATCACAACAGACTGGGCCATCTGACCAATCAGAGCAGAGTAGACCAATCACAACAGATCTGACCAATCAGAGAAAAGTAGACCAATCACAACAGAATGGGCCATCTGACCAATCAAAGCAGAGTAGGCTGGTGGTAAGGAGGGGTTTAGAGAGACTGACTCTTCGAACGAACCGTTTTCAGACTCTTTTTCTGAAACAGCAGAAAATGAGGGCTATAAATACAGACAAAAGGCCCGTTTACACAACACAGTTTTCAACTAAAAACAGAAAACGTATTCGCTTTGTGCTGTTCATTTCATCAATGGCGTTTTGGGGGCCTGAAAACGCAAACTTTTGAAAATGCGATTCAAAGTGCAAGTTTTTCAAAACAATACTGTTATCGTCTCTGTGTAAACTACAAAAATGTGAATTTGTGAAAACGGCGACATCATGCGCATTCTGTCTATAGGGCCGTAGTGTTTCTTTACAAAGTGACATCAGCATCGCCAACTACTGGCCTGGCATGAATACAGCGTTTTTGGTTATTTTCAAATATCTGTGTGAGCGGGAATCGTTTTGACAATGTTGTTGACTGTACGTGAAAAACACTAAGGAAAAAACATACCCTCAGTGGAGGGAGAAAACAAGGAACAGGTGGGGTAATCAATTAAAAAATGAGTAACCATGGAAACATACCAATTAACTATGACAAATAATGAACAGGGACAAAGGAAACTAAAACTAACAGGTAAATAGAAACTTCATGTGACAGGATGCATGTAAACCTATTGTTAGAAACCTTTAAAATAGCATAATGGGGCACTTTAAGCAGCTTGTAAACATATTACTAGAGAAAAAAACACACAAAATAACCAGTTAAACATGATAGTATTATGCAATCATTTAAGACATTTTTCCTTATATAGAAACTTTTTTTGGCATAAAGCGTTATTTAAAATTGAGTCAAGAAACCATGAACCTTTGAGTGTATGATAGGTTAAAGAAATATTGTAATATACTAAATATAAAACAGTTTTATATGCAGTGTTGGGTGTAATGTAATTTAATTACTTTTCCCTTGAGATTACAGTTACTTCTGATGTAACTGCACTAAATACTTTATAGACTACAGAACAATTTTATATAAAACAATAGTGGATTTAAAACCAAAATTGAACTGGTCGAGGTTGATATGGGATTTAAAAAGTAATTAAATAATTACACGGTTGAAGATGTAGTAGCAGGTAATTAATTACCTTTTTTAGAGTAACTTACCCAACACTGTTTATATATAAAAACAATGTCTATTTTCTTTTAGTTTTATGCCGTTTCATTTGTCACTCACCACACTCACAAGTGTCGATGATTTCTGTTCTGGTGCACTCTTGCTCTCCAACTCAAATGAATGTCTGTTGAGTAATAAAACAAATCAAAATTATTTGTGATTTAAAGCACAGCCATGCTTCTGATTCTTCATCCTAACTGATTCTTCTGATTAAGTTTAATCGTTTTGTTTAAAACGCATAAGTGACTTTATTGCTTATGCGATCCCATTTTGCCAGTGCAATAAAGTTTAAAGCCTAAAGTTTATCCCACATGCACTGAAGTTATTGGCTGGTGTCTGGTGGCCGAGATTGAAACTGCAAAAATCCCCACATTTTTGAAGATGTAATTAGTAGCTAGTAATTAATTTTTAGATCAACACTGATGATACTAAAAGTATTGTCAGTGCAAAAATGCCTGAAGTTTTTCCAACACATCATGTATTGGAGTTCTTGGCTGGCCTCTAGTGGTTGAGATTAAAACTGCAACTACAGGCACAGCTCCAAATAAATATGAATAAATCTTCAAATCCTATCTTTTTATTATAATAATATTATTTTATTTATAAGGAATTTACCTTAATGAGTTTAAACAATGTGAATGAGACTGAAATGCTAACTGGTATTTGACCCACTGGCTTGTATATCATCACTATGCAGACAGTCTGCATAGACTTAAGAAATTTCAACCCCACACTGCTTATTTGCTTGGTCTCTTTTTCATGTCTTCTTATGTGAAGCATAAGTGAGAATGTATAAGACACAGTTCATTGTGTTTTGTGACAGAGCCACATTCCTGCCTCATTCCTTACAAATTAGCATAGTAGAAAATCTTGACAGTGATGTCTAGGAATGTAGCTTACAACAATAGCGTAGGTGACTTTTGGCTACATAGCTTGGCAACAGGACATGCATTGTTGCCTGTTTTCAGATGACTTCATCTTTTGAGCCATGTTTTTTTAAACCAAAACCAAGCGAAATCACTTAAAGGTCACTCAGAAGAAACCACTTACTTTCTACAGCTTGCACAGAGAACCAAGAGCGCGATGCTAATGATGAAGAGGACGATTATGGAGAGAAATGCGGCCTCTGGTTGCTCTGAGATCGCCCAGCCAAAGAGATCTGGACTGATTGGTGCCATGATTGTGGTACCTACAGGAAGACGGATAAATTGTTGAATACATTATACATATACACATACATATGTAGGTCAAAGTGGACCTCATACCATTTTCAATTGTGCCTGAATAGTGCTTTACACACAAAAAACAGCCAATTAAAAATAGGTTCAGAATCCTGTTGCAAAGAAAGATCCCATGCTTACCAAATTAAAAAACTCCCAAGAAATGAACACAACAATTGTTACATGACTTTGCATTATCAGGTTTGTTATATTGACTGTTTTGCCTATGTTCATGAAGCACATCGATTACCACAGAAAAACGTTTTCACATAATGTATCCATTGACATCACCACCAGAGGATGGTGCTGCAACAAATCCCTTTAGGAGGAACAAAACACCCCACACCAAATTGTAAAATCCTATTCTCAAGAAGCCACAGTTCACTCTTGATAAACCAGATGAGGCCTCTTGTTCTTCTCCTAAGGGCCCTTAAACATAAAACACCATCACAGGGACCATTCATCCAAAAATGGATATTCTGTCATTTACTCATCCTCCAAACCCGTGTGACTTGGTTTTTCCCATGCGAATACAAAGAACAGTGACTGAAGTTTTCAAGCTTCAAAAAAGATACAGAAATACCATAAAAATGTGGTCCATATAACTACATTCCTATTCTTCTGAGACCATAGGATAGCTTTGCATAAGAAACGGACCAAGCAGCGATGCCTTATTCGTGAATGAATCACTCGTTTGAGTCAGGCCTTTATAATAAATTGGTTTGTGCAGTTCAGAAAAAGAAAAAAGAAAAACAGCCTGAAACTGCATCTGACTGAGCCGGTTCTAGAGTTGACTCAATTTCCCACACGCAGTGGTTAACGGCTCATTGCGGAGGAATAATTTAATTGAAATGGCATGTCAATTTAAGCCTGTTTCTCACGCAAACCTATTTTATGTCTCCAGAAGACTTGGAATAAAGCACAAGAGTGGTATGGACTATTTTTATGTTTTTATTTCCTTTTTGAAGCTTGATAGTTTCCATGCCTTTTCATCGTAATTTGTGTTTTTATCTGAATAACCAGAATCAAATTTCATTGTTCCATAGAAAAAGCTAATAAAATAGGTTTGGAATGACTTAAGCGTGAGTAAATTAAATGATGACAGAATACTGTGTGTGTGTGTGTGTGTGTGTGTGTGTGTGTGTGTGTGTGTGTGTGTGTGTGTGTGTGTGTGTGTGTGTGTGTGTGTGTGTGTGTGTGTGTGTGTGTGTGTGTGTGTGTGTACTTGTACAACTATCTTTGTGAGGACCAGTTTGAGTTTTAGACCATTGGAGTGAGGACAAAGAGTAAAGTTGAGGACATTTTGGCCGGTCCTCACTTTCTGAGACCCCTTTAAAGGCCTGTTTGAGGGTCAAGACTTGGTTTTAGGGATAAGGTTATAATTAGGTTAAGGGTAGGTTTAGGGTAAGGTTTTGGGTTAGGCACTTAGTTGTGATGGGTAAGGTTATATATATATATATATATATATAAAAGATTAAAATTAAGTTGCTGCCTTAAACTTTTAAGTACAATCAACTTGGATGTTTAAGCCATTTCAACTTAAATTACATTAAACTGACTTAAAATAGTTTAATCTTGTATAACTTGTTAAAAAAAAAGCTGAAAATTGCTTAACTTATTTTGAAGAGCTATAGCAATGTAAAAAACAATGTTGTCATAACTTATTGATCATATACATTTGTACAGGGAAGTTTCATTTTTGGGTGAACTATTATACTGAATATAGAAGGCACTGCCACATTATATGGATTTGTTTATTCGTGTAGCTGGGAGTGTTGTCGTACTTTGACCAGGACAACAAATCAAACCAGAATAACCACTTTTTAATGAATCGGTAAACCATCTTTCTTGGTGGGTATACTGTAGAGACATCTTTTACCATATATCTGTAATTCCAACAGTACTACAAGTAAGGTAGGTAGACCTCACCCAAAACCAAAATGACACATGGAACAGATTCCAGGACTAAACTTAAGAGATCAACCTGCTCTTAGTCATTTAAAATTGCTAAAATTGCACCTCTCCAAGTTCACTATTCAATTATGCTCACTGAACAATAAGAGAGCAAGACCAAATAAACATCCTTAAAGAGAAGGAAACTAAAGAATGAATTATAAAATTGTTTAAAAAAATAATTATAATAATCTCCATTTGAAACAAAAAATAAAAGGCAATGAATAGGTATGGACTCACTTGCATACAACATGACAGGTGGAAATTATGAGCAAAAATATAGTGAAAAAATAAAATACCTGTATAGATGTGATAATTCAGTGACCTCCTTCAGTCAGCGACCTGTTGTTTAAAGCGTTCAGATCCAGTCCCTGGTCAAGTCTCTTCTCTTGAACCCTACATATTGGTTCAGACAACAGACACCCGTCAGCCAGCTCCTGTCAGCATAACACTGACGCTGAATGACGCTACCTTTCTGACAGGAAGGGGAAAAAGCTTTGACAAGCTCCATTTCCTCATTCTTTCACCTGTCATCATGCCATCAGACAGATCACTCACTCAGTGACTCGTATAGATTCCTTCCTCTCACACCCGTTTTCAGGTGTACTTACTGAAATCTAGTTACAGAAACAAATCAAACCAAAGAAATTTCACAGTGTTACACTAGCCATCATATTATAAACTTTTTTTAAAAAATTATTTATCAAATCACAAATGAAATATGATATGTACAGAATATTACTGTAAACATCTGTATGAATTGTCATCAGAAGTCTTACCATTCAGACATCCTGAGAACCTGACAAACCTAGAAGTGCCGCCACCCTGGAAAGGCTCACCTAACCTGATTATAATCGCAAACTAGTCTCTATGTGGGTATGCTGTTAATGTAACTAACCGGAAATTTGCATTTACACAAATTAAAGATATGTACTTTGAACCTTGTGAACCTTTTAAAAGAATTCTTTTGACTCTGACGCATGTTCCAGATAAATTTAATTTACATATGATGTAATGTTATGTTATATATGAAACCGAGGCTAGCTGTCACAATGACTATACAGTATCTCAGTAATGCTAAGGTTTACTGAAAAAACGGTAACACTTTACAATAAGGTTTCATTTGTTAACATTAGTTAACTAAAATGAACTAACCATGAGCAATACATTTGCTACTGTATTTGTTTATCTTTGTTAATGTTAGTTAAAACATAGTTGTTTGTTCATGTGCATTAACTAATGTTAACAAATACAACTTTTGATTTTAATAATGTATTGGCAAATGCTGAAATTAGCATCAACAAAGAATAATAAATGCTGTAGAAGTGCAGTTCATTATTAGTTCATGTTAACTAATGAAGTAAACTAATGAAACCTTATTGTAAAGTTTTACCAAAAAAACAACTGTATAATATAAAAAGTTGTATAAAATTACAACATTTAAATGTAATATTTATTAAATATAATATTTTTACACATAAATAATTGGATACATAGTGATATCCAATGTAAAATTTAATTATTTAATAGTTTTTGGTAATTGAAATAAAGCTGAAATAAAATAAATATTAGATGAAAATGTAAACTTAAAATTAAAACGAAAATTAGAGATACTGTCTTGGCAACTACAAAGTACTAAAATGACTAAAAAAATAAAAGCTATATAGAAATATTAAAAAAGCTAAAACTAATGAAAATGTCAAAAGCACATAATATTACTTAAATCTAAATTAAAAACTAAAAAATAACAATAAAAGCTTATTTAAAGCATGAATAAACACTATAGTGTTAAAAACACTTAAGATTGGTTCCACAGACAGGGCTTAGATTAAGCAAGGATTAAAGGTATAGCGGAGGATTTTCCCGAATTTTAGAAAAGAACCGCCCTCTCCACTTTTTGAAAAAATGCACATGCGCAACACTCTACCTGCTCCCGAGAGGGAACGCCTATTATACGTATGCACGAGCTAATCATAGCTTACA
Organism: Squalius cephalus; assembly: GCF_949319135.1. Lineage (NCBI taxonomy): Eukaryota > Metazoa > Chordata > Actinopteri > Cypriniformes > Leuciscidae > Squalius > Squalius cephalus. Next base: position 15,247,841 of record NC_137141.1, on the reverse strand, counting down.
TTAACTTTTACTAGCAGTGATTTTAAATGGATTTCTCCAAATAGCATGCCAAACTTTACCTGTCAAGAAACTTCGCGACTGAGGCATCAGTGGGAAGCCCAACCTGTGTTTTGAGCGCACGCCATCGTGTGAATCGTGTGCACGAGGCCTTACGTAAACATATCACCAGAATGACTGACACTTAGGAGGACCAATAGTCTTGATGATCCACCCGGAAAAAGAAAATCCTCCGCTATACCTTTAAGCTTCAGTCAGTTAAATTACAACATTTAAGCAGCTTTTTAAAAATGTGCCTTTGAAAAAAAAATCATGCGAATACAACAATGGCAGTGACATTTTAAAATATATCAGTGCAAGTTGCTTTCAGTTAAAACAGCTCAAACATGCATTTTAGTCTGGGACTAGACTTAAGCCTTGTCTGTGAAATCGGACATGAATGTCTTGATATACATTTTTTGCCGTTTCTGAATTGTTTTACTGTTAAACGCCTATAGAAGGATTTTAATGGCGAGTTTCTATTGTGACAACATGCCCCACCCCAGAACCGATTTAAACCAATTCATGTTCAATAAACTGAACTATTTTTTTTTCTATGCAATAATGGTAGGAATTTAACCGCTTTTTTTTTTTTTGTAGCCAAACAAAGGTTTTTGTACAGAAATTGACAGTGATGAACAGTGTTGAAAAGTGTGACAACCTACTATAGCCTTTTAAATCCACTACATGCACGAGTGGTGTGTGTCTTAGTGGTTTACAGTTAAGCTTGAAGGTTCAAAACTGAGTGCTGAAAGGGTGATTTATGAGTTCACCCAACCCATTCCTCAAGGGCGAATGTCCCAAAACATGAACTGCAAGTTGCATTGGATAGAAAGTATTTGCTAAAAGAAGACTAATGCACTAGAGAACTATTACTGTACATAAAACCACCAATATGGAATCACAGTTGTTAGTGACAGTGAACGCATTACGTCATCTTTCTGTCTGAGAGCAGATCCTCACGCACAGGCAGCCGATCTGTAGAAAAGCATGTCCAAGATACAGGACAAGAACTTTCCCCATTAATCTGATCTGTGACTGGTTGTAGATTTTATGTTACAAGTCACTAATCCTTGTGCAGACTGAAATCACATTTTCTTTGCAGGGCTGCACAGTCTGCTGCTATTTCTGGACACTGGCATGCAATGTCATGCCTTCGTTCAGTCTCACAAATTTGCATATCACGATCACCCAGGCAACCACTTAGAATCTTATTTGTTGTGTTGCGAATATTTCATCCTTGCTGCAGCTGCTTGTATGCTATCAATGTGACTATGGATTTTTTAAAGAGAAACCCACTTTCAATAATCACCAGCTGGATGGGTTTCTTTTGTCAGAGGATGGCACATGTGCACTCTGTACATATGTATTCTTGAGTTTGCTTGCTGTGCACGTGTGCTGGACACAGCCCAGACAGGAGCAGATCAGCTGCTCACACAATTTCCCTCAGGAAGAATTTCTGTCTCATACTCGGTCTCTCTCTCTCTCTCTCTCTCTCTCTCTCTCTCTCTCTCAACCAGTCTATTCCCTGTTAGGGATGCACTGACAAGCGGTTAGCTGGAGTGGAAGATTTCTGCACAGAGAACACAGATGCGCTGCATGTATTAGACGAACACACACAGACTCACAGGAGCTTTTGAAACAGAAAGATGCCAGCTCATCTGAGCCTGGCGGAGCAGCAACGGGAGTGGAGGAAGACGGGAAGAACGGCAGAGCTGGGTCTCGCTGTGATCGCAGAGAAAGGACAGCTGAAGATGTACGACACTGCGAGGAAACGGAAAGGTTGGTGAGAAGCAGCGATAAATATGACATTCATTCTCATCATAAACTGCTATTCTGGTTCACATTTATTGCATCTGCTAATTCAGGGTCCAAAATAAACTGCGTACAACTTTGTGGTATATGTATCCTAAAATTCTGTGTACAAACATGGACTGTATAAGCCATAAAAACATTACCCATCTAAATGTTTGCAGTGTATACTAAATTACAAGGTATTTCTTCATGGCTAGCTCAGATATTTCTTCATGGCTAGCTCAGATAGTGACGTATTAAGAATATGTGTGTGTGTGTGTGTGTGTGTGTGTGTGTGTGTGAGGCTAGCTGAGCTAAAGGTGTTTATAAGGGTCTTGCGTCACATGCTAGATGTCTATTATGTAAGGTGCCCCAATGTCAGGTACATCTGCTTTAATTTTCTTAGAGCAACTGACTAAAATATTCATGCATGCAAATTCAGCAGTTCTGAATGCATCGTACTTCGACCCTCGATGTCACTGTTGTGGTGCTCTGGATTTCAGTTCACCTCAAGAGTTCACCGTTAACGCTTCAGTCAGGCGCTGAATTTGTTGTTCTACACAGCAACAGTAAAACAAATGTTGCCTTTGTAATGGTGTACAGGCTTTGGGCTGTCTTGATTCATAGGACAGTCAAAACTGGCATGAGACAGGTCTCATGTTCATCTTTATATCTGCCTTTTGGCCCACAAGTTTTGTTTACAAAGGTGTTTTTAAAGACAATGCTGTTATAGAGAGAGGTCTGCATGGTATGGTAGGCCAAGCATGTATTTGCTTTAATACACTAATCGGTTAAATATATAGGATTATCACATTAAACAACTCTAAATTATATCCCCAGGTTAAGGACACTTCTCTGGCTAAAGCAATGTTTCACACTAGTAAAGCACCGCTTTTAACCCTGGGGTTGTCTCAGTTACGAAACCGGATGCCAAAGATATACTGTATGAAAAGTTGAACAATATAAACCTGTGTTAAAAAGCCTTTTTTGTATGTGGCTAAAATGGTTCAAGATATATTTATTAGCCAACACCATGGTTTTCTTCATTATTTTGTGGTTCGGTAAGATTTCTTAATGTTTTTGAAAGAACAAAAATTTTATTTTAATGTATTTTAAAAATGTAATTTATTCTTGTGATGTAAAGCTGCATTTTCAGCATCATTACTCCTTCAGAAATCATTCTAATATACTAATTTGCTACTCAAGAAGCATTTCTTATCAATGTTGAAAACAGTTGTGCTGCTTAATATTTTTGTGGACAACTGTTCACCGAAGAATCCTGAGAAAATGCACCAAGTTCAAAAGAACAGCTATTTGAAAAAGAAATCTTTTGTAACATTATAAATGTCTTACTGCCACTTTTAAATCAATTTAATGCATCTTTGCTGAAGTCTTAATTTCTTTACAAATTCTACTGACCACACTCATGAGACAACGGGATTGGTGCAAATCTGAATAACAATTATGAAACCAATACATGCGTCTCTAAAATGTTTGAATTAACATAATTGTGAGCTTGTTTGGAGAATTTTTGAAGAGATAGAGATCACCATGAAGGCTTCCACTATGCCAGTGGTTCCCAAACTGGGGTACGAGAGGTGACAAAGGGGATACGTGAGCAAAATGCTGAGTTTTGCCGTTCATTTAATTCCACCCCATCTTAAAATAACATTAAAAACGAACATGTAGTTCTAACAAAAGTCAAATACATGACATCCAATCAAATTACCTCATCTTTTGCAGTCAAAACTGACTGCATCCACACAAACAACGTGCATATGCTAGGTTGCGTGCAGATTATGCTGCCTTATCAAATTGCACTACATCACTGCCGTTCTCGACAATGTACCTTTGTAAAAGTGGGGATTTAGCACTTTCTACCATGAAGCACAAATATAGACAGACTGCATAGATCGATTTAGACTCAAACCCTCTTTAAAGGAGAACTCCGGTCAATTTTAACACTGAGCTCTTTTTTTTTTTGTAAATTTGGAGTGCTGTCAATACAGAGAACAATGACAAAAATCGGTGTTACCTACACCGTGTTATCCTCTTTTTAAAATTTGCACCCCGTTGACTTCAATGGGGCAAGTTTTAAACCTGCTTTTAGCCTCTTAACATCCTTGATGTGTCATTACAAGTGCCCAGCCCTCTGAGTGATTCCTTCAGAGTGAACGCGGGTCAATCTGACTGCAGTAGATGTGAAAGATATGAATAAAAGTGATGTTTATTCAGCCAGCGCACATACCTGTATTTACATCCTGTTTTCGGTTGAAGTCCACAGTAGTCAATTGTCGAGTTCACGCGCATAGGTTTAGTACGTACGATCATGCGCCCCTTTTAAATCAAAAAAGGAAATAACATTTTTATTCATATCTTGCACATCTACTTCAGTCAGATTCACCCGCGTTCACGCCGAAGGAATCACTCAGAGGGCTGGGCACTTGTAATGACACATCAAGGATGTTAAGAGGCTAAAAGCAGGTTTAAAACTTGCCCCATTTAAGTCAACAGGGTGCAAATTTTAAAAAGTGGATAACACTGTGTAGGCAACACCGATTTTTGTCGTTGTTCTCTGTACTGACAGCACTCCAAATTAATTAGTGATGGGATTTATGGCTTTTTGAGGGGATCCGGATCTTGGCGATCCGTTCCTTTCAAAGAGCCGTTCAAAAGAACGGCTCTTTTGGCTCTTTTTAAATATTTAGTCAGTTTTAAGAAGCCAGCTTGGGGGCATCTCAGTTTATCCTGGAAATAATCACTGGGAGGAATGATGAGGTGAGATTTGTAGTCAAATAATTAAAACTCAGATATCACACACCAATATCTGAGTTTGAATTATTCTGAAATATTGATTATTACCTCATTTGTCATGTGTGGACTATATTCCATAGGGTTGCACAACATCCCTCTGCTTAGACAGTGTCATCACTATTTTGGATTTACCTTTAGTACAAAGTGTAAAGCTACGTTGACTTATGTTATTCATACAATACCTACTCACAAATAAACATCAAAAACAAAGCCGGCTGCAATGAATTTCTGTGCAAAACAGCTTTTACTACAAACACTTCCACACAAGAACATTGTTATCACACAAGAACATTTTGATAGAAATCAAAAAATATTTAAAGTTTTAAATATATACTGTAGATAAAATTAGAATAAATAAAATGGAAATGTCTACATACAGTCCACTATTACTACTATTACTGCTGTAAACTTTGCAAATAGGACATCAGCCCCTTCAAGTCTTAAATGAACAATAACAAAGTGGGCTGCAATGAATGTCTGTGCAAAACAGCTTTTAGTGAAAAATTTCTATACAAGAACAATATCACAAAAGAACATTTTGATAGCAAGGATGCGTGCACAACTATCATCATGCTGTTAGGCAGTAGCACCCCTGCGCTGGGTGCGCCCCTACCCCTATAACTGTTCTGTCTCGCGGAGGAGCTAATTTGTGCGCATCTGTGTGAAACACGCATAGGAAAAAAAGAACGACAGAAAGAACGGCTCCCCTCCAGCCGCGACTCGGCTCCCATCGTTCATGTTTATGAGCCGTTCAAAAGAATCGGTTTGTTCGCGAACGTCACAACTCTACTCCAAATTTACAAAAAAATGAGCTCAATGTTCAAATTTACAAAAAAATTTGCTCAATGTTAAAATTGACCGGAGTTCTCCTTTAATACAAAAACATACCCTGTGTGAGTTCTTGTTTTTATTGTTGATAAGTTATGAGCAAGAATGCAATTTTTCACAAATATCCACACGATTGCAAATGTGACATTGGTTTAATACAACAGTTCAACACAGTATTATCAATATTGTTAGCTCTATTTTGCATGAGATAATAGTTCCAACGAAAGCCACAACAGAACTGTTGTGAGTGTCCAAGCAACACGCAGCAGTGTTTCGTTGGTGAACGAATCTGCGGCTTTGAACGAATCGGGAGAGTCAATGATTCAATGACTGATTCATAAATACAGCCACTTGCTGAATGGCTGAATGAATGGCTGAATGAATGGCTGAATGAATGGCTGAATGAATGGCTGAATGAATGGCTGAATGAATGAATGAATGAATGAATGGATGAATGGCTGGCTGAATGAATGGCTGGCTGAATGAATGGATGAATGGCTGGCTGAATGAATGGCTGGCTGAATGAATGAATGAATGGCTGGCTGAATGGCTGGCTGAATGAATGAATGGCTGGCTGAATGAATGAATGGCTGGCCGAATGAATGAATGAATGGCTGGCCGAATGAATGAATGAATGAATGAATGAATGGATGGATGAATGGCTGGCTGAATGAATGGATGAATGGCTGGCTGAATGAATGGCTGGCTGAATGAATGGATGAATGGCTGGCTGAATGAATGAATGGCTGGCTGAATGAATGAATGAATGAATGGCCGAATGAATGAATGGCTGGCCGAATGAATGAATGAATGGCTGGCTGAATGAATGAATGAATGGCTGGCTGAATGAATGAATGAATGGCTGGCTGAATGAATGAATGAATGGCTGGCTGAATGAATGAATGAATGGCTGGCTGAATGAATGAATGAATGGCTGGCTGAATGAATGAATGAATGAATGGCTGGCTGAATGAATGAATGAATGGCTGGTTGAATCAATGAATGAATGGCTGGCTGAATGAATGAATGAATGGCTGGCTGAATGAATGAATGAATGAATGAATGGCTGGCTGGCTGGCTGGCTGAATGAATGAATGAATGAATGAATGGCTGGCTGAATGAATGAATGAATGGCTGGCTGAATGAATGAATGAATGGCTGGTTGAATCAATGAATGAATGGCTGGCTGAATGAATGAATGAATGGCTGGCTGAATGAATGAATGAATGAATGAATGGCTGGCTGGCTGGCTGGCTGAATGAATGAATGAATGAATGAATGAATGAATGAATGAATGGCTGGCTGGCTGGCTGGCTGAATGAATGAATGAATGGCTGGCTGAATGAATGAATGGCTGGCTGAATGAATGAATGAATGAATGAATGGCTGGCTGAATGAATGAATGAATGGCTGAATGAATGAATGAATGAATGAATGAATGAATGAATGAATGAATGACTAGATGGCTCACTCATTAAGACAGTGACAATGCCACCTACTGGCAGTTTAAGTTTATTTAAAAGTATCACTTTGTTTTTACCATCCTTGCATATTTCTCTATTGATTTTTTAAAATTGAAATCATTATTTTATAAAAGGAAAAAAAATCCACCAGAAAATAATTTAAGGGGGCAAATATTGTCCATTAATGGAAAAGGAGTGACTGCAGTCCAAGTAGAAGAGACTGGGTACGCAGAAGGATGTTAAATGCCTCAGGGGGTACGCCACTCTAAAAAGTTTGGGAACCAAGCATTCAGCTAAGCATTCCTCACTCTAGTTATGTTGTAAATCATAACATCCCTTAACTTCTAAACTGCCAGTCTGCTTTTCAAACTGGGTTGGAAAGTCTGGTGAATTTTTAGAGACCAAAAAACAAAGATTTTTATGTTTGGTGTTTTTGTTTTCCCCCCAGATTCCAGATCTGATGTGAAACCCACAGCCCTGGAGCAGAAAAGAAAAGCATGTGCTCCACAGCACATTAAATCAGCACAGATTAATATCCATAAACGAAATGGAAATAATACAGGTCTGAAATAGCTAATATTTATCCATCAATTCAATTTGCGTTTTCCTTTCTCAAACCCTTCAATTTCCTGATACTACTGCCATGGATACAAAGTCAATAAAGAAAAGTCTTTGAAGCTGAATCTTATCTGAGCTCTTCCCAGCAGCTCATTTATACCAACATAGTTGAATTTATTATATTATATGTGGCATAAAACATTTCAAATAGATTTTTTTTGTAATTTAGAGTCAAATGCGAAAAAAGTGGACGAGAGACTGCGATTGGCCCGGGAACGGAGAGAGGTGTACCAAAAACAGCTAGGTATTTTCCTTACTCTCAACATATAACATCATTACCAACTGAAGAACAAACAGATAGCTTTTCTTTTTCTGAACTGTAGCGTTGCGCGAGCACGGCTGGCTGATGAGGGAGGAGCGGGCCAAGCAGTTTTACGAGAAACACCTGGAGGAGCGACGAAAGAAGTTGGAGGAGCAGCGACAAAGAGAGGAAAGGAGGAGGGTGGCGGTCGAGGAGAAGCGCAGACAGAGGATCAAAGAAGAAAGAGTAAGTTGGTGCATGAGATAAAGTGTGACCGATGCTTGGTAGGAGAGATTTTCTTTGTATAGCTTATATATGCTACCAATATACACACATGTATAAGTTTTACAGATCGGTAATATTTTTAAATCAACAGAACTAAAATAAATAATAAATAAATAGATTTTAATTTAATTAATATTATTGTGGAAACCATGATACCATTCAAACATTTGTGGTAAGATTAAACAAAGAGAGAAAGTAATACTTTTATTCATCAAGCATGCATTAAATTGATCAAAAGGGACAGTGAAGACATTTATAACGTTGCAAAAGATTTCCATTTAAAAAATACTTTAATACATTTAATAAATAAATGTAATAAAATGTTGTTTTTTGGACTTTCTATTAATAAAAGAATCCTGAAAAATAAAATGCATTATGGTTTGCACAACAATTTTAAGCAGCACAACTGTTTTCAACACTGATAATAATCAGAAATGTTTCTTGAGCAGCAAATCAGCATATTAGAGCAACACTGTGTAATTTTTTAAGTTGATTCTAAGCAAAAAACACTTTGTTCTTTCAAAATGATATGCGCTCAATAATGTGTAATTACTTCTACCAACTAATCAAGTATTCTCGTAAGAGTAGAATCTGCCATTTAGAATACATAAGAGCGAGTCGCTCGAATGGCGGCAGCCATGTTGCGACTCCATCTTGAAAATACATTAGCCAAAGAAGGACATACCTGGAAATTCAAGCTTCGCCTTTCGCGTTTTTACACTCAGTGGCACTGTGACAAATGCGAGAGGGAGATTCCTCGCGACTGCTGGCAGATTTGAAATAATATGGCCACCGTAGGAGTTAAAACGCCCTCGGAATGGGAGGGGCTAGAAAGTAATATTCAGTTGGTAGTCATAAACAATTTCACCGCTAGATGGGAGAAAATCCTACACAGTGTAGCTTTAATGATTTGTGAAGGATCATGTGACACTGAAGTAATGATGCTAAAAAATCAGCTTTACCATCAGAGGAATAAATACATTTTAAAATATATTCACATAGAAAACAGCTATTTTAATTTGTAATAATTTCACAATATTACAGTTTTTACTGTATTTTTGATTAAATAAATGCAGCCTTGGTGAGCAGAAGAGACTTCTTTCAAAAACATTAAAAGGCTGTCAATTAGCACTGCATTATTCATATTCTTTGTCAATAAATACCTTGAGATGGCTTGCAAAAACACACATAAACCCTATATTGTCAAAATCGTGTGTTTGTCTTCACGTTTCAGTCAAAACGTTTCTGTTTTTTATTCGGCTGCTGCTGTAGCAAATAGCTGGATGTCTTTATCCATATTACGGATTTCCTGGAACGTCATAAGTTATTACTTCTATGAATCTGTTTTGAACTTTCTGTGAGAGAGCGCCCTCCGGCTTTGAGTATGAATGAAACATACATTACACAAGAGAGTTAGTGCTCCATAATGTTCAGATTGCCTCGTTTTAAACGACAAAGCAATATCACACGAGTGCAGTTTTTGTCCCGAATAGCACGAGTGCAAATGATTCATTTTACTCAACAGTTCAATAAATAAGAAGTTAATATTGTGTTCATAAAGAGAGCCACTTCAATTCCTGAATGAATCAGCCGTTTCAACAAATCGAATGAAAGAATGACGCAATTACTCATTTAGACATTTACCTCCACCAGCTGGTAGTTTTAGTTTCTTATTTAGGGTATAATTTCATAAAAAATAAAATAAAATAAAAATTCATAAAAAAAACCCATTAGAGGTATAGTTCACCCAAAAAATTTTATTCTGTCATTTACTCGCTTGACAGCCCTTTTCTTTGGTAATAATATACATGCATACATATACACACAGACATTATTTACATAAGGGTAAAAGTGTCTGCTAAATGCATAAATGTATGCATGTATGCATGTATGTATAGAGATCAAAAGGTTTTTAAGCTCATAAATTGAGCTGAGTGTCCACATTTTTGATTGGTAGTGAATATCATCAGTTTCATAAACACTGTAGCAATGACTGCAGCAACAATGATGAAAAATTGCTCTTGAGATTTTGCAACCATGATTAAAAACATATGGAGCATGGACTCATGGGAGTGTTTTCATCCCATGTTTTAGGAGCGTTTTGAGTCTGTGGTGCGGAAGACGATGGAAAAAAGTCAGAAGGCCAAACAGAAACCTGGCCACTGCTCACGAAGGGTCACCAAGAACGAAAACAAAAATGGTGAATATCTCAATGCATGATTCAAAACGCACTAACTGGCACTAAAACTGTCTTCTAGCCTCGCATCTATTTTCCCGACTCCCTCTCTGACCTCTTCCTGTTGGTCGCTCTGCTTTCTGCTCTTCTCTAGCTAAACACCGTTCTCTTAGTCAGTGGGAGATTGACCTTGTCCGTCGTCTTCAGACTCCTACCGTCTCTTATCTAGCCAGAAGCAAGAGTGCTGTGTGTCTGTCACGAGACACAGGTATCACTTTAGAGTGACGAACTGCATCTTTCATTCAGATGTTTAAAATGAAAACCAAAGTCTGCAGCTTTGTGTAATAAATATAAACTTTGTTTTCTTCTCCTGCTCATTGCTTCACCTGATTTCTCTGTACTCATTCATCCTTATCTTACAAAAAAAAAAAAAAAAAAAAAAACATCTTCAGTTGTTCATGTTTGTCGTCGTTCAGCCTCATGTCATACCATGAACTCCAGCACCATGCGAAAGCCAAAGGTGCATTGTGGGAAAGTGCCAAGCAGGCCTGCAAGCTCAAGTCCAAAAGTCACCATCCGCAGAACCACCAACAGAGAGCTGGTGGGAGTTAGAACTTTTTTTTAAATTGTATTTTTTAAATACAACCCCCCCAAAAAGTAACATTGTTGCATGGAGTATTGCATGTAAATGTTTTTTTTTTTTTACATATATTATATCAGGTGGCAAAAGGTGATTTTGAGGAACAAGACTTGAAAAAGCCACAACTACAAACAACTGAAATCAAGCCAAAACAGGACACAAACCCACCGGGGCATACTGTCCTTCCACCATCATGGTACTTTTTTTTTTTTGTTTTTTTTTTTTGTAATCTTAGACTTGAAGGGATAGGTCACCAAATAATGTACATTTTGTCATCACTTACCCTCAGGTTGTTCCAAACCTGTATGAGTTTCTGTCCTCTGTTGAACACAAAAGAAGATATTTTAAGAATGTTGTTGATCAATCAGTCGACAGTAGGCATTGACTTCTATAGTAGTAAAAGAAAATACTATGGAAGTCAATGGCTACTGTCTGGTTACCAACATTCTTAAAATATCTTTTGTGTTCAAAGGAAGAAATAAACTCATGCAGGTTTGGAACAACATAAGGGGGTGTAAATGACAATTACATTTTTTTCTCCTTGTAATATCATTACTGTCTAGGCCAGGGAAACAATTGAGATAATAAAGCTGCACTATATGGAGGTAAATTTCAGTTTCATGTCAATTGTCCTTGCATGTCATGCAGAAGAGCAGTGGCAAAGCACAACTGACATAAGAAACAACTCCAGCAGCGACAGAGAGGCTAAAGTTGTGTAGTACAGCTTTAAAAAGATCTCACTTGTGATTTTACTTTCCTTCAAGAATGAGTAACACTTCTCACGCTCAGAAAAATTATACTGTGGGTAATTTTGACCCATTCTCTTTTTATATAACCATTTCCAAGGCTGCAGAACAGATCGCATGTCAGACAAGCCACACTTAAACAAGATAGTTTACCTCCGCTGCCAGAAGAGGAGGATCTAGAACCAGAGTATGAACTCTCCTCCGGGCATCTACAACCTGACAAAACACTTACTCAACAATGTCTGCGAGATAACCAACTCCAGTTGAATCCAGCTGCTAATGGGCCTCTGAATCCACCAGCAGGCTCTCAGATTCCTAATGGTTAGTGAAAGACTCAAACATTTTCCAATGATTCCCACAATTTAATGATATTAATAAATCAGTTTTTAGAATCTTTTGTGCTGAAATGGTTCTTTGTGTTGGGTATTTAGGTTATTTATTATTAAGGAAGGATTAAAATATTAATTTGCTGAAATGCATAAAAAGGAAGGAAGGATTAAAAGATTTGCGGAAGGAAGGAAGGAAGGAAGGAAGGAAGGAAGGAAGGAAGGAAGGAAGGAAGGAAGGAAGGAAGGAAGGAAGGAAGGAAGGAAGGAAGGAAGGAAGGAAGGAAGGAAGGAAGGAAGGAAGGATTAAAAGATTAATTTGCTGAAGGAAAGAAGGAAGGAAGGAAGGAAGGATTAAAAGATTAATTTGCTGAAGGAAGGAAGGAAGGATTAAAAGATTAATTTGCTGAAGGAAAGAAGGATTAAAATATTAATTTGCTAAAGGAAAGAAGGAAGGAAGGATTAAAATATTAATTTGCTAAAGGAAGGAAGGAAGGAAGGAAGGAAGGAAGGAAGGAAGGAAGGAAGGAAGGAAGGAAGGAATGCATAAAATATATGGAAGGGATGTCTTTATTAACAGATTAATTTTGCTGCAGGAAGTGCAGGATTTATTATTAAAACAATAGGCAGATTCATAATTTGTTCACTGTGTTGGGAATAGGTTTCAGTATCTTTAACTAATCTTCTTTGGCAGTTCTTGTCTTGAGTTTTAAAAAGTGCTGTTGACACCATAAAAGTGTTTGTGGATATTGTGAAGGTATTTTGAATACCCTGGTGAAATATCTCTCTCTTCTCTTATTCACTTTCAGGACCAAGCCAGATTGGTGGCGGCGCTCAAGTCAGACCAAATACTTGGACTACAGACCCGGAGCAGGCCAGTCGCATTCTGGCAGAGAAAAGGAGGCAAGCCCGACTCCAGAGAGAGAAAGAGGAAGAGGAACGCAGACAGAAAGAGGAGACAGAGAGGTATACTTTACTATTCTTACCTTTCCTCTATCAGTGCAAGATTTATTTTGTGTCTAAGTATTTTAAAGCTTAACTTTTCACAATGACGGATATAAATTCCTGAAGTGATTTAGGTATCTCAATGAACTTGTATCTCCTCTTTGCAGAAAGAGCAGAGAGGAACTGGCCCGTCGGAGAGCCGAAGAACGAGCCAGCCAGGAGGCAGAGGCCCAGAGACTGGAGGAAGAAAAGAGGAAGAGAGAGGAAGAAGAGCGACTTCAGGCTGAGGAGGAAAACGCTCGCAGACAGAAAGAGGAGGAAAAAAGGCTTCAACAGCAGGTATTAAAGCTTTTTTCCATACTCAGTTTAATACGTAGAAAATTATAAGGCCATATGAAAAGTGTTCAGTGATTTTAAGGCAGGACTGTCTATTTGTCCAAGGACAGAAGGAGAAACACTCAGGAAACATGTTGGAAAACAATCATTGTTCAAGACTTTTTGCAAAAATACAAACTTCAGCTTTAAATATAGAGCTTCATATGCTACTCTTATTGACATTACCATCTTTTTTTAGCTTCAGACCATTTTCCCCCATTAAAATAAAGCAAGGATCATATCATATTAGATGGATCATCGGCAGATTGAATAAAAATTCCTATAATGCTCCATATAATGTGTTCTCAGAGAGAGGAAGAGGCTCGTCAAAGGGTGCTGGCAGAACAGCAGAGACTGGAAAGAGAGAGTCGTTTCCAGAGAGAGGAGGCCGAACGCCAAGAACGGAAAAAGGTATGCCTTAGGATCCGTCTACTTTTATTCAGCAAGGATGTATCGGATTGATCAAAAGTCACAGTAAAGACATTTATGATGTTAAAAAAAAAGATTTCTATTTCAAATGAAAAATGCTGTTCTTTAGAACTCTCTATCAATCAAAGAATCCTGGAAAAAATTTCCACAAAAATATTAAGCAGCACAACTGCTTTCAACATTGATAATAATAAGAAATGTTTCTTGATCAGCAAATTATCATATTAGAATGATTTCTGAAGGATCATGTGACACTGAAGACCGGAGTAACGATGCTGAAAATTCAGCTTTACCATCAGAGGAATAAATTATTATAAATGTGACCCTGGATCACAAAACCAGTCTTATGTTGCACGGGTATATTTGTGGCAATAGCCATCAAAACATTGTATGGGTCAAAATTATCGATTTTTCTTTTATGCCAAAAATCATTAGGATATTAAGTAAAGATCATGTTCCATGAAGATATTTTATAAATTTCCCACCTTAAATATATAAAACATTTATTTTTGTGAATGGATGCAGCACTATCGCCAATAGAAATGGACAACTTTAAAGGACATTTTCTCAATGTTTCGATTTTTCTGTACCCTCAGATTCCAGATTTTCAATAGTTGTATCTCGGCCAAATATTGTCCTATCCTAACAAACCATACCTCAATGGAAAGATTATTTATTCAGCTTTCAGATGATGTATAAATCTCAATTTAAAAAAAATTACACATAAGGCTGGTTTTGTGGTCCAGGGTCACAAATGAACAATATTACTGTTTTTACTGTACTTTTGATCAAATGCAGCCTTAAGAGACTTCTTAAAAAAAAAATATTGTGCTTTCAATTTTATCCAAATCAGCGCCTGGAACAAATCATGAAAAGAACAAGAAAGACAGACTCTGAAGAAAAGGTAAGGCTATCACTGTCTGGCAGGCTCTTTGTTTATGCCTCATCTAGAAGCCCTGCTCATTTTTTTGTCCCCATTAGAAAACAGCATCGGTGAAGGATAACTTGCCTTGTGAGAATGTGAAGCCTGTAATCAGGCTACCAGGTCCTGGAAAAACGCCAAATCTGGAGCTGAGGGACGAGGAGGATATGCTTCCTACTGTGGCCTTCAAGGAGCGCCGATCCTTCCGCAGTCTTTCTGGCCTGGATGAGATACAAGCCCATCAACAAACTGGTATGCAAATAAATGAAATCTTCACTTAAATCGAACATAACAATTTAATAGTATGCAACTCAAGATTAAATCTGATAATTCAAGGATTAGATTAAATATTAGTATACTATTAAATGCATGCCGCCTGTTTTTATATTATGAATACATTATGTTGTCATTCAGTTGGTATACAAAACATAATTTCTCCCCTCCATGCTTCAGAGGTTATTTAACCAACGGACCTGTCATATGATGCCACGACCGTCAGAGCAACTTCAGCAAGCTTGTCTTTCTGAAAAACACAAAAACAACATATGCACATGATTTCCCTGCACTTTAAAAAACCTAACAAGTCACAATTCCTGCAACAGAACACAGTTCTTTACCTTACTGCCCAATTAATCCAGCCAATTACTGCTTGATTTGCTAGAGTGACATCATGCATCGCTGAGTAGCCAGATAACTTTGGGCGACTTAATAATAGTAATAATGACTTAAAGGTACATTACCCACCAAATAAAACTTGAATGCTTCATATTTTAGCTTTAATTTAGTCATATTTTATGTTTTAGTCAGTACGTTTATGGTGTTATGAAGAGAAAGCTTTCTCTTTGAATCTCTGAGCAGTGATGTGATAGTCTTATGGATTTATTTGTCTTATCAGGCACATATAAACAGCACTTCTCTTGCACAAATGCACTACAGTTCAAAAGTTTGGGGTCAGTGTAATTTTTTTTTTTAAAGAATTAAAACTTTTATTCCGCAAGGATGCATTAAAATGAGAGTGAAGACTAAGATTGTTACGAAAAAATATTTTAAATAAATTATTTTAAATTTTCTAATCAAAGGATCCTGAATAAAAAAAAAACGTTTCATGATTTCCACAAAATATTAAGCAGCACACTGGTTTTTATCATTGATAACAATAAGAAATGTTTCTTGAGCAGCAAATCAGCATGATTTCTGAAAATTCAGCTTTGCATCAGGAATAAATGACAACATATTTTAAAACAGAAGAACAGCTGGTTTAAATTATAATCATTTTTACAATATTACTGCTTTTTTATCAAATACATGCAGCCTGCATTTGAACAAAAATCTTCCTAACCCCAAAATTTTGAATGTTAGCATATGTGTACAGTATTTCTTTATAACCAGATATCTGTGTATTCATGTAATTAAGGATCTCTCTTTGCAATGCTGCTGTTTTGAGGGTACAAGTGTATACAGAGGTAATTTCCTTATTGCTGAATAGTGCTTTTGAATCACAGTATTATGCCAGACAGGTGAGCTCATGAATTTCCACAGTTTTTGTAGCTGGTTTTGCACTGCTGCTATTTAGCTGTTCCAAATAAGAACATTCCCCCACCCCTTTTTCGCAAATCAAAATGTATGATTATTACGTGCTCGTCTGCCTTATGAACATTAATATAGTGTGCCGGTGCCCGCTGACCTTGTGCAATGATAAAGGCTTATGCAAATAAGGTGTAAAGATGTAAACATTTAATAATTTTTTTTTTTTATTGGTGTAAGTAAATAAGCTTAAAAAAAATCTTACTGGTTGTTGGTGTGTTTTTTTGACCACAGTCTACAAAAATACTATTAAAATGGAGTAATGATTGGATTTCTCATTGAGGTTTTGCATTAGCTGAAATTATTGGAGGACTGAATGCTCTTGTATCCAAAAAAACATTGTTACATGTATGGTGAGTGGGCTGCCAGATGGGCAAACGGTAAAAGAAAACCTCAGATGAGAAGAATCCTGGAGAACTGAAACAAGTCCAGCAGAGAACATGTAGTTCAGTACTGTTAATTGATGCCTACATGGACGAACAAAATAAAAGCTTGATTTAAAAAGAACTTTTAGCTTTATAAATAGCCTAATTATTGTTCTTAGAAGTGCTTACATTAACTAAATTGTGTTACAAATACATAATCATAAATGTAAATAATTATTGTGTGTAATAATTATACACACATATAAATATATACATACACAAATATAAATAAATATAATATAAATAAAAAAATATACACATATACAAATATTTATATATATATATATATATATATATATATATATATATATATATATATATATATATATATATATATATATATTCCTTTTCTTTTTTTTCTTTTTTTTTTAAATAAAGAAAAAAGAAAAAGGTCAAATATAAAATAAGGTTATTTCAAAAATGTTACGCCGATTTTAAGCACCGTTAATTTTTTTGTAATACTTTTTAAATTATTTTAATACAATTGAATTCAACAGATTATGCCCAAAATGTGACATTGTTGAAGTTATAGTTATACAGACAAGACTTCTAAATCTCAGACAGGACAAAATGTGACATTTAAAAGTAGCTACTTGTCATGTTAGGTTGATTTCATGTTAGATAATAGTTTATCTAACAAAAATACGATTTGTTCCCCCTATTGCTTAAAAAAAGCAAAATGGGACAGCATTGTAGGCTACCCTATTCCTGGAAAGTACCAGATATGCAACATAACAGACACTAAACCTCGGGGGATTGAATTTTGCAGCACTTACCAGATTTTGAGGGATTAAAGTGAGTTTTAACAACATTTGGTTGGATCATCCGAGCAAAACCGCGTTAGATGACAAAGGCGTCGTTCTTTGAAGACGACAGTTGAATTCTCAACTACAGTTCGGCTAATTGGATCACCTGTCCACAGTTACCGCTTGACTGTCAGAGTCGACCAACTGTTTCCTCCTCTATCATCTGTGGTCTCACACAAGCAGAATATGAAGTATGTAAATTATATCGCTTTGTGCTTAGCCAGTAGTTTTATTTGTGTATTTACATCTATATTAATAAGATTGTTTGATATAAACAAACGTCGATGTTTGAGTCGACCAGCAGGTGACGCTACAAGCAAATAAATTAGGATTTTCCGTTTGTCCGGAGACTAGAGCAAGCACATACCAACATCCAATTTCCAGTATTTCCTATTAAAAAGTAGTAAGTGTATTAATATGTGATATTTTCTTTGCACAACACACACACACACAGGTAATTTCTTGTCAGTAAAATGTTTGAAGTAGCGGTTTACAAAAATGAAATGTTAAAAGCTTTTCACAGCACTTTGGTAGGCTATGTCCAATAGCCTATAATGAATAAAAATAATTATTGCACTTAAATCATTTTGACCCTAAACATTTTTTTATTTCTATTTTAGACCAAACATTTTGTCATGTCCCCGAGGCACTTCACTGAATTTGTACTTCGAAAATTACAAAATGTGCACAGTGTCAATAATGGCAGTAATGTAAGTATTTATTTGTGTTACTTTCTTGTAAAAAAAAAAAAAAAAAAAAACTAGATATTTTATAAAAACCAGACTATAAAGTTATGTCCCTCAGTCTGAACTCAACTCTGTCATGCCAACCATTCTACGCCCATAATAATTTAGACTCCACTTATGTGACATCATTTACCAGGAATGACATAACTCAGGTCTCTTTAACAGTGGTGCAGAAGATGGTATCATACTTTTTATTCATGTTTTTGAGGCGTACTATAGGTCAGAGAGGGTACCATCAAGCTTTAACAACTCAACCCCATCACATAAAATTGAGAGTAAAAATGAATCTTTTTCAAAATTGTATTTTAATCCATAAGTCTTCATATACAATGCATTTTTTTATTTCAATGCTGCCATATATGTTCTACTCTCCTACTCTAAGCAGCAGTGGCCATTTTGAGCAAAAAATCTCAACCCCAACACACTCAACCCTGTCGTGTATATTTCTCATTGTTTCAGGATTGTGAACTTGTGACAGGGTTGAGTTTTTCCACTTCACTTATGAGTCATTTATATATACAAAACAACATGGATGCACCCAAAAGCCAAACAATGGCACATGATAGGCTATGCCATCTGTCGTAAGAGAGACATCCGTGATGTAAAAATCACGAAGGCTATGCGCGGGGCAGAATGTTGGACGGACCACCGTTTGGCCAGGACCATCCTGTCACTCCACATTGTCCCCACACACCGTAACAAGCTGAAAGCCATTAGACAAACCTTTGATGTTGCAAAGTTAAGGCAAACAAGGCGATGTGAAGAGTTAGCTGACCAGGATGAGCAATTTAGCTCCCTTGGCCCTCTGACTGGAAGCACAACTGAAAAGTGTCAGAATCAGCAGATTCAACCCTTGGAAAACTGAAACGTACCCACCAGGACTGGTTTGATGAGAGCGATGAGATCATTGGCAACCTCCTGGAAGAGAAGAGGAAAGCCTACATTGAGTGGCAGAATGACATCTCATCCACCTCTAAGGGTGATCGTTTCCGGCATCTCCAGAGACAAGCACAGACTATACTGCGCAAGATGCAAAATTAATGGTGGAAGAGAAAGGCTGAAGAGGTCCAGGGATATGCCGATACTAAGAACTCTAAGATGTTCTTCAGTGCCATCAAACAAGTATGGACCAGTCAAACCTTGTACCACGCCTCTCCTGTCAGCAGATGGTCTTACATTGCTGAGAGACAAGAACAGCATCAACACGAGATAGAGAGAACACTTTAGCAACCTGCTAAATAGACCCTCCACTGTTGATCCTGATGCCTTGAACCAGATCCCCCAAAGAACTATAGTCCAAGCTCTTGATCTCCCACCAACAATGGACGAGCTCACAAAGGCCAAGCAAACCAGCCAAGGTAAAGCCTCTGGAATGGATGCAATTCCAGCAGAGATATTTAAGTCTGCTGGTCCAGTGGCCCTTGAGGCCTTCCATGCCCTCCTTACCAGCATATGGATAGAAGAGGACATGCCAAAAGACTTCAAAGATGCCACAGTCGTCTCCCTTTTCAAGAACAAGGGTAGCAGAGATGATTGTGGCAATTACCGGGGTATTTCCTGTCAATTGCCGGGAAGATCTTGGCTAGGGTAATTCTCAACCGCCTAATCTCCAATAGCAGAGGTCAACCTACTAGAGTCTCAGTGTGGATTCCACCTAGGTCGTAGCACCATTGACATGATCTTCACAGTCAGGCAGGTACAGGAAAAATGCATTGAGCAGAACATGGACCTCTACAGTGTCTTTATAGATTTGACCAAGGCGTTTGACACGGTTAATAGAGAGACCCCCTGGATGATTCTGGAAAGACTTGGATGCCCAGACAGGTTCGTGAACCTAATCAGACTGTTCCATGATGACATGACTGGCCAGGTACTCTCCGGTGGTGAAACGTCAGAACCGTTCAGCATTGCCAACGGCGAAAAACATGGCTGTGTCCTGGCTCCTGTCCTCTTAAACCTCTTCTTTACATGTGTGCTGAATCAGAGCCATGCAGTCAGAGACCTTGAACATGGGGTATTTTTGAGGTACATGTTGGACGGATCGCTCTTCAATCTTCAACGCCTGAACGCCAGGACCAAAACAGTGGAGAGGAAAATACTTGAAGCACTCTTGTGCTCTCATGGCGCACACAGAGCCTGATCTCCAGTGCATTGTCAACAAGTTTGCGGAAGCCTCCCGTCTCTTTGGTCTGACCATCAGCCTGGGCAAGACAGAGGTCCTGTTACAACGAGCCCTTTCCAATGCCCTTCCTCCATCTATCACCATTGATGGGACAGAACTGAAGACAGTCGAAGACTTCAAGTACCTGGATAGTGTTATCTCCTGCGATGGAACAATAAACAAGGAGATCCGTGCCCGGATATGCAAACTGCAAGTCAAACCCTTAGCCGCCTGAAAACACGTGTATTGAACCAGCACAACATCAGACTAACCACAAAAGTAAAACTGTATAGGCTATTGTTCTCACCGGCCTCCTGGCTGGATGTGAAACATGGACCTTGTACAGAAGACATCTGAAACAGCTGGAACAGCTGGAACAGTTCCACATCCGCAGCCTGAGGTCACTTCTCTGCATCTGCTGGCAAGACCGCAAAACAAACCTTGAGGTCCTGGACAGAGCCTAGACAACCAGCATCGAAGGCAAGATCTTGAAATCTCAGCTTCGATAGACATGGTTGACAGCAGATTGCCAAAACAGCTCCTATATGGTGAGCTTTGCTCAGGCAAACGCAAGCAAGGCAGACCACGCAAAAGGTTCAAAGACAGGACTGGCTGGTGTACTCTATCAAGGAAGGCACAAGGCACTTTTGAGGTGAGACGCTGCACACATCACTGAGGCCTGAGCAAGGAGGAATTTTGTTGCATCTGCACCTGCTGAACTAGGACAGTTCCCATGCCCCTACTGTGAACGGCTGTGTCCTTCAAGGATTGGACTCCACAGCCACCTACGAATCCACAATAGATGAGCTGTGCAAAGTATCGTCATCATCAACATTGATGGACTACCAAGATATATATATATATATATATATATATATATATATATATATATATATATATATATATATATATATATCTTGGTAGTCCATCGATGTTGATATAATAGTCATGGTTTCAGTAAATATATACTTACCAAAATCATGACAACTCATAATTTTGTTATAAATAGAATATTTGATGTAATGTGTCCACTTAAGAATTGACAAGCATCCTGTGTCAGCCACATCAGCAGCAGAAAGACTGTGTTGTGTATGCCGATATGTTGACCCAGAAAGAAGGGCAAAGTATGAGAGAGAGAGAGAGAGAGAGAGAGAGAGAGAGAGAGAGAGAGAGAGAGAGAGAGAGAGAGAGAATTAAAAAATATAAAATTAAAGGCAATGTCTCCCTTCAAATCGGTTACAGTTAGTACTTAAATATGAAAAAATATATTAAAAAAACCCTGAAAATAATAAAAGGTCTTTAATGCCTGAGGTGCGAAAATATGATATGCTGAGGGTTTGAGATGTGCCTAAATTATGTTTAGACATTTAAAGATGAAAATTAATCGTATGTAGTTAAAAAAATTCTTGGACAGTGAACATAAAGTATGAATTTTAAGGCTAAATGGCTAGACTAAGGATAAAGACATAAAATTAGGATACAATAAAGCACACAACAGTCGTGGCAACCAAAGAATGTATCATTTATTGCACTCCAGTGCATTTTAACATGAAAATTGTACAATTTTCATTACAAAAGCAGGACATAGATTCACTTGGTGACTTTTAAAAATGTTAAAGACAAAAGTTATTTCCCATACACATTCTCATGCAGAAAGTTTGGCTTATTCACAATTTTGGACATATTTTGTATAGGCGTATAAATGAATCAGGATGCATTAACATTCTGGCTTTGTCCAGAGTTCACTTTAATTTGCTATGATCATGCGACTAGCACTCAGCAGCCAGTGTGCTTGTTCTATACTGTGGAAGTGTACATTTCAGCTTAAAATGTAGGAAATATAAGAACAAAAGCAACATTTTTACAACATATTACAAGCCCCACAGGCTCAAATTAAAACCTTCCGTTTAGGGAATTATATCAGACCTGGAAAACCACCACTAACAACTTCAGTGTCAATATAATGTATTTGTGTAAAATGACTAATAAATGTGTCATTATTTTTGTCACTAATAAATGGAATTTTTGTGTGCTATTGCATTTTGTAAAATGCATAAAATATATACTTTAAGTGCAGGATTTATTATTAAAACAATAGGCAAATTCATAATTTGTTCACTGTGTTGGGAATAGGTTTCTTTTACTGAATCTTTGGCAGTTCTCGTCTTGAGTTTTAAAAAGTGCTGTTGACACCTTAAAAGTGTCTCTTAACTTAGAAAGCCCTATGTGATGTATAAATATAAACGTTGGTGGAACATAATCATTTATTTGTGCTAAAAGCCTTAATTTTAATAAAAATAATGCAAAAAAATAAAGGGGTCTATGTAATGCAATAACCTTTTTCAAAAGATACATTCAAAAACTTGTAGCATAACAGCTTTAAAGCATACCAAAAACCTTCGCTTATTTTATACAAACAGTTGCACAGTCTTAAAGATGCTTTTTCTTCATATAGTGTACGTACAAACAACATAAAAGGCCAAAAAGCACGTTGTTCTGAAGCATTATAAATAATTTATTGTGTAATTGTGTTGCGTGTGGACCTGTAATAGTGTGTGTGATTACAAACTGATTACAAAAAACCTTCAAAAAACAAAAAAAGAAAAATTATACATATTTGTGTGCAGATGTGAATGGAAATATGAAAGGCAACAAGATCGATATGGCCAATTTTCCAATCTGTTTTATTTACTCATTAAACATTTGGGTCATGGGTCCGGATTCATGTGAAAGGGATAGTTCATTTAAAAAAAAAAAAAAAAAAAAAACACACTAAAAAAACATCTGTCATAATTTACTCACCCTCATGTTCCATACAGCACAATAGGGAATGCTTTATCAGAATGTCTGTACTTTCATTTTTTGGGTGAACAATTCCTAATGTCAGGAAGCTGATCTATAAGAACATGATCTGAGTTGTACGTGTGAGCATCAATTCTATTGTATAATAATATTGCAGTCATTCATCTATATTGAAGAGGAGTTTAGGAAGCATCCTTGAGTCAATCTGAGGCAGGACAAGAAGGCAGTACACGAAGAGCCAAGCGGCCAAGAGGATGTAGACAAGGTCGGACAAGGTTGTGTCATATGTGCTTTCCTGACTCACAGCAGTCTTGCTCTCCAAGCTGTAAGGAAACAAAAGTGCACACACATAGTATTAGAATTTCAGCCCGTTGCTTTAAAGTGCCCCTATTATGTTTTTTTTCTCCAGAGATTACTTTTCATGTAGTGTGTAATATAGCTGCTTGTGAATGTAAAAGGTCTGCAAATTTTCTAAAATTGAAGTGCACGATAAATTGAGTCATCGTCTCCTAAAAGAACTGATTCTGAACTGCCTGAAACCAGTTGTCAGTAATTCTGCTCTCTCTCTAATCGCTATCGCGGTGCTTTGATGTCATAAACCGATCGGTCTGTGCAGCGCCGGTTCAAGTTGAACGAGCCTATACTCTAAGTGGTAGACCATTCACAACAGACTGGATCATCTGACCAATTAGAGCAGAGTTTAGAGAGACCGAATCCTTTATCAAAATGTTTCAGACACTTTAAGAAAAGAGGATATGCAGCAATGTATATAATGAGAAAAGAGAGTTTTCTGACCTTGGATGCCTGTAAACTTGTAGTTAGACCATAATAGGGGCACTTTAAATACCCTATGAAATCAGTTTTGTTTAGTCTGTTTCTGTTAGCTTTGATGCTAATCCATATTCCTAAAAGTTGACTAAATGAACCTTTTGCAGATATACACATTTAAAATGTACAGTCTTTCTCTTCCAAGAAAACGAATCAAAAATGTATATGAATCATCTTGCGCTGTGGTTGAAATAAGAAACATGTCAACAATGGAGACAAACGATTGTCAAGTGACTTCATGGTGTGTTGAAAATGAAACTTAAAGGGGTCATGACATGAGAAATCAAATTCGACTTGGTCTTTTGACGTTTAAGAGGTCTTTGTACCATTAAATCATTATAAACAAAGCATTTATTCAATCAAGCTCATATGGATGTTGGGGGATTTGTGACGTTACACGGGCAAATGCATTTGCATATGCCTGTCTCCAGAGCAAGACATCGACGAATAGTTTTACATCATCACAACATAGGCCCCGCCCACTGCCGTTCAGTCACTTAACGGTAACACTTGTCTACACCGCATGCGGGCGTCACGTCAAAAGCAAATAGAACCCATTATAAACACTGACGCTGTCTAAACTGGATAGTACACAGATCCCTGTTCACTTTAGAAGCGTAAAGGAACATTCGTTTTGATGCGTCCTGTTTAAACAGCTCATTTCTGTACAGACTTGATACCAGCGTCAGGAACAAGTGAATGGTTAATTTTTAATGGCGTCCTGGATCGCGTTGGAGGTTTATATGTTTGTTTCAGATAATTTGACCGCAGATTGTTTTGTAAACGAGGCACAGTTTAGTTGAAAAAAGAAACTTCTGTTGACAGATGAAGCAGTCAGCTGTATTGGATCTGACAGCTTCTACATCGCAAATCTTAAACGATTTTATAATGCTTTGTCTGTAAATGAGATTTCCACATAACTCTATATATGTTTGTTTTTTTTGTGTGCAAAAAAACTATTTACAAGTAAACCTCAAGGAACATATTAAAATAATAAAAACTCCATGTCAAGTCAAGTAAAAGTAAAGAAATCTTATGATGTAAGATCACAGTGCATTTCTGTGCAAAATATAAAGTGTCAGGAATGTAGGTGTGTGTCTCAAAACAGTGTGCTTTGTATGGGCACTGGGCACCCACCAGCAGAAACACAAATCGGCACTTCTGTTACCTTTTATTTATGATGGTACTGTCCATTTTGCTGCAGTCTAAGGCTTTCCCATTTTGTCCCTATTAAAAAGAAACCAACAAATTGGTGTAATTAAAAAAGTGAAGTCAATATATCTAGTACCAGAGAAAAGGCTGTCAGCCTTTATAAATGTTAATAATGTGGACACCTAATATACTTATTTTTTTAACAGGGTTGATTAGGGGGCACAATCAAGAACATTAGCAAACCTTTGATTCGCTGGTGTCAACGACCCTTCTCAAATGTATAGTAGTCAAAGGTTGGCTTGCATCCGTCACCACTTCGTCCCTTTTAAGAGCATGATACATTTGTTATGGTTGATAAAACACACATTTCATATGCCTCACTGAACTCTTATCTGGACCTAAGTTACAATTAAACTCATTTATTCATGACAGACTGAATCCCGGCCAATCAGCTGTACTGGGAAACGCACATTTTTATACAGTAACACAACATGCTATGAGATCAAAAATGTTTGCATCATTCATCTAAAATAGATATGACCTGTTCACCAAAAGTCAACCAAAGTTTTCAAAACTAAACAAGTACATTTAAGGCAATTTGCAATGGTTCTAAGAGGTTTATGAGGTCACATCCTTCAGAAAACAGAACGCACCCCTGTGGCACAGACTGTGTCTCTGTAGCAGTCTCTATTAATAGAGCCGTACCTCAGAGCCCCAGTGTTTTCTCTGGCACCAGCGCTGGGCAGGTCCTCATCTGTCTTAATGAGCTCACAATGCTCAGCTGGTGAATCAGGCTCCACCGCACCCCATTCTCCTGGGTGCCTGTCAAACAGGCTTTGCTCCTGGAGATGCAAAGATCCCCCTCTGTCCTAAATGGACACATGCAGAATGGAGTGAATTTATAATGCAAGATTAAAGTTCAATATCCAGAATACAGACTAAAGCAATTTAATATCCACTCTGGTAATATTATCACTGTGATGACCATTCTTGTATACTGTAGTATACTAGTATACTACATAGTTTACATGCCAAGTATACAAGTATACTGAAGGCCATAAAAATAATACAAGGATACATTAAAATGATCAAAATGGACGGTAAAGACATTTATAATGTTTCAAAAGATTTTTATTTCAAATAAATGCTGCCCTTTTGAATATCTATTATCTATCACGGTTTCAACAAAAAATGTTAAGTAGCACAACTGTTTTCAACATCGATAATAATAAGAAATGTTTCTTGATCAGCATATTAAAATGATTTCTGAAGGATCATGTGACACTGAAGACTGGAGTAATGATGCTGAAAATTCAGCTTTGCCATCAGTGGAATAAATTACATTTTCAAATGTATTAAAATAAAAATTAAAAACAGTAATTTTAAATCGTAATAAAAATTTACTGTATTTTTGACAGCATAAATGCAGCCTTGGTGAGCGTTTCTTCCAAAAACAAATTTAGTCTGTGTGAATATGACAGAATCTCAACCACTATTGTTTTTCCGTTTGGCCTTTTTACCACTCTTTTTAAAAGGTCAACTGAAAAAAAAGGAGAGCGAATAGGGAAATTGCATGACCCTGACTCAAACTCACACTGCCTCAGCATGTGCGGCTCCAAGAAAGCCAAAATACTTTTTTATCCCTTATCTAATGGTTTTACGGAGAGTGAATGACTCTGCTACTGAACCCAACTCTACAGAGAGCTGATCTACATACTGGTTATGTGAGGGAACTGAACTTGTCTTTCATAGTTCATCTTAACTATCAATCTTTAATCGTGAATGGAAATAAATGAAAACAGGATTATTTCTTCTGGCTCTGAATACTTGGGCTATACTCACAGGACTCAATAGCAACTGTAATAGATCATTAAAAAAAAGGATCATTTTGAGTAATGCGCTCAAGTGAACTACATTTGGAAAAGGAGGTCATGACCCTAAAACAGCTCATATGCTGATACCTTCTGTTTGTAGGTCAGTCTGTGCATTAAACTGAGCCTGTTTTCTAGGCTAAAGGAAAGTGAGAATGAAAAATAACCTTTCTCGACTTAAATCCCTTGCCGTGTTCCTCTGAAGTGTCTTCGGTGTCCGTATCCGATTCGGTAAGTGAACGTTTAGGAGGTGCAGGCTGGAGCGGAGTCATGCTGAGAGACAGACGTAGCTCTGTGGGACGTTTTTCAAGGTACCCACGGACACCAGTAATGGGCTCTGAGTCCTCACAGGTGGTTTCTGCTTCAATTGGTGACTCGAAGCTGGAAACTTCTAGACGCTGTCGCTGGGTTGATGTAGACTCGTCTTCTCCATCGTGGTTGGTGGAGTCAGAAAGAGGCATCACAATGGCTTCAGTGACAGATTTCAGAACACCATATTGAGAGTCTACTAATGATACAGGCCTGTTATCCTTGGCCCCTCCAGGCTCCGTATTGTCTGAAACCTGAGCTTGGCTTTCACCATTTGTATTGTGGGAAAACTCAGTCCTCCTTATGCCGTCTGACCCACTTTCCATGTTGCTCTTACCTATAATAAGCAGATCTTCATGAATACCTTTACTCTCTCTTGGCTCATTCTTGAGATCACTTACAGATCCGTTTAATTCATTGTTCTGTTCCCTTGGATTGTCCTCAAAGTTTCCACCTGCTTCTGATTTACTGAAATGTCTCAAGTCTGAATTACAGTTCCTCTCAGTTGAGTTTAAATGGGACAGACAATCGTCACCCTGTTCGCTTGATTCATCCGAGCTCTTCGCAACTGAACATCCACACATATAACACACCTGATCTTCGTTAGGAACCTCAACTTCTGTTTGGCTCTGGTCTGAGACAGGTTCTTCCAGGTTGTCAAATATCACATCCTTTACCTTAATTTCTGAAACACTTACTTGTTCCCCATCATGGAGATCACTACTATCGTTGTTGGTTTCAGAATGACCATTTTCAAGATCTTTTTTGCCTGGTTCCTCTGTTGGTTCTTCAGCCAGATCAGTGCACAGTTTAATATCCTCCTCACTTCCTGATATAGAAACCCTCTCAAACTGCAAAACTGGACATTCCGGCTCACTGTCATACTCAATCATGAAAGGCTTCTCCTCAGGTCCATCTGTCAATTCGAAAGCATTCCTCTGCAAAGCTTCTGTATTGGAAGACTCTACATTGTCCTGAAAAGATTCAGATTCCAGAATTCCACTCACTTCTTCATCAACAGTGGAAGTAAGTGGTCTCTCATCCTCAGGTTGAGCTGGCATGGCTTCCTTGTTATCCTGAAAGTATCCTGAGTCACTTTCCAAACATGAAGGATCATTAAAAGATGGCTTGACTGGTTCCTGGTGCTCCAAAGGATTGGTTTCGGTTTGTTCTAAACATCCTGAATCTGATTTATTCCTCATGTTGTCGCTGGGCGAATGATAAGCAGATTGTTCTTCTTTCAGATCTAAGATATATTTGAAAGCATTGTCCTCCTCAGATGGCGCAGTGGATTTGGCATGTAAACTATCCATGGAGCCGAGGGAATAGTTTCCCTCATCTATGAAAAGCTCACGGTCCAAATGATTCTCAGGCATGCTCTCTGGTGAAAATGGTGACCCCAAATCTGAGGTCACTTCAACAGTCCCAGCCGTACTGCTTTCACTTATAGGATCCTCATTGATCCGGTGAGAGTTAGTAGTCTCGCTAAGTACTTCACTCCACGAGTCGGGCGAGTTGACAGCAGAATCCGAGAACGAAGGTTGCGGAGAGCTTGTGGTGGACACGTCTTTATTCAAGTCCAATGGGTGATAAAGGGGCTTGTCGTTTGCAGGACTGGGACTTGAACCCACTGATGACCTTTCACTGGTCCATGGTCTGTCCTCAGGGGTCTGTGATAGGACTGGAGAGGTGATCTGCTCACGATCTTCAGACACCGAGGAGATGAAGATCTTGGGTGGTGGCTGAACCAAGTCTCTCTTGACCTGATAAGACTCCCGTTTTCTCTGAACCCCATTCCGAACAGGAGGTTCGTTCATACGAGCCCTGGCTTTACTTCTTTCCAGAATATCTGACTTTTCATCCTGGAGAAAACAAAGCACATTTAGTTGAGATGTATGAGACTTATTGTATATTGATGCTGTAATTCACTGAAACGTTCCTACCTCCTCAATTCCAGGAAAGTGCTCCAAAAACTGGGACACATAGGTCATTATGGACTGTTCATCAGGGGGATTCAACATCACATCTGAGGAAAGACTTTTTTTAGTTCAACTCTGCTAATGTATTTCAATCACTACTGTATATTAAAACAAATCAAAGATATGACAAATGCCCTCAAGACCTCTGAAATGTAGCTGAAATACATTGTGTTACATTAGTAATACAGTGCTTGGACACTACAGCCTCGCTTAATGTATGAATGTCTTTGCATTATGTCAAACCAAGTGCAGAAATTCAATAAAATATTTGTAAATATAAAAGTATATAATAATATATCATTTAAATATGTATAAATATAAAATATATAAAAATGCATACGCGTTAAATATGTATTTTTTTAATATAATATATAATTTTATATAATATTTTTAAAGGAAATTAATACTTTTATTCAGCAAGGATGCATTAAATTGATCCAAAAAAAAGTGACTGATGCAAAGTTCACAATATTACTGTTTTTACTGTATTTTGATCAAACTAATGCAGTTTTTCAAAAACTTTTGAACAGTAGTGTACAGTTTTGGGGCCACTATATATCAACCGACTCTTTAATATTTACCCTCAGGTTCTAGGAGTCTTGGGATGCCAAGACTGTAGTGTGCTGTTCTAAATGCTTCCTCAATGTTCTCTCTGGCTGTTCGGAGCAAAGCTCTCCTCATATCCACCAGACTGGGGTCAATGGACTTTATCACAGCAAGGAAAGCCAGACCACTTGTCCAGCTCTTTCCAAAGTTCTGTACAGCAACTCCATATCTAAAAGAACAAAGTAGCAAGCGATGCTTTGAAATCTGGCATAACTAAGTAAAAAAATTGCCAGTGGTCACTAAAATCTCTCTTACTTTCTAGTGCGTCTCTGGACCCAGTGCAATAGGGTCTTGATTGCCTTCCCATGACCTCTTGGTGCAATGGTGGGCTTTCTCTCATCTGAGGGTGTGCTGGAATGTGAAGTGTCCGAATCAGAGCTGGTGGGTATGGAGGACAGGCTGGAGGAGGAGGGGAACTGGCTCGTAATATTCCCTGTGAGTTCCTTGATCTGTAATACAAACAGCTCATTACTGAACGAGTAGATGACAACCACTGGCTCAGCGAGGTGGCCTTTCCTATCATGCTGCTCAGGAAACTCTTCGGTCCTATCTAAACACTGATTAGACATGAGTGATAAGAGAGTTGTCCTGTCTCAAAGACAAGATAAGATTAGTGCACATTTTGGACCCTAATCCAACCAGAATCAGAAAGTCAAGATATCATAAGCAATCGTTGGTCCAGTCAGTCCTCATTGTTTCCCACAGCCACTTTAAGCCACATAGAAAAGAGTCTTGAGTCACAAATAATCCACTGATTAGCTATTTTCCCCAACTAAATTCAATCAAATGTGGACTAATCCATATGTAAAAGCATAAAGATGTAGAAATAAAGAAACACAAAGGGAGAAAACAAGATTATGCTACCTGGAAAAACAGTATGATATTCCAGATAAGCCCAAGCACAATGGATGGATTGCCATCTGCAATATCCGTTGCGTCGATGCTGAC
Organism: Squalius cephalus; assembly: GCF_949319135.1. Lineage (NCBI taxonomy): Eukaryota > Metazoa > Chordata > Actinopteri > Cypriniformes > Leuciscidae > Squalius > Squalius cephalus. The sequence goes on along the minus strand of NC_137141.1, from coordinate 15,216,986 downwards.
TAATTTCACCTAAAACCAGACACATTTATCACAGTTTCAGGAAAAGCATTCAGGGTGTTTTATTTGTTATCTGTGAGGGTGTGTAACCTCAAACAATACTTACGTTTCTTTCTTCCAGAAATGTCAACACCTTGGCGATGTTATTGAGCCTAAAAATACGATGCGAGGATGGCTTAAACCCATGCAGCTGAAAAGATCAAAGGTCAGCGTTTTCTTAGCCGTTTGTGGGAACAGATGAAGTAAAATGATCCAGAAAATCTACTGAAATGATTCTCACCAGTTTGCATCCTGAGAGTTCTTCAAGTAGAGCCATCAGAAGCTTCCCATCCTGGATATCACGAAACAGATCCCGCACCTCCAAACGAGGGTTACACTGCACAGCAAAAAAAAAACATGCAGTTCAGTATCTAAACTCATATAAAAGATGATATTTCTGTCATATTGTTTTATCTTATGTATCTTTTTTAAACATTTGATCTACATTTAATTTTTTTTGTCTAAATTTTGTGTTTTTTTTATACTTTAGTCTTATGTGAATGTTTGAGAACACGGGAAACCAACATCATCTTGTTGTTTTGCACAGCAGTAAAATGACTATAAAGTCTTTTGATCCTTTGAACAGATCTCATATAAGAGAAAAACTTCAGAGAAAAATATATTTAAAAAAAAATTCAATACTATGAAAACATTTTTAAATAACATGTGTAGGAGGAAAATCCCACTCTTCTTCAATAATAACATTTCTCAGAAGAATAAAAAGGATATGATGGGACAACAGTGGAAACTGGAGGGTTAAAGGTGAAATTTTCCACCAAAACAGAACAGACAAAGTGTAATTGTCCGATGGTGGGTCGAAGTTTTGAGAAGAAGCCAAAATTCAGGGGCACAGAATAGAGCGACATTGTGCATGAAAACAAAGGATTCATCGCTGAGTGTTTTCAGTCAGTATTATGAGGCTCTGAAGAATGGCAGCATTACAATCTATAAGCTGTCTACAACACAAGAAGAGCCGCGGAGGACTGCCAGAGAAAACAAAAGAGAAGGCCTAAACGAGTTGTGTTCAATGACTAATGCCTTATGCAAATGTATGTGTGTGTGTTTTGTGTCTGTCTCGCCATTTCTGGTAGGCAAAATATGATAGTGAAAGTGGGTGAAGGGAGCATCAGAAGAGTAAGGGCCAGATTTACTAAACAGTAAATCTGGCCCTAAAAATCAAAAACATGATTTTTTTTAACTGATATTAGTAATATATATATATATATATATATATATATATATATATATATATATATATACATAACACAATTGAGTAAGTCAATCATTTCTTTGATAAAATTTGGGCATAATGCAGTTTGGCACACAAAAATAGTACATCCCCCAAAAACCATTTCCTCAGCCCTGATATTCTTCTTACAACTCAGGTTAATGTTTCAACCTCATGCATAATTAATGCCAAGAAATTACAATTTCAATTTTCTTCATTAATAATTCAGCAGAGAGAAGGAGGTATACATTTCCTGTTTGTAGTAGGCTACATGTTACCATCACAAAGACGCCTCGATCTGTGCACAAGGAGGATAATCTGAACATCTGAAGTCTATAAACTCCATCTACTGGGTTCATAGGATCCAAATAAATTCCTACTGACCTTCTCTAGATGTAGATTCATCCATCTTGTGAATGTCCTTTTCTGCACCACCTCCCTCTCAACTGGAAGAGAAACAAAAACAACAGCGTCACGTCAACGGAGGTAAATGATGCACGGAGATGAAACGGCAAGAAGTTGCTTCATCTAAAACAGCAGCTCCATGTCATTAATCACATGTAGCCTGAAGCAATTGCTCACTTGTGAGCACGCCATGGCAACAAAGGCCAAACAGCACACAATAATTATAGTCAATGTGGAATGACCAGTGACCATAAACGGCAAACATCCACTGAGCTGTTTTATTTAATGAGCAGCCAATGGCAAATTTGCTTGCTTTTGCATTATTATGCTAAGAATCCACATACACTTGTAGAAACATCATTAATACCTAAATGTTTTAGACTTTGCTTTAGAATAAACATTAAAATGCAAAGGGCAAAGCAAAACTATGCGTTTGAAAGAGTCTAGGCTAGTAAAAAACTACCATCATTGTGCTCTTGATCAATGGACTTCATGTGGGTTCATATGCAGTTTCACTGATTATACTTAATATGCTCAAAACATCATTAAATGTCTTAAACTCTTGTGTGTGTGTGTGTGTGCGTAAAGATCATAAACTGTGTATGCAAAATCCATATTGACACACCTACATCTTTGCCTTTCATCCCAATTACGCTTTGCATGTAAACTGCTTTATTCAGGGTACCAGTATCTGCAAATTTGAAGCTTTTTAAGATCTGATTTTAAATTCTGACATCATTTACTTACCATCATGTCATTCTAAACACGCAAGACTTTAGTTCATTTTCAAAATAAATACAAATATTTGAATGAAATCGGAAGAATTTCGATCCCTCTACTGACAGTTCTGTGATCTGTGATACCACTTTGATGCTTCAAAAAAATTCATAAAGAGATCATAAAACTAATCCATATGAATTGAGCGGTTCAGTCCAAATTTTCTGAAGAGATACGATCACTTTATATGATGAACATATTGAATTCAGGCTTTTATTCACATTATTCAGATATGGTAAATGGAAGCTCAAGCATGCTTGCTTGACATGCGAGAACCAATGAGGTTCATTCTCGTGTTATGCAGCAGGTTTGAGCTTCCGCAAGAACCAATGAGGTTCATTCTTGTGTTAAACAGCAGGTTTGAGCTTCCACAAGAACCAATGAGGTTCATTCTTGTGTTACGCAGCAGGTTTGAGCTTCCGCAAGAACCAATGAGGTTCATTCTTGTGTTAAACAGCAGGTTTGAGCTTCCACAAGAACCAATGAGGTTCATTCTTGTGTTAAACAGCAGGTTTGAGCTTCCACAAGAACCAATGAGGTTCATTCTCGTGTTACGCAGCAGGTTTGAGCTTCCACAAGAACCAATGAGGTTCATTCTTGTGTTAAACAGCAGGTTTGAGCTTCCACAAGAACCAATGAGGTTCATTCTCGTGTTACGCACCATGTTTGAGCTTCCGCAAGAACCAATGAGGTTCATTCTTGTGTTACGCAGCACGTTTGAGCTTCTGCAAGAACCAATGAGGTTCATTCTTGTGTTACGCAGCACGTTTGAGCTTCCACAAGAACCAATGAGGCTCATTCTTGTGTTACGCAGCACGTTTGAGCTTCTGCAAGAACCAATGAGGCTCATTCTTGTGTTACGCAGCACGTTTGAGCTTCCACAAGAACCAATGAGGCTCATTCTTGTGTTACGCAGCACGTTTGAGCTTCTGCAAGAACCAATGAGGTTCATTCTTGTGTTACGCAGCACGTTTGAGCTTCCACAAGAACCAATGAGGCTCATTCTTGTGTTACGCAGCACGTTTGAGCTTCTGCAAGAACCAATGAGGTTCATTCTCGTGTTACGCAGCACGTTTGAGCTTCCGCAAGAACCAATGAGGTTCATTCTTGTGTTACGCAGCAGGTTTGAGCTTCCGCAAGAACCAATGAGGTTCATTCTCGTGTTACGCAGCACGTTTGAGCTTCTGCAAGAACCAATGAGGTTCATTCTTGTGTTACGCAGCACGTTTGAGCTTCTAAAAAAAACAATAAAGTTCATTCTCATGTCACGCAGCACGTTTGAGCTTCCGCAAGAACCAATGAGGTTCATAAAAAAAAAAAAAAAAAAAAAAAAAATTTGTTCTGTAACTGATGCTTTATCTTGTGCTTCTTATGTTTCCACAGAGAATGGTGGGGAATGTAGTTCATCACACAAACCAGCTGAGTGGCATTTTCTGTCAAGCTTTATCATTATTCTTCATCAACAGAACAAAAACATGTTCAAAATAAATCACATCTGACTTTACAGTATGACCAATAAAAACTTGCTTCTAATGTGAAAAAGGTAGATATGGTACTAAGTGGTGACTCTTTTACTTCATGTTTGGGAGGAAAGGTCAGATGTTTCTTTGGACCTCGTGTACACGCTTTGAAATAAAAGACATCTGGCCTAGAGAGATGGTGGTGGTTGGGGAGCCTCCCATGAGACCGTGCTTGATTACATGATCCGTCAGGCAAAGCGTCTACACAGTCTACCTCATGATGAATGCTTTCTTCTCAAGTTTTCTTTTCCTCAGCCGGCGGCTCATTTGGATTTTATAGGTGTACAGTACACACACAAGGAATGGGAAGATCCTGATGGGGATGTCACTGGAGGCATGGCTTTCCTCATTTCTATTTAGTGCCAAAACATAAAGAGGCTCCATTTGCTGGAATCAATAACTGTGGTCTAAATGCCATGATGGAATAATGACCCAACAGTCTAACAGGAAGTCTAGGCATGTCGCCACATACAAAGAGCTCAACAGCACAATAGTGCACATTCAGAGAGTGGCCAAGTTAAAACCATTTTTGTGACAACACATTTAATAAGACCATAAATGCTTCACAGCAGAGCGCTTTCTTAATAAAAATCATTTTGGCAGATAATTCATCATTCAATGCTAGGGTAATGTGACCGCTGTTAAATGTCTCCTTGAATTCAGCTAGTGCTAAATTACATCAACTAAAACACTTTACATGTTTATCTGCGTTTTCCATGTGACTACATATTATTTAATTCAAATAAAAACACCCCCATGTTTAAACATGTGATGCAAAGTTTAATGAAACAGTGTTTCCTGGCTTCCAACAGCTCGTTCTTTCTGGTCAGCCCTAAAAAAGAGCTAATCCTTGCAAAGGATTCTTGTTACTAATGGCTGCTCTTGCATTACCAAGCCCAGTATGACATGCTGGGGGGTGGTAAAGTTTCGATCACCTACAGCGCTTTAGCTGTTTTTTTCAAACCCAAAGATAAATGGAGTCTGTTCACACTAAAATATGCTATTTTTAATGGTTGGTCTGTGGTCTACACATCATCCAATTATCTATTAATTTAAGTTTAATTTAGTTAATGTACAATATGACGAGTCAATAATTAATAAATGGCTGATATTTAAATCCTGTACTATTTTGACTAAATACATTTTCAATCCAACACTCCAAAACTTTAGCGCTAAAAACGAATATTGGCATAAGATTATAATGTACAGTGTGAAAATGGATATTCATTTTGAAATTAACTAAATATTACATTAACCTTAAGTGAGCATTTGATAATGGCTAAATTCTTCTAAACGTAAAAATAGATGAAAAATGCACGTGCACACATAAATACACAATACTGACGATAGTGATAAATGTTTAAAAAAAATATATACCTTATTTATTTTGTTTTGTGTGAACGGTTTCTACAATATTAGATGATACACGTTTGTGTACTGCATACAATCATAAAAAAGATATGAAACTAGATAATAACTTAGATCTTTAGTGAAGCAATATCAATTATACAGTACTACAAAAACAATCCTTTTGTTGAAATCACAAAGAACATTAACACGCCAGCCTTCATTTCTTTTTCCCTGCCAAAGGACCTATAAAGCATTTCAGGCCCGGGGCCCCAGCCAAGAACACAGTCCTCTCCATCTTTCTGCACAGACCATGTCTGTTTAATGAGGGGGCCGTCTTCCAGCTCCAAAAAGAGCCAGCGCTCAAACAAAACAGGACAGCTTTGAGCTCTCAAGTGTGACAGACGGGCCTGAACTCTGTGTGTCTGAAGGTTCAACATGAGCAGAGCTGGAACCTTTCATGAGAATGTCTTTGTTAGGACTGTAGTTTGTTTTGCTGTGGTCAGCAGTTCTGTTTGTATTTATAAATACAGCATGTAAACTGATTAATCTTAAGATTTTTTCCCCCATGTTTTGCATTATGGTAATGTCAACTAATATTTCCTTAACTGTCATAAAACTAATGTCACAATGCAAAACAATGAATGGACTTAAAAATATGCTTCATTTTCTTTGTGCAAAAATAATTATATACTTATTTCTTTAGTTTTTGGTGAGAATTATGAGCCAGAATTTTTTTCGAATGGTTTTGTGAGATCCACCCATAAAAATAACGAAAACAAATTAAGTATTTCCAACACTTACTCCTTTTGAAGTTATCATTCATATAAAAATATAAGTATCTGTGTTGCATATAAGATTAAGATCCCTTTATGGTTAATTTAAAACTTAAATTTGATGTTTAACAACAACAAATTGTTATTTTGAACAAAATGACTGTGCTTTCATTCTCTGTTATTTATTTATTTAAAGCTGCAGTCTGTAGTTTTTCCTCTTTGTCGCCATCTCTGTTCAGAATCTGCAATTGCAGTTATTCACGGAATTGTCAACTTTTTTACGTGGGTTGTGCCTCGGCACGGCACAGCACGGATGAATCCAGTGTTTTGAGGAGAATGTGCGGCTGTCAGTCACCGCGCCGGTGTGGATACTGTCATTCGGAATCACAGATTCTACTTTTTGGAAGTATGACCAACATAAGAATTTTCACCGGAAAATGTCATCTCAACAAGTAAGTAACATCCACTTTAGGTCTGACCAACTAAGGGAAAAAAAAGCATTGCAGTAAATCGCACTGATTAAATCGAACGATCGCTTATCACATCACGTCAAACCGTCTCAAATTGTTAATGTTAACAACATCAGCATTGCGTGACTACATTTAATGCCCTTCCGATATTTATCCTTGTTTTCGCATGGGCCTGGTTGCAGCTCTTTTTTTCTGTAGCCACTCCGAAGTCCGAAGTCTTTTGCATTTTACAACGGGTGAATCTCCAGTTGTCCCTGGTGATTGTCGTTTGAACCTTTCTGGATCCGCCATCAAATTGCTACGTTTAATTATATCAAGTGCTGTGAGAAAAGGCTATAAATCTCCACCTCCAACATCCTCACATGCAACACAGCTTACTAGCCGAGACACCTTTATTTGTACAGATGTGACGTAATGACGCAAAGACATGCTTGAATTTACCGCGGAAATCCACCAATACCTCTGGAATTTAAAACATTATTACAAGCTTACTGTTTAGAACCGAGCTAAGGCAAGAAGAAAGTTTTGAACACTGGTTATGTACTTGCTCAAATTTATTTTGGATCATTTTTAACCCGAAAAAGTTACGGACTGCAGCTTTAATGTTTTATTTGTATAGGGACAGATACAACAAACATAGATAAAACTGTGACAACAGCCATTCAATGCGTGTTTCATAGTGCTTGTAGCTAAACTAATTTGCAACACTTGTCACACAAGTATTTGAAGTTTAATGATGAAAGCAACAGTTAATCCTCACAAAGGTGTTTTACAAAACTGAAATTATTGCATTTACTGCAAAAATGTAAGTAAACATTGATTTTTTTTTATAGAAATTGATTTTTCAAAGTGCCATCACTGATGGAGATTCTCTGTGTGAAGACTCAACTAATCAATAATAAAATCATTAATGAATAAACTGACTAATCAATAATGAAGCAGTCATTTTCATTATTGTATCTATTTTATAAACAATTTAATCGTTTAGTTGTTGCAGCCCTCAATGTTATTGTATTATGTCAAGGGCTTAATGAATTTAAAACATGACGGCTTTAAGTTTTATTCATATGCCAAGTATTAGCTGATTTGCAATAATTTTGCCTAACAAAGCAAACTCTGCTCTATTTTCAGTTCCCAGGCTCCACATATAACTTAATATTACATGATGGCACAGACACATTTTCAATTGGTCCAACGTCTACATTGCGAGATCCACAGAAGTTCACTTCAGATGACTTTATGCTACGATGACTGTGCATGCTCTTTAAAATAATAATCCATAGTAAATCAATCAAGAAACAACAAAGCAAAGATATGTGCATGCGTCCAATGCTTCGTCCAAACAGAATGACATAATTCTTCTGGTGAAATGCAAATTCTGTGGAAGAACCTTCTCTCTGATATAATTATCTCTTATGACTTCAGATTTGCAGAATATGATCAAATTCAGAATCAAATGCAAACAATTCAAAACCAACAGAATCACATAAGTTATCACAAATCAGTTACCGGATTCATTATTGTTCAGGACTCTTTACTCTTTCAGTCACCTGATAAATACACAGACTCCGAATCTTGTGACTCTTATTTGCTTAACATGCAAATAATGGTTTTGCCAAGTGAGATCATCCAGCAGGAAACCAACCATTCTTATCACCAGGAGACATTGTGAATTTCGAACAGGAGAGTTTCCCATATATAGTAGGAGAGGGGAATAAAATAGAAACCACAAGTCACTTATGTAGTCATGAAAATGGCTTCCAAAAGCACAACATTAGAGTTTGATTGATGGTGCAAACAAGGAGGTCTATAAACTGTTACCCTTCCCATTCATCTCAATGGAAGTTGATTGGCTGGTGCAGGATTAGAATTAGAAATCTGTTGTATAAACAGTTATCCTCTTCTGTGAAGCCTTGGGTAAGAAATCTGGGTGTCGTTTTTGATGATGGTTTGAAATTTGACAAACAGATAAATAAAGTGGTCAAATCATGCTTCTTTCAGCATCGACTACTAGCAAAAGTCAAACCTATTCTGTCAAGTAAAAATTTAGAAAAAGTAATTCATGCCTATATTACATCTAGGTTGGATTACTTTAACTGTATTTTGGGATTAGCCAGTCAGCTCTATCCCGCTTGCAGATAGTTCAAAATGTGGCTGCAAGACTTGTACCTAGTACTAAAAAACGGCACATTACACCGGTTTTACGTTTTTTTGCACTGGTTGCCTGTGCGTTATCGAGTACATTTCTAAATTTCTCTTTTAGAGTTTAAATCTTTAAAAATTTTGGCTCCTCCTTACTTTTCGGATTTACTGATTGAACATAGTCCAGTTTTGTCTCTCTGGTCATCCAACCAGAGATTGTTGTGCATCCCGAAGTCAAAGCTGAAATGTAGGGGTGACCTCACCTTTTCGGTAGCAGCCCCCAGACTGTGGAATCTTCTGTAGTAGATCTCCACCATGACTATCTGTTTTTAACTTTAACTTAAAAACATAAAATGTAAATCCACTGGCTGGATCAGCATTGTCCCCATATTGGCTTCTTTATAATATTTAAAATTGTACAAAATTTGATAGCACTGTGATTGGGTGGCCATGAATGACAACTTATCTGTCTGCATTTTGTTGTCCATTCTTTCCAGTTCACATTTATTAAACACTACACTACAGTCAAAAGAAGGTCTTGTGAAATGTATTGGGGGGGGGGTCCACACACAAGTTAAATGGTCAAAAACTGTACTGTATTCATTTAAAAGATGGCACAAAGGATAATGTCACCAAGTCATGCTTCAGTTTTTCTTAAACTCTGAAAGCAGCCATTGTGAGCATGTCAGTGTTTTCCGTTTAAATAAATACATTTAGATACGCTTCTGCCTCAATCCTGAGTGGGCTACACAGAGACCCGCTGCCCTTGTAGAACTCTACTTCATTGGAAAGCACTATATGTTAAGGTCACATTTCATCACATTCAAGACATATTTTGCATAAAGAAATAAAGTTTACTTTTAGAACTGTTTTTGCATTGTACCTTTCTGCTCATGCTGATTAAATAGATTAAATACATTTTCCACCCAAATCCTCATTACCGGAACGCATCCAAGTGTTTTTATCCTTTAAGGTTTGTAATAAGGTCTGCAATTAAAAATGATAGAGATAAGGTTTTTTTGCATTATGGTAATGACAAACTAATATGTCCTGACATAAGTGTTGCTGCTACAGGCCGCATATTCAAAACAATAACAAAGCGTAGCTAGATGACGCTGTGAAGGAGCAAGGAATGATGGGATTTGTCATCTTAACCTCCACTGCTGATGGAAATCAATCTGATGGGACTCACAAACCAGGTTCATGAATGAACGCTTGATCACATGATTTTATTTCATTCTAATGAATTAGCCACAAGTAACGTAATGTTTAAAGGGGTCATGAACTGGCTTTTTAAATATTTTTATATTGTTGTCTGAGGTCAACTTCTGACGTTTGCTTGGTTTTTACATTCAAAAACATCAAAATGAATAAGTAATAGGCTATTTTCAACCCTGGTTTTGAGCCTAGCTCCTGAAACGCTCGGTTTTTATGGGCGTGCCGCATTGAAGACTTGGAAGTAAACACCCACTGCTATGATTGGATAACAGTTTTGCATATTATAATGAGTTTCATGTAATGCGCGAATCGGTGGGCACTTACAGGAAGGTGGGCACTTACCTGTAAAGTTCTGAAACTTACAGGATATTCTTATAGTATGATGACCTCTTATATGTCAAAAGCTCAAGGAAAATTTGATTTCTCAGTTCATCACCCCTTTAATGCTAAATTAATTACTACTCATACAAGTCACTTTATTTGTCAAATTAAAAGGTAGGTTAACGCGGTGCAGTTTTACGCGTTTTCTTTGGCGACAGAACCTGCTGCAAACGATAACGAATTGTCCATGGCAACTGTGCGAAACAACAACAGAGTGGCGTACTAGACGCTACAACTACTTCCGCATTTTTTCTAGGGCTGTCAAACGATTAATCGCATCCAAAATAAAAGTTTGTGTTTGCATAATTTATGTCTGTGTACGGAGTATAATTATTTTCTAATATATAAATACACACACATGCATATATATATTTAAGAAAATGTGTTATTTATATATAAAATATTTATATATAATATAAATTATATATAATATAAATATATATATACACAGTATATACATGCAAATATTTCTTAAATATATACATGCATGTGTGTGTATTTATATATAGAAAATAATTATACACCGTACACACACATGTATTATGTAAAAACAAACTTTTATTTTGGATGCGATTAATCGCGATTAATCGTTTGACAGCCCTAATTTTTTCATGAGACTCACTGTTTTGCCATGGTTTCTATGGCAGTAAAAGAGGAAACCAAGGATAACACGGACATTACGCCATTGACAGGCGACGCAAAGAAGAGGGTCGTTACACTGGTTAAAATTGCAGATTTCTCTGGCTTTAAACATTGTTGGAAACATTTGGGATAATGCAAGTAAACAAGTGAACAAAATATATAACACTTTGCTAGAGGTTTTTGGATATTTTAATGCAAAACTCTTACATATTGTGCCTTTAATTATCATGAAAATTGTCACAATGCAAAACCTCTTTATCGTCCTACATTTTCTTTGTGAGATTCACCAATAAAAAGTATTTTGCAGCACTTACTCCCAGATAAAAGAGAAGAACACTAAAGCATTTACAATGCTTATAAAGGGATTAAATGTCATAATTATATTTTTTAGAGGCTTAAGGATTTACAAGGTGAACAGCACTTTTCACATCAAACGAATCCTACGCATGTCACCGGAGAGGGAATGAGGGAACTAGTCAAGCTGTGCAATGTCAAGAGAAAAGAGCTCCCCTCCAATCACAGATATGCAGAATGTATAAAGAGATGAAACGTCTGGGTGAATGTTTTTTTATGTTTTATCATATTTTTTGTAAAAACTTATTTTGAAAACCATATTTTAATGGCACATATGTGTACAATCAAAAAAGTTGTATTATCTCAGTTTTGTAACCCTGGAGCATTTAGTTCTGAATATCAGCAGAAGGGGTGTTATTGTTGGACAATGGCTATTATCTGTCAGCCGAAACAATTTAATTAATCCCTTCGCAAAAACTCTACTTGACACCAAGAGACTCTTATGCAAGAGCAATTAGAGATTGTTTCTCTCCCCAAGCAAGTTGCAGTGAACAATGTAAAACTAACAATATTTCTGTATTTCAATAAAACTGTCATGGGAAAAAACCCTTTGACTCTTGATGGTTTGTGTATCATGAGAACAAAAACATAGCATAGCAAAAAAGATGGATGTGTTATGACGAACAATGCCATTCATTTAAGTTCAAGTCATTACACCATTTGCTTTAGAATGAGACTTTTATCATCTTTCTATCAAGATGACTGGCTAATCAGGAAAACCAGGCTGTTTAGACAATGAGACTACTTATAAAGCTGACAGAAGAACACTGATACTATTCATCTTTCATCACCACAGGTCTGTGCCAGCCGCCAGAAACACCCGCAACTAATAAAACAACTTTCTTGATGTTATCATTACCTAAAATAGAAGAAAAAAAAAAGAGTTCAGTAACCATCAGAAAAGGCACAAGTGTACAAAAGTGAAATGAATCGAAATCAAATTTCAAGTATTACATTTTTCTTTTTGGGCAGCAAGTATAAAAATAAATGTAGACATGAAAAAAATGTGTTGCTTTCCCATGCAAAACTCACCTCCATAATGCAAAAAGGAGTTGCTATACGGTTGCTAATGTGTGTAAACACTGGTGAATTTCTTTCTTTATGTGGAACATTATTTTGAGAAATGTCTTATTTTTTCAAATACAATGATAGTCAATTGGGCAATGTTTTAAACAAGCTATGCCAAAATTTTGTACCATGACTTAAGAAAACCAGATGTGAACAATATAGTGATTATTTCATTGGCAACCATCACTAATAAATTGCACACTGTCTCCATTATATAATCAATATGAAAATCTAAACACATGCTGTATACAAGAAATAGGCCTACTTACAAACAGCACACTATAAACATCCTATAAGCAGAGTGTGATTAAAGTAATCCTTGATTTTCAGATTCACCAGTAACTGGCCTGGAAACTATAGAGTTAACCAAGCTTACATAATTTCTCAGCTGCAGAGGTTTCTAGCACTCAGCTGCATCCTCCTTACATGCAGCCTATGTCAGGCAGGCCAGCCGCTCATGCGTGCAGGAGAAAGTGCCGGCTAAATATAGATAATGATACACCTACAGCACGGCTCTCCTCCACCGATGATGTGGCTCTAGATGTTCCAGAGCCAAACAGAATCCCTCAGATCTAAAAAGGAGGGTCATGGGAAATACCAGCGACTCCCCGTGGTTTCCGAGTTCCTTTCTGCACTATAATAACTTCTATCTGAGACTCTTCAGGTAATTCCAAGAACATAACTATGCTTGAAGATAAACAACAGGGAAAGCACGTTTCAAAATGTTCACTACCTATATAGGGATAGTTCACCTAAAAATGTTAATTCTGTCATCATTTACTCACCCTCAAGTTGTTTCAAACCTGTATGAATTTCTTTCTTCTGCTGAACACAAAAGAAGATATTTTGAAGAATGCCGGTAAACAAAAAGTTGATGGACCCTACTGACTTCCATTGTATTTTTCCCCCATACTATGAGAGTCAATGGGGTCCATCAACTGTCTGTTCAGCAGAAGAAAGAAATTCATACAGGTCTGGAACAACTTGAGGGTGAGGTCTTGAAGGGGTAGTTAATCCAAAAATGAAAATTTTGGCATAGATATTCATATCTGTTCCATGAAGAAAATAAGTCATAAAAGTTTGGAAGAGTAAATGATGAGGGTGAGTAAATGATCCCCCTTTAACCAAACAACATGCCACACAACAGGAATTAACTACTTAGATATCATCATTTCATCATGTTCTCTGCATAAACAGGGAACAGAAGGGAAGACTTTTAAGTGAGGCTAAATTTGTGCTGAGTGGATATCGGAGTAGCTTCAGCTGCCCGAGGAAAATTACAGATAAAAACAGGAGAATAACGGAAAAGACAGGGAGATAGTGTTCTGATTTCCAGACGTTTCTGCAAACTCAGTCCTCTACCCTACGGTCAACTCTTCTTGAAAAGCCTTCTAATGTAGACCAGCGTTTCCTAAAAAAAAAGTATGCATGTGAAACAGGGAGGGAGGGGGTACTTGAGCAATTTCTCATTCAACACTTCATATGAAAATATGTCCTGCTTGACAACTCATCCAAAGAGAGTCCAGTATATTCGCACTGATCTCTACTTTATTGCACTTTTTCTACTCTAGTGCACACTGGCTCTGTTTCAGCACTTCAGAACGCTTCAGCAGATGTCCGACTCCTATATGTACTAAATATTGCTATCATCAGCAGCGCTCTGCTTTGTGGCAAGTTTATCACCATTTTAGAAGATTTTTAGACCTTTATGATAAAAAGCACTTACAGACCAAGTTCGAAGTCGAACCCTGAATACAAACAGATGCTTTCCTTGTAGCATAAGCTTCAGTCTTCCTGCTTTATTCAGTCTAAATAAGGGGAAAAGCACACACAAAAGTCTAAAATATTGGCATTTGTAATAATACGTAATATGTGCATAACTTGATTGTTTCTATTATGCATTACATTTTAGTATTTTAACAGTGTTGTTCAACAAAACCAAATTATTACTTGCTTTTGATACTTTGTTTGAACCAATTATTATTTAAAAAAGTAATTTAAAAGTCTATTTTATTATTACACAAAAAATCGGATTACTCGATTAATCGTCAAAATAATCGGCCAATTACTCAATTGCTAAAACAATAATAAGTGACAGCCAGCCCTAGATTAGTCAAAACATTTCAAAATACAGCCGTCCTGCATTGTTGTGCATTTTGTTACTTTCCAGTTATATATTTTGTCATTAAAGATTTCGTAAAATAGTGTTAAAATATTGTCTCGTGAACCCAATATTGAGTAACATCTAATATAAGTGTATCTTCCCACCACTAATAAAATGTAACTTCTACAAAAAAGCAAAAAAAAAAGCCACTAGCCACAGTGGCTGGTGGGAAAAAAAAGTTAATGTAAGCCCTGATACTAGGAATTGAGAAACTTATATTCAATATAGGTATCTGATTTAGTCATAAAATCCACATTGTTAGTGAAGATATCAACTATTAGAATACAAGAAAAATATTTATTTCACTCGCATAACACAGTGCACAGATGTCAAAATAATCCTCAAAGTGCATGGCAATCATGAAAAAGAGCGAATATACCACAATGATCAACTGTAACTACTATCTGTATCAACAATAAAAAAATGATTTCTCAAGTTGTCACCAAATATTGTATAGTGGAACATGTGTGCATGCATATGGATTTTGCCTCCTTTTCAAAACAAACCTGCAGCAGACATGCACTGAGCTCAGTCTGCATCCCAAATTATCTAGAAGCTCTCAAGGGCCTGCAGACTATTGCATTGAAATTCCAGAAGTCCAATGCAGAGGGCATTGCTCTTTCAATGAAGACAAGATATTATGTAATCTGCTTCCAGCATCTGTTTTCTGCAATGCTTCATTTATATTCTCCAGTAATTTCTCTGCTACTAAGCCCTATACATCCTAAATCCAAGCCACATTACATCCTAAATCCTATTGCAATGAAGAGCACTAGGGCACAGAAGCAGCCTAGAGGGCTTATATTCAATTTGAAAGTTTTCAGAGAGCTACTTTACAGGCCCTAATGTTCATTCTCTCACTTCTTGACATGTATTTAGTCATTCATAGTCATGAAACCTGCAATACTAAACACATATAACAGCCTGAAATGCCACCGGCCAACACTGAGCAGCGATTAACGGCGCACATTAAAGTAATTGATGGCAAAGCCGAGAACATGCACAATCAGTGGTGTGTAAAACTCCTGCTCATTAAATCAATTCTTTCCAGGGCAACGATTTATTCTTGTTTATGCGTCAAATAAGTTGGACCGAAGGCTGCTTTGCAGGTGAACAGTCACATGCAGACTATATTCAGATAACTGTTGCTTCCCTTAGCTAGAAAGTTGTCTCTAAGGGCAGTCTTTTTCAGTGACCCATTGGTTCTGCATCATGACCAACAGATTTAGTAATTCAGTCAGGATGATTGCTTGGTTGTCTGAACTTCTCAAATGTATAGAGGTCTACTATCAGCTGTCAAGTTACTAATCATACAAAGTACTATCATAATAATAATAACTATGGCAAGCCACTGTAACATTTATTCCTTGAAACTAACTACTTGTTACTCATACTTATTTTATATACTTATTTAATAACAGAAATTATCCAACAGTGACTAGAATATTTTTCAATTTTACAAGTCCATATTAATACTAACATCTCACTAGTATTTTATGCTTGTGCACAAGTACATGTTTTAAAAAATTCACTAGATGGTGGGTTGCCTGAAAAAGAAGATGTAATCTGTCTTATTTCAAAGTCAGACAGTTAATAACAAAAAAACACGTAAAGATTACTTCAAAAACAAAATCTCAACATACAAAAGAACATTCTAAAAAGAAAAAAAATATGATCTTCCTTTTTCCCAAAAGCCAATTCAATATTGTAACGAATTT
This sequence comes from Squalius cephalus, assembly GCF_949319135.1. Taxonomy (NCBI): domain Eukaryota; kingdom Metazoa; phylum Chordata; class Actinopteri; order Cypriniformes; family Leuciscidae; genus Squalius; species Squalius cephalus. The sequence continues at coordinate 15,200,740 of NC_137141.1, read as the reverse complement.
CTCCATATAATTGAATGGTGTTTCTTTTTGTTACTAATATAATAAATGGGTAAAAGAGTAACTCAATTTAACTGACTCAATCAAAAAATAACAGTCGAAAGCATAGCCTTTCAAAATAGACTTCATTGGATAGCGTACACGAATGCGGGCAGTTGACATGCATTCTAGAAAGTTTCATCTTTGTCCAGGGTCTGAACTATTTTTCTCCAGAAGTTATGACCGATAAAAATGCCTCTGTACGTATTCTCATAATGCCTTTACACAGTATTTTGTTGTTGTTGTTCCATCTCTTTAATTTAGTTTTAATTTTATATTGTGAAACAACCTTGTGGAACAACTAGGGATGTAACAATATATTGTGTCACAATATATAGCGATACAAAATCGCAACAATATATAGCCTATCGTGGATAGTGACAATCTGTATTGTGTTTAGTTCAGCCAAAATGAAAATTTCTGTGAGAAAAAAGTTAAAGTTTACAGAGTTTTAGTGTCAGTACTAAATTAAACTACTAGGCCTATATATATAACGTTGAACATAATATATAAAAATTCAGTGGGGGGATATTTGTGGTTCCTGATAATGCCAAATGTCTTACGTTACCAGTAAAAAGTGGCCTACATTATTTTAAATAGCCTATATCTAGTCAGTGACAGATTGCAAACGTATTCGTCTGAAATAATTCTGTATTTTCAGCCTCAGAATCATGAATAATTTTATTTTGATGTCACTATTTTCCTGTCCATTTGGGTTAGCCTATTCATTTCCACCCACAATGTAATTCCAAATTTAGCATTTTAATCAACAGTCATTTTTTTGTTAACCTTTTATGTCTTTGAGTATCGCAATAATATCGTATCGTGAGTTCAGTATGGTGATAAGTATCGAATCGTGACATGAGGGTATCGTTACACCCCTAGGAACAGCTGATTTGTGTAAAACAAGTTCAATGCGCATGTGCGACCTGCATGTAGAAAGTTAAGATCGGGCGGCGCGCATACAGTATGCACATACTATTTTGGTGACGACATTTGCATCATGTGCAAATAATGTGTATGTGGACCCTTGCATACACATAAAAAAAGGACATTTAAGAAACCGCACACAAGTACTAATCTGTCTTAATTCCAAGTCAAATAGGTTTCAGCAAATTAAAACACTGACACGTCATCTCAATACTCATGGCAAGATGCTCAAAAAAAAATCTACATCTGTCAACTGTGTTGCATTGGCAATGGCTGCTGTTGTTGCTAGTGTCACTGGAAATCACCAGCTATCATTGAAAATGAATGATGTCTGAAAAATGTCACTGCAAATCGTTGACAATGCCCCATAACAACTAAAGCACAGTGCTAACATAAGTACCCCTGCTAAATATATCTAAACTACTTAAACTTGTATAAGAAAATAATTAGTTGAACTCACTATTTAAATTAATTGACCATTCCTTGTATTCCTTGAATAGTTAGCCTATTAGTGAGACTGAAAAATATAAAGTCACTTGGCTACTAAATTAATTATAAGCTAATACTTAGAAAAAAATGTATGAGTAGCAAAAATAGATACAGCACGTTAAGGAATGCATGTTAAATTGGCTTGCCATAATGGAACACTAAAGCGCAACGCTGTTATATCTATATTTGTTACATGTAAATGTATCTCTTTTTCCCAGCGAGAGGTGAATGGAGACATTGGATCAACTCCAGTTACTTCAATACCAATGTTCGTGTCTTCGTGATCATACTCTTTTACCCATCCCATGCCTCCAGCACTCTTACCTTGCAGATTCTGCACTCGGATGTCGCTGATCTGCCCGATCAATTCCTCCCGTTCAAACCAATCATCCCACTCGTGTCCCGCCATCTGGATCAATCAGCGAGTTGCTCGTTATATGAGGCTCTCGTCCCGTGATTTCGGTAGATTTCTCTCTTATAAAGTGCTCTGTGTGGCGGGTGGCCAGGCGGTGGCCATGAGTGGAGTTTGTGGGGGTTTCAGGGGTCTGTATCCGAAGAGATGCTGGTTTTCGGCTCCCGCATTGCTCCAGTAAAGTTACTTTAATTCCTCGTGACGCACAGGAAAGTCTCTCCAGCGCAGCTTGGAGGAGGAAAATAATAGGGAAATGTGTGAGGAATAACCACCTGGTTAATGTTTGCAGGATTCTCTGTCTGTGCACGCCCACACTACCTCTGATACTCTGATGGCTCTGTCTCTCTCTCTCTCTCTCTCTCTCTCTTTCTCTGTCTCATGTTTGATTCTTGAACGAATCATTGTTTTGAACTGATTCTTTTTTCCCCCAGCCGAACCGATTGGCGACGCGAAGGCCAAACTGAGTGCGAACAATGGAAGCATGTTTAAATCAATATATGATTCTCTTTCACAGACAGCGCTTAGATTAAGCCAGGGTTAGGTCTTAGTTCAATTATGGCATTTAAGTAGCTTTTATAAACGTGCCTTAGAAAAAAAACATTAGGCCTATTGGTGTGCATCTTGAGACAAAACAATGGCAGTGACATATTTGAAGAAATGTCAGTACAAGTTGCTTTCAGTTACGACAGCTCAAACATGCATTTTAGGACTATAGGTTTAAAGGAGAACTCCGGTCAATTTTAACATTGAGCTCATTTTTTTGTAAATTTGGAGTGCTGTCAGTACAGAGAACAACGACAAAAATCGGTGTTGCCTACACCGTGTTATCCTCTTTTTAAAAAATTAAGAAATTTAAGAAATTATGTTTATTCAGCCAGCGCAAATACCTGTATTTACTTCCCGTTTTCGGTCGAAGACCACAGTAGTCGATTGTCGAGTTCACGCGCGTGATCATAGGTAACTAAGCAATAGTGGAGAACTCGACAATCGACTACTGTGGTCTTCGACCGAAAATGGGAAGTAAATACAGGTATGTGCGCTGGCTGAAATAACATCACTTTTATTCATATCTTGCACATCTACTGCAGTCAGATCCACCGTGTTCACTCTGAAGGAATCACTCACATGACCTGTGCACTTGTAATGACACATCAAGGATGTTAAGAGGCTAAAAGCAGGTTTAAAACTTGCCCCATTGAAGTCAACAGGGTGCAAATTTTAAAAAGAGGATAACACGGTGTAGGCAACACCGATTTTTGTCGTTGTTCTCTGTACTGATAGCACTCCAAATTTACAAAAAAATGAGCTCAATGTTAAAATTGACCGGAGTTCTCCTTTAAGACTTGTGAAACTGGGGAATTATGAGTTACTATCTGAATATATTGATAATTTCAAAATAATAGAAAGCTTTTTTCATTATTATGAGTATGCCATCATATTAAGGAACGTTTGTAATTATTTAGAAATAATTATCATACAATAATGACTTAAGATTTGTGATATTGAGAAATTGTCTCTGATTGTTTGAATGTTGTAATATTTGAAACTTTTAATGTTCCATATTTTTTTTATTTAGCCAACGACTTTTAGGTTTCCTTTTTTATTTTTTATTAAGGAATCAATTGAAAGTTACATTGTTGAAGATTGCAACATACATTGACAATAAACAAGTAAAGATTACTTCAAAATACAATATTAACACAAAATAAATATTCAGAAAAGAAAGAAAGAAAGAAAGAATAATTATTTTCCTTGTTTCCAAGAAGCAAATTCAAGATCCATAATATTTAGGAGTGTATAGACATTAGACCTACATTGTAAATAATATCTCTAATAAATTTAGGCCTTGTTAGTGTTTAATTTTTTTTTATTTCTAGAAAAAAAAAATTATAGAAGCCGGCACTCAAAGAAATACACTTTGCCTAGCCTATTGATACAAATTCACTTTTAGGCATAAAGTAATAGGCCTATGCATAAATGATTTAAGTTCAGATGCTCATACTTGTTTGCAGAAACAGGTCACGTGTGTAAAAACATGTTGTGTATCTAAAATATTACTATGAGATCTAAGCCATTATGAGAATCACTTGTAATAATATATAATTATTGTATTTCAATCAAACCTTTCTGATCAAATGACGCGCGAAGACTTTTGTCGCTACTTTTGAAAGAAGACTCAATATAACAGGTGAATCACTCGTGGGATTCGGTTCATTTGAACGGACTGTCAGAATGAATCATTTCACTAAAACGAATTGGACTTCCCAGATCTGCTCTCTCTCTCTCTCTCTCTCTCTCGCTCTTTATCAGTGACGAAAGACATCTTGGAGGAATCGAGCCTGTGTGCAGGGTTGTGCAAATGTTAAGCACAAGTCGTTCGTATGTGGCTTCGCTGTATGTTTTACTCAATGACCGAGCTAAATCTGCTTCACGTGATGTGCAAATCACCTACCCACCCCCATCTCGCGTGCACATATCCGACTGACCGTTTAAAGTGAGCTGTAGGCCTAATGGACAACCATCTATCATCGTTCGTGACCACTCATGCAGTGCTTTTCTAATGACACAAACAAATATATTATAACCTATCAGCATAGGCTACTGCACAAGTCAATCTGATAAGAAAGAAGAACAGTCAAGGTAAAGGTTATCGATAACCTAAGCTATAGTAAACTGGTTAGCCTAAAGCAGTTGCTTGAACTACAAGGTTTTATCTTGATATGTCCTGAATTTAATCTTTCACGAACACTAGTGCATACTGATATAACACAGTGAAGCTAAAGCAGATTCTTCATCAGCAAACATTTTCTTATGAGCCTCAACTCCAAGCTCTTATCAGTAGTAGCCAAGTCTTGACCGTGACCAAAATCAGGCTATTATTTGCAAAACCACATTTATGATTATACGTAGCCTACATAAACACTGTAGCCTAATATTTTACAATGAATGTTTAGTTCAATAGTAGTTTTTTAAATACAAAGTGAAAGCTTAAATGTGTCTTTAAGTCTGTAAATAATCTTTGTTTCGTGTAGAGGAGCACCCTCACAGAGACGTCTATTAAATGTCTGCATTTAAATCTGTAATGTCAGACGTTTCCTGTTGGATGTTAAATAGACATTTTGAAAATGTCTTTTAGATGTTTATGAATTAGAATGTATAAAACCGCTTTTCCTAAGGCCTTTATCAGATGTTTTTACACAGCAGAAATTTTCCAAATAAAGCACTCTTTAGCAGACATCTTAGAGGCGTACGTGTGCTATCTTGGTGAATAAAGTGCTGTTGCTAACTACCTTGTGCATAAGAGAGATAGAGAGCAAGAGGTACAGTAACAGCTCTGTTGTTTTTGCATTGCAATGATTATGATGACATATGTCTCCAAGGGTCAGTTATGCAGAATATTCATAAAGATCGATGGACAGCAGCATTCACCCACCCTCTGTTCCAGGCAGAGGCGGCTGTTGTGTAACAGGGAAAAAGATGAGAAGTAAAAACCGCCCACAAACAGAAGCTGGAACAAAACATTTCATCCAAAGATCTTTGTCCTTAGCATTGTAATGCATTAGGCATTTGATTTGTTGAACTGTTGAGTACGATACTGTCTGAGACGTTCCATGTTTCCTGCAAATGAAATAAAATAGTTTGTAATCTTTAGGACCTTAGGATAATTTTACTCGTTTGTGTTTCAAATATTTCTCACCATGTAATAACCACACAAGAATGCTGTGCAATTCACGCCAAGCCATGTTGAGACGGTTCAATTACAGCAGCCTGAGGGCTTCACGGTAGGTATGATGCGGTTGCAGACAGTCAATCTCTTGGAAAGCAATGGTAAGTTGAAATAGGGGATATGAACTGAAGTTATAGGGGCTTTGGTGAATTAACTTTAATGCACCACTGGAACTCAATTATGAAGCTTAACAGGCTATAAAACCAACTACATCTGAGATCATTAAACAATCCTTTGATTTACAATGAGTGTTGGGGGATTTTCTTTCATTGTATTTAACTATATTTATGTAATATAAGTATTTGTATGTGTCCAAATTAAACTCTACATAAACTTGACTGTTCAGAAATGTGACAGCTGCGTTCGAAAACTGATAGTGCTGCCTTCGGAGGACGCATTTCAAGGTCGGAAGGCATCAAGGCACGTCCAAATGCAATGTTAGTTTCACTTCATGTCTCCTGAGATCTGATCGATTTTTGAAGGCAGCAATGTATCATTTGCTGCCTTTGATATCCCACAATCCTGTGCTTTCCATTCTGTGACAGTTGAGCTAGAAAAATAAAGATGGCGTCTGAAAGTTGTAGCTGGTTGTCAGTTTGTGTGTAAATATATATTTTTGATCAATGTTTTTCAATTATGCTGTCATTTCTAGCGAGAAGTTAGGCTACTATTGTAGACTAGTCATTTAATATTTACTTAGTTTTCACCAAAGCTCGTCTATTTTGCTGTAGATCATTAAACCGTAACACTGCCTAAGAAGTCTGTCAGAAATCAGATTCGTGAGGAACCTTTGTGCGCAAAAGCTGCCTGCAAAGTAATTTCCTACAACGAGGCAACAAGTCAGCTGCCTACGTTTTCGGATGCAGCCACAAGCTCAGGATATTTTCACTTTTTCTTATAAAATACATCAGTAATACTCTCTTGTGATTTTTTTTTAAAGCTTTCACCTGTCTTGTAAAAGGCGGTTGCTAACAAGTTGCTAAAAAAGGCTACAGAGGTTGTCGTGGACATTAAACGTAATTAGCCGAAAATGTAAACTCATCTACTCACTTATTGGCTTTCATCATAGATATCATATAATGAAGGCTATGTCTTGTGCGCGCTGCTGGCCAATGGAGGTCGACGTCCGCACCTGGCGGCCATCTTGTCACAGTCAGCACGCTCACTCGTAACATTGTGTTTTAATGGTGCATGTACTTTTTAAATAACCATAACTTGCTCAATTTTCTACCGATTTTCAAACGGGTTGGTTTGTTATAAACGTCAGAGATGTAGTTATGACACAGAAAGCCTGCCTGTGACAAGATGGACGCCGGTGATGACGTTCGAGACTCCGCTGTAAGACATCTAGCCTTATATGGATATCTATGGCTTTCACAGCCTCGTTGTGTTTATAATTGAAAACAATTCTAACTTTAACTTTCAGGGAAAATGTATTTAAAACAAAAACTGGGGGGCCGTTTGCATGACGCCGTTTTCAAATAAAACGTTTCGGCCGTTCATTTACATTACAATGGTATTTTGGGGCCCTGAAAATACAAATTTTTAAAAACGGGTTTCAAAGTGCAAAATTCTGAAACCGCTGACATTATGCGCATGCGTATAACGTGTTCAGTCTAGGCGTGTAGTGTTTCTTCACAAAGTGTCATCGCCAACTACTGGCCTGCTACGCATATGCAGCGTTTTTAGTCGTTTTCGCAAATCCTTGTGAACGGGGATTTTTTTTTCTATGTTGTTGTCTGTATGCGAAAACCTCTGTTTTTAGTACATCGTTGTCATGTAAACGTACCCTGAAAGAGTTGTCGGAAGCTTAGCCATGGTGACGCTAAAGTCATGCAACCGTGGGGTTGTTCGTATGCTTCAAAATTCATAAAAGTTGTGTTCACAGACCTTATTTTTTTTGCAATAATCCAAAAACCAATAGAAAATATCCAGAAAAAGAAGAAAAAAAAACAAAACATTTAATGTATCTCTATCGCCCCCTTGAGATTTAAGGGGCTTTTTTAGCAACGATTTCGAAGTAATCTGTACAATGTGATCTGTACGAAAATGTAATTTAAATTTTTTTTAGAAAAATTAAGAATGAAGGTCCACCCTAACCTAAATGTCAGTGTGGCCTCAGCAGATTATGCGAAAACATACAAATGAGATCCTACGAATTAGCCACCAATTCGCAAAACAGTTATGAATTGCCATGGGCGTGTGTTGTCGTGGGAATTGTAGGATTAATGTTTGCTGTATTGATCAGTATTGGAAACAATTATTTTAAAACCTCAAGGGGAGGAAAGTCACTGAGCTTTGAATTTTGATTAATACTGACACCAAATAAATCTATTTTTAATTTAGGCCGAGATTCTCCAGCTAGACTTGACACTCACCTTATTTGAATGTGGGCCACAGCTGTTTTGTGCATCTTGTGCATTGACCCGAGGCTCTGATGTGATGCCACTAGTTGCTGCAGTAGCACTGATTGGATTTATTTTTTCTGCTTTACAGAGCAAGTGCTGCTAATGCTGCCAACACACTGGTGCCGACCATCTGTCCTCTGTGAAACATGGAGTAAGCAATGGCGATGTCACCGTTGAAGAGGGGTGGGTAAATGAACACTAATGGAGCACAATACTTGATCCATTCATTTTCACTCTCTGATGGTATTATATCATTATGTGACATCACTTCCCCCCATCTGGCATCTGATCCAAAACTGAAGGTCAGTGGGAAATTTTAACTGGGTTTTGTAGTAAACCATAAAGGGGCGTGTCCCACAACCCCAACTTATCTCTCTTCTAAACACAGACCACTACAAAGGCATCATTAAGCTGGGTTTAGCCAGTTTTAATTAAAAGGGTCATTTCATATATCAGGTCAGTCAGCCTGAGCCGTTTGCAGTCACCGCAACTGAACCCAGCCTGTGCTGCTCTGATGAACATAACTGCTGGCATACAAAATATTCAACTACAGTAGCTGCAATAAAGAGCTTATGATAGGAGATGTTATCACAGGCTCTTGGTAAATTATGTCTGAATCATATGCACTTGTCACTGAACACACTGTTCAATTTTACAGCTGTTCATAACATACACAAAACTGGTATTTTATATCCTGTCTGGGTGCTTAGCTAGTAGATAATAACCTAAAAATAATGAAGTATATCGACCGCATCCATGACATGCTGTCGATTGTGACTGAAAATCATTTAGATTTGTAATCTTGTGTGGTAATTAAATTATTTAAAAAAAATACTACAACATTTGTCTACAACATTGTTTTAGTGTTGAGCCTGTTCTAGGTGGATGATGACATTCTACAGGTGTAATTCTTCTGGGTGGAGTTTGCTCTGTGTAAACAATACTTTGAGGATTATTACGTTATGTACACCATTTCTAAAATCCTCATGCATATATTGCAGTTACCATGAAAGATTCAAAGATTTATTGTTAGCAAGTCTTGTTTAACATGTATAATCTTAAAATACTTTTTAAATATTAAATAATAATACAAAATATTTTATCAGTTAAAATAACTGTTTTTAACATTGATAATAATGAAAAATGTTTCTTGAGTAGCAAATCGGCATATTAGAATGATTTCTGTGGGATCATGTGACACTGAAGACTGGAGTAATGATGATGGAAATTCAGCTTTACCATCACAGGAATACATTTATTTTAAATTATATTAAAATAGAAAACAGTTATTTTAAATTGTAATAATATTTCACAATATAACTATTTTAATTAAATAAATACAGCCTTGGTGAGTGTAAGAGAACTATGTGGTAACATTAAAATAAGGCTCCATTTGTTAACCTTAACATGAACTAACAATAAAAAGTCAATCTACTTGAGGGCACAGCTGATTGGTTCCTGCTGTATCAATGGCCAATGAGCTCGCTGCTAAGCCTTCAAATACTTGGTCAGCATTTGCAGTAGCGGTGCAGCATGCTTTCAGAAGCCCTCCACCTGTATAGATCTGCTATGGGTAATTCATGTACGCTATATTGTACAGCAGCAGCATGTCTTACTTGCTCACAGCAGTGTGTGTATATATTGGCAGTAGCAAGTCCCGCAGTTCCGCCAAGACCAAACATAATCAATATTGTCATACACATTACCATGCCAATCACTCAGAGTTGTCATGACAGAATATACACATACACACACATACACACACCCAAACTTAATTAGATAGACAATAGATCATTTGCATTCGTAGACCTCTTTATTCAACAGCCAGAAAAGGCAGTTCTTCAAATGAAGTTTTTTTTTCTCCCTCTCTCAGGAGCTGTCAATTTGCATTTACAAGACTTTCCCAGTGGAAAGCACCTCTGACATGGAAACCTTGGCTGTCATGGCAACATGCCACAGAATTAAATATTTACTACAGAGGGACTGGCCAGCCAGTGCAATAAACGAGATTCCTTCAGCCTCAACTTTAACAGACCAGGTGCACAATGATATTAACCTTTATTCTGATTAATTAACAATGAAATAGTCATTGTTAGTGATATTGCTGTTTGACTTTTATAGTCACACAAAGCTAAAAATTTTCCAGACTTCGGCACAGTATTAAGGCAACAAGAAAATCCCAGTCTTTAGCAATGTGAGTCATGTCCGGCACATTAACAACAGCAGTTTATCATGTGACCAGGAGCTCTCGGTGTGTTTTTCATGTCCCATTTAAGCCAGCGAATGTGTAACTTGTACTCAAGTCAAAAGTTAAGTGGCTAAATCGTATTACGGAGCACATCCGGCTAGTGTGACTAGAGCTTCATCTCTTAAATGTCTTCTGTCTAGATAATTCTATTACTATTACAGTGCAGATTTCCGTACACATCATGTGGTTCATCTTTATTTATTCAATGGATGTGGAAGGGCTATGCCAATAAAACAGAATAAACAAAGTTCTAACTCTAGATTGGTGGGTCAGTGTTTGTGTAAAGCAGTGTTATTTTTGTTTTATTTATTTACTAGTATAGTATTTATTACATTTGTTGTTTTTATATTTCTCTAGCTTTAATTGAATTTTATTTCAATTTTAGTACTTTAGTAAGTTTTTTTTAGGTTTTAGTTTTTCATCTTATCTAGTTCAATAACAACACTGGTGTAAAGCCAGTAAAAACTGCAAAGTCACCTCTTGTTTTGCAGATAAAGGGCACTTTTGCACTGGTTTTTGGTTAATATTTCAGCGTTTAAAGGGTGGAGAGCTGCAAAAACTTTAATGTTTCATAGCCGTGCTCCAATGAAATGAATCTGGGTAAGATCACTGTATTATTCAAACCCCATTACTTTCACCTGAATGGCTAATTTCTAATGTAATCCATCAATCTGGTTCCTTGCTCCATAAATATTTGGGCATCAGCAAACAAACATGATTTGGATTGCATTGAGATGACATTTCCACACCAGAGAAATATCTGCTCATTGCTACGCAGGAAGGAAACGGCAGTGTGAAATCATGTGGGTGAGTGTGTAGAATAGATCCAACTCTTTCCCACTCGTATAAATTAGGCCATGTGAGTGTGCTTTCAGGAATTGGGCTTTAGCATTAAAATCATAGTCATAGTGTATCTTTAAGCCAGATAGCCTTTAGAGTTCACGTACACACCTCGAAGACAAACATCCACCTGACTATACAGCGAATGTCAATAAACGGACTCCGTTGACCAATGTTTAACCAAAACATGTATCTGTGCAGTCTGATAGTGACTTTAAATGTTTTACCAATAGTTGTTCTGACAGTGGTGTGCAGTATTCTTCAATTAGAACTAGTTTCCCTTTAGCTGGTGACCTAAATTAATTAATTTACAATTAGAACTACACTGTAAACATATAGCTGCAATTCTTAACTTAAAATTTGTTGAGATAACTTAAATATCCAACTAAAGTTAACTAAACTTACTATTTTAAGTCAAGCACAAACAAGTACTTTTTTTAAGTTGAAACAACACATTACTTCTTATTCTAATGTTGAATTTTAAGTTGTGATAAATAATCACAGCAATCATTTTTTACAGAGCTGGTGACCTAAATTAAATGTAAATGGAATAGGCAGAGAACCACACACGGTTACTTAGGCAACCCAGAAATGACAAATCCATGCAAATAAACACTCAAATGCGTATTTCTGTAACCATAGCTTTTCTAGAACTAAAATGTAAAACCTTCCTATAGCTTTGAAGACAATCAAATCATACATAGATCATCAAGTAACCTCGGGCTGACCTCAGGACCTTACATGGCCGCTATATAGCCGGAGAAGACCTAGCTGTGCGCTATTGCATGATGTTTAGTCACACCTGCAGGCTGGTTTTGTGTTTCGTTATCATCGCACATCTCGTCAGACCAGTTCAGCTTTGGTTTAATGCCGAATGCAGGCAAATAGATACGTTTCCTGCTAAAAGAGGATCACTGACTCACACATTTATCTATTCAATCTCAAGTCCATAGCAACAAAAGAGACACAAACAGCATTGAAAATGCACTGCATGTTTATTGCCTGGAGTAAAATACAAAAATACTGGTTATATATATATATATTTTTTTTTTACTATATATATTTATCAGTTTAAAGATACATTATACGAGTTTCATTCAAAATATAGTAATAAAATAAATGTTTAACTTGTATTTTGTTAATACATTGTCTTACAACCCTTCATGCATTTGAAGTCTAAATGTTGTAATTTCTACATGCTTCCAATTTTGTTAGCTGTCTTTGAGAATAATTTCCAGTATTTTCTTCGCAAATCAAAGATTTCTCCAATGAGAAAATTCTTCCATGCACACAGTGCTGTAAACTAGCTCTAGTAGCATACGTTTAATGATCTTGAAACACAGTTGAACCATTTAACCAAATTTTGTACAGTTTAGCATTTGCAGCCTAATGAATCGCACAGTATCATTGATGAAACCTGTATACATCATTAAAGGGCTTGCATTGGCATAAAAAGAGATTAAATACAAACAATAAAGCAGTGCAATAAGTTGAAGTGCTGAGCTTCAATATTACGGTTTCTTTTCAGAAAATGCAGCATATTTTATGCTAAGTCTCTTTCAGACTATCACACTCCTATTAATGCATTTAACATTACATAGTGCATCACATATTAACGGATATTACTGTTTTAGCATAGCAGAGATATGCAGAGGTCTGAATATGATTTTAAAATGGCATTTTGCTACAGGATAAAAGCAGTTCAGTGCGTTGTGCGTTTGTGTAATACTACTTAAAGCTGAAAAGCCATGCAATTAGCCTCTAAATAACGTGTCTCACACTGCAAAAAGCCAGCTTTGAAAGACAAAGAAGCCTTCGTTCTGGACCAAAAAAAATAAATCAAGGCATTCCTTTCATCAAACCATGACCTTAAAGAAGCCGTCTTAAAAAAGAATAACTGAACTTAACTTCTGATGGTTTTGGGCCCTTCTGAGACCCAGCTGAGACCAAAAAAAGACCAAGAAGGTCAGAGTTCCAAAATTGTGTTCAAAAAAGGCAATTCTCCCCAAACAGAGCTATTTTTACTGCATAATCTATGCCAGAAAAACGCACATACAATAACCTATAACAACAATCAGAGGCAAGCCAATGCCAAAACTCAAGTCCAACAATGTGATTCTGCCATCTCAATTTCCAAAAACCGTTAAAGGAAAAATGTCAATTACATGAACGCATGAGCATAGCACCTTTGCTTTGGAGTGATAGAGGAATGTCTGTGTGGATTTTGACCATTTCCTCTTCTAAAGCTCACCAATATATGAAGAACACTGAAAACTGAGCTTAGTTTTGAAATATTTACATGGTGGTCTTATCCATCATGACTCAATGACATCAGAATCAATACCCGCAACACAGTGTTAAGATAAATCCGATTAATAAACACAGTTTAGTTTCTGAGTGGCCTGAGTAAAATAGCAAACAACAGAATTTAAACAAGACATATGAATAAAAACATGCACAATTCTGTTTAAATATAAGACATACCACAGTCAAATTATTTAAAGGGATAGCTCACCCAAAAATGAAAATTCTGCCATCATTTTCTCACCCTCACGGTATCAAAATAAGATATTTTGAACAAATGTTTTTATCCATTTAATGAACGCCACTGGGGTCCAAAACAATTGACTTTAATTGCATTGACAAAAAAAGTCTCAAAAATATCTGACAAAAGAAAGGAAGTCAAACAGGTTTGGACATGAGGGTGAGTAAATGATGACAGAATTTTCTTTTTTTGTGTGCAAACTATCCCTTTAACATTTAGAAACTAGCAATAACATACAACGAACATAAAAACGCAAGGACTTTGCAATGGCTCCTGAGTAGATGTCTTTAAGGGAGTTTTGCTCTTTGTAAAGGCTGCATTGGTTTCTCTAAAGCCTGTAGAGAAATGAACAGCTTGAATCATGTTGAGCAGGTTGTGAGCATCTATGCCATCCACCCACTCACACTTTCACTCTCACTCTCTCACACACAAACACAGTTTCTGATCTGCTGCGTCCACTTGTGGGTGTATGGTGGAGCAGCTGAGAACTAAAAATAAAATGACTTAAAACATTAACAGAACATTGATAAAAAATAGAAGTATTTGTTACATAAACACAAGAGCAGATTGGCGCATTTTAAAAAGCTGCTTTGGACTGTCGACGCTTAGGTGGGCGGAGGTCCGTCGTAGCGGAGCATGATGTTGAAGGAGCGGGCGAAGTTGTTGGACAGTGAACAGCTGGTGCCCTCGTCCATCATGGGCAGCAGGAAGGCCAGCAGAAGAAGAGCCAACAGCAGGAGCTGGAGAGGAAGAGCCACGCGACACACACGGTACAAGAATCCCAGACTGCTGTTCGTCTGCAAAACACACATCCACAGATGCCGTTACATGCTGAATGGCTGTATCACGAAACCTAGTGAGTTTTTACAGGTGCGTTCCAATGACTACAGTGTCCAACTGTTTATCACACTAGTTTCACTGTAGTCACTGCTCAACTTTGCTGTAGCAAATCACTAACTCTCATTGAAAATGAATGACAACACTGTCAGTGTGAATTACACATAAGGCAAAATCTTGACCTGTGACACATTTTTGTAAGTGACTGATTTCAAATGAGTGATTGATGAAAAGCTTAATTAGTTAAATCATACAAATTTAAAATTAAAATACAACAAAAGGGAAAAATACAAAAGGGAAATATTTAAAAGATTTTTTTACCTACATGTGAACTTTAACCGACATCAAAGAACATGTTAAATTATTGAAATATTTTAAATCTCAGGGGGTACTTCAAGAAAATATTATAGGACAAAAGGGGTTTGCTGAAAAAAAAAAGTTTGGGAATCACTGCTCTCATGAAAAATAAATGAGATACAAAAAATACATAACACAATTTTTTTTTATTACATGCAAGAATTTTCAACTGATGCTTTTCAGTTTTGAAAAAAAAATAACCTTGTACAAAACCTTCACCTTAACTGGTTGCAGTGAATTCTAGGATTGCATTATTTAAGAAAGATTTTTTAAATGTTACTTTAAAACTATGTATTTATTGCATTTTGGACATGCAAGGCCAATACCTATTTACTCAAATAGGGAAAAAATGAAATTTCAAAACCTGAAGGCCGAACTTGCATTTAAATAACATGTAAAACAAACTGGCAATAAAATCTGACATTAACTGTTCTATAAATGGTTGTTTCTTATCCTCAAATTGCATTAAACATTTTATATTTCTGTTTGGTCCAGCCAATGCAGATATGCAGTCCCAAGCGCACATCTCAGAACACTGGTATATGTAGTCGTTGGTGCCTTATGATACCTAAAAAAGCTGCCATGGTAGGTAGGGTTACTCACAACTAGGGTTTTTTACAGAAATTTGTACACAAGATGAGCTCAAATCCTGAGTGTAAAGATACTTCTCTGAGTTTTAGAAGTTATTATAAATAGCCAGCTCATAAAAAAAGTACTATAAGCTATTGGACTTATACTTTTCTCCTGGTGGATGATGAAAGGGCAGAACAAATCCCTCAAATCTCATATAATTCCTCAAAGTCGTCAGATTACAAAAAAGAAAACGCCTTGATAAAAAGATAGATCTTGGCTTGTGACTTGACATCTCTCATTCAATATACATCTGATTAAAACATCACAATGATTGAAGGTTTCTGCCTAGATGACTCACTGGGTGCCAAAAAACCTAATTCACACGGACAAATGTTTACCTGATAAAATGCACAGGGAAGTTTTTCAAGCTCCTGTGGAATTGTGGGAGTGAATATCCACCTAAAGCAGCTCAACAACCGCCATCGCTCTGAGCGCCGGACTGTGAGATATCTGAACTTAATACGACCCTTTCTATTTAACGCCTCTGTAGCAAAGCTGAGGAACATGGGAACTTTTACTTTGTGTTTGAGAGAGAGTGCAGAAGTACGAGGAAGTGAGGAGGAGGAAATGTGGGTGGATGAAAAGCAGAAATCTCTTTCCACTCTTTCTCTCTCTTGTCAGCCTCTATTGAGGAAAATGTAATTACACTGGAAGGTAATTACAGCAGTGCTCAGGCCTGGCGTAATGTCCTTACAGATACACATCATCCAATCATCATATCATTCTGGCTTGATAATTATACAATAGGAAAATATACTTTATCACAACAAATAACTATATATTCTATGTGAGGAGCCTGTAATTAGTGGCAGAAAGATTACCTCACTGACAACTGAAGTGTCATCTTCAAAAGATGATTGTATTTGGTCAGTGACGGAGACAATCAGAGTGTGTATTTACCCTGCACGACAATGACAGCAGAAGATGATGACGGTTTCCACGACAGAGTCAGACGCTGAGGTTCAGGTGAGCAACATTTGCTTGTGTGGTCTTATGATACATTAATGAGCAGCTTTAAACACGTTTGCAATGTCAAAATACAGCCAAGAGAAAAATATGTTCTGGAATGGTTGGTTAAAAGTAGGAGACATATAGCAGATGCTAAAAAACGCAATTACAGTAGGGGTGTGCACACACACAACTACATATTTGTAAAATTAAATAGATGATTGGTTGCTTGAAAGATTAGTAAACTAAATGGACATAAAGAACTCATATTATATACATATAATACTGCTTAAAAAGGAAACTTAAAAGACGTGGTCATCAATATGCGTTGTAAAAAGCACTTTTATACCTAAAAAAAAAAATAAAAAAAAATAAAAAAAAATAATATATATATATATATATATATATATATATATATATAAAACAAATACAGTATATAATAAATAAAAAGTTTAATCAATATAAATAAAATATAAATGTAATTTATAGAAAATATTTCAATAAAAATACATAAATCAATTAGCCAACTGATCACTGACTAAACCACATCACTCTAATAACACTCAGTAAATGATAATGAAGCATCCAGAAACAAACAAACAAAACCCTCCTAATTAATTGGCATTATGTTTGGATGCCCCATTTCATAACGATTCAAAAAAGTTTTTTGGTGTGTGTGCATATTTTGCAGAACTAGTTCAACCAAAGCATCTGTGAATAGCCTTGATAATTGGAAGGTAATGCTGCATGTGCAAAACAACATTTCTATCTCCATCCACTAATATCTGCTTATGTAAATAAAGCAGGCCTATCAGAGCAGCCTTTCAAATGCAGTCAGCAGGGCACCTGCGTCTCTTCTCAAGAAGACATGACCGCTCATGAACAGATGGCCAGAGAGTGGGAAAAGAGGTGCTGAAAAAGGTGTGAACACGATAAATTTGAGAAATTACTCAGAAAGATTAACACACTCCCCAGAGAGATGCAGTGGAGCAACTGCCTTGATGTTTCTAAGCGGCCCACGGAGCCAAAAAATAGCATTTGTCTTTGGGGGCTAAGACAGTGCTTTGGTTCAGGCTTTCAAAATGCTATTCATGTGCCTCTATTTCAAAGACCTCCTACTAATCCAGCTGAACAGTGTCCCACTTCACTTCAGAGTGCTTACAAACTTTTTAAGTCAACATGAAACGGCATTCACATCCCATTTTACTTCCGTAATGTGACATATTTCAGAGTGAAATGCAATATATATATATACATATAGTTGATTTGAACTGCTAAATGAGCTGCAATTTTTTTCTGTAAAAGCACTTCACTTTGCTGTGAAATGTGCTATAAAAATATATATATTTTGGCCATCAGAAATTGATTTGGTCATAAAATATGGGTGTTCCACACAAGAATGGAGCCAGATCTGAGTAAAAAAAACAATATCTAATAGCCTATGAGGCCAAGGTTTAATACAAAGTGCTAATAAAAATCCTTATACCCTCCTTCAATATATTACATTAAATCAATTTGCAGCTATAAATCACCTGACACCATAACACAGTGACATTGCACTGCAGAAACAAACTTCACCAGCCCCAGTTGTGTCAATAAATAAACCCTGCAGTCAATTCTGTTCTCACCCTTAAAAGGGAATACTTTCTTTTCAAAGAGTGTTCAAACAAACTTCACTGTCATATCAGATATTTCTGAAACCCACTTCAAACACAAGCCCACTCACAGCATCAAGACCTGTGTTCAATAAATCAAACCTACCTTTCCAGCTCGGACAAGCTCCTGTTCATGTCCACTGACACCCTGAAACAAACAGAAACATTTGCTTTATTTAGTTAGATCTGGCTACAAGCTACTGCCCCCTACTGGTGGACACATGATACTACACCAACCACTTCATTTGTTAATGGAGAAATCATGTAGTAGATGATATATGACTCTTTCCTGATATTCATCATATAACAATTTTGTTCACAATTTTTCAAAAGGATGGCTTCAGGTTAAAACATTTATTCATGGCACAAGCAAAAAATGTAATGAATGTAAAGAAAAATAGGTAGACATAGGTTCTTGAGGAAAAATGTAATCAAATTCTATTTTGAAAAATCAAATCTAAATACAAAATATAGAAATGAATATAATTTAATATAAAAGGAAAATATTGTTTTCTTCGTACCTTGTGTTTGAGCAGACCTCTGAGGTCACCAGCCTCTTGAAGTTTGGATTTGTATAACATCCAGCGATAGCGCAGCTCTTCTAGCTCTATGTCCACCTCCGCTGACTTACTCTGCTGACCAGACATCAGTTTCGTGAACTGACTCTGACCCCAGGCTACACCGGCACGTAAACCCTATACAGATATCAAGACAGAGTTACTAGTAGGGGTTTGTGTGTGTGTGGTTGTTAAAGATTTGTGCTCATAATTGGATCATCATCCAATTACTTCAAATCCAAAATTGACCCTTTGTTTCAACATTTTTTACCAACCAATTCTGCCTTAGCAAATTGCCATCTATAAATCAAACAAGTTATTTAAAAAAAAAAATTGATGTAAGTACAGCAGTTAAAAGTTTGGGGTCAGTTAGTTTTTCTTAGAATTTGTTTTCCTAAGTGTCTTATAGCAGCTTTTCTCTTACTGACACCAAAACATATGAATGACAGTGTACATGGATATCCTGTGCATTTGTATGACATTTTACAGTAATATCTCAGTGAATTTTATGGAAATTATAAAAAAAATACAGTAAAATATAATTACTAGGGCACTTAATCACAATGAAACAAGTGAGAAGGAAAAGGTCCCCAGAGAACATGCAGTGTTTTTATGGGATGAATATAGTATCAAAATGATTAACACGTGCAAGCACACTTATCAATGAACTTGATACACGTTGCAGAAATGTTTTATCCATGCCTTTCAACTTGCGTGTGCAAAATTCAAAATTGAATGAATGTGTAGCAATTTGTTAGCCTAGACGCACCCTAGCGGAAGCAAAATGTATTTTGCAGCCAGTCTAGCAACTCTTCGTTGACTTTCGGAGCCGTAAAAACCTAAATTGGGTCAGGCCAATCACATCATGTACAGAGTAGGCGGGGAGGGCTTAACATAATAACGACAGAGTTGCGACGGTTCCCTGCTACTTGAAAACAAAGAAGAGTTGCTGCTTCTGGCGAAACAGTCTTTCAAATCGGATTTGGCTGCGACTCTGGAGGACTTGGAGTTAAGTTTTTCTTTGAGAAAAGAGCAAAGAACGGCACTTAAGTCATTCTTAAAAAAGGAAGATGTGTTCGTAGTTTTGCCGGCCAGATTCAAAATGAATCTATCAACTAACGTAAGCTCCGCTGTTGGGAAAACGCTCTGGTTGGTTGAAGCGCTGTCCTATTGCGTGCAGAGGGAATTTGAAAGACAGCCGTTTATCCCGCCCCTCGGATTGAGCCGTGTCTATGGTGAGTTTTCAGACCTAACATCTTAATGTAGGTCTGGCTTGCCAGGCTAGCAATTTGTACAAAGAGACATTTTTGTGAATACAAATGTTTTCCTATTTGCGCATGCAACAAAGAAGATGTGCATGTGAGGATCAGGTGACACGCGTGCATTCATTGACGTCTTTTCTGAGTCGATCTCATTTGATTCATTTGGATTTTGAGACTTTCTTTTCGCTGTTTTTAAGCATTTCACAACCCAGACACAAACAACTACAAATGAATAGGCCAGGTGCTAATTATTAGTGTGTGCACAACTACACATCTATTTGACAAATTCACAAACGTGCGTCACTACATTTAAACTAATACAATACAACTTGTGTGTGCAAAATCCAAAATCACATGAATGTGCAGCATTTTGTACCAATAGAGACATACAGTAGTTGTTAATACAAAACCTCGATTTTGTATCTTTTAAAGCTGATACAAATCTTTATTTGTATCAGATTCAAATAATTGAAAACAATCTCAATGCGGCTTCTTCGCATAGCACAATCTGCAAAAGATGTTTGATGTTATTTCATGGTATTATTCAACAGGAAGACCACCTATGACTTGCCGTTCAAGAGCTTTTTCAAATCTGAGCTGTGAAGCTGTGACTGAACAAAAAAAAGTAAATGTGGCACAGTGGCTGTCAGCTCAAATGTCATCAGATATGACAGCTTTCAGGTATTTGTGAAGTTTGAATTTTTCTAAGCCTAGGGTAACAACCGAGCACAAGCCTTTCAAAGCTTCACAGATCTGCAACTACATTCGCACTGATGGAAACGCACACTACACACCAGACTCTCACAAACGTGTAGCTTCACATATAGAAAATTATCCAGCATATTCTGTGTGACCAAAGTAAAATATCACACTGCGCTTTGTTGAATAAGATATCAAAGCTATCAAAGATTGTTTTTTACTCGAACACTTTTTGATATTTTGGACTCTTCATGAAACTTTAATCAAAAACAGATAAAAAGAAAGCAAATTTTTTTTTAACAAACACCACCAACCTTGAGTGTATTCTGTCTTATCCTCAGTTCTTTAGCGCTCAGGGATATTTGGTTGTTCAGAATTCCTGTGAGTTTGTCATTTTCCTTGTGAAGCCACGCTTCAAACTCCCTCTTCTGGGCCTCCAGATCAGCATGACGCTGGGGCCCCTGAGAGCCCATCTACAGGAGAAATGGAAAGAGACATCCCTCTGTCCGTTTATTATTAAAGCCTAGGTATAGCATGCTTAATGGTGGCTTTAGGGCTGAGTCATCTAGCTAAAATATTATCATGATATATTCTTAGTTCTTTTGATATCTCTTTTAATGCATTTGCTCTGAAATAATTAAAGGCTTTTCCTCCCTTCAAAGTAACATTTTGACCAAACAGCCACTGGTGCCAGGGTATGGCTCAAAATGTTTGATGAAGTAAATTACAGAAAAAAACTTGATTACCCCAATTTAAAATAATTAAGGCATGTTTTCCACATGTTACTATTTAAAAAAAAAAAAACTAAATTAACAAAAAGACTGTATCGTTCAGAAGTTTGGAGTCGGTCTGATTTTGTTCATGTATTTGAAAGAAGTCTCTTATGCTCACAAAAGCTGCATTTATTCAGTCAGAAATACAGTTAAAACATTACTATAGTGAAGTATTATTACAATTTAAGATGACTATTTCATTTTTTAATACTCTTTTAAATACTAATACTTAATTAAATCAACTTAATTAAATACTAATTTTAAAAATGTTATTTACAGACCCCAGACATTTGAACAACAGTAGTGTATATGTACCAGTATAACAACGCATTAACAACATGTTTAAATAAAACAATACACGAAAAATGCATGAATCGACAATAAATAAAATTACTGCCATATTCACTATGTCATTTAATCATATCGCATGCAAAATCACTACAAATATATTGCACGTTTTTGATATAATGCCAGCCCTTAATGGTGACAGTCAGAATAACAAGAATCATATTTTAATCATCCTAACCTGATAGTCATCAGTTGAGCCATAAGCAGCACTGGTCATTTCAGGTGGGATCTGTGCATCATCAGAAAAGCCGTATTTGACTTGCATATCCAGGTCTTTAATCCCAGAACTGGCTATGTGTTCTTCAACCCATTCACCAGTCCGACCACCGCTCCTAAGCAAGTTATCTCCGTAAGAGCCTTTTATCCCTATCTGCATCCTGTTCACAGTACGGTCACTTCCAGACATGACTGCATCCACCTCATCATCCATGGACTGGTCTCGGTAAGTCTTCTCTCTTCTCCTGACCTCTGAACGTCCAGGTCTTGCGATGCCCTCAGAGACCACAATTCGAATTTGATCCGGATTTGCTTCAATGTTCCTCTCCGGCTCTGGGTGATCTGTTGATTCTGGTCTGTGCAGGAATCTCTGATGCTGTTCCAGTCCTTTGTCACCTGTGGCAATTCCCACTTCAAAGTCTGAAGCTGTGCCCTGGTGATGCCCGCCTGCCCATCTGTCCAGCAGGAACTCAGTTTTCTGTGATAGGGAATCTTGGTCGCCTGTGGCAGCATGTCCATTTAGAAGCCTAACAAGTGACGGTGAAAGTAACAAATATGTTGTCAAAAATTCCCTTTTTAATTAAATTTTATATTCAGTAGTGATAAAGAGAAATATATTGGCCATGTTGGCAATTAATCAGCCAAAATGTTTTAATTGGATAAGTATTTTAACAATGAAAAATTACACATATCGGCTATAAAATAAATAGTTAAATAGGAAATGCTACATTCTAGATCTCCTGACTAGTAAACACAGAACTGATTCACATAGCAATCAACAATAATTGAGATTAACATGGGTAGGTGAACTGGTTGCAATTAAAACAGAATGTGAAATATGCCCTTTGGAATTCCTATTATGTTTTTAAACAATTGTATCACAATTATGCTTCTTGAGTCACAGTTTCTGTCCATTTAATACCATCAACACCCTGCAAGCATTCCTTCTCCTAACCTGTAAAGATTGAGACTAAGCGCGTGGAGGGACGTCCAGGACTCTCGAAGGCGTTTAAGGTCCTGAACGATGTGAACTTTGCCTTTCTCCGAGGTTTTGGCCAGCACGGTCTGACCCTGAGCCTCCGTCTGATGAAGCTGAAGTTCCTTCTCTGGAAACTCTCCGAGCGCCCTCTAGAGGACAACAACAGTGACACGAGACTGAGTCATGCGTGCACAAGCAAACATTCATGTGCTCATATCCTGCACATTGTGTGCTTTTGTGTCATGACTCAAGCGACTTGTAATAGTAATACATCAAGTATTTGAATCTTGTCAAATACATTTATGAATGGGTTAAATGCATTTATAGAAGTGTAGAATGTTATCTCTTACAAAACAATACCATGATATATTCATGATTTCTGCCAAAATACAGATGCTGCAACAATTAACTGACATAAAGTAATAATGAAAATAGCTGACAACAATTGTTTAATTATTATTCAGCTTGGACTGTATTCTAATATTCAGGTATTACTTCAGATTAGTAAACCAAATAAATCAACAGATTAATAAATTATTAAAATAAAATACAACCATAATAGTAATACCATTATAGATTTAAATAGGATCCTTCAAGTATCATAAAAAGCTATCAGAAGCTTTGTCATGTTTATTTCATGTACTCTTCTTAATAAAAGCAACATTAACTGTAGTAACTAAGCCATAAGTGTAGCTCATAGGCGTACCTCAGCCTCATGCTGGCGGTTATCAATGCTCCATTCCCCATCTGATCCACGAAACGACTCCAGCTTCTGTCTCATGATCATCAACCACTTCTCCAAATTCAGAATGTTTTCATGTAAACTCTCATGTTCCGCAATGTTCTCCTCACTTTCATTCACCTTCATCTGGAATGAACAACAACACTCATACATATAAATACACACATACATTGCATTATGAAGCTGAAACAGACTTGAGAAGGATTTTAGTGCAATAAAACTCTGGTATCTGTTATAAAAAATAAAATAAAATAAAAATCTCTTCAGGCCACAAGTGCGCATTAAAACTGAAGTAAGGAGGTTTGATCAAGGCCTTCATAGTCATCTTCTTCATCACTATCATGATCAACACACAGCAGGAGGTATGGAAACCGGGGTGTGATCTCAGCGGTTTCCACAGATCTTCAGGGTTAAATCAGAATCACTTGTGAAGTTGGGAATTTTTGAAGTGGTTAGTAAAAATATATGTATGTATCCTCCCCTCATTATTAAGAATTTCATATTTCTATCAATTAACGATGCAAAAAAACTTGAGGAATAAAAGGAATAGTTCACCAAGGAAGAAAATTAATTTACTCTATGAAAATCTTCCTTTTGCAACAGCTCTAAAATCTCATTTGAGCTTATGCGTATTCATAACTTCATAGCTAAATTTGCCACAGTTGCTGTAAAAGTCTTTCAACAGGTTTTGTTTTGTATTACGGATGTCCGGGGACACGATGTAACAAGAGAAATTGTGTTCATACAATTTCTGTACAGTTGCGAGTGCAATGTTGGAGTATGATAATATGATAAAATATGATATAATTTCAATAGACTGAGAAGATCTATAGACATATTTTTATAAATTCCACAAAAAATACATTGAATGCTGTTCTTTTGAACTTTCTATTTACGAAAGACTCTTGAAATTTTTTTTTTATGGTTTTCACAAAAATATTAAGCATCCTTGAGCACCCAATCAGCATCATAAAAATGATTTCTGAAGGATCGTGTGACACTGAAGACTGGAGAAATGATGCTGAAAATACAGCTTTACATCACAGTAATAAGTGACATTTTAAAAGAATTCAAATAGAAAATACTTATTATTAATTGTAATAATATTTCACAATATCACAGTTTTTTACTGTATTTTTGATCAAATAAGAGACTTATTTCAAAAGCATTTAAAAAATCCAGGAGTGTATCATTGGATTTATTTTGCTGGTTAATGTATTGGAGATTGGAGCAATAGAAAGACAGAGACAGTCCGACTTTCAAAAAAAAATTCACAACTTCATTTCCACTCTGCTTACAAATACTCCGCACAAAGCTAGCGTAGTGTATGGCTTCCGATAAATTGGAATATAGCATGAACTACTTCACTGTAGTCTGCTTTTGTTGTACAGAAAAGAGCAGCACAAACACTTCAAATTGTCTCATTTTGTGTTCCACGAAAGAAAAAAGAAAAAAGGAAAAAAAGAAACAACATGGGGAGAAAACCAAAAAACCTTAAGCAGAACGGATCTTACCTGAACTGCCTTATAAAGCAATTTCCAGTCGGCAAACAGACGCTCAAACTTTGTTCTGTTAGCAGGGTTGGATGACACCAGCGTCTCCAGAGCTATGATATGGGCTTCACAATCTTCCAAGTCCTTTCTAATGACCTGCAGATAGATGCACACTCATTTTAAATTCAGTCTGCCACTAGCGAATCTTTCCCGCTCCCACCTGGACAAGCCACTCTGATCAACCAGCGCAAACACATTGATCTCAGCGTGACATAACTCCTAGCTCCTTAAATTATTCACATGACTCTTTTAGTGAATGCCTGAAAGACGATCTAATCAAAAGTCACTGTACGTCTACAGCTTACCACATGCAGAGATTAAAACCAAAACAGCTGTTTAAAAAGAAATTCAAAAAGCAACATTTTTTGAAGACTGAAACAGCTACACGCTTCTGTTTTCTCTGGTGCTCACCCGGAGTTGATCGGCCTGGCTCTTCTTGGCTAGAATGTCAGGTTGAAGTCCATCCGTCTTGACAAACCGTTCCTTTATGAAGGTCAGTTTTTTATGTATGGAGTCATAGGCATTGGAAAAGTCCTTCGTCTTTGATATCAAACCCTGAGGGCGCACATAGGATAACATAAATATTATATAATTTATATTCACACACACACACACACACACACACACACACACACACACACACACACACACATACATACACATATATATATATATATATATATATATATATATATATATATATACACACATTATATATATATATATATACACATTATATATATATATATATATATATATATACATATACATAATAATATTAACACATACATAAACATACAAAAATAATATTTTAATAAAAAATAAATAAAGAAAGTGATTTGGAATAATAATTGAATACAATTATTTTCCATGGAATATTTGGAAATGTAAACTGATATTTGGTACTGACACACAGCAGCAAAAGATATTAATAACTGGCTTATATAATACTGGCTGTACTGTATATATATGTAGATATACATTAGACTTTTTTTGTACTTTATCATTTTCCTCCATTATAATTAACATATATATTTAACACATATATATATATATATATATATATATATATATATAACACATATATATTTCTCTTTAAATGTTTTTTGCAGTTTTTTTTTATCTTTTTAATTTTATCTATGTTTGTATTCAATACCACAATTGTTCGTAATTGCTGTAGACATTGATAAAATACCAATAAAAATTCCTCTTCATTTAAAGGTAGATAACTCTATAAAAAAAATTAAGAATAGGTTGTTATTTTTACAACTTTATCTGCCTGCATACATTTATTCAAACAAACAAGGCTTCTAGTCTTTTCAGCCAGATATGATAAGCTGTGACTTTGACCATATTTTCTGTTATGTAAGACTATGCATGTTATGGCTAATGGCGGGGGTATACAGTCTGTATACAACAATAACATTTTGAGCTCTGTCTGTTGGTGTACCTGCAGGCGGTTCTTGCGCTGTTGGAGCTGGCTGTGGAGTAACTCTCTCTTCCTCATATCCCCGCTGAGCTCTTCCAACAGATCAACAGCCTTCTCTTGGCCAAAAACAGAGCTAAGCAGATCACTCTTCACCTGGAGCAAACTCAAGCGCTCCTGAAGCTGCACGCTGTTTTTAAGCAACTTCTACAAAGAACAAAACAAAAGAAGAAAGAGCACACTCAATAACTTCAAAGAGAACAAAGCATCAACACTGAATTAAGGTGCTGAGATGAAGGCAAAAATCACTTCAAATGCTTAAATACAATATGATCATATCCACAACAGATTGTAGCATAAACTGCATTTGTAACCTTTTTTTTCCTCAAAACAAAGTGTAAATCAGGTGCATTCAGAGTAAAAAAAAAAAAAAAAAAAGGCTGATCTTCAATACAGCTCAAATCTCTGCATGAGTCAAGTCAAGTCAAATTTTAT
Source organism: Squalius cephalus (assembly GCF_949319135.1). Lineage (NCBI taxonomy): Eukaryota > Metazoa > Chordata > Actinopteri > Cypriniformes > Leuciscidae > Squalius > Squalius cephalus. Next base: position 15,173,625 of record NC_137141.1, on the reverse strand, counting down.
TTCTATAGCACATTTAAAAACAACAGGGTTGCGCCAAAGTGCTGTACAGGGCTACAGTGTGCAGATAAAAAGCATTAGAATAGACAAGGAAAAATACAATTACAGACACGTTACACCTGATACAATCCATTTAATAGATCATATAAGATCAATCAAAAGCGACTTAATTAAAAGCCAGAGAGAATAAATAAGTTTTAAGAGCCGATTTAAAGCTGAATAATGATGGAGCCGACCTCACAGCGAAGGGCAAAATGTTCCAGAGTTTAGGTGCCGCAGCAGAGAAGGCCCGACCACCCTTGGTTTTACAGCGAAAGCGTGGGACAGTTAAAAGAAGCTGATTACAAGACCTAAGAGTTCTTTGGGGAGTGTACAAAGTCAGAAGGTCAGATAAGTATTTTGGTGCAACACCGGATAGCGCCTTGTACACAAAAACTGCAAGTTTAAAATCGATTCTGAACTTAACCGGAAGCCAATGTAAAGTTTTTAGGATAGGTGAAATGTGATCTCTCTTTTTTGTACCGGTCAGAAGTCTTGCTGCAGCATTTTGAACAACTTGCAGGCGAGAGATTGTAGTTTGAGGCAGACCACAGTACAGGGAATTACAGTAATCCAGCCGTGATGTAATGAAGGCGTGGATTACAATCTCTAAATCTTTTGGAGACAAGAAATGTTTTACTTTTGCAATCGATCTCAAGTGAAAGAAACTGCCTTTTACCACTGAGCTGACTTGTTTTTCAAAATGAAGTGCCGAATCCAATGTAAATCCAAGGTTCCTTACATGAGGTTGAGCACTGACAGGGAAGGAACCGAAATTTAAAGTAGATGAGGAACTAGATGGGCCTAAAATCAAAATTTCGCTCTTACTTTCATTTAATTGTAAGAAATTATTTGCCATCCAACATTTGATCTCCTCAAAACAGTCACACAGTGCTTCCAGGGGATAAGACATATCCGTTTTTGCCGGTAGATAAAACTGAGTATCGTCAGCGTAACAGTGGTAGGATATCCTATGTTTCTCAAAAATGGCACCCAGTGGCAACATATAAAGTGAAAAAAGGAGCGGGCTTAAAATGGACCCTTGGGGCACACCACAGAGTAGGGGAACAGGTGTAGAAGTAAATTTCCCCATATTTACTGAGAAGGTTCTGTCTTTGAGATACGAGGCTAACCACTGCAAGGCAACACCCTGAATGCCCACCACTTTTTCCAACCGATGCAGCAAGGTACTATGATCGATCGTATCAAAAGCAGCGCTTAAATCTAGTAAGACAAGCCCTGCGTGCGATCCGGTGTCGAGGATTTGCAGAAGGTCATTGTTGACCTTCAACAAAGCAGTTTCTGTACTGTGCATAGATCTAAAACCAGACTGAAAAGTATCAGAAATATTGGATGTACTGAGATAGGTATTCAACTGGCAATGCACGACTCTCTCTAAAAGTTTAGAAATAAAAGGCAACTTGGATATAGGTCTAAAATTATTGAGGAGAGATGGAGATGAGATGTTCAAGACTCAACAAAAGCCCAATATGAGAGAGATTCAAACCACAGCATCACACAGTAATGTTATTTAGCTGGCTAACATAAATGGTGTTGTCTAAATAGCAAGAATTACGTAAGATAACCCTAAAAACACCATTTAGAATGGGATAAAATTATAAATAAATTATAAAGCATTTTGAGCCATAAGCGATAATATCCGAGCAAGCGTGTTTATGAATTAATAGCAATTGAGTTACATAACAATATAGTTTCCAGCTATTATTGCAAATTAAAAAACATATTACATTTTTTGTTAAATATGTATTTAATTTTAATTAATTAATTAATTTTACATTTTTGGAAGGGGCCAGACTAGAGTAAAAGTGTCTTTTTGTTGAGTCCTGGGGTTAATATTTGCTCTGAATGATTTGATTCACACAATTCTTTACTAAATGATGCAATGCATGATGCAACCTTAAAGTCAGGTCACAATTTAATTATTTTGGTATGATTCTTAATCATTTCCAAAAACTGGTAACACTTTATTTTAAGGTGACGTAGTTACATACTACTACATGTACTTACTCCAGTAATAACAGTAAATTATGCATAATTACAAGTAACTAACCCTAAACCAAACCCAAACTCTATAGTAAGTAGTTAATTAATATTACTCAGTACTTATTTGAATAAGTACAATGTAACTAAGTCACCTTAAAATAAAGTGCTTCAGACCTATCCTGTTCTGTTTGTGGTCAGTAAGATTGTTTTAAAAGAAGTCTCTTACGCTCACCAAGGCTGCATTTATTTGATCAAAATACAGTAAAAACAGCAATATTGTGAAATTATATTACAATGTTTCTATTTTAATATACTTTAAAATGTAATTTATTCCTGTGGTAGCAAAGATAAATTTTCAGCATCATTACTCCAGTTTTCAGTGTAACATGATCCTTCAGAAATCATTCTAATATGATGATTTGGTGCTCAAATACACATTTCTAATTATTATCAATGTTGAAACCATTGTGCCGCTTTATATTTTTGTGGAAACAGTTTTTTTTTTGATGAATAGAACAGCATTTATTTGAAATAGTAAAACATTTATATAGTTATAAAATAATTCTGTGTTTTTGATCAATTGAATACATCCTTGCTGAATAAAAGGATTAATTTCTCAAAAAAAACAAAAAAAAAAACTCTTATTGACCCCAAACATTTGACCAGTAGTGTATCTGGAGGGACACATTTCTACCCCACACACTCACACGCTTTTTCAAGAAAACTGTGGCTTTAAATAATTTACCTCTATATTCTGCACGAGCAGAGCGATATGGGAGAATTCCGTCACCTCGGCGGAAGCCTCCAGTACCTGAGAAACCATCTGACTCCACTGGCTGAAGCCATACAGAGGGTCCTGCAGTATCTGCCGGAGACTCGTCTCGCTTTCAGAGCACAGCCTGAAAGATCTGCCTTTCACACTGTCACAGGAAACACAAAACAACTCTACTGAGTAGTCCTTTACAGTATGAGCTTATAGGGCTTTCAACAGATGGCTGCCACAAAACAAATGCATAAATAAATGCTGTAAACCCTGTGTGTAATGCTCTAATTGTTTGAAGTGCTTACATTAGCACTCTTTTATTGCTGGATACACATTGTTTACGGCTGACTAGACCTGTGTGAGTGACATCCCATTGACAGTAACACAATGGGAATGTGACGAGCCTCCCGTTGTGTCTGCATGATGGAATGTTTACCAACGTCAGTCTCGATAGCTAATGATTAATAAAATATCCATCAAAGTATTTCTCCTAGCCTCATTCCTCCTTTGCCGGAGGCTTTTTGGGTGTGCGTGTGTGGTTGCTGCTCACCTCTGGTACTCTTTTACCACTGCTAGCAACTCATCAGACAGGTTTTTAGAATCTTGTGGGAATCGGAATAGCTCTTTCAACCGGGATTTTAGCTGTTCCACCCCGGGCTCCTCTGCGATGAGCCTGTTGCGCACCCTCTGAAACGTGGATGTAGAGAACTAATCAATGAAATTAGTACACCCATCATGAGTTTGAAGGGAGCTCATTCAAGCAGGGCATTAATGCAGGATTTCTCCACATGGGGTCCAGGACAGCTTTCACTGATCTAAAAAAAGGTTTTCATCCTTGTTGGTTTTTCCCCCACTGCTAACAGCAATCTTGGTCCAATTAATAACTTTGTCAAATTGACATAAAAACATCAGATTTCAAATGCCATTATAATCATCTACAATTGATTGGGTGTTTTCAGTAAAGGTTTAATTGTAATGCAAATGGCATATGGATACTAATATCTATAGATCCTTATACGACCTTCTAGGGTCATAGGGCTGGAGCCTATCTCAGTTTCTTAGGCCAGAGGCAGGGGAAAGCACCCTGGAAAGATGGCCATTTATAATTTCAAATATGTCATGTAATAATGAAAAATATATATAATACTTAATTTTAAACAGCAATATTATCTACAATATCTAAAATTATGCTGTTTTTATCACATATATTATGCCATGACACAACTTCTGACACTGTTTTTGCTAAGTTTAAATCAGAAAACGTAATTAAATCATCTCAATGTCTAATAAGTCGAATTTAGATAGAAAAAAGGTGATTGTGCGTGGTAAAGCCCTATGCAGTAAGTGAATAAGACGCAAGATGTTTGCACTGAAATACTGAATACAAAGTGTCACAACATTTCACCCTTGTGTGTCCATCATTTAGGAGGTATGCCACACCACAGAGCTCTTGTAGAATTTGATTTACTACGGATCAAATTACTGTCACACCCCCAAAAGGAATTTACCCAAGGCATTCCTAAATCACTGTAAGTGTCATGAGCTGTCACAAAAATATGTTGAGTCTCCATCTGTGTCCTACAAGAAGGCATTAAAAGTATTTGGGAGTGGTGAGAGAAATGAACAGAATGCTAACCGTGTGCGTCTTCCATTGAGCTACCAAGTGTTCCTCAGTCCTCTCTCCATCCCTGATCTCCAGCTCACTGCTGAGGTTCTGGACCAGGGATCTGATCTGCCCCAGGTCCGCCCACAGCTCCTTACAGCGGTTTGAATACTCGCTCTCAGAGTCCAGTGAGCTCTGGAGCTCTTCTTGATTCTCCACCAGCACTTGGCGTAACCTCTGCCAGGCCAGCCTTAACTCCTCCATCTCTTTTGTGATCTTCTCCGCACCTGCTGGAGACGTGTTGGCCTTCACCACCTCAGACAACCTTTCAATGTGCTGGAGAGTGAGTTCTTCTTGGGCTATACTAGCATTCAGCTCCTGGGGGGAATAATGAATTCATTTTGAGTAATTGTACAAATTCTTCATAATATATTTGCAACAAGGCCTTCTTAACATGTAATAAGAAGTGGAATGTGATCAATAGCCAAAGATGACCATCTCGATGTGTACACTGAGCATTAATTCAGAAATATTACAGATAGAATATACAATGATTAACTCCATATATCATCATTGTTGTTATTGTTAAACAAAGCTACAACTAAATCTATTAAATTAATAATAGAAATAAACAACTGAAATAAAGTTGACAAAATAAAAGAAAATTAGAAATGCTGCCTTGGCAACTAACTGAATTACTAAAACTAAAATAATTATATATAATAATACAAATAATAATGACAAAAGCACATAACAAAATTACTAAAAACGTAAACTAAATTTAAAATGAAATCTGAAAATAAAGCTAATTCAAAATATTAATAAATACTACAATAAATAATATGAAAATAACACTGTATAATCTACAATTATATTAAATTATAAAAATAATTAATATTAATAATTGTTACTTGTTTTATTATAACCACTATAAATACTATAGCTATTCTATTATAACTATTAATAACTATACTTAAAGTTACTATAATTTATTATAATTTTTTTAATCATTGTATTTTTGCCCAACATTGACACCATCAATTACTACTGTTTACATCTGTCAAACTCTAACTGCCATCATATAAAAAATATGCAAAATGGCAGCAGCCTCAACAGTGAAAGTCAGGTCAAGTTTATTTGTATAGCAATTTTCAAAATACATATTGTTTCAAAGCAGCTTTACAGAAAATCACTCCTTAATCCCACAGGGAGCAAGCCAAACATGACTGTGGCAAAGAAAGAAGCCGCACAGCATCGAGGCAGTCAGGGAGATACCTTGACCAATTTGATTATACTTTTTTTTTCTTTTGTTCTTCAATATTTCGAGATAGAATAAATAAATGAATGAATGTAATGATGAAGTATCTTCCTGTCAACAACAACAACAAAGTCATGGATCCATTTTGGCATGGTGAACGTTGCTATGGAAACAAAGAATAAGTCCAAGGATGTGAACAGCTCAGAAAGGAATTTCTGAGCCGTCAGCTCATAGTTTTATTAATTCTGTTGAGACCATTTATATTATAGGGGAGTATCATTTTCTATGGGTGTTTGGAAATAGTAGTACTTCCTCATTATTCCTTCAAGTTCCTCAACACAGAAATGGTGTTTATTCATTATAATTAATGTTTATTCGTTGCTTTTGCATCTATAGTTGCAATTCATGTTTTACTTAATTACTGTAAGGTTCTGCATGTTTACATAGTACTAGATTTTACATAGTTTTAGACATAGTAATACGATTTTTCACATGCCCCCTTTAATACAGTAGCCCAAAATGAGAATGAGGACGCAAATTAGCAAGTACTCGGCTAAACTGGAATGACTTATCCACAGCTTGGCTTCCAAAGCAGGGATGATTTTCCCAGTTGATCATTCTGACCTCCCCTCCCCCAAATAAGTAGGTCAGTGTACCTGCAGGGCTTTCAGCCTATTCTGTGTCGTATCCTCCATGTCACTGAAACGGCTGACTTCTTCTGTTTTAGACATCAGCCAGGTTTGGAATTTATGAAAGCAATTTTGGTATTGCTGGTGCTCCTCTACTACTTTCTGTGCCGATGCCAACCTTTCCTGCAAATAAGTAATGCATTTCTATTAAAGGACAAAGTCATATCTTTGACACTACAGTATTATTTTCAATTTTATAAACTCAATTAATTCTGCAGGTAACAGCAATAAATTTGATTGATGCATTAAGTATATGGTTAAATTACATATACTATACTATGCTATAAATAAAAATACTATAAATTACACACTACCATTCACATTTTTAAAAATAAATATAATACTTTTAATTTAGTAAGAATGCATTAAATTGTTCAAAAGTGACAGTAAAGATTTTTACATTGTTGCAAGGTTTCTATTTCAAATAAATGCTGTTCTTTTAACCCTCAAGCACTCTTTGATTTCTGGTTACAGCCTGTATGGTGCAGGTCAAATGGACCCTAATTGGATTCAATACGATTCCCCAAAAATCTTGGTCTTGGTGAGTAAGGCTGTTAAACGATTAATCGCGATTAATCGCATCCAAAATAAAAGTTTGTTTTTACATAATACATGTGTGTGTACGGTGTATAATTATTTTCTATATATAAATACGCACACATGCATGTATATATTTAGGAAATATTTGCATGTATATACTGTGTATATATATTTATATTATATATAATTTATATTATATATAAATATTTTATATATAAATAACACATTTTCTTAAATATATATATGCATGTGTGTGTATTTATATATAGAAAATAATTATACTCTGTACAAAGACATAAAATATGTAAACACAAATTTTTATTTTGGATGCGATTAATCGTTTGACAGCCCTATTGGTGAGCAAAAGAAACTTCTTTCAAAATCATTTAAAAAATCTTACCGACCAAAAACTTTACGTAGATGCCTAATAATACATTCTTCAATAATAACTATGGAAGATCAAACAAGTTACAACCAGTCAGTGACAGCAGTGAAGAACTGAAGAACAATATATCTTGAAACTAGATCTTTTGAATGACCTTCAAAAGTGGGTGTAAAAGAAATGGAAGTTTATAAGGCTGTTTTTAACTTATTTAAAGCTAGGGTAGGTAGGATTTTTCTAAAAAAAAAAACATTCCAAATTTGTTTAAACTGTCTTTATATACCAATACATAATTAAAATGTAAGTACTCTGAAAAAGAAAGTATAAAAATCGAGTGTCTGTAGACCTCTCACGACTGTTGTAAACACAGCTCATTATTTCCATTCACTCCACCCCCTCCCTTCTGGGCTCCTTCCAAAGCCACGCCCCCAAAACACATGAACGCGCGACACCAAACGCTCAGGCTCAGCTGAAGAGGCATTTATTTACCTGAGACGAGCGGAGAGGAAGGAGCGCAGTGCATGCAGTGACATCATGTCAGAATCACATGTAATAAAATACCTAACTTTATCACTATGAATATAAACAAATATGATGGCTTTTAGTACTCACTATCAAGCTAGCATATCGATACTGGTAAAGTTTAAAATATATTTTGTTTGATTCGGTAACGAGCTATATTTATAAGGCAAAGCTAGGTTGCATTGATACACGTTTTTCCATTACCATCAGTTAAACTGTGATGAAGGTGAATTTCGTGTAAGAGTCATAACATATACGGTGTTTTGCATGTAAGAGTTTCCATGATGAAAACATTGACTCTGATGAGGACTAACGTTACACTCCGGTGACAAGTACCGCATCGTCAGTTCGAGGACAGGTCCACTCCGGGGTCGAGGGCGAAGCAGAGGAGGTCGTTCAAAAGTGCGGGCAGGGCCCGAGGAAGTAGTTTAGCAAAGTAGCAAAGCTGGCATTGGTACTTTTTGCTGCATTTTCTCAGCCATTGTGCCGCAAACTCCTGCTTACTCGGTGTAGTGAGCTGAATATTTCCGGGAACGGTGACATGTGATGATGAGTGCACGCAGGGCTGTGCACGCAGTGGTGCTAAGGCACGAGACATGAAGGCATCTGATTGGTTCTTTACATTCGCACCGAATGGCAGTGATTGGTCAGAGTTTTTACTGTCCTACAGCTGCTACAGAGGTCAGATTTTTTCCATTCCTTTTTCTGAACACATAATGTATTGACTACTCTCAGGATGGAAGGACCATTTCACCCAGTATAAAAAAAATTGTTTCCGAACAGGATTACCTACCCTACCTTTAACATGCTGAACAACCTTATGAAACATTAACAATATAATGCAGCTTAAAAGGTTTTCAGATTCTTCAAATGCATAATTTTATTGTAGAACAATTTAATCGCATTCCATTAATTGCCTTAAAACATTCTGAAATGATTCAACACACATTTGTTCTGATTGTCAGTGATAACTAAACTATTGAATTTTAGTTATTGACCTGAACAGATGAAGGTTTACCTGTGCTCGGTCTCGAATGTGGTTGTAGGCATCTTGAAGACCTTGTTGAGCCTGCTCATTTACACTGGGGTCCTCGGTCCGGTTGAACAAGGCTGCAGCCTCATCCAGGAGCCTCTCCAGAAACTGAGCCTGGGCTTGGATGTCACTGTGAAGGACCTGCAGATGATCCACCTGCCACAGCTTCTCTTGGAGACCCACCTGCATCTCAAGCAGGGGCTCCAGAGCCCTGTGCATCTTCTCCAGCCAAATCCCAAACTCCTCATGGGCCTTTAAGTATTCACTCCAGTGCAGCCACACCCACTCGATACGACTATCAGAGGGGAACAAAAAATATGAAAGAAATAAATACTTATATTCTATATTCTGATTGGTCATTCGTGGCATTCTGTAGTCAAATATTATTGTATAATGACTGCAAAACTAATAAACAAAGATTTCCTACATAGCTTTTAACTCTGTGTGTGTGTGTGTGTGTGTGTGTGTGTGTGTGTGTGTGTGTGTGTGTATATATACACAGACATGCACAAAAAACCAAACCCACACCCAAAGACACATATATATACAACATATACAGTATATAAATATAATCATATATATATATATATACACACACACACACATATATTATGTAAACAAAAACTTTTATGTTAGATGTGATTAAGCACAATTAATTGATTTGACAGCACTAATATATATGTTACGACAGGATACGTTGCCCTTAAGGATAATGTGTTTTTATTTTTATCCCTGGTCTTAAATTGCATGACAACTGAAAAAATATTATAAATTCTAATCGAAAATTGATGGAGCAAAATAATGTGTGTAAAACTGAATGGTAAAATACGTTCTGATTGAAAATCATGTAAAAGTTTCTACATCTGAGGTAAAAGAACCAAAAAAGATCCACCAGAAATGGACAATTCCCCCAATGGCTGCAGTAATATAGTGGCAAAAGTCATATTGCAAATGTCGCCATATACAAATACTTTTTTAATACCCACCTTAATTTTCAGAATTGTGTCTGGCTTCCGGTATCATTTGCTTCCAGTTATTTTTAGTTGTACAAAACAGCTTGTTATACTGCTTGATATTGCAAACTGGTATTTCTTACCATATTATTTTAATTATTTTAAAGTAGTGTCCTTAATTATTATAAACATGCTGGTTTTATAGTTTACTGCACTTTGTTATATTTTTCTCGTTATTTCTCTATAGCAGCTAATAAATCAAAAGTCTCGCACATTCACAGAAAACACCTTACTTCCGTGTTGAAAAATAAGGTGGATAGGAAGACACTTTTAAGTATCATTAAGTACAAGTGAATATGACTGGTGACACATTGGTGATATGATTGGTCAACCTATGGACAAAATCTGTACCTGTGACAGTGAATGATGTAGGTTAACGTCTCCTCCCAGAGCGCTTTCAGATCTTTGAGTTTCGAATGAGTCTGATTCTTCATTTCTTCATCTCCATTTCGAAGCAGAGCTTCAGAAGCCACAAGCACCCTGTCCATCTTCACATAGCCTTCAGGTTCTGAGCTATTGATTTTCTTTACAACAAAGAAAAGTCATGCTTAATGGAACATTTAAACAGATGAGATTATATACAATGTATCTCTGTGAAATAGAGCAGCGCGATTCTGGATAAATTGACAACTATGCTTTTGTTTAAAATAGAGTTCAAAATTCTCCCTCAATTCTGAATAAACAACAAAATAACAGAGGTTCTGACAAAATGTTATTTGTTGTAATCGATTTAAAATATCTAAAATAATGTGAATATATGATATATGTTTTAAATGGTTTGATTGAATGATTCAATGACTCACTAATAAAAACTTTCCTTGTTTCATTAATGGATGAATCAGTGTTTTTTAATGAATCTCTTTAATGAAAGATTCAATGACAAATAAATTTTTTAACAGTCACTTGTCGCCACCTACTGGTGTAACAATGTAAATACAGTCTTCATTTGAACCGTCAAGCTACTTTCAAATGGTGATTTACTCTATTTTGATCGCTACTGTAAGCTTTTATCCCAGTACTTCTGTAATGATTTTAATTATTGCAACACAGAAATATTGATACTGTGTGGTTGGAAAAAAGTATGTTTGTGAAGCGGTTTCATACCTATACATGACAAATGCTCTCTCTGCGGCAGCGCCATGCAGATCTGAAAGTTCACTGTGATCGTGCTTGTCAAAGATTTTAATAGACATAGCTGAATCGTTGTCATTTAGGAATAAGATCGAGAGGGTGTTTGAATCGAGATCACAATCTTTTAAAGGCACACTATGCAAGATTTGTACATTAATATAACAGCTTCGAAGTCATTTCTATGGTAAACGAACTCATAGTAGGGCGAATCATCACGATAGCAAAGCGGGGGGACGCCGCTGGCAAATCAGCAATGCAAGTTTAAGAGGTGGCGCTCCGACAAATCTCGCGAGAATCACGACTTGCTTTACGGCACGACGTCACATACATCAACAACATATGAAGCAGCCTCTATGGAAGACACTAGCACGCATTTCAGACGTGAATCATGGCAGAGTCGACGAAGAAAACGAAGAAAACGCGGTCGGAAGAGTCAAGGAAAAGAAAACAAGAAACTGACCGCGTGTGGATTTACGACAGTAACGTTAAATACAAGTACTCCACAGCGACTCTAGGGGTCGCTGTTTGACAAAAACAGAAACTGCATAGTGTGCCTTTAACGATTAGCCTAATCGTGCAGCTGTAATGTGAAATGATCACAATAGCTTCTTTAGCAAACATGAGACACATTTGAGAAACTGAAATGGTTCTATTTGAGTAGTACCATGCTCTAAATAGGTTAAGGTCAAGGGAGGTCTCACCTCTGTCTCTCGGAGCCTGATCTCCAGCGCTGATCTGGGCCCTTGGGTGTTATCATTTTGTTTAAGCCTCTCCTGGACGGCCTGCATCCAGGACAGGGCTTCCTCCAAACATTCCTTGAACTCATGCTGCTCTTGCTGGGTCATTAGGTTAAGGCTGACCTAATGCAAAAACATAGGGGTCATATTATATATACATATGTATGTCTTCACCCTTTAAAAAGTCGTTGATTTGATTCCTAGAAAACAAATATACTGAAAAACTGTATACTTAGACCAACTAAGTCACTTTGGATAAAAGGGTCTGTCAAATATAGAATATAAAGTACAGTTAGGGCTGGGCGATATATCGCATGACATTGTTAGGCGCATCTCATCAGTAAAGCCGGTTCCTTGATTAGTAGTAAATCGCCATCACCTGCTTTCAGATGGAGCGGCATTCACTACAAAGAGCCGTAGTTAACTGACAAGCTGAGCCATATCGCATTAATATCGCGGACGTATCGCCTGCGATAATTAATGCGATATGGCTCAGCTCGCGGACGCCTGCGATAATTAATGCGATATGGCTCAGCTTGTCATTTAACTACGGCTCTTTGTAGTGAATCCCTCTCCATCTGAAAGCAGGTGATGGCGATTTACTACTAATCAAGGAACCGGCTTTACTGATGAGATGCGCCTAACAATGTCATGCGATATATCGCCCAGCCCTACTTACAGTTAAGGAATTTCTCTCAAAAAAAATCAAAAATTGTAACCATAATTTCTGCTAAAATGCATTGTAAATAACACCGCAATAAAACTGCCATCAAAAAATAAAATAAAGTAAGAGTAACAGGATCTTACACTGTTGGAAGGAGATCCCCTATAAATTTACAGAACAAACAAACCATAGTAATTATAGGAATTTGGCGGGTTTGCTTTGCTCACAAATGGTGATAGTTCACGAATCCCCCCTGGCAGCTGGTTTGTACCAAACACCTTTTGGGTGCCATACAATATGTGTAATCACTTAACTTAACCACTCCACCCAACAGCACAATGTTTCCGCCAAACCCTGTACATCAGCAATGACTTTTCTTAGGGGGCACAAAACACAGTTCCTTGTGGCTACATATTTTCTTTCAAAACAAGAGCAAAGCCAAATGTCTTCTTTTTTCTTCTTTACAGAGGGAGCCTTAAAAAGGATTACAAGCCACTTTCCTGTGTGAGTCATATCTCCCACAGCATTCCCATAACCCTTTTCATATGAAAATACACAAACAATTCAATTTGGAGCACACTGTAATCCCCTGGCTAGTGCCTTGGTTCTCAACCATTAGGTGTCTTGAAGGTTATGCAGTGGGAACGTGAACAAACATACACATACAAAATATCTATACATTTTGGGCATGTATATAATATACAGAATTTATTCTGAATAGGGGATCTCTAGGTTTGTAAAGTTTGTAAACTACACTGAAATTATAGTTCAATGGTTAAATACATGGCTCAAATTGCAGATTGTTAGAAACAAATGTCCCCTTTAATGAAACCATTTGTCCACTTTTAACATGTTATAAACATAAACAGATAATCATGGCAAGTCACAACCAAAACAACCACACGCCCTCTTTTACACGACAATCGCATTTGCATACATGGATGGAGCAGTTGAAGGTCTATTCTCTGCCTGAGTCTGAATATAACATAAATTCAACCTTAAAGTCAGATATAATTCAGTGTAACAACAAAATATAGAGGATTACTGCCTTGACTGAACCATGCAGACACAGTTAAGTGCATTAAATCCCACAGTGTCACACTTTTGAAGCTGTCAACTTTGTGTTTAGAAAGTAACACAGCACAGCAATGCAGCTATACTGAAATAACGGCGTATTCAGAGCTTAAACAATCGATAAAGTGGTAGTACTTACGGATATATGTGCATCTGATGCGAGTATTTATGATAAGAAATGACCTCAAGTTGTTCTTCGAGCTACAAAGTTACTGTGATCCGCCAGGAAGTCAATGCAGGCCTGTCAGTTGCTTGGGCTGGTCGAGGAGGAGATCGGGCAGGCAGAAGCAGCACATCCGCTGAGTAACCGATGAGTGCACGTCACTGCGCGCCGGAATTATTCAAAAAAGGAGCGGGCGTTAACCTGATTTCTGATCTTAGATGGAATAAATATATTTAGCAAGAAATATAATAATAAGCATACTCGACAAATTCTTCAGAATAAAAAATATAATGTTGCTAAAGGCAAATTATATTTATATTTATTTATTGAACTTACAGACTGGAAGGAAGCCTGCTGTTACCTCATAAGTAGGCTACTGCTTTTTCTATAAGACTAAAGAAGTTCATTTTAAGGTCTTACATAAAATACAGACCCTGTCCAAAAAATTAGAATATCATGGAAAAGTTGATTTATTTCCATAATTCCATTCAAAACGTTAAACTTCCATAGATTATAGATTCAGGGCCCACAACTTAAACGATTTCAAGTATTTAGTTGTTTATTTGTACATAATTTGGGCTTCCAGCTCATAAAACCCACGAAAACAGGATGAAATCACACAGTACAGGGATACCATGGTCATTGAACCAGGTTTTGGTTCTTTTGGCAGTGTGGGCAGGTGCAAATCCTGCTGGAAAATGAAGGAAGCATGAAGTGCTCTGAACATGTCCTGGTAGACGGCTGCGTTGACTCTGGATTTAATAAAGCACAGTGGACCAAAGTCCTCTTTTCTGATGAGAGCAAATTTTGCATCTCATTTGGAAACCAAGGTCCCAGAGTCTGGAGGAAGAATGGAGAGGCACACAATCCAAGATGCTTGAAGTCCAGTGTGAAGTTTCCACAGTCTGTGTTGGTTTGGGGAGCCATGTCATCGGCTGGTGTTGGTCCACTGTGCTGTCCACTCAACGCAGCCGTCTACCAGGACATTTTCAGAGCACTTCATGCTTCCTTCAGCAGACAAGCTTTATGGAGATGCTGACTTCATTTTCCAGCAGGATTTGCACCTGCCCACACTGCCAAAAGAACCAAAACCTGGTTCAATGACCATGGTATCACTGTGTAATTACTGTGTGATTTCATGTAATATTCAAATTTTTTGAAATCCTGTTTTCGTGGGTTTTATGAGCTTGAAGCCCAAATTATGTACAAATAAACAACTAAATACTTGAAATCATTAACCCTGAATCTATGATCTATGGAAGTTTAACCTTTTGAATGGAATTATGGAAATAAATAAACTTTTCCATGATATTCAAATTTTTTGGAAAGGGTCTGTATACCCGGTGAATGATACTGTGGCAAAATATATGGATGTTGACAGTTCTTGCTCATTTTGTGGGAATAAGGATGATCCATTTATTTTGCAGAGTGAAAAAACTCAAAACTTTTGGAATAGTTTATATCTTCATATAGATAAGCACCTTGATTCTTCCAAATCCTTTCATTTAAAATATATAATCTGTTACTATAAAGATAAAGCTAATACTTCAAAACTGTAATTTTTTTTATTTTGTTTCGAAATAAAATTATTCACAAGCAAAAATTATCCAAATCGCAGCCTACTTTTCCACATTTCTTAATAGAAATTTATGCATTTTTCAAATCTCTAAGGTTGAATAAAACAAGAAAAGTGACAGATTCTTGAAATATTATGTTGATTTTTTTGGTAATACCACTGATGCATAATGTTTCCTCTGTTTATGTTTATCATGTTATTTTATATATGTATTTATTTTTTATTTAATTTATTTTTTGTTGTGTGAAACTTTACATATATTTGATATAATTTAATTCCTGTAGAAATTCTACATGTTCTGTCCTTTATGTCTGCTTATTGTCAGATACATAATCAATAAAAAATTAAATAAAATTTAAAAAAAGGAACAGGCTTTACTGACCGTAACAGGGCTGGCAAAAATAAGTAAATACATTAAAAAAAACTTTTAAAAAAAACTTGTTTGTATAATAAAATTCTAAATAATTGATAAAAAATAGATATAATAAAAATAAATGAACATCACTCACTAATTCTTCCATACTATGATGGATAGATGCACTTTTATGGACTTCAAAACAGAAACGGCCATTCATTGCCATTATAAAGCTCGGAAGAGCCAGGACATTTTTTAATATAACTCCGATTGTATTCGTCTGAAAGAAGAATGTCATATACACCTAGGATGACTTGAGGGTGAGTAAATCATAGGCTAATTTTCATTTTTGGGTGAACTATCCCTTTAATCAGTTATTAAATAAATAAACAGTATTATTAAATTACGGTTGTTATGTAATTCGTTACTTTCCACCTCTGCTAATAATGAGTGAAATATTTATTATAGGCCTAAATATTACATATCTAGCATTACTTGCATTTAGCATAAAGGATGGTTTCAAACTAATTTTCAACCCATCTATTAAATTATCACTATTAAAAAGAAAATGATCAATGAACCATACAAATTAAATGTTGTAGCTTTTTGTTTTAATGGACCCAATGAGGCAAATCTATAAATTCCACAGTTTATTCCCTCAAACGTGTTATTAGAATAGCAGTTTTTTTTTTTTTTATGAATAAAATAAGGTTTTTGTATAATATTACTAGAAAAACACAGCTCTGCTTAAAATGACAAAAAAATAAATACACTATGAATCTCACCAGAGCCATTTGACATCATTGAACTCAAATAAAAAGGACATTCAGGATACAGGCTGACTTTAATATCACATTTGTATATGCTTTCATAAACATCTCATGGTGTTGACAAAAAGCAGGGACTCAGCTGTGAAACCTTATTTAAAAAATAAATAAATTCTGCCTTCTGTCAGGACACAGTAGGACAGGTGGACAGGTGATTTCAGGGGTACTGAGTGATAATGTAATGCAACATAACTAACAATAACCTTCACCTTTATACATTTTAAAAAATACAAAATACGTTTAGATCTATACATATATATATTTTTACATTGCACCTTTTTTCTGGTCAACACATATTACATTCTTAACTTTTCAACAATTACAGAAACATCTTATGGAGTGGAGCTGTCTTCATAGATTCAATGATTTGGTTATACCTTCAAATATAAATACAAACTTCAAGCACATATACGTAGTTCACAGCATTTTCATTTACAGCAACAGGTGTTTTGAAAATTTGGCATGTGATGCCTGTATGTGTACTAATGTGCACTAAAATTGTCCCACCAAAATGAACCATCACCTTCAGTGTTTAACGTTGCACATAAGGCAGTTTCAAGTTGTATTCAAGACCATTTCATCACAAACTAACCTTTAGCCTGCCCTGACTGCCTCCATGAACAAGCTTTGCACTCAGCTCTTGTAAGGTATCATGGCAAGTTCAGGTTGGAGTATAACTGATATAAAATATAAGTATAATAAATAATACTAACATGCATACAGATGAACCACAGTAAAGACATACCGATTTATTTTGCATGAAAAATATAATGGTATCAAATACACACTCACTCCACATAACACACACATCCAAACAAACCTCAAACTGAAAGGATTCTTTCTCGTTACTGGTAATTACTATATATTAACATGAGTGATTGCTAGCATAAACAAACGGCCTTGCCTAAATGAAATAAAACTGGACATTGTGCAGATACGCAAATAAATAGACTAAAAGGTTTACTAAATAATTTTAAGTTAGTGTTAATTCATTACATTTTATTTATTAATCACTGCCACTTTACATCGGAGCAGTTGTTCTGTTCCTTTTTGTATTTTTTGTTTGTTTGATGACAACATTTTTGTTGAGTTGTATCTTTATATTGTATTTGGTTTGTTTTATATGGCCTTTTTGATTATTTTTGTAAAGCACCTTGAGCACTGTAAAAATCATGTATAAATCTTTGCTACATAAATAAATATATGAAGACTTCTGAAAGTGCCATCTGAAATGTTCTTCTAAAATGATCATTTTTATCAAGCTTGTATGTTTATGTTCAGTTATTTTACTTTAATGGCAATGAAAATGACCTATTCATTGTCATTAAAGTGAAATTACTGAACCTAAATATACGAGCTTGATAAAAATGCTCATTTTAAAAGAAAATTTCAGATTGCATCTGAAGTCTATATATATATAAACGTATTAAATTGCTCAAATTGCACAAAACAGATGGTCATGTGATCTAAACATGGCGGCTCCCATGAGGGTGCAACCCACCTTATGTAGAAAAAAAACGGATTTTTCTATGCCAATGATATGACTGGATCTCTTGACTAACCTTTCAACATATCTGTTAAAAGCACTATTATTATTTTTTAGGTATAAAAAGTAAAAGTGGAAACAATTAATTAGTACACATTTAGCTAAGAGTAGCTAAAAAAATACTTTCTTGCTCTGTCCATACCATAACATTAATAGACCAATGACGCAAACATGAAGAGAAAACACAAGCCCGTACAAAAGTCTGATAAATGTTTTACAGTTAATTTGTCATAAACCTGAAAAGGCCTATATGAAGCACTCAACCATATTTCTCTCTGCATTTCGCCAGTCTTTTTGCGTATGAAAGTGACAAAGGTAACTGCAGTTTGGTATCGCATGAGCCAATGTTTGATGTGCATCAAAAAGTCAGAAGGATGGTTGTGTAAACCTCCAAAAGTCTAAAAGAGTGTAAGATGGATGTAGCTGGAGAACGATCAGCAGTACACCGACCAGTAAATAAGGTTGAAAACTATATAGGCTCCCGGGAAGATCATGCGGGAGTACTTGTCAATGGCATGCGTGTTCTGCATAATGCGGAAGGCGCGGATGCCCTTTTTCTTAGTGGCGGTGGACTCGCTGCTCATTGACAGGTGAACCACCATATGTTCCTGTTTCTCCGGCACCAATTCTTCGTGAACCATGGGAGCCTCTGTGTAGCCAGCCAAGCTGTTGGCGTCAGCCTCACTGTAGGTCCCATCCAACATCATGGTCCTGGTGTGGGACATACCGCAGGTGCATGGCAATGACTGGAACACGTTGAGTTGGGCACCCAGGGAGAACAGAAAACAAAGAGAGCGAAGAAGAGATCATTAACAAGGGCACAATATCAGTTGGCATTAATAAATCAAGGCCACTATAAAGAAGGGCCTCTTAAAAAATAGCCAATAGCCTTTTAACATAAGTAGTTAGTATACAGTAAGTATACAGCTCACCACAGGCAATATTTCTGAATGCATAGAAATACCTTTAAAAAGTGCAGAATGAAATACAATATCCCACAATGCAATGCGATTGAGTTGACTTTCCACTCATGGATAAGTCGGAAGTAATATCCACACAATCTTTTGTGTTTTGATATTTGATTGGAATAGCAAGAGTTAAGATGATTACGTGCAAGATGGTCATGACAACAAAGTAGCGGATTACAGTTGGAAAATATTGCATAATTAATACTTAAAAAAAAAAATAGTAGCCATTGTGTAGTAAGTAGTACGCTAGAGTTCAAATATCAATTCTAAAAAGGAGTTGTGGCTATGGAATAGACCTTATTTAGAGCAGCGCCATGACGTATGAAAGCGAGGCTGTGAGGAATAGACTTAACGTGTTTTCAGTGACATCCGCTGTATAAAGCTCCTAGATCACTTATAATTTTCCACAGCTCATGTTGGTCTACTGAAATTTCTTGGAAATATATTTTTGCAGTGATTCGTCAGCAGAACAACCCAAAAACACATTAAATACAACTTACTGAAATACAGCTTATATGTCTTTCCCTCACAACCTCGCTGAGTCCCATTAAATCAAAGACGGCACTGCTGTGAATAAGGTTTATTGCATACTGCCATAAACAATTTTGCACCCAAATTAGTGGCAGAGCAAAACAAGAGTATAAAAAGAGAATGCCGTGTTCTGTACTGTATCCCACAATGCATTGCTCTTGACTTTCATTTCCATTTTGATGAATGAACCTGTAATCATTTCAGCCGTGTTTTTTAACAGCTCTTAAAATCTTTCCAGACTCATTATTTGATTGGATTGCTAAAGGTGAAGACATTTTATAAACATACTTAAATAATCCAAATAACCGAGATGATAAAGCTCCACGAACCAAATGAAATATGCAATATGATAAGGTCATGTGACAACAGTCTATTTTTAGGTGTGTGTTAACAGATAGATTACACTCAAAACTAACAAACAAAGACTAAGAGCCACAACACTCTACGTATTTCATGTCATGGGTTCTTTAAAAAAACAATGCATTAATAACTGAAAATAGATGTTCATAAATTCAGATTTTTTTACCTGCTCTTGAGCTGCTCGATTTCTGAGCTTCCGCTCTCTCCTCTCCTGGACCGTGGTCAGGTAGTTGACTGCCGCGTACTCCAAGACGGACAGGAACACAAACACAAAACTGACCCACAGGTAAATGTCCACAGCTTTGATGTATGAGACTCTGGGCATGGAGGCGTTCACCCCTGTGATGATGGTGGACATGGTGAGCACCGTGGTGATACCTGGATAAAATCACCACATCCTGTTAACATCTGCAGGTGCGTGACACGACATAGGGAGCAGCAGTGACGCCCGAGGCCAAAATGCTGATTTGTGATAATCTTACCTAATGAAACTCTGGCTGGAACAGCCCTGCGATCAATCCAGAACGACACCCAGGACAACATCACCATAAGCGTGGCAGGGAAATAAGTCTGCAGCAGGAAGAAGAAGATGTGGCGGCGAAGCGTAAAGTTTATGTACAGGCGGTTGTACCATCCTAAAGAGAGATAAAAATGCAGATGGATGATCGAGTCAAATATTAACCCAGCAACCCCAAAACATTTCAGCCACACTTAAAAACGAATTTCATTGGATTAAATAAAAAATAAATATTAAAACAAGTGACATTTACACTTCTGTTCAAAAGTTTTTGGGTTGGTAAGATTTTTCCATGTTTTTGGAAGAAGCCTGCTACAGACAATCCTAAAAGATCATTACAAATCACACTGATCTAATAAACTTGGGTACGACATGTATATAGACCGTACGATGGTGACACCTATTGAATCATAGGCTACGATGCAACTTAGTATACAAGAATAAAACGTCATCAGCATGCGCTAGTGGTAAATAAATAGAGAAAGTTTTAAATAGAGAAAGTAATTAAATAGAGAAAGAGTTTTACCGCTGTCGCGTTATCAGGCCAAAATGTTCGTTTGGTGTTCGTTTTGGAAGTTCCAAAACAGCTTGCCAAAGCGAACTTTGCGGAAAAGTTTGCTCTGACTAGTAAACACCTTCGAACTAGCATTATGGTAATGACATAACAGGTAGGTGTGCTCTGAGGCTCCCTCTTCTTTAACAGAACTTATCGGTTAATTTCCTTTGTTCAGTCCATCCAGAGCAGACGTCCATCACGAGTAAAACGCAGATACACTGTAGTGCTGCTTTATAGTAGAAATTGAAGTTGTAGTCCTAATTGAAAGAGACACTGACATTGTTTGTTCATGTTTAAAACTGTAAAGCTGTTTGCTTTGAAACAATCTATTGTATAAAGCGCTATAAAAACATGACTTTACTGGAGTGCAGAATTGGAAAGCTATAATCAGATGCTTTCTTAACTGCTGTTTTCTCACAGCTGTCATTTTTGTTGTGTTTATTTTGTTATTAAAAAATGAAAGCGTGCAACACATACTTAAATATTCATCTAAATGCCGCTCTAAGCAGTGTGGGCGGCGTTGGGATGTTCGCTAACAGTATATTGATGGTCACGTGTTTCAAACAAAAAGGACTTCACCATGAGTATATTGGGGCCTTTATGCTCACCAAGGCTGAATTTATTTGATCAAAAATACAGTAAGAACAGTACTGTGAAATACTATTACAATTTAAAATAACTGTTTTCTATTTTTATATATTTTAAAATATCATTTAATCCTTTCTGAATTTTCAGCATCATTACTCCAGTCTCCAGTGTCAATGATCCTTCAGAAATCATTCTAATATGCTAATTCTAATTTAAATATATATATATATTTTAAAAATATTTTTTATGAATAGAAAGTTCAAAAGAACAGCATTCATTTGAGATAGAAATCTTTTCCAAAATCATTAATGTCTTTAATGTCTCTATATTGTATATATATATATATATTACATATCTTTTAATATTAATATTATTAATATTTATATCTTAATAAGATTTTGAACAATAGTGTATTTTAAAGCAAGACAGTCGAAGCACACTTTAAGCTAAATATTTCACAAAAATTTGTTTGTTAGGTTGTAAATGATAAAAAATAATTGAAAATACATTGAATACATACATTGAATACAAAATACAAAAAATACATTGTCCAGAATTAGGACACATTGTGGTTGTTGAACACAATCTGATGAACCAGTGGCACCAGTTGGTTAAATGTCACTGTAAACCCAGCACAGAGAGTGAAGTTAGTTCGGAGGAAAGCTCTTGCATAATTTGCTTGCAGATGCACTTGCTTTGATATTTAATGTAATAACATTCCTACACTTTTAAGTGTGACTTAAGTGTCCAAATCCATCTTGGGGCCACATTTATTTGAAATAATTCAACTTGACAAATAATCCCCAGATACCTGTGCTGCTGTAGAAAGCCAGCCGAGAGGTAGTGTGAAACTTCTGTATGAGGAACTGAGAGAGAGAGATTTTGTCATCTATACTCAAAGACTCATCTCCACTTTTCCAGTACAGCATCAGATCCTCATCCGTGTAGGCGTCTAGAAAAAAAAAGGATCCAATTCAGGAAAAACTAACTTGGCAGAGTGGATTGAGCATGTGCCGCACTAAAAATAACACAAATTAGTGATTCACTCACAACTCTCCAACTCCAAAGTGCAGGTCTGTGTATCCAGCGGGAAACGGCTGAAGTCCATGTTGCAGGCTGCTGTAACTGTGACCCTGGGCATAAGAACCATGTATAACATGAATGAAAATACAGAAACACACCGTCTTAGATCTTTATATTTCATCATATTTCTCACAGACTTCAGTTTTCGAACCCAAAATCCATGGAATTTTCATTTGCAGTTACAAGGGAAGTGGAACCTGTATTGATAATTCACTAAAAAATGGAAAATTCAGCCATCATATACTCACCCTCATGCACAAACCTGTACAAGTATCTGACTATAACTACTATGTACTAAGATTTAAATTAATAATTTGATAGAATACACTTATTGTGTCCATACATGTTTTTACATTGTACTTATATATTAAAAATACCTGTACATAATAACATTTAATTAATATCTGTAATTATATCCATAATTACACTGTTGACCCTACACCTATCCCTTAACCAACCCTTAAACCTAACCATACCACCAAACCTGTCTCTAACCTTACCAGTATCTCACCTCAACAGAAGCAAAAGTGTTTTGCAATCCAACATGAATACAATAAGTCCACTATAGTAAACAATTTTTTTGATGTAAGTACATAGTAATTGAAGACACCCAATATATAGTGTGACCTGACTTTCTTGCATTTGTGAAACGCAAAAGGAGTTGTACAGCAGAATGTCTAAGCTGCTCTTTTCTATACGAGTGTATAAGAATAGAGCTGTAAAACCGATTCATTGCGATTAATCGCATATAACATAAAAGTTTGTGTTTATATAATATATGTGTGTGTGTGTATATATATATATATATATATATATATATATATATATATATATATATATATATATATATATATGTGTGTGTGTGTGTGTGCATGTCTATGAGTGTGTGTAATATATACACACTGAAAAAAATGATTCAATTTTAGTTCAACTTAATGCATTTGTTTAAATGTAGATAAAATCAATTGAATGCAACCACTTACGATAATTTTTTTTATTAATTTCAACGAATCATTTTTTTCAGTGCATAAACACACACACACACACACACACACACACACACACACACACACACACTCTCATATATACATACATATACACACAAACATATTATGTAAACAAACTTTTAAGTTAGATACGATTAATCGTTTTAATGCCCTATAAAAGACCATCTTGAACATTCTACTAAGTGTTCCACAAAAAGAGAAATTCTTGGGCTCTAGTAATAAAGCTTCTGCTAAGAATAAAAATGTAAATGTGATGTAAATGTGCTTAGTAATGCTAGTCAAGAACGGCATACTAGCGGCATTTACTGAATTGGCACTGAGGACATCTAATTTTTCTCTCAGTATTTCTCTCTGTTCTCTGTCAATCATTTGTCGGACAATGGAAATAATCTGGGCCAAGCCCATCAATAATGACACTTTCCCTGGAGCCAGAACAGTATCTGAAATTTGACTTTGAACTCAGCGCTAGACCTTGATTATAGCCTGCACGCAGGTAGCTTGGCCTAATTTTTAACTCGCAGCACAAAAGACACGGCAAAAACATCACAGGCCAGAAGCATCTTTCTAATTTTAACACTAAAGCAATATGCAAATGCTTACGCCCAGAGAAAAAAATATTACCTTTTTCTTACATTGTACAAAATAAACACGAATAATAAATATGTATACGTACATTTACATAAATACATTTAAACTCTATACATATATACATAACTTACAAATAATTGGAATTATAATGACACACTTAAAAGTCAGAAATGCTAGTGTTGATAATCTGCTTTTTTACCTCAGGCTGTAGAGAACGTGACCATCAGGGAACACTCTCAGCATGATATTTTCTGTGGTGGTGTCATGAATAAAAGATCTTTTAGAGTGGACGAAGAAGACATCAGGAACCCAGATCTTCTTCACCAAGCGGCCGTCGAAAGTCATGCTTTTATTTGTGGTGCTGGCGAAGGACAAGCGCTCATCCTTCCAGTAGTGCCTCAAGTATAATGTCATAGTAAAGTCCTACACAAACGGAGGAAAAGAGATTGTGGGAGTTTTCACAAGATTCAGTCACAACAACGATCTTTACAGGAGGCTGTATCATCCTTGTTGTTTGAACATGTACAAAGGAGATACATTAACTTTTAAAAGTTTGGGGTTGGTATTTGTATTTTGACAAATGAATACTTTTATTCAGGAAGGACATATTAAATTGATCAAAAGTGACATTTTCAATGTCACAAATAAATGCTGTTACTTTGAACTTTCTATTCATCAAAGAATCGTGAAAAAAAAATACACGAAGAATTGTTTCCTGAGCAGTATATCAGAATGATTTCTGAAGGATCATGAGACTGAAGATTGGAGTAATGATGCTGAAAATTCAATTTTTTACCGTTTTTACTGTATTTTTGATCAAATGCAGTCTTGATGAGCATAAGAGACTTTTTTCAAAAATATTTTTTAAAATCTTACCAACCTTAAATTTTTCAATGGTAGTATTTGGATTAATCTCATGAAAACCTCTCACATTTGACACACAAATAATAAGACAAAAATAAGATATTATATTTTGTGTTATTATAATAAAGCCTTTTTATAGGATCATTAAGATTTTTTCAAATTGGGACATTATCTCCCTCAAAAATCTTACTTCAAAAATCTAATTCTCACAGTGAGGTGAAAAATATATGATTTTCAAAAGATGAAAAAAAAAAAAAAGGGATCATTTGTCATTTCAAAACCATCTAGTCAAAACCATTTTGACTTTCTTTTTACCTTGGAACACAAAATGAGACATTTGGAGACTGTACGTGTCTCAAGAATGTGGAATAGAGCTTCAAAAGGTACACAGAAGTACCATAAAAGTGGTTCATATAACCTGTGCGCAATAGTCTAAGTCTTCAAAATCGTATGGCTTCTGAAGATTGAAGAGCATAGCGCATGATATGAATCACTTTTATGGTACTTCTGTGTCTTTTTGAAGCTTGAAAGTTCCATTCCTTGTAATTGCAATCAAAAGAGTGACCACATTATTCAGAAATTCTCCTTTTGAGATTTAAGGAACAATGAAAGTCATTTGTGTTTGCAACAACATGAGGAGTAAATGCTGACATAAAATACCATTGTTTTTCTGCATTATATTAATTAGAATGGGATTGTATTTGCATTAAAACAATGAGAATTGAAAGAAGGGGATGTGATTAAATGTCAAAAAACTAATGTCACAATGCTAAAAACCTTAATGTACCATTAAATACAGTTGGTTTCATTTTCTAAGCAACATGTAGTTTCTAATTTCTTTGATTTTGGGGTGAAATATGATCTGGACATGCTCTCGAAGTTTATGTGAGATTCAATTATTTTCTTGGTAAATAATGTCAATGTACACATTGCAAAGTTTTGGGAGCAACAAACGACAACTGTACTTCACTAGAGCAAGTACATGGCCAATTTTACATACAGTAAACACTCCTAACAAGTCTCTCTTTGTCGTCTAACTACGTACCTCTTGATCCTCCATATGGCGGCTATGTCTCTTTAAATCACCCAAGCAGATCATCCCTTCTCTATTCTATCTTTTGGTTACATAATCATAAACACTTGGAGCGGCCAGTAATTATATATGGTCAATAAAAGCACCACAAAGTTTCTTTGTTACATCACACAAAGGCTTCTGCCAAGAGGGAAATCCAAAACATGAGAAAGAAATGACAGAATGGGTGTCATATTCTGTTATAACAGAAGTAAAAAGAAGATTCATGATCAAAGTTTCTGCCATCAGAGACGCAGAAGCTCTTTTTTAGGAATACCCTTGTGGGACACAGTAACTGCAAAACAGCCATGTAATAAATGAGCAAAAGGCAAGAGAATTATGAAATTGAGGGTGAATCTTACAAAACATTACAAAGAACATTTCATAATTCTCTTACCTTTTAAAATTTAGCATAAAGCCAGTTTTTTCATATACTTTTTCAAGAACATTTAGAAAAAACTTTCTAAAATAAAGAAAATATGATTATATACTATTTAAATTGTAAGATAATTATAAATCATGGTAATGATGACTGTTTTTAATTTTATATATTAGAGATGCACCGATTGGAATTTTTTTGACAGTTGATAGCATAATTTGACCATTGATGCGCAGTAAGCCACTCATTTTGGTACTTGCGACAAGTTCCTTGAGACTGAGAAGCATGCTCCACTTTTGTAGATCAGTGGTGCGCACACTGGGTGTGAGCAAGAAACCTGCGGGAATTAGTAAAATTATGCGCAATACAAGTACTATTTAACCAGAGTAAATGAGACGAGTGAGTGAAAGGAGGCGGGTGTGTGTCACTTCGCTGTCGGAGAGAAAAGAGCAAAAAACACACAGTTGACGTTATTGCCTGTGCCGCTAGAAACAAAACAGACTGGCTCGGGATCGGAAAGACGTGAGACTGACCATCCGGTCATCGGTCCAGGCTGATCATGTGGAAAATTGTCCGATTCCGTTCCCTGGCCGGTTGATCAGAGCATCTCTATTTTATATATATATATATATATATATATAATCATTTTTTTAGTAATTAAATCTAAGCAAAAAAACATCTAGGTTACATGTAACCCTGGTTCCCTGAGAAGGGGAATGAGACGCAGCGTCATGGAGTTGACGCTATGGGAAACATCCTCATCCTGAATATAAGAGGGCATCTGCAAGACATTTCATCAAAACTCTTTTGTCTGAAAGAGACGTTCAGGCAAACCGATGCAAGGTAACGAGGTGCAGCATCTCGTTCCACTTCTCAGAGATGTTCCCTTTCGAGTGGAACTTTGATTCGTGTCATGGAGATGACGCTATGGGGAACCAATACTCACCCCGCCATGCTGAGGGGATGCCTGCCTTACTAGGCAGTGGCTATGCAAACCATAGTGGGCATAAAATAGATTGACTCTATGCTTATGGGAGCCACTCACTAAGCTCAATTTCAGGGCAGGCAAAGAAACCTAAAAGGCCCCAAGAGTAGCTTATCAAAGGGAGTAAATCAACTAGGGTCTTCCAGGTACCACTACCTATAAGGGTGAGAATATAACCCTCATTTTGCAAGGGATGCAAATATGAGAGTAGCATAGAATAAATGCCAAAACTCTTGCTAGTGTAGCTCAACCCCTTAAACTCTATTTATTAACCTCTACTAAAGACATAGGGGAGAGCGCGCAACCCTGTTTGAGCAAAGAACCTCTCCAGGAACCACTAGGAAACTGCCTCTACTTGTCAGGTTTTCCCAGCATGGACCAACTAGAGACACTGCACAATACCAAGCCATAGGGGAGCAAAAGGCCCTACTTCAAGACCCAACCGTAGTTGGGGAGGGAATAAACGAAACTGAGACATTTTGTAAATATCTATCACAATCCCATCCATCATGCTCTACCCTAAGGTTATCTTGATGGCAGCTCAAGAAAGGGAGCATGGCTTAAGTGCTCAAAACCTTAGTAATTAGTCCTTCAGACTATTCCCTACTGATGCCTCTCTAAGGGAAAGCCTAATCCTTACTCCTATTCAGGGAAGGAGGGAAAATTAAAGCAAGGCATAATGCAGTGTGCCCAGTACTTCAATTTACCCAGACTTAAGCCCTACTTAAAGACCCCAATGTAACTGGAGGAGAGGAGCTTATCCACTGCCTTGAGTAAGAACACATACACAGACAGCAAGGAGCCAAAAACCCACAGTAATTGGCCCTTGAGGTAAACGAAGCAGAGGAAGAACTGTAAGTACCCACCGTAATTTTGTCCACCTTGCTCTACCCTAACTTGAGCAGCTTTCCTAAAAGGGAGCAATCAAAATGCTAACTGACTTCCTAACTTCAGCATCACAGGCAACCTTCAGTGTCGCCACTCATCCACTTCTCACGCATTCTGAAAAGTGGTTGTACCTCGGCAGAGCAGCTAAAGAGTGAAGGGGTTGCATTATCTTATCGGTGGCCACTCTTTCAGTAAGCTGCTGCCTCAGGGGTTTACTGCCAACACCTCCAGAATATGGAGGGAGTGCAACCGAAAATCAGTGAGGAAGGAACATCACCCTCAGTTTTCTTTATTTTCACTGCTAGGCGAATTCCATGGTGGGCAGGGCCCCACAGGCCTGTTTAGCCACCACATATGCCTTGCCGCAAGATGGTAAAGCAGAGGAGGCAGGCTCTACCCACCTGCAACCCCACGATCAAAGCTCCCGCGCTATTCCAGCAACACAGGGCTTGAACCGCAAGGTGCAAATTCTTGACTTTCAACCTTCCAAGAGGACGCAGCACCAAGGGAGAGACAGCTCGCAAGCAACTCATCAACCGGGGCATACTCTCATATTGATGCTCTTACAGTCCCTCCAATAATTCACTACATGGTAGACCCCTCAATGTGGTGATCTTGGAGAAATAAAAGGCTCACAGTCTTATATGCAGGGCAGCGGAGGTGGTGGAATATAAGTCAGTCAGGTCGGAAGGGGCAGCAGAGCGGCTTCCTGAATCAACATGAGACCAATGGTGTTTAATAAATCTCCAATCAGATCAGAAGATTTTGCTCTCTTTTAAGAGCAAGCTTCCAAATTCACCAAATGGGATTGAGAGGAATGGATCTATCAGAAGCCTTGATTTCTTCTCCCCAAGCTCCGCCTACAATCCTAATGATCACTCTTCCACCTCGGCAGCCATGATACCTGAACCGCGAGGTGCAGATGCTCAACTCTCATCTCTCAAGAATGAGTTAAACATGGGCGGAGCTTGCCACAGTGAATTGCAACGTTGCATTACAGAGCATTACGGTAAATGGATTCAGCTCCCTCGAGAGCATGCGCTCCGTACAAAAGCTGGACTCTGATCACTATAAGAAAATCGGGCAAAAACAGAGCTTCTACTGCAAATGCATCACTATGAGTGCATCCAACTCCTTAAAGAGCTAAACACGCTCTGTGCAAACGCTAGATTCTATCCCTCGAGAGAGAATCAAGCAGGAATAAAAGCTCTTATCACGAATGCATCACAATGAGTGCATTCAACTCCCTCAAAAGCCGAAAGCGCTCCGTGCAAACGGTAGATTCTATCCCTCCAAAGAGATTCGAGCAAAACAAAAGCTCTTACAATGCATTACAATGAGTGCATCCAGCTCCCACAGATTCTGGTCTTACACGTGCATACAAACAAACAGCTCCTGAAGACAAAAAAAGTTGATGATGGATCTCGCAGGTGCCCTTTTATACTCATGGGTGCACTGCTCATGACGTCACAGACTGTCGTCAGACAATATATTGGCGTGTTTGGTACACGTGTTCAGACACTGTGAGGGTGTTCCCCATAGCGTCAACTCCATGACGTAGTGTCACAGTTCCACTTTGAAAGGGAACTCAAAAGACGTCTGGACATATGTCAATAATTTGAAGCGAAAATGTGCTTGTCACAATACATTTTTTTTAAAACACGCTTATTTTTTCATGCAAATAATTATTTCTTGTTTTGTTAAATTAAAATGTAATTGTTTAATGTGTTGTTTAACACGCCTAATGTGTGTTCATATATTCTAGAATTTAGAGTCAAAGAGTTGAGGATGTTACATAAAACAGCACATTACCTACCATGTCTACTTCTGAGATACTGTCCAAGCTTTCCACTTGTACATCAACTCCCACTGGAATAGCAGGACCTGAAAAAAAAAAAAAAAATTATACAACATATACAACTCTGTTTGTCAATTCATTTACACCATTTTCTCCATCCCACTGCTTTATGACCTCTTTTGCATATGCCATGCATTAATTTTTCACAATACTCATTGTTTACTGGAGTCTGACAGCTTCATACCAGTTGCAATTAGCAGGGTGTTCGCAAATACTTCTGTGAGCATCATTAAATGTGTCCTCACAGCCAGATCTGAATCTGTTTGCTTTCCACCAGATCTGTTCACAAAAGGCTTAGCAGCTGCTTTGACATCTGACGGATTGTAAGGAACGCTAGTTCTCAAAGGACAGGCCTTCAACCAGAACTGTAGCTTTCATATCCTACATGGAGCTGCACTTGTAAGGTCTTTTGTAGCAAACATAAACCCTTGCTCTTTCCCAGGATTAGTGTAATAGGGCTATCTGTCACTCAGAAGGTAAGACATTTAGGTAAATGGGCAGGAGGGTACATATGGACGGGGATGATGCACAAATGTCAGACAGATTCGAAACGAGATTTCCAGTGTGTTTCACTCCTAGTCGTAGTAATCCGACGAGATTACTGGAGATGGTAAATGGTGGATTAAACTTGGATGCTTAAAATGATACTGACACTGACTGAAACTTGCCATTATGTGTCACTTAATGTGTCGCTCATAAAAAAAAAATCTTTATGAAATGCACAAGCATTGCTTAATATGCTGTAGAAAATGCATTTGAGCCCTGTAGATAAGTAACGGCCAACTGTGGAGATGACTTTTACAAATTTTCTTATGTAATCCAGATCCTCATGAGTAAACTATTGCCAAGCAATACCCACTGGACTCCATCCTGTCAATTTCCCTGTCATGTACCATCAAGGCTTTTCATTTCACACAAATAAGCCTAAATAAGGACACAGCTCCTAGGTAAAATCGATTTGTCCAAACTAATCAATACCCTGCTGTCAGTTTGAGTCTGAAACCATTAGAATGACCTTGAGTGTCCCATTTCTCAGTTATAGTTACCACTTGGAGGTGGTTATTTGTGCTTGTTCCATGAAAAACAAATGCAAATAACATTATATAAACTAGATTTTAATAAAGGGTTGGTTCATCCAAAAAAAAAACCCTATTATTATTTACACACTCTCATGTTTTTCAAAACCCATGTGCCTTTCTCTCGTCCTCTTAAAATTCATAAATATATCTCATTTTGTGTTCCACAGAAGAAAGAAAGTCACACTGATTTGGAGCGACACAATTTTAATTAAAGAGATAGTTCATACAATTTTTTTTAACAATAATAATCATTTTTTGTCATTGTTTACACACTCTTATGTTGTTCCAAAGACAAATGACTTTCTAGTCTCTTAAAAGTTCTACAAATATCTCTTTTTGTTCCACAGAAGAAAGAAAGGCACACGTATTTGGAGCAACATAATGATTACAACAAAAATGTTAATTAAAGGGATACTTCATCCAAAAAAAACCTATTTTTTTGTAACTGTTTACACACTCTTGTCTTATTGAAACCCATTTGACTTTCTGTCCTCTTAAATATATTTCGTTTTGTGTTCCACAGAGGAGAGAAAGTCACACTGATTTGGAGCGACATTACAACAAAATGTTCATTAAGGGATAGTTCATCAAAAACAAACAACAACCTCAACATTTTTTTTTATTATTTGCAAACTCTCATGTTATTCCAAACCCATATGATTTTTATCCTCTTAAAAAAAATTTGTGTTCCACAGAAGAAATAGTCAAATAGAGTTGAAAGGACATAATGATTATGACCTACTCCTTTACAAAAATGGTGAAATCACCCCGTCTCGGGTTGATTTTAATAATAGTGCTTTTCTTTCAAAGTTCCCGAGGCCACGCCGCTGAGCTGGTGATCGCTGGTTGATGTTTGGCGAGTGGGCGGTCTTTAAACCAGCTGTCTGCGTGGCAGGACAGGCTGGGATTGTTGCATGTGCTAATCCATGGGGATTGGTCCGGTCAGTACAAACCGCAGCCAGATTAATCTCGTCTCTAGCCTCAGTCCATAGCAGATCGAGCGATCCTCCAGATGGACGAACCCATCAGTGAGGATCGCTTATGTCTTTAACGGGCGAATAAAAAAAAAAAGAAAAAGTGAGAAAAGAGAGAGGGGCAACAAAATGTAATGTGATTACAATCGTCCACAGTTTTGCATGCAGCTTGTAAAACTGACTGATCCTTTTGCCGAATGTTAGAGTCCAGCCAATTTTGGCAGCATGAATAACATGAGAAACGCTGCTGGCTTCAAGACGTGGCATCCTGGCATGGAGAGGTTACTTGATATCTTTTGATCTTTCATTTTGGTTCGTATCTGATTTTCGGATGCTGCTGGCCCAGCAGGCCAGAATATTAGTATTGAAAGCAGCACTGCACATATGCAAATCTACAAACAGAAGTAAACAGGGATGCATGTCATACGACATGAGACAAATCCTTAATATGTGTAATCCTTCACATCAAGAAACACATACTGCCCTATAATGACCCATAAACACAGTGAGTGCTATATGTTTTTTGTGTACATCAAGAGATACTCCCCTTGTGGAGGATTAGGCATAAGCTTTATGCACCATCAGTTAGCCGTCTCTGGATTTAAACTAGACTGCAGTCATGCATTAGCAATTCTCTTTTGCTTCTGAAGTAAATCTCATTTATGCAGTATACACGGCACATTATCCCTGCGCTACCTTTGACTAATCATTGCTTAGGTAGAATACTGCAATTTGACGGTGAAAAGCATGCTAAAAAGCATTGTTTAATATTTTTCCTGGTTCAAAAGTGCATGATGATTAAAACAAATACTGAATATTGACAGAGCTGTGAAAAGAAATGGTTCAACAAATCCATGCAAACACTTTTTGATACAGCAAGATAATTTTGAGTAACATCTAAATGCAAAAATAACCCCTTGTTCTGAACCAACCTGTTTATTTAGTAACTTGGCCTTTCATAACCACTTAAATATCTTCTTTCTAATTATTTTGGTTTTAGTGCTGTCTAATGTAGTATAGGCATTTTTCGCAAATCCAGTCAAATGGCACCCGCTTTGAACATCCTTCACAACAAATTATTCCTTATTTCCTTCCAATTTTGGGAAAAAAAATTGTGCCACCTCAGTGTTTTCAGTGGCATTTTTTGCCTCGGTCTTCGGCTTTTCATGGGTGACTTTTAGCTCCTTGTTGAAGGATGCTTTTGACACTATCCTTTCACATATTTGGCATTTGCTAAAAAATATTAATCACCTTGAACTAAACTAAAAACAGACAAAAATCAGATTTTATAAAAAGTCTTTTGTCTTTAAGCTCATTGCAAAATTATTTTGAAATAAATATACTTTAAAAATGAATAATGAAATAAAATCTGTTCAGTGCTTTAAAAAAAGCTTCCTTTTTTGGACCATTTAGTGTTTTGTAATGCGATTACAATCGTCCACAGTTTTGCATGCAATGCCCCCCCATGTGTGAAAATTTACAATACTATGAATCGATGACAGTTGTGAACTCATTACATCATGTTTTGAACTAGAACCAAGATTTTCACCGTCAACCAGATAAAACAATGCATCACTGACAGAGATGACAGATCTGTGTATGCGTCTGAGGGGGTGAATATGTTTGGGCTATTTTCATTCCCTTTGCTGTGACCCCCTGCTGAACAAAGAGCAATTCCCAAACGTATGCCGAGTCTGAGCATCCAAATGAGTGACTTTTTAGAATGCTCTATTCATAGGAGGAACAGCATCAAACACTGGAGTGTTTCTTTTTCTTTGCCCTATATAGGAACACGTCATTAAAAAAAGAACAGGGGGGACTGTATGGACTGGCAGGAGAACTTTCATTAGTCCTTAGCCTTTACTGCTCAAACTTTTAAGTGTCGTACAAAGAGAAGTCTTGAGCTCCCCCTTATATCATCCTTTAATACCATTCTAACCGTGGTAGACTAGAGGAGTCAGCATTAAAGGAATAGATCATACAAAAATGAAAATTCTGACATGAATTTTCTCGCCCTCCTGTCATTCAAAACCCCTATGCTGTTATTTTTGTCCATGGATCACAAAAGGGGAATTTTTTTCATCTTTTCACCATTTTAGTGACAAAATTAATAGTGGCCATGACTGTCAAACGCAACTGCAAAACGAAAATAACTCACCAAAAATAAAAACCATAAAACTCTTTTGAAGCCATATGAAGTAATTATTCCCTTATAATCTTACACTCTTGCCTATCAAAAATGGAAGGTTTGTTTGCACACACACTCACACAAACAATGGTGTTTTGCTTACCATGACGATGACATGCCATTTTTGAATCCGGATGTGTTTATATCATATGCCTAGAGATAATATAAACTTGATATACAAGTAACATGGACTACTTTCATAATACCTTTATGGTGCTTTTCATCCTTTTTGGAGTTTGAAAGTCTTGTTGTTACTATGATTATCACTGAAATTCCATGAAAATGACAATATATGGTTAATGAGACAAAATGG
Source organism: Squalius cephalus (assembly GCF_949319135.1). NCBI lineage: Eukaryota > Metazoa > Chordata > Actinopteri > Cypriniformes > Leuciscidae > Squalius > Squalius cephalus. The sequence goes on along the minus strand of NC_137141.1, from coordinate 15,138,911 downwards.
GAGTGAATAAATAATGAAAGTTTTGGGTAAACTATTAATATTTAAAAACCTCATCTTCCCAGAGGATCAATTTGCACACACATCCAGCTGTTTTTATGTGATCTGATTGATTGTTAACGCTCCTAAAAGTGACAGTGACAATCTCATTAAAAAACCTTGAGGAAAGTGTATAAAGCTCCATCTGCCAAGCTAAAAAAGCTTAGCTTTGCTTTGTAAAGCAAAAAAAAAAAAAAAACTTTGGAAAACTTTAACACCCATATTGCACTGGCCATGTTATGTTACGTCCAAGACCACTCCAACCAGTCTGTTATGGATACGCTTGACCAGAGTCAACTACCACCTTGTATTAGTAGGAAATACTGTACTGCTAAGCAAACTTTTAGTCATAATGGTGTCGACTTGTATAGTTCCCGGGTGCAAGAATTCAAAAAGCAAACGTTTAGCGGGAGCGAGTTACTTTCGGTTGCCAATGAAGGATCCAGTGGCTAATGGCTGCAAAGAATCAAAATATGGAGAGAATGCTGTGAAGGGAAATTTGAAAATCCTCCATTTTTGTAGTTAGCATTTCAAACTGGATGACCATGAACACACTGTTTTTAGGCCAAACGGAGGGGAAAAACTGAAAGAAATTGTCGTTCTGTCAGTTCCAGCAAAACGCTGTTGCGTACAGGTACGAAAGATGTTGCCATAGTGTTACATTTTTACCATAATGCTGTTTAAAGAGTAGACAATGTATGATACAATTTTCAGTGATAAACCTACCCTTAAAAAAACTGTTCTGTTAATAACCCTCTGCTGATCCGACTGTTTTTGGGCGGGGATACAGGAATGAGGAAGTATAATCTGAACACCGCCAGATGACATGAAACGCTGTCAAATAAACCTGAATTTCTCAGCCCAGGTAATACAGAGAACAACTAAACATTGTTCATGACATTGTAGCAATAAAAAACAGGTTGAAAATTGGTGAAGTTAGGCTTTAACATGAAATAATATAACGGACCAATTATATTAGCACCGTGGCAAAAATTTCCCTGAACATTTTGAATGAATTAAGCATGAGGCATTTAGTTCTTCCCCTTTTGCTTTAATGACGAGCAACACTCAAGCTGCATGAACTCCACAAGTAAAACCTGGTTGATCATGTTCTCCAGAATGGTTTGAGATGATCCAAAGAGCATCTTTTGGTTCAATGGAAGCAAAAACATTTGACTGTCTGTACAAAGAGTCACATGATCAATAACACAAATGTACTTATTGATAATAGTAACCTAGAATGGCTTAATATCAAGTAATAATAGTCTAAATTGAGAAAATAAAAAAAATTGGTTACACTTTATTTTAAGGTGTCATTGTTACAGTGTAATTCTATATTTAAATACTGAGTAATATTAAGCAACTACATGTACTTACTATAGGGTTAGGGTAGGATTATGTTTTGAATGAGGGTTAGTTGCATGTAATTATGCATAATTTACTGTTGCTACTATGGTAAGTACATGTAACATATGTAACAACATTATACTATACTATAAAATAATAAGTTATAATAAGTTATACACTTATTATAGTATATAATAAGTTATACACTATAAAATAAAGTGCTACCAAAAATTCCAATACTCAAAACCATATGCACTCCAGTTAAACTGAAATCCCAGTCTTTCTACAGCAGGGCTTGATGGGGAAGTTGTTTACCCCACCAAGAGGGAGCCAATGTAGATTTTATGCCTGTTGGTCAAATATCTGACTTGAATGTTCTCCAATTGTGCATAGTAAATATGTGCAATCTGTACATAAGATTAAAACAATGCAACTAAAAATATTTGAGTGGCTTTTAGGCAAACAATTGAGTATGGAATTTATAATAACACTTTACCACGACTTTCTTAGTCTCATGCTCCAAGTACAGTTGTCTTATTTTTGACTAATCTTCAGTTATTTTTGACTAATCTTCATCCTCATGGAGGATGTTGACACTAAACTGTAAACACTTACGAATACTGGTCATGTCTTTGAAGATTTGTTTTTAAAATAGACTCCTAATGGAAGTTGTGGCATTTACAGTAAATTAAGGGAATTCAGTTCACATTTGCAACACAGGAGAATGATGAACTAACCTGCAAATGCGGGCCTCATGGTGAAGTCATGATCGTCCACTTTCAACAACTGCTCTGTTTTCAGTCGCCGTGATTTTGTCACATCTGGCGGCTTCTTTGCCAGGGAGCTGCAGGTTTCAAAGTCACACAAACACGCAGATCAGCCTCTTATATCATGGATTTGGACAATTTGCACTATTATTATGTGGAAATGAGCAGAGGTTACATGAAAAATTCAGCCTGAACCCTCAAAGTCAATGACATTTACATAATTTCTGAAAATGCAGCTGCAAAAGTGTAATGACGGATTAAGATCATGCACAACGCTTGTATCAACAAACTGCTAACGCAGTGGCCAACTTGCTGCTGCAGCCGGATCTTTTTCAAATTACAGGAGATCTTATCGAAAGATGCTCAGAAGAGCCCCAAACTCTGGATTTCATAAACTGTGCTTGTTCCAGTCAAGCAATGAGCATAATTAAATCTTTATGTAGCGATATAATAATCACTGACAATGACTCAAAAGAATCCAGTGAGTAGTAAACTGCCTCATTCCCCACATCGACTTGCCATTTGTAATTTATTTCCTGTAGAGAATATGAGACAGAAGGCAGCTTGCCATGACTGGCACCCTGTCTGCAGTGATACAGCTGGATTTGCTCATGCAAATTTGAAGGCTTTTGCACTCTAAAAACATGTTAATTCTGAAGATTGCTTGTTTGTTTTAATTTCATAGACCCATGAGGCTGTACCCATGTCGGCTTGTCAGGACAGCTTTGTGCCAGCGTACTGTCCTCGGCAGATGGGCCAAACGTGCCTGTGACACGTGGCTGTTTGTCTGAGTAAGAAGCACCAGTCCGAGCACACCACTGATACGCGTTTCGGTTCAGTGCCGGCATCATCTGTCTGGGTCATGTTAATTACACCCCGGCCCCTGGCCTCATTTATGGCACCCTGCTGTCATATAGAAATCAGGCTAATAAAGGTGGTGGAAAAATGAGTCTGCAAAAGACATAAATGGATGAGGTCACACCATCACCTCAGTTCTTATGTGCAACATTGTCATCTCTGATAACATAAATCAGAAACATTATCATCAAATGCTTGTAATTAGTGATGAAGTGATAAATATCTGACATATGATATTTGACTATTTGGAGAGCACCAGCAGCATCAGCCGATAACTGTGCCCACTCGGTCGATTAACAGAAGTGTTTTTCTTTAGAAATAAGTTGCAAAGTCTGACACTTTCAATGAATTTTGAATGTTTCAAATACATTACATAAGTTTTCATTTAACCTAAAATGCATAATATTCATATATTCATCAAAAAGCACAGATACATTATCTGTAACCTAAAACAACTTGTTTGGTTAACAAAAAAAATAATTTTAATTATAATTTAGATTGTGTGACAACTTAATTGAGGCATACCTGGATTTTCAGATGAAAAGGTCACTGACAAGTATAGTAAAAATTTACACCCATACACAATCATTTTGGGGTTCATTTATATAATTTTGTATATCCCAATTAAATTTTATATCATTGGCCAACTAAAAACCTGAAGTTGAATTACTGCCTTAAAAAAGTAAAAATCTAAATCTTAGAATGCAGTAATACGTTTTCTTCCACTTTTGCTCATGAAGCTTAAATCAATAGAAATAGATGTTTTGTGTAGCCTGCTTGTTGACAGACATGTTCATTAATCATCTTCAATGTGATTATTGCTACATGCATCATCATCAGCATCTCCACCACTACCACAACAATCATCAGCATGAGCATCAGCAACTTTTTCATCATGAACAGCCCAGCAACGTGTAGGCTAGTCCACATCATCATCAGCACGAGATGTCAATCCAAGTTTAGCCGTCAAATGTTGAATTTCCACTTACGTCCCATGCTTCTGAGTGTCCACAGCTCCTGTCCACCTCCTCTCTCTCGTTGCGTGTTTATTCCGGCACTCCCCAAACGAGCCCAGGAAGAGCGCTAAAACCAGGAACTGTCTCAGATAAGGCATTATGCAGAAAACTAGGTGAAAAATCTACAGGTGTGTCCTGAACTCCAGCTTAATCCATGAATCCATGAAGGCAGCATCTTTCCGTTCTCAGCGCAGAAATCGCTGGAGCTCGCATCTCTGGCATGCGCGATGTGAGAATGGTTTAAATATCAGCGCGACGCGACGCATCCTGCAGCTCCGCGCGGCGTCTCTGCTGCCTGTCATTGGTTATCAGCCGCACAGCTGCTTTGACCACATGGCATCAGCGGTGGGCATATACGCGCGCGCTTCCCACAGTTGTCTGTAGCAGGGTTGGAGGAAAAGACGGATTAAACAGACACATATGACCAGAAAAAGCTCTGCATCGGAGACTATGCAAGCTTTCAAATCTAAAGCACGGGTGAAATGGATCCACTAAATACCAAAACACCCCGTCTAAAGTTTTTGACGCAATTCCACATGATTCTCTCTGGCTCGTGGGATCAATGCATTACAGTTCTTGAATTATTATAAGTTTGATTCACTTACGATTCCATGGCGAATGGAATTCTGTTTAAAATACTTGTGTAGGCTATTACATAATTTAGCTACTATCTTTAGCTAGCTGCTAACCTATTTTAGATGCCCATCTTACACTGGAAAACAATCAGCTACAATTCAACCGAACCGCCGAACTGAAATAAAAAAAAAAAACGTTGAATTGCAAAATTAAGCCGCTCACTAATGACGTTAATTTTTAAAGCCCAATTTTTTTATTTCTGTGTACAATAAAATCTGTGGTTAGACTATACACAAATTGCATGCAGTTTTGAAGCTGTTTGTTTGAGGGGGGAAAAAAAAACCCGGCCTAAATTGATATATAAGATTCCCTGAGGTAATTGTAGCCCAGCCCTTATTTAGCAAATTGTTAGCAATTTACATAAAACATGTATCAAGTTATCTACAGACCTTATTTTACAATTCCAAAAACACCCTTCTAAAAATAACAATCCCAAGGGAATCCATGGCTTGAAAACTGTCTGTTCTGGATTTTAGGCCTACAAACAGCTCTACTGGGTTGAAATTATTGTGCCAAGTTAAATGGATGGAAACAAAATGATGAAAAGCGTGCAATGCATAACTTCCAGTGAAAATCTACTGATGTGTTCAGTTTCTTTGTTTCAACTGCTTAAAGATGTCTTTTTAATTTCATAAAGATTAGGCTTTAACCATATGAATTGTACTTCTTCCAGTCTTACAAGGATCATAATGAACTATTTATTTAGTGATATAATAAACTCTGATAGAAGAAACCCAGAGATTGAAAAAGAATACAAAAAAATAGTAGTCGATGCCTTTCCCCACTGTTTCTTTCCATTTGTAATTCCTTTCCTGTTGAGAGAACATCAGACAGAAGGCAGTTTGCCACGACTGGCACCCCACTGTAACACTGCTGGATTTTCTTTTGTTAATTTGCAACAAGACAAATTACGTCCTCTGAGCGATGGCCGCAAATGCAAATGTGTCTCTTTGAATGGTAATGATGCAGTTTAGGAATGACAACTTTGAATCACTACATGTGAATAATTTTGGGAAACATGCATAATATGAAAACATAAATGAGTATTTGATACAATTACAAATATCAGTAACACTTAATAAGGTCTCATTACTTCATGTTAGGCATTAACTAACAATAGGCGCTACATTTGTTATAGGCCTATTTATTCATCTTTAAAAAAAAAAGTAATGCACCTCTTGATGGAATTAACATCACAAAATGTATTTCCATCAAGAGGTGCATACATTTTTGGTCAGGATCTTATATTGACAATGCAAGAGTCAAGCTCTCTATAAAGTCTACTCCAGCACATCCCACGGGCTTTCAATGAATATAAGGTCTGGACTCAGAGGTGCCGATTCATGTGTGAAAATGATTCTTCATGCTCCCTCTCAACCATTCTTTCCCAGTTTGAGCCTGATGAATCTTGACATTGTCATCCTGGAATATGGCCATGATGTTCCTCAACCACGTCTTCCGACTTTTTTTTTTTTGGCCGGGCAGTGTAATTTTTCCATAATTTTTCATATTTATTTTTTTTTCGTCACCACATCCCCTTTGGGGGCTCCGTAAAATTAACATCAACTAAGATTAACAAATCCTTTAAAAGCATTTTTCATTGTTCATTATCATTTAAACTAAGTTACAATGAAATCAATATGGACAGTTCCTGTTTTTTTTTAGAATTTATAATCAGTGATTTATCCACGTATGTCAATATATACAGTATATATTTTTCAATGCATGTGCCCTCATTAGCTTTAATCAAAAAAGTGTCCCCTCTCTCTTGTTACTGGAGTGAGGGCGGGACAATCTGTCACTCACATGAGATCACAGCAATAGCAAACCACAACCAATCCAACAATCCAATCAATTCCCGATTAACAAAATCAAGTCTTGCCCTATTTCCAAGTCCTGCATTTTTCCTTGTTGTTTCATGCCGACTTTACCAAACGGAACCTTATCGTAAAGTGTAACCCAAATATCTGATTTCATAAAACATCAAAAGGAAATGTCTTAGCTCAAGTAAAACATTTGACAAAAAGTTTCCAAAAAATGACCGACACCAGTTGCTTTCAAAGTCATTGCAAAAAGTAAAGTTATTTCTGAGAAAAATGCTATTTTGTTATCTAATGCAATTTAATTTTTTTCAATCTCATGAAGATTTCACAAGAAGATTGGAGTGGGGGGAGGGGATCTCCATCCAGGGGCTTGCCTGAAGGTCTGCCTTTCTGCCACTGTCACAGCAGCAGATGGTTAGGCTCTTTTTTTCATGCATTTGTCCTCCCACTCACTCAGCTCTGGCTCTACTGCCACTGAAACTCAGCTTATCTGGGATTTCACAGCAATTCAGCGCTACCACGCCCCAGCTCCGTATCCACTTGATGCCTGCCACTGAGCTGGAGGATCGCCAGTGTGTCACTAAAGGATCCGTTACGTAAAACTTTGTCAGGCCTCTCATATTAAAGGGATAAATCTGTCCCCTGCACAGCGAGGGCTTTTGTGTTGCAGTGTTTGCAAATCAAAATGGAGAAATTCAATTGGAAATATAAACAAAGCCATCCTTGGACCTTTTCTGAAAAGACGTGGCTGATGGCATGTAGGAGTCTTTACAAACGCGCCATGTCAGACTCAAGATATCCAGCCCTAACTGTGTCCAAATGAGCGCTGCCACATTGGCTCCGTGCTAAAAGCCAAATGAGAAAGATTGTCAATCTGAGTGACTCTGATTGGAGGTTACCGCTCACGCAGACAGGCGACTTCTTTTGAAGTGCGGAGCAAAGCACTGTAGGGCCTCTTTCGCGTTAAATTTGCTCATCTCCTCCCTATGATGGGTGCTGGAATCATTCTCGCGGTTCACACTGCTGGGAACCTCAAATTGTGGACTAATGTTGCATGCATTGCTCTTACAAATTTAGATAATAATGGGAGAGTGACAACCACGTCGTGTATTTTTTCCACTGTATTTGTTAAGCACTGATCTAATGATTGTTTGGCGAACCGCATAAGACTCGAGCAAACGAACTCATGATGAGATATACATTTCGCTGGAGCTACTGTATGATGAAAGAATTACACAAAACGTATGTGCAGTAATGAAATACAGACTGTTAATCTTTAAATCATAACATAGAGATTATGTACAGCGAGGCATTGTCCCGCTTATTAAATTGCTTCTTAGCAAATAAATGACATTATATTGATTTAAGGTGGAATTATTTTATTATGAGAGAAAGAATACCATAAGATGCCAAGAGATAAGAAACTATGTAGATAATATGTAGTTGCCTGGGTCAATTATGCAAAAGTTTGAAAAGCTATGATTTCTCATTCGAAATGACATGAAATCCCGATTTGAGTTGAAATGGTTTTGTGAAAAAATGACTATAAGGTGATGAGATATAACTACACACTGTAAAAAATATTGTTGGTTTAACTTTCAAAAAAAAGTAAGTTACATGGTTGCCTTAAAATGTTGAGTTCATTGAAATTAAAAAAATTGAGTTCATGCAATGAATGAGATTGGTTTAATCAACAGAAACTCAAAATATTATGTTATCTGAACCACATTATCTGAGTTGATTTGACAAAAGAAAAAAAAAAGTTGTGATAAATCATGAAATTAATGTTGTACAGTGCAGTATAGCTAGAAATTCAGTTGCTTTGGATAAGTAAATTATGCAAAAATATTCGCCAGGACTTGCCAATCAAAATTAAGTATTCTAGGGAGCAGTGTAAATTGTTGTAATATTCATTTTGCTATGATTTCTCTCATAACATAAAAGGTCCCAGCCTCAAAGATTATTTTAATTACCAATCAGATATTGAAGCGATAATAGATGTTAAATATGTGGGAAATGATTGCAAGCTCAGCATAATCCAACAAAGAAGAAAGATAAATCAGCGGTTATATAACTGTTAATGAATACTATGGGTTAATTATTTATTCATGAGCATTTCCAACTCAAGTATAGCAAACAGACGGTTTAAAAAAGCCCATGCAGAGAATTTTAGAGATTCTATATTTATTATGATTAAATTCACATGAGTGTAATGTAAATTTAATGTAGATATTTTTTTTTACAGTGCATAGTGTATTCAAACATTTTTGGAGTTTGAAATGCCCAGTATTACTAAAAATGTATTAGGGCCGTTGCTGAAGAAAAAAAAAAAACACTTTTTGTATGCCTACCCCGTTTTATTTCCCTGAGAACCTTTTATGTTCAAAATTCTGGACATAAGTTTTTCTATGTGAGCTTTTGACAGACACCATAATTAAAGCCTTTGTAAAATTAATAGTTTTGATGAAAAAATATGTGGCGTCAATGCAGTGTCTCTCTGTACACTCAGAAATAAAACGAGAAACTTGCGCAATGTTTCATCTTTCAGCTTTATGAATGATCTTCAGTATGGCCTTAGAAATCTGTTTCCAAGGTGATAAACATATAAAAAAAAAACGTGTTCAGTACTGAAGGTTACATTTATAAGCAGATTTTTTTTTATATGGATGTGGAGTTTGTAACAATTAACTGAAGAAAAGCTCACATGTGCTCTTGTTTTTTGTCACATGTGTGATTACTGATCTTTAATCTAAACTCGAGAAACATGTGACATGCTGCATAACTGCAAGCAACAAAAACTAAAACATCTGTTGTCATTAACCTTTAACCTAAAGGCGTAAAACACATGTAATCTCTGTCAACACAAGAGAAAATAAGGACTGTTGTTACCATTGCCAATACAAGGGCACATATAAAAATGTAATTGAAAAGTTTTTAAATCATTAATAATCTAATTTTTTAAATATTTATTTACGTAGGCATATTGAACTCTTTTTTTCAGCACAACCTTCATTTCCCTTTTGCGTGGTTGCAAACAAATTGTGGCATATGAAATTTGAAAATGGGTCACTCAAAAAAAAAAAAAAAAAAAAAAAAAAGATTAAATTGTTAAATTGTTAATTTATCATTAAATTGAATGTTTGCCTCAGTTCCAGATAAATTGAAATGGTTCTTAGATTTGCTGGATGCTGAGAGTCTAAATTATAAGTTATCTTCAATGAGGCACTTCTGAATTGTTAATAATAATATTCGGGCTGCATATTCATGTGTCAGCGGGAGGTAAATTCACAAGTCAGATCTGCTGTTTTTCCTCCAACTTTTTCATCCCGTCGGGGAAATGGCGAGGTCAAAGAAACGCAGGCTGGATGCTGGGCTGTCCTCACTTGTCACAAAATCTGGGGCTGTTGATCAGGGCCAATAGTTATGCAACAACAAAGATTACTTTTAAGAGAGTTTAAAACTGAAGAGAGTTCCTCTGGACTTCAAATCATCTCTTGAGCCATATACTCCCTCACTGACTTTCATTTGAAATCAGAAATTGAAATCAATTCGAACATCTAGTCAGAAGGTTTTTAGAAAACTATCTCTATCTATCTATCTATCTATCTATCTATCTATCTATCTATCTATCTATCTATCTATCTATCTATCTATCTATCTATCTATCTGTGTATGTATCTATCTATCTATCTATCTATCTATCTATAAATAAATATTTTCTATTGAAGATGTCAATTTTCCTAGACCTCTAGGCCTCTACTCTATATATTGAGTTATATATGCTGATAGTAAAAGCATATAGTGTACATTCAAAGACTAGCAATGTCATTAAACTTTTATTAATATTTATCCAATCCGTATGTTTTAACGACTTCTTAATGTTCATTATCAAAGCATAAGGCCTACTAATGATTTTCTTTTTAAAAGTCAATGCGCTTCAATATACATTGAAAATCCATCAACAGTGTTTGTGTACTTGGAAGAACGGCAGCGGAAGTATCTGGATAACTTGACATGTGTCTGACGTGTACTTCATGTCTGACAGCACGAGTTACATGAAGACTGCTCTCTTTTCACCCAATCAATGAAGACCTTGTATAGAGCCCATTAAGCCTTTTCTTAATGTGGAGCGACAGCTTAAGTCTCGAAGCAATCTAATCCTCTATGACAGCTTCTGATTGGTACGTTCACTATAGCTGCTGTGCTGACTAGTTGTGACTGACAATAACCACTATGGCTGATAGATTTAAAAAAACACTCGGTTTGACAGCAACGCTATTTAAAATGCTGCGAGGAAAGAGTCTTTCCTAGATTTGAATATATTCACACTAGGAGACTTTCAACTTTCACTTCAACCTCACTTGTGTGCCTTAACAATACACAAGCTCAAGGGGAAAAGCCCTCAGTCACAGATGCGTCCTTGCTCTAGCCGAGTAAATAGAGTTTGGCCTGCTGATAGAGATTATAATACCAAACATGAAATTGTCTTACATAACACATTGTAGTTTCACTACAGATGATTTAGTGTCCATCCAGAGTGGAGCAGCTCTTGCGTAAGCGGCTCTGAACTCATGAGATTTACCCATTAGCCCTCATTGCTGAAGCAAAGGTATCCCCTGGGATTAGCACTGGCGCTCTAACCCGCAGCGAGACACTTCCACTGCGTAGGCATTAAAACCCTGACAACACACACCAACCTCTGAAATCAGTTACATGATATTAGCGTCTGGGCGGAGGCGGGACCATGTACTTCCTGTGACGCCAAAGAAGTTAATTGTTCCTTGCGAGCAAAAGCTAAGAGTGGATGGCCTGGAAAGTGGAAAGTGTTTGAGAGAGAAGATACAACGCTTCTTGCATTTGTCAGAATAAGAACATTTTAGCATCAATATATTTTCAAACATGTTGGATACATGGAAGTGAAATAAAAATTATTTCACCATAGCTGTGAGTGACAAAGTAAGAGACTTTTTTTTTAAAAGCACTTTCATTTTTTAAACAAAATAAATAAATATTCTGCAAATTTTTACACTTTTTTTTTTCACTTTAAATGTAGACATTCTGCCAACTGTATATGCCAGTGGTTCTCAACCTTTTTGACTGAAAGGTTCCCCCATTGTGTGACAATTTTTGAAGGCCCGTCCATAAAAGGTAAGAGTAACATGTATGATCTGTTTTGCTTGATTTCTTGTCCCTGTTTTGCTTTGACCTAGTTTTCTTCGTTATCAGTTTTCCTGTCACTTGTTTGCTACTGTTTACTGATTAGTCCTCACCTATTCGTTGTTCTGTTGATTACCATCCCTGTCTATTTAAGCCCTTAGTTTCTAAGGTTCACTCAGTCCTTTGTCTTGAGTTGATGTTAATATGATAAGCTAGTGTGTTACTCTGTTCATTAAAACGCCATTTGCTTTCATTTCCTCAAGTCTTTTTGATTATATACACAGCAAGTGTGACAGTAAGATATTTTATATAGTATTTCTGTTTTATTTATGACAAAGCTGCTTGTTTTTAATCTTTTTTTATAAACATAAACTGGGAAACAAATATAGCTGCAAGCAGCAATTACCGGGGCCAAGCACAAAGAACACGGTAAGTCATGCCAACATGGCTGAGAGTGTCAGACCAACTGCAACAACGAGCAATTAAAGACATTTTTTTAAGATGATTTTAGGTAAAATAGATGTAAAATCATACATACAGTCACTAGTAGTATGATTTATTGGTTTATCAATTTTGACCAATAGGTGGCGCTGTTACAAAATTCGCCGGCATGGTCTATAGATGAAACAGTTCGATTTTGGTGAAAATCCGAACAACAGTCTTGAAAGAGTTAGAAAAAGTAGGTTTTTAAAGAAAATCAAAATGGCAGACAGGAAGTTCTGCTGATTTTGGCAAAATCGGTATGTTCTCGGCATGACCCAAATAATCTATTAAGACCAGTTTCATTACAAATTAGCATTTCTGGAAACTTTATTATAACTTTTGACCACAAGGTGGCGCTGCTCTGAAACATTTTGAGTACTGTCAGGGCATGGTGGCGAAGACATACATAGTTTTGTAACGATGCGCCAATGCGTTCGTAAAATAAATCATTTTACAACAAAATTCAAAATGGCTGATATAGGAAAATTGACGTGAAAATAAACGTGAGCGCTGCTTTGGACAGTTGGTGGCGCTAGAGGAAGAGTTAGAGACTCCAAATTTGCTATGGTGGCAGTTCAGACTGTCCTCTTATGAGTGTGCCAAATTTCATAACTTGCCTGCAAGCAGTTCTATGGGCTGCCATAGACTCAAGAGCGGAAGAAGAAGAAATGGAAGAATAAGAAGAAGAACGCCAACGGATACAATAGGTGCCTACCTACGCACCTTCGGTACTTGGCCCCTAATATTATATATTATTATATTATTATTATTATATAATATTATATATAATAAATTACTAAACGGGGGAAAAAGAAAAAAGAAATATGTATTCTAGATTTTATGTATTTTTTATAAATATAAATACATATTTAATAATATATTTTTCTATATTACATTTTTTAAGTATAACATTAGTATTAAAGTCGACATGAAACAGAAGTTGCGACAGTCTTTTCTTCTCTATTGTGACGTATGTCAGAGTGAAACAGCTTCTCGAACAAGAAAAAAAATGTAGGGCGGTTGATTGGTTCCTTGTAGTTTGCTATTGCAGTGATCTCATGTGAGTGACAGGTTGTCCCGCCCTCGTGCCGAAAAACACGTCATCAGAGAAGAGAAGTTGCTGCAAGAAGGATAAATACTGGAATATCCCATAAAAAATAGGAACTGGCCATTTTGATTTCATGGTGACTTTAATGGTGTTAATAATAACATATTAATATATATATATTATTTTAAGCACCTTGGAAGTTTGCTGAGGCCCCCTAGTGGGTCCCGGCCCCTTAATTGAGAACCACTGATATACTGTACGCAAACCCACCAATCATTTGCTTCTTTAACTTAAAGTTTCTGATACACTTTACAACTTCAAGTAAATAAACAAAAAAATTCAAAAGATTAAATCGGATCAAAAATCATCTGCAGGGGTAATAAACATTAATAATTATGAATTAAAATAGGAAAGTAATTTTTAATTTTAAGCCATTAAATAATCCAGTAAATACAAAATGTTGCATTTTTGAATTCTTATAAATAAAATGTATTATCATTATTTGCAAACAGTTAAAACATGGATGGCTAAGTTAGACGTGCAAGATATTTAATGCACAACACAGTCTGTATTTTCATTTTAGATTGCTGAAGAGCAGTAAGTGGCCCTAAAGAAGTTTCTGACAAACATAAATTACAATTTTAAGTTAATAAAGCAAAATATTTATGAAACTGAACAGCCATTTAACCATGAACAAATGACAAAGTAAAAAACATCAGCAGGGGCATTGATAAATATAAATAATTCTGAATTAAAAGGTGGAAATTCTGTTTTAATTGAGCAATTAAATTTCTTTCTTCTTTTATAGTGCATATAGAAGTTAAATGACATGTTTGTGCCCTACTGTACATATGCGATAAATATCTTGCTTTAGTGACTTTGGAAATGGCTTTTACCATGTATTTTGTGGGAAATTATATTTGTATAAAAAAATATTATTGAAAAAAAAAAGTGTTCTTTGTGAACAGTTAAAAGTAAAACATGGATGGCTAAGCTAGACGTGCAAGATATTTAATGCACAAATCAGTCTGTATTGCCCTTTTGGATTGCTGAAGAGCAGTAAGTGGCCCAGAAAGAGACTCAGAGCTCAAGCAAAGTCTGTGTGAATCCTTCACACTCGAGTCACTGTAACAGGCTGGACGGCTTTCAATGCTCTTCAATAAGGATGCACCTGAGTCCCGTTTGGCACGGTCTGTCTGCTCCACCTCCTCTGGCTCAGAAGCTTCCGACTCCTCTGCACTTTCAAGCGCACGTCAAACACCTCCTCTATGGCTTTCTTGAAACAGTGGAAATTGTAGTCGATAAGTCCTGTGTGAGCAAAGAGAAGTGTAACTAGCCTGCGGTAGGAAAGTCGTTCGAACCAATCCCAAATTAGACCACTGCATAAATGCACTTTGAATTAAGACTGACACACATAACAAGAGATGTCATTTAGCTTTGATCCAGAGAATGAAAAAAATATATATACATTAAACATTTACTAACACCTACATGCAGCTATATTATGAAATCAAGTGTTCAATATTCAGTACCACTTGATGGGTGCCAATTGGCTTTATGAACTCACAAATTATGAAATAGTCAGTTTAACCAAAGACTTAAGGCATATAAAGATGGTATTCATATTATATTTACATATTACATTATCATTTTCATATACTCATATTACTATTGCTATATCCAAATTCAGAGGCTGCATCCTTTGAAAGATGCATTCGATGCGGCACGACGAAGGCTGTCGCAATTCGAAGGCTCCTTGAAATGCGTCCTTCGTTTTCCCGTGAAACGAAGGATACAACAGATGGATCCTTCGAGGCCTTGCCTACCCCATAATTTATTGCCTGCCAGTGACGACAGGATTCTTTGAGAGAAATTGCCGAATTACACTTTTAAATGCAATTATTAAGTTTCAACTTACTCAAATATATAATAATATAAATGTAAAAATAAAAAAAGCATGTTAAAAGGGTCAAATGTTGGTGTATCTTACTAAGATGGGATTATGCAATCTAGTTTATACTCTTTATTATATTCAGAAATGGACCATAGTGAATATATTTAGACAGTTTGTAAACCCTGTTTTGTTTTCAGACAGTTTAATATAACTTTCAAAAAAGTCCAGTACAAACTTTAGGGTCAGTCAATGGCAGCTGTCACAGTTGCTAGGGGACAAGACTAGTCCTCCATAGGCTAGACCGTCCCATTTAATAATGCTCAGTCTGACTTTCGCGGCCTTCGAAGTACGAGTCCTTCGAAGGATGCAGCCTTTGAATTGGGACACATCCTATGAATGGGAGAAAGTGCAATGTGCAATATAGCGGAATAAGTCCCACCATCTACATTAAAAATTGGTAAAGTCATTGTCACTGACTGTTTCCATAGCAAAAAGAGCTTTTAAAGACAGCTGCAGTGTTCTGAGACACGCACTTAATGACTGCACATGCACACTGGCTGGTCCAGTCTGAAAAACACGGATTTTTTTGTCGTGATTTGAGCATTTAGAAAACAAAATTTGCATTGACGTGCAAATATTATCTGCCACTATTTGTATAGAATAAAATCTAAATACTATTTACATTTAGTGCAAAGAAAATACTGCTGTTTTAAATTAGTGTAAAATAACCTCTGGCAAAAAATAATCAGTTCAGTTAACGATCTATTAGCGTGAATAAATAATTATAATGTATATACTACTATGACTCTCTTTAAACGCTAAGTTATGTCATCAAAGAAGTCAGTGCTGTAGGTTTCCTCTGAACAAATCCACGCCTATGTAATATGCCTTGTTTTCCCCACTGACTAATATGATTTCTCATGATACTCTCCCTAACCCCCTTAGTATTTCCTAGCATGAATATTTCAAACTTCATTAGCCACCCAAGGATTTCACTAATTATCCCATTCTCTGTGAATGCAGCTTACACCAGCAGCTTCTTTTTTGACTGATTGAAGACAAATGTACTGTAGCTGTAAAAGCTAAAAACAGCTTTTAGTAAAAGCTGATCTATAGGTTATTCCTGTTGTCTCAGTTTAATCTATATGTGCTGCATGAAGGAATTGTTAAAAATATATGGCGCATGCTAGTTTTCCTATCAGCTGTCACATTTGATAACACTTAAAGGGATAGTTTACCCAAAAAAATACATTTTGTCATCAATTACTCACCTTCAAGTTGTTTCAAACCTGTAGCCAATGAGTTTCTTAGTTCTGTTGAACACAAAAGAATGTTGGTAACCGGACAGTTGATGGTAGCCACTGACTTCCATAGTATTTTGTTCCTGCTATGGAAGTCAATGGCTGCCATCAACTGTTTGATTACCAAATTTCTTCAAAATATATTTTTTTGTGTTCAACAGAAGAAGAAAAAAACTCGTACAGGTCCTATCCCTTTAAAAAATGGATATTGGTGGAGCAGTAAAAAGAATAGCTATTGATAACTAGAGACAGGGGCTTGCTGTCACTTTTTACTCCAGTGAGTATTTCTATTTTACTTTTTTAAAAGCCAGTTTGTGCTTGGTTTCATAACATCTACATAAAATCACATTTCTACCATCACTGCTAAGGAAAGCAAATCCTCAGTTCAATTAAACTCATTTTAACTGCTATTGGAGAATGCCACTACATGTGGCAACTTGTCACAATAGGAAACAACTGTTTATTGACAATTATTTGTAATTGTAAGTTTAAAAGTTTGGGATAATTTATTTTAAAGAAATGAATATTTTTACTTTAAATTGATCAAATGTGACAGTTATAACAGACATTAACAGCACATCTGAATTATTTCTGATGGATCATGTGACACTAAAGACGGGAGTAAAGGCTACTGAAAAATCAGCTTTGTCATCACATGAATAAATTACATAAAATATACTAAAATAGAAAACAGTTTGTATAAATTGTAATAGTATTTCACAAGTTTTTTCATTTAAAAAACATTAAAAAAATCGTACAGACCCTAAACTTTTGAACGGTAGTGTATATGATCATGAGAATGAAAACCTGCCATTAAAGGGGGGGTGAAATGCTCATTTTCACTCAATCTCCTGTTAATCTTGAGTACCTATAGAGTAGTATTGCATCGTTCATATCTCCAAAAAGTCTTTAGTTTTATTATATTTATAAGTGAAAGATAGACTGTACCGAGTCTTTCCGGAAAAAACCGAGCGGCTGGGGGCGGGCCGTGTGGGCGATGTGCTAAAGCTGTGCTAACGCGCCAAGCTAGTGACAACACACAGAGACATTTGTTCAACAGTTTTACTCACCGCCTGCGGTTCCAACGCACGACTGCGGACCTTTATCATTGTGACTGCTCGATCCTTAAGCATTAGACGATCTGCAAATCCGTGATCTTTGCTTTGTTTATAAAACAATCATCGTCGAAATGCAGGGAAACAGTCTTGCTCAACTCGTTTTTGCCCCGGAAAAACAAACTGCATCCACTATTCCCTTAACGCTGGGTTCTTTGGGAATCTGTGCAGGGTTGTCTTGCCCTGGCAACCAAAAACCCACTTCTTTGGTGACACTGACTTCCCTAAAGCCGAGCAGAGCGCTTAGATGAGGTACTGCTTTCGCTCTCTTGCTCTGGTCTACGAGTGCGCGCGCGCCCGCGATCTTACCGGAGAAGTGCCCTTAGGACCCGTATAAGGAAATTCCGTTACATCTGACGTCACACATGCCCATACTCGAAAAAAACTTTCCGAAACTTGTGACAAACCGGAAGGACAATTTTTGGCACAGAAATACTCCTTCAAAACGTACAATTTAATTTTTGAAACTTTGTCCATGTTTAGCATGGGAATCCAACTCTTTAACAGTGTAAAAAACTCAGTATGCATGAAATAGCATTTCACCCCCCCTTTAAGCAATTAAACAGGCTTTTCAGCTACATTTAAACAGTTAAATAATATTTATACAGTTAAATATATAATAAAATTATTATTCAACTCACAAAAAAGTCATGAACCATACGGCTAAGAGGGTTTTGAACTAATTGATTAAAACTAAAACTGCTAAAGAAAACAACCATTTTTATCATTGGATTCAAAATCTCAATGTTACTGAGGGTGCTTTTGCACTGGGCTCGTTTGCTGTGGTCCGAGCCCGAGCGCGATTGTTCCCGGCACCCCTCACAGCGTTTGTCTGGTTTCACACTCAACCCTGGTGCGTTTGCGTGCATCTTATGTCATCGCAAACGTGCTCGGCGTATAAAACAGAACACGAGTCAATATATTGTTTTTTCTTCCTGAACAAGTGCACACCCGAGTCCGTGTTGCTTTCACATTCACACGAACCGTGGCACGGTTCGAGTGCAACCGAACTCAGACCACCTCCTCCAGGTAGTCTCGAGTTCGGTACCCCAGTGCGCACCCGGGTTCACATGACAGCGTTCACATTAGCGATTTTTTTTATTTTTTTTATGCGAACCGTGCCCCGTTCCGAACTAAACTGCCAGTGTGAAAGCACCCTGAGCCATTGAGACTACTTCTCCATGTGACAACTAGCCCTGGTCTCCCCTAAATGGAAAATGGCATATTTAAACAATAATATAATATATTACACCAAACATATTTCCTCGTTGTCCAGAAAGCTCACCTTTCCTCTCAAAATTCTCTTCCCTGAGGAAACACACCAGGGCAAGAAACTTGGTGACCTCTTTTAGGTACATGACTGTAGTGTTGTTCAAGTGGATTATGGCCATGGAGTCTTTATCATATGGAGTTCCTGCCTCATCTCCGGTCAATCTGTGTATATATAAATAAAAGGACAATTAAAACAAATCACAAACAAAAACGAAACCACTTCTTATCATGTCTTCCTTGTGTTCAGCAGTTCCAGAGACATTACATGCATTTTTTATTTTTCACTTTTCCTTCAATAATGAGTCCGTAATGAACACGTTCCCTGACAGGCGGCTTCCTTTCCCAATTTAGCTAAAGAACAGACTACAGTTGAAAAAAAAAATGAAAAAAAAGTGAAATTGTATCTGTGTGGAACAGATGTTGATTCATATCATAATTATCAAAATGAACAGATGCCCTGTCATAATCCCCTGCTTTTAAAACCAAACAATTTTATGCTATTATGCATGGATATTACAAATATAGAAATATTTTTCACACAAAAAAGAAAAGCACAGAAAAGATGATGAGCAAATTGAGATGATATAATAAAGCGTGTAATTTGAAGCTTCCTGATACTGAGAGCACGGATCAATGCGAACATGATGAATAGGGGAAAAAATAAGTAGCTTATTAATTTCAATGAGTAATAAACAAGCTGGCTGGTGGAAATTAATTCCACAGCAGCTCGACTAATGTACAAATATAAATAAAAGTCATATTCTACAGATTAGCCCACAAGCAGGCATGCAAAAATGGGCCGAACTGAATATAACCACTCCATGCCTCTCAGTTACCGACTAAAGCTAAAATTTGCAGGGTTAACAGTACGGTCTGCTCCCCAATTCATGGAATAGTGCTGAGGTGGCCCATCTGCTCTTGCAAGCCACCGCGAACCGACAGCTGTGCAGCCCCGGGTCAGGCCTGCGTTCCTGTACCCATTAAGACCGCGGTGTCCCGTCAAATTACAGGACAAATAGGGTCGATGGTGCTGGAGGTGCAACTCTCTGCCCTTCCAATGTTTAAAGCCAGTGTTTACACATCCCAGAGTTATATGCTGCTAATCCACAAAAGATTTAATCACAGCCAGCAATGGCTATAGGGAAACAAAGTTGTTGCATGTAGAATGTTTGTGTGTATTTTTAGATGCATGGCAAAGTAGAATTATAGTGAGGGAAAGTGCAAGGCTTGCCATGCTGCTTCATGTCTATGGGATGAGAACGTGTTACATAGCGTATTGTGATCGTGGAGGGAACTGTATGGGATTGAGATGTGGGGAATCTTGGTGTCACTCACCCATAGATGCACGAGATGTCGATAACCACATCTATCATGTCACAACACAACTCGTAGGTCTGCATGTCCACAGGGCTGCTGTCGGTTGCTATGTAAATCTTACTAACCACATCAAAGAGAAAAGCCTTTTCAATCCCTGAATTCTGCAATGAGAGCACAGGGCCGGGTTAGGGGTCAGCAGTTATTCTTAAGAAGAAATGCAGTGGAACAGGACATCATATCTTAGAACACTTTGAAGTGGAAATGAAATTACGCAACCAAGTATACTGAATTGCAAGTACTGTTGTTAGAAAATGCATTAATTCTATAAAAGCTGTTGGAGGACTAGAAATCCTCTTCTTAAGAATAAATGTGACTTTTGTGACTGATGTTTTTAAGTTTGTAAAAGCATCACGGTAGGTTTTATATTGCAGTTAAATACTTTAAATAAATTAAGAATAAAATTAAATAATTTATGTAATATTTTAAATAGCTACGTTCATCTCATTCAAAAGTAAGATCTTTTATGGTCTCAGAGGCTGCATTTACTTGATCAAAAATACAAGTAATATTGCAAATAATTATTACAATTTAGCTGAATTTTCTGCAGTCTTCAGTCACACGATGCTTCAGAAATCATTCCAATATGCTGATTGTGTGCTAAAAAATATTTCTTGTTATTAACAATGTTGAAAACTGTTGTGCCGCTTAATATTTTTGTGGAAACCATGATATAATTTTTCTTTTAGGATTATTTAATGAATAGAAAGTTCAAAAGAACAGAAATTTTATCTAGAAAATGTTTGAAACATTATAAATGTCTTTACTGTCACTTTTGATCAATTTAATGCACCCTTGATGAATAAAAGTAATAATTTCTTTAAAATAAAAACTTTGACTACAGTCTGTGTAAATAATTTTTATAAAATATTTTCACAATGTAGGGACAGAGATCAAGGACATGAATCAATCTATCAAACCAGACAATGCATAAAAAGCAGATTAACATAACAATGCATAGGCAGATGGTTAAGAGATTTCAATCTCCATAATGTCAAATCTATAAATTGTTCAGCTTTCATACTTTCTATAGCATAGTCTTTTTTACCATATCAATTTACCCTCTGCTGCCACCAGCTGGTGAACTGCTCAAGTATTTATGATTCTGCTAAATGTAATTGCTTTTCTGATCAACATAAAAATAAAAGACCGGCACCATGAAATTATATTACGTTTGAGAGAGATCATAATAAATAATAATGGGTTTTGTAATAATCATGTTGAATATTTTTTCCATTGTACTTAACTTCAAGCGGCAAATCACAGGGGCAGTGCAAATGTACCCATGCTAATGGATGAATGTGACCATATACTGTAATGCTCAACAGATAGCAAATTATGCTTTCTGGTTATGCGTCTATACGTGAAAATGATTGGCAAAAACCATCAAATACATAATTTCTTTTGACATGTTCTTGCATGATACTGAAACCACTTTGCAAGTTATAATTAGTGTATCGCTTTTTAATTCTAAATAAGACTTCAATGACATCATAATTGGTCAATTCTTGCTACCTCAGTTCATGCACTCAAAAAATAAATATATATTACTAAACATTTCTAAGGTCTTAATGATAATAACAGTCATTGAGAAAGAACATAATTAAAGGCACACTATGCAAGATTTGTACCTTAATATAACAGCTTCAAAATCATTTCGATGGTAAACGGGGGGTGAGTGGTAATACGTGAGTGGTATTTACGACAGTCACGTTAACTACAAGTACTCCACAGTGACTCTAGGGGTCGCTGTTTTTTTTTCCTCAAAGTGTTTTTATTGGACATCTTATCAAACATAAGATAGACTTTACAATACATTTTCTTTTTATGTTAACCAACCCACCCAAGAACAATCCCCACCTGTTGCACCAATACACATATTAATTTGAAAAAACAAAAAAACAACAATCATTAACATGTTTTAGAGAAGAAAGCACAAGTACGAACAGTATATTACTCCTCTGAAATTGAGATTAGAGAGGGATCCACCCTCCTAATTTGGTCCAGAACCGGTTGCCATATATCAAAAAATTTATTGGCACAGCCTGCTGTAGCATACCTTATTTTTTCCATGGTCAGATTGTATAAAAGATCAATGAGCCACATTTTAAAAGTTGGAGGAGACTTATCTTTCCATTTAAACAGTATCTGCCGTCGAGCTAAAAGAGTGGTAAATGCTATGAGGCTTTTGTTGTTTTGATTTAAGTGAAAGTGCTGCGGTACAATGCCGAATATAGAGATCATGGCATCAGGTTCTACGACTGTTCCCAATGTGTCGGAAATAAATTTAAATATAGACTTCCAAAAATCCTCAAGTTTTGGACAGAACCAAAACATGTGAGACAGAGTGCCTGGTTCGGCTTCACATCTATCACAGTGAGGATCTATGTCTGATTTAAATTTGGCCAGTTTTACTTTAGACCAATGCAATCTATGAACAACTTTAAATTGGATCACTCGATGTCTTTGACATATTGACGATGAGTGAATGTTTTTCAATACAAATTCCCATACATCCTCAGAAATTCCTATAGCCAGTTCCTCTTCCCACAATCTTTTCACGTGAGCTAGAGGTCCCATATTATGAGTATTCATTGCACTATAGATTTTACCAATGGCCCCCTTAGAGTATGGATTCACATTTAGAACAGTCTCAAGAAGTGTCTCAGGTGGTAATGAGGGGAAGTCACTAACAGATGATGCTACAAAACTGCGAAGTTGAAGATATTTAAAGAAGTGAGTGTTGGGAATTTGGAATTTAGTTTTCACTTGCTGAAAGGTTGCAAAAGTACCTTCAATATACATATCCTTTAGTAAGGCCATTTACAGACCAGACACCAAAAGAGTCATCTATAATAGAAGGGGTAAACATGTGATTTCTTACTATGGGAGCATAGACTGATACATCATTAAGTGAAAAATGTCTTCTAAACTGTCCCCATATTTTGAAGGAGTGCTTAACCACTGGACTCAGAGAGTATTTATATATTGGATGAGGTGATGGCAATGTTGAGCAGAGTAATGCATGTAAAGAAGCAGGATGGGATGACAAGTTTTCAAGGGTCAGCCACTTAGGACCACCAGCATGCGAATTAAACCAATATAACATAGAACGAGCATTGGCTGCCCAATAATAGTACTGAAAATTGGGTAATGATAGTCCTCCATGCTCTCGATGTCGCCACAGAACACTTTTACGGATGCGTGCATTTTTCCCATTCCATATAAAAGCTGATACCAGCTTGTCTATCAATATGAAAAACGATTTGGTTAGAAATATCGGGATACACTGGAACAGATATAGAAATCTAGGTAGGATATTCATCTTGACGATGTTTATCCTGCCTCCTAGTGATAGCGGTAGTGTACCCCAACGCTCAAAATCTTGTTTTATAGAATCTATCAATGGAATAAAATTTGTTTTATAGAGGTTCTTGTAATTATTAGTAACCCATATACCTAAATACTTAAATTTATCTTTACTCAATTTAAATGGTAAGGAGTTAAATGTGATAAGTCTGGCTGCAGTGTTAATCGGCATAAGTTCACTTTTTTGCATGTTTATTTTATATCCTGATATTTTCCCAAAACTACCAAGTAATGACAGTAGACGAGGCAGGGTCCTAAGCGGCTCAGACACATACAAGAGAGTATCATCCGCATATAGGGACACTTTATGTTCGGATTCACCCCTCAGTATGCCTTTAATAGTATTATCGGACCGTATTGCCACTGCCAGGGGCTCAATCATCAGTGCAAATAATGAGGGGGATAATGGGCAACCCTGCCTAGTCCCGCGGCCTAATTGGAAAAAGGATGATATGTTATTGTTTGTCCGAATTGCTGCTACAGGAGAGGAATATAAAATATTGTTCCATGAAATGAATTTGGCACTAAAGCCAAATTTCTTCAAGGTATAAAAGAGGTAGTCCCACTCCACCCGATCAAATGCTTTTTCAGCATCAAGTGACAAAAGCACCTCAGGTATATCGGGTGGAGTGGGATAGTGAAGGATATTCAGAAGTCTGCGTATATTGTAGAATGAATATAGATTTTTGATAAAGCCAGTCTGATCATCAGACACTATTGAAGGTATAACAATCTCTAATCGACATGCTAAAAGTTTGGCAAATATTTTACTATCAACGTTTAACAATGAGATAGGTCGGTGTGAGCTACAATCTAATTTACTTTTACCCTTTTTATGAATTAAAGAAATAACTGCTTGTCTCATGGTTTCTGGTAACGACCCTGAGATGAAGGACTCATCATAGACAGCGAGTAAAATAGGGGAAAGTTGTGAGGAGAATTTTTTTGAAAAATTCGCTCGGAAAACCATCTGGCCCCGGCGATTTTCCACTTTGCATGGTGGCAATTGCTTTCAATATTTCGGCCTTTGAAAATGGTCTTTCCACATCTGAGGCATATTGTTCATCAATAGTGGGCAGAGTAAATTTGCTGAAAAATGAGTCAAACAATACCTCGTTTCTACTGGATTCAGATGTATATAATTGAGAATAATACTCCTTAAACCTATTATTAATCTCTAATGGATCAGTTAATTTTTTGTCGTGTTCATCAGTAATTTCAAGGATTGATTGGTCCACACTTTGTTGCCATAGTTGATGAGCTAAAAAAATTTCCTATTTTTTCGCCGTGTTCATAAGACTTATGTCTGGATTTATTCAAAAGGTTCTCAATAAGTTTCATAGATAACAGATTGAATTCTGTCTGAAGAGCCAATCGTTCCTTAAATAAATCAACCGATGGCGAGTGTGAAAGAACCCCATCAATTTGCAGAATATCACTTTCTATCTTTTTAAGCCTTTCCTGTTGTTTTTTCTTTACACGGGCACTATACGATATGATTTGGCCTCTGAGATAGGCTTTTAACGTTTCCCAAATTAGACAGTAAGACACCCCTGGGGTCCGGTTATGCTCTAAAAACTCATGTATTTCCTTGGAAATAAATTGAACTAACTCAGTATCTGAGAGTAGTAATGTATTAAATCGCCACGGCCGATATCCACTGCTTGTAGTAGGCAAGTTTAAAGTAATTAACAGTGGTGCGTGGTCTGATATCACTATTGCCTGGTATTCACATTTACTAATGAAAGTAAACTATTATCAACAAAAAAATAATCGATTCGAGAATATGTTTTGTGAACCGGTGAATAGAAGGAGTAACATCTGCGCCCAGGATTCTGAAAGCGCCAAACATCAGTCATGCCATAAGTTTTAAGAAGCTGATTAAGTACTACTGTTGAACGAGTTAGTTGCATGGTCTTGGGTGAACTGCGATCCAATGAGGACGACAGTACACAATTAATACCTCCTCCTAATATGACCTGATGTGTATCTATATCAGGTATTCGAGAGAAGAGGCTGGTAAAAAATGCACTATCATCCCAGTTAGGTGCGTACACATTCGCTAGAACTACTGGGGTACCGTTCAGTCTGCCCACTACTATTACATAACGGCCAGCAGAGTCAGCATCAACTTTTGACACTACAAACGGGATAGTCTTTTTGATCAAAATAGCCGTTCCCCTAGATTTAGAATGAAAAATAGAGTGGAATATTTGTCCCACCCATCCCCCTCTAAGCCTAAAATGGTCAGATGTGTTCAAATGGGTTTCTTGCAGGAAGGCAATATCTGCATTCAGCTCCTTAAGGTGTGAGAGTACTTTTCGGCGGTTAACTGGTTGATTTAGTGATTTAACATTCCAACTGACAAAGTTTATCTGGCAAGTGCCTGATACATCAGTGTGAGCGTTCATTTATATTAGTGTTAAGTATTTATAAATTGTAGTACGGATCCAGCCTAAGTAACATTTGTGCCACGTAAACAGAAGATAGTCCCTCCCCAACCTAAAGTTAGCAAAACAAAAAATAGGAGCAGTCAATTTAGTGCAACAGTAACTTCCCCAGAACATGGTGAGATAATAACCCCTCACAAATAACAAATCCACGCATAAAGTGCTTTTTTAAAGTACTCTAGCTCTGCAGCTTGCTCTGCACAGACATACAACAGAATATTTTAATATAACCCCAATGTTTCAGATTAAATAGAAAAATAAAGGAAGAGTGGTGCTTTTTATCTTCTAACAGACTTTAAAGGGCTCTACACACCGGGACGAATATCGGCGCGCGTTATTCGCCAGCGTTTTTCAACGCGTTTTTTGTGTTCACACCCAAGCGATTTTCGCTGACGATGAGCCGAGTGAACATGCAAATTCATTCCCTGACATTAGATGGCGCTTAATGTAAAACAGAAACCACTCCATAACAGTTCTCTTTTATCAAGATTTTTGTAGTCGCTGTCGCGTTTGTCATATAGTTCTTTATGTTCCGACACCAACGAGACCAGCAGCTCTACAATCATCTTGCCTTGCATCTTCCTCGTCTTATTTCTTCCCGGCAGTGTAGACGCTACTTGGTGTATATCTTCTTTGTTGTTACGTATGTGTGCTCGGCAAGTTGTGTTTTACTGTAACTTCGGAAGCTCCAGACACGTGAACAAAAGCGCCAATCTCATTGGTCGGATAGTTTTTGACGCGGCGCGTCAAACCAAAAAAACGAACCCGAGGCGTTTTTAAAAAAATGACGCTTTTACGCGTGCCGTTTTTCGCGTCGGTGTGCACACTCACATTGGCGCCCTTTGTTTAGTCACGAGGCGTTAAACGTCGGCGAATATCGCACGCGAAATTCGTCCCGGTGTGAACAGGCCTTAAGACTGGTAAAAAAAAATAATAAAAAAATAAAATAAAATAAAAATAAATAATAATAATAAAAAAAAAGAGATAAAATCCATTACATATAAACATAACAGTAACTGTAGCACAGCCTTTCATTGACAAAAAAAAAAGGACCTTAAAAGAAATTAACTTAACTGTAGTCCCATATCAACAAGCCTCATTGTTGTATTTTGCATTATTGTTTACCAAACTTAGACAAGCGAAGCTAAGCCACCTAGAATATTGTCTTTAACATACGCCATGGCCTCTGTTGCGTCTTGAAACTGCTTATCTGTCCCGTTATACGTGATCCGAAATCGGGCTGGATGTAGGAGACCATAGCGAACCCCCTCTCGTCCTCGAAGTAGTTTACGGACCTCGTTGAACGCCGACCTGGCGCGGGCTACACTCGGTGGATAGTCAGGAAAGATGAGTATGTTTGAGCCGTTGTGTTGTAGCGGGCCAGATTCCCGTGCGCGGTGGAGGATTTCGACACAATCTTGATAGTAGTGCAATTTTGCTATAATCGCTCTTGGTTTGCCATCCATCCGTTTCGCCTGTAAAGTGCGGTGGGATCTGTCAATCAGCACGTCTTTATCCATTTTAAGGACTTTTTTAATCAGCCTTGAAACAGAAGCAGGGGTGCTGGAACCATCTTCCTCAGCTACATTCATAATGCGGATATTTGACCTCCGCATTCGACCTTCCATGTCCAAGCATTTCTCCTGTAGATTTTGAACATTTTCCTCCAGCTTGCGCACCGAGTTTTGTAGCTCCATGATATCATCCGAGCATCCTGAGAGTCCTCTTTCCATGTCCGTCACAGTTGTTCTAATCACTTCCAGGTCTGACCGAAAAGCTGATGTGTTGTTAGCTATCTCCCGTCTCACTGCTTGTAGCTCTAATCTAACTCCATCAAACTCTTTAAACATGATTGACTTTAACTCGGTTTGGAAAAGCGTGATCATCTCCATTTTTATAGAGGACAATAACTCTTCCTTCATCTCCGTCGTCATATCGATCTTTTCTCCAGTTTGTTGAGCTTGTTCAGCCATCTCGGGTGTCGTGTTAGCGCCGTTGCCAATGCTAGGTGTATCGGTGCTCGTCTTGTTAGCAGAGGCCTTGCCCGTATATTTGTATTTACGCAGGTTGTTCGCCATTTACATTTTTTCAGGGAATAAATCGTCTTCAAAGATGCAGGACAGTCTTGGATAGTCTTTTTGTATCACACATTCGACTAAAGCACCATTTAAAAGGGTAAAAAAATATAATTTTGTGCAGAGCTCTCTAAACTTGCAACCTACTCCATTGCCTGCTCGCTAGCGCCCCCCAGGGGTCGCTGTTTGAGAAAAACGGAAACGGCATAGTGTGCCTTTAATTCAACACTAAGTACTGATAATAGATTCATCCCTGATAAGATTTATCAATGCTGAAAATAAGTGAAACCAAGATATTAAAACTAGTGAGGTAGGCCACACAGAGAACTAAAAGATGTTCAGCTACTCACAGATATGAAAATGTTAAGCAGATTCTCAAGGGTGGGAAGTTGAGGGATGAGTTTCTGCACAACTTTACTGAAAGCCTCAAAGATTGAATGATCATAGATGCTTGTCAAGTAGAAACTGAAAGAAATAATACATTTCACATCACAATTCCAACATCTGAAGATATTTTTAAAACTGCCACAATATCTGAGCAGTTATAATACAAACCTTAAGTGTATTCTTTCTAAACCAGCATCGGCTAGATCATCATTGGCTCGTTTGTGAATGTCCCTCTGTTTCTCAATCTTGTGGTCATCTGACAGCCCATCCACCTTGTGGATGAACACCTCAAAGTTGATATCTGGATTGACCTTGTAGGCTCTTGTCACAGTGAGGTGAAGTCTACTCAGAGCCTCCACATAATCATCCTGTACAGGAAGACATTATAGTGTGTTTTTAAGACAGACAGAACATTTTAAAGCACTACAAACCCAAGAACTGAAAAAAGCCCCCTCGGTCAACTGGTTCTGAGACTTACTAACCTGACTAACTCTACTAACACTAACCAGTCTCAGATCAGCACTGCTTCTCACACAAACATTAAAATACACCAAATTATCAAACAGTCTAAAAATACATATCTGGAACACTGGGATCAGGAAACTAAAACACACAGTAAATTACAATTCTATTGAACTCTGAAATCAAATTATGAATTGGAAGAATATCTCCAGAGTGTGAGGATCCTGAGCAAGTACAGGCTGAGTGAACACAGCCTAGCCATCGAGACCGGCAGACACAGAAAAAGATCTTTTTACCCCGAGAGCAAAGGGTGTGTGTTCACTGTAGGACAGGAGAGATTGAGACAGAGACGCACTTCCTCCTTCACTGTCACAAATACAGTTCAATCAGAGACCTCTACATAAACAAATTCACAAACTTAATAAAGAACTTTACAGCCATGACTGAAGTAGATCAGATAAAGATCATACTAGGAGAGGGACAGACAGCAGCACTGGCTGCCAGATACGTGTGTGTGTGTGTGTGTGTGTGTGTGTGTGTGTGTGTGTGTGTGTGTGTGTGTGTGTGTGTGTGTGTGTGTGCCACAGCCTGAGAGACAGCAGGTGAATGTGTGTGTAATGTGTGTGTCTGACCTCAGTGTGTTTCCCAATCCCAACTGTCCACCACCACAGTGACCCTCAGTAATGTGTGTGTGTGTGTGTGTGTGTGTGTGTGTGTGTGTGTATGTTAAAACACTGTGGTATCAAATGTTCACACATTTTAATTTGTTACACTTTAAATTTGTACAATTAATTTAATTTGTACATTTAAATTTAAGTTATGTTATAATATTTTATTATTTTGATGTATTTATAATTATTCTATGTATTCCAAGCTTTGGCAATATTGTATTATGTACAGTCATGCCAATAAAGCAATTTTGAATTGAATTGAAAGATAGACAGACAGACAGACAGACAGACATAGATAGATAGATAGATAGATAGATAGATAGATAGATAGATAGATAGATAGATAGATAGCCATTTCACCTGAGAGTCTATGACAAAGATGAGAGCCCCTGTGCCACGAAATATCATCTCATAGTCGAATGTGGGGTCGAAGAAATCAATCTGACCAGGAAAGTCCCAGATTTGGAAGCTGACAAAGGAACTGTTGGAAACATCCTCTCGGCAAATCTTATTGGTGCTCTCCAGAAAGAGAGTCTCGTTGGGTGACATCTTGTGGAATACAACCTTCTGAATGGAAGACTTGCCACTTCGCCTCAGGCCCATGAGCAGGATCCGAGGTTTCACCTCACTGCTGAACGGATCACTGAACCCCAGCACTGTACAACAGCCAAACACAGGAACACTGCTTGAGAATATGCATCATAAACACGCAGGCTATTTCTGGTTAATGGTAAACCAAAGGCAGAATTCAAACAACTAAACTGAGCCAAAATGAACTGCTAGTGACCGCTATACTACAACTAATGTTCAAACATTTGGGGTCAATAAGATTTATTTATTTTAATACTTTTATTTAGCAAGGATGCATGAAAATGGCCAAAAGTGACAGTAAAGCATTTAAGTTGTTACAATAGATTTCTATTGGTAAATGCAGTATATGTTTGTTTACTAATTTATGTTGTCTGATAGGAATAAGAGTGACAACCTTATATTTCCAGGAAATGTGGTAGTGAGTTGGGTTTTGGGTATGACATGAACAGACTCACCCTCATATATTCACCCTCATGTTATTCCAAACCTGTACGAGTTTCTTTCTTCTGCTGAACACAAAAGAAGATATTTCAAAGAATGTTGGTAATCAAACAGGTAACGGCACCCATTGACTTCCATAGTAGGAAAAAAGAAATACTATGCAAGTCAATGCTGACCATAAACTGTCTTGTTACCAACATTCTTTAAAATATCTTCTTTTGTGTTTACGTTTAATTTTTGGGTGAACTATCCCTTTAACAGCTAATTGTCTGTCATGTCACTGATGTTGCCTTTAGCATGAGATTTTGCTGTCAATCACTAATGTTAGTGTAATCTGTGCTTATAGAGCGAGACACATCTATAACCAAATATTTGAAGAATGACAACAGCTGGAGTGTATTGAATTACTAAAAAAAGGTTACTAAAAAAATTACATCTTCAAAAAAACTACACAAAGCCTTGATATTTACTGCCAAGTCTGCGATTTTCTTGTCACTATGGTTACCGGCATCACTCAAGGTTATCTTTCGTCAGATAAAAAAGATTGAGCCTATACAGAAAGTATCTGATTGAAAGTCATGTATTCAAAACGATAATAACTAGTCCAAAATGAAAGTACACCTAAAAAAGAGCTGCATGTAAGGATAACAAAAATTATGGCTAACAAGTTTTTTTTTTTTTTTTCCTGCATGTAGCCGAAACCATGAATGTTTTGACATAAAACATCTTATAGAAAGATTAAAGGCGGCATTTGAATAATTGTCATATTTATTTAACTTCAAAACAGTATCATTCTGCATCATTGCGCAATAATTTACATCTAAAAGAGTCATGAACGTTGACACAAACTGCCATTAATGACATCTGCTGGGGACAAGTTCTAACAGTCTCAATTAGGCATGTATAGCTAAGAAGTGAAAAGAGAAATGGCATACTAATCCCATCAGTTTAAATCATATCAGCAGGATGACTGGTAGAGGGCATGAGTGTGGAGTTGTGGGCACAGCCTACACTGGCATTCCACTCCTTCATATCACATGCTGCAGATGATTTGATGACTGTGACCTTGCTAGCTCTCAGCTGAGGAATGTCAACTGCATTTGGTGAGACTGAGGGACACTTCTAGTCTCAAAATACAGCCTGCAGTGTTTATCGAAGTGTCTAACAGGGGCACCACATAGTGAGGAGTAGCAGTGTGTTTGTGCTTGTTAAACGGGTCCAGTTCCAGGAAAGTCCTGGAAAACTTCAGCTGACTGAGCTGACAATCATCGTTTGCATCTAAAGTTGTGTGTACAAACAATGGAATGAAACAAGAAATGCTTAGCTTAAAAATCAAACTGGTTTCTAAGAAATCTTGTAAGTTTAAGCATGAAGTTAAATTATACCATGGTATGTCTGAACACTGGACTCTGATTGGAAAAACTGTAAAAAAAAATCTAATTTTCTAAAATCTAATCACTGTTCTATATTAATGTACTGTTTTTACTGAAGCGCACACACACATACGTCACTCGCAGACAGAGATCAGAGACAGTGGTTTTCCTGCAGAATTGGGCTACTTTCACACTGTTTTCAAGGGTTGAACGAGCTAGTTTTGGCTTTGATTCCTTGTTTTGAAGCAATCGGGCTGGTTTTGTTATGCAGAGCTGGCAACCCTAATTGAAGAAAGCTGCGCAAAAACAGAAACAGGAGCACAGAAACTAGTTGTCAACGCTGCCCTGCGACTTTTATTGTTAATAAATTAACTTTGCTACTGAATCTCTACATTATAAGGAGGTTGAACAGCGTCGCTGTTTTTGAAGTAATTAAACACAGCTTCATTTTTGACGCTGCACAGACGCAGGTAATTCACACGCATATCTCTCTCTCTCTCTCTCTATAGGCTAATTCATTCAAATAAATATTATAATTAAATAAAATAAACATAACCATACCACACTATTTTATCTCATTCAAATTTAGCGCTACAAATACCAATGACAGATTTAACTTGACAATGCTGGCAAATTACCATGGTATAATCAGGATAATCCACGGCTAGCTGTGCGTTAAACGATTTCAACGCACGACATGGAGGCAAAGAATCGCCCGACGCGAAGCTTCCATAAAGATCAAATAGCCAAACACAAATCCATACACAAACTTATATAACAAAACAGGTAAGACAAGTAAGGCAAGGTAAGAAATGTATGCCCTCATTAATAAACCCCTTGTAAATATTTACCATAGTATTTCCACCAATTAGTAGTACCAATTTAGTTAAGCTACTACAGTTTGTTGCAACTTTCAAAACCATATCACTGTTTCAAGTAGCTAATCTTTTTTATGATATGGTGGCTAATGCCAAATCACCATAGTTTTAATGCAGTAACACATCCCCCTTTTTAATAAATCTCTTATGAACTTTTACCAAAACACAGTTCCCACCAAAACACCTTACAGTAGTAACCAGTTATTAGCAGTACTTTTAAAACCATAATACATTTTAATAGGATCTCACATAGTGTAAGAAGCCTGCAGAATTGAATTTAAAAAAATATATAATATCAAGTTACCACAACTTATTAATAAATCCCTCATAAATATTTACCAACCAAAGTTTCCAACAACACCGTTGCTGAAACTATTGTTGGTAGGCCTACTTTTAAAACCATAATACATTTAAATATAATCTCAAACATTGTAAGAAGCTTACAGAATATTTAATTGAGTATTTCTTGTTTAATATTTATTTATTTATTTATTACATTTGGTCGCTAATAACATCAAGGAACCACAGTTCTGTGACTTGTAGTGACAAACTAACTGTTGTATTTTAGAGGGAATTACTGTTACCATCTTTTTGTAATGGAATTACACTTTGCGCCCGTTTAGAAACATGTAAAATATAGATGAGCCCTTATTTTTGAGTGCAAAATTAATTCTATCCCCTAACCTCCTTCATCACAGCCGCAGTCTCCGTCCCCGTCAGTGAATGTGTCGAAATCATCATCGTCGTCATAATATCCGAACGACAGCGCTTCGTTTTCTCCGTCCACTTCATTGTAGTTCCTTTCGCTTGTCATTCTCAGAGTTTGAGAAATTTTATCTGAGGAGGCAGCCAAACTTTTCCACATTGTCACCTGATATGGCCAAGCCATGGTGAACTTTCACCTCCCCCCCTCACACACACACACACACACCGCAGACCGCCTGCGTGAGGAATCACAGCACATTGTGACAATTCATCACCGTCATCTCAGAATGAAGCAAGAGTTGCAGTGCAGAAGAACTTTGTGAGAGGACAGACGCCTCCCTTCCCCAAACAAACATGCCATGCATGGACTCCGACGATGGCTGTCACTGTGGATCTCGGGAGATGTAGTTTTTTATTCACACTTCGCCAATAATAGTTTATTTTTCTCGTTATTAATGTTGTTATTTTATTATTTTACACTGAAATAATAAAGTACACCAAATGGCAAAACAAACATTAAAACAATTTATAATAATATATTAAAAAAGAATAATGTATAATAATTTAATATATAATAACACAACAGCCTACTGTAATTTATATATATTAATATAGGCTATACATTTAATGTTTGACGACATTTTAACTTTTATGTATTTAGTATTTTAGTATTATTAATATTAAAAAATCTTAAATAGTTTACGTTATTTTATTATATTACTATACTAAGTATTAGTAAATATAGCCTAAATAATATTAATCTATCTATCATAATTTTGTTTAATTTCTAAACTAGATGCTAGTCGAAATTATCTACTTTTTTATTATTTCAGAAACCAAATATGGATTTCAAAGCCAAGGACAGATGGAGATTTGGCCTGTTATTTGATTGTGAGCTGTCCATCTGTGCAAGCCGCTGGATGGCGCTGCGATGTCGCGCTCAATAACTATTATGAATATTCAATGAGAGACGAAAGTTTATGAGAGACGATAGAGTCTCATTCTCTCTTCCGGTTCACTATTGAAAATCTATATAATTAATACCATATAATTGTTATTAAGATTAGCCTAATTTGTTAATTTTTCTAATTTAGCTCTCTTTCTGTTGAGAGTAAAACTTCTCAAAGTCTCAAACTTTATTATTGTACACCGCTATTGAGAACTAAATAGAGAATTCTTTTTAAATTCGAATTGAATTCCGTAATTCGAATTGAATTTGAATTTAGAGTAGCAAAATATACTTTGTCCTGAATGATGTTCCAATGTGAGCCTTACAGCCAAAAAAAAGGGGAATAGGTCTACTCAATGCACTGCTTAATGCGGAATAAAGACAATTGCATCAGAGAGCTGCATCGTGAGTGACTCCAGTCTGAACTTCAGCCCATCATCTCTTGAAAGCTCGCTGTCATAGCCTCACATGCTTTCTGCTTCTGTACCTCTACAAAGCCAGCAGACTGCAGCTGATGTTGGGAATTTCCTCTGGGACAGCAGCCGGGTGAGTGGTTAGCTGGTGTAGTCTACAGATGTTTGGTGTGTTTAGCACTGCTCTGTAAGTATATGAACTCTGGCCTCTGCTTTCTCAGACACACTGATGCTGTGGAGTGACCCAACGGAAACTCTTAAAAAGGTAATTTATTCATTTTTATTATGACTATTTAGTCATCTTTGATTACCTTTTTAGTTAGTTTTAGTTCTTATGTTGATTATTCATTCTACTCAAAGGGTTTTCAACTGGTTAATGGTTGAAAAAAAAGTATTATATTATAATATATTATATTATCTGAATTTCATAGATGTGTGTGGTCATTCGTCATCAATCTTTATTTGAAACATTGTAATGCCTACAATATGTAGACATAAGCTAAACTATTTCATAACTATATTGCACTGATATATTATACATGGTGGAGCATATAGAAATAATTTATTAAACACATAGATATTTAATGTATACAATATGCTGTTGTTTCTTACAGTGACAGCCAGTTAATGAGTGATTTCAACAGCCCGATTTGAATGTGCTATATTTTGCTCTTAGCAGAGTGGGGTTCAGTTTAAGCTTTGAGGTCAGTTGATCATTATATAGCCTACAAGATCAGCTTAGAAATGATCCACAGGGATCGGGCTATAAGCAGAAAGGCTGGAACTGCAATGACAGGAGCTGTACATCTGTTCTGACTTCAATTTCCATATAAAATAGACTATGCTTATACTGAAAGAACCACAATATATGCTGAAGCATTACGTGATTCGCATAGATTTTACCAAAGTATAGTTAAGTTTAAGTTGCCAAAGGAAATTCTTTGAGCAGAGATTGTATCTTCTTGTTAATTATTTTATTATACAGCACCTAATACTGATCCACCCTATACCCTGCAAACACTTTTAATCTTTGTGTTATCTTAATATGTATAATTTCCCTGTGGACGGAGTAATGCAATATTCATGAAACAGTGAGTACGGCCTTGAAACAAAAACTGCATGAGCAGAGCACACGAATCCAGAATTGCTGTATTGCATTCAACCCACTTTAAACTCCCAGATGTTGCTTTTACATACTTCATGATGACTTCAAAGGAGATACATAGTAGAATGTCATTAATACAGAAGTGCTGTGTTGAGAGCTAGTTATTCTAAGATCTGTGAGATGTTGAGAGACATTGACATCTCTGTCTCCTTGACATCCAGACTTACCTGTTTGTTTTATGTGAATGCAATATCATACCTCCTTCAAACACCTGCTTTACTTAGCTTAAAGTGATTTTATTTGACAAATATTAAAGTATACGTTACTGCATAAGTCTCAATATGATATATCCAAGTAGAAACAGTACTGACTGCGAGATGCACAAAATGTTAGTGGGGATCGATTGTGCTCAAGAAGTAGGTAGAGACTTCTGTCAGTATGAATGCAGCATGTGGGTAAAGAGTATTAAAAGTGTACTATAAAAGTGATGTATTAATTAAATTTGTGAGCTATTCTTCCAATTTGAACAACTTAAGACCAGCCTGTTAACCTAAATAATTTTAATATTTAAGAACAAAGCTTGTTTCAGTGCAGTCAGTGTGATATCAAAATTCATGAGCTATAGCCTAAAAGAGTTTATGAGTGCCATTGCATTCATTAACTTCATGTACTGTTAGGCAGCATGCAACAATAGTGTATATATATATATATATATATATATATATATATATATATATATATATGACTAAAAGAGACAGCAGAGCTCGTCTCCATCTGTCCTACTGCTCCAGCTGTAGCTCGTCGGACTCTGAGACTAAAATCTTGCTCACAGCACATTTGGTCCAGGCTTTTAATGTGTCCTTTGTTCAATGCATATTTTAAGCTGTTTTCACCAGAATTCAGAGAAAATCTCTCTAATGCTGTAATGTTACTGTGTGCAATCCAGATCTCTTTTCAGTGAGAGAATGAGATCATGCTCTTTTCTGAGAGATACTTATTGAGGCATGGGACAAAAATGTGCCATTTTCCATGTGCCAATGTGCCATATTAATATTTAGTGAATTTGCTTTTATTTTCCCATTTTCATTTTAATTAAGTAATTATAGTACTTATACTTATTTCAGTTTAACTTCAAGTTTTTCCATCTAAAATCTATATTAAATTTTGATTTCAGTTAATGAAAATGATTTTTAATAGTTTTAGTTAACAATAACAACAAAACATCATCAAGCTATCAATTATTTATAAAAAAATATCAATATTTGTTTCATTTATATTTATAAAGTTCTAATATCAAAGTCAACCTTCTGATGATTAGTTTGTCAAAGGTTTCATTTGCTGATTATTTATTATAAATATTTTCCATGACATTATTATCCTACTGTGTTGACGAACTTAATTACAGATAGGAAAATTTTGCGGGGGAAAAAAAACAATTCTTGTTTTGTCCCAATTTAACTAAAAAAAGAGGAGCATATTGGCACACGCATAATGTCCGGAGACAGACCTGAAATCAAAACAAGAGCTTAAATCATAGAGTTTCATGCTTATCCAGAAATATTCCCTCTTGCCCATGTGCAAAACCTAAAGGAAAGACTACAATGAATCCCTCTCTGTTCCTGTGCAAGGGATTACCCATGTGACTCTTTTAATGTCAGTAAAGACAGCTGGTCGTACACTCTCAATCCTGCGTGCGGGATTGTGGCACATCTGCGTATGATTTCTTTTCACGTGAGCATGCGTGACTTGTTTCCACAGGACGTTTGCAGTCCAGCTCACCTGATCTCACTTAACGGTCCCACGGAGGCAGAGCTCACTCTTCAGGGGGGCGGTCAGCGGTTACCAAGGCGGCCTGGAAGATGTAAACTCATGGTCTATCTCTTTTGCTTCTCTTTTTGTGTCTGTGTCAACCATTATTCCCTTGAGCGAATGATAAGGCTGCTTAAGCCCATATTCTTAAGGTTTGTTTTTTGCTAAGGCCACAATTTGCAGTCTTCTAGCAAAGTTTGAATGGGCCTCTGGTGGCCTTTAAGCAGATGGGATACCACACAACCGTGCTAAATGTTAACCACAATCAGTTTGTGTTTTTCTTTTTTCTAGGGTCATCAAACAGCCCTGCACCGGGCAGCTGTTGTGGGAAACCGTGACGCCATCTCTGCCCTCATCCATGGAGGCTGTGCACTTGATCTTCAAGACAAGGTCTGTTCATTTACAATCGAAAAATTGTTGCATTATGAATATCAGAACTATGGCATGCTGTTCTAAATTATACATAAATCTAGCTAGCTGTAAATTCACCTGTCAGATCTATGTAAAAATCCAAACTATAGTACGTTGTTGTGCTGGAGTCGCTTTAACCTACATGAAAAACGATTTATTTGTGGTCAAATCCATGCTATAGAATCTGATTTTCTTTCATCAGGAAGGAAACACTGCTTTGCATGAGGTGTCATGGCATGGCTTCAGTGCATGTGTAAAGCTACTGGTCAAAGCTGGTGCCGATGTCCAAGTGAAGAACAAAGTAAGTAGATTTCCTGTGTATTATTTTCCTTTTACCTTAGGATTAAACCAGATTTTTTATTAAAAAGGGTCATTTTTCTTGAGCGTCTTTAAAAATCCCAAGGATTATTTTGAAAAGCTGAAATTTCTTTCCTGTGTTTATGTATTTCCGTTTGAAACAGGAAGTTGAAAAATTAAAAAAAGCCAGTTTTATTGGTTTTTCATTTAGACAACAAAAGGAACGGTTTCACTTTATTTTAAGGTTATGTAGTTATTGTACTTACTCAAATAAGTACTGAGTAATATTAATTAACTACATGTACTTACTATAGAGTTACGGATAGGGTTAGGGTTTGGTTTAGGGTTAGTTACTTGTAATTATGCATAATTTACTGTTATTAGTAAGTACATGCCACCAAAATAAAGTGTTCCCAAAGAATCTTCTGCTAACATACTTATAACAAAAGACATATACATTTAAAGGGACATTCTCATTCTACAAAGATGTGCCCCTGTCTATTTTCCAGGAAATTGTGACCCTGGATCACAAAACCAGTCACATGTCGCACGGGTATATTTGTGGCAATAGCCAAAAATACATTGTATGGGTCAAAATTATCGATTTTTCTTTTATGCCAAAAATCATTAGGATATTGAGTAAAGATCATGTTCCATGAAGATATTTTGTAAATTTCCTACCATAAAGATATAAAACATTTATTTTTGTGAGTGAATGCAGCAAAATCACGAACATAAATGGACAACTTTAAAGGCCATTTTCTCAATGTTTCGATTTTTTTGCACCCTCAGATTCCAGATTTTCAAATAGTTTTATCTCGGCCAAATATTGTCCTATGCTAACAAACCATAGAAGCTTATATATTCTGCTTTTAGGTGATATATAAATCTCAATAGCAGAAAATTGACCCATGTGACTTTTATAATGCATATACACAGTATCCACTAAAAGATATGATCTAACCATATCAAAAACTCAACATTTTGAACACCGGAGATGTTATGTTAAACTCTGTTAAACTGATTTATTTTGTATTACTATTTCATTTTAAGGCAGGAAACACTCCTCTACATCTAGCCTGTCAGAATGGACATTCCCAGAGCGCTCAAGTGCTACTGCTTGGTGGAGCTATGCCTGACAGCAAGAACAATGCATGTGCACTCTTTTAAAATCATTAAAAAAATGTTTTAACGATTATATATAAATTGCAATGTGAAAGTAAACATTTTTAAAAACTGAATAAGAAGAGGAATCATTTCTTTCCTTCCAGGCAGGTGACACATGTTTACACATTTCTGCACGCTACAATCACTTGGCCATGATTAAGATCCTCTTGGGTTCTTTCTGCTCTATGGCTGAGAAAAACCAGGTCAGATCCTCTTTCTGATTGTTTTGGATCCAGCACAAATGTGGTTCATTTGTTATGTCCTAGTTTTTTATTAAGTTAATTGGCAATTATTCTATAAGATATCAAAAGATAACAAAACTACATAATGATTTATGGATGATGAATTATATTGTACTTCAACGAACCATAAGAAATTGGCACACGTTGAAAAATTCAGAGACAAATTAACAAACAATGAAATGGTCTTTGTGTGTTTTAAACTCCAATATTGTGGTTTAGATTACAGCAGTTTTCTCCTGTTAATTCCATATATGATTACAGATGTTTTGGTCATAATCTTTAGGGAAAAACTACATATTTTTCAGATAGGAGACACTGCGCTCCATGTCGCTGCTTCTCTAAATCACAAGAAAGCTGTAAATCTGTTACTAGAAGCAGGAGCTGACACAAACATCAGAAACAATGTAAGTCGTGTAATCTCATGATATGCCTGAATATTGTAGGGTCATTATTAAAGTTAGTTGTAATAGGGGTGTTTGGGGCTGAATGATTCTACAGCTTAAAGGGATAGTTCACTTTGAAATTAAATTTTGGTATGTTTTAGCTTACCTCAAGGGCATCCAAGATGTAGGTGTCTTTTTTTCCGCAGTAGTTTCAATTTTGATATTTTTAGGTCAAACCGTTCTTGTCTATCAGTCCTATAATGCAGGTCTGTGGTCACTGTCTCAAAGAGCATGCACAGAGTCCAAATTAAAACAATTCCCCATCGTCCAAATTAAACAATTCCCCATCATAAGTACACATTGATGGCCTAAGACACGAAACGAGCGGTTTGTGTGAGAAAACAAACAGTATTTATATAGTTTTTTAACTCTTGTACACAGCCACGTCCAAGTGATCTGAGGGCCAAGTGATAGATATATATACACTAGATGTCGCCTTGGATACGGCAGTTCATTGGAACAAATGCCGTAGGCAAGGCGGCATCTATTCTAGTGTATATATCTATGCACCAGTCTGCACACACGTCACACACCAGGATGCGCGAGCGCCCTCAGATCACTTGGACGTGGCTATGTACAAGAGTTAAAAAACTATATAAATACTGTTCGTTTTCTCACACAAACCGCTCGTTTCGTGTCTTAGGCCATCAATGTGTACTTACGATGGGGAATTGTTTAATTTGGACGATGGGGAATTGTTTTAATTTGGACTCTGTGCATGCTCTTTGAGACAGTGACCATAGACCTGCATTAAATGACTGACAGACAAGAACGGTTTGACCTAAAAATATCAAAATTGAAACTACTGCGGAAAAAAAGACACCTACATCTTGGATGCCCTTGAGGTAAGCTAAAACATACCAAAATTTAATTTCAAAGTGAACTATCCCTTTAACTGTCAATATTTTGCCCTTGACCATGGCATTTAGCTGACTGTAAATTGCTGTTAAATGTCAACTAATCTATCAACAGACAGGCCACACTGCTCTTGATAAAGCCCAAGACCATAACAACCGAGATTTGGCTATTCTTCTTGCAAAATCCAGCCAGGTAAGCAATGTTATTTACATTGAGAGATTTTCCATTTAGAACCAGTTCATTGTCCCATCAGACATACTCATTTTAGCGAAGCGTTACATGAACACTTGATTCGCTCCTGAATAAATCAGCGCTATTGAACAAATCCATTTATTGAATGATTCAATGACTCATAAAGGCAGTCTCTTGATTCATTTTTGAACAAATCGTGTTGACTAATGATACAAATGACGCACTCATAAACACAGTCACGCGCCGCGACCTAAGGTGCGTTCACACCATGTCGTAATTCCCATAATTATGAGATTTCAACTTGTAAAAAGCGTTCACGTCATCATAGAGCTCATAATTACAATTTGTAAGCTGGGAATTTTTGTACCACATGGCCGCTGTACCACCTGATTATTGCAGATTAATTTATAATAGAATAATAATATAAAGTCACTTGTTGTCATCTCGAAATTACAGTAATTATGGCATACCGTGAACCCTGAACTACTGGTAGCTTATAAGGATGTAAACCATTGGAGCCTTTCATACAGAATGTGTTTTAAAACTACAAACAATACAAGACAGGGAACTATTGAGTTAGTTCCCTGCCTGTTATTGTTTGTAGTTTTAACTCAATTTCTCCTTCGTGTTCTCCTATTTTCATTAACTGAGGGCTTAAATACACAAGGCAAACAAAAGAGCTAACAAGATAATTAATGAGACCACAGGTGAACGGGATGATTAATCAAACAAACTGGGTCAAATGACAGACACAGGGAAAACAGAACCAAAACACATACATGTAACAGATTAAGGGTCTGTTTACACGACACCGTTTTCAACTAAAAACGTAAAACTTTTTATGCGTTTTGGCCGTTCTTTACACAACAATGGCGTTTTGGGTGCCTGAAAACGCAAACTTTTGAAAACGTGTTTCAAAGTGAAAGTTTTTGAAATCGGTCTCCATGTAAACAACAAAAACGTGAATCTCTGAGGTTCTATGTGTTCAGTCTATAGTGTTTCATCGCCATCTAATGGCCTGACAGCAGAATACAGCGTTTTTAGTCGTTTTTGTGGATCCGTGTGAACGGGGATCGTTTTGGCAATGGTGTCGTCTGTACGCGAAAAAACTCAAAGGAAAAACCTCTCTGTTTTAAGCATATCGTTGTCGTGTAAATGTACCCTTAGCTTGCGAATCATTTTTATTTAGTCAGAATACACGCTTACTTTTGAATGGCCATCAATGGAAAAAGATGCTTTGTGCCTTCAAATGGTGTAGTTACTCCATCTACCAGCAGGAGCTAACTGAACTATCATAAAGCATCCAAACATTATTCTACCAATAGCTTCTCTAACTCAAACTGCGTCTCCCTGTTCAGGTCCAGAGGTTTGCTCGTGGAAAGACAGTGAGAAAAAGAAGAGATGTGCTGCGGGCCCAGAGGAGAACTCAGTCCCTTCCCAGAGATCAAACGTCCCGACAGAAGGTGGAACATTCAGATAAGATTCACCCATCTAGAATGACATCTGCCCTGCCGCAGATTCATCATTTGTAATATGATTGGGGTCTAGGGGCCAGAGAAAAGAAAATGTCAGTTGACTTACTAAGCTTCCATAACTCTAGAAGAGATCAGGAGGTCATGTGATTGTTTCGCCTAAAAATCCCTCTCACGCTGAGCACTGCCATCATTGTGCAGGACTGTACAGAAGTGGCTGAAGACACGAACAACAGTGATCAAGTATTTCACAGGATACAACCTGAACGGAAAACAGCAACTCTAAGCCCCAGCACGAGGAGAAAGATCAGGAGTCCAAGAAGGAAGGTAGTGATATTAAATTCATATCATTAGTAATTACGGTAATACCTATTATAATATTGAATACTATAATATTTCATAAGGGATGATGTAAAGTAATAATAAAGAAAATGATTAAAAAAAAGGGCATTATTTTGCAATAATGCTGACATGCTGATTATACAGTATTTTGTGCATTAGATGGCTTAATAAATAAACATGAAATATTGATTTAAGTTATCTGTTATTTTAATATTAATAAAATGAATCTCAATAATTCTAATAATAAATATTTTTTTTATCTATTAAAAAAGTTGGAACATGTGTCCCGGAGAGAGTATCAGCTCCATGAGAGAGGATCTCCATCCCAGAGAGTGAAACACAGCAGCCCCAGCTCTCAGGAAGAAGATCAAACTCCGGGAAAAGCCTATCAGCTTTTTACACTATACAGAGACAGAGATGGACAGATAAAGCAGGTAAACACTACATTAGTGCTATAGTGCAGTGTTTGTTTTAAACCTCTTAACCAGTGACTGTGTGCAAACAGGCTCCTGCAAGCGACTGTCATTGTAAGCCCCTGATTAGAACGCTGGAGAAAAAGCTGAAAGCCACAAAGATGGAGATGAGGTCAGAAATCCACACCGTCCAAGAGGAGATGAACTGCAGGCTCGGCAGAATAGAGCAAAAACACAAGCATCAGGTTTGTCTTTTACATTTTCCTTTGTAACTCACCTTTTTTTTTGATGTTTTACTCACCAAAGCTATATTTATTTAATCCAAGAATACAGTAAAAACTGTAATATTGTGAAATATTACAATTTTAAATAACTTTTTTTTTTTTTTATTCTTACATATTTTCAAATGTAATTTATTCCTGTGATGGTAAAGCTGAATTTTCAGCATTGTTGCTCCAGTCTTCAGTGTCACATGATCCTTCAGAAATCATTCTAATATGATGATTCGCTGCTCAAGAAACATTTCTTAATAATATCAATGTTTTTGTGGAAACTGTGATTCTTTGACAAATAGAAAGTTTAAAAGAACAGCATTAATTTGAAATACAAATCTTTTGTATCATTATAAATTATAATGTCTTTACTGTTACATTTGAAAATCTTAATGATACCAAACTTTTGAACAGTAGTGTAAAAAAAAAAAAAAAAACTTGTGATTTGGAATTGTTTGAAATTGATTAAAAAAATTTGATTAATATAAGTAGTACCATTTAATATCTAGGATTTAGGAAGACTTGATCAGTTTTGGTGCGTGTCTCTTTATTGTTGATTTCTTTGTTATCCCTAATAAATTGGAAAAACCTTTCTGAAACCAATGCCACTGAAAACATGGGTATTAAAGACTCATATCTCTTCCTGTTCAGATTAAAGTGCTTGAGAAACTCACGCAGGAGCGTGTGTCAGCCGAGAGGATGGAGTGTCATTATCGAATCAATCAGAGGGCCACACTGGAACGCATGGAGGGCGAGAGAAAACAGGTACATCAGCTCTAGAGAAGAGATGCAAGACCACACCATCGCATCAGTCTAGACATGATTAATCAAGCTGATGTTGCTCTGATTTTCTCTTTCAAGCAGGCAGCTGCTACCAACGCTGTAAAAAGCTGGTGCATGTCTAAGATTCAGGATCTTGAGGTGCGAATGCCTGCAGACACACAGT
This sequence comes from Squalius cephalus, assembly GCF_949319135.1. NCBI lineage: Eukaryota > Metazoa > Chordata > Actinopteri > Cypriniformes > Leuciscidae > Squalius > Squalius cephalus. The sequence continues at coordinate 15,094,051 of NC_137141.1, read as the reverse complement.
ACTACAAACTCCTGCGCTCTCCGTCGGCCGATCACTCTCTGGTGGACTCAGACCCCGAGGGTCTCCCGCTGCTGTCACTCGTCTCTGAGGAGAGCTCCAGCTCACTGGCCACCTACGTCAATGTGTTACCCAGCCCAGGACCAGCTCCTAACACCGATGCGAAAAGTCTGGAGTTTGGGGACGCACTTGGGAGGAGATACTTTGAGATGAAGCTGAATGGTTCTTCAGGTTCAAAAACAATGCTTTGGAAAAAAGCATTTTTTTATCAGTATCATTATCTCCAGTAAAATATCTAAACATCCTTGAAACGAGTTGTACATTTACCTTAGAATTGCATTGTATATTAAGATATTAAGATCATATGAAAGAAAATGTATCTACAATACATTTTTGTTAATTGTATGTATATATATATATATATATATATATATTAGGGCTGTCAAAAGATTAATCGCGATTAATCGCATCCAAAATAAGTGTTTTTTTAATAATATATGTGTGTGTACTGTGTATAATTAAATTTGTATATATAAATACACACACATGCATGTATATATTTAAGAAAAATGTGTTATTTATATATATAAAAAATTATATTTATATATAATATAAACTATATAAATATATATACAGTATATGTATGCAAATATTTCTTAAATATATACATGCATGTGTGTGTATTTATATATACAAAATAATTATACACAGTACACACACATATATTATGTAAACACAAACTTTTATTTTGGATGCGATTAATCACGATTAATCTTTTGACAGCCCTAATATATATATATATATATATATATATATATATATATATATATATATATATAGTGCTGGAGATAAAAAGTTTAAAGTTTTTATACATTTTTAACTTAATAAAGTTTGGAAACATTACTATTTTTTTGTTTTTGAAAGAAGTCTCTTATGCTCATCAAGCCTGCATTTATTTAATCAAAAATACAGGAATAACAGTTATATTGTGAAATATTATTACAATTAAAAAGAGTGGTTTTTCTATTTTAATATGCTTTAAAGGGGGGGTGAAATGCTCATTTTCACTCAATCTCCTGTTAATCTTGAGTACCTATAGAGTAGTATTGCATCCTTCATATCTCCAAAAAGTCTTTAGTTTTATTATATTTATAAAAGAAAGATAGGCTGTACCGAGTCTTTCCGGAAAAAAACGAGCGGCTGGAGGCGGGCCCTGTGGGCGAAGCTAAAGCTGTGCTAACGCGCCGAGCTAGTAACAACACACAGAGACAATAGAAGCAGTTTTACTCACCGAACCTTTATCATTGTGACTGCTCGATCCTTAAGCATTAGACGATCTGCAAATCCGTCGATCTGGGCTTTGTTTATAAAACAATCATCGTCGAAATGCAGGGAACAAACAGTCTAACACAACTCCGTTTATGCTCAGGAAAAACAAACTCCATCCACGGGTTCCTTAACGCTGGGTTCTTTGGGAATCTGTGCAGGGTTGTCTTGCCCTGGCAACCAAAAACACACTTCTTTGGTGACACTGACTTCCCAAAAGCCGGGCAGGGCGCTTTGATGGCGAACTGCTTTCGCTCTCTTGCTCTGGTCTACGACTGCGCGCGCCCGCGATCTTACCGGAGAAGTGCCCTTAGGACCCATATAAGGAAATTCCGTTACATCTGACGTCACACATACCCATACTCGAAAAAAACTTTCCGAAACTTGTGACAAACCGGAAGGACAATTTTTGGCACAGAAATACTCCTTCAAACGTACAATTTAATTTTTGAAACTTTGTCCATGTTTAGCATGGGAATCCAACTCTTTAACAGTGTAAAAAACTCAGTATGCATGAAATAGCATTTCACCCCCCCTTTAAAATATGATTTATTTCCGTGATTCAAAGCTGAATTTTCCAGTCTTCAGTGTCACACGATCCTTCAGAAATCATTCATGCTGATTTGATACTCAGCTATTATCAATGTTGGAAACTAAGTTGTGCTGCTTAATATTTTTTTAGAACCTGTGATACATTTTCCAGGATTCATTGATGAATAAAAAGAACAGCATTTATTCCAAATAGAAATCTTTTCTAACAATATAAATCTTTACTATCACTTTTTATCAATTTAACACATCCTTGCTGAATAAAAGTATTACTGACCCCAAACTTTTGAACGTTATTGTATACAAAATATTTATATTTTAAATAAATTCTGTTCTTTTTTTTCTTTTTTTAAACTTTTTAATCATCAAAGAATCCTGAAAAATATAATTCAGGTTATAAAAAAATATCAAGCAGCACATTGATAATAAATCAGCATATTAGAATGATTTCTGAAGGATAATGTGACACTGAAGACTGTAATGGCTCATTAAAATTCAGCATTGCATCACAGAAATACATTATATTTTACAGTATATTAAAATAGAAAACCCTTATTTTAAATTGTAATAATATTTCACAATATTACTGTCTTTTTTCTGCTGTTTTGATGAAATAAATGCAGGCTTGATGAGCATAAGATACTTCTTTCAAAAACATTAAAAATAGTAATGTTTCCAAACTTTTGACCGGTATTTGATTTAGTTGTTTTCTGATGAAAAAAATGAATCGTTCATAAAGGGCAGAAACAGGGTTCATTTTTGATTTCATGTTAATCTTTCAATTTTAAAGGATTTTTTCAGTGTTTTGTAATATGCTGTACTCTAAAGTAAGGTATTTAAAATAAGATGTTTAAATTAGCCAAATTTATTAAGAGCCCAAATAAATTAATAATTTGTTTGACTAAAATATCTTTCCATATTCACACAGATGATTATCTTAACCTGACAGCTCCTTCCATGGTCAAACACAAACCTCTTGCACGGAGGCTGGCGACTGCTGACCCCAAGTGGCTTCGAGCAGAACTGCAGGAGGTTGAGGTCTCAGAGTCCAGGTCAGACAAGGGGGATGCCAGCAGTAGCCTGTCCACATCCAGCAAGCGATACAGCGACACAGAAGCAGCGATCGGCCCGGCCTGGAAACACGGCAGGCACCTGAAGGATAGGATCAAAGCACATCACGCTCAAACCCAGCAGCAGGGCACCATGAAGACCCTGGAGGTGTTTTCCCAGCGGCCCGCAGAGGCCAGCTTCACTCAAGAGCGTGCAAACTTGCACGCCATGGAGGTGACGCAGCGTTTCTTTGAGACGGTCTCCACGCAGCTGGAGCGCTGGTATGAGAGGAAGATCCTGGAAGCGCAGAAGGTGTCGGAACAGAAAGCTCTGCAGGATAGAGCCAGTCTTATGGAGAAGATCATCACCCTGGAGGAAGAGCTACAGAGGCTTCGCACTAACACTAAAACCAAAACCAACTCTTGACACGTACGGTACAATGCCCACATGCCTGGATTCCTCTTAATATGAAAGTCATGGGCAATATAAACAAGATTGGAGCTTTGTAAACTGTAGCTGAGTAAACTTCAAAGTAGAATTGTACTATAGTAAAAAAGAGGGATGCAAAACTCGTATAGGACTCCCTATACCTATATAAAATGTATAGGACTCCCTTTTAATTTTTCCTTTTTCATTAATACATGTATACTATAGTAATAACAGTAAATTATTAACTAAATTAAGTAACTAACCCTAAACCAAACCCTAACTGTAACTATAGATTAAGTAGATGTAGTTCATTAATATTACTCAGTACTTATTTGAGTTAGTACAGTGTATCTAATAAAGTGTATATATGTAACCTAAAATTCTTTCATCATTTACTCACTATCTTTCAAACAGGGTTGATAAAGATTGCCACATCCCACAGGAAGTTCACATGTAATGCATTCTGGGAAACCAAATGTTCCTCTCTGGAGAAATATAGAAAGTGTATACAAATTTATATAGCTGGCATTTCAGAATTTAGTTTTCTATACAATGAAAGGTCTGGTCTATCAAAAAAAAAAATACATAGGTAAAAACATACAAATAATATAACAATATAAATAATATAAGTATTAAATATTGAGATGATTCAAATGATTTCTGAAGGATCATGTGACACTAAAGACTGGAGTAATGATGCTGAAAATTCAGCTTTACCATCACAGTAACAAATTATTATCATCTATTAATTATATTTAAAATATAGAAAAATAGAAAAGTTATTTTAAATCATAATAATACTTCACAATATTACTGTTTGTACTGTATTTCCTGGATGACCATAAAATAGCCTACTTTTTTCCCCATACATTTACCGACCTTAAACAGTAGTGTGTGTGTGTGTGTATAATATATATATATATATATATATATATATATATATATATATATATATATATATATATATATATATATATATATTTATTATACTGCACCACATCAGGGTGCATAAAAAGGACAGAATTTTCACATTTGTATTACTACATATTACATATTCTATTACTTTAAATTTGACTAAATTATCTTCATTCCAACAATATGGACTTGTAGCTTGTGTGGATTGCAATATTGTGAATTAGGAAATAGAAATATGTTTTTTTCCAGTCAATCAATTAGTAATGGCCAGATGAATAGTAAAGTCTTTTTTTTTTACCCTATAGGTAGAATTACTGTAAGTTAGATAGGCTACTTGTTGTAAGTATGATATATTGTTCAGTTCTTCAGTCTGTGTCCCTATACAGACAAAATGTAATTAAAATGTTGTAATTAAATTGCATTGATATCAGTTTAACTTGAGAATAAAAAGAAATGTATGCAAAGAATGCAGTATTTTGGTCATGATTGATGATACATGTGAAAGCTATTAAAAGTTTGTTGAGTCAAATGTTGCATAACACACAGGTCATGACCCACCATGACCTCAGCACCACATTTCTGTTGTGCAGGGGTCTAACGAGTCGAATGCATAATCATCCTATTTAGTATAGTGTAGGATTTCATCATTGAATCTCATCGTTTCATAGCCTACTTTTCATGAAGAATTTATATCTTTTCCACTAAATGATTAATGATTGTGTCCATAATAAATCTGAGGTTGAAAACGATTTAATACTTTGAAACTCAAGTACAAGACAATATGGATGAATATTTGAATGCTACCGATCCTGATCTGAATTCTGACTTGTGATGCAGCCTGAATCATAATCACACCGTGTTTGTTCGTTGACCAGGGGAGAACTGGACCCCCGAATGATGGTTTCTCACAAGATTTTTTTTCTCCATTCTGTCACCTGATGGAGTTTGGATTCCTTGCCACTGTCTCCTCTGGCTTGCTTAGTTGGGGACACTTAATATTCAACAATATTATGATTTAAAGGGATGGTTCAGAGTAAAATCAACCTTTGCACCATGACCTCGAGCCAAACACCCCCCCAGAAGCCTTTTTTCCCTTGGTCGAACATTATTAAAGTTAGAGCTTATTTAGAGATATCAGCCGAATGGCTTAGTGCAGGCGCTAATGGATCCAAGGTTGTATCTCGTAAATTACCCATAATGCCCAGAATGGTACCAAACTTCTACAGTAGTACAAATAGGTTCTTTACTCATAAAACGGGGCATTGAAAAGTTTGTAAGTACATCAGGAGTTTATTTAAATGACACTTGCCTGGCTCATGCTACCGCTAACCCGGACGTCGAGGTCACTTCCGTGATTTGGGAAAAGCCCGTAAAAGTCCTGTCAGAAAGCGATGCATAAGGATGTAGTGTAACAACGCCCAGTTCCAGGAATGCACTAATATTTTGTTGGTAGTACCAGTTTGCAACAATTATTAGTTAACACTAAGTTGTCAACACTTTGGAAAAAATAATAATTCGTTGTTACACTACATCCTACTACATTCTGGGCATTACGAGAATGGCTCATAATTGTAGCACACGCTTGTATTTTGAAATCTATAAAAGCACAAACCTACGGGTAGCGCTACCAGCAAATTGGCTGAACCAAAAAAACAAAGAAAATACATTTTTCAAAAAGAGGAGATTAAAGTCATTTTAGAGGAGGTAGAGCTATACAAACAAATTATTTTTAGCAGGTTTTAAGGGCAGTCAAACAAATAAACAAAAAATCTAGGAGGATTTTGCTAGAAAACTGACTGCAACTAGGGGCATTAAAAGATCAGGGAAGGAGGTCAGGAAGAAGTGTCAATACTTTGCCAGCCTTGCTAAAAGGAAAAGGGCACTGCAGAGGACAACATTTAATAAAACAGGAGGTGGTGGGCCCAACGAGTCCTCCCTTCTCACAGCAGAGGAAGAAAATGCCTTGTCAATACTTGGCACAAATGCTTTGGCATTTGTGGTGGAATTGACATCCATGGAGGAGTAGGGGTAACTCAACCTGAGCCTGAGTCAGGTCCTTCATGCTCAGAGGAACTATCAGTTTCATCTGCCATCTCCCAGCACATCTCCTAGTCCTCCAAACAACCCTCCCAGGCCTCAGCCTCCATCTTCTGTTGTCCAGACTGCAGCCACACACCTCAGCAGTTTGAGAATCTTTGTAGTTGTAGTCAGGACATATGAGAGTGTCCTTACTTAACAGGGAGGAATAAGATGAAGGTCAAGATGAATAAGATGGAGGTCAAAGATGGCATGATGGGACCACATGATGATGAAATGCCCAATACATGGCACAAGTCATTTTTTTTTAGTTCATCCCTATTTTTCCAAGTCTTTGAAGCATATTACATATTTTATCATTTTTTTTGTTCATTCATTTAATTTAGATTAAAATTAGATTAAATTATTTCTATTTTTTTGTTTTCTGCTGTTTTTAATTATTTCATTTAGAAATTCATTTAACAAAAAACGAGTAATAAAGTGTACAATAAACTTAAAGTACACTCGAAACCTTATAATCACATTGCACTAGAATAAAGGTGTAATCTGCCGGTTGTCCTGCAGGTGACCTCATAACTCTGTCTTCTTACGATGCACTTAGGGATTTACGATAACTACAGAGCACCCGTAGATCTACGATGATTTTCAAGTGCTACTTAAATTACGATGCTTTTGGGAAATAGACCGTAATATTAAGATCAGTCGTACGATCGTTTTTACGATCTTCTTAGGTTTACGATGCTTTTGGGAAACGCAGCCCTTTTTTTTTTTTTTTGCAGAACTGCTTTATAGATGAAAATGAACTAATTTAATAATTGATGATCTTCACAACTGAAACAACATTTATCTGATTTCAGCTGAACAACGGCCAAAATACATAATTTTCCTGTTATCGTAAAGCTGCAAGCGCTATAAGTGAATAAATGTGACAATAGGCTAGGCTACTAAACAAAAACAAAAAATTCTCAGTCTAACGTTATTTTTTAGATGTTTTCAAGCGAAAGCTATTCACTGTTCTGTTCGTTACCTCGTTCACACCCAAAATCTCTCCATCCGCTGGCGTGCTGGAATCTCATTATCTCCAAACAGACAGATCAAGGCTGCACGAGTCTGTATTGATTGAAATTAATCAGAGTGAAGTAATCTATCAGCATGGTGGACGTCCATCTGCCGCCATCCATTTCAAACTCCCGCCCCAAAGACAAAATGCTTTTACACTACAACAAAAACAAAAGGCTGTTACATTATTACATATTTAAATAATTTTATTTTTGAATATTTAAAAATATAGTAAAAGTATAGTAATAAAGTTCACACTTTAAATAGTTAGCCCTGGGTCATTCTAACCCCCGGGTAAACAGAATCCTGGGCAATCTTGATTCAAGTTTCACAAAGCTCATAATTTTCTCCTGGGTTTAGTTCATAAATTCATAAGCTGCCTTTTCACACTACATTCCTAAACCCTGGGTTAACATCCTTATTTGCAGTGTCAGTGTCACTGATTGGATGAATGCTGCGCGCAAAATGTTTACACGGCTCTAAAATTGTGCATCCTCAAATTGCCGACTGTACTATCAAGTTTATCCAGAATGGACTTTTCGGACTATAAAGGTAGGAATGACACAGTCTATTCACTCCAATTGTTATGTTTTCTGTCGCCGTTTGACATTTCCCCTCAAACGCTGAAACCACTGTTTATAAAACCACTGTTTAAAACACACAATGTTTCTGTGACTGTCCAAAGCACGTGAATATGAGGCACGCACGCTAAGGTGTCATTAAGAAACTCAGGCTCGGCAGGCGTGACGTGAAGAAGCTCAGGCTCGGCAGGGGCGACGTGAAGAAGCTCAGGCTCTGCAGGGGCGACGTGAAGAAACTCAGGCTCGGCAGGCGCGACGTGAAGAAACTCAGGCTCTGCAGGTGTGACGTGAAGAAGCTCATGCTCGGCAGGGGTAACGTGAAGAAGCTCAGGCTCTGCAGGCGTAACGTGAAGAAGCTCAGGCTCGGCAGGGGTGACGTGAAGAAACTCAGGCTCGGCAGGGGCGACGTGAAGAAACTCAGGCTCTGCAGGGGTGACGTGAAGAAGCTCATGCTCGGCAGGGGTAACGTGAAGAAGCTCAGGCTCTGCAGGGGTGACGTGAAGAAGCTCATGCTCGGCAGGGGTAACGTGAAGAAGCTCAGGCTCGGCAGGGGTGACGTGAAGAAACTCAGGCTCGGCAGGGGCGACGTGAAGAAACTCAGGCTCTGCAGGCGTGACGTGAAGAAACTCAGGCTCGGCAGGGGCGACGTGAAGAAGCTCAGGCTCGGCAGGCGTAACGTGAAGAAACTCAGGCTCAGCAGGCGTAACGTGAAGAAGCTCAGGCTCGGCAGGGGCGACGTGAAGAAACTCAAGCTCTGCAGGCGTGACGTGAAGAAACTCAGGCTCAGCAGGCGTAACGTGAAGAAGCTCAGGCTCTGCAGGCGTAACGTGAAGAAGCTCAGGCTCGGCAGGGGCGACGTGAAGAAACTCAGGCTCAGCAGGCGTGACGTGAAGAAACTCAGGCTCGGCAGGGGTAACGTGAAGAAACTCAGGCTCAGCAGGGGTGACGTGAAGAAGCTCAGGCTCGGCAGGCGTGACGTGAAGAAACTCAGGCTCGGCAGGGGTAACGTGAAGAAACTCAGGCTCAGCAGGCGTGACGTGAAGAAACTCAGGCTCGGCAGGGGTAACGTGAAGAAACTCAGGCTCAGCAGGCGTGACGTGAAGAAGCTCAGGCTCGGCAGGCGTGACGTGAAGAAACTCAGGCTCAGCAGGCGTGACGTGAAGAAGCTCAGGCTCGGCAGGCGTGACGTGAAGAAGCTCAGGCTCGGCAGGGGTGACGTAACGTGAAGAAGCTCAGGCTCTGCAGGCGTGACGTGAAGAAGCTCAGGCTCGGCAGGGGTGACGTGAAGAAGCTCAGGCTCGGCAGGCGTGGCGTGAAGAAACTCAGGCTCTGCAGGCGTGACGTGAAGAAGCTCAGGCTCGGCAGGGGTGACGTGAAGAAGCTCAGGCTCTGCAGGCGTGACGTGAAGAAGCTCAGGCTTGGCAGGGGTGACGTGAAGAAGCTCAGGCTCGGCGGGCGTGACGTGAAGAAGCTCAGGCGTGGCAGGGGTGGCGTGAAGAAGCTCAGGCGTGGCAGGGGTGACGTGAAGAAGCTCAGGCTCGGCGGGCGTGACGTGAAGAAGCTCAGGCGTGGCAGGGGTGACGTGAAGAAGCTCAGGCTCGGCGGGCGTGACGTGAAGAAGCTCAGGCTCTGCATACGTGGCGTGAAGAAGCTCAGGCTCGGCAGGGGTGACGTGAAGAAGCTCAGGCTCGGCAGGGGTCATGTGAAGAAGCTCAGGCGTGGCGTGAAGAAGCTCAGGCGTGGCGTGAAGAAGCTCAGGCTCGGCAGGGGTGATGTGAAGAAGCTCAGGCTCGGCAGGGGTGACGTGAAGAAGCTCAGGCGTGGCGTGAAGAAGCTCAGGCTCTGCATACGTGGCGTGAAGAAGCTCAGGCTCGGCGGGCGTGACGTGAAGTAGCTCAGGCTCTGCTGACATGGTAATGTGCGTACCATAACCTAAAGCTCAGTGATTGTACACACTGTAAAGACAGTAACAGTGACATCAATTTTACCATATCAATCCGAGTGCGAGTCCGATGATGAAACATTGGAAGAACTAGTTATTCAGCCTGAACCTCCACTGCAAGGACGACTTGAGCAGAACGTTTCTAGGTGATACTCTACTCAGTTAGACGTACATTATAAGATGTTGCAACTGTAATTTCTCACCATCAGCATTAACAAGTGGATGTTCTCTTCATTCTTTTCATTCTTACTGTGAGTGACGACACATTGACTGTTGCAAGATGGCCTATGTGTCTATGGGGTTAACAGCATAAAAGGGGTAAACCGCGGTAAAAGGGACATTTGATTTTATTCTCCTCTAAACCACTCCGCAAACGGCAAAAAATTTTGACACAAAAACTTGCCACAGCACTGTCCCAAAATTCCGCTTTTTAAGATGCACGTGGAAATTGGTCTGATCCTTAACGCGATCGCAGGCAGCAACGCAAAGTTGATTCTGTGCTAAATTGATCTAATATTTAATATTTTTTTAAATGTTGTAGATCTAAGTATAACAAATGAGAATCATTTGTGGTTAGATTCAGATGGTAAATATCATAGCCTATATTAAGTTGGGTTTCCACCTTAAAGATAATCACCATATTTATAATGAAACCATCATATTTAAAACATGATATTAATCATATAAATATCATATTTATTGTTACTACTGTAAATAATGTTATATTAAATTATAATAGGATCTCATTCAAAGCTTTCAGAATCTTATTAAAATAATTTTTGTTTTGAATTTTTAAAAAGAACATTTTAATGATTATATATTTATTGAACAAAAATGTATTATTTTATTTATCAAAATAAACAGAAAATAGTACAAACTTTGTTTAAAGTGATTATTTTGAACAAGTATTAACTTAGACATTATTAAAAACATATTACTTTAGCTAAAGTATTTGTATTAATACTTTGTGCCTTTTGCCCCATGCTGGTGAGCCTATTACTCTGTGTGTGGGGTAAAAGGCCCACCTTGCCACCTCATACATTTATAAGATTTTTAAACAAACAAACAAACAAACAAACAAACAAACCACTTTTATGATTTATTTTCTCACAAAATCTGTTGTTCCATCAATCTTTAACAAACACATACTTTTTCTGCAATTGTACATTATTGGTGTAGTAAAAAGCACATTTTTCTTAAGGTGTGCCTTCAGCCCCGTTGTACCCTAATAGGCACTGTTTAGGGTTAAGTTGAACAAAGGTGGAAGTAAAAACTAGCTCTTGAAAGGGTATTGCCCCAGGGACAGATTTTTTTGGAGAGTGTAATTTTATAATTTATTTTAAGAGCAGCCATATAATAAGTGAAAATTTTTTACAGACAGTCGCACCTTCAAAATGGAGCAAGACTGTCAGGGTTTATTTTAGAAAAATGACCAGCGGACATATGGTTTCAGCACATATGACTATTTCTGCACATTTGCACTTTAAGTACAATTTCCCCTAATTGAAATATCCTACAAACAGTTCCTCAAAAAAATGCATAGAATTCACTGTGCACATTTTGGCCCTAGTCAAGGCAATTAGATCAAATGAAGCACCACAGAACAAAGACCAATAGATGGTGTTCCGCCGTTCGCTTGGTACCGTATTAACTCATTATGTAATGAAACGTCCCTGATGTGACTTCTGGCATTTGCAGTTCAAGCTTCTGCAAGGGAAAATCAAATCAATCCCCCATTGACTCTGTCAGCATGTGATGGAAAGCTAATTAAAGGCCCTGAGGGATGGTTGGTCATTTTATGAAGCATGTAGTGTGATCGGCGAAATGATCCAGTTGTGCAGTAGCTGAGAGGTTCGGACAGGGACAAATCAGGATAACAAAATCACGTGCACATGCTGATTGGTGGATCAGGGCTTGCCACGTTCCCTCCTGTTGTTCCAATATAAACCCATGTTTTGTTTTGTTTTGAATCAATTTCTATTGGATTTATAGGGTAAATGCACAATATTGTGCAAATATGCTTTTAATGAGATTTGTGGCACATAAAACCAGAAAAAGTACACGCTAAACAAATCACTGCAGTATTGATGGATTGAGTTTAGGAGGGGGTGGGGTGGGGGGATTGAGTTTAGGAGGGGGTGGGGTGGGGGGGCCTGATGCAATCGAGCGCAAGGTCTTTCATTTGACATTGAGTGCTCGCAAACGTAAATAACACAGAAAGCTTCTGCCTAAACTCAAAGGGGAACACAAAGGAAAATTGTGATATAGAGTTGATACATTCCACATGTATGGTTTTGTGCTATAGGTGCTGGGTCAACTGTGATAAAAGTGATAAGATCACTTTTTGAAAATTCCATACGACAGACATGCACAATAAACGCAATTTGCTATTAAAACTGGGCTTGACTATAGATTACACATACGATTAATGGTTAAATAGGATGAATATGCATGCTTACTAAAGTTTGAGACCCATTTTGTTGTTTGAGTCAACCCGGTAGTTGAGCTAAAATGAGTGGGATTGCATGAATACGGCTCACTAGAAAGCAATATCATGAAATTTTGTGTGGCAGAACATTGTATTGACTGACTGCATGAGGGACATTCGGTTGGCTGGCATCGCGGGCAACTTTTTATGTGTGTGGGGGTGCTGTTTTCAGCAATTGCTTGATAAGATCTGCCATGGGGCATTGTCCTGTCAGTTTCTGATCAATTTCTAAATCCTGTGAACTCGCTGCATGCAACAACTGTGGGGAACATTCACTGTAGCCGACATTATGCGGAGAGACTGGCTGCGTTTTAATGTGCAAACTCAATGGCTGTAAAATGAAGGAATGATTTTCCTCATTGGGGAAAACATGCTTGTTTATATACCAAGGAAACTAGACAGCAAATCCCACTGAAATGTAAGTGCATTTTAGTTTGGTTTTGCAGATAATGTTTTGATTCGCTTAGTTATGTCATTTTGAACTAGCACTTTGTGCTAAATTAAATACGACCAATTTGCTGTTGCATGTGCATGTCTTTTAGACTTGTGATTTATGTCAAACATCCTTCCTTTGTATGTCGGATCCATGCAAAAAGCCTCATGCATGACGGCTAATAGATAAATGCAGAAAAAATAAAGAATAGACCAACTTGAACGGTAGGCTAACCTCATATTTTTTTGTCTTAAACTAAGCACGAACATGTTGCGGTGAAGATGGGGGACTGGAACTTGTTGGGGGGCATTTTAGAGGAGGTTCATATTCACTCCACCATCGTGGGTAAAATCTGGCTGACCATCCTGTTCATATTCCGGATGTTAGTTCTCGGCGTGGCGGCCGAGGACGTTTGGGTGGACGAGCAAAGCGAATTCATCTGCAACACGGATCAGCCGGGATGCAAGAACGTCTGCTACGACCAGGCTTTCCCGATATCGCTTATTCGCTTTTGGGTACTGCAGATCATTTTCGTTTCCTCGCCTTCACTGGTGTACATGGGACATGCTCTGTACAGGCTGAGGGCTTTGGAGAAAGAACGGCACAGGAGGAAAATCCAGCTAAGAGCCGAGCTGGAAGAGACGGCACCCCTCTTGGATGAGCACAAGAAGTTGGAGAAGGAACTGAGGAAGCTAGAAGAGCAGAAGAAAGTGAAGAAGGCTCCTCTGAGGGGCTCCTTGCTACGTACATATATTATTCATATCCTTACCAGATCAGTGGTGGAAGTGGCGTTCATTGTGGGGCAGTATATCTTATATGGCATGGGACTGGATCCTTTGTACAAGTGCGAGAGGGTGCCTTGCCCGAACAGCGTGGACTGTTACATCTCCAGGCCGACGGAGAAGACTATCTTCATGGTTTTCATGATTGTCATTGCAGGGGGTTCGTTGTTCCTGAACCTTTTGGAAATATCCCACCTGGGGGTGAAAAAAATTAAACAGACTCTAAGCGGTCTCCAGTTTGTCGAGGACGACAGTCTTTACAAACCCAAGCATTCGACTATTCAGCAACTGTGTGTGATGACGGACTTGTCGCCTCACAAAAACCCGCAGTTGAAAACTTTTATCCCGCAGGGGCAAATGGACCCACCGCTGTTCTTAAACAGTGCTTGCGTCGGCTCGAGCAGCGACATACTGCGGCACAACAATTTCGCTGCGGCCACCCTCCCGGTGTCCTGCATAACCCAACAACCCCGCCAAATGCGCCAGCCCAGCCAGGGAATGATCCATGAACTGCACTCCCAGGCATCCATGGAGATGCTAGAGGACCGGGAAAACAGAGACCAGCATCTAGGGAGCTGTTACGGATCAGAGAGGGACGTTAGACCTTTTAACTCGGGTCATACCGAAATACCAGCCTGCCTTCGAAACGCTCTGCACAGGCCCAGCCGCTTGCCGGACCTGGGGGGCGATGCTTTAGAGTCCTCCGAGAGTGACTTTTGTCCACCAAACAGAAAAGCCAGTTTCATGGCCCGTATGCCCTCGGACAGCATGTCCGGCAGTCCGTCCTGTCCCTCCACTAGAAGTTCGGAGTCCGAGCTGGGCTCCCTCAACGACCTGCCCATGAACCCACCACCAGGGGGTGGACGACGGATGTCTATGGCAAGTAGACGCAAATGACACACAACCACTCTGCTGGTCATACAGAGGCATATAAAAGCTTTCTAATCCAGAATGACTTTTTGTGCATATATGTATGCCATTTACGTATTTATTTTGTAACAGTAAAATGAATTGATTTTGTGGTTATTAACAAAAAAATTCTGTTGAAACTATTAAGAAATTGTGTAAATTCTAAAAATCAACTGCCAGCTACATTCAAGAAATTCTATTTTATTTGCATTAATACATATTAATTTAAAAAACAATAATAATGAATATCAATATCAATAATGATAATATACTGTACATTATTATTTTTCTGATATAGTTTACTAATATGAAAAATGTCCTTTTTTTTACAGAGTGTATTCTTGGATATCTCTTCCATCATGAAAAAGTGAAAGTGAGAAGGACAACAGGAATGTAACAAGGCCGTTCATGAGCAGAAATGAATGGAGATATCAGCGACAAATGGTTTTACTCTGGTCTGCTCTGCTTGGAAAGCACTGGTTTAACACAGCTTTATTGTGGTATAAACAGTGCTGTTTTATACCATTCATTTTTTTTTTATTGTAAGCACCTTAATTTACCAGTAAAGCATTGTGTAATTATTTTCCATGTCTCATTATGGAAGCCAAAAGACATCTGCGCATCTTTATAAAAGCTTCAGACCTTCAGACAGCTGGCAAAAAAAGAACATTTTTAAATCATTTAGCTTACATCCATAAAATGTGATGCAAGCTGATGGATTCTTACATAAAATTATGAAGAAAATAAAAGTTTTCTTATTTCCAAAAGTGTTTGTGTTTGAATTCAGGGTGAATACAGATCATGCAAATATTATACTCCTCAGAGCAAATGATGCAAAACGCATTCAATCTGCATAAAACATGCTTGGCAATTTATTTAATATCCTAGTAGACAAAATTCAATGTGGACACATTCAAGAATGTAACAAATACAGATTATGAACATTGAGGTCACAACTTTTCAAGAATTGATTAACAAGAGAAAGCAAAAAAAAAAAAAAAAAAAAAATCATTTTCAAAGAATCCCACAAAAACTGTAACTATAAACAGAATATGTACAATACATACAAAATATACATAAAAGAAATGATTGTAAAACGTCTTTTAAAAAGGTTGTAAACCAGTTCTGCGAGACGAGAGGTATATCAATTTTACAGGTAGATCTGTGAATGTCCAAAACTCTCCCTACTGCATGTAAACTAATAATGAATATTCATATTTGCCCTTATTACAACTATTCAACTGTGATGCATCATATAACAAAGCCATGATAAAATGCTTTATCCAAATGCAAAGGTCATGAGAATATATATATACACATATATATATATATATATATATATATATATATATATATATACATATATACATATATATATATATATATATATATATATATATATATATATATATATATATATATTTTCTCATGACCTTTTTTAATCTGGTAATTTGTAAACATTTTGAAGTCATATTTGAATTCTTGACAGTCAATTATTTGAGTGTCGTCGTTTATGGTGCACAAATGAACCCACATGACAATATGAGATTTTTTAAAGGCCAAATCTATTTGATTTTTGCCCAATACAGTCTTAAGCTAACACGTGACGTTCGATCAGATCGATCGATCATTTTTCGAACAAAATATAAAAAAAAAAATCACCTTTAATCATGTCTTATCTCTCATTAAAGTCATGCAGTTCACAATAATTTGAAGTAAATAGACTTAAAACATATACCCCATCTAACCTTTGAACTATAGTATTGTGACGATATAAATGCGAGTCACTTAAAGCAACAACAATGTAATGCAGCAATGAGATTTTTCCAACTGTTGTCACCTTAAGGCTTGAACTTTCACCTCATGTTATGAAATCAAACATGTAAAAGTGTTATAATTACACTGAATTGAAGGAGGGACTGTATGGGAATCTTTTAACGGTGAAAACATTAGGACCAGGAAAATAATTGAACACCTGGAGTGGAGTGTGGTTAAGTTTACACATTTGTTAACATTTACAAAATGATAAAGGTCCACCCCACTAAAAATATATAACCCAAACATAAGAGAGAAAAATAATATTGATTTGCTTTGATATCTGACAACAGTAAAAGGATAATGTGCGTAACGCCCTGAAGGAATCAAAACAGATCAGAGAGATCTAAATGTGAGCTGCCAAAATGTACAAGGTCAGAATGGTTAATTTATTAATGTTTGCTTTTACTAATGAGAGTTTTATATACAACAGACATCCCTTATCAAACATGTTAACAGTCTAGAAAACTGAGCTTCGAAAAAATCTGTAGAAAAACTCTGGACCGTATCAAATGGTGCTTCATCACAAAATATTTGAGGGGACAATCATATATAGGCAGCTAATCGTCAATCCTGACCGGATTGCTTTATGATCTATTCTGACATTTTGTAGAGAAAGAAAGAGATCAGATGTTCATTTCTCAGTGCTGAAAAACAGATTGCTTGGCTTCTTGCAAATTCAGGTGAGAAGCTGTTTAGTTTCTCTGTTATTCAATTTCGTTTTTTTCTTTATGCACATTAGGAATGCTTGAATGCACAATAGGTACAAACAACTTTCAAACACTCAATATTATATTTGCATATTCTGCTTGATTTGAAGTTGCCTTGCCACCAAAAACTAAGTTTGAAATTCCTGAGATAAATCTGAGAACTGTATATATGAATGAAAGGAAAGTAATATTAAAAAAAGAAATTATTTTAGCATCCTATACAATATGTATGAGAACACACCCATGTGCACACACAAGCAAAAACACATAAGGTGCACCATGAAAACAGAACATTTCCCTAAAAAGAAAAGAAAAAAAAGAAAAATATAAAACAACATTAGCAAAAAAGAAAATAAAAAAGTAACATTTACATGTATTGACCAAATACTCATGTTAAAAAGATAAAAATGCAGTTTACCAGACTCAGTTCCTCTCAGGGAGCTCTTCTGTCGTACACTTCACGGTCATTTCCTGGCAAAAATCAAATGTCACACTTGAGCTGCCCGTCTGGGAGGGTTCAGTGTCCTGGGGCGGCACAGCCTCTCGGTCCACTCTAAGGTGTGGGTGTGAAGGTTCAGCTATGGTATGACAGTCAGGGGACGACACCACGTTGCCATGTGAGGTGAGGGTGATGTCTATACTGGTGGGACTGGGAGAGATTCTAAAGTCTGTACCGGTTGAACCAGATAAAACTGGGTCTTGTTGTAGATTATACAGAGATAGAGACTGATCCGGACTCTGTTGTTCCTCCCTGCAGACCTCCTGAGACAGAAAGGAGAAGTTTTCCCACAGCTCCCCCATGCAGGTCTTCAAATGGCTACGTTCGGTTAGGAGCTTCTGTCTCTCGCAGACCTAATGGAGGAGAAGCACATGCGGTAATGAAGGTGGACAGAAAAATCTAGATTCTGGTGGTGTGCGCAAGCAAACACTGTAGGGTTGTTTCTGGTGTTGCCTACCAGTTTGTGAATCTCACGCTCCAGGTTCTGGATGCAGTCCAGCTTTCTTTTCCTGCAGCGCTGAGCTGCGACGCGGTTTTTACCTCGGCGTCTCATGTCGTGGATGAAGTCTAGCTGATCCGTGGTCAGTTTATGCATCTTTATCATCAGCTGAAAGTCGTTGCGTGGAAGCTCTGTGATCTGGTCGACTGAGAAAGGCAGTTTCACCTGCAAGTGTACAGAGCATTATAGTAAGATGCATTTATTGCAACATATGCTACTTAATATACAAGAAAAAGCAAATATAAACAAATTACAAAACACATCCTTTACAGAATATATGGTGCTTCACCACTAGATGACACTGCCATCTAACTTCTATGAAGTGTTTTTTTTATTTGTGTCCAGAGCACTGATAGTAAAGGCCTCGTCGACTAAAATGAGCAAACTTATCAATCTCAAATAGAAAACAAAAGTTTAGGAAGAAATTATCAGAGTATGAAGAATATCAGAATATATATTAGTTATTAGTAAAATTCTTGAAAGATTTTCACATAAATGCCATGTGACGATAAAATTATTCGATATCAGATGAGTCTTTGTGTCAAAATATTTGGTCTTTTACACATAATAAAGGATTTTAGGTACACTACCACTCAAAAGTTTCGGGGTCTGTTTCCACAAAAATATTAAGTAGCGCCACTGTTTTCAGCACTGATAATAAGAAGGAATGTCAGCATATTAACATATATAACTCTGCCGAGGGAGTCCGTCATAGTGTTCACCATGACGAATACTCCCTCTCTCTGCTGTGACCTTGTGCCACTGCTCAGTCTGTGTAAAATGGAGGTCTATATTTAACCACTCTACTACAGAGAGCTCTGTAATAAGGCTAGAATGACAGATTAGGCTTCCAGCAGCACAGGCATGTTTTCTCCTCTCCTTCTCTCTGAAGTCAGGTCATTTCTGGGAGAAGACACTCATACTGTGAAGTAGGGCTCATCTGTTAGCCAGTGAGGTGAAGCGGCCCATCATCAGATGGGAGCCTGGGGGCCGCTGCCCCACTTCTGTCTGGGGACCTGCAGCTGGGAGCTTTGAGTGAAGGGCAGAATAAAGACGGCTATAGAAAGATTGTTTCAGCAGAGATTTCTACACTATATTGGGCTGAAATTTTGCTTTTTGTTTTAACCTCATTTTCCTTTTATTTGTGACTAATAATAATAAAAAAAACATCAAATAGTAGCATGGTATTATCCGTGTTTTGGACATGTACTATAGTATTCTTACAATAATAAAATAGTTAACATTTATTGTTATTGGAAATTATAATAAATAATTTCCCAGTTAAAAAAAATCTAATAACACCCCAAACTTGATAAATTTACTTAAAAAGCAACACTCCTTAAGACATTAAGACTTGTTTTTAGAGAACATATGTTTATTTTGTCCTACTTGCGGATTATTTATTTATTTATTTTTTCATTTTATGATTGAAAATCAGAAAATTGTCCAAAAAGCTCACAAGATTGTATTGTCCAGAGGCCACAAATAAAGTGCAAAAGTGCACACAATGTTTTCGGGTTCAAACCTTCATCAGTGTTTCCAAGCATACACCTGCAGTCATTTACAAGCTTATTACCATAATCAATATAATATACCGGAATCTGACTTTATCCCATACTTTGGACATGAATGAGGAATTATCTCTCAATTGTTTTCTATAAATGTTGCAATGTGCATCTGTCGATTTACACAGTGAGATCTATAATAAAAATCATGCAACCGTTATGTATTTCAATGTCCAATTATGTGACTCGTGTATTCATATTATAAATGGTACTTTTTTCGTGATATTCAATAATGAAAACAAGAATATTTATGGTCATATCTTTAGAATTTTCAAAGTTTTGAATACAGTAGATGATTTTTATAATGTACAGTATATGTATGATTATGTAGGCTATTCATGTAATTATTTTTATATGGGTATATTGATTATGGTAATAAGCTTGTAAATGACCGCACCATGGAGAAACATGGCACTGATGAAGGGTTGAACCCGAAAAGGTTTTGCGCACCTTGCACTCTTCCTGCACCTTGCAATCTTCCTTGCACTTTATTTCTATCAAAAAAAAAAATCTATCTGCCAGTGCAGTAATTTATATATCTGTAAAATGTAATAAAATTAAGAATCTGCGATTTGTTGATTCTCTTTATTTAACTGATAAAAGTACAAAGGAAAAAAATTCCAATGTTTTCACTGGCCAATTTAATTGTATTTTGTACAACACACTCCAAAAAAGTTGGGACAGAGGTCAAATAAAAGTGAAAAGATTATAGAATATCCAAGTTAAACTGCTTTGAAACAGTCCACAATTAGCAGAAAAACTAGTAATAGGTGAAGGTAACGTGTTTTGGTATAAAATAAGCATCCACCAAAGACTCAGTGTTTGCATGCAAAGATGGGTCACTCACGGCTCACCACTTTGTGCCAAATATCAAGAGAGAATTGCCAAACAATTTAAAAATCACATTTCTCAATGCAAGATTGCAAAGTATTTAGGTCTTTCATCATCTACCATACATATTATTGTGAGAAGATTCAGGGAATCCAGAGAAATCTCAGTCCGAAAGGCAGGAAGCCTCTGTTGAATGTGCGTGCCGCACATTACATGAAAAACCATTGTCAAATAAAGCCACATGTGCTTGGGAGTACTTTGGAAAACTATTGCCACTTCATTAAGAAGTGCAACTCAAATCTCTGTTACGCAAGGAGAAACATCTGTTTAATGCAGAGATGCTGCCGAGTTCTCTGGGCCCGAGCTCTTCTCAGATGGTCTAAAAGACAGTGGAAATGTGTGCTGTGGTCAGATAAGTCCACGTTTCAACTTGTGTTTGGAAAAAAACGGACATCAAGTTCTCAGTCCCAAAGATGAAAGGGACCAACCTGACTTTCATCAGCGACTGATGCAAAAGCAAACATCTGTCATTATATGGGGATGCATCAGTGCAAACGGCATGTGAGACTTGCATATGTGTGAAGGTAACACTGATGTGGAGACATCTTTCCCGGGAAGCAAGACAATGCCAGGCCTCATTCTGCATGTGCTACAACAGAGTGGTTTCTAGACACTCTACACCCTAGAAGGGATGTGCTTGACTGCCAGCCTGCAGTCCAGATCTGTCTCCTATTGAAAATGTATGATCAGACAACAATGACCACGGACTGTTGAGCAGCTGTCTTATATCAGGCAAGATTGGGCAAAACATCCTCATTCAAAACTGCAACAATTAGTATCCTCAATTGATAAACATTTAAGAAGTGTAATTGAAGGAAAGGTGATGTGACACGGCGGTAAACGTGCCTCTGTCCCAACTTTTTTGGAGTCTGTTGCAGCCATCAAAATAAAATAAAAATTGGGAGAAGAAATAGTCAATTTTATAGTTACCAAATACCTGCACAATGTATATCTGATATGAATAAAATACATTGTCAATCTATATCTGTTTGATGCGCTGAACGTTCTAATCTCATCGGTGAGATTTAATTACTTTATTCATTCCTTGAAATCAGTAATCTGATTATGTAACTTGCAGTACTTGTATATCTTATTCAGTTTGGCTTTAAGTAAATTTATCTTGTTTTATAGATTTTTGGGAATGCAGAAACTTGGCACATTAATATAGAACTAATTGTTGGTCACAGCTGTGAATATACAGTATCAGCCATTTTGCAGTGGCTTAGAAAGGTCATCCAATAAGATTGTAGAATCTGAAGCTATCAGTTTCATAATGCTGCTGTGTAAATATCTGGGATATATCTGAGAATCCCATAAAAATGCATTATCTCTGTAGTCACTTGTAAACTGACAAATTGGGTCCTCAAAAATCAAACGAGATTTGAATGAGACAGCAAATTATCATACACAGATTCTTGAACTGGCAATGTGTCAGTGTTGTCAGGAGGAGGAACAATTATGTCATTGAGACCTAAGGAACAAGAATGGCTCAGAGCTTATTGCCATGGCAACCCTCCAGTGTTTGCCAAGTTCCTGCAGGTTTATTCTCAATCTCAGAAGCTGGGGAATCATGTGGGAATGTTTTGCAATGATTACATTTTTCGTATTTATTCATGAAGATTTTGCTTTTTAATGGGATTAAGAATTAGATTTGCATTTGTGCCTATCAAAAGCTCAAATGTCGACAGCAAGTGCGCTAACCACTGCAACAAGGTTGCATAATTTTGGGGAATGAAAAAAAAAAATCTAATTGCGTTATTTCTGATAAAAATTGTGATTGCAATATTACAAACATTAAATATATTTGGTTTTATTTTGATTAATTGTGCTACTACACCGCAAGTTTTAATTTCTATTTATTGTTAATTATTTGGAAAACAGAATCAACAAAGGGATTCTGGCAAAAGTGACACCACTAATTTCCTCAATTATCTCAAAACCAATTCTAATGACCCCTGAAATATGTGCTTTGGGTTCCTGTAAGTTTATCATTATCAGGTTATCACACTAAAATTATTGGCATTTGTAAAGTTCTTGTAAGAGGTTTAGTAGCATTTTACTGGAAGAACATAGAAGGTCTATCCATTGATCAATGGTTGAAAGATCTGTCACATTGTATTGCATTGGAAAGAATAACCTACCGTATATGGGCCATTCTACAGAATTGGTGCAAACTGCTGTCCCTCATCCAAAAAACACATTTGAAAAGCATTTAATTATTAAAATCTTAGATGTTTACTAAGATCCTTCAATTATCTATTGAAACCCACAATAATATTTAAGATATCAGTAAGCTTTATATATATAAAATCATAATTTATGGGCTACTTTCAATTAGGAGGTGGCTGTCCCAAACCCTAACCCCTAAATTTCAACTTGTGAAAATGATATTGAATAATTTTTTGCAAATTTTTCCATTCTTGTTTTAAAAAAAATATTTTTGTTTTTTTTAAAAAAATGAAGTTAAAAAAAATATTTATTTTATATTTTATTTTTAAATCATGAAACTTTATCTAAAAAAACATGTCCCGCATTTTCATGTCACTACCAAAACAGTGAATGTTGTAGTCCATTGGCTGAGACTGATTTTAACCACACTCCTACATTTTTGATCAGGAAATATTCCTGTGTCCCTCTCTCTCATGTGCTATATGGTGAGTAGATTGATCCCATCATTTTGAGGTAAATGTGTTCTAAAGTCTAAAAATCTGTGTGTAACTTTAAGGAATGTCACTACCAAACTCATTTTTTCTGCTATTGAGTATTTTTTTTGGGATGTTATTCCATAAAATTTAGTTGTTATATGTGTTCAACTGTTCTGACCAGTGATGGCTAACCATGTGCTGATTAGCATCTTCGAGCTAGGCTCAAAAGTTATCTAAAATTGTCACTACCAAAACAGTCACAACCGAAACATTTTCTTGAAGTTTCGGTTGTGACATTGTTTTGGTAGTGACAAAAGGGAACACATAATCCTTTATTTGGAGGAATAAACTACATTTTAGTACAGTTATGCAAATAATTACTACTGTAGTATGTTTTAGTAGTGTTTTAGTATGCAATATTCTGTTAAAATTCTGTAATGTGATGAGGTTACAATTACTTAAGGTTGCAGTCCATGATACTAGCTTAGGTGTAAGGTTGTTGTCAGTAATGTTAATTTCTATGATTAACTTGGCAAGGAGAATGACATAAAACACCAACATGCCTAAAAAAAATAGAAAAACTACAACAGAGAGACAGAGAGAATACAAACAAAGGTTGAGGGAAGACCCAGTGAAGTACGAGGAATACTTAAGGAAAGAAAATGAAAGAAATAAGAAACGAAGGGAAGAAGGAAAGTTGAAGAGTATCAGTGAATTATCTGACAGGGAGCAAAGACATGTCAGAAAAGCATGGAGGAAAAGACAGAAAAGACACAGGATGATGGTGAAAAGACAAAAAGAGATGGAGACATTTTGCAGGGCTTCCACACCACCTAGCACTTCCAGTGAGGGTGATCAGACACCAGTACACACACACACACACACACACACACACACACACACACACACACAGTTCAGTGGTTCTGGAGATTTATCTGAATGAGGAAAATTATTCTGAAATTAATGTATTATGTAAACACACACACACACACACAGAGTTCAGTGGTTCTGGAGATTTATCTGAATGACTCATAAACAAAATGTTGAAAATGTGAAAATAAAACAAAGTGGTTCTGAGTCTACATTGTAAGTTGTTGTTTTTTTAGGAAGAAAAATCTATGAGCATACCTCTTCTCACTTGCACCTCAAGACCAAAGTATAGAATAGCTCGAGGTGTTCTTATAAGATATTTACTGTCAGATGTGTGTCTGCTATATGTACTGACTGCATATGTGCATCATAGTTATTTATTTATATTAACATAAAATGTGGACAGTCTGATTCAGCCATGGCAAACTAATTATTGTGGTCACTACCAAAACATTACTGTCACTACCAAAAATGTGCAGTCACTACCGTAACATGGGATGTTTTGTCAAAAATAAAGTATATTGAATTATCAACTAAGATGTTATGATAGTGTTTGGTTCAATGCATATTAATACTAATGAATCCTTAACTTTGAAATCAGTACGATAAACTTTATGCCTTCTACAAAGAAAGATTGGGTTCAAAATACAACAAATCTCATAAATCACACTTAAAATATTATTAAAATTATAATCTTTATTGATTTAACCAGTAAAAATATTTTTTAAAAATAGAAAAAATATATATTTATAAGGTAGATGTAAACAAAATCTTAATAGGTCATTATAAGCCTTCTTAATAAATTATTTAATATTGTGTTTCGGTAGTGACAAATTTGGGGAGAAGGAAAATATTCCAGCATTTTCTGAAAATACAATATGAGAATTAACTGCACAATTACTAGAAAAGCATACCTTGGATATTATACAATTTGCATACATGCAAAATTTGTGGGAAAAAACAAAAAAATTTCAAGATGTTTCCAACTCTGACTTTGCACCAATTCTGTAGAATGGCCCATATAAAGGGCAAACTAAGACTACCATAAAATGTGGGATCTTATTTTACATTTTCTGGAAAAAAACAAAAATCAACACAGGCAATATTAGATACCGCTCACTCCACTGATTGATATGTGTATATATGTTGTGCTTTTGTATTTGAAAATATGTGGATATGTCTGTCTTAGCCTTTGTATAATAACTTCTTTACCTGTGTAATTGATTTTTTGGATGCTGAGGGTGGGTGGAGAGAGTAGTTAAAATATAAAATTTATTTTCTTCGGATATTTTCTTGTTAGCCTCCAAGTTTTCCAATAAAAATATGTTATAAATAAAAAAAAGAATCAATGAAGTGAAACAAATTTTTCCGAAGCGTATACCAACCTCTTGACTGCGCTCTTTGGTGGGAAACAATTCGCTATCTCCATCAGAAAAAGATCCAGATTCATCACTGGAATTAGTGTCATAAGACTTCTCGCACTTGATCTTTGGTGTCCCCGACGTGCTATGCTCCCGGTGTTCGAGCGCCAGGCATCGCGCCATGGTGGAACAAGGAGAGGTAGAGAGCTCAAACTGGGGCAGGCTGGAGGGAGATCCTCCACTGCCATCCTCAGCGTAGGAGTAGGAAGAGCAAGAGCTGGAGGTTCTGATGTGAATTTCGGCACGAGACGAGCGGGGGCACATTTTAATGGGCACAGGACAGCTGCTCTTTAGGTGCCGGCGGTAGGGCAACGGGGGCTCTTGGGAGACAGAAGTAGGGGACAGTGTTTGGGAGCAGGGGAATGACTGGCTGGAACCTGCCCATAGGTCTTCCGGGGTTTCCTGTCCCAAACAGCTCTCACCCGGATAAGAGTGCGCAGGTGCCACCAGATGGTGGGAGGTCCGAGAGGAAAAGATGACGCTTTTTCGGTCACTCTCCTGTTCAGCTTCCTGCGAACAGATCCTCTCGAAGGAAAACGACACCCCATCAGTTAAATTCTCAGCCTTCTTTGAAGACATCACATCAAGTCCCCCAACAAAAGCCTGATAATTCTTTTGGAAGTCACCCGGAGCAACTTCTTGTTCTCGAAACGGAGGGGTTTTGCTGGCAGGTTGCAGATCAGTGGTAAGATAATGATTAGAAGAAGTGACTTCCTTTTTAACAAGGGAGCGTAGGCACACTGGTGAACTTTTGCTCACAGGCAATTCAGTGGGTGTTGAACTAAGTTGCCTTCCTTCAAACTCCATTTCCATGTCCATCTCTATCTCACAACCTTTACCCCTACCCAGACCATCCTGCTCCAACTCACACAATTCTAGTGGTACACAGACTTCTCCACTGGCTGGCTCTGCCTTAACCTTTGACAGATCCAGGCCCCGGGCATTGCTGCTGGTGACGGTATCCTGCAAGGAGCCAAGAAAGCTTGAGGTACTGCTGTGTGAGGAGGTGGTTGAGTTGTGCTTAGCATGAACCTGATGGTACTTTCTATATTTGGGATAACGAGGGAGGTCGAAGGTTGGAAGATGGAGGTTGTCGGTGACTTTCAATTGCTCAGTTTCAGGGTGCAGCCTTGATCCGAACAGTGGAGGTTTGGAGTCACTCGGTCGCACGTTTCCGTCCTCTGATGGGGGACTCTGGCTGGTGTGCATGCCTTCAACCTCACCTTTCATCTGGGCCTGTAGGAAGTGGAAGCAGGAGTCTTCGAGGTTGTGCATCCCCAGGAATTCTGCACAGCACATGACATCCTGGATGTTGTCCCTGTTGAGTAGCAGCTTGGCTGTGTAAGCAAACTGCAACAACGGGGCAAAGCCTTTCTCCGTGATCTATAGAAAGAAAACAATACAATATTTCATGGTCCTCAGTAGTATTTTAATCAAAAGAGCCACTTTTGTAACATTTTATTTGTTCCCCAAAGACCACTTATATTGTTACTCAAGGTTTCCACACATTCTTCACCCTCTTTATGATCCCTAGAATTACAAAATGCTGTTTTACCTTTAAGACCTTAAAGTATTAGTGATGCAATGTTATTTCTAATTAATGGCAGACATATTTTTTAATACTACATTGTCTAAAACAATACATTAAAAAAAGAACACAAAAATCTAAAATGATTTTAAATGCAAACATGAACTTCGTCATCATAACATTCTAATGTACAGTATGAAAAATAGAAGTTTATTTTGAGATTTGCAAAAGATTATATTTAACTGTTATTAAATTATCATTTTGAACAATTAAGTGAGTGTTGGATGTGTTGGAGTGTAATGTAAAATGAGCATACACAAATTAATATTGATTAATATTTATAGACAACCACACAAAAGTGTGAAGTCAGTAAGTTTTTGAAAGAAGTCTCTTATGGATGCATTTATTTGATGACAAATACAGTTAAAAAGTAGTATTGTGAAATATCATTACGATTTAAAATAAATGTTTTCTATCTTTTATATATTAAAATGTAATTTATTCCGGTGTAACTTTTCAATATAAATAATAAAAAAAATCGTAAAACTTTTGAACGGTGAAAAATGATTTTTGCAACTGAAACCCGCATTTAAAAAAGTGTAAGGAAGGAAACCCCTTTTATGAACCCCATGATATCTTCTTTATTTTCAGAAAGGCTACACAGTCAAAAGGCATGTTTTGACCACAAATGACCAAAAATGCTTATCCTCAAATCAAATTTAAAAAATAGCAACTGTGTCTATAAAGTGTGTGAGCTTCCTATCAAGGTCTTACAAGCTTTATGTCATGTAATAAAATGAAGTGAACCGCATAGTGTCAGGAACAAAAATAAATCGCCCTTCTCATCACTTTCAATCACACTATCGCTCTCGCAGGTATCCACGAATGCTCCGGGCAGCGATACTACATCAAGAACATCATCTTTAAAATAGAAAGTCATCCTGCTGAAAATACAACTCCCCCAGACATTCAGTCAGTCCTCCCAGAGCTGCTAATAAATAGAAAGGCTTGGGGGGGGGGGGGGGGGGGGGGGGGCTGGGGGGGGGGGGGGGTATGGGGAGAAATGCTGAGCATTCTGTAGATCTATTTTCAGCTGGCATCAGCAGCTGCCGCCTGCAGAAGCATGTCTTTATGGAAGCCAAGCGCCATATGAGACTCCTTTAATGTTATAACCAGCAATCCTAATGAGGGCAGCAGGCAGGGACGCATGTACACACACACACACACACACACACACACAAAGCAGAAAGCAAAGACTCCACACTATAAAGCAAGAGAGCAGCAGCTCAGCATGACTCTGAGGAGAGAATGAGATATGAAGCCAATTTCCTGGTCATTACAGAATACAATTTGACATTAAGTGTTTTGAAGATGAACGATAATTAATATATAAGTAGAGGCAAATGGAGGCCCTTCTGACATATCTGGGATATGTCAGTACAAGTTTGAGCTTTTGAAATCGCAAAGCACCTAAAGTATACAACACAGAGAATCGACCATGAATAAATCATACTTTATCAAGCACAGTGAAGTTCGGAGAGGGAACTCTGCTAACACTCCTGGCAAACACAACAACATAAGCAATTATATCAACTCAAAGCTGCAGATGATGAAACATGTTTTCTCCACTGACACATTCCTGCCAGACTGCTCCATCTCTCAGTAATAAAACACTTGTTGTTGAAACACAACATTCCTAAAAGAGAAATCTTTTAATCAAAATTACAGGAAAAACAGAAATATTGTGAAATATTATTACATTTATTATTTTAATATATTTTGAAATGTAATTTATTCCTGTGATGCAAAGCTGAATTTTCAGCATTCATTAGTAGCCTACTCCAGTCTCTAGTATCAAATTATCCTTCAGAAATCATTCTAATATGCTGATTTAGTGTTCATAAGAATATTTCTATTACTATTCATAAGAATATTACTACTCTCAATGTTGCACTGCTTAATTTTCTTGTGGGGTTTTTCTTTTCAAGATTCTTTGATGAGTAGAAAGCTTCTTTACAAAAAATTAAAAAACGTGAGGTTTGTGAGGTTTTCAGTGCAGGTCATTTAGGTATATCCTTGCTGGCTGTTAATGTATTCTGATTTTGTACCTCTGCCAAATGAGGACACTCACCTTCTGTGGCAGGTTGATGACCGGCTCATGTTCGGTCTGGCCCCTGAGCAGCAGGGAGAAATACTGGCTACAAGCTGCCAGCACTGCCTTGTGGGCACGGATCTCCCTCCCCTCCACCAGTACTGTCACATCACACAGGACGTCCTGCTTCCGCTGTTCATTCAGGCACAGGAGGATGTTGGCACAATGCACCGTCGACTCATACACATACATGGGAGCTTCAGGCTTCTCCGTAGACATCCCTTGCTCAGAGCCTGGGGACCAAAGCAAATCGACAAAATGGGTTACACGACTTCTTCACATTATTCAGGTTTCAAAAATTATTAATTGCAAGTTTGACGAAAGCTACTGCAAGGGAGTAATGCATAACACAAACATTTAAATAATTATATCACAATTGCTGATGCAAGTGCACAGATATGTCTCAATTCAAGCTGATGACCAATTAGCAGCATGTGTCAGCTCCAAAAGTGGACTGATAATTAGAACTTTAATATGTGATTTCCCAAAGTAACAAGACAGCTAGTAGAGTTTCAAAGAGGCCGTAGTTGCACATAAACAGCAAATGTTTTAACAAGGGCAATGGTCTCAAAAATAATGACAGAATATGTCAAACAAGCACACTGAAGCTCATAAATAAGGATAGATAATTACTTTACAGGGCAGTTGCTACATATAGAAAGCCAAAAATGTGTTGCCAACTGTAAAAAAAATTTAAGTGTATAATAGGGTATATGGGTAGCCATCTCAAGGGAGTCTAATGATGGCTCTGCATGGCCATATAATGGCAAAAGCATATGAGCCTATTTTGCAAGACCAGGTTGCAATAGTGGTAGCCTCTGTTGCACTATTCCTGCTGGTCCCATTTTTAAGATGATAACATTGCCATTGCTTAAAAAAAAAAAAAAGTTTCATTCACACCAACTTGACGTCAAATGTCTTCTGTGGCCTCCAAAATAATCGGATCCAAACATCATTAAGTGAAAATCATTTATGGGAAATTTCGAAGAGTAGTAATTTTATGTATCAACATAAAAGTCTTTACCGTCACTTTTTCTAAACAAGTGTGTATTTCTTTCAACATCAATAACAAAGAAATCTTACTGTCCCAAACCTTTAATTATATTTATATATAAAATACTTTCAGTATTAATTATGATTATATGGTGAGCATAAACCTTTTGATGATGGTTAGAAACCCAAAATGAAAACACGGATAACACAAAATTTGTGTTACATTAAAATTACATGTAAAGAATGTTACATTAGTTAAATATGTTCAACTAATCCAAATAATAAACTTGGATTGCAGATTAATACATATACATTTATATTGTGAAATTATATTGTACTATTTATTTTATTTTCTAAGCGAAAGCTAATCTATAAGTAAGATTAAACTCTGTAAAAAAATATTGGTGGTTTAGCCAAACTTAAAAAAGTAAGTAACCTGGTTGCCTTAAATTTTGAAATTGAAATAAAAAAAATTTAGTTAGTACAATGGAGATTGGTTTAATCAACAGAAACTCTAAATATTGTTATCTGAGCCACATAAATTATCTACGTTGATTTGACAAAATATTTTTTTTACAATAAATCATGAATATTTATATTTTTTTACAGTGTACGAGAATTTCAACAACATTATTTGATAAGCAGTCATGTCATAATTGAGAATATTTACAGTCAGCCTGTTAATAATGCAAAATAAACCCCTTGAGGATGATAGAAGACCTGATCCAGATTGATTTAGCGATTCTACAAAACTAGATATGGTTTCTCTCTGTTATCCCACTTTATGCAGTTCGTATTGAAAAGTTGAAAGGAGGAACTAGAAAGGGGGATATTCCAATTATTTTGAACCAGTCTAGTGAAGATGAGCTGTTGAATAGCATTTGCTCACTCTAACACAGCATTTTTCACAGCATATTTCTGCATCTTGGCTTTGGTAATCTCAACATCAGCTTGTGAATCATTAACACATTTCCCAATAAATCACATACAGAGCCACATACAGAGAAAAATGTCTGATAGCAGCTGTCATTCGCTTGCTCTGCCCACACTAATGAGATATCAACACCATGTCAATTCATTCAGATGCCGCTCTGAAAAAGAAAAATACCATGCAAATAAACACAGGGAATTACAGCATGTTTCATCATCGACATAGATGCATGACTATGTCAGACAACCATGACTATAATACAGATGAGTGTTTTCACAATGGAGCTCAAGGTGCATTGTTATTGCTGCACAAACAGTACAATGAAATATGTTATCAAAAGACAACTCTTAGAAAAGTGATCCACTGTAAACTCATTCAAGTGCAAAACTAGGCGTAATGGTCGCTGTGGAAACAGACCATTGTGGTCTCTACTACAGAACTAGCCTATTCCCTTTCTATTCCTCCAGACTGAATGGAAATATAATTAGAAAAAAGCCCCTAATTCCCCGACCTAGATCCACTGCCCAAACCAATATGGCTTTATATTATGGAGTAATAATTTATTTGATGGAAAATACTGTCATGTAGCCTACACACTTAATTAGATAAAATGTAGATAGAAATCGGGGCGCGGGAAGTAGGGATGTGGTAGCAAATTTCATTTACAATTATTCATTTTTAGCATTTCGTAAAAAGTGGGCTATTAAAAAAAAGTGTTATTCATGTGTTAAATTATGTTTTTTAAAACACACGCGCAGAGTGTGGCGTCATATTGTCTGTCTGTAGAAAGAATTTGTCCGCACTACTCCTGAGCGCAAGTCCACCGACAGTCTTGTGTAAGATTTTTTGTGTTCATTTCTATTTCCTGTTGCTGTGCAGGCTCTTTTAGTTTAAACTGTTCAATAACCCTTTTATTTAAAGGCTTAGTTTATGTCCCGTAAACCGGTCCGTTGCATTATGATTGAATCAATTCAGTAGGCTAATGTCAAAAATGTGATGTGCAGTCAAATGTCCGGGTGTGTGTAGCTATGCTGTTTAAATGAGTGTTCTCACCGATACACTTCGCAGAGTTTTGGCGAGTTTTATAGACTTGATATGGTTTCTCAAAAGTGGTGACCCATAAAAAAAAAAACAGCACCCCCCAACCTAAAACATCTTCCCACGCCCTTGTATAAAATGTAAAAATTGGAATAAATAAGCAGAATTTATTACATACAGACTTTAGACATTTATTTACAGCACAATTATTTTCAAAAACTTCATTTCAAATTTTCTGAAGAAAATGCGAGTGGAGTAACATGCCACCATAATGTTAGTGTGTTCTGAGTGTTTTTAAGCACATTGCTTTGTTGTTTCTAGGGTATTCCTTTGTGTTTGCTTATTGGTTCAAGTCAAAAGAACTCACAAGTATCTCTGATATTCTGAGACATATGGCGCAGATTCCTATAGGGCTGTCAATGTTAACACGTTAATGTGATTCCTTAATTAAAATAATTTAACGCAAATAATGAAGCACACGAAACTGCGTCATTAACGTAATTTACCTCATGCAGTTAGAAGATATTGGAAGTCGTGAGTTTATCACACTGAGCATCTAAAATGGCGTGGTAAAACCGTGGTAGGCAGACATTTCTATTCTAACCCCTTAACCCGACTTCGCTTCGGTTTCACTCCGGTAAAGTTTTTAGTCCAATTATCCAGTAAGCAAATACATTCAAACAATCAGTCCAAAACAGCGCTAATTTAAAGAAAAACAGGCTTATTTAATCAGTGATGGCAGAGAAAACAGTGACTTGACGGACAGTTTTCAGTGAATTATTCATTCCAGTGAGTGTTAGCTTTAAAACACGAGCTCTGTGATATTCTGTAGGCTACAATGTACAAATTCAGGACAATGTTTTTATCTATTATGTGTATGTTGCTGTGTTTTGTAATTCTGAATAGATCCGTGTACTGTAGCACTATAGGCATATAATGCAGTCAGGTCAACGCGGTTGGTTTAGTTTTTTTTTTAGGCATTTCCATGTGGTCCTGTGTTCAGTATTGCAACTTGACATGTCTAAAACGTAAACAAACTCTGATAAAAGCTCTACTTCAACATAAGTTTATGAAAAAGTTAATCGCCCGCCAGACAAAACAGTAAGTCCGATTACTTGCAATGTGTTTTAGTGTTTCTAATTTAAACTCAACAAAATTAAGTTCAAGAAAAGAAGTCCATTAGATCCCACATGTAAAAACATTAAATAATTGATTACACAGCACAAACGCGGTGACCCCATTTTCCACACAATCACCAAGACATTAATTAAAAAGTACATATAATTCAAGGCCTCCTACTTCAGGGGGTAATATGGCCGTTATGACCACCAAGAGAAGCCTGGCCTAATTTCATACTGACCTGATTACAGCAGCTCTTCTTTCAGTTCCAACCACCGAAGAGCTTTCTGAGAATAATATGAGTGCCGTCTTGTAAAAATAAAAGCGAGATGGTGAGATAGTTTACCATGCGGAAAAAAGAGAAACTATGAGTCAACAACTTTAATATGATTAAATGTTCTTTAGAAACGTGTATCCAAAGCAAGTTACTGTACAACTTGACTAATGAATTTCCATGACAGTTATTGGATAGGATTCTCTACGCCTGTCCAATGCTCTTGTGCTGAGAACAGTTGATGAATACTTGAGCATATTCTCGTAAAATATATAGGCTAACCGCTATCTGCAGATTCCATGAGCTCATGGTTTCTGTAGCAGGACGTGGCAGGTTGCAGGAGCAGCGATGCAGTGCTGCCTGCTGGCTGATGCTTTTAAACCTGCAGGTCAGTAGAGAAAACCACACAGAACCAAGCAGAATGACACAACACACCTCCGATAAGAGCTCATCTTGGGGGGATTTTCCAGTAGGAGATTCAACAATGACATCATTAGTTTCAACAATGAACTATTGTGCTCAAAATAAGGTTAGCTGTCTCTCTTTCAGAGGGTCACTGTCATATTCACAAGCCTGGATAAAGGAAGTGAACAAATGGTGTTTGAAAGAATGGATCTCATTGAAAAAATGCAAGCTATTTTTTGGTACTCCGTGGGAAATGTCCCACAATGCATTCACGATTGCGTTCACATCTACCCTGCTTCAGGTCCCGATGCAAGTTGGACACAAAATGGCAATGAAAAGTCCTTATAGTCAATATGGAGTGAGTAAATACACTTGTGCCAGTTCACATAGGCCTATTTAAATAAACTACAGTTATGCAAAATATAGTTGTTCATTGAAAGGAAAAGAGGTGTTAGCTAAAGAGCTGAAATATCACTCCTCAAGTCAATGAGGGCATTCCTAAGCAGGCTTTCCAGTGCAAAGATAGGGGGTGACTCAATGCCAGAGTATTTTGGGCACAGGTTGCTGAAACAGAGCTTGAATGAATCATGATTTCTCAGATTGAAGTGAGAAGTGACTCATAACTGTCTTTAATATGGGCAGAGGCAACCGTGACACAAAAACACAGCAAGCAAACTATAAATATACACAGAAGCTCACAGTGAGGTGCATAAACATACTTCAGTACAAGCAGTACATTATACAATCAGCAGATGGTCATGAGCTAGGCATTAAAACATTATTTTAAACTAAAGTAATGAGTGCGTGCATTACATTAAATTTACCATAAATAAGGGGTGTTAGGCACACAGATTAACTGCTAACAGTTTACAATGGCTTCAAATGTGATTTATACAATTAAAACAGAGTCAGAACTAATTATTTAGAAAGAGATATATCAATATATTTAAGAACTTAGTCAATATTCAATAGCAATGTATGTGCTGTTAAATGGCATAAAAGGGTTAATGCCATCATAATCACTTCAACCATCCAACCAAAAAAAAAAAAAAAAAAAAAATTCCAAGCAAAGTATATTGAAAATGTCTAAATGCAATATGTTAAACACAATAAAAACTCTACTACATTTATATAGATCTATAAACTTTTGTTCAAAGATTTTATGTTTTTGAAAATGTTTTCATAAAAAGAAGTATTAAATGCTCACCAAGGCTGCATTTATTTGATCAATGTTAATATATTTTATTTAAAATGTAGGTATTGCTTATCATCAAAACAGTTGTGCTGCTCAATATTTTTGTGTCAATACCAATACATTTTTTTAAAAGAATCTTTGATGAATAGAAAGTTCAAAAGAACAGCATTTTTTTATCCATTTAGTAGTCAAAAAAGTATTCATACTTCATACATATTAATTTTTCTCTTGAACTTATCTACACTATGAGCAATGCTTGACAACACAACAAAACTACCGATACACTGTATTGAACACAGCTGCCTAAACTGTGCTTTAGCAGTTTGACTTCACACTACTTTATTGTAACTGGAGCATGCTAGTTTTGTCACGTCATGTCACTCGCATATAGATGGCATGTCAGCATGACCAAGTCCTGGACATCCTTTCAAAACAGATGGTAATTGAAGCCAGCATGAGAGGCAGTACCCATCTGAGGGTGACTGATGGTTCAGCCAGCAGGTTGCACCTGATTTGCTCACTACAGTAAAATATCATACATTTCAGAAGAATATCACACAAGTACTATGGCTTCAAATAGCTCGAAAGAAATGATTAACCATCTATAGGAAACATTGAAAAGCTTTGAAGATTTAATGTGGCTGTGATCTCACAAACTGATCGTGAAACATCAAAAAGGAGGAATTGGGAAAAAAGCAAACGCTGAAAGGTTTGAGCGCTCATTAAAATGTCCTCATGTTCTACAAATCTGACGAGGAACATAAACACACATTTGAAGACAGTTTACTACTTTTTATCCATGTAAGACAACAAACATTGAGATAATTTAATACAATTATTTTTTAGATAAAATCAGTTTCTGTACCAATTAATGACGTGACAAGGCAAAATGTTTGCAAGAACGATATTATGAACCATGTTAAGTAGTGTCCTGAAATGGTATTTTGATTTATTTCCTTTTTTTCTTTTTTTTCGTATTGTCATGCTTTTGTCACTAATTGGGCAAAACTATTTGATTAATTAAGGTCTTAATTCATGAGAAATTCCCTGTTGTAATTACAATATCGGAAGCATTCCCGTTTCCTGGACTCAATTATGCTCCTTAAACTGCAGAAAGCAATATTACAATGACATTTAGAATCACCGCCCTGAAGTTGAGCTGAAGTCCACTGTTGTCATTTCAATAGATCTTTCCTAAATAAAGCACAAGTATATCAATCCACTGGGAATGACCTTTCTTTCCTGTCACTTCATTTTCTAGGATGTCGTCTTCTCCTCTCTTATTTCAGCTGAACCACTGACATCACATCTCGCCTGAGGTACGTCTCAGTCTGCAGAGAGAGCATAACTGGACCACTCACTTTAAGTCAGTCAAAGCAAAATAAAGCAACAAAAGAGGTAACAAAATTCAGTGAAATCCAGGATATTCATGATCAAATTACACATTATGAAATGGATAGTTCCGGTCCTGGAAGTTGATTTTTCAATACAGTTACATTGTGCTGCACATAACGAACGATGTTCTTTAGCTGTGACTACATTCACAATACAGTATAGCATCTTGTACCTTAACTGAACTACTATAATAAAAACTATGAGAACGGTATGAACCGCACATGTCATAGAGAGCACGACCAAAGAGTTTATGAGGTTAAATGCAACCCACATGTCATACTGAAACCCATGAATGTTGTTTACTGCTTACTATGCAGCTGGTTTCCTGCATTCATATTCAGCTGTGTTACTTTTACCTAAGTCAGCTGATGACCTACTTCAAACAGAGGATAAGAGTCACAACTCCTCTTTCATCTGTCAAAGCGGAAGATTCCGGTAAAATACAAAAAAACGCAGCAGTAAGCATCGTGACACTTATATTCAAAGGAATAATAGAGATGAGATGGGGGTGTAGCTGGAGATTTGTGCTTGCTACTTCAGCATGAATGCATCTGGAGGCTATACATTTGGATTTGCAGACTGAAGCTGCAATGGCTGAGATATGCATAATTTCATAAAATGCTCGGTAACACATAGAACCGTCTTGGGAATCTTTTGTCAAATATGCAAAAAAATCTCGTAAAGAAATGTTACTCTACCGACTATTATTCTGCACCACTAAAATGTCACTCTTGCAGTATTTTAAGAAAATGAATATACTCCTTAAACATTCCATTAAATCACTCAATATTAAATACACTAAACAAAATTATAAACTCAACACTTTTGTTTTAACACTTATGTGAGTGCGCGCGTGCGCACTCATTGGGATAATTGTAAACGCGCAAACACAGACAGAAAAGACATGCCATCGTGGAAATAAGATAAATAACACATTACTTAAGGGCTATTTAGTTTGTTTAATAAAATAACAAATTGTAATCTGGCGCTATAAAGAAAATCAAATCAAATTTACTTGACCTTCGCCCCCCTATTATATAATGGTAGGGGAAACACTGCATCCACCTCACAGGTGTGGCATATCAAGATGCTGATTAGACAGCATGATTATTAGGCCTAGTCCACACGGACATGGGTATTTTTATAACCGGAGTTTTTCCTCCTGCGTTTTAAAAAAAAATCCCGTCCACACATGCTCGGTTTAAAAGAAATCTCTGCCTACATGAAAATGCAAAAAACACGCTATCAAACGCTGTCAAGAGCATGCCACACCAGCAGGCGGCGATCGTTAAGCCACGTTGGCCAATCAGAAGCCTGAATCAGAAGCAAAAACCCCGGTTTTACTGTCTACACGACAACACTGCAACCGGCGTTTCTGAAAATCCTCACCCTGGCAGGGGTTTTCAAAAATGTGCGGTTTCAGTGACCTGATACTGCGTTTCCGTGTGGATGAACGGCCGAACCGCGTAAAAAAAGTCACGGTTATAAAAATACCCGTGTCCATGTGGACAAGGCCTTACACAGGTGTCCCTTAGGCTGTCCACAATAAAAGGCCACAAGGCTACTCTAAAATGTGCAGTTTTATCACACAGCACAATGCCACAGATGTTGCAAGTTTTGAGGGAGCGTGCAATTGGCATGCTGACTGCAGGAATGTGCATCAGGGGTGCATTAGGGAATGATTAGAATTATGCGCAATACTCACAATCGTACCCCACACCGTAATTCGAGCCATGGGATTCCTCAATCAATTCATTAGAAAAGAATGCCTGTTATCCCATTCATTTATTGTAAAAATTGTATAGGGTCGCTATTGACCCGAGGTGTGTAACAGTGCAAGTATATATTTTCTGCACAACAATAATTGAATCTTTGATGACTGAATAAGTGCAATCCACCTTTATTCCACAAGGTGGCAATGTCTGATACACAATGATGAAGTGATTTTTCACTAATTGTTACTGCAGGCAGAAAACAAAAGAATAGAAAGTATAATCAGCAAAGCTTGAAATGGCTCAGTGATTTACTGCAGAACAAGTACTGAACAAAATCAATTATTAGTGTCACTGTCACTTAATGGTGGATCTGGTGAAGAAGCAGTCAGTGATCAAAATATTAATTTTGAAGATGTTGAAAATGATAGTTTTGAGAATATGTTTGTCATTGAGAATATGTTTGAGATGGCGAATCTGAGTCAGATGCTGAATGTATTGGGAAATCTTTCTTTTTTTTTTTTTTTTTTTTTGGGGCGGAATAGTTCTGAGTTTTGAAAGTGGAAATGTGACATTTTGCCGGTTCAGTATCAGTAACAACATTTCCCATATTATTACTTGACCACAAAGGGAATCTCCTAATGGCCCCATTAGCTGTATTTGTATTCTCTTGGATTGAGTCAATCTCTCAGACTAACACTATAGCTGTCCAACAGGAAGTTAATCAGTACTCAATGAGTTCAACAAGTCCACACAGTTAATAAATGACAGCTGTGGCCAAGTGCATTCCAGCTCTGTTTCTTTCACCCTTTGCTCCGTATGAGCATTAGAGGCATTAATATTATCATATCATGACCTGGCACTTCATTATTAGCGGTGTGAACTGCTTTAATCACAATATGTTTGGGTACAGAAGGGGCTTACAAATGACTTAGCAATATTGTGGTGAAAATTCCACATGCAATCAGCCGAACTGAAACTAAATGAGCAAAAACAAAACTCTGAACACATCATTCAGTGAGTGGTTTGATGGTGCAGAGATTGAATGAAATTGACATGCACACACAGTAGTGTGTTTGTTAATTCAAAGCGATCAGACAAAACGGGCTAAAACTTCTCACAGACATACATTGAAAGAGGGCGGTTTTGAATTGGGCTAACCATCCCATAAAACAACCACGCAGAAACCCTATAGCAGCCACAAAAAAAACAATGAGAACACTTGTAACTGTATAGCAAGTCATTTCGGGTATGATTATTTCATCTCAAAACTAAATATGTTGCATCTGAGATGCTGATCTGTGTACAGCTCTTAAATTGAGAAATATTGCAGCTTTCACTGCTGAATACTAAAGGTCACGTATATGGTGACTCAAGCACTTCATGACACAGAACCGGAATTCTGTTTGCTTTATCAGACTATTACAGAAGCAGTTTTCAGTCAGTCAATGAAGAAACATCTGTTATGTTGCAAACACAAACAGAAGACAAGCATCTGTTTCTCAACCAGTGATAAGCGACAAACCCGCAACTGCTGACAAAACAGGTGCTTTCATCAGAAGAACAAACTGCTGTTACATGACTCAGGAGATGTTTCTGCATAGTCAAAAGTGAAGACGAGGCATTAATTAGGCTGTGGCCATTGATATTTTCTGTCTAAACACTTTTTAGATTGTAAATGGGAATTGCAAAGGTTTTGGAGGGAAAAAAATCAGGAAGAACACTAAAATAGATCCAAGTCCTATAAGCTAGATCTTTGCTGTCATAAATATCCTGAAAGCACAGAACATCAGTGATAATTGGTACTGATGTGTAGTTGAATCTCATTATCACTTTAAAACCAAGATTCCTCATCATTACCACACTAAGGTCACAGCTCTAAATAAAGATGTAGGTAAGTGTCAGAGAGATAGTGCTATCCTATGCAAATCTAAGTTAAAAGGTAAAGGTGTTAAATCTATCTAATGAATCTGAATATTTCTTTCCACAACGAACACAGGAAATTAGCTACTCTCTTTTCTTCGCCACAAAGACCTGTGAACATCTCATCTCACAGGATGTAAACCATAAACCCACAAACACTTCATCCACCCAAAATCGAATCTCATACCCTCCCTGCTTAATCAAAAACACATCAAATCTGGGTCTATGCGGTGCAACGCAATTGGTTTCATATGAAATAATGGATGAGATAAAGATGATATTTCAGAAGAGATTCTGTAGCATACGGGTTTTAAAACTGGTGCAGTTCAAAATATAGTAATAAGAAAGCAACAAACATAAGCTTGTTTCGGCAGGCTGATAGTTTCATAAAGCCACCAACCAAGGCCCTTGCACACTTCTTCTTTCAGTAAAAGTACAACATAATGATGCAATACCTAATTTTTTTTAATGTAGTTTCATCATCCCCACAATTAAAAAAGTATTTAAGTATAAGTTGTCTATAAATTATAAAGTATAAGAAACTTTAAGGAACAATCAAATCTATAATTTCTTGCTTTACTTTCGCATTTGAATTACTTGGTTATCAGTTGATCTTTACTCCCCCTCCCAACCAAACCCTTAACACCTCTATTTAAAGACATGACAATTTCTAGATAATTTAATGGTTTGAGAAACGTCAACATTAGTCCAATTTTAAATACAGCAAAGTTAAAACGGAGTAACCACACAAACACTGTGCAAAAAAGTTCTTTGACTTAATTTTGATTTATCTGATATACATTTATAAATAGAATAGATAGATAGATACTATTATAGTTTTTATTTATATTTTAAATTAGTTTTTATTGTTATACATTCTGTTGTAATTTTAGTTAATGTCCTGTTATTGAGTATTTTGTCATTTTTATTCTTTTTTTTTAAAATGTCTATATAGCTGTAGGCCTATTAGTTTTTACTTCAGTTTTAGTTGTTTTAGTACATCAAGTTAAACAAAATGAAAATTAGAAGTCTTGCCTTGGAAACTAGCTGAAATAAAATATGATATATTTTTATATTGCATTTTATTTCAGTTAACGTTCATTTTATTGCAAGCAAGGTAATGTTTTTTTTATGGTTTTAGTTAGCTATAATAACCCTGGCTGTGATAAATACAACATTTTGCCTTTGCATGACTGCATTAATAGATAGATAAATAGATAGACAGATACTGTAGATAGATAGATAGATAGATAGATAGATAGATAGATAGATAGATAGATGTGAACACACAAAATGGTATTAAATGTGGTCTTGCTGAATCACAGTTTCCTTTTGTCTCAGTCAGTCAGAGTGCAATCGGTCCAACCCATAGTTGTGCCTGCTGCCATCCATCTAATAGTGACTAACCGCAGCACGAACCTCCAGACCTAAAAATGTCAGTGCAGCTCCTTTGACTCACTGTACGGTCCGAAAACGTTGACGTAAGCTTTCTCGCTGTGCTGAGACATTGCCTCTTCTGGTACCACAATCAACTCACTCTTATCGACAAGACGCTCACACCAAAACAGACATAAGCTGTAAAGAGCAGGTTCACTTACCTAAACTTTCAGTCGTACCTGCACGAAGATATTCTGCAAGCCGCTTTCACATGGTCTCTTTCTTCGCGCTTCGTTAACAGCTGAAGGAGCGAGCGTGCACGGTTTCTTTGAAGCAGGAGGAATGGTGTGTTCACTGTCTCAGTCTATGTTGGATTACATTTGAGACCGCGTGCTTTTGCTTTGCTCTTTGCTGATTGTGGCATTTCCAGCACGCGCCTCCTCTAAATTGCTACATTGTTGACATTGGGGCGATGACGTCATGGCGATGCGCCCATGGTAAAGAGATAAAATATGGCACGAGCCATTCAGTTTTTCTACAATTTGTGAATCTAACTAACATCTTCACATCATACCTGTAAATTAATCACCCTCTGAAGTGCCACATATACTGCGGATAGGTGTATAACGCATTCGGCGAGTTAATGATTTCACAGATAATGGGATTTTGACACCTCATGCAGGCAGCATTGACTTAAAACACTCTAGAACACATTGCATTGTGACTTCCTTGAATGTATATATATATATATATATATATTAGGGCTGTCAAAAGATTAATCGCGATTAATCGTGTGTGTGTACTGTGTATAATTATTTTGTATATATAAATACACACACATGCATGTATATATTTAAGAAATATTTGCATACATATACTGTATATATATTTATATAGTTTATATTATATATAAATATAATTTTTCTTTTTTCTTAAATATATACATGCATGTGTGTGTATTTATACATACAAATTTAATTATACACAGTACACACGCATATATTATTAAAAACAAACTTTTATTTTGGATGCGATTAATCGCGATTAATCTTTTGACAGCAAATATATATATATTTGCAACTTATTGTTTATTGTCGCAGTAGCCTGATAAATCATTATTACCTGTATGCACTCAGTCTGAGACAATAACATTGTATTCACGTTTTTAAAGAAAGTACAATTGTAACAGCCTATATGGTAACAAAAATTGTAAAAGTTGAATTGCAACCACAGTTCAGGTTATTTAAATAGTCAATTTGTATGGTGGTTGTATTTAGATTAGAGCAAGAGTAAGCATAACAGCACTTAATCTCACTGTACCCCAAAGGAGCTGGCAAGCAATTATATGAATTATCTGGTTGTTGCAGACGGCTCTTGCTTCTCCTTTGATTCTGATCCAAACGAGCCATAATTTCACTGTTAGGTTCAAAAATAACTGTGACAGATTCTCAAAGGCGCAGAGTGGCACTGACATCAAAGTCCTCTTTATCACGGAAAATGGAGACCTTAAGATGCGAAACATGCCTCAGCTCTGCATCCATCCTCACAAAGCATCAGTGGAACCTGTCATAGTGTGCATGGTACACTTGGGAAATGATTGCTTTCTAGTTTTGTTTGAGTCACTGAAGTCATTTCAAACACCAGGGGATTGATTGTGATTTCTACAGCAGCTCAGTATTGATGTTGGAGAATATATACAGTCTAAAATCTACATCCAATAAGCTAGATTTAAAAGTGGAAATTGTGAATGCATGTATTGTGCCTTTAATTTGAATTGTGCAGACCCAGACCCAAATTTTATTTTATTTAATTGATGCAATATTGTGAAAATTCACCAAAAAATGTAATTTCTGTCAGCATTTTACTAATCCTCATCCAAACCTGTATTAGTTTATGAGATATTGTAAAGAATGTTGGTAACCAGACAGTTGGCGTTAAGCCATTTCTTAACAACAGAAGAAAGAAACTCATACAGGCTTGAAACAACTTGAGGGTGAGTAAATGATGACATAATTTTAATTTTTTTAATTAAGAATGCAGCCTCGTCGTTACTCCTGTTTACCCACTTTATTTTAATGCAAACAGCGCCCCCTCATGGCTACGATTGAAAATGCGATTAGCTTGAAATTTCAAACCAAAATATAAATTAAAAAAAAAAAAATCTTCTGTTTAGGGCTAAAACCACAACCCTTTATTACTATA
This sequence comes from Squalius cephalus, assembly GCF_949319135.1. Lineage (NCBI taxonomy): Eukaryota > Metazoa > Chordata > Actinopteri > Cypriniformes > Leuciscidae > Squalius > Squalius cephalus. The sequence goes on along the minus strand of NC_137141.1, from coordinate 15,050,395 downwards.
TACATTTGTAAACCCTATTATTCACTACGTGAATAATACATTCATATTACTTTTAAGTTGCAAAAGGACTTTTTTATTTTGAAAACGCGAAACACCGGCAGAGGAAAGGAAATTTGAACTTAGCTGATCCAAACTGAAACAGACAGCGAGTGTGTGAGACGATGAATTACTATCAACGTCCGTCTGACAGCTGCCATCGCAATCCGGGTTGATTTTCACAGCTCTCCAGCCAACGCATTTACGAATGCTACTATGGAGAAGACTTAGCTCATGAATATTAATCAGGCATCGTGACTGGCCTTTCGCCAAGGAACGTGAACGCTTCCTAATTATTATTCATGAGTTTAGCCTTCTCCCATAGTAGGAGTCATAAATTCATCTCCCGTCCAGGAGAATGCAGTATAACTCGCATGTTTCTACATTTGCGGAATAAACAGGACAGAGGAAAATACTGTTCACTGATACTTCCGCGTTAGATTAAAGCGTTAGATATGCTCTTCTCACTCACAAGATGTGTCGTTTGATATCTGTCAAGAGAGGTATGATGACGCTGCACATTTTCAAAATGTAATTATTATAAAACATGTGATTGTGTGTTTTAGTCTTAGTTACACATGTGCCAGGGTGAAATGTACCCTATATCTGCTTTCTATTATATTTTGTCTTCACTGGTTGCCGTGTTAGGTATAAAAATATGAATTGTTTGTAACAAAACAAATAGTTGATTTATTTTATGGAAAACGTGTTATGTTGGTTATTTTGGTAGATTAACCTATTAAATGCAACAATGTCCATGCATTTATTCATTTATTTGTTACGTTGAGTGTTTAAATAGATTCTAACCATTTAAAAGCAATAATGTCCATGCATTTTCAGCATACTAATATTGTCTGTAGTACGTTTAAGTTAATACATGATTTTCACAAATGCTGTTACGTCAAATCAATGTAGGAATGACCTATAAATTAATAGACAAAACATTCCCCGTCTATCTGCGTAGTTTAAAAAGTTAATGATTATAGTATAGTCAAAGTAAGTTGTGCAATTAAGTGTACAAGATGCCTTGATATGACCTACTGCCTTATTACAGACTGAGTTTAATTTAAAGTTATTTATTTATTAATATAATAATAATTTATTTAATTATTTATTCATAATTATATAAATACATTTTATTTTTACTTTTCCCAGCAGAAGCTTAAAGATGAAGAATGAACCTTGAAAGTTTCACTTAACATATTTGTTCCACCATTGACTGAACATCTTCGGGGGAATGGACTTTAACCGACCTCCAGGGTAATGGCACGGTTTAGGCGTAAATCATGTTGTGCACTTATCGCTTTAGCTTTGGTCGTGTTTCTTATAACAGTCATCTTAAAGTCTCTGAGCCCTGAGGATAACAATTTTGGCAGTCAGTTTACATTAAGACTTATTCCACCTCCAAGAGAAATGGAAAAAGATACCAAGGTTGTTGTATCCGCTAAACCTGCGCAGATGATACAGGCAGAGAAACCCGATAGCCTGAACAAAATGCAAGATTTCCCTGAACCAAATTACAATGTGCACGCTTTCTACTATGTATGGTATGGGAACCCTCAGTTTGATGGAAAGTTTGTTCACTGGGATCATCAACTCTTACCACACTGGGACCCCAAAGTGGCCTCAGGTTATCCCACAGGACAACACCAGCCTCCTAATGACATTGGGGCAAATTTCTACCCTGCACTGGGTCCATACAGCTCCAGAGACCCATCAGTTTTAGAGGAACACATGCGACAGCTCCGAACAGCTGCTGTTGGTGGGAAGCCTCTTTGAAATATATATTATGATTACTTATTACAGTTGCTCCATCCATCTACTGAATATGCTTTGCTTATTTCAGGTGTTCTAGCGGTTTCGTGGTATCCACGTAGTATGAACGACGACAATGGTGAAGAAATTGATAACTTGCTGCCTTTGATTCTGGATGCAGCTGACAAGTATCAGTTGAAGGTGTTGTAGATACAGATGAAGGTTTGAAGTCTTGCTTTTCATAGTCTTGCTTTTGCTTTTGTGTCTAATGCATTTTTGTGTGTCCCTAACAGGTTGTTTTTCACATTGAACCATATAAAGGACGAGATGATGCTAATATGCGTGAAAATATTAAATATATTGTGGAGAGGTACGTTTGATGTCTTTTATACAGCTCTCACTATTAATTTACTAAAAAAAAAAAAACATTTATAAAAAGAGCATTTTTAATTTCTTAACATTAGTTAAATGTATTGAGTATCAGCTTACAATGAAAATACTTTAGTAACATTTATAAATCTAGATTAATATACATTTTTACGTTTGGGTCAATGGCAAATAAAGCTTCAAAAAATGTGTAATTCATTAAAACATATTATATCAAAATTGATGTAATGTATATATTTGAGTTCGGAACAATGTGTTTAAACAAGTTTTAAGTGTAAAATAACATTTCAAAGTGTTTAAATTCATTTTTTGACTTTTTTTGTCAGGTAGTAAAAAACAAATATATAAATATAAATATATATATATATATATATATATATATGTAAATATATTCCTCATTTTGTTTAAAACATTAAATGTATAGCAACTTTAATGAAACACTATAGTTGCAAGATGCTTCTCTTGTAGCCGGATCATTTTTAATGCATTCCCTGTGTCGTGCTGAGTTTTCAATCTACGACTTTTTTGGTGCAAGGGTGGGAAACCTGGCACTCATATAACATCACAGCAATAGCAAACCACAACTATCCAATGACCCAATCAATTCCCGATGGAGTCCCACTCTACAATTTTTCTTTTTCATTAAGCCGTTTCACTCGGATATCACAATAAGGAAGAAAAGGCAATCAGAACTTCCGTTGCATACTGACTTTAAAGTAGAAGTATTGTTTTTGCTATTTTGTTCATAAGAAAAGCAATGATATTATTCTCTAATTCAATAGTTACATTTTAATAATATGTACTGTAGTTATTCTATCATTGATGTACAGATTTGTGTTTAATAACACTTATATATTGCATTTTACAGGTATGGAAACCATCCTGCTTTTTATAGATACAAAACAAGCACTGGCAAATTTCTTCCACTGTATTATGTATATGACTCCTACTTACAAACTCCAGATGTTTGGGCAGAACTGCTTAAGCCGAATGGTATATCGACCATTAGGGACACACCGTATGATGGCATCTTCATTGCTCTTCTTGTGGAAGAAAAGCATAAGAAGGACATACAGACTGCTGGATTTGATGGACTCTACACGTATTTTGCAACCAATGGCTTTACGTATGGTTCCTCACATCACAACTGGAGATCCATCAAAACCTTCTGTGATTCTAATGACTTAGTATTCATTCCAAGTATAGGGCCAGGTTATATCGACACCAGCATAAGGCCTTGGAACTCCCAGAATACAAGGAACCGCATTAATGGGAAGTATTATGAGAACGCTTTTAATGCGGCTGTGGAGGCAAGGCCACAGATCATCTCTATAACTTCTTTCAATGAATGGCATGAAGGAACGCAAATTGAAAAGGCCATCCCCAAGACATGGGGTAAAACTGTGTATCTTGACTACCTTCCTCATAAACCTACAGTTTATTTAGAGTTAACACAAAAATGGGCAAAAAAATTCAGCGAGGAGCAGAAGAAATGGCTGGAGTAAAAATAAGTTATTTACTTCATAGTTAATCCTGAAAAAGCAAGTATTGCCCGGAGTAGTGCTTACTAAGGCCATGGTTTGTTTAATTTTGTTCTGTTTGAGTTGTTCAGTGTGTTTTACTTGCATGCCTTTTACCACTCTATATGCCAACTTGACTGATTAAACTCATCAAATATTAATGAAAAATTGGAATCAGAGATATTCTGCTTGGAGGCTGTAAATAACAGTCCTGCTTTATACTAGACGTTCTTAACCACTCTGTACTCAGCTTAAAATTGAAATGGATTACATTTATTTGGAAATATGCATTTTGAGTTCTATGACCGTCTTTCTCATAACAACCCAATAAGTGTGTGTACACTGTCAAATGCTTTAAATTTAACGTAAGTGCATTAAACACATCTAATATAAAGCGTGACCAAAATAATTGCCTGTGGTTGTCATGGCATTGCAATGAATTGATTAATTTATTATTATATAAATGAAAGTTATTAAATAAACAAATTATTTAAAATAAAATAAGTGTTGCTCATTTTCATACAGCATATGCATATTATCAGTAGTTAGGATTTTTCTTTGCATTCATATGGATTCAAACCGCAATGAGGAATATAAAATATATTTTCTGAATTGTTTCTCTTGAACAATTGCTGTCTCAATAGTGCCTAACTGGGCCACAATTTGTTTAGTTTGAGTTGTGCATTTGTTTGACTTACATGCGTTACATCCTACACAAATCTAGGGGACTTGAGCAGACACATTTTTAGAGCTAGTCTGAGCCCTGCCACAGCATCACAAACAACCAGTTCACTTTTAAGAGTTTTATTTCAGCTTGTGACAAATGAAAGTTTACACACAACAACTTAATGGGAGGCAATGGCTTCAGGAGGGGGCAATGCCAACATAAACAAAAATGGTTCTGCTTTGGGAGTAAACCTTAACTAAACCTCTCAAAGAAAAACAAATCAACAACAGAAATGTACACTTACTCCCTATCTAGCCACAAACCAGGAGAAAACAGAGGGATGCAACAAAAATGGCCCCCACTTCCCACAGCTTCCGAAACGAAAGAAAAATAAATAAACAATCAAGAGGGCAACTGCTTAAAAGGTGAAAGCATTAACAATATGCAAACAGTAAAGAAACAGTACTTTTAGACAATAGAGTAATGCAAACAGTCATACACAACCACAATAGCTTCAACAAACTGGGCAGGGCAGAGCACAGATCATGCTCAAGAAAAGGTTTCTCTTTGACTGTGTTCTGCCCTGTTTTTATGTTGCTTCCCTCGTGGTTGGTAAGCAGGTAAAGCTGGGGGAACAATCAGGGTACCTGGAGAGACAAAGGAAAGCAGGAGACACAAAACAATAACAAACGGAAGAAAACATGATACCACAGTACACCATACAGTTAACACTCACAAGTTTGTATTGTTGTCAAAGAACTAAGTCAATAACTCACCTGCAACAATAAATAAAAAAAACATCTCTGGATGTAACACCCCCCTCCCATAAGTTACAAACATGACCCCTAAAATTGTTCGTAAAGTCACAAATTAGATTTCAACAACATGGGTTAACAACAAACTTAAACCAATTACTGTATACTCACTTTTAACACATTTTGGAGTACCCTTGGTATGCTGGTTGTCAAGGCTGTAGGCCAACTCATGCATGACCAAAGACCAATGTATAGACAAATGAGCATAGTAGAACCACAACGACTCACAGCAGTGTTCTTGAAATGCACTTTGGACTCTTGGTCTTTACTTACGACCGATTTGTGCTTCAAAAGAACACGCACAGTAAACAACCCTGCTAAGATGTACAACAGTGGCAAAACACTGACATCCAGATCTTAATTTATATAAGATCCCAAAACCATCAAAAGACCGCTCAAATAGCTTTACCATTCTTGCAAGTAAATGCTGGGTAGCGGATTAAACATTTTGATTTGGCTTACCCATTACAGACGGGTTAGACCTTTGAGTAGCGATTGAGTGCTTAGCCTACTAATTTTCAGGGACTCTTCTTCCTGAACTGGGTCAGCAGATTCAGAAGGAACCAATTCAGGCTAAACAGAAAGAGTACACTCAATAGAATCTGTTGCAGGATTCAAATGAGTCAGAAAGGGTTACAACTTCTTCTGTGCCTGTGCATGAGTTACTGAAGTAGGAAGGAAAATGAGCAGTGACACCAGTCAAAAGACACGTTCGGTGTGTCTACAACAATTGGATGAAGAAAAACTTTACCACCAGCCAAGTTGGTCCCCAAGATAAGGCTGACCCCTTCCACTGGCAGCACAGTTTGTACACCAAGAGGAACTGTACCCGTTACCAGATCAGACTTTAGGTAGACCATATCCAGCGGCACATACACACAACCTAGTTTGAGACCATGGACCAGCACATTAGTACCAGATATGTTTCGGGTGAGAATAGCAAAACATCAGCTAAAATAAGTAATTGTGCTGCACCAGTGTCTCTCAGAATTGAAAGTGACTAACTGAGAGAGTCATCACTAAGGGAAACAGATCCGTTGAAGAGAAATGGTTCATACCCAAAACTCTTAGACTGTATGGATGAACATTCAGGGACAAAGACAACCTGAGGAAAAGCCATACTTTTAGACTTTGCAGCTAGTCTGGCTATCACCAGAACAAGCTCAATCTTTTAAGACTGAACATTAGTCTGGGGAGTCTGTCTGTATTTTCTACTGCACAAGATCCGTGATCAAAGGGCATAGTTCAAATGACTCTGTACGCAATTGGATAGTCCTTCAACCAATCAGACCAATGATCCAGGTGACGTACTTTGCAGAGCTACGCGAAAACTCCAGGCAGGAAATGTGTCAACAAACGTCTTGGTTTGTAGCATTGATCAGCGGTTTGCAGAAGCAGCAATGGCATCGAGCGATTTCTGCAGGTTGTGCAAAAAAAAAAAAAATATGAAAGTGAGTGGTATTTACACTCACTCAAGCGATTTGTTTGCTAAATTAAAGAAACCATTGTGCATTGTCGAGAGGTTAAAAGGAATTGGACTGACGGTCATGTGAGAGCCAATAGCGTGCCAGGTGGATAAGCCAGTTTCTGAATGGTCCCCGTAGATTTGTAACGGAAGCAGGAAAGAAAAATGTACAGGTGCAGGTACTGAGCTGCAGGGCGAAATCAAATCACTGGCAGATTGGGCTGGGTTTACCCAGTCTACTTTGCAGAATTTATTTGTTTCCACACTTTACAGTCTGAAATTAGGTGACCTGAAACAAACTCTGGCAACTGACTTACAACCCCTATCTGTTCTTTCCAAAGGAGCAAACTTCCCTTTCAGACTTCCTATGCCTGCAGACTGATGTTTAGACTCACATGAAGATGGGAAAACTGTTTGTGGGTAAGCACAAACTCATCTGCCATCACTGCAGCTTCAGAGAATATGTTTACCTTTTGCTCATTCAAATGAACAGCTACTGTATGTTCTCAGGTGCACATTTTAAAACTCTTCTAGTAAGATGAGCTCTTGCAACTGCTCAAGGCTTGTGACCCTACTAGAGAGACACCACTTCTCAAAAAGTGTTTTCTCCTCTTGAGCAAACTCTACATACATTTGATTGGCTGCTTTCATTAAAGCATTCGAAAGCATTGGCGATAAGCTTCAGGTAATGATTCGTAAGCTCTCAACATTATGGCTTTGAAGATCTCATAATCAAGAGACTGTTCAGTTGGAAGTGAAGAACACACCTCTTGCGCCATCAACAAACACACCATCAAAATTACATTGTAGGAGCAGCGCCCACATGTCCTTCGGCCACCCTAATTTAGCAGCGATGCGTTCAAAGTATGAGTCTGCCTCAGTCTCTCTAAAGGGCGGAACTAGTTTTATATACTTTGTAACAAAGATAGGCTGGTTATCCCTTACGGTATCACTTAAGTTAAAGGGCACCTATTATGCCCCTTTTTAGAAGATGTAATATTGGTCTTGGGTGTCCCCAGAATGTATTTGTGAAGTTTCAGCACAAAATACCCCACAGTTAATTTATTATAACCATTTGAAAATGTCATTTTTGGGGCCTGTTTTAAAAAGAGCTGTTTTGGCGTCTACCACTTTAAATGTAAATGAGCTGCATATCTCCGCCCTGCTGCTGGACCTAGATGATGATGAGACTCCGGCACAGAATAAACACGAATGAGAATGGACTAAACGTCTCGGGATGGTTATTTGATACATTTATGTACTTACAAAGTTTTAATCGCGTCCCTTTTGCCATTATGGATGTGCAACACACACACACACACACACACACGGACTGTGATAACGTTCGCGCAATTTTTTGAAACTACACACACACACACACTACTGTGAAGTACAAACAATTTTTTTTTTTTTTTTCTTAAGGGGAGGGAGATAGACGTTTATATAGCCTACTGTCTATGGAGATAGAGCAGACCTTAATTTATTTACATTTGTAAATGCTGCAAAAAAAAATGCCTACGTGACATAAAACTGCCTGACCTTGTTTGTTGAGACATCCTATGACGACGACAATAAATAGCTTTAGACGCATTTGTTGTTGAACTGGCTGACATCGATTGAAATGATTATTTGCTCAAAAATCATAAAATACACTTACTTTTTCTGGAGGTGACGTTGGATCGCGAATTAGGCAACGATCCACACTCTAGGATTAACTTTGACCCTCGTTAACAGTCAGTCAGAAAATGAATCTCGTATTTAGGACGTTTAAGTGGTTCCTTTTCTTCATAAATAAAATCCATCCGCTGCGTTTTCAGTGGCTCTGATGTCAGTGAAGACTAGTATGTCCATTCTTACATCCCACAACACACTTCTTAGGAGACATTACCGGCTGTCGCTGAAACAATGGAGGATGCAGATCACCGAGGGCGGGGTCTATGCCAAAACCAGATGTCAATCAAATCACGTCGGCGGGGCTTAGCTCATTTCTACGTCACAGTGAGGAAAATCTAGAACAGGGTGTTCTGAGACAGTGCTTATGATTTATTGAGATAGTAAAAAAACTACTGGGTGGATTTTTATCATTCTAGGGTGGTTTTGCTCACACTGCCAACACACATTTATGTTCAAACACCATGTAAAAGTGAATTTTGCATAATAGGTGCCCTTTAACAGTGCTAGATTGTGACTGTGCGTCACCAAACATAGGTAAAGAGGGAGCTCTAGAACATGGCACCAGGACAGGCTTTCTGTGCAAAGACTCAGCTTCCAACTCAAGCATTTTCAGCTTAATGTCTCTCAGAGCCTCCACTTCAATGGTACAGAGTTGTACTCTTTTAATCTTGTGCCATTTTCTTTTTAACTTCAAATCAAGCTCTTTGATCGCCATTATTGGATCTAGATAGGATATAGTAGGAAGGGGAAAATCTGAAGCAGAGGCTTCACCTGCAGTTACTTCCTCCTCTGACACCATACAGCTTCTCTTTGATCACTTGCTTGATAGCATCTCTAGTCACTGTAACATTCTTCACCGATTAAAAACTTCTGTAGATGGAGCAAGCGTAAACGCTAACAAATCAAATAAATTGTAGCCTATCACAGGGCAAACGTGTGAATGTTCACGGGGTATTTTATGCAAACAACTCTAATCGTAGTTGTAACTATATTTACAGTAGGCATAATTGTCATTGCGTGCGTATGCAGCATGAGTCCAAGACAATCTTCTGTTCGTGAACAGTTGTATTTCATTCATTAATCTGACTATGCATCCGTGCATTTAATTGCCATTGGCTCGTGTGATAGTAATATAGATCTTAGTAGTATTTTAAGTGATATAATTGATTTTATAAACAACTATAAGAGATAATTTTCGGCTTTCTCCGGCTCCCTGCACCAGGCATAAAGCGAAACCGGAGGTGTCTATCCACACATTTTCTGATCGGAAATCCAACACGGCAGCCACGTGCAACCAAGGTTATTATAGTTTTGCATTTTTAAATTAGTTTTTATTTTAATATCATTCAAATTTCCTATAAATTTCAGTTTAGTTTCATTAATGGTTTTGTTAGTTTAGTTTTTATTTTGTGAACACATTTCTATTTAGTTTTTATATATTTCACTAGTTCACATCTACATATAATTATTACAGTAAAGGTTATGCGTATTTGGCGTGCTGTCCGGGTGGAGGGCTCCGAGCTCGGAATTTCTGCCCGAACCCAGAGTACTCCCCCCGTTGGTAAGAGTAGATCAAACTAGAAGTGAGGAGATGGAACTAAAAGTGAGATGGGGTGGAGGTGGGATGCTGAATAAACTATCAAGGAACAGAGATGGGTTCTGCTGTTATTTATATTGTCCTGAGTTGATTACAGATTGATCTCCACTTGTGCTAATTGGGTTAATTATCTGCACCTGCTCCTCCCGAACCTTGTTAATAAAACATAATTTCACTAGTTCACATCTACATATAATTATTACAGTAAAGGTTATGCGTATTTGGCGTGCTGTCCGGGTGGAGGGCTCCGAGCTCGGAATTTCTGCCCGAACCCAGAGTATTCCCCCAAAAAAGCAAAAAGAGCAAAGGACAGCCGCCAGACTAAAAAGCCCCCCAAAACGCAGAAATTTGGCGGGCTGGCAATTTGAGAATAAGCCTGGTTGTTTGAGGGCCTGCTGGCTCACGAGTGGGGAGCAGACGTAATTTGAAACAACCAGTCGAGGGAGGCTCGCGTTGTTTCTTGACGGGAGCAGCTCACGGCGTTGGACAGGCGAGCCATATCTGCCGATGAATGAGGAACAGCATAATTTATGCCGCCTGACCAGAAGGGCCTGTGTTGCCTCTGGCGGGAGCAGCTCACTGTGCTAGGCTGACAGGCCTACTGGCTGACAAATGAGCAGCCAGATTTGGGAATGGGGGGGGAGAGAGCAGTGAGATCAAAAGACGGCCGACCGAGAGGGCCCATATCGCTTCCGACAGGAGCAGCTCACGGCTTCGGGCTGGTGGGTCCTATCAGTCGACGGCGGAGTGACAAATTTTGGAAGCCCAGCCGGGAGACTTCTTGCGGTGTCCGCTGGGAAATCGGTACCTGCTGGATGGGAGAGAGGAAACATAGATGAATGCTACATCTGCTGGGAGACCGATGATCGCTGGACAGAGGAGGAGGAAACAGATACATGCTACATCCGCTGGGAGACCAGTGCTCGCTGGACGGAAGAGAGTAGAGATAAGTACATAGTATGTCTGCTGTGAGACCAATGCTCGCTGGACATAAAGAGGAAACGGAAAAGATGAAAATGAGTGTTTTCCCGGGAGATTTTCCTCACACTGCATCCGCTGTGAGACCAAATGCTCGCTGGATGAAAGAGAAAACGTAAGTGCTCTACCGGGAAAGTTCTCACTCCGTCCGCTGTGAGACCAATGCTCGCTGGACGGAAAGAGGAAACAGGAAAATGAGTGCTTGCCCGGGAGATTTTCTCACACTGCATCCGCTGTGAGACCAAATGCTCGCTGGATGAAAGAGAAAAAGTAAGTGCTCTACTGGGAAAGTTCTCACTCCGTCCGCTGTGAGACCAATGCTTGCTGGACAGAAAGAGGAGACAGAAAAGAGGAGAAAGGAGATTGAGTGCTCTTTAATTATGAATAGAGAAGTACTACAGAAGGGACATCACTGCTGTGGCAGTAGAAAAAATTAGCCAGAGTGAAAGAGCTCCTGTGGGAGCATAGGAGACATCACTGCTAGGGCAGTGGAGAAACTTACCTAGAGAAACAGTTCCTGCGGGAGCAGAGGAGACATCAATGCTGCGGCAGTGGAGAAAATAGCCAGAAAAAGAGAGCTGTTGCAGGAACAGAGGAGACATCACTGCTAGGGCAGTGGAGAAAATAGCCAGAGAAACAGAGCTCCAGTGGGAGCGGAGGAGACGTCACTGCTGCGGCAGTGGAGAGAATAGCCAGAGAAACAGAGCTCCAGTGGGAGCGGAGGAGACGTCACTGCTGCGGCAGTGGAGAGAATAGCCAGAGAAACAGAGCTCCAGTGGGAGCGGAGGAGACATCACTGTTGCAACATTGGAGAAAAATGATGTCAATTTATTTATATAGCACCCTTAATCCCAACCAAAGTTGTCCAATGTGCTGCACATACTGTAGTAAACATAAGACAATATAATATAATTAAAACAAGATAAAACAACAAACCTTAAAATAAAACTTACAATACAACTTCCTCATTGAATATAAGCCAATTCAAATGCATTTTTAACTTAGATTTAAAAACAGACCAAGATGCAGAGCGAATACGCAAAGGTAGAGCATTCCACAGTCTGGGGGCAGCTACTGAAAAAGCCCGGTCACCCCTGCACCTCAGCTTCGACTTTGGAATACATAAGCTCTGGTTAGAAGACCTGACAGAAATACCTGGACGATATTCAATTAGCCAGAGAAATTGAGCTCCTCCGGGACCAGTGGAGACGTCACTGCTGCGGCAGTGGAGAAAATAGCCAGAGAAACAGAGCTCCAGTGGGAGCGGAGTAGACATCACTGCTGTGGCAGTGGAGAAAATAGCCAGAGAAACAGAGCTCCAGTGGGAGCGGAGGAGACATCATTGCTGCGACATTGGAGAAAAATTAGCCAGAGAAATTTAGCTCCTCTGGGAACAGAGGAGACATCACTGCTGCGGCAGTGGATAAACTTACCTGAAGAAAGCTCCTGCGGTGTGAGGCTGAACAAAGGGAGAAGGAGAGTGGGGCTTGGCGGGCCGATGCTCGACTTGTGCGTTAATCAAGACGCAATAAAAGGAGGTGAGAGATGAAATCCTTGCAGGATTATGCACGTCTGAAGTTTAAGTGGCCGAGCAAAGATAGTAGTTCGCGTTTAGAACAATTTGACTGTCTGGGAAGTTCATTTAGTGAAGTTCAAAATAGACGGCTTATGGTAAAAGAAAGCTTTGCATAAATTTGGGCACCTTGTTATTTATGGTGAGGTCTGACAGTGGAGGAAACTGGGCGCGGCCCAAGCTCGCTTAAGGCCTACCGCTGTCTGTGGTCTGATGCTGGAAGCGAGCTGGATTTGGTGCGGTGAGATGGTGTTTGTCGAGCAAAGTGAATCCGGAGCTTTGCGGGCTTTACTTGCCTATTGGCCGCTTTGGGGGCCAGCGTGGACTAGGGCTGTCGCGCAAAATGATAAACCGCGCTACTGAGAAGCCCACCGCAGAGGAATGCAAGTAACCGTAGCAACCGCGATTTTTGCATGTTTTCTTTCTCATAAGGCAATACCCTTCTTGTTTTGAACTTTGCTTGTGTATAGAATGTTAAATAAGTTAATAATGATAACGAGACATGGTTTATCATGGAGATTTGTACTGAGGCTTCGTTGATTTGCTCTTAAGACTTAACAGACAGCTGAATGAGAGATCGACTGGGCGCGTGCGATTACCTGCGTCTGTCTTTGAGGTCAAGTCATATGCGTGAAAAGCTTTCCCTGTCCAAGAAAAGCGAAATATTTGTCGTGTCATCCTCTTAACGTTTAAGGGGATTTACCATGAATGGCATCAGCGACAGCGCTGGTCGGCATTCCACGGCGCGAGGAAGCCGCGGGAATCAAAAAGCAGCGAGTCACGCATTGAAACAATGCCATTTAAGCGTCAGCGTTACCCATGCGACGCATTGCTGGTCAGCTCAGCCTTGAAAAGTGGAGCTTAACAACTTGTTTCATTGCTATCTTTAAAATAATCAGCATTTTTGAACGTGTTCGTTGAATGAACGATTTAGTGATTCACTCAAAGACAGTCCATTGCCGTAACAATGTAACTGATAGACATGCAGCCTTCAATGCGCAGAGACGCTGTTTAGTTTCGGTTACATTGGTAGGCCTAAATGAAAATGTAGGCTACTCGTTTTTGCATGCTGACCATGTTAAAACCTATTAATAGCGACAAATAAATATAAATATATCTAAATAGATAAATGGCGATAATGGCGCGCTATTAAGCCACTCAAAATTACCGCAAGGGAAATTCCTTCACCGCACAGCCCTAGCGTGGACTGCGGAGAGAGGTTGGCTGATTGCAATGATACGCTTCATCCTTCACGAAAACTGAACAATCGAATTTATCAGCGCTTGCCGCAATCCTATGACTGTCCACTTCCTAAGGTGGAATTGTTGGGACGGCTGAACGATTGGAAGAAGCCGGGGAGGAATTTTGAAGTCTCGCTGGTGGAGGCGAGGGCTGGCCTCGGCGTCTAGGCGAGTGTGTGGCTGTTCGAGCAGGCCGGCGGCCTAGCGAAGAAGCCTGGGGCTCAGATGTGATGTCGGGCGGAGAAGGAGTGGTCCTAGGATCGGCAGATGATCCGGGGAGAAGTTAGACTCGTCTTCAGATGGGAAGAGCTGGTGTCGTGACATGATAGCACAAAGTGTGAACAAATATGCTGAATAAACTGTCAAGGAACAGAGGTGGGTTCTGCTGTTATTTATATTGTCCTGAGTTGATTACAGATTGATCTCCACTTGTGCTAATTGGGTTAATTATCTGCACCTGCTCCTCCCGAACCTTGTTAATAAAACATCATTTAGTTTCAGTTTTAGTTTTAGTAATTATAGTATAGCAGAGTTAACACAACACTTCCAGTTAAAGACATTTAATTTCAGCATAGTTTAATGTTTGCAGTTTACATTTAACACTTGTGAAAACCTCTTAAATGGGCAATTCTTAGACTACGGGCACTTTCATGTCCTTTGATCATATTTTATAAAAAACATTTAATTTTGAAAAATTAACACTTTCATAGTTAAATTTACAATGAAAGTACTTTAGGAACTTTTTACCGGTAGTCTACGATGATTTTTTCACCTTTTTAAACATCATTATACATGCAAATATTGCTGTTTTGTGCTTGTCCCACACCCAGACTTTTGATCTTCAATAATGAAAAAGAAGTGTAAAAAATATATTTATCTTTTTTTTCTAATTATGACTAAATAAAGTTTCAGTAAAAGAATCAAAACATAATTGAGGTATTTAAGGTCAGACAACTATTAATGTGATTTTATATACAAAATGTAGTTGTCCCACAGTATTGCCGTCATTTCCACCACAACGCTGTAATGTCCCTTTAAAAAGTTCTTTTGAAAGATTGTTTGGGTAGTTTCTATGGAGATGAACAATGACATCACAGCACATGTCTGACATGGAGGAGATTTTAAATTTCTTCAGCAACTTGGAGAAGAAAACTCAAGGTAAATGTTGCTTAAAATGAAAATATTTTTATTGTATGTCATTTCCAAACATGGCGTAACAATGAATGAGTTTGTAAATAAATTGATTTTTTTAACACAAATAGATGTATTTTGCATGCATGCAATGCTAACTACCAATTCATAGCTAATATGTAATACTAGCTTGGATTTTTTTACAAAATACTGTAGGATTATCATTTCCACCACCGTCATTTCCACCACATTACCTTCTTGGGTGGAAATGACAAAGGTGAGGTGGAAATGACATTTATGCTTACAAGGTGGAATTCTTAGATTGAGTGGCTACAAATGAATATTTTATTTATTGAAATGTACAACGCTAATGTATTTATTCAAATATATATTTGTTTAAATGCCTTTTCATCTATTTTTAAGATGCTGCGGAGGTCAACTGGATAAAGGTCTCACTATTTGTGGTTAAGGTTGTTTACAGTAAAACTGTAACTGTTCATCTGGTTATGGAACCAAACAGACTAATGACTAATGATTTGTTAAATGGGTTTCAAATAAATGTTTTCTGTTTTTCTACATGGACGTCCATTCATTGTCATTTCCACAACACCCAGTCATTTCCACCACCTCATAACTTTTTAAAAAATATGTACAAAATTCTAATCACTTATTAAAAAATTCTGCATTGTTTATGGGATAATGTTCCACTTAATGTAATAACACAAGTAGTTATTTTTCTGAAATGTTTCTAACCAATGCAATATTATATTTCAGGTTGTGGTGGATGTAAGCTTTGTGTTTGGGCCTCATGACAATTAATTTACTTAATCCACAAATCTATGGTAATTGCAATATAGGTATAAATTGGTAAAACTATGTGTGGAAGTGGTTTTACACTGTTAAGAAATTATGTATATCATAATAATTTTAAATAATAATCAAATATTTGCATGTGATGGAAATTACATTTGTTCAGTGCGGATCGGAAAATATGTCAAAAAACACCAATTTGTATTATAATGTAAGTGCGTTCTCTTATGGATCATTAAACTAGACTAGTTATATTTAACTGCTAGACTGTGACAATTTTGATTTGAACACTTTTTTTTACCTCAAGTTCACAAGGCCAAAAGTGCCCGTAGTTGAAGAACCACCCAAATATAAAAATAAAAATAATTGTTTGAGGATGAACAAAGAACCAAATAAATGCAACTAAAAAGTAAAAATTATATAATAAAATAAAAATGAAATCTTGTTAAACGTGGTGTATAAGAAAAAGAAAAAGATATGCGTATGATTATTATGATTATTCTTAAAGGTTATGTATTGATCCATTTATGCTTTTTGTCTATTGCATCGTTTAAAATCATATACTCATAGTTATACACATATTCAAATGTTCTCTTCAGACCAGACATTTAGTATGTATACTTCTACTCTGACAAATATACGTCTATTTCTGGGCTATAGACATGCTATTTGTTTTTTCCGTTTTCTGCTCAGTGTGGTATCATATCTATGTGTGGTATAGGCCTATCTTGTTTAGGCTAGTTTCACATGAGATGGTTATACCTGGAATTAAGGTAGGCTACAGCTGTATTTGCATGAGGTGGAAATACTTATTTGGGCCTTTCTGCTTCTTAGGGCTGGTTCACACAGAGAGTAGTTTTGCTTTGAAAAACGGAAAAAAGACACGGGCACAGTGGGGAAAAAGCGCAAGGTCTCGATACGCGTCTTTTAAAAGTTGAACTTATTTTAACTTGAGTGCCGCGTTAGAGCGTCGTGTGTGTCATGCACGTGATGCTGCAGAAGACGCGAGACTCTAGCACAACGGTCATACATTGAAAAATAAAGTAGCACAGTGGAGTGGGAAAAAGTGATTTTCTGGTAGGCTACAGGAGAGCTTATTAATTACAAAAACAATTATTTATTTCTGCTAATTATTATTTTGTTTCAGTTAGTTTTTCAGTAACTGTTGTTAGTTTCGTTTAGTTTTTCATTAATGTAGAAATTTCTATTTTATTTCAGTTTACGAAAATGTTTTTTGACCAATAGTTTTAGTCTTAGTTTCAGTTTTCGTTTACGAAATAACCTTGCGTGCAACTAGCCTATAGAAAAGCTCAAATTCGCATCCCGGGCGAGCCCCCAAATATGTTACGTCCTACACTGCCGCCACAGCATCACAATCAATTTTAACAGGTTTATTTCAGCTTGTGACAAAAATCAAAGTTGTTTACACACAACAACTTAATGGGAAGCAATGGCTTCAGGAGGGGGCACCCACCTCCCTACAGCTTCCAAAAATAAAATAAAAATAAAAATAAAAATGAAAATAAACAAGAGGGCAACTACTTAAAAGGTGAAAGCATTAACAATAGGCAAAAGGTAAGGCAACAGTCATACACAACCACAGGAGTGCACAATAGCTTCAACAAATTGGGCTGGGCAGAGCACAGATCATGCTCAAGAAAAGGTTTCTCTTTGACTGTATGTTCTGCTCTGTTTTTATGTTGCTTCCCTCATGGTTGGTAAGCAGGTGAAGCTGGGGGAGCAATCAGGCTACCTGGAGGAGTGGGAGGAGACAAAGGAGAGCAGAAGACACAAAAAGCAACAACAAAAGAAAGAAAACATACCACAGTACACCATGCTGGGGCCCGTTTTCCGTACGCGGATTACTCAGTTATCTGGATTTTACTGTTGACGATTTGACATGATCCAGGATTGTCAGGTTCTTCAAAGCTCATCCCGGAGTTGCTGTCATAGCAACAGGTCTGTAAGCTCAAACCTGCTCTGGAGCAGGCTTATTTCATGTAAACAGGATCAGATTTCATCTTTTTATGTGGAGGTGATACTTAGAGTCTGTTGCAGCCACTGCTACTTATTGAACCAGGAACAAACATAATTTAAAATAATAATAATAATTTTAAAACTAATTTTAAAATAATATTATAATGTTGTGTAGTCTGTCATAATATGGACACAATTCTATTCACTGAGAAATGAATTTTTGAGGGAATAATTACCTAATAATTTTATTGGAGTCTTACACACGATGTACACTTAGTCTAAGCCGTGCATTCATTTAAACAGTGACAACTACTCTGACGCAGCACAGGAGATGCAGATAACTAGTAAAAGCATCCTGTCTGATGTGCCATAGAAAAATGTTTTTGACCCATAAGTAACTTTAATTAACGCTGTCAAGTAACAAAACTGTCTCACAGGTAAAATTAAATAAATTGCTAATTACAACACTGAAATAAAAATGTAAATCCTGTACAAATTATCGTGAAATAATGGAAATAATTGGGAATCATGTAGCAAACATTTGATCAATCTATTAACTTTTATGTTGTTTTGGTCGCTTGGCGACTTATAAAGGCCAAGAAATGTTTTTTTTGTCTGGAGTGTGATGTTCTTTTTTAATATGATGTCATTATGTTGCTGCATTGAGCATTGTATCTGTGACTACCCTTTCCAATGAACACAAGAACGCGCTGTAATCTCAGGCTGTGTCCCGAAGGCTGCGGAGGTCTGACTGATACTGTGTCCCAATTCAGAGGCTGCATCCTTCAAAGGACTCAGACTTATTAAAAGCCACACCTTAAAATAAATAAATGGGACATTCTGGACTTTTCTTGTCGCCTAGCAACTGTGACAGCTGTTTTTATGCGCATTTTGAAGTATCGCCTCAGAAACGAGTGATGTAAACAGATTTTTTTTTTTTTTAAAATCCCTTCATTCACAAAAAAGTAAAATAAAAAAATGTCACGCCTACTTGAAGTGGTTTTTGACTTGTGCGAAAAACAGTTCCCATTGCGAATAATGGGAGATGGAAACACATTTGCCGAATAAATTCTGACGTAGTGAACATAGGCCTATGTCACGAAAAAATTGAAGACCGGAAGTACGTCTTTTAGTAGGGATATGGCTCTTCCGGTTAGCTTTTTACAATGGCGGAGTCCGATAGATACCGCTGGACAAAATCTCTCCGCAACCTGCCTGAAGTCACATATGACGATGTGGTTTGGATGGTAAATGAAAACTCAAGTGGAAACGTCAAAACTGAGGAAAAGGGTACAAGTTCTTCTGGGAGAACCACTGTTGTTATAGCTCTAGCCAAGAGTATAAACTAAAATTTGAACCACGCTTTTTTTTATTATTTGAATAAGTTGAAACCATTTGCGTTAAAAAGTGTTTAAAGTGTTTAAAAATTAGTCAATTTCTATCAAACAAATCCTGTTG
The DNA here is from genome assembly GCF_949319135.1 of Squalius cephalus. Classification (NCBI taxonomy): domain Eukaryota; kingdom Metazoa; phylum Chordata; class Actinopteri; order Cypriniformes; family Leuciscidae; genus Squalius; species Squalius cephalus. The sequence continues at coordinate 15,031,311 of NC_137141.1, read as the reverse complement.
TCACTTTCGCACTATGAATGCTGGGGTAGGCAAGGCCGCGAAGGATTCATCTGTTGTATCCTTCATTTTACGGAAACGAAGGATGTATATGGAGGCCGCATTTGAAGGAGCCTTCGAACTGGGACAGCCTTCGTCGTGTAGTGAGGCAATCGGCCTTTAAATGCGGCCTTCGCAGCTCCAGACAACTTAATATAGATATTTTAATAAAATCCACAAATTCGTTTGAAGAAACAAATCAGCCAGAGATCAGTTATCACGATTAGAAGACGTAAACGATTAAAGACACAATTGGTATCCAGTGAGTTGCGGGTGAGTTAGGCCTATCGACTTTCAGTTTGTATAAACTGTGATAACTATAATACAAACTTGTAAAAAAGTCCATAACTCACCGCAACGTCTCTGGATGTAACACATGCCCTTTACTCATTAAATTGCATTTAGAGATAATCTGACTGAAAGCTTTCAATAAATGAATTGCCCGTGATCATCCTTTGCTCAATTAATTCGTGTAATTGCTTTTTTATCAATGAATCTATTAATGCTATTAATCAAATGAACCTGTTTTTAAGACAATACAATATTAAATTAATTCGATCCACGTGTTTTAAACGTTTTTAAATGTTTTTTTTTTAATCATAGGCTACATCAAATGCATTTATTTATAGGCTAACTGCTGACTGGAATACAGCAATGATGAACAAAGGAATAATTCTTGACTACATAAATCATCCAGTCTAACGCCACCGTTGCATATTTCCCATCTAATGCATTTCTTTGCATTCCTGCATTAGCATGTATTAACTGCACATGCACGCGCTTGCACACGCACACACTTTAAATCTATAATTGCATGCATGCATATGAACAGCACGGACACTGGAAAGGTATCCGGGCGCATGTGGGGAAGGCGACATTATTCTACATCACATCACACGGCGTTACATGGCGTCTTTCCCAGCGACGCACTTGCTCGCGCTCTCCGTTTCTGACCCATAGGACCGAACGTGTTTTGTCTTGCACGCGCTGATTTGAGTCTGTCATCATTGCGGACACATTGCAATATGCAGTGATGCACTGACGCGAAGGCTATGGGTTCAGGTGCATCGTATCCAAATATTGCCTTCATCGGAGATTTTTCAGCACCATTCCGATATGCGAAGCGCGTGGGATGTAAATAAAAGAAGCGCATGATGTGGCTTTCCCTCGAGGATGATTGCTGATGGAGAGGTGAGACAAACGATTTTACCGATATGAAGGTTACCTGTATGCTTTGCATATATTGCACGACACGAGTAGATGCTTTAAATATCACACACTGCGTGCACCATCATTTTTTCATTCATCTCTTTGGGGATTATGAATTATAATAATTAAACAAGGCACGAGCGCAGGGACATTCATGCTCATGGGATGCTTCATGCGTCCTTTTTGGATGCGGTTTTGCTTAAAATAGACAAAGAACTCGAGAGGCTAGAGAGAGAGAGAGCGCGTGTCACATTTAAAGAATAGCCATATTTCGTGTAGTAATATGTCAGATGTGACAGTCTGCTTTAAGATGACCTTCAGCATCACTGGTGAATAAAGCACATCACCTTGCATGGTAACACACTCATTTATGTTGTTATGAACAGCAGAAGCACGATTTTAGATCAGTGTTCATTAAATAGCCTTTATAACATCATGTCACTGATGGGATAGACACGAATTCCCAAAGCCTACTAAATAAACGACACTAAAGCTTTATATTTAATGGTTTTGCATCTTCTTTTCATCTTCATGTCCTTCATCCACATTTTCTATTTATTAGACGTGAACACTAAAACCAAATACCAGCGTGCAACTCCGTGTCCCAAATACATCACAATACATTTAAAAGGAATGCCTTTCTTTTTCAAAGACTCCCAGAGAGACATGCAACCTCGTTGCTTTATCTGTTTACTTTAACAGGATCATGCAGCATATGTGTAGCCTATTGTTGGCCAAAAATATGTAAATGTGTAATAGTTAGCAGGATATGCCAGACACTTTGTTATTTAAAATCCCCCCAAGGGTCTTTAAACAGCTGATTATTGCCCAGTGTTTCTTAACCTTTAGAAATATGTCATGCATTAGCAATAATTACATTCTGTTATGAACTGGATGTGACACGTGTATAATCTCCCTGTAGCCTTATATGTCCTGCTCATTTACAGAGAGCTTTTGCTATGATATAATATGATTGAGTCACAAATGCACTGATAAACCTTTTAAACAGTTCTTATGTCCACATGTGGATTTATGGTAAATGGACATTGCAGAGATGAATCGGAAGCTCATTTCTCAACCGCAGTATATAGTGTAGTGTAAAACGAGCGTGTAAAACCCCACAGCTGAAATGCATTGAGTAGAAATAGGTGTGTTAGATATAGGAAATATCAACACAAACTGGACACTGACATATAAGAATCCAAAATAATTGTATTATATATAGAAAATGTCATTTTCATTGTTAATAGTCAGATATGTGACTCATCAGTTCGTTCATTGATTTCTTTAATTATGTTAGAGATTTTAAAAAGATCTGACACTAGTTAAATAGAACAGGATGTTATTAAGTGGAAGCGTGAAGATTTGATATTGGCAGATTTCACGGCCCTTGTGAAATTACAGCTAATTGAGTTGTTTATTCTGTTCATTGAAGTTTACTGACTAAGTTAATTGAATGTTATTTCGCTTAATTGTGTATTCTGATACTACTGGTTTTTAATACCCTTGAGTTGAAGACGTTGGTTAATTTTTGAAGAATGTGCAAAAAATGTACTGGGCAGTTTTAAGGAACACCTTTAGCAGTATGGGAATGTAGGAAATTGGAAATAAGTAAAAAATAAAAACAGAAAAAACTAAATCTAGTGTTTCCAGATTATTTTGTTAGCTTATTTTAACATCCTGCTACTGTCAATATTTTGTGTAAATAGGCCTTTTGGTTCTATTATCTCTTGACATCCTGAAGATGGCAGTGTTCCCATGTGTAAAACTCATTTTCTGAACGTTCCTTATAATGATCCACTATTATTTTTGAGGATTGGATTGGTACAGGGCCATTGTACCACCTGCATTTTGAACAGTGGTCAATAAATATGGAGTTTCCTATGACGAATTCTTAAACTTTCACATTTGGTTCCCCCAATATAAAATGTTTGGTTACACCATTTCTATACAAAGTGTTTTGATTGTAAAAACTCCAGTGTTAAATGAACTCTCCTGGGAGTTTATTTGACGTCATACTCAATAGTGTTAAATATGAGTGTTAAATGAACACTGAAGAGTGTTAAAGTTAATGAGCTAATTAAGTGATCAATAATTGTCAATCATCACTAAATTAAAGACACCTGATGTTAACAAGCAGAATCACCAAAGGAGAAAATCTAATTTTAAGTCACCATTATGGTGGTCAGTGTTTGCTTTAGTTGGGCTCTTGACCCATAAACTGTTAACATTATATTTTATTTGGCTGTTGTAACTGAGTTTAACTGCCAGGTGAATAAAGGGATAAGGTGATCAGGTTGTGCTGGTGATTCACTAAACTCATTTAGAGAGTTATGTTTACCTTGTTGATTACAGCAGCCCTGTGATTCTACAGCATACGATTTTTAGCATTTTCTTTATAATCCAAAATATTTCTTAAAAGTTGTTCTGAAGATTTTATTTAGACACACAGACTAATCAGCTTGTGAATCTCAACAATAGTGACAATAATAAAGCATGTTGCAGTGCATTCTGGGTGCCACCAATCAAAACTCATTCATGGCTCCCATCATGCATTGCGGTATGAATAAATTATGATCTGAATTGTCTTAGCAATTTCCTTTTCCTAACTGAATATTTTGTTTGTCACCATTGTTGAGATTCATACACTGATTCTTGATGTCTGTGTGTGCCTAAAAAAAAAAAAAATCTGAACAACTTTTAAGAAATCCTTTGGATTATATTGAAAATTCTGGATCTTATGCTGTAGAATCAATGTGATGCTGTAATCAAGAATATAAATATAAACCAGAGATAAGGCTCTAAATGAGTTTTGGGATGGACAGGTGGACGTCACACAAAACCCTGCCGACTGTCATTTATATATGAGCGGGGCACAACCTAACGCTTTTTGACTTTCTCCGTTTCTGTAAACCTACTTAGGGTTCAGAGTATTTAATTTTTCCCACATTAATTTCACACGTCTAGCATGTCTAGTATGTAGTTTTGTTTTATTACTACAGTGTATACTTTTTTCTTGATATACCCCGAAAGAATGGAAGTGAAATGTGACAACATGCCCCATAGGTGGGGTACATTATAACATGACGATATGATAGCTTGAATGCTATCTGATCTAATCAAACAAAATATACAAGACAAACTAAAATATTTTCTCAATAAAATACAATTATTAACCTTTTCATATAAAATAATGGCAATTTTTAATAATTAAAAATAATTTGAGTTTGACAACGAACACACCGGAAAACACAGCTATACAACATAGTTCAAAACATAATAATAATTAATAATTTCTGAACATTGACTGTCAGTTAAATAAATGTTCAGTGATATCTTCCAAAGATTTCAGAATTTTTTGTCGCAATTTTTTCTCTATATAGTTTTGATATGGCAACTAGAAAATACACTAAGTTTCGTCATGCTATCATGTGTGGAAGTATTTAAAACAAGGGTGTTACAACTAGCCCCGCGTTAGGTTGTGCCCCGCTCTCCCTTACATCGCAAATATACTGCGAATTTGCCTTTGCACCCAAAAGTTGTAGAACCATTCATTTTCTGTAAAGAACGCGCATTTTCCCTACCACAGCTGGCAACGTTCTCAGACCCATACGTTTCCCTGTACCGTTTTCATTACGGCATCTATCCACATTAAGCACTTGCAACCTCTTCATCCTTTTCATTTTGTGAGATTTGTAAAATGTCCCCCGACTGAAAAGTGTTTTTAAAGGGGTGGTTGAATGGTTTCACTTTTCTTACTTTAGTTAGTGTGTAATGTTGCTGTTTGATTATAAACAACATCTGCAAAGTTACAGCACTCAAAGTTCAAAGCAAAGGGAGATATTTGCTTTTAAATAAATTACTTTTTAAGGACTACACAAGCTTCCTCCCGGGTTAGTGACATCACCAACCCTAAAATTTACATAAACCCCGCCCCCGGGACACGATTTATAGATTATCCAGACAGAATATGCTAATCAATGACTAGAAGATAACTACATGCTACATAATTTCACCTACTAACCATTCAGAAATGTTGTCTACATGTTGTCACTTCTTCTTGAGTCTCTCCATCTTTCTGACTTTTGAACATAAAAGGCTAAAAGTTTTCCCAGGAGAGTTAATTTAACCTGGGAGCTATATGTAATCCATTTTCTGTCTTTTTCCCCTCATGAGAAGACCTATGGTTTTAAGACTGACAGTCTTCTGGTAGTAAAAAGAAGAGCCTGGAACATAATATAACAACAATCATTTTACCTACTGGATATCAGCAAATCTGTCAGGTGATTTTTAAGATTATTTACTTTGAATATATATTTTTCAGTGCTTGTAATTGGCTGACTTTGTCATGATGGTATATATTAATCATATTTTTTCTTTCCAACGTAATTAACTATTACATGAACTATTATGGAACTGTTCCGTAAGTCTTAAAGTGGATCCCCAGACATTCTACTGCATATATATCAATCTGATATCAGTAAACAAGACAGTATTTTAATATCTGAGGTGTCCTTGTACAGTTTTACAACGCAAACGCCCTTATGTGTCCTTGCTTATTGAGTCGAGGATGTTTCTTGCTTATGAATTATGTTAAAGGGATAGTTCGGCCAAAAATGATATTTAATCCATGATTTACTCACCCTCAAGCAGTTCGAGATGCATATGTCAATCATTTTTCAGACGAACACATTTTCAGTTATTTTAGAAAATGTCTTAGATCTTTCAGTGGTTATAATGTGAAGCTATGGGGTCCACCTCCTTCAAGTCCCAAAATGTGCATGCATCCTTCACAAAAGTAATCCATCCGGCTCCAGGGGGATAAACGAAGGCCTTCTGAGGGTAATCCGTGTGGTTTTGTCTTAAAAATATACATATTTAAAACTTTATAAATGAAAATATCTTGCTAATCTTTATAATTAATAATTACTATAAATGAAAGGATGCATGCACATTTTGGGACTTGAAGGAGGTGGACCCCATAACTTCACATTATAACCAATGAAAGATCTAAGACATTTTCTAAAATAACTGAAAATGTGTTCGTCTGAAAAAAGATTGACATATGCATCTCGAACGGCTTGAGGGTGAGTAAATCATGGGTTAAATATCATTGCCGAACTATCCCTTTAATCTTCATTACAGTAGCATACATATGATCAGCTGACAGACAAGGCACAACATATGTATTGCAAATGTCAAAGTTCTCGTTCTGAAATATGAATAGATTTAAATGCTTTTTTTAAGTATGCACTAATTAATTCACTTTGTACAGTCATTCAGTGTAGTCATGTAATTGTTATGTGTTAGATAATATTTGTATTAGTAGGCTACAGTAACTTACTATACATGATATGTTTCCATTTTGTAAAGAGTTAACATGAAGCATGTATTGAAAGCAGTTAATATAACAACTTTAATGTTGGGAAAATTGGAAAATACAAATCAATATTTATAAAAACACTTAATTCCTATGCAAACTGACTTAGTAGTAAAAAGCCAGAAAATGTAGTATAATATAATATAATATAATATAATATTAATAATAGCTTCACATTATTCATAGAAATAACACTGTCTGTTTCCAAGCATTTATACTGTTGCTCCGAGCAAGATAATGCATGGTATAGGACCTTGAATTATAATGCAGTATATTAATATTTATATATTCTGCATTATTATTCACATACAGAAATAGGAATTTTTTTTTTTTTTTTTTTTTTGGCCTGTTTTGGCAGGATGCAGTAGTCAAACCAATCATGCAAAGTAATAATTAATTTACAGAAATATATCCTATCCTGTCGGACTAATGCTTTGCACGCAGGGTCACTATAGGTCAAAGACTTGTCTGTCAGTGGTGGACGGAAATACTAATATGGCCGCTGGAACACTACCGGTTGCTGACAGTTTAGAGTTAGAAAATATATAACAGCAGTCTCAGGATATTAAAATGTATTAATTTAGCTCAAGATGGCACAATGCAGTTCATTAATACTTTATTTGTCTGATAGAATGTGCTGAATCTTAAAGAAATGACTTTAAAATCAAACTGGAGTAGACTGCTGTCTCATAAAATGACTCATAACCTTTTCTTTTTTTGCCTTCCCACCATTATCCGTTTCCTGTTTAAAGGCTAGAGTATGCCATCTACACCAACTTACAGAATCCTACGACCCCTCCTGCTTGGTATCTTTTTATTGGGATGCTTTGTGACTCTGTTTTTAATGTACATCAAACCATCTACGAGCTGGTTGTCAGGCCCCGTCGAGTCGGAAACATCCACAGCCCGAGTCAAAAGCCTCCTTTCCAGCAGAAGTGATCAGAACCAGACCACCATCCTGGTCTGGCTTTGGCCTTTTGGAGAAACCTACGACCTGAACGTCTGCAGCTCTTTGTTCAGTATCGATGGATGCTTCATCACCGCCGACCGAAACCTTTACAACAAATCCGACGCCGTCGTCATACATCACAGGGACATCACCAGCGACCTCTCCAACATGCCGCCGGCGTATCGGCCCACGTTGCAGAGATGGATTTGGATGAACTTCGAGTCACCGTCGCATTCATCTCAGTTACCTGGAATTGAAAACTTGTTTAATATAACTCTAAACTATCGGCAGGATGCCGATATAGAAGTGCCTTATGGGTCGATTGTTGCAGCCCAAGGAGAGGAGGACTTTGTGCCGCCAAGCAAGAACAAGCTCATTTGTTGGATCGTCAGCAATTGGAACCCAGATCACGTCAGAGTGAAATACTACAATGAATTGTACAAGCACATTGAGGTTCATGCATACGGACAGGCTTTTGGTGAGTACATTTCCGACCAGGACTATTTCCCCACAATTGCCAGCTGTAAATTTTACTTGGCATTCGAGAACTCGATTCACAAAGACTACATCACTGAGAAATTGTACAACCCACTTTCCGTCGGCACCGTACCTGTGGTGCTCGGGCCATCAAGGGAGAACTATCAGAACTTCGTGCAGGGAAACGCTTTCATCCACGTCGACGACTTTCCGTCTCCGAAGGAGCTGGCTGATTACCTCCTGTTTCTTGACAAAAACGAGGAGCTTTACCTGAAGTACTTTGACTGGCGTAAACACTTTAAGGTGAAAAAGGCATACTTCTGGGCCGAGCACACGTGTCTGGCCTGCGATTACGTCAGAAGGCACAATGAGTACAAGGCAATTAACAATCTTGACAAATGGTATTGGGGTTAATCCGCACCTAAACCACTGGACCAGCTTAATGAAAGTTGCTTGACAATAAGAGCTTCATGTAACTTAATTCAAATGAGCGTCTGTTGTGAGCAATTACAGACTTTTATTTTTGTAAAATGTCCCAAAGTAGTTGTACATTTACTTTGTGTTCAGTTTTATGCGTTTATTAACCTGGATGCAAATCATGCATTTTTAGAGTTTAATGAGTACATATTTATTAGGAAAGCAGATTTTGACCAAAATTCATAAAATGCATTTGAATGGATAGTTCACCCAAAAATTTTAGAGTTGAATAAGTTAGTATTTATTTGAAAAGAAACATATTTATTCACCTACTTGTCGTTCCAAACTTGTATGACTTTCTCTCTTCACAAAAGAAGATATTACATAAGTGATATTTGGATGCAAATCATGCATTTTAGTGTTTAATAAATACGTTTATTTAGAAAGCTAATTTTGACCAAAATGCACTTAAAGGGATAGTTCACTCAAACATGATGCAAATCGTGCATTTTAGAGTTGAATAATTACTTATTTATGTGAAAAGAAACATTTATGTAGACCAAACTGCACAAAATCCATTTAAATGTCATCATTTACTCACCATATTGTTGTTCCAAACCTGTATGACTTTCTTTTTAATCTGGAACACATAAGATATTTTGTTGAGTGTTTTTGCCTGTACATTGAAAGTCAATGGGGTCCAAAACAACACACTTAGGTTATTTTTCCAAAGTATCTTCTGTCGTGTTGATGATGCAATTCTCATTTTTAAGTGAACTATCCCTTTAAAATTTCGCTGTTTTCATACATGACATCAAAAAGGAAATCTGTTTATTTAATGGGAGCGGAGCACTTTCTGAAACTGAGATTTTTATGCTTCTTTTATATCATTGGTTATTGTGTAAATGTTAGTGCTAGAGACATCTATGCAGTGTTTACAGAACTTATGTTGTGCAAAATGTCTATGTACTGAAAATGTAATGTGTATAGTATGTGTTTTAAGACAACCTGCCTTTCATTTCCATGGTTTTGGACGTTGTTTTGCGCACTCATATTTTACATGCTATGTTGGACACCATAGTGACCATCATGCACTTGCTACTGAAAAACAAACATGCCAGGAGTGCGTTATTGCTGATAATGTCTTACTGTACTGAATAACTGCTGATAATATCACTGTTAAGTAGCTTACATGGCTTCGATATGTGATACTGTTATGTATCAATGTGTACTGTAAAGTTTTGTTTTTGAAATATTTCAATGTTACTTTTGAAAGTAAAAGTGAAGTGCTGAATTGAGAGCAGGAGGCTAATATACATAAAGTCATGTGTGGGTGGTGCCATATTCAAAGAAATGAGAAGACCTTTTTCCAAGTGTTGCCAAATGGGTAGACGCACTTGATGTACGAGACAAACAAAATCATAATGTGAGAAGCATAATGACTCATTTTTCTAATTCTGAAGTTGCTTTAGCTGTAAGCTTAGAGGATTTGTTCGCTGCCAAAGTTTTCTTTCTCAAACGAGATGCTTCTGATCTTTTATCTCTGGGATTCAAGTCATCACATTTCTCAGATCGGCTTTCATTTCTTGGTGAAGGACTGTTTTTGATGTGCTTACATGCATGTCATTCTAATATTAGATGAGGGTAAAAGAACTCTATTATTGATCAATGAGAACATTTTCAACTGTGGATCACAGTCTGTGCTGCTTATACTGTCACTGCAAAAACAAATCATGTACTCAGATACTATTTTGTCTTATTTTCTAGTAAAATAAAATCGAAACCTGCTTAAAACGAAATTTCTCTGAGAGAAATATTTAATTTACTGTTTTTATGTTTAAAAACATTTTGCTCTCGCAAAATTCTGACATGATAGGATACATTTTTCAATGAACGATCCCTTAAAACATAATCCTCACAAAATAATGTTTGACTTATTCACCTTTTTTTTTTTTGGTGAGCTATCCACTTAAAACAAGAAACAACAAACAATGTGCCAAAATATTTTTTCCCCCTCATTTTAACTATAAACTTCTGTAAATTTTGCTATACTGTAAAAAATCCAAATGGGTTAAAAAAAAGTACATTTATTTTCATGTACACATTTGGCAGATGCTTTTATCGAAAGCATTGTATAAGATCGAACCCCTGGCCTTGGTGTTGCAAGTGCCATGCTTCACTGTTTGAGCTTCTGGAATGCATTTGGCAGTTAAACTATTATATATTCTGTGAAAACTTATTATCTTACACAATTTTGACTCAAGCTAATTTATCTAGTTTTAAGGATTTTTACTGGGAAATAAGACAGAGTGGTTAGGAAATTGATTTTTGAACTGCTTATATGAAAAAGCACACTTTAATAGACATAAAAGTATACCCAATTACTCTCACATTTTGAATCACTTACATTCTTGTTGTTTTGATGTCTGAAGCACACATGGTTGTGGGTTATTGTTGCTGTTGTGTTGCAGTTTGTGTCCAATTGAACAAGAACAGTAACAGCATCATCAAATATTTCATGCCTGGTTTTTTAACTTTTGTATTCATGAAGTATGATCAGTTTTTGTTTGTTTAAACAAAAAAAGTGTGCTATTCTAACAATGTCCATCTGTATATTACTCAAATGTGCACACTTCAATGAGTCGGACTTTTTTTTATATGAACTCTGAGGAAAACTGAGATGATGTGTAGTAACCAAGACAACATTACACATCTCAGATCAACATTTGTCAAAGATAATTGGTTTGCCGTGAATGCTCTTTATGCATTGTAAATAGCCGGATTGTTGGACGATCTCAAACCTGTAGCGAATGCCTGAGGATGAAGCGCTGAAATGAGACAGACAAAGTAAGCTCTTTCTGAGCCTTTGCATCGAGGAAGAAAAGTCTCCTGCTGAAGACAAAGATGACAGTGTTATGGAGAGGCCATTTTCTGTCTCTAAAGCGGTTTTCACATTGAACATCCGTATCGTTTTTTTTTTTGGGGGGGGGGGGGGGGATTAGGAACTAGTCCTTTGAACACTGTTGGACTGGAAAACTTTAGCTAAAAGTTTCTCTCATTCTCAAGTGTGTGATTTATTGAAATGATGACAGTGCAAAGATGTATGTGACTAAAAATGTGAAATGTTAAATAAGAAAGCAATGTTTATGGTTTCATCATGGTGTACAAAGTGAATCAGAGATTGCTTATTTTATTTACTTACTGACCATAATTACTGACTTGTATTGATTTGTGGTCTCTCTCTCTCTCTCTCTCTCTCTCTCTCTCTCTCTCTCTCTCTCTCTCTCTCTCTCTCTCTCTCTCTCTCTCTCTCTCTCTCCACCTCTGTATCTTTATCTCCCGTGCACAAGTGCTGGCTGTGAGCTCTTGGTACCCTTTAAAACAGTCTTTGCATTATGAGTGTGTTAGCGGTGTCTGACTCATAGCTCCGGCTGACTCACACATGTAGGCTGGTCTCACTGACGCCGGCATGGAGTATGATATCTCCTCTATGCATTATGGACTCGAATGCAAAATGACCCACATTCCTATTGTGCTGAGGAACTCGAAGGTGTATAGAACTGTTCTTTGCAATGTTAATTGCCAAAACATTGTTATTTGCCAAATGATTTACTGTAGATGTCTGTTAGTAAAATAAAGAGACGGAAATAAAATTAAGTTCACAGAGCATTTAGTTTCCCATTCTGATTTCAAGCTTGAAAAAAATTATACAAATAGTTCAACCAAAAATTATTTACTCACCCATATATTGTTGAAAACAATTGTTGTATGCCTTATATTTTTCCAAAAAGTTCATTGTGACCACATCTGTCAAGATAACAAACAATAAAATACCATAAAGGTAGTCTGATCTGATGGCTTATAAAGTGACATATAGTCTTATGATAAATTTTGTGTGAGGAACAGACCAAAATGAAGTTGTTATTCTCTGATAATCTTTCAGCTGAAGCTCTAAAATCTGAGTTAATTTGCCCATACACAGTTGTAATCAAGACTATTCAACCCCCATTGCAAATCAGGTTTATTGGCAAAATGTACAGACTTTCAGCTGTTTGCAATGAACAAATCAAACAAAAGTAATTGAAATAGCTCAACAACAAATGTTTCAAGTGGTTTCCCAAATTCAACTGAAAATGCAACTTTTAATTACTTATGCGATCTAAAAATTATTCAACCCCTTCGTGGCAAGCATCTTTAGTACTTAGTAGAACACCTTTTGCTGTTATGACCAGCTGTAAACAAGATATAACCAGACACCAGCTTCTGGCAGCGTTTCTGAGGAATCTTCGCCCATTCCTCATGAGCAATGGCCTCCAGTTCAGTAATATTCTTGGGTTTGCTTGATGCAACCGCCTTCTTCAAATCACACCACAGATTTTCTATGGGGTTCAAGTCAGATGACTGTGATGGCCACTGTAGAATACCAGGACTTCTTCTCCAACCAAGTAGAAGGTATGCTTGGGATCATTGTCCTGTTGGAAGGTCCAATGATGCTCAAGCTTTAGCTTCCTCGCTGAAGGCATTACATTTTCTCCTAGGATTTCCTGATACTACAATGAATCCATCTTGCCTTCCACACGCTGCAGGTTTCCAGTGCCAGAGGATGCAAACCAAAGCATCACCGAGCACCACCATGCTTACCTGTAGGCAGAGTGTTTTTTTCAGCATATGCTTCATTCTTCTTCCTCTAGACATACCACTGATCCACAGGGCCAAAAAGTTCCAGTTTTGTTTCATATGCACAACTTGAGTTTTGTCTGTATTTGAAGACATCTCAGGGTGTTAGCGAATAAACTCATTTTGTTAAGTGAAGTGAACTTCAACAGATATCCTATGTTCAGGGAGTAGGGAGCAGTGAACACTGCGTAGGGACCCTGTCAATCGGGACAAACCTGAGTTCTCTTCTAATGAGCTGATGATATAAATCAGGTGTGTCAGATAAGAGAGACATACAATCTGTGCAGAGCGGGAAGGCGTGGGGACTAGAATTGGGAACCCCTGGACTAGGAGATAAAGGATCAAACTGAGATATGGAAAGGGAGAGCTCCCACTGTACCCAAAAAAAGGGCTCACACTGCGATTTGAAAGGTAGAACCCACACTGCATTTCGAACGGGGAGCCCATGATATTTATATATAAGAAAAGAAAACTCACTGGAGTCGAACGGAGGGCCCACACTGTGATTCGAACTAGAGAGCCTGGGCAGCATCTGGATGTAGGGTTCTGGGAGAAACAGCTTGCAATATTGATTTCATGGATAGGGCGTGAAGATGACGAACAGTGGGTGGTCTACTGGAATAATAGATCTGAATAGGGAGGAACTGGGGTCGGCTTCTGGAGACAATGTTTTGAATTTCTGAAAAAGAAAACGAGAAAGAGCGCAAACGATTTGGTTTTTGTGGCCTGGAATATGTTTGGCTTTCACAATGAATTGGTTACAGGCGGATGTACATCTGCCTCAGCAGGGGCATGATTTTTGGAACAAAAGAACAGCCTTTTTTGATGCAACGGACTGTTGTTTGGTTATCACAAGAGAAGGAAAGGGTTTTTGGTTGACCAGTCAGAGTCCCGTAAATGGGTTGCCACTATGATGGGATATTGCTGGAAGAAGGCAATTGATTCGTCAGAATGAGTGGAAAGAGGGAGCTTGGGTGGCCAAGTTGAGGCAAACCAATGACCTTTGTATTATTCTCCGAAAACCTATACAGGGGGTGGTGCCAGTGAATAGGGTGAAGTCATTGGCTTGGTACAAAATGTTGTAAAAGAAGGTGGGCCCATTTCATTGTTTTAAGAATGTGGTCCAAAGATTGAGATCTGATCAGCAGGGGTGGTTCAGTTTAACAAAATCATCTAGAACCTGAGCTGCAGTAGCAAGATTCAGGTGCAAAATGAAAGGATGAAATGCGTATGGCATAGTTTAAATGGCCTAGTAGAAAGAGCAAATCATGCTTACTACAATGGGGGGCTTCTGGCAAGTTTGAAGAGATGGCGATTATTCTGTCTATTATTTCCTTGGGGAGAGAGGCCTGGAATTTAACAGAATCAAGACTGATTCCAAGAAATTCCAGAGAATTTCTCCTCCATTTTCTAGATTCCTAACTGTGAGAAGACTTTTGGACGATGGATAGCTGCTGGGGAAAAATGGCTGGGGGAAATTATGAGAAAATCTCAGAGAAGAAGAATGAGGTAAGGGATCGCATAATTGTTTTGCAGGATTCAGCAGAGTGCTTCTGATAGGGCGTAGAATATTTTCGGACTACTTTTGCATTGGAACACTAAACGGACTGCAAAGTAAAATTGTTTGTGCCAGCAAAAGCTAAACAACTGCCAAAAATCGGGGTGTGTGGACATGACCTTAAAAGCTGACGCCGGCATTTTTAAATGAGATTGAATGCTTGGTCTATGTCATGGCAATGCTGGGAGAATTTTCACTGACAGCCCAAATTTTGCCTTGTTTTAGATGTCTGGGCTGTGTTTGGATTGCTGGGTTGGGTGAGAGGGTGGCTGGAGTGGAGTGTCCTTGCTGAAGTATCTGCTTCCTGACCAGTATAGGTTGCAGAAAGAAGAGAGTGGAAAATAGGAGGGAAAAAAAGGAGGGACCAACTGCAGATGCATCCTCACGCTGTGATCTAAACCAGAAATAGTTGTGGATGCGAAGGTTGGGTGAGAGGGTGGCTGGAATGGAGGTGTCCTTGCTGAAGTATCTGCTTCCTGACCAGTACAGTATGCAGAAAGAAGAGAGTGGGAAATAGGAAGAAAAGAAAAAGGTGGGATTCATCCTCACGCTTTGATCTTCACCAGAAGAAGAGGGAAAAGGTTGAGCGGGTTCAGCGGAGACAGCCTCACTCTGAATTATGCCCCTTTGTAAGAATAAAGATGAAAAGTACAAACAGAAGGAAAAAAGTTGATTGAGATGGGATTTCTGTCTCATGCCTGGAAGAGGAGCATGTGGGTTATTGAGAGTGGGATCGGCTATGGAACTACGTTAGGCGGTTACTGTCGCTGTTTGTTTAATTTATGTTTAATTTAATTTATATAGCTTTCCCAAGCTCAAGGACGCTTCACAATAACAGTAAAGAACAAACAATCAGTTCGTACATAAATGGACAATAGACATTTGACCATCCAAAGAAATGAGCGATTGCAGTTGCATATCACATTGCAATTGGAATACAAACAGAAACAATAACAGAAACAAAAAAAAACACTATATATAAAAAAAAAACATGTCATGACTGATAGTACTGTTTAAACAAATGGGTTTTGAGTTTAGACTTAAATTCATGCAACGTGGTTGTTGTCCTAAGAGCCAGGGGAAGAGAGTTCCATAGCTCAGGGGCTATAACGGAGAAAGACTTGCAACCCATAGATGTTCACAGCCAGAAGATTGGAGAGGTCGAGGGGGAATATAAGGAGAAAGTAAGTCTGAGAGAAAGGAAGGAGTGAGACCATTGAGTGACTTAAAGGTAAGCAGAAGAATTTTGTAAGTAATACGGGAAGACATGGGTAGCCAGTGGAGGTTGAACAGAATTGGAGTGATATGAGCAGATTGTTTATTGTAAGTTAGCAATCTTGTGGCAGAGTTTTGAATATATTGCAAACGTGAGATAGAGTGTGCTGGTAGTCCAGAAAAAAGAACATTACAGTAGTTGAGGCGAGATGTGATAAACGCAAGTACCAGCGATTCAGCGTCTTTTGGGTTGAAACAAGCCTAGATGGGAGCAGTCGAGGAAGCACGATTGGCTGCTTTGAGATTAGCACACTTAGGGCCCTATCTTGCACCCAGCGCAATTGACTTTGTACACCGAGGCATGTATCATTCCTATTTTGCACCCGCGCAAAGCGGACTTTTCCCTCCACAGACGCACGTCGGTTAACTAAGAAATACACTTGCGCTCCCCGGGGCGGTTCAGCACAAAGAGGCGTGTTCCGGCGCAAACGTTCCCTCATGCTATTTTGCAGGTTTAGAAAACAATTACGCCACTGGCCGAAAAAAAAAACAGTTTAAAGTCAGTGGCGTGTTGCGCATGTTATTCATATTCTCTTTTAAGGGCCATAATCAATGTAGCGTGTGCTCAACGCGCATACACTTTGATTCTCTCATTTACACACAGACGCAGCAGTTATCATTTTTGCAAATCATACATTATTACGATAGATAGATAGATAGATAGATAGATATTTTATTATAAAAGCATACATCTAGCTTACACATTTACCCAAATTATCATTTAACAGGAGTTAATTTGGGTGTGTTTCTCCATCCTCAACGTCCCTGACGAGAACGTCGGTCTTCTCGGCTGTGAACCGCTCCTCGCGTGCGCCTGGCAAATCCGCCGTTATAATAGGAATCCGCTATAGAACAAGCGCGCCTGCTCTTAAAGGGAATGTGAGATGACGCTCTGATTGGTTTATTTCACGTTACGCCCAAACCACACCTATGAATAATGAAGCTACTTCAGACCAAACCATTTTAGATTTGCGTAGGGCGCAAGAGTCATTTATCCCGCCGGTATAATAGCAACAGCGCCCAAGACCCGCCCACAAAGTTACTTGCGTTTTGCGCTTGATACTTGCGTTTCAGATCATTAAAATAGGGCCCTTAGAGTGGTAGCAACTATTCTGCTGCAGCAGGGAAGAACAAGGAGCTGAGAGGTGTTAAATTTTGCCCATAGGGATTTTTTGGGGGAGTAGGAGTGTTTTGAGAACTCACCAGGAGATCGTATATTGGGTCTTTGAGGATCTGCGAGAAAAATGGATTCCAGACGTAAAGAGTGCTTGACGGAGGCTGTTTATGAACCATTTTGAAATGGGGGGATTGATGAAGAGTCTAGGTAAGTTGGTAAGTCTGAGGAGAAGGAGAAAGGTAGATGGAGGAAGCTATCAGTCTTGATGGAGGAGAGGAGAGAGCAGTCTTCTTAAACGCGACTTGTACAAGTGCTGGTGATGACCTAGGCGCTCTGGCGGTGAATCACATTTCAAGGTGGAATGAACTGGTCTTGGTAGACGTAAAATGGCAGGCGTCTCTGGGACGCTGGAGAATTTGTCGTCGGACGGGGATAGCTGGATTTCCAGAAGATCTGACATGTTTTGGTGATGGAACATCCAGATCCCAAAACAGCTGATGCTGAGCAAGTTGAGCGGTTGCTTATATGCCCCGGCAGTTGACTGAAAGATTAGATGGGTTCTCTCCTCCCGAAATTATGTTTAGGAACTTCACTTATTTCAACTATTCAAAAAGGGAACAATTAAACATTATATTCTAGGTTTTATTCATACTAAATACATATAATAAATAATTTATAATTAATAATACATTTTTTAAATAATAATAAAAAATATAAAATTATGGCCCATTAATGATAGGATGATAACGATAAAGATATAGTTCATCCACATCACAACTGCAGCGATAACGACACAGAGGAACAATATCATTGGAATCACTTTCAGAATTTTTTTTTTTTAAGTGGATGAATGATAACATCATTGACAGCCAATCAGAATCCATCCTGCTTAAAAGAGATCAAGCATTTAAAGCGGCAGACAACATAACTGCACTGTGCTTATAATAACCAGGGGTGCATTTTCCAAAAGCATCGCTGGCCAACTATAATCACAATTTCCATTGAACTCTATTGGTAACGACGGAACTTGCGACCATAGTTGGCTTTGGGAAACGCACCCCTGAATAATATTGTGCGTTGGATGCTGATATAGTTATTGTTATAGTGATCTTTATAGTTTTTGTTTTTGGTGTGAACGAGCCTTTAAAACTATATTTGTTATTAAATATTAAGATTTGGTGAGTCTCCACCGCTTTAGAACATTGACTGACATGTTCACTATAAACAGTCATTCTACAAAAAGATTCTACAAAAATACTCCACTGAATTCCACTGAAATAAAATTATAGCAAAACTGACTTAAAATGATATGAGGATGAGTAAAAAAAATTGTGAACTGTTTCTTTAAGCGACTGCATTGAAAAAACAACTGCAAGCCAACAGAATTTCACCACCCGCATTAGTCAAACAGCAACATGCTTTTTCAGAAACATATCTCAGACTGGTAAAAATAGCCCACCAAATCCACTTTACACTGAATGATGACACCACAGGGGCAGTTTGGTGTGCTGGCCATCAAATCCCTCTCTGTGTTGATACTCTGGCATTCAAAACAATAGGTCACACAGTTGTTCAGGCTATATGCCAGAAGAAGTGGTAAAGTTAATCAGTTACTACATATTTCTGTATTACTTTGAAGAAGTAATGTGTATGTTTCTTTGTGTGTGTGTGTGTGTGTGTGTGTGTGTGTGTGTGTGTGTGTGTGTGTGTGTGTGTGCGACAAGAGGACAGAGGACAAGAATATAATCAGAGTGTAAATCCATATAGGACTGAGCTTAGGCATTAAATTCTATTCTGCTCTGGGATATTTAAAGATCTGATCAACAAAATCCACAAACAGATAAATAATGTAGATCACCAAGCAGATTTTTCTATTTTGAATTCATAAAAAAAAATGTATGTTTGCTTTAGCTAGATGATTGCGCCAGGCTTCTCCGAAAGTACACTACAGTATTTGGTCAGTTACATGATTAAATAACACAAAATATCGGTGTAAACTAAACAACAACTGTCAGGGTTCTGTTTTGTTTTGCCTTTGTGTTTTTGGATTTTTGTCTTCTGTGTTATGCTGGGGCCTCACCACAAGATATTCAAGCTGATTTCTCCCCTTCCGACAATCCTAAGTGAAGTCCCGATTATCTTGATGGCCCTACAGATTATTTTATCAGATTTTCCTGTGGTGTGAGATGTGTTAAGAGTGACCGAACCTGCAGAAAGTTGGAGCCGCTCCAGTCGTGAATTGTAAATATTCGATCAGAAATCCTGATGTGTGGGGGGAACCCCGAGGACAAACGCGCACATACTCTGTTGATTGTCAGGTGGAACGAAACGATACCCAATCAGAAAGTGAGCTGACACACGACAGAAGCATAACAACTGCAGTCATGGGGCAGGACAGAATGAAATGGATATGGACATCAAAGATGGAGGATCAACTTGTCGATTTTTGTCGAACTTGTCGAACAACATGTCCTGTAAAACAAACCAGAAGAGAGTTGACAATTTCATAGCAATTTCTTCCTGTCTATTGTCCGCCAGGTTTATTCTGAAGTCTCGAGAGATTTTGCAAGATTTCCCATGGTCGGGACTCTGGTTGAAAATCTGTTTGTGTGTGGTGTTTTGTCTTCTTCACATAGCGGTACACCACACACTATAAGTAGCAAAACTGTTAAATCTAGGATTTTTGTCCTCATGTTTGTGTTCTCTCACATTTTGAAAATCTTAAAAGATTTTAAATATCTTTAGGTGTGGCCCCAGCATTAGTTTTCCTTTGACCCAGTTTTCCCCATGAGTTTTTTCCCCATTCATCCCATTCACCTGTGCCCTGTTAATCACCTCATTAATAATCTTGTTTGCTCCTTTGTTTGCCTGTTTACCTACCGTGACAGAATTTGTATCAGGACCAAAAAAAGAAGGAGAGAGATGTATCTGGCTGGGGCAAGAAAGCGGCCAGAAAATCACCCCCTACTCACACTCTGCCAAGACGGTTGGCCACTCGAGCAGTATGTAGAAGAATTTTACAATGTTTCCACCTGGTGAGCTGGAGCACACATACCCTCAAGGCCTGTTTTCAGATGGGACTGGATGATGAATTATATAGATTCCTGTCTCCAGGTAAATGCAGTGTATCCTTGGTTGTTTATTTCAACTATGTCCTAGTTGACGGTTCTGACTTCATTGTTGAAGTGAATGAGGATTACTCCCAGGATCATCCAGGACCATCCTGAATACGTCTGGACACTCCAGCAAACCTCGAATCCGCTCCAGCGAGTGAAATCCCAGAATCTGCTCCAGTGAGTATTCTTCCTGAGTCCGTTCCGGTGAGTAATTTTCCTGAGTCCGTTCCAGTGAGTAATGTTTCTGAGTCCGTACCAGTGAGAGAAATTCCCGCTCCAAGGATAACCGCATTGCCAATTCCAATGGTCACAATGCTTCCAGTAAGTGATCTTCCTGAGTCCGCTTCAGTGAGTAATATTCCCCAGTCCATTCCAGTGAAAGAAGTTCCTGGGTCCGTTCAAGCACCTGTTTCTGTTCCAGTTAATTACCTCATTCTGTGTACTTAAGCCCTTAGTTCCTCTCAGTTATTTGTTCAGTCTTGTCTATGTTGAACGTAGTTTTAATCTCCTGAATTTCTCCTTGAATTCTCCTCGGATCCGTCTCGGGTCTTCCGGTCTCCAGCTCTGCCTTGGTAAGTCGGGCTGCCGAGCCCCTCACTCCACGTCGGCCCGTCGACCAGTCGGCTACACCTTGGCTCCTCGCTCCCTCAGCTCCACGTGGGACCGTCGTCCTCACGGCTCCACCGGGGCTCCCTCGTTCCTCGGCCTACGCCTTAGACAGTTGTCACTCTGCCTGTGCCACAGACTTCAGGGCCTTCAGCTGCACTTCGTCCCTCCACCCCTTCGGCTCCGTCGGGCTCTGCCTTAGTCCTCAGTCCCACCGGCTACGCCTCAGAACTCTGGCATCCTGGCTTCACCTAAGCCACTTGTCACTGTGGCTCCGCCTTGGCCTCCATGATTTTTAGAAAAAAGTATCAAGTATGAAGTACATCTCAAAACATAACAATCATTGGGGTGTAAGTTGATTGTATGAAAATGTACATATGATATTGTACAAATTAATAAAAATTAGCCACCAATTCAGCAAAACGTAAAATAGTTACGAAATGAGATTGACATGTTTTTATATCAGAGACTTGAGGGACATAGCACAATGGAAGCACAAAGAAAATGTGAAAATCTAGTTTATAACTGCAAATTTTGCAGTAAGCTTTAGTGAACTCTACAGTGTCCTACAGTAACACAAGTTAAATCAGCTTTTATGGCAAATCCTGTCACCTTGTCCCACCAATCCTGCCTGGGCATCGCTGAGAGAGCGTCTCAAAATCCCTGAAGGGGTTTACAGTTCTGCAAGATCATAGGGTTTGCGATTTTGCCTCTTTGTCTCTTTGTCCACCAAGCCTATCCTATTTCCAACTGAGAGCTCTGCCGAGGCTTGCCTGTTCGGAGCAGCTGGGAAAGGCAATCGTCAACTCAGAGAAACTGAATGGTGTGAGACCACTTATTGCTGTAAAGGCCACCTGATCTCAACCCAATGACTCCACTTATGCTGTCAACACTTTGTTAAGCATCTTAGTCCTGAGTAAAATGTGTGAGAATGAAGTAGCCGAAGAGATGCCTTCTTATAATCAGTGTCAGATCAGCAGATTTAACAGCAGATGAGTCACAACAGATTAAATAGACTGTTGGTAAGTATACAATTGTAAAATGGGCTTATCGATTCAGTAACAAGAAAAAAAAGTTTGTTAAATTTATCACATGTTCTCTAGATGCACTAAGGCCAGAGAATGAATATTAGTCCAACACATTGCAAATGCATTGTTCTGTTGTACATGCAATGGGGTTCACAAGTGTGAGACCTCTGGTGAAAATGCTAAATAAAATAATAAAATAAAATAATAGAAAGCACTGATGCATTAAAAGCTAAAAATGCTTGCTTTCAGGTACTTGAATATTTTCCTGGCTGCAGCTAATCATTTGCTAAAAAATATAAGTGAATTGTCACATTACAAACACTAGCAAAATGTTACGTGGTTGAAATTCCAATTACTTCCTTTAAAAGATTCCAGATATTCATATCAAAGTTTAAAGAGATTTTTTCCTTGCCAACATTTCCTACTTTTAATCTTTGAAATCACACAATTATGTATAAACATACGCACATTTTAATCTGGACTTGTTTGTCTAGTTTCAGACAAACGTGCTGCATGCTCTGGGATGCCTAGCAACCAAAAGTCTGTGCATGTTTGTTTATTCTGAGATGAGCTGCTAACTGCCCAGTTGGAGGTTAATCCAGTGGTCGCAACAGCCATACTCTGAGCTTTAAAACCCCTGGTGACGGATGTTCATCAATTCAAACATCTAGCAGGTCATGTTGACACCTGGTACAGAGAACGAAAAGACAGACATGAACGCTTGGGAAAGATAATGAGACCCAAAATACTGCTGTCAAGAGTTACGTAATTGTGGCATGCAGTTCTTCAAACTGTCGTTTTTGGCATCCAGGATACTTTATTTTAAAAGGCACTTTTGCAAAGAAGAATCCTATGAACTGAATGTCATAACACTGAATAAATCACCAAGAAATGAATGCAGTGTTTCTGTTCATTCACCAGGATTTGAAACGGATGATGTGAGCCAGAAACTGCAGAAAAACTAAGGTAGCATTGATCACTGCTTTCTCTAATAGACTAACCTCCCAATTTGCATGCATGATGGATTAAGTTCTTTAACTGGTGATCTTCTGAGCTATTTTTGCACCGAGATCATTTCTCTCACTCTCTTGATAAATGATATGACTACAAACTCAGCTAATTAGCTGGATGCAACTCAAGTGTCAAGTGCAAAATACTGCAAACAAAATGGATCTGTTCATTATGATTCTTTACATGTAATGTATATATCAGATTACAGCAAACTTTCCACAAGCATCACAGCAAAAAAAGAAAGCCAGGCTTAAAACCAGGCTTGTCTAAAAGTATACAATAAGTTATATATAAGCTTAATAAAGTTATATAAGCCTTAAACAGCCTGATGCCATCTGAGAACCTACAAAGAACAAAGAATATTGCAGAAAATAATCTGATGAACAAAAGTTTGATTATGGGTGAACCTATACCCTCATGTCCCGATTCGATACATATCACGATACTTAACTTACAATACGATATTATTGCGATACTCAAGACATATGATAAAAGGTTAACAAAAAAGGCACTGTTTTTAAAATGCTAAATTCGGTATTACATTGGGGGTGGAAATGAATAGGCGCTGGTAACCCAATGCACTCGCAATGGTGACACCAGAATAAAAATATTAATTCTGAAGCTGAAAATACAGAATTATTTTAGACGAATATGCTTGTACTCTGTCACTGACTAGATATGTCACTGACACTAGAACTCTGTAAACTTGAATTTTTTCTCACACAGTAATTTTTTTATTTTGGGTGAACTATACACAATACAGATTATCACTATGCACAACACATATTGTTGCATTTTTGCGATTTATTGCAACATGATATATTGTGACACCTCATTTATGATTCTTACATGCTTTGTTCATCACAATAATTTTCACAAATAACTGCAACTTTTATGAATTTTGAAACTTAATTACAATCGCTTAGGCAATTAACCTTAAAACTACAAACAAACTACACCGTAGTTGCATGACTTCAACTTTATTTAAAAAAAATGTCCCTAAGAATTTGAATACTTAAAGGGGGGGTGAAATGCTCATTTTCACTCAATCTCCTGTTAATCTTGAGTACCTATAGAGTAATATTGCATCCTTCATATCTCCAAAAAGTCTTTTGTTTTATTAAATTTTTAACAGAAAGATAGGCTGTACCGAGTCTTTCCGGAAAAAAACGAGCGGCTGGGGGCGGGCCCTGTGGGCGAAGCTTAGCTGTGCTAACGCGCCAAGCTAGTGACAACACACAGAGACATTTGTTCAACAAACAGTTTTACTCACCGTCCGGTTCCAACGCACGACCGCGAACCTTTATCATTGTGACTGCTCGATCCTTAAGCATTAGACGATCTGCAAATCCGTCGATATGGGCTTTGTTTATAAAACAATCATCGTCGAAATGCAGGGAACAACAGTCTTACACAACTCCGTTTATGCTCAGGAAAACAAACTCCATCCACGGGTTCCTTAACGCTGGGTTCTTTGGGAATCTGTGCAGGGTTGTCTTGCCCTGGCAACCAAAAACACACTTCTTTGGTGACATTGACTTCCCAAAAGCCGGGCAGGGCGCTTTGATGGCGAACTGCTTTCACTCTCTTGCTCTAGTCTACGAGTGCGCGCGCGGCGCGATCTTACCGGAGAAGTGCCCTTAGGACCCATATAAGGAAATTCCGCCCTATCTTACGTAAGACAGAGCCATACTCGAAAAAAACTTTCCGAAACTTGTGACAAACCGGAAGGAGTATTTTTGGAACAAAAATACTCCTTCAAACGTACAACTTAGTTTTTGAAACTTTGTCCATGTTTAGCATGGGAATCCAACTCTTTACCAGTGTAAAAAACTCAGTATGCATGAAATAGCATTTCACCCCCCCTTTAAGAGTTAGAATAGTTGGCAAGAGAGCATTTTTGTAAACACTATAATGATGTTTAATGTTCCAGATGACCTCTGTAGTCCCATTTAGCCACTTGTTAGCAACCACTTTTGTAAAAGCTTAAAAAAATATACTAGAGGGCATGTATTTTATGTAGAATAAAATGTGCAAATATCGTGTGCTTGTGTTAACCACAGACCATTTAACCAAAAACCTATTTAAAAAACACATTGAATTTAGAATGATGGAACATATCCATCTATACCCCAACTCAAGAACCAACTCTAGATGAAATTGTAAGGCATTTAACAGAAACAGAAACCCCCTGTGTGAAACCAAGTTTTGCTTCATATTTCTTGTAAACAGAGACCCAATCAACCCAAAGCAATTTTAGTGGTAACAGAGAAGCTTGGCAACCACTGCAACATTTACTTTCAACTCTCTTTAAGCCTTCGGCAGTTGCTTGAGGGCTCAGATGTGGATACTGTAAGATATCAGGTATCTGAGGTCAGAGCAATCGCTAATTTCACTGATATGTGAGACACAATATTGTAACTGTGTTAAAGATTCATTTGACACAAATTCATTTGGCTAAAATTATGATTCCTGTAGGTCTTACAGGATATGTAAAGAAAAGTACTTGTCCAAAGGTCTCAGAGTCCAACCACTGATTTAAAAGTACACAAAGGGAATAACATTTCACTGGCACCATTCACTTATCATCTTGACCATAAGGCATGTGTTAGGATTGGACTCCCATAAAAGGTGCAGAGATAAGCAACTGGACCAATCTCCCCAGGGATTTCAGCTAATAAGAGCAATCGTATTTATAGAGGGTCATTTTAATGCATCCACTCAATCACTGGCCGTCTCTCCCTGCAGCCCCTCAGAAGCTCATTGAGAAACTGAAGGTGAGTTTTACTCACTATTACAAATGGCCGTCTGCTCTTCTGATATCTTCAAGGTGGTTTAAGAAGCTACAGAAGGAACCTAGTTTGCAGAGGCCATCATTTTAGCTTCTTGCGTCTATTTTAAGTTTCGTTCGTATTTTGTGGATGACACCTCTCTGATTGCTTTAGCCTGATATGTTGTAAAAAAATGTACGGTTCTGTTTACTGCTTTTAAGACATAAACAACGATGTCTACAGAACGATTTGACTGCCATTACTGCAAGGACACTTTGCTGGGAAAGAAATACATCCTTAAGGAGGACACACAATATTGCACAAAATGCTATGAGAATCTGTTTGCGAACTGCTGTGAGGTGTGTACTTTGCCGATTGGGTGCAACTGTAAGGTAAGCATTAGAAAACAATTACCGCCATCACGATTCACACATTTACAGTATTGAAAATTCAATTAATTACATTAAACAAATTCTTTTGAATGCAACTGAACCAAAAGTTTGTGAGAGCAATTAATAAAGACTTAAAATGAGTGACAGAAAGTCAGAACAGATTTGCAAGCTTCTAACCAGACTTTCTCTGCATGCATAATGAAGGACCTTTCCTACAAGGACCGGCACTGGCATGAAAACTGCTTCAAGTGCGCCAAATGCAGTCGATCATTGGTGGAAAAACCATTTTCTGCTAAAGATGACCTTATGCTTTGCACCGAGTGCTATTCTCATGAGTATTCTTCCAAGTGCAGCACCTGCAAGAAGACTATCATGCCAGGTAAAACGCTTTGTATCTTTATCTGTTTTGAAAAATAGAATTGTAGCTATATTTATTTCATAAAAATATCTCATAAAATGTTAAGGATCTCAGTGTAAAAAGGTGGCCTTCTGCTCATGTGTTAGGATCACGAAAAATGGAGTACAAAGGGAACAGCTGGCATGAGACATGCTTTCTGTGTCAACGCTGTCAGCAGCCAATAGGAACCAAGTCTTTCATCCCTAAAGATAACAATTACTTCTGTGTCCCTTGTTTTGAGAAGCAATTCGCCTACCAATGCTGTGCTTGTAAAAAAGTAAGTCACACATGCTTGCAAGGAATCAGACATTTGAAAAACAATACAGTTCTTTAAATTGATAGTTTAGCCAAAAATGACACACTTACCATCATGCTGTTCCAAACCAGTATAGCTGTATTTCTAATGTGGAATATAAAAAGAAAAGAAAAATGCACTGGTAATTTTTTTATGCAACTGGGGCTTTTGAGATTCAAAAAGCATGCAAAAGCACCACAAACATAGCCAAATTTTCACACAAAGCTCTCATTTCGCACCAAAAGATGTGACATATGCATGAATTGTATGGAATGTTCTTCCATAATACTTTATTGTGCTTTTGCATTTTTCTTCAACCATGAAAGCTTTGTCCTAATTTATTGCAGTTGCATTGAAATGAGCAAGCAGTACAAGGTTCAACACGAGGATGAGTAAAAAAACTGCTATGTTTCCATCCACCTATTTTTATGCAAATTTTGGGATATCGCATTTACAAAAAAGGCTGGATGGAAATGCTAAAATGTGCATTAACCCGTATACACTCAATTGAATTGTAGAAAGGGGTTTGTTATGTGATCTCCTGAATTTTTGGAGGTTTAATAAAGCCTGTTATTTTAATTGTCTTTGTGAGTGCTACCTGCAAATGAGACACATCAACCCATTTTACTCTACTTTACGTTTTAACGAATTGGTGGTTAAAGTTGTGTTTTCTCATGTGATCGGGTTAGAATTTTCATTTTTGAGTGAATTATTCCTTTAAATATGCAATATTGTCCAACACTTGTGCTATACTGAAATCCACACTTTCAATTCTGTAGTCCATTACAACTGGCGGTGTCACGTATCTCGATAAGCCCTGGCACCGCGAGTGTTTCACTTGCATTGGATGCAAGAGACAACTGGCAGGCCAGCGCTTCACCTCGAGAGAAAACTACCCATACTGCCTGGATTGCTTCAGTAATCTGTATGCCAAGAAGTGCGTGGGCTGCACTAAGCCAATTACTAGTATGTTTTCATTCTTTACATCTGGCGGCTATTTTTATACGCCTCTAAATTTAAATTAAAAATTTCATCAGCATCGTACTCGACTATAAAACAACTGTGTGTGTGTGTCCAGGCTTGGCAGGTGCTAAGTACATCTCGTTCGAAGAGCGGCAGTGGCACAGTGAGTGTTTCACGTGTATGCAGTGCTCTGTGTCTCTGGTGGGCCGTGGATTCCTCACCCAGCGGGATGACATCCTGTGCACCGACTGTGGAAGGGAGAAGTGAGCTGTGAGCTCCAGGGTCAGACAACCACAACAGCAGCACAACTGTTGCAGGAAAGCTATTGAGGGCAAAATAGATTTAGATTTGGATTTCTGCTCACATAAATGGAATGATGAATAAACATGAACAATGAATAGATTAATTATCTGTGTCGCGTGCTGATTAGGATGCTTAATGTTTTGTTTAATAAGTTTACAATAATGAAAATTTGGAAACAATTGTCCTCATAAAGCATGGGATAATATTGAAAATGTTTGAAAAGTTCAAAAGTTCAAGCACACACAAAGTGCGCTTTTAGTCAATAAACTTATGTTTTCTTCTTGTCTACTGTCTGTTTTTTAAAGTCTAAAGACTCATAAACACACTTCCCCATACTACAACTACAATGCATACATTAATGGCCACTATGAATGAGGTGAAAGGTGGGAATGATTCTCAGCGTCCGCTTATCTAGTGGGCATCTAAGCTTAGCTAAACTCTCTTGGAACAATATCAGCCATTGATATTTTTGGTTTATTTTCCTTGGATAGAAAGACTGTACATTTTACATGCATAAAACGGCTATTTTGCTGTGGCATATACTAGCAAAAACGCTCAAGGACACAAAATACCCATTTTGATTTCATGAGGTTTTTACAGGGAGACTTTTCTGTTTAAGTTTCACTAGCACAATATAATGAGTAGAGGTGCATTCACGCCATGTCAGAATTACTGTAATTTTTAAGATTCTGACTTGTAAAAAGAATTCACATCCTCGTAGAACTTGTAATTACAACTTGTAAACTCCGGATTTTTTGAGAGATCTAACTTGTACCTCACCGCTGCGTCATGCCTGGCGGCTTCAAATATAGTAGTGACGTAGCTTGTCATATTTTGCTGCAATTCCGATAATTGACTATTGGTAATGCAAAATATGTCTGAAAATACATAAAATACAGTTTAATGTAGCAAGCAGCAAAGAGCTGGACAATGTGTGCCCTGTTTAAATAAGATAAGTCAACTTAAAAGGCATTTGCACATTGACTAATATTGTGGATTTGTCTATTTATTGAGTCCAACAGCTCTAAGTAGTAATTATGGTAATCATGACATGGTGTGAACGCACCTCTAATCTCATGTAAGTGTAGAAGACATATTTAAACATAATTGTCAAAAATGTATGATTTATTTATTAATAATTACTGTATAACTACAGTATAATCCACTTTTAGACTATTCACTCTAGGAAAACTTGTTTCTAGGTTATACAAGGAATTTTTAACTAAATGTTTTATATCTCTGTGTCTCTTTCTTGGATATTTGGCATTGTGCAACCAGCCTATTCAGAGCCATCAGAGTAAAAGCAGTAAAACTGCTGACACCAACTTCCTCCCAGGATGAGAGTCACATGGTAAGGTCAAAATACACTTGAGCAAAAAAGAAACGTCCCTAACACTGACAGCTTCTACGCTAATGAGGTGAGACCGTTCTTAACTCGTTTCATTTAGCATTGTGGCTAACAAACACTGTATATGTGGGACATATTATTTGAATTGGTTGTATTTTTATTATGTGTTTGCTTTGTTTTCAGCATAGATTTTTGAGCTAATGAAGGCTGTTTTCTTTCTCTACCCAGTTTACTAGGTTTCTCATTTATTTTTAAGCGCCACTGAGAGCTAAATTAAGAGTAAATAAGCATGAAAGTCTTTACTCCTGTGCTAGTCTTCCAAAAAATACCCTCAGGGAGAGGCAGAGACAAATCCAGCATTCAATGTTTGGAGTGTTTTGGTAAAAACCTCTATATTGGGTCCAAAGAGGGACTCATCGAGTACATCACTCTAAATAGCGTGAGCGGTGAAGAAAGCCTTTCAGTGCGGGAGGCGGGGAAGAGACAGATGGGCCGGAGCGGAGCAATCGGCCAGCTGACGGCGGTCCCTTTTCTGAATCATCTCTTAGTTCTCTGGGATGGTTCAGTCACGGCGCTTAACATGTTCTCCCTGGAACCCATTCCTGCCCTGAAGAAAATCCAGAATGTGTCACTCTTCTATGTCACTGAGTCAGTGGTTCAGACTGATTCAGTGGAGCTCATTGCAGCTTCGGCCAAGAGGAAAATAGTGAGCATTTATAATGTGTGTGCGGACAGATGGGAGTGTGTGAGACAGGTGGCTCTGCCGCAGGAGCCTGTGGTTCTGGCTGCGCATGGGACGTGTTTGTGTGTGGCCACTTGTGACAGATATTTGCTCCATGATTATCAGAGCCAAACCACCTTAGATCTTTTCCAACATAACCTGGGAAAACAAAATATCATTGCCAACAAATGTGGAAAAGGAGAATTCATTTTAAATGGGCCTGGAAGTTTGGGTAAGAATTTTTATACCCTTATCTCATATGAGTCAAACAAGTCAAATGAGTTAAAAGAATTAATATAATTATTCATATAAAATATGAACGCATTTCTCATTACATTTTTTATCTTAACTGACTGTTATGTACCTTAGCAATTATATAGATGTATTTAAATGATTGCCTAATTTAGTACTATTTTTATTACTTTTTTAATTCTCTTTTATTTTCAGGGATTTAATTCAAAGGAATTGTAGAATAAATAAATCATACTTAAGTGAGAACTCCATTAACTCACTTGAACTATAAAAGAGCAACTCCTGATTTATATATATATATATATATATATATATATATATATATATATATATATATATATATAATGGCCAAATTAATTAAAAAGTAACAAAGTAAAAGTTTGTTATGTTATGCAGGCATGTTTGTGATGAAGAATGGTACTTCCCAGCATCCTCCTGTACAGTGGCCTGATGGAGTGGTGGACGCTGCAGTGCATTTCCCATATGTGCTGGCTCTACAAAATCAGACAGTTCATATCTACAGCATTCTGGACCAACAGCTGAAGCAAACTGTCATTTTACAAAGTGCCAAATCTCTCGTCTCAACAGAAGGTTCGTTTTACAATCCAACATTAATCTTTCAAAAATCATTCATCAGTCAGTTCAGAGGCGCCATAATTGTTCTTCATTGCTCGTATATTTAAGTTCTGCTTGGATCTGGGAAAACAACTAAAAATGCTATATTAATCATGCCAGGCCAGTAGTTGGCGATGTCACATGGGCATTACAGTAACTCACTGTTTTCACAAATTCGCATTTTTGTAGTTTACACGATTACATATCGTTTTAAAAAACTTGCACACTGTTTTCAAAAGTTTTCAGACCCCCAAAACTCTGTTGTCGTGTAAATGAACGGCCAAAACGCATAAAACCGTTTTTAGTTGATAACGGTATTGTGTAAACTACTAAAATGGAAAAGAATTTCCTTCGCGTTTTTCAGGTACAGAGGGCAACGTTGTCAAAACGATCCCCGTTCACACAGATCCGTGAAAACGACTAAATTTGCTGTATTATTCTGTCAGGCCAGTAGTTGGCGATGTCACTTAGTAAAGAAACTATACGCGCTTATAGAATGAACGTGTAATGTGCATGTGCATGATGTCACCGTTTTCACACATTCGTGTTTTTGTCGTTTACACTGAGACGATAAAGGCATCGTATTCAAAAACTTGCACTTTGAAACCTGTTTTCAAAAGGTTGGCTTTTCAGGACCCCAAAACACCGTTGTCGTGTAAATGAACGACCAAAACACATAAAAAGTTTTCAGTTTTTAGTTGAAAACGGTGTCAACGGCCCCTAATAATAATTTATCTTGTCATACTTTTGATTATACAGTCATTTAATGGGACACTTTTACAGTAATTATTTCCTAACTCTTTCTTCTTTACTTCTCTTTCACTTTATAAGAAAGTGTTTTCGTTGTTGCTGACAAAGAGATTCACCGGCTGTCACCAGTTCCGCTGGAGGATCAGATTCAAGAGCTGGTTAAGAGACAGAGAGTTGATGAAGCCCTCACACTGCTGGACAGGGTTCAAGATCTCTTGCCAAAGGATTCGTATAAGGTAAGACTGATGATAAAGTACTAAACAGAGTGGATTTATGTCTTATCTTCCTTTAATACACTAGACAGATGTAATCTATAAGCCAGTGTAAATCAAGGAAGTCTACAATACCCCCAGTCAATGGCACTAAATAATGAGAGACAGACACATAGACAGATAGACAGATAGACAGATAGATAGATAGATAGATAGATAGATAGATAGATAGATAGATAGATAGATAGATAGATAGATAGATAGATAGATAGATAGATAGATAGATAGATAGATATACATACTGTCAGCATACACTGCTACTTTTGAATGGTCATCAATAAAGATACAACACAGATTAATGCTGTAGTTACAGCATCTACCAGCAGGGGGTAATGGACCGTGCTCTTTGACCCATTGGTGTCAATAATATCTCATTAATTCATCATATGCTAACTCATGGATTATGTTTAATGAGTTGGTACATTTAGCTGAAAAAAAAAATCATATGAGAATAAATGCTTAAAGCATAGAAACCACACATAATACCTTTAATGGTGCCGGGGGTCAGTGAAAATAAGTAGGTCTGTGACTGAGCTTCTTAGACACACTGAGCAAAGGTAATTCATATGAGCACTTGCACTAGATGCACAGATGTCATTCCATTAGGATTGAAAATCATCTTACGACGGTATTAAGCAAAGGTCAAAGATGCATTAGTTCACAGACTGAATGTATGAGCTCACATCAAATGCACTGGAAGATTTTAGAATTAAATGTGCTCTAAGTTTAATATTTTATATATATATACATATTTATTTTAATATTGTTTTAACATTATTTTACACACACACACACACACACACACACACACACACACACACACACACACACACACACACACACACACACACATATTTTTATGGGAGAGGAAGCTGATACATGGTTATGACAAAACAACAGCTCAGCTCAATCCTTCATGTCATTCATCACTTTACTTTTAGGATCTACATAAAAATGTCATCTGTACATCTGGAATGATAAAATTCTACAGAGAGGCTTTTGTGGAAGCAAAGGAGCTTTTTATGTAAGTAATGCTTTAACATTAAATTGTATTTGGGAAACCAATTTGACAGCTTTTGCTTTAAAAATAAATGAATACTGCAAATGACCACACAGCTAAATTGTGACAGATTATTGGAGTACATTCACAAGAAAATACTATTTCAGTCATTCACATTTCACATATAAATCAATGTGTTGCTGTTTCTTTTTCATTATTTGTGAAATTTACTATCAATTTCTAAATGAAAACTGTAAGTACCGTAAATCCGAAACCAGTTTTTGTTCCCTGTGTAATCTTTTATTTTCCAGTAAAGGTGAACTAGACCCAAGGGAAATCATTAGCCTTTATCCAGCTATGCCTGTTGTGAGTGAAGACTTTACACCTCAGACAACAGCAGTCAGCAATGCCAAGGACCTGTGGACGTTAAGTCGAGACGACTGGCCGACATTTCAGCAATACCTAAGCTTTTTGGATGACTTCTTGAGAGAAGTCAGGCCAACAGGACAGGGCCAAATATGTCCTCAGGACATTGACTCTGCGCTCTTTAAGCTGTATTTGGAACAAGCAGAATATGAAAAACTGGACCAGCTCGTGTCTTCGCAGAATGACTGTAACCTCCAAATGTGTGTGCCTGACTTGGAACAACACAAAAGGTTTGCGCTCATCATTTAAGGCTACTTCAGCGTTTACAGGTTATTTTCTATCTAGTGCACTTAAGAGCCAAACTAATTTCCTGCCATTTCAGGTTTTTCACACTTGGATTGCTCTATCAAAGCCAAGGCCAGCACTTTAATGCAATTCAGGTATCTTTGAATCATACTGAAAGATCAAGAGCGACGAGTATAGATAAATCAGGAAGGAAAGTAAATGAGTTCTTTTATTTTTCAGACCTGGGTTAAAATTGTGGAGGACCAGAGCGAAGAACCCTTACACATCAGTGTCTTCCAACATATAGTTAATACTCTCTCAAATCTGAAACATAAACCCATCATCTGGAAGTTTGTAGATTGGGTTCTTCAGAGAGACCAAGAGGCAAGTATATACTGTTTATCAACAGCAGAGGGCAGAGTTATACAGATTTCATTTAGTGTAGTTTACTCTTTTGCCCCTGGCATGGCAATATAAAAGAAACAACATTATGTTCCTAGAATTTGAACAAACAAGCTGTAGAACAGCAATTTATCTAAAATAGATATTTTTGTAACAATGTAAAAGTCTTTACTATCACTTTTGATCAACTGAGTGTGTCCTTGCTTAATGAAAGTATTGATTTCTTTAAAAAAAAAAAAAAAAAAAAAAAAACAGCATTTTGAACAGTATTTGATTTATTGCATTGCCAGCAATGTGTTTGAAATGCTTCTAAATCATGCTCTTTATTTTAATACAGGCTGGGATACGGATCTTTACAAAGATGCATGCAAGCAGCCACATTATGTTTGCACCGGAGGAAGTCCTTACCATTCTCAACAACTACGCAGCTGCCATGATTCTTTACTTGGAATTTTTAGTCAATGAATTACACAGCAAGGTACTATTCTGCTTGCAGCCTGATGAGGATTTGTAGGATCATGAGGATCATCAGATTTACATTGAATTACAAAAAGCTTATATATATGAAACAGTGTTTCTATATAGTGTTATTATATCTATTAATATCTAAAATTAGATTGTATTACTTAATTATTTTTTCAGTTTTAATTTTAGTTAGCCTACATTTTTAGTAATTGTGTTATGTGCTTTTGTCATTTTTAATAGTTTTAAAAAATATGTATGTATATATATATATATATATATATATATATATATATATATATATATATATATATATATATATATATATATATATATATATTTCGCTTTGCTTTTATATCAGTTTGTTATTTTAGTACTTTAACTTAATGAAAATTAGACATGTTGCAATGGCAACTAACTAAAATAAGTTTTTCATATAATATTTTTATTTTATTTAAGCTTTATTTCACTTAACAGAAATGTGTATAATAGTTTTAAGATGTAGTTAATGAAAACAACACTGGTATAATTTTTTTTTAACATTCATAACAAAACGCTTCCTCCTCAGTCCAAAAAGAGGTTTATTGAAACTAAGTTGCAAACAAACTTATTCTGAACTTCTGCAATTCTGTGGCATCGCATAAACACATGACCATGTCCACGTTTTACACATCAGCACTGGGCGATCAGAAACTTCACCCGGTCGTTCACAGTGACGTAATAAGGAGAAAGCAGGATAAATGCTATTATTTCGAAGTCTCATGAATGTATTACAGAAAGTTAAGTCTTAAATTAAAGACTAACAAGTTGCAAACAGAAATCACCATGGTTACAAAACAGATAGAACTCTAGAATTTGGATGAACCAATGATAAAGGCCCATTCACACCAGGGACCATAACTACAACAATAAAAATATAGTTTTAAAAGTCCACATCACAACGAACAAAACTGGCACAGAGAAACAACATTGCTTGAATCACTTTCACAACTTTATTCAAGCTGATGAATAAAAAACATTGACAGCCAATCAGAATTTATCCTACTTTAAAGAGCTTGAGCATTTAAAGCAGTAGACGACAGAACTGAATATTGTGCTTATAATAAACAGAGTGATGTTGTGCGTTGGTGTGGATGCTAATATAGTTATCGTTATAGCTATCTTTATAGTTATTGTTCTTGGTGTGATTTAAGAGTTAAATGTCTGAAAAAGTGTAAAACTTCTCATTAAATGACACGCGATGTTTTCTTAAAGGCACAGCAGCAAAATGTAGACGTGTGTAAGGCTAAGGAGATGCGCTTCCCCTTTAAAAACACATTTAAATAGATTTCCTTGAAATAGTTTCAAGTTACGTTTCGCCTAGCAACAACCTACATATCCCAGCATAAACTCTCCAGATAAATTGTTATTTGTTCACAAATCACTGTTAATTTTAACAGAAAAGCAAGCAGACTGATCCCTAAAAAGTTGTCACTCATCTTAGTTCATCGCGATCTCACAAAATTCTGTTATAATCAATGAAGCTGGCTCCACAATGAATCTCTTATTTACATAATTGTTGATTATAAAGAGAGGATTTGTGAGCGTGCAGAACTCAGAATCCACTCACCGCTCAAAACACCAGAGTTTTGGTTCAGTGCTAAACCTAACATGTCTGATTGGCCATTGCGTTCAAGAAATCGACAGATATGTTTGTGATTGCACAACGCTGCAAAATCACGTTGTAATTAGAAACCTTTGACGTTCTCCAGAGCGTATTTGTCAAATATGTTTAGCCAATTTGCTATTATTATGAAGAAAACTGATCCTAGACCAGCAGTTATGGGCAGCTTGTCCCTTGAAAAGCATTCAGAAGCAACAGCAGGCAATGTTTTGAGTAAGATAATTCAGCCTGATCTCACGGCAATTCGTACGAATTCTACGAGGTGGCTAATTCGTACGAATTCATACGACCTCACTCGTACGAATTCGTACGAT
This sequence comes from Squalius cephalus, assembly GCF_949319135.1. Classification (NCBI taxonomy): domain Eukaryota; kingdom Metazoa; phylum Chordata; class Actinopteri; order Cypriniformes; family Leuciscidae; genus Squalius; species Squalius cephalus. Next base: position 14,994,884 of record NC_137141.1, on the reverse strand, counting down.
TTTTGCTAAATCGTACATATTTTACGAATTGCCCAATTCGTATGAATTCATACGAATGACCTACCCCTGACCCCGCCCCTAAACCTACCCATCACGTGGGCTTAGACAAATCGTACAAATTCGTACGAGTGAGGTCGTACGAATTCATACGAATTAGCCACTTTTTTATCACTCGTACAAATTCGTACGAATTGGTCGTGAGATAGCGTTGGATAATTCCACGCTAGTCTCAAGTCCATGGCCAGGGGAAGGCTAAGGCCCTGTCCCAAATGGCATATCTCATGTGCACTTGATTGTGTCCACAAGAGTCCACAAGTCTATGTCCCATTTTTCATTTTGGGTTTCAGAAGTGTGCCCATGTGTTTAGGGTGCTATTTGGGTCGGGGACCAAGCCTTGCCCAGCCTTACACAAGGTCCACGTATGTCAGTAAGAGGGTGAAAAATAATTGTGAAACATTACAATGCAAAAGACATTATAATTGGACCTCAGTGACAAAATGAATGACATGACTCCTTTAATGTCAGTTTAAATTCCATTTAAGAAGCACATTTTCAATTCCCAGGAGGAAAAGCATCATGCCATGCTCATCTCATCATACATCAAATGGATACTGCAGTCAACCGAGGTTGACTACAGTAATGAAACCGGCAGGGAAGAGATGAGACATAAACTACAGATGTTACTCTGGCAATCTTCTTTATATAATGCTGATACTATATATGGTGAGCACAAAACATGCAGATTAAGACCTTTGATACACTGTCAGGAAAAATGTAGAAAAGCGGTCACAGGGGCAGTACCCTTTAGGAGTAAATAAGGTAAAAAGATGTAATTTTTGTAAGTGACAGCTTTTGTAACTTTTTTCTGAGAGTGTACATTAAATTATGTTTTCAGTTCCTTATGCAAAGAGTCCATGGATGTAATAAACTGCTATACACTTTATTGTCACAGAGCAAATAACATCCTCGTCTCTTCATGTGGAGAAAGCAATTTTGCTTGGGAAATCTGGTAAACACAAAAAGGCCCTGCAGGTTTTGGTCTATGAAGAAAAAGACCAGCAGGCTGCCGTAAGCTACTGTTGGAGGACCTCTGCTGGACGAGACGGGAAGTTCACACAGGGAATGTTCCTCACCCTGCTTCAGATCTACCTCGAGTCCACTCATCATGTGATCGCAGCCGTGGACCTGCTGAACCAAAATGCAGCGTCTTTTGATTTAATCAGTGTGTTGAGGGTGCTGCCGGGCTCCTGGTCTCTCAAACTGGTCCTGCGGTTCCTGTGTGAATCAATGAGAGGAACGGTGCATGACAAAAGAATGAGAGGTCTGGAGATGAGCCTAGCCAAGGTGGAAACTCTAAGACACAAGCATGCCTTGGTGAGACGCACTCTAAATGAAGCCATTTAACATGTAAAAAGAGCATCTTGAATATTCAGTATTAACCCAAACAGCAATGCTAATGTTGTTCTTTATGCTCCCAGATGGAAGCAACGCATGAAAAAATCAGAGTTGACAAAGGATGCGTTTGCCATTCATGCCAGAAACGTCTAACGGGGTCCGAGTTTCTGCGCAGGCCGACAGGAGAGCTGACACACATTTCCTGTCATGGTGAAAGCGGTCACTGAACAACAGACTATTATTCACACCTATTCCCATTTGCACTGCATTTATTCTCCCAGCAGATGCTGCCTTACTAGGTTGCTTACAATAAAGACTGTAATTACTGGACAGCAAGGCAATTACTAGGACAAATTACTGAGAATATATGGCGTAAGCTAAGCTAGCCACAAACACCAACAGGAAACCACAACAACTGTACATAGGCCTACAATGCACTTCTATACACCACAATATACAGTAGTTGGGATGATACTGTAAAATTGAAAATATACCTGTAGGACAATTTCAAATAGCTCAAGTTTTCTATTTCAATCTATTTTATGATGTAATTTATTCCTGTGATGGCAAAGCTGAATTTTCAGCATTATTACTCCAGTCTTCAGTGTCACATGATCCTTCAGAAATCATTCTAATATGCTGATTTGCTGCTCAAGAAACATTTATTATTATCCTCAGTGATAAAAACAGTTAACATTTTTAGGAAACCATGATAATTTGATGAATATGAAGTTCAAAAGAACAGCATTTATTAAAAAAAATATATATATATTTTGCAACATTATAAATGGCTTTACTCTCACTTTTGATCATTTTAATTGCTGAATCAAAGTTTTAATATCAAATTTCAAATAAAATAATTTTGGCATTAATGTTTTTTGTTTGGTTTTTGAAATATGTTGTACTTTTTCTGCAAATAACAGACATACAAGTACAAGCCAAAGCCTAGGCATAAATAAAAATAAACTATTCTTTTCAACCATGTTCGTTCATGCTTCATATAGATTCATTGAGGCTGTATGTCTTATGACTCGGCTGAAATGAGCTTTGCATACTATAGTCCTCGACATGGGTGCCAGAGAACAAACTATATAATAAACAAGTCGACATGTATTTTACACCCACTGTACTGGGTTGGCTCAGCTCTGTCTGCTTCTAGCCCAAGCATGGTGTGGAACTGGCAGCCTGACAAACCCAGGCTACACACCACTTCAGGACATGATGGTGCTCTCCAGACAAGCCCCCTTATGTGGACAAATTCTTAGACCAGACTGTTTAGTTTGTGGACATGAAAAAATAAATGAGAAAAACACCTCAAATATTATACATGTTAATCATAATATATACCGAACAGACTGCGATATGTCAAAGTGAATCACTGTTGCATGAAGTCTTCTGCTTCCATTCCTGTTTTGAATAAATGTCTTGCTACTCTCTTCCTAGCTGGCTTTAAGTGGAGTTTAAACAAAGATTAAATATAGATTAATGTGACAAACTATCTATTTGTATCTAAATATATATCTAGTGTCTATAGAGAGTGTTCATAAGCATTATTCATAGGCCAAATTAGCCAAAGGGATATATATTTATATATATATATATATATATATATATATATATATATATATATATATATATATATATACTGTGTATAACATTATTTCTCAAATTGACATGACCTTTATGCATTCGCACATTTCACAATTGCTTTGATTTGAGATATAAATAGTGATTCTAATGGTGTTCTTTTAATTTTAATCAGCAAAAATTAAAGGCAATAGAACAAATATATACCACTATGATATATAAATATTTCACATTCCTGTAATGAAAATGAGATTTATTTTTGCATGGTAATGAGAATTGTTGCGAAATGTGGTAAATTGTTTCTAAAATAATGTCACAATGAAACAAAAAAAAAAAATTATTAATGGTACCTAACAAAATGAGGAACTAACCCAGACAGGATGTGACATACAATACAAACAGTGTGCTCACATGCTTTAGTGTGCAATTGTGCATTAGGGCAAACAAAGTGATTATGCATAAAGTATGTGCATATGTGTGCAACAAAGAGTGTATAATATTCAATATGCACTGTATTTATGTGTTGACCACACTGACTGTGACTCATTCTGCCCCCGGTTAAAGCTGTCCATTTGTGTACAGGGCCGGGCCGATGGTCATTTGGGTGGACTCTGGGTTTACTTTAGGATCCCTCCCTTCTTTGATAGCTGCCTCTTGGGACATTCAATATTTTGACATTTCATGGCTAAGCAGACTACAAACCCACAAGCTTGCAGTTTTGCAGGAGTTTTAGTTTTGATTTAAACTAGCTTCATTTGACCTTTTAGATGTTATTTATGCTCACCAATTCTCAAATAATAAAGCAATCTGGTGCAGATACTTGCTTATATGGCCGGTCAGCACGTCCCCTGGAGAGGAGCCCGGGATCTTTAAAGGCTTCTGCACAGATGGCCATTTTACACTTGAGGAAACAGGATGGATGCAAAAATCAACAGTTACAGAACAAATTGTGGTAGAGAACCAGGCATTGGTCCCTCTTTATAAATATCTTCACCACAGACAGAGGAAAGGAGGAAAAAACAAAGACATGTTCCTTTCATGCTTCTAAATATAAAAGCAGACATCTAAAATGCTGGTGTTTACTTCAAAACATTCAGTACATATTTCGAAATCCATTGGAAACGTACCCTGCATTTGTTTTATACTTTGTGTTTATTCATGGCTGAATTTAATGGGAATATAAATTAAGTGGTGCCATTTTATGATTTATAACGAAGTGTGTCATGACAGAAAAAAATGATGGTTAAATGATGATACTATGTGCTAACTATACATTATGTGTGTGTGTGTGTGTGTGTGTGTATATATATATATATATATATAGTAAAACTTGTCATTAACCTGCACAATAAAAAAATACAAAATTATATAATAATATGTTAATTATAGAATGTCATTCCAAAAGAATGTATGTTTATTGTCAATGACATTAATAAAATGCTATTTTTTATATATATATTCTAGACATGGACACAAGCTAGATCCAAGTTTTGGAAAGGTAAAAATAATCCATTATGAATTTCTAAATTTCAGTATTTGGCTTCAGAAGACAAGTCAGCTACTTGTTTTTCTTTCCTTTTTGGAGCTTGACAGCTCTTCAACACCTTGCTTCTGCTTCTGCTTGCGTTCCTCTGGAAAAATACCAACATATAGGTTTTGAAATGCATGAGTGAGTTAATAATGACAGAATTTTTATTTTGGGTGAACTACCTCTTTAAGACAAACACAGAAATGCTCAGTCAGCTGTTAGTGCCAGCGATGCCAACATGCAATAATCCTGAGACATCTGTTGGGCACCTGAACAAAAACGCATCACACTGTGAGCGCATACTGGTAGCGTCAGGTAGCTGCTTAAATACAACCATGGGAAGCGGTACTGTATAAGAGGAAGTGCATCTCTGACACTTTTAGCAAATACGCCACAAATGATTGCAACATATTCTTTATGACACATTTTTATGGCCTCGGTGGTTGCTGAGACACAAGGGGAATCTTAATTTGCAACCTTTGGATAGCAATAATGGTGAGGTACCAAAAAAAGCATAAAGATAGAACCATCTCTAATTTGCAGTTTCCATGAAGAAACTAACGCTAAAGGGAGTAAATCCGAGAATAAATAGCTCAAAGGATGATCAAAACATATCTATTTTTCAACCTCTATAAGCAACGCTGTCATTTCCATAGCTTTCTTTACCTTTGGTTTTGGAGCCAGGCCACCAGGGGATAGTCACAGCATAGACCACTGGAGACACCGGCGGAGAGGCGAAGACCACAGGCTCCTACCATGCATCCTGGCTCCCAGACATGGCCTGTAGTGTGGCGTGTAGATTAATCCCACAGCAAGACATATGGGATTTGTTCATTCCCAGCACACTCTGCTTTGTCTAGCCGTCGTGCCCTCACACAATCGACTGAACGCTCATTGTTAGCATGTATGACGGCCATGCAATTAGCCTAATTAACATGCAACAATGGATGTCAAACTTTAGCTGCCTACCAATTTGTCATCAGAGTGCTATTTAAAGGCTAAAACGAAATGTGTTTAGTTTTGCAGAAGAGCTATCCAAGCTGGCAAGGTGAACTGGCTTTAATCTTGCAGTAAATGGGGCCTTTTGCATGCAGATGTTTTTGAGAAGTAAATATAGATTCATGAACACGCCATACTCCTGTACTCAAATGGAAACCTGTTTATCTTCTACTTACGGGTTATTAACATAATGAGTGGGACTATAAGGACTAATGACTCCATGAGATTGGTCGCTGTCCATAGAAAACTCTTAGCTCAAGTGTATTAATTAAGGGAAAATTAAGATATTGAGTTTAAATATTATATAATAGGTCAGGAAATTTACAGATCCTGGAATCGTAAAACAATATTGCCATGCTGGCACTAAACCGAGTGTATGCTCAAGGGTGGTTCCCTTGGCTGGCGTTTGAACTTGAGGACCCGAGTGTAATATACATTTAAGTAGTTTTCCTAACCCTACTGCATCCCAGCTTCTGGGAAGGAAAGCAATTGCTTTTGCTGACTCATGAAAGTCCACATTGTGGCATTGTTATCCTTGGTTATAGTTGGTGTGTTATGATCCTCCACTACAGTTAAAGGTTTAATTTTTAACCATTCAGGGTGGTTAAAACCATCATCATTTACCCATACATATAATTCCATGCGATTCTCCACTTTATATGTCATTGTTGCAAAAGTTGTACATTGCCACAAGTAAATGTCTAGTCAGTGTTTGGGTGTCTAACGTCTAATTTGGAATGATCACTTTGTCTGTAAATACGAAAAAGTGGGACAGCGTATATGCTTTTGCAATTAAGATCCGTACCAGCAAACAAGTGCTTATTCTAAAGAGCAAAATCCGGTGCAAAACAAATTTATGATAGTTCAGACAATAAATAACTATTATGATTATGATAATCAATACGACTTTAAAAAAAAAAAAAAAAACTCTTCGTGAGCAAAAAAGAGATAAACAATGAAGAGAATCAATCGTTTAAGAATCATGTTCTGACCTTGAAAATTTACTCTAAAACACTTTTACAGCAACTCTGCGGAAGAAGTATAATATGATAGATCCGAAATATATCGCTGTTGATTAAAGGCTGAACATTCCTTGACATACACTTTAGAACCTACAAACAGCATCAGCAATGCAGTAATTAGAAATTCAGAAACATCAGCTTCCACAAATGAACACACCCAAACAAAACGCAGCAGGGTGGGATAGGAACTACGCACAAGCAATTCCCAGTGGCACATGCAGAAATATTATGAGGCCCCAAACACAGTACCACACAGTGATGTTCACACATGTCATCAATTTTCATAAAGTTCCCATGAAGACACATCTGTTGAACCCTGGCAAAATGAAAGGTTTGCAACCCTAGCTGTTAATCGAAATTTTAAAAATGAGCATTTATTTTATGATATGAATACTAGTGAATATCTCTGTTTTGTGTGTGTGTGTGTGTGTGTGTGTGTGTGTGTGTGTGTGTGTGTGTGTGTGTGTGTGTGTGTGTGTGTGTGTTTATGCTGAAGCAGTTGTGTCAGTATCAGTACAGCTGTTTAACTATTCATATTGAACATTGTCCAAAATGTGAATCTTTCATAATAATTTTCAGGCTTATCTCCTATACATCAAGCTAATTTTAATCATGCACAGTGGGCGAGTGTGCTTTAATTGAACTGCGCTACTGGAGAGTTTGTTGGCTAAGAAAAGATGCAACCTTATAAAAAGCAAGGAACACCTCTATATAAATGTCAGAGACACAATCATTGTTTAGTAGCATAAAAACTGTGCTCCTCTTCTATGATTGTTGGATTATGTCTTTATTGGATTAAGTATGCAAAGGTTTCAACCCAAGTAACCTGTCACAGTTTAGAAATTTCAGAAATAGTTATTGTGTACATTCAAAATAACGAGCACTTGGCGTGAAGTTTACTGTCAGACGCTTATCTCACATTAAGATAGATGGAGATTGAGTAGGCGCTGCTTTAAAAAGCACACGGCTCATAATGTCAGGCTCTGGCGCATTTCTGTCCTTTAATTTAGAAAGGGCGTTTCAGAAATGTCACGGAACTTAGAAAAGATAATGGAGGGTAAATGTATAGATTACAGTGGATTTCCAAGGTCCAACGATATAATTTGGCTAATTTCAATGGAACAAACCCACAGCCGGAAGCCTGTAAATGTAGTTTAACACTGATAAAAATCTTCAATTGACCTTAAATGTTTAAATTGTTGGAAAAAAACCAAAGGCACTTAACAAAGTGCATTTATTTTCTGCCAAAAAAGAAGATAACTTCTGAATTCCACCAAAAGCATCATATTATACAACATTTTTCATAGGTAGTTTATGCAATACTGCCATGAAACCAAGCAAAGGAGTTTATTTCCAAGCAAAATTGCATTTTAAGTGGTGATGAAGGATAAAGAAAACCTGTCCAGATGAAAATGTTTGGATCCTGGCCACCTGCTCTGGTTTATGGATGAATGAGCGGATATTTTAATGGAGTAACATATCTTTTAGGAAAAGCAAATCAAACCGAGTAAGAAAATCTTCTAAAGGTAATTTGTCTGCAATTGTCAGTTCTAAGTTGGAACATCTGTAGAAGAGGAAATTTGAAGTTTTATTTCTACCACTAATAGCTGAATTTCGACCAAACACAACTTACCAAAGGCTCTAAACCCACGTTACTGGCAAGTTTAGCCCTGTGGTTTCAGCTGTTCTATTTGTACACCATAAAACCACAAACTGCCCTCTCTGAATTTATTCATATATCACTACAAATAGCTTAGGTGTCCCCTTAAATCAACATAAACACCTTAAAAGTGACTCTTTTAAAAATGCATCACTCCTTATATTTTAAAGCCACCAAAAACAAACTACCTTAAATTTATTTAATTCTCAAGAATGTCTTATCACACAACACAGGGCTACCGCATACGAGAAAAATTTAACAAAAAGGAATTTAGCTCGTTCTGGAACACTAAACTTCATAGTGTTGTTCACTTCTGTTTTGAGGCCAGAATGTTGCTATTGAGGAAAAACCTCAGAAGAGATCATTATGTGGGGCAGAGGCGACCATCTTACATGTGGTTCTTAAAAGTCAACAGGTCATCAGTTGTGGTTCCTAAAGAGCAACTAAAGATCACTGGAGCTCTCACAGTCAAATACTCTTGAGGTTGTCTTATAGTTTTGTGCCAAGCTCCTATATTAGCCCAGACTTTCCGCTGAGGACCTGTCTACTCATCCGAAACTGTTTATACAAAATGTTTTTTGTTTTTTTTTGTCCCACAATGTAGGTCTTGCTTCAGTATGGTTAATTAAATGGCATCTAACTGTTTATTAAAGCTACACTGTGTGATTTTTACCCCCCTCTAGCGGTGAAATTGTATATGACTACCCAGTGAATATTAGTTTCTGTTCCTCTCAATTCCGAGGGCGTTTTAACTCCTACGGTGGCCGTATTATTCCAAGATTAACATGGCTTCCAGTTATCAACTTCGTCCATGACAATAATAAACAATACGTCTAAAATGAATAAAACTACAGGACAGATGTCAGGAGGTAAACGTCACCCTTGGAATCGGCTATCTTAGCATAATCAGATTAGGCTAACGTTACAATGTGTACAAAGTAAAAGCAATTAAAAATAACTAAAATTTACAGTGTCCTTTTTTTTATATATATCTTAAAAAATTGCGCCTTTAAAACTATTCATCACCTGTGATCCGTCGCAGCACAGATTTATGTTACAAGGTAAACAATACTTTTTCACCATTGACGCGAGGATGAAGTTATACTAGAGGTCGTTCTGGCGTTATGCACAACCATGCTATGGTTAGACAAGCAACTATAAAACTTCGAATTTACACAAATGAATTACAACAGGCTGAATTACCTGTCGAGAAGAAAGCAGGCAACCTCGGCGTCCGTTTTAAAATCTTTTCTCCTCATGAGCTCTTTCCATCTAGGAAAAGTTACTCCAATATTGACTGGTCTTGCTGATTTGTCTGTCGCGTTGACGTTTTAATTCTCTCTTTCAAATGTGAGCACACACACACACACACACACACACACACACCACACTATCTTTCAAATCTGCCGGCACTCGCGAGCTCACGAGTAATCTCCCCCTCGCATTCGTCACGGTGTCACTGAGTGAAAAAAGCAAAAGGCGCAGCTTGAATTTACTGGTATGTCCCTCTTTGGCTAATGTAGTTTCAAGATGGAGGGGCAACATGGCGACCGGCATTCGAACCCCTCACCCGTATGTACTTTCAATGGCAAATTATAAACTTAAGAGAATACTTTATTACTTGAAAGAAGTAAATATACATTAATGAGCACATATATTTTTGAAAGAACTAAGTGTTTTTTGCTAAGAATCAACTAAAAAAGTTACACAGTGTAGCTTTAAAAGAGGAAATGCATGTTGTAACACTTACACATTATTAAAGCATTATATGGACCATTTAAAAAAAAAATATTGCACCATATCAAACGTTGGAATAACTACAGCCTCCATTAACCAGTGAATAATAATTATTGATATTTTCATATCTCATAATCTTTTTAAAGTGTGTATGTTTGCCTATATCTTTAAGGTCTGCAGAGGAAATGTAAAATCAGCACCAAATACCTGCATCTCTCCCTCTTCACATTATCTAGCCAGACAAATGCAAGCATTAGTTTAGTCTGTATTACATCCTATTACTTTCCAATGCAAAGTACAACTATGAACATTTAAAGGTATAGCGAAGGATTTTCTTTTTCCGGGTGGATCATCAAGACTATTGGTCCTCCTAAGTGTCAATCATTCTGGTGATATTACCTAAGGCCGCCGTACGTACCCGTGCACACAGGGGCGTGTGCCGCTCCAACCCATATTCAGTGTGCAAATTAAACAAAGAAAAATTCAAACCTTTTTTAGTAACAGTGTCTGTCTACATAACACTACTTCATAATAATAGTTATAATATTAATCCCATGATAGTAATAGCCATATATTGTAAAACAAAAAATAAAGGAAACTTTCATAATTAGTTTTGTACTAATTTCTATACTTCACATTAAAGATGTGATTGGGCCATCCCAGTGTCAATCAATAAAAGAACCAATGGGCCGCTGATCTACGTGTTTAATGAAAAATGTCAAAAAAACTAAAGCTGACTTTTTTCTTTTTTTTTTGACCAATGCATTACAACGGCACTAACCCAGCGCCGCCAATTAAGCAAAACAAAACAAAACGAATGGTCCACCGATGTACGAGTTTTATGGGCCGTTAAGACAAAGACAAAAAAAAAGCCTATTAGATGTATCGGCTCAAAAAGCACGTCGGCCCACCGGGAATCTCCTAGCCTACATGCGTGGACGTCACACTTTAAATCCTACCTGTTGCCTTTGACCATCCACTTATTTAGCTGCTGGCGCATCAATTGACATGCCATCTCCTTTTCCCTCTTTCTTTTTCTATTTTTAGTCCCGACAGCTTTTTTGCTTTATCCATCTTTTTCGACTTACCTGCTCGCTCAGCGCGCACGGCGCCCCCGCCCGCTCGCGATATTTCACTCTCTATATCAAAATTCTATGATGGAATTATGAATATCCTACTCTAGCCTGTTAGTCCTATAAAAAGTTATAATAACATTGAGGAAATGCAGAAATTATTTAGAAACGCTCAACAGCAGTTACATATAGATAAAAAATAAAAAAAATACCATCGCTTTGGCGCCCCCTTGGTGCTGAGCCGCATATAGCGCATACCCACTTTTTCGCCACTGCGTGCACACGATTCACACGATGGCGTGCGCTCAAAACACAGGTTGGGCTTCCCACTGATGCCTCAGTTGCGAAGTTTCTACTTGACAGGTAAAGTTTGGCATGCTATTTGGAGAAATCCATTTAAAATCACTGCTAGTAAAAGTTAATGTAAGCTATGATTAGCTCGTGCATACGTTTAATAGGCGTTCCCTCTCGGGAGCAGGTAGAGTGTTGCGCATGTGCATTTTTTTCAAAAAGTGGAGAGGGCGGTTCTTTTCTAAAATTCGGGAAAATCCTCCGCTATACCTTTAATCATTTAAAGGGGTCATGGTGTTTTTATTTATTTTAATGTTCCTTGAGGTTCACTTAAAGGGTAACTCTCGCCAAAATTGAACCTATAGGCTCTTTTTGTTAGTCAAACTTTTGTGTAAAAGCATAATTAGAATGGAAACACCACTTTTAAGATTGACCGTATTTTCGCTTTAGGTCAAAATGCCTTTTGAATGGGAGTGCATGGGGCACTTCTATGATAGCATCAAAATCGCTATTTTTAAAACACTAAGAAGGCTCGACACAACATAAAACTGTGCTCGAAGTATCACCAGGGGCTCTACACATGAACTTGAGCATTGACTGCATTGTTTGTGTACACAAAGTTCTTCTTCTTCTTCTTCTTCTTGTTTTTTGGCTTATATTCTTTTCATTATACATTATACATATTTCATTTTCCAGTATTATTAAGAAAAATAAAGTGTCAAGTCTCTCCCTTTTCATACCCTGTTCTTCATGTATATCATTGAGTTCTCTCCTTCCATTTCCTGCCAATTTATTCTACTATCATTATATTTCTCACATACAAAAAGTACATGGTTTACATCTTCTTTGTCTCCGCATTCTATGCATAAACCAGTACCATTACCTACAATTTGTAAAGTAGCATTCAATCCTGTGTGACCTAATCTAAGTCTGGTATAGACCACTTCTTCCCTTCTGTGTAAACTCAGCGAAGTAACCCTTTTCCCGGTCACATTCTAATACATAAAGTTTACTAAAAAGAAAGGTTTTGTACGACTCACTTTATCAGTTAGTGTTTCCGGTGGCTGGAATTTTGTCAATCAAAAGTAGTCGATCTCCGAATGCAACGTAACATGAGGAGAGTAAAAATGTAAAGCTCCTAAAGCTTGTTTCCATATAAATTCACAGATCATTTTTTATCTAAGTTATCATGCTTTTCATTGAAATTACAAGTTCATGACATTTCCTCATATGGAGTCAGTTCATTACGTTGCAATCGGAGATCGAATACTTTTGACTGACAATCATGACGGTAGATGTAGAAGCCACAGCTACATCAATGATCAATGAATAATATTACTGACACAATCTGGGGACAACATAGATTTATATTACATCTTGTGAAAAGAGGATTAAAGATTATGAATGGTATAATGAAGTCGACGCTGATCTACAGGTGTGTGTAGTGAATCAGTGGCTGCATCCGAAGTCGCATACTCTCTAGTTATAATAACTCTCTATTATTTTGAGTAAGTAGGCTTACTATGCTAACACTGAAAAGTATGTTCGATAGGCTATAGTATGAATTTGTGTCTTTCTTACCGAGACACATAAATTCTCCTCCCCTTTCATATCCATCACAATAATTTTAATTTAGGTTTTACCTTTGCAGTTTAAATAAACCATAGGTTATCTCATATATTTCAACAGGGATTTCTTAAATAACCAAAATTTAACAACATAAGGGCAGATCCCTTGAGTGCAGCTGATGACGATTTGAAGTGATACTCGAGTGGTCAAGAATATTAAATTATACATTTTTTACCTTGCATCCCAAGAGGGGTGGAGCTGAGACACAAGGAAATGAAATGAGGATGCACAGATATAAAATGAGAAGCAGTGTCCATCGTACATGCACACAGAATCTTGCCAGAAGTAGTAGATAATTTGGGTACTTTACTCTTTTATGAGTACAGTGAATTCGGACATACTTGTCACATACTATATATATTTATCACCTACACAAATTTGGGCACTGGTAAGGACCCTGGCTCACTACACGATGGGCCTGTCCCAATACCCACACTTGCATCTCTGCACTTGACCACTTGTCTACTTATGCAAAGTATTTGTTTGGCCAAAGTGTTCAAGTGGGTGTGAAAACAGCAAGTGTTTTAACAAGTTTACTCAATGGGACACACTTGCGTGATTGCGTGACTTGTGGTGCTAATACATATAAATGTCTGCAGTCACTGCACCAATAAAATGTGCAACACTTTACGTTTTACTAGCAAATTATATGTAACATCTAAGTAATTTAACTTACACTGGAAAGTTTTCATGTCATGAAATTTGGGGGAGGGGCACATAAGTTTGTGAGGAATGATGGGATACGCTTAGCCTCAAATAACACTCTGAAGCGTTATTGTGGATTTATTGTGCGTTAAGCGTACTGCGCTTCAGCATTTTTCAGACCTTCAGTCTTGTGCACTTCCTGTCGCTTGTAGCCGTGCACACGCTCTCAAGTGGCCAAGACTGCAGGTTTCCTTAATTGTTACATATCCCTTAAAAATTTCAGCTGCAAATTAATTACAAATGGTATTCACCACCTGTCTATCAATGTAGCCTATGTTTATGCTGAAATATAATTAAATAGTGTTTTTTTTAAAAAACATCTATCACATGCCATGATGTGCATTATGTTGGCTTGCACGATGTTTCACGCTTCGGAAAACGCTAGTGTAAACGGAGAGCGTTTTTAACGAAAAGGCCAGTGCACTGGAAGAATTTGGCGATTGAGACAGCCCTTAAAATGGCTAACACCCTGATCAGTGCCCTGACTACTGAACTTTGGAGCTGATTGAGACACACCAATAGTAATGTTTATTCAAACTCCATCTTCTGGTGAAATCTCTCTGGTGACGTATGTCGGACTTCTGCAATCATTTATTCGGCTTAAACCCCACCCCTTCACCTTGACTGCAAACTGGCATATATTTTTGAGAGCAACACCCACATCTCAAAATCCAATCAGGAACCAATGTATGAATAAAACCAAGGCCTCATCGCCCATCCTACATTTATTTTAATTTTTTATTAGTCCGTTATACCTACATTGTACACTTTACGTCACAATATAGAAGAAAAGATCTGTTGCAACTTTAATGTAGATTGTATTCATTCACATTAATAATTAAGATTACATCTGATTATAACTGTACAGTATAGCACAGCCTCTGTACTTTTTTTTTTTTTTTTTTTTGCTTTCACTATTGCATTGCAGAACACTTCCCTAAACTCCAAAGTGTTCTTTAGGTCTTTTAGATGTTTGTCGTGTTTTATTCTAAAACCTCTTAAATTGTTTCTTGCAGACAGAAAACCTTCAATTATCTTTGGAAGACACTCTTGGATCAGTTATTATCTTTAAATACAGGACTTAACCACCAAAATTGATGTTCTGAAAAACCCATTGGGTAGCTTTATTTAACCAATTCCTTTAATGGATTCTGATTCCCTGAAGCGAGGGATATATTTTTCCTCCCATTCTTTCATAAAAGAGTGAAAGGCGAGACATGTCTGAAAGGTAGAGGATCAGACATACCAACTCCAAAGAAAGAGTCTCTTTGTTGCTGATGCTTTTAGAAGACCCACCTATTGGTGGAGATGAAAAGCAAGTGAAGCCAATAATGCGTTTAACTCAGAGCTGAGCACTTGACACCGCCAACACACCTTTCTCTTTCACGTTTTTGTACCTGTGATCTTTATATTGCCACTTGGGACAAAAAACAATGATGTATCAGCATTCGTTTGACGTTTCATGCTTGATGAAGAACGACCCAGAGACCAGTTTCAGAGTGTCTATTTCCGAGACCCTATAATTTCACCGACAATCTACTAGTTCCCATCCACCCTTCCATTCATAAAACTCAAAGTAGCTTTTAGTGGTACAGTTAGTTTATTGAAATCTTAAATTTGTGTCCCAGTCTATGGGGTATCTTTAGCTCTCACTCAAAGGCAGATCCCTGTTGCATGAACCAATAATTATTATATAGCATGTTTTCCTTCTGGGTGAGGAAGTGCTCTGGTCACTGGGAGTATCTTCAAATAACAGATCAGTAAAGCTAATGAAGGTTGGAGGTTCAAACCTGTACTCCCACCATTGTGGCCCTCAGGAAAACACGTGACCCCAGGTTGCTCCAAGGCAATTTTCCAAAGCGTAGGTTGTGATGTTTATGGTCCAGGCAGTGTATTTGTCTTTTAAATGACAAAATGTACTGTAATTTAACAAAATATTTGCAATTTCTTTGTTGCTGGCTATTCAGAATAGACAGCTACATTTGAATGGCAAAACATCTATAGTATAATGAATTTCATCACATTATAGATGATTTGCTATTCAGAAGTGCATTCAATGAATTTCATTACACATCTACTTTTAATACTTTTTCATAACATCATAGATGTTTTGCCATTTAAAAATAGCTGTTATGAAATTAATTACACCATATAATTTGCCATTCAAAAGTAGCTGTGTATTTTGGTGGAATCATTAAATGGATAGTTCACCCAAAAATGAAAATTCTGTCATTATTTACTCGCCCTCATGCCGATCCAAACCTGTCAGATTTTTGTTCATCTTCAGAACATTAATGAAGATCTCTGTTGACAGCTAGGCAACTGACACTTTGATGCTTCAAAAAGTTCATAAAGAGATCATAAAACTAATCCATATGAATTGAGCAGTTTAGTCCAAAATGTTCTGAAGAGACACAATCGTTTTATATGATGAACAGATTGAATTTAGGCTTTTATTGACATATAAACATTCATCAACTCACACATCAGATATGGTAAACAGAAGCTCAAGCATTTTCGCTTGATGTGTGAGAACCAGTGAGGTTCATTCTCGTGTTACGCACCATGTTTGAGCTTCCACAAGAACCAATGAGGTTCATTCTCATGTTACGCAGCACGTTTGAGCTTCCGCAAGAACCAATGAGGTTCATTCTCATGTTACGCAGCAGGTTTGAGCTTCAGCAAGAACCAATGAGGTTCATTCTCGTGTTACGCAGCACGTTTGAGCTTCCGCAAGAACCAATGAGGTTCATTCTCATGTTACGCAGCAGGTTTGAGCTTCAGCAAGAACCAATGAGGTTCATTCTCGTGTTACGCAGCAGGTTTGAGCTTCAGCAAGAACCAATGAGGTTCATTCTCGTGTTACGCAGCACGTTTGAGCTTCCGCAAGAACCAATGAGGTTCATTCTCATGTTACGCAGCAGGTTTGAGCTTCCGCAAGAACCAATGAGGTTCATTCTCGTGTTACGCAGCACGTTTGAGCTTCAGCAAGAACCAATGAGGTTCATTCTCGTGTTACGCAGCAGTTTGAGCTTCAGCAAGAACCGATGAGGTTCATTCTCGTGTTACGCAGCAGGTTCGAGCTTCCGCAATAACCAATGAGGTTCATTCTCGTGTTACGCAGCAGGTTTGAGCTTCCGCAAGAACCAATGAGGTTCATTCTCATGTTACGCATCAGGTTTGAGCTTCAGCAAGAACCAATGAGGTTCATTCTCATGTTACGCAGCAGGTTTGAGCTTCAGCAAGAACCAATGAGGTTCATTCTCATGTTACGCAGCAGGTTTGAGCTTCAGCAAGAACCAATGAGGTTCATTCTCGTGTTACGCAGCAGGTTTGAGCTTCAGCAAGAACCAATGAGGTTCATTCTCGTGTTACGCAGCACGTTTGAGCTTCCGCAAGAACCAATGAGGTTCATTCTCATGTTACGCAGCAGGTTTGAGCTTCAGCAAGAACCAATGAGGTTCATTCTCGTGTTACGCAGCACGTTTGAGCTTCCGCAAGAACCAATGAGGTTCATTCTCATGTTACGCAGCAGGTTTGAGCTTCAGCAAGAACCAATGAGGTTCATTCTCGTGTTACGCAGCAGGTTTGAGCTTCAGCAAGAACCAATGAGGTTCATTCTCGTGTTACGCAGCACGTTTGAGCTTCCGCAAGAACCAATGAGGTTCATTCTCATGTTACGCAGCAGGTTTGAGCTTCCGCAAGAACCAATGAGGTTCATTCTCATGTTACGCAGCACGTTTGAGCTTCCGCAAGAACCAATGAGGTTCATTCTCATGTTACGCAGCACGTTTGAGCTTCAGCAAGAACCAATGAGGTTCATTCTCATGTTACGCAGCAGGTTTGAGCTTCAGCAAGAACCAATGAGGTTCATTCTCATGTTACGCAGCAGGTTTGAGCTTCAGCAAGAACCAATGAGGTTCATTCTCATGTTACGCAGCAGGTTTGAGCTTCAGCAAGAACCAATGAGGTTCATTCTCATGTTACGCAGCAGGTTTGAGCTTCCGCAAGAACCAATGAGGTTCATTCTCGTGTTACGCAGCACGTTTGAGCTTCAGCAAGAACCAATGAGGTTCATTCTCGTGTTACGCAGCAGTTTGAGCTTCAGCAAGAACCGATGAGGTTCATTCTCGTGTTACGCAGCAGGTTTGAGCTTCCACAAGAACCAATGAGGCTCATTCTCGTGTTACGCAGCAGTTTGAGCTTCCGCAAGAACCAATGAGGTTCATTCTCATGTTACGCAGCAGGTTTGAGCTTCAGCAAGAACCAATGAGGTTCATTCTCATGTTACGCAGCAGGTTTGAGCTTCAGCAAGAACCAATGAGGTTCATTCTCGTGTTACGCAGCACGTTTGAGCTTCCGCAAGAACCAATGAGGTTCATTCTCGTGTTACGCAGCACGTTTGAGCTTCAGCAAGAACCAATGAGGTTCATTCTCGTGTTACGCAGCAGTTTGAGCTTCAGCAAGAACCGATGAGGTTCATTCTCATGTTACGCAGCAGGTTTGAGCTTCAGCAAGAACCAATGAGGTTCATTCTCGTGTTACGCAGCAGTTTGAGCTTCAGCAAGAACCAATGAGGTTCATTCTAGTGTTACGCAGCAGTTTGAGCTTCAGCAAGAACCGATGAGGTTCATTCTCATGTTACGCAGCAGGTTTGAGCTTCAGCAAGAACCAATGAGGTTCATTCTCGTGTTACGCAGCAGTTTGAGCTTCAGCAAGAACCGATGAGGTTCATTCTCGTGTTACACAGCACGTTTGAGCTTCCGCAAGAACCAATGAGGTTCATTCTCATGTTACGCAGCAGGTTTGAGCTTCAGCAAGAACCAATGAGGTTCATTCTCGTGTTACGCAGCAGGTTTGAGCTTCAGCAAGAACCAATGAGGTTCATTCTCGTGTTACGCAGCACGTTTGAGCTTCCGCAAGAACCAATGAGGTTCATTCTCGTGTTACGCAGCACGTTTGAGCTTCAGCAAGAACCAATGAGGTTCATTCTCGTGTTACGCAGCAGTTTGAGCTTCAGCAAGAACCAATGAGGTTCATTCTCGTGTTACGCAGCACGTTTGAGCTTCAGCAAGAACCAATGAGGTTCATTCTCGTGTTACGCAGCACGTTTGAGCTTCAGCAAGAACCAATGAGGTTCATTCTCGTGTTACGCAGCAGTTTGAGCTTCAGCAAGAACCAATGAGGTTCATTCTCGTGTTACGCAGCAGGTTTGAGCTTCAGCAAGAACCAATGAGGTTCATTCTCGTGTTACGCAGCAGGTTTGAGCTTCCGCAAGAACCAATGAGGTTCATTCTCGTGTTACGCAGCAGGTTTGAGCTTCCGCAAGAACCAATGAGGTTCATTCTCGTGTTACGCAGCACGTTTGAGCTTCAGCAAGAACCAATGAGGTTCATTCTCGTGTTACGCAGCAGTTTGAGCTTCAGCAAGAACCAATGAGGTTCATTCTCGTGTTACGCAGCACGTTTGAGCTTCAGCAAGAACCAATGAGGTTCATTCTCGTGTTACGCAGCACGTTTGAGCTTCCGCAAGAACCAATGAGGTTCATTCTCGTGTTACGCAGCACGTTTGAGCTTCAGCAAGAACCAATGAGGTTCATTCTCGTGTTACGCAGCAGTTTGAGCTTCAGCAAGAACCAATGAGGTTCATTCTCGTGTTACGCAGCACGTTTGAGCTTCAGCAAGAACCAATGAGGTTCATTCTCGTGTTACGCAGCACGTTTGAGCTTCAGCAAGAACCAATGAGGTTCATTCTCGTGTTACGCAGCAGTTTGAGCTTCAGCAAGAACCAATGAGGTTCATTCTCGTGTTACGCAGCAGGTTTGAGCTTCAGCAAGAACCAATGAGGTTCATTCTCGTGTTACGCAGCAGGTTTGAGCTTCCGCAAGAACCAATGAGGTTCATTCTCGTGTTACGCAGCAGGTTTGAGCTTCAGCAAGAACCAATGAGGTTCATTCTCGTGTTACGCAGCAGGTTTGAGCTTCAGCAAGAACCAATGAGGTTCATTCTCATGTTATACAGCACTCAAGAGTTTTTTTTCCTGCGCGTCAAGCAGGTTCGGTTGAGCTTCTGTTTATGTTCACTGATCAATGTATGTGAATAAAAGCCTAAATTAAATCTGTTCATCATATGAAGCGAACGAGTCTCTTCCGAAAATGGCTCAATTCATACAGATTAGTTTTACGATCTCTTTATAATTTTTTTGAAGCGTCAAAGTGGTAGTTGCGTAGCTGTCAACGGAGGGACAGAAATCTCTTGGGTTACATAAAAAACGATTTTCATTTGTGTTCTGAAGATGAACGAAAGTCTTACGGAATGAGGGTCATGAGGGTGAGTAATTAATGACAGAATTTAAATTCTTTGGGTGAACTATCCCTTTAAATTTAAATATTTGTGATTTATGTATTGGTATCAGCATTTTGATTAAAATTATTTTTTAGTCAAAATGCACAAATATTTTTGAATGACAAAACATCTGCAATGCAATGAAATATCGCAATTTCTATGCTGCTGTCATGATCCCGGTGTTGAAAGTGTTTTAAGTTGAAATGTCCTTTACCATTGTTTCTATGTTCACTTCCTGTATTCAGTTACTGTTTCCCTTGTTTCGCCTGCCTTGTTTGTTACCATAGCCACCATTGTTAATTTCCATGACATCTTATCACCAACAGTCCTGTCCCTAGTCAGTCTTGTCTGCCCCATATAGCCCTTGTGTTTCACTTGTTCCCTTTCAGTCATTGAATGCATGTTCTCTGGTTTATCGTGTGTCCTTCCATTATGCGTTTTCATTGTTTACGCCAGTTACCTTGACCTTGTGGATTATTTTAATAAACCTAAACCTGCACGTGGATCCGCCTTCCAGCCTCCTCCTTTGCCCACCTGAATGTCTCATACATAACCGTTGCTGCCATTTTTTTCTCTCTGTATTTTTCTTGTACTTTTGCCTTTTGAATGGTCAATACAGAAAAATGCCTTTTCTTTATAGTATCCACCAGCATGGATTTAAGCAGGGATTTTTTCATACTTCACCCAAAAATAAAATTAAAAAGTCTTCTTTGGAACACAAAATAATTGCTTTTTTTTTTCTCCATAATGAAAGTTGACGGCGTCCAATGTTTCTTATGTTCCACAAGAGAAAGAAACCCATACTGGTTTGGAACAACATGAGGGTGATAAAAAATAAAAAACTGTGACAGAATACATTTTTTTTAGGTGAACTGCCCCTTTAAGAGCATTGTTGTAGAATGTTAGTGTCTGCAATGACAATTAATTCACTTTTTTTAACAATAGTTCTGTAGGTAAACACTTAATTCAGATGTATAGTATCTTGTTAATTGCCTAATGCAGGCCATAATGGTTATTATTAAAGTAAGATGGTAACCACAACAAGAGTGTCAGAGAGGGTAATGAGTTTAACAGAGGCCTACATGGCTGAAAGACAATGTATTTCTTTCATTTGCTATTTTTTCCTCTGTTACTGCAAAGTGAAGTCACCATAACCTAAGTGCTGTGTCATTTTATGGTCCTATGACACAGCTCATAAAAAGAAAACTAAATCACTTACATGACAGTATAGTCTTTTAATGACCTAGCAAACAGAAGCACGTTTTCATCAGATGGACACATCTTGTAATCTCAGGTTGCGAGTTGAGTGATGAAAAACCCTCTATGCTGCTCATTTTGACAGTTTTCAAAAGAACTTTTAAATGAACAGAACCTGAAAATGTTACAAAAAGACAGACTCCACCCATACTTGCTCTGTCATTAAACTAAATGTCAGTAGCATTTTGAGTCACTCGCCTCCTTAGTGGGTTGTAAACACAAACATAATTTGCAAAAATGAATGTTTGCTTGAGACTTCACTGCAGGAGGTGCAATGACACATTTAGAAAGAACGGTTGTCAGCAGAGGAAAGTGTTCACGGAGTTAGCACCGCTTAAAGGGATAGCTCACCCAAAAATGTAAAGTTTGTCACTATTTACTCATCCTCATGCCATTCCTTACCCATATGATATTATTCTTTGTTATCTGTGGAACACAGAAGGAAAAATTCCAGACGTTCTTCACTAATAATCTTGTCTTCCAGAGAGAATCTGAACTCAAGAACCAGATCAGTACATTTGCATTTGTTCATTTAGCAGATGCTTTTATCCGTGACTTACAAATCTCATAGAGCCAAAAATATTCATATAGAATGCCAAGTTTACTATATGTTTTTGGAATGATTCTTTTCAGTGAACCAGTTCATCCACTTATGACCTTAAGATCTGGATCTACAGTTCAACTCAATGACTCAGTTAAATTCAGTTAAACTAATTCAATTCAGTTAGTTAATTACATTTTAGTTTGCTCAAAGCTATCAAGCTATTTAGCGTGACATACTGCTGTTCAAAAGACAGTTTGATTTTTTGAAAGAAGTTAATACTTTTATTCAGCAAGGTTGCATTCAATTGATCAAAGGTGAAAGTAAAAACTTACATTGTTATAAAAATAATGTCAATAAAATGTTCAAATAAAGGTTTAAAGTGTTCATACAGGTTTAAAGTGACATAAGAGTGACTAAATGATCACACAATCTTCCTTTTAGGTGAACTATCCCTTTAAATACAACACTGTTGATCACATCAGAATTAAAGGAAGAGGAAAAATCCTGTCTTTGGAAAAAATGAAGTGTCTGAGTGTAGGTTGTAATCAAACACGTGCTGCAGACAGCTGATAATGTGATCTTTCTTTTAGATGTCATGCCATGTCTATAAAACAGCATGTCTTCATATTCTCAGCAATGCAGTATTTTACCAAGTCTAAGAAGTTGGTTTTTCAACATGTTAAAACAATGCTTGTCAACTGCAATTATTGTTCAAAACTATTTAGTAAGCTATTTTAAGGCACCACTTTGGGAAATTATACTTGATTGAGACTAATTCAGAAAATTGGAGATGTTGAAACAAACTTCATGTTCAGGGAACACTTAATGATACACTATGTGGCATAAATCTTCCATCATGTGTGCAAAAGGGATCTTCCATTCAGGCCTATCATATGGAATCATATGGGCAGAACCATGCAGTATATGTTATTATGTAAAGATTTAGGAGCTGTTGCCTGCCGCACATAGCTGATCATGATCATACCTCAAGACCACTCTTGTGTTGTAGAGGGTATGATTAATTGGGTGTGCACGTTTCCCATGCGCCCAAAAATAAAATCCAGCAGCAGCCTCAGAACGTGAGGGAGAGCTGTGTGAGAAAACCTAATTTAAGGAAATAAAACATGATGAAAGGAGCATAATGGCAAGAAATGCCTAGTGATGAAGATGCTGACAAATCCGAAAACATTCAAAAAGACATGCACTTAAAGAGTACTGTACAAAATGTGCGCCCCCTTCTGGACGCTTTGTTGAATTCTCATCGTCACCCCCCTCACAAGAGGGTAAAAAAGTCAAAGTCAGATGTATTTTCCAGAACGTCTTTTTATATACTCTTTATTAGCTGTTTCTTGGTGAAGCACTTACAAAAATACACACGTAAAGAACCATAAACTTGTTTGGCCTGAAATAGTAAATTTTATGAAAGCCTCACACACTCTCCGAACAGACTCGCTGAACAAACAAGAGTCAAAGTGGCTCCTGTATGAGCATTTCTCAAGGAAAAGAGTTAAATGTGTTCAGACACATTTGGATCCTTCGTGTTTGTTGTTATGGACAGCGGGAGGTTTTCAGTTCCCACACCAACCTGCTGAATCTCTCTTTCCCCTTATGTTTTTGTATATGTTTTTCTGGGAGAAATTCAAATGCACCAGACAGTCCCAAAAATAGTGAGGAATTTGTAAAAACAAACAGCCAGACAAGGCTTTTCAGACAAATCAATTTTCAATAGCATTTATATTTATTTAATTATTACAGACACTTTTTATCTGTTTAAAAATTGCAAGTGTCTATAATTTGAAATTTCTAAATGCATAGATAAAGATAGATAGATAGATAGATAGATAGATAGATAGATAGATAGATAGATAGATATTTACAAATGTATATTTGTGTATAATATACTACAATATTATATAATATAATATATGTGTGTATATTTCCAACAAATTACACTGTAAAAAGTGAATAGTTGGATCAACTTAAAACAATTACTTCAATTGGTAACACCTAAAGAAATTAAGTTTTCTCAACTTAAATTGTCACGTTTTATCGTGAAAAACGTGATAATTTAAGTTGAGAAAACTTAATTTCTTTAGGTGTTACCAATTGAAGTAATTGTTTTAAGTTGATCAACTGTTCACTTTTTACACAAAACACAATTGCAATGCTAAAAGCAAAAAAAAAAAAAGAAAAAAAAGAAAGAAACCTCCACACTGTTAGAAAGTCACTCATTTCAATGTCAATTATTGTTTACATCATGTTTCTAAAGATAACAGCATTACATATAGGGAAGTACACATCATACAGACCATCCATACCCTAAATTTGACATTTTCAACCCAAATTTAGGACTAAAATGCATCTTTTGCAGCTTTGAGGGGAGCTTAACAAGATCTAATCATGGGTCTAAACACTCAAAGCAAAAGCCATCCTGAAGTGACATGCCAACAGTGGGCAAATCTGCTTGGTAATTACAGCCTTGCGATGAGAGGGGAGGTACTAGTGTGGTAGGTGCTTTTTTAATGATGCAAAGGCCAGATATGGTATAAAAACCCTCATCATTGTGCTAGGCAGCAGCAGATCCTGTCTGGCTCTTACCACAAGGATATTCAGAAGTGGGAGCCGTGGCTGTGTTCAACTTTTTATTTATTTGGAACCCAAGTATGCCGGTAGGTGTCCATTTTATTTCTTCTCCTTTGTTTTTTTAGGCCTTGATCTTAGGGACGTCTATCAGCAGGTGCAAATGGGAGGGTGTTCTTATACTACTTTGAGTTATGGGTTAAACAAAGTTATTAATAATGGAATGGAAGTAGAAATCATAGTTTACAATTGTCAGCTGTTGTTTACTTTAAAAATGGACTATAGTGGACTATATAACTAATTGTCCCATTTGAATGTTTCAGTGTTCTTTACATCATCACATCTAACTCTTTCAATTCCGTTGCAGATTTGACCTCAGAGAATGGATCTACGAGTAGCAAGCATTCTTCTTCTCCTGGTGGCCTTGACGGCTGCCCATGGTGAGAGATATGTTGTCAAGAAGGTGATGAAGGCCCCCCAATACCAGCCTTACTCAGTGAAAAGCCAAGGTATGTGTTTAAAATTGAAAAATGCTTTTCTTTGCTTTCTGCAGTGTATTGAAGATATATGTTTCCAAATAAGATGTTTTAGATTAACACATTCAGTTTAAGTGTAGGCAATACAAAACAATTAGGTATGCGCATTAAAAAAGCTCCACGGGTAGTTCGGCACACTGATTGGGTACTGATACACAGTGCTTCCTCCAATAGTATAATGCAACCTGTCTAAGCTTTTGAATATTCAAATTGCAGATTCATGTCATGCCTCTACAGATGCATCATGCTATAAAGTCTGTTCTACCGTCTCTGATTACATACCGGAAGTCGTTTCTTTTAGTTTAGGTGGTAAAAATGCATTTTACATCCAACGGATCCTTTAGTGCATCTTTGTATACTTTCTCCACATATCCTTCAACAAATTCCAGTTTGGAGTTTTGCACAATAAGTTGAAGTATGTACGAAATATTCAAAATGTTAAATCTTGTAACATTTTCTTATGTAATGCTTAACTGCATTGTTTGATAAAATATTCAAAGTTCAAATATAATCATTTAATTGGTGATATTGTACAACAAAATACTGCACAGATTTATACAATTTGTTTGAGCAGATGTGTTTCAGTGTTGTTTTAGATTTCAAAGGGTATGCATGTTAAAATCAACAAACTTTTGAAGGTTATGAACAGCTTTTTAGAATTAGTCTCTAGAGACATGTTGAAAAGTGATTTGTCTGGGTGTGTCACGGCAAAATCTAGACACATCTGTTTCATTAAAGCTGTGCCTCCAAGAATGACCTTTGGTGTGATGTAGTTTACAAACCAATAGATTTGACCACATGAAGGCAATTATAAAACTGGAGTCCTAGCTGCATATATATTACATACACATTCTTTTTGTGCATTTTATAATTCCACTGGAGATATTTTCATTTCATTGAGTATCTCTACCCTATATATATATATACTCCACTAGAGATTAGATTCTCTAGTGGAATTATAAAATGCACAGAAAGAATATGTATTGTAATTCAATCCTGAAAAATATAATCTATTCTTGGAGGCCTTTGTCAAGTCAAGTTTATTTATGAACAATACAGCAAAAACTGTAATTACAGGAATGAAAAGTTTCTGAAGGGTTCAGAGAAAAGAATAAAATATAATAATAAAAGATATAAAAATGTAAGTTAAAACCAAAACATTTGAGGCAAGCACTTTTTCACAAAAATTACAAAAAGATAAGAAAAAGCATTTCACTTGACACAAATA
Organism: Squalius cephalus; assembly: GCF_949319135.1. Lineage (NCBI taxonomy): Eukaryota > Metazoa > Chordata > Actinopteri > Cypriniformes > Leuciscidae > Squalius > Squalius cephalus. The sequence goes on along the minus strand of NC_137141.1, from coordinate 14,968,769 downwards.
CATGTATATGTATCGATATGAATCAGTGATAATCAAGGCTTGAAGTTTAAAATGCATTATTTCTGATGTCTGAACACTGTGTTTTGATAAAAAGGGACTTGAATTAAAAAAACATTCTCGAAGATATTGACTTCCTGCTGTTTTAGAAGACAGCTCTATTGGAAAAAACCTGTAGTTATATATGTATATGAACTGTGGTTCAATAATACAATTTTTAACAATGTAGAAATGGGTAAAAAGGCATCATTTGTTCATTGGAACACATTTTAGTCACACATTTTTGTAGTCTGTCTAATTTGTATCTGATATTATCCTCTAGGTCCTTTTCTCAATTTTTTGTTTATACTGGTATATTGTACTTATATTATATATTGTAGTATATTATAATTTTTAAATAATTTATATAAACAGTCAATATAATTTACATACAAGAATTACATGAAAAACATTCAATTACATAGTCAGTTCCAAAATGACAAGTCCACCTATGACTGATTATTGAATGAATACAGTTATTGCCACTGCCATACAAACTGATTATGAGTATTGCCACTGATAAACTTCTTGTTTTATTCCAGTGGTATCAGTAGCAGGAGAACCAGGCATCCCCGGTGAGCCCGGCCAACCTGGACCTCCTGGCCCCCCTGGACCCGCAGGAGAAGATGGTGAAGGACTGCCAGGGCCACAGGGACCTCCTGGACCACCTGGTCCTACTGGTTACTCATCACCTGGAAAACCTGGTTCTCCAGGTGGACCCGGCAAACCCGGAGCCACAGGTGCACCTGGACATAAAGGAGACACTGGTGCAACTGGTCCTCAAGGCCCCAGAGGCATGCCTGGTCCTGTTGGTAGCCCTGGACCTGCAGGCATTTCTGCAACAGGCAAATCTGGACCAGCAGGTCTTCCAGGAGCAATGGGACCACGTGGAGAGCCGGGTCTTAAAGGACATCCAGGTATTCCTGGTCTGCCAGGACAAAAAGGAGAAAGAGGCTATGGGGTTCAGGGGCCACCAGGTGAGAGAGGTCCAGCAGGAGCAGTGGGTCCTTCAGGGAAGCCTGGTGAGCCTGGTGTTGGAAGACCTGGCAAAGCTGGACATCCTGGTGAACCTGGTAAATCAGGCTCACCTGGCCGTGATGGAGAATCTGGACCAATGGGTGCAACAGGTCCAAAAGGTCAAACGGGTGCTCCTGGAATTGGAATGCCTGGCAAGCCAGGTGAAAATGGTGCTCCAGGTATTCCTGGATCTACTGGCCCCAAAGGTTCACAAGGCGCAGCTGGTGCTCCTGGTGCTCCTGGTGTTCCAGGTTATGGTAAACCAGGTGAACCTGGTGTAAAAGGTGAGAGAGGAGTAGCTGGTAGCCCAGGTACAACAGGTCAGAAAGGTGAGCCAGGTGCTAAAGGGCACACTGGATATCCAGGTTCTACTGGTCCTGTGGGTCCAGCTGGTTCTCAAGGTTCAAGAGGTTTCCCGGGTGAGAGGGGGGCGACAGGTGATAAGGGTGATCAAGGTCCAATGGGACCTCCAGGGCTGAAGGGGCACAAGGGAGAACAGGGAGCCCAAGGTGTTGAAGGCAAGCAGGGATATACAGGGGCAACAGGACAACCTGGTCCAAGAGGAGCTACAGGTGCTCCTGGTAACAAAGGAGATACTGGTCACACAGGTGCTACTGGTACCCCAGGAACACCAGGACCTGTTGGACCAAAGGGTCTTCCAGGATATCCTGGAGCAGCAGGTGAAAAAGGAGAGGAAGGAGCCCCTGGAGCAAGAGGCCCCGTTGGCCCAGCAGGTCCTGCAGGCCTACCTGGGCTCAAAGGCCACCCGGGTCTTCCTGGATCACCTGGCCCAGCCGGTTTGGCTGCCAAGGGAATTCCTGGACCTCAGGGTCCACCTGGACTTCCTGGATCTGATGGGTCTCCTGGACTTCCAGGTCCTGTTGGACCTCCCGGCCCTCCTGGACCTCCTGGAGAGGTCATGTTTGAGAAGGCCCAAGGTGAGACTACATACCCAGTTCTTGTCAAAAGTCCTGTGTCTGCATTCACTGTTGCAACTGTGACACCTTATCCCCCAACTGGTACCCCAATTAAGTTTGATCAGATTGTGTATAATGCAGAGCAGCATTATGATCCTGAGACAGGTCTGTTCACCTGCCAGATTCCAGGAATCTATTACTTCTCCTATAGCGTGCATGTGAACGGAGCTAATGCTTTAGTGGCACTTTATAAAAATAGTGATCCAGTCATGTTTACCTATGATGAGTACAACAAGGGATTTGTGGACCAGATGTCTGGTAGTTCTGTCCTTCAGCTCAATGAGCAGGACACTGTTTATATTCAGATCCCTGATGATGAGGCCAATGGTGTTTTTGCTGCCGATAATGTCCATTGCTCTTTCTCTGGGTTCCTGATTGCCTCCACGTGATAAGGTGATCAAACCACATCATTTCTAAAACATCACTATTTCTCAAACATAATATCCTGTTCTGCAAACCTCAATGCACAACAGACTGTGCAATTGTTCTGAGAAATACAAGCATCTCAACTTGAAAATTCCAAGCAGTGGTGCCAATAAGAAGGAAGTAATTTATGTAATATGTTATCAGGGATAGCAAGATGGTTAAAGCCTTAACAATTTCATTTTATGTTTGTGGAGAGAGCACGTGAAGAAGTGTTCTGATAATTTCTCGCCTTTTCCTCATTTTTTTTTGTTGTCTTTTTTTTTTTACTGATCACAGTGGCTAGTTCAATCTGTGTGTCTTATTTTTATTGTTATTGTTGTTCTTATACCCTTACTGATTAAACCGAGAGAATGCTCTTCCTGACATCCTTATTTCTGACTTGAATATTGTGAGATGGTGAAAATGATGAAAAACATTTTGAAAAACATCTACAAATGTTTTCCCAAATTATAAATTTGTATCTGTAAACCATAATAGCTCAAATAAAATATTTCCTAAAGAGTTTTTTTGTCTGTGTTTGTGTTTTAGTGTGCTGAATAAGTCAGTTTGAGTCATGAGTACCTTTTTTTTCTTTCAAACAAGGGCAACTACATAGTGGAGACAGAATTACAGAATTGGAGACAAACAGAATTACAACAGTATACATATTTAAAATGCTATATTTCTATTTTGTTTTGGTGGTTGAAAAAAATAAATCAAAAACCCGTACTTGCCAAGAGTAGTGTGTTTAAAAACAGGATTGGGAAGTAAAGGAGTATGCTTTGATAACTGTTAAGTTACCAGTCAACCAAATAGATGTGGGTTAGGTGGAGAGACAAGTCAAACAGAAGCCGCTGGGCGGAGGCAATCAGAAGCTAGGAACCACAAGCCACAGGCAGGCACTGCATTTGGAGGAGTTGAGGGATGTGGTTGAATGAAAAAAAAAGAAGACAAGAGCACCTGAAGGGTAAAGTCGTTACCATCTGTGAGGGCAGAGGTAGGAGCCACAAGTTTAACATTGGCGTATAAGATGCATATCCAGCATCTAAACTAGGAACAGGAATATTGGGTGAAAACACACCCATCTTGTGGTTGCTAGATTAGTGGTGGGGTTCATCTTGGAGTGCAGAAAATGCATGGTTCTAAATTATATTTAGCTTCTGTGGCAGGCTAAAAACATCTGAGTAGCGTCTGTTAACATTTATTTTATACTTGGAAAGTATTTGGCTTTTCTTTAGATTTAGAAGAACGGCATTTACAAGTGCTGAGGGTAAATACAAAAAACATAATGAAAAGTTCCTCATACCTCAAGGTCTATGTGATATGAGAAAGCGGTGGTGTAAAACCAACAAACCACACCATGGTACTGTTCAGTATGAGCTGGCAAATGGATTTGAGGGTAGAGATACTCAGTGATGGAAGACCTCCACCAAAATAACATGAAAATAAAGTTAGAAATGTTTTCTAAAAATGTCTTCTCTTGTAAAAATGTGCAAAATTGCTGTATCACAAATTATTCAAGGCAAAGACATTCATATTATAAACAATGTTGCACAATCAATACTCAAACAAAACCACTCATATATTGTCTGTCTAAATCCTTTATTTTTGTTTTGAGTGCCCCTAAAATGAAGGGGTAAAAGAAGCATTGTGAACGATTTGCACGCAGTTACATTCCATTTAAAAATCAAGTAGAGATGGTGTTGAAGTATTTACAGGAAAGCAAAAAAAAAAATCTACTTGACGATTGCACCGGCAATTTTTCAAACATTTGTGGAACTCTGCTGGAATAAAAAAAACACTTTGACTGCATTACACATGACAGGCCAAATGTTTTGATCTTAAACATTTCAGAACATTATTCTCAATGAAACAGGGTTTTTTTCCAGAAAGAGAGAAAAAAAACAAAAAACTTCAATTGATACCACTGATATAAAGAAAAAAACAAACAAGATAAAGCCATTTCAACATCATAAAATCCAGCAATGACAAAAGCCAATACCAATACATAATGCTGCAGTTTTGCACAATGCAGCTGCTGAGGTTTTAAGCACCTGTTTTGATGATTGATGTAACGGCAGTAAAAGAAAAAAAGAAAAAAAAAGTGACCAATAACATCTGTAAATTGTTCAATGATGTTGTTTCTAATAGCTCCCTTTTCCACACGCTTGATTTACCCAAATAGAATGGCACCAGTACCTTCAACTAACATTTCAACTCAATGTCCTTACAACAACTAATGTAAGTTCATCTACAAAAGAAAAAGAAAAACGAAGAAAAAAAAAACAATTGAAACAAGCAATGCTCTATTAATCTCACTCATGCACGCACGCACACACACACCCACACAACTTACACAACTGCTACAAAAAATTATGAAAAACATGGGAAAAATGCGCCTTTCACTTCCAATCCTTCCATCCAACTTCCTTCCTTCAAAATGCCATATACAATGTAGTGGATGGAACAGGAATGGATGAAAGTATGGGACAAAACAGAAGGTTTGAAATGTCATTGGTTTTGTACAAATTTTCCATGTTTGTGCTCCTCGGACTTCATCTAAAAAGGGCTTTTCACCTCCATCTTTACTCTGTGGCAGCGGCTGGGGCATCTGAGCTCTCTGCGGCTGCCGGTTCCTGAGGAGCAGCTTCTGCTGGCTTCTCCTCAGCGGGCTTTTCTTCGGCTACCTCATTGGATGGTTTTTCCTCATTGCTTTCGGCTGGTTCGTCAGCTTTGGGTTCCTCAGCTGGAGCCTCCGTCTTGGCCTCTTCGCTGGAGGCCTCAGGCTTGGCCTCCTCAGACTCAGGTTCAGCATCCTTCTTCTGCTCTCCATTCTCCACAGCTGCCGCCGCCTCTCCACCTTCAGCATCTTTTTTGGCGCTCTTCTTAAAGGAGAAGCCGCTGAGTTTGAATGGTTTCTTAAAGGAGAAGCGCTTTTTGGTTTTGGCAGGCTCAGCGCTCGCAGGGGCAGAACCGTTTTCTTCTGTCTTGGCCGAGTCTTCACCATTCGCAACGGCGGAACTTTCCGCATCCCCCTCTGGAGCGGCCTTCTCTGCGCCTCCTTCCTCTGCCTTTCCTTCCTCTGCCTTTACCTCTCCATCAGCAGAGTGTTTTCCATTGGCCTGCACGTCCTCCGTGGCTGCTTCTGCAGTTGGAGAGGCATTCCCATTGGTTTTGGCATGTCCATTCTCCTGAGGGAATAAGAAAATGCTTCATATTAGCTGTTTTTGCATTTTTTTAAATACAACTGTTTGCATTTATTTCGCACATTTGCAATCTATAAAAAAGCAAAGGCTATATGAAAACACTGTTTGGAGTCTATAGGTTCGCCACGTGGGTGAAGTCTCATGCACTTTGTCTGGCAGATGCTGTTGCCATCTAAGTGAAAGCGTTGCAAGATGGACGAGTAGATCCACCAGCGCTGATCAAACCGAGGAGATCATCGTGTTGAGTACATAAGCAGCCTTGCAAGGCTACTTCTAATATTAAAACCATTTCTCATATTAAATCTATGGGTTTTGTCTCGTGGCTTATTTGTACATCCATTTCATCAACAAGATGCAATAAAGGCGTGGTGATTTTACCGAAATGGCTTTGCACGACGGAAAAGCTTGATAAAGATACGAAGATAATCCCATTTAAATAATACACACACACAAAAAAAAAAAAAAAAAATCGGAATGGAATCACCGAATTTCAACGTAATCGTAATTTTATGATTTAAAAAGAAAAAATAACTCGCTGTTTAAACGCACTTATTACATTGGGGGTCTATTAGAATCAACGTGCAAATGAGAAAAATGCATTTTACACCAAATATAACCCATTTGTGCTGATCTTTTCAACATTTAAACAATAAAATCCTCGATATTTAATACAAAGTGTTGATTTTCAGTGAAAAGTGGAGAGTCCCTTTGTTGATCGGCTCATTGTTCATTTGAACCGACTTGATTTTTGGTACTGCACACCCCCTCAAAACACCACACGCCAGTACAAAGATAATAATTAAAGTTATTACCTGTCCATTTGATTTATTCGCAGTCTCGACTGGTTTTTCGGCAGCAGTCTCCTCTTTTGCTCCGTTTTTGGAGATTTGCGCTCCCATGCTTTCACACGCAACAAAGAATCGCAGATCAAATGAATGAACAAAGAGCGCGAGCTTCTCCCTCAGACGCGTCGCGTGCTCGCTCTCAAGAGCGTCTGTTTTCAAATAAAACCGCGGAAAAGAGATAACGAGAGGTAAAGCTGTGATCAACTGATCAGAGAAAAACCATAAATATAGCACCCTCTCAAATAAAATATATTATTTTGGGATACGAGGTGGGGATAATGAAATTGTTCTCTTTTGATAATGAGATGCGAGATACAACGCCCAAATACCCCTGACGTCACAGAAGAGCTATGTGAGCCAATCAGGCGCCTCCGTGAAGCCGGGGGGAGGGGTTACACTCACACACTGGAGGGGGAGGAAGCGCGCGCAACCAGCAACTGGTGATTCGGTACAAGCGAATCCAGTCACAAAGGGTTTTTTTCTTGCTATTTTTATTTCTTTTTTTGGGCATTCCTTTTATTTTTACCCCCCATAAACCTGTCTTTAAAACAATCTTTATTTTGGTTTCTCAAAACTGAAGGGAGATAGCAAAAATCATAGATTTAAATGGCTGAGTAGGCTATTCCTTTGGTATTCGCTTTATCTAAATAGACACTTGGCCAACACATAGATTTGTGATCATTCCCTACGCTCCAACCATGGATTCCATTTTTCCTATATAAACATCCAGTCACACATTGCATGCATGATGAATTCATTCTGAGGAATCCTGGTGACCTAGATTCAGTCACAGTTTATTGTCAGCCCAGACGGAGCTGTTTTGAATGCACTGAAATAGTCTAAAGCGCACTTTCACATCACCATACTAACTCACGTCACCATGGCAACTGCTCGACATCACAGCAGATTGCTCATAAACAATAATAACATTGTCACTGTGCAATGTTGATATATTTGTTTACGTCTGAACGAGTGAATGATATGTCTAAGCAATCCAGGAAAGAGTAAAGACTCAAGAGACATTAAGATTGCAAACCAAGCCCTAAACATTCAAATCTATTAACTACACCAAACTGGTTTGTGCAAACTCGACATTTATCTTTAAAAAACTATAATGTATGATACAATTAATGTAACAGGACAAAGCCTAAATGAACAGTAGCCTAGGCTATAAAACAAATTATGTACTTTAGGGCCCTATAATGCTAATTATGGCATTTGATCAACAACAATCTTTCAGATGTAAAAAAACATGACCATATTTATAATCATTTATAATTTAACCAGTGAAGCATCACGAAAACATTTTGAAAAGTCAGCTCTCTGCATGAAGTGACTCAACAAAATCTTGATGATTATAAAATGTAGGCTATTCAAATATTTCAAAATCTCACTACGGCTGGCCGACGCTGTAGCAACAGATGTTGATTTAGGGCGAGAGTCCTCTGGCAGAGTTTCATTTTCTAAGATTAAAACTAAAAATATTGAAAATCAGCCCAAACCTTGATCTGTTTTTGCTGATTACTGATATTGAATACCTCTGTAACACTGCAAGTCACATGCACACATTGCCATTTTTTGGGACATGGTATAGAGCTTTTTTGAGGCATGGCAATATAGGCCTGCCATTGGTTTTTTACATGTACCAAATATATGATCATTCAGTACGATGGTTTATAGAGACCGGGGCTAGAAGTCAAGTCAGTTATAAGTCCATTTTAGAACAATCACATAATAATTTAGTCACTCCCATGTTCTTCTAAACCTGTATGACTTTCTTTCAAACATCTCCTTTTGTTTTCCACGGAAGAAAAAATGCCATACAGGTTTCAAACAAGATAAGTAAATGTTCACATAATTTAAATTTACAGGTAAACAATCCTTTTCAAGTGATTTGAATATTTCCAACATTATTGCCGAAGAAAAAAAAAGAACACACATTTCTGATGGTGTGTAAACATAATGGAATGTGATCTGTAAAAAAAAAAAAAATCCTGTTGTTTTTATAAAAACATCCTGTGGTTGCCAGAATAATTCTGTAAAAAATACAGTAAAATGTAAACATATTTACAGAACAACCTGTACATTTTACAGTATAAAACTGTAATTTAGAAACAAGAAAATTGCAATTTAAACCGGTACATTCAACAACGCACACTGCTACTAAATCTGTTTTGTACCTTTAACATATACTGACAACCACCATAAAAGTGCCTTTCCGCAAGCTGAATTATATATAGTATATATGAGCACAGAGTCGCAAACGCAAAACACTCATGGCAACACACATGACACTAAAATAATGCAATAAAAATTCATTACACAACAGAAGATGTAACCTAAAACCCAAATGTGCATAACTGATCAAAACTATTAAGAAACATAATTATTTAAATGAAATTCTTGTCACACAGGGAATTGAATGTCAGTTTACAGTTTTCACTGTAAATAATAATTGAATGTCTTTTTTACTTCTAAAAACTGTAGGCCTACATTTAAAAGCATTTTACGGTTTAAATGACCGGATAGATCTTTTACAGTTTTATTACAGGAACATAGCCTACTGTTAACCTATTAACAATTTTTTTTCCATAGCGGTTTTACAATATTTTACGGTTAAAATTACACAAATTGTTTTACAGTTAATTTTAATATGCCAATTTTGGGCTTTTCAGTTAAACAATTCATGAAAAAAGGTAAAAAGTCAAACCAGCCCAGAGAATTATAATTCATAAAGTGTGATGACTTGCCCCAACCTGACATTTATGAAAAAATTCCCTTGTCCTAAGAACACATTAATTTGCAACCTTTTAGTTAAATGATTTGCATAAGCATGCATTTAGGCTACTAGGATAATCACTTTAGGCAGGCGATAAACTGAAAAGTTTCACATACCATTTCTAATTTAAAGGGGTTAGTTCGCCCAAAAACGAAATTTTTGTCATTACTATATCTCACCCTCAACTTGTTCCAAACCTGTAGCCTGTGAGTTTCTTTCGTCTGCTGAACAAAGAAGATATTTTGAAGAATGTTGGTAGCTATCCAGAAAGTTGACGGCAGCCGCTGACTTCCATGGTATTTTTTTTCGTACTTTTTCTTACTTTTCTTTCTTAAAACTCATACAGGTTTGGAACAACGTAAAGGTGAGTAAATGATGACAACAATATATTTTTTGGGGGGGGGGGGGGGGGGGGGTATATTTTTTAACAAAGAGTGTCTAGAAAAGCAGGTGTAGCTCACAACATGCATGGATTAGGAAAAAAAAAAGTTTTTTTGAATTAAATTATTGGTGTCTCACAGGTTGTCGACGATTACAGAGAGATTTGTGGAGCATGACCAGACAGCTCTTGTTTTCCTATAGTTACCACAGCTGTGCCCACGCTGCATAGTAGCAGCAAGAAAGGACCATCGAGGAGGCAAAATATGCGCGCGCACGCACGCAGGCGTCTTCTACGCCAACGGATTGGCTGAAGGTCCTGTCAATCACACCCTCGGTTCCCCAGAGAATCCGCCTCAGCAACGCCATCATCTGTTACACTCGGCGACAGGAGCAGCCTGAGCCGTCAGGGCCAATGTTGTTATTTTCATAATTCACCGAGATCTAATTAATAGAAATAGCTGCCTGCAAATGACCTATTTCCGATTCTCTCTTTGCGGTGAAATACAAAACACTTCAGGCGACCCCTCTCTTGGTAAGCATTTTTGATGGTCTTGCGTTTTTGATACACGATTTGTATCCAATGGATATTGTGGTTAATGAAAATGATGGGAGATGGAGGCATTGTAACGCCAGTGCGAGCGGACTAACCATAATGCGTTCGCTTTATCGGCCGCATGGTGTTTAGAGATGTTTAAGATCGAGCATGAATGTGTTTTGTGTAGGATGGTGTGATGCTTTTGCTCCGAAGCGCTCGTCTCTGGCAGTGGGATTGATGCGCAGCAGAAAAAGCCTTACGTGCACAATTGAATGGAAGAATAAGGCCTCTGTCACTAGACAGTAGTCATCTTATGTTAGAATGAAATCATACAGTAGCCCTTATCAGGGTTTGCAATCTCCACACACACATATTTGTGTGACTCAACGGATTTTATTTTTTAGTACAATCTGTCTATTGATGTTTTGATGGTTTTATGTCTACTTGAATGTATATGCAGTGGATCTCAGGCACAAAAAGCCATTTTCCCCTCTTATTGCTTGGTTTATGCATCCAGAATTATAAATACAGGGTTATCATGGTCATGGAAAGCCTGGAAAAATCTGGGTATTTTAAAATAGTCTGGAAAAGTAATAAACAGTCAAAAGTCATGGAATTGTTTCTAGTGTACATTTGTTTCTCTTTTGCATTGAGTGCCAGAAAGCCAAAACTTTAATTTAGCTGCATTCAAATATTTTTGAGACTTATACAACTATAGTTTAAATTTCTTAATTTAAAGGATTGGTACCTGAAATCCTCACAGCAACCTCTGTAAAAACATATTTGCGAAGTAATCATGAACAGAGAAGAGAGAAATTCATACAGGTTTGGAACAACTTGAGGGTGAGTAAATGATGATAGAATTTGTATTTTTGGGTGAACTATCCCTTTAAGATATGTTCTTAGTATGTATGTAGATAAAACAATAGCCTAGTTCTTTGAATATATTTGCTGTAAGGTCTGTGGTTGAGACTTGAGAAACTTCCTTGTTCAACAAAAGCATAAATGGCTCTTACTCCCAATTTCTGTTTTCTCGAGATTAAAGGGTGTTAAAGGATAAAATGTGCAATTTATACAAAAATAAGTTCTTAAAGGGATAGTTCACCCAAAAATAAAAATTCAGTCATCATTTACTCACCCTCAGATTATTCCAAACCTGTAAGAATTTCTTATTTCTTTTGAACTAAAAAATATATTTATTTTGAAGAATTTTGGTTTGGTAACCAGACAGTTGACGGCACCCATTGACTTTTTTATAGTATTTTATTTCCATTCTATGGAAATCAATGGCTACCATAAACGGACTGGTTACTAAAACCAACATTCTTCAAAATATATATTTTTTTAGTTCAACAGAAGAAAGAAACTCATACAGGTTTGGAACAACATAAGGGTTAAGTAAATGATGACAAACTTTTCATCTTTGGGTGAACTACCCCTTTAAGTATTCCATATAGTTCCTCAGAAGTTGTTTGCAAATAAACCGATGTCTCTGGCTTTTGTTTTGCCCTCTCAGGCACTGGAGCAAATCGTAGATGTTTTCACCCCATCTTTAATTGAATGGAATGCGAATACTCCACTGTGGTAGCCCAGTGCTCGCCTTGGTATGTTTATTGAATGTATGTTTTCATTTACTTTCTGCATGTGTTACATTTCAAATCTTCAGTCAAAACAAGCTACTCGCATTAACATTTGTTAATCATGATGTTCTACAGAAGAGAAAAATAGCTTTGGTAGAATACTAGAAGTTAATAGTAAATGTGAATGTGGCATCACACCAAAGTATTATGCTATTTGATGCAAATAAGTGAAAATGAAAGGAAAATGATTCATGAAATGAATCACAAATTCAGTGAATGGCTCATTTATTTGTTTTCACTGTAATTATACAGATTTTTTTGTTGCTAGAAACCAAGATGTCTTGCTGAATCACTGGTCGAATATATTATTTTTTTTATATTCCTTTCAAGTAATTACTTGGGGGTATTTGTTTACTTCCAGTCAGTTGTTCTGAATATGAACCTGAACCTCGTCTTTAATATGGCTCACTTGATTATATTCAAACCAATAAAATGTCAAACAGAGGTGAATATGTCATTGTGTCTGTTAATGAATGTTCATTTATGCCCTTTCTTCACCACAAAGAATATAGATAATGGGCTGTGTGCAATGTAAGGACAAAGAGGCAACCAAACTCACGGACGACAGAGAAACTAGTGTCTCACAGCATGCTGGATATCGATATGGGGCTGATCCGACACCTCAGCATTACCCTAGCTTTGGAGTCACCACAATACCCAACTACAACAACTTCCATGCGCCTGTCAGTCAAGGAGTGACTGTGTTTGGTGGAGTGAACTCTTCTTCACACTCAGGAACGTTGCGATCCCGGGGTGGAACAGGTAAAATTAGGCACTTTACTGTTCTGGCTCTCGGAAACAGAAAGTGAAATATCTTCATCTTCTTCAAAATCATCTTATTTATTATTCATTCTTAGTTTTGTTGTACCCGTTAGATTGGTCCATATCATTCCAAAAAAATTCCTGGTTAAGTTTCTGAAACAACTTTTCTTTTTGGTTGACATCACCAAGGCCTCTTAATAAAACATTCTGGTATCAAGCATGCACATTTTTTGTGATCCAATCAAATTTGATGGATAAAAGTCAATCAAGTCCTGGCCCACTGTTTTATTTGGAAATATCTAAAAGTAAAATGAGTTGTGAATACCGCATAATGTTGACTGTTTCATTTTTTTTCCTCAATCTTTTTAAAAATATCCCAACTATTTCTACTTTGCAGCACATTGTTGAGACATTGTAATATTTCTATAAAACTATGTATTGTTTCAGTCTTTGTCAGTATGCTGATGTTATTTGTCACTTACTTTGCAGGAGTAACACTCTTTGTAGCACTTTATGATTATGAGGCAAGGTCAGAGGATGACCTCAGCTTCAGGAAAGGGGAAAAGTTCCAGATTCTAAATAGCACGTGAGTTTATAGAACATTTTATTTATAAAAAATAAAGACTTTTCATTAGGATACTACGGAACCCCGCGGATGATGTGGTGAAAACAAAAATTATATATCGTGGCCACGAATGAACAATTCATTCCCATGACTTACTGATAACCTCAGGACGTTTTACTAATTAATTCCTTCGTTTTAAGTAAATCGTGCCCAGAATATAATAATTTGTTCCCTCGTTTTACTAAATCGTGCGCACAATATAATAATTTGTTAATTTGTTTTGATTAAATCAAAACAACGTGGCCACGATTTACTAAAACGAGAAAAATAATTCTTAATTTGTGGTCATGATATATATTTTTTTGTCCGCATGACATGTGCAGGGCTCCGTTGGATACTGTTTGAAATATTAACTTCAAATGTTTTTCCTGTAAACTGCTGTTTAAAAGTTTTTTCCCAGTAATTTCTTAGTCATGTGCTCTGCAAGACTACATTTATTTGACAAAAAAGCAGTAAAACTGTTTTCTACTTTAATTTATTCTAAAATGTGATTTATTCCTGTGATGCGAATTTTCAGCATCATTACTCCAGTCTTCAGTGTCACATGATCCTTCAGAAATCATTCTAATATGCTGATTTGATGCTCAAGAAATATTTCTTAATAGCATCAATGTTGAAAACAGTTTTTGCTGCTTAATATTTTTGTTGAAACCGTGATGGATTCTTTGGTCAATAGAAAGTTAAAAAGAACAGCATTTATGTGAAATATAAATATTTTGTTACATTCTGCACATTACCTCTTGGGAGCACAAAAATGGGATTTTATATGTGCATTATAGAGCAGCCAGTTTCCTTCTAAATAATTGAAACTTTACCCAGTGGAAATGTATTCATTGTTTATTTGTTCTCTTGCACCTGTTGCCATATATCAGGGAAGGAGACTGGTGGGAGGCCCGCTCTCTCACTACAGGTGGAACAGGATACATACCCAGTAATTATGTGGCTCCAGTGGACTCCATACAGGCAGAAGAGTAAGTTCCATTTTAGTACCAAAATAGGCAAAATGAAATATAAATAGGAGGAGAAGAAGGAGTCTGTCTAGAAGAACAAAGTCTCTGTTTTTTGCATTACTCTAAGAAGTATTTTCATTGGGGCAAGCACAATAACATAACTTTGTCATGTGGTCATACTGTTAACTAAACTAAACACTATGTATCCCTTTGTAGTTGGTATTTTGGAAAACTAGGCCGTAAAGATGCAGAAAGGCAACTGTTGTCGAATGGAAATCCCAGAGGCACATTCCTTATAAGGGAGAGTGAGACCACGAAAGGTAATTTGCCTTTGCCCAAACCCATTCACAGATACACTACCATTACAAAGTTTATGTGAAAAGAAGTCTCTTATGTTCACCAAGGCTGCATTTATTTAATTAAAAAACACAGTAAAAACAGTAATATTGTAAAATATTGTTACAATTTCAAATAACTGTTATATTTTAATATATTTTAAAATGTTGAAAACAGTTGTGCTACTTAATTCTTTGAAGAATGACAAATTTAAAAGATCAGATCTTTTATAACTTTATTGTGTGACACTTTTGATCAATTTAATGCATCCTTGCTGAACAAAAGCATTCATTTCTTTCAAAAAAACACTTTCTGACTCCAAATATTTGACCAGTAGTGTACTTTAGTTTTGCAAACTTTGCATGTTCTTCTCTGAATTATAAACTGATATTTGAGACTCCTGTACTATCCTAATTTCCTGTTCACTCATGTTTATTCCAGGAGCGTATTCCTTGTCCATACAGGATTGGGATGAAACTAAGGGCGATCACGTGAAGCATTACAAGATACGCAAGTTAGACAATGGAGGATATTACATCACCACTAGAGCTCAATTTGAAACTCTGCAGCAGCTTGTGCATCATTATTCTGGTAAGTCTGTATTCAATTCTGAATCTGAAAATGAGTTGATCATAAATGATAACAAGACAGTACAAAAACATGCTATTAATATCTCTGCATTCAGCCCGGGCTGCAGGACTCTGTTGCCGTTTAATAGTCCCGTGCCATAAAGGCATGCCCCGCCTCGCCGACCTGTCCGTCAAAACCAAAGATGTATGGGAGATCCCACGGGAGTCACTTCAGCTCATCAAACGATTGGGGAATGGACAGTTCGGAGAGGTCTGGATGGGTAAGAGATTAGCTTAACCTCATGCCCAATAAAAGAGTTTGATATTCATGCATTACTTATAATTCCAGGGGTATAAATCTAGGCCTGTCAGGGAGGCAGAGAACATTTCATCTTGTCAAAAGAAAGCCAGCTGTCTTGGAAGGATTTATGTGTGGTTCCTTTCAAGGGCTGTGTGATTCACTATGAAATCTCGTCTCTGAATGGCAGGCACTTGGAATGGCAATACTAAAGTGGCAGTGAAGACCTTGAAACCAGGCACAATGTCCCCAGAATCGTTCCTGGAGGAGGCTCAGATAATGAAGAAACTGAGGCATGACAAGCTAGTGCAGCTGTATGCGGTCGTCTCTGAAGAACCCATCTATATTGTGACAGAATATATGAGCAAAGGTAGGATTTTGCAAACAGAAGTGCCAAATAAAGGAAGTTCTTTTGAACTTTCTATTCTTCAAAGAATCCTTAAAAATCATCACAGTTTCCACAAATATATTAAGCGGCAACTGTTTTAAACATTGACCATAGTGAGATGTGTTTCTTGAGAACCAAATCAGCATATTAGAATGATTTCTGAAGTGACACTGAAGACTGAAGTAATGGTTACATTACGTTTTAAAATAGATTCAAATAGAAATTATATATATATATATATATATTATATTATATATGAAGACTTCAGGTGCAAAAGCCAATATTAAGCAAATGCTCTCCACACATAGTATACATTCATTAAATACTTTCACTCCAAACCCACTAAATCCCTGCCTCAGCCCAATTAGAAATTCCGGTTCGTTAGCAGAAACCTCTAAATGCCACTTCCCTTTGCCAGCAAAATCCTCTAAGTTTTCAGAACCAATCAGAAGACGTGAATCAAATCATATGATTTCAAAATGAATGACGACGGCGTGCGTATGAGCCAGCTTTCAATTATGTAGTTGTTTTTATTCTGTTTCAAGAGATTTTTAACTAAACAATATGTTTAGAAGTTTAGAAGAAGTTTATACTAGAAATGTACATTTTATAATGAATTGTTTACATTTGACTAATATCAGTTTAATGTTTACTGACTTCTTAATGCACAAAATACTTAAAGGAGAAGTTCACTTTTAAAATGAAAATTCTGTCATCATATACTCACCCTCATGTTGTTTCAAACCTGTATGAATTTCTTTCTTCTGCTGAACAGAAAAGAAGATATTTAGAAGATTATCAGTAACCAGACAGTTTTTGGGTCCCATTGACTTCCATAGTATATTTTTTTCCTACTATGGAAGTCAATGGGACCCAAAAACTGTCTGGTTACTGATAATCTTCTAAATATCTTCTTTTCTGTTCAGCAGAAGAAAGAAATTCATACAGGTTTGAAACAACATGAGGGTGAGTATATGATGACAGAATTTTAATTTTAAAAGTGAACTTCTCCTTTAAGGGGGGACACCCCAGGAGAATAGAAAAAAAAAAAAAAACTAATAGATATCAGCATGAAACTTCCCCAGTTGATTACTGACATTAAGACAAATATCTTTTGTATTACAAGTTTTTAGAATATTTATGTTTAAATATGCAAATGAGGTATTATCTCATTAAATATGCGCTAATTTGCATATATTTCTAGAAGAGAAATCTTAACATTGGATAAAGCCAGATTCAAAATTTTTGTTTCATTTTGTTGACATATTAGAATAGTTTTTGGATATCTCTTTTTACCACTCCATTAATCAGAAAAAACTGTCAACAGCCATGAAAAATCACATTTCGCCCCGTTTTTAGGTATAAAATGTTATATAAATCAGAATCTGAATGATATATGAACAAACTCCTCTGTAAAAACCTTAGGAATATAGAATACAACTGGAAAGTTTGGTGTATGTAAGTGCTGCTGAAGTGGAGATTTCTGGCTCAGAGTATGAGAAAAAAACATTTCGAGAAAACGGCCTTTAAAGATTTGTATTGTAAAAATTCATACTTTTTTGTGGAAAAAACTATTTACAGAAACAATATCTTATCAAATCATTAGCAACACCAATACAAAACACCAAAACTTATATAACACAGCATTTATGGCCTTCAACTGAACAGAACCCCAGTCAAAAACACACACAAACGGAATCACATTGTCAGAAATTGACATCAGCCAATGAGATTTAGCTCTTAGAGTTAAATGCCCCATTGTACTTTCACGATTGGTTGCTGATAAAAAAGGAAATGACCATATTTGGATCTGACAACATTGTATGAGAGAGAGCTTGGTATATGAGAGAGAGCTTGGTATATGTGATGACGGTGCAGACATCGATCGCGGAGCGGCATGCTGATTTAGAACTTAAAACTTTTGTTGAATTTAGGAGAAATCTACAGACGTAAATAGACAAAGTGTAGTAAAATAAAGACTGAAATGTGTATTTTGGACTTTTTTTCACCACAAGTCTGAAAGAAGACATGTTATTAAAGACAAATAGCCCAAAATCTCAAAATTGACCAGTGAAAAAAAAACAAGTTTTTTTTCCTGCAGTGTCTCCCCTTAACAGTATAATTTTTTATAGTTATTAATTTATTCTTTTTGATTTATTTTAATGCATAATCATTTTATATTTATTTTTTCATATAGATTATTATATTTTAAATATAATATTAGATATTTTTTTATTTTGAGCATAGTTTATATGGTGTAGTTATTGTATAAAGTGTTCTATTTGTCTTCTGTTTGTTTTTGTTTTTTTGTCATTATGGTTATACTGTGTGAAGTATTTTTTTTTTTACTATATTTTTGAGCCTTTTACCTTTATTCAGAAAGGACAGTGAAGAGGGACTGGAGAGAGATAGGGTGGGATCGGGAAACGACCGCGGGTCACATTCGAACCTGGGTCCCCTGTGAGCACTTGGACCTGAATAGGATACGGACGTGGCAGTAGTGATTTTGCAACTCTTTACTATGTCTCATCCAAAGAGGTGGACTTAGAGGTTTTTGCAACAAAAGCACACATGGACTTGCTGGTTTGCAGCAAAAGACAATCAAATTTGTTAAATATCAATGAATAAGTGCATTTTTTAAAAAATAAGGCATTTTAATAGCAGACTAATAACCTTTCATTGCCATTAAAGTGAAATTACTGAATAAAAAGCCTGATAAAAATGCTCATTTAAAAGAAAAATGTCAGATGGACTTAGAGGTTTTATATATATATATATAATATCTTATATATATATAAGAAGTTTTGTTTTCGTTTGAAGTTGAAGGTTTGTTCACACATATTTTGATGGACTTTCAGGAAGCCTGCTGGATTTCTTGAAGGATGGTGAAGGACGTGGGCTTAAATTGCCAAATTTAGTTGACATGGCTGCTCAGGTTTGTAAAATGTTTTGATACCCATAATCATATATCTGGTATCTGGTATCAGCAAGCACTTACCTAACCCCAGGACATTTAAATATTCCATTGCTTTGCACACTCCTCTTTTAGGTTGCTGCAGGCATGGCTTACATTGAAAGGATGAACTACATCCACAGAGATCTGCGGTCTGCCAATATACTTGTTGGTGATAGCTTAGTGTGCAAGATTGCAGATTTTGGACTGGCCAGACTAATAGAGGACAATGAATACACAGCACGACAAGGTGAGGTATACGATTCCAAATCAGGCTTAGCTACTCTGTCTTTATAGACTTAGTTAAGCCTCTATGGTTTCCCTCACTTTACACTTCACACTGACCATTCAGTAAAAAACCCCAACAAACTGCATTATTGGACTTATAAAAACCATTAATATACTGTTTTTAAGTCATTCGGTACTCAGTTTTCTCTGCAAGATGCGAAAGTGCTTTTTTAGCACGTTTTTCCTTCTTCACCTGGATTTTTTTGTTCACAGATCACAGTCTAACATAGTTTTACAACATAGTTTTACAGTAAACTGAAAAAATATTAATGTTACCATATGGCAAATGTTTAAATAATCCAATTACTCACTGGTGTTTTTTTTTTTTTTTTTTTTTTATAAATATTGGCGTCACTTGTATTACTGTGGTTATTTATTTATTCATTGAAAGTGTTTATAGCAATACAATAGTTTTTATGCATAGAAACACAAGAATTTTTGTTTCATGTGTTAATTAAAAAATACAGTTAATATATATAACTTGTTTGTAGGCAGTTCCAAATTAATAAAAATATTAATTCATAAGAGTTTTTTTTTTTTTTTTTTTACCATGGTTTGTTCCCATGTGGGGCCATTTAGGTCATATAATATATGACTGAGCAGTGTTTTATCCACTAATGTTTGTTTCCTTATGCACATATTCAATAGAGTTAAATCTGCAATTTCCCTGGGAACATTGCCCAGTTCACAAGTAGGCCACATTTCGAGATCAGATCCGTAAATCCAGTGTTCCGTTTTAGGTGCCAAGTTCCCGATCAAGTGGACGGCTCCAGAGGCAGCGCTCTATGGAAGGTTTACTATCAAGTCAGATGTGTGGTCTTTTGGAATACTACTCACAGAGCTGGTCACCAAAGGACGCGTACCCTATCCAGGTGAGATCTGATGGTGGAAGGAACATTCTTAAATCATTAACACTGACAGCAACTGACAAAAATGACCGGAAATCATTCATTTTCATTGAAAGTTTGCCATTTGATGCAAGACAAATTCTTAAAGGGATAATGTACTCAAAAATTTGAATTCTGTCATCATTTACTCACACATATGTCATTCCAAACCTGTATGAACACAAAAGAAGATATTTTTAAAAATGTCTCAGTGTCTCCTTAGTTATTAGGGATCGTTCGGTATTTATGGAAGGGGCCACCGGAGGAAAATAGGGGAGGGTCATGTCTTTTTATTCTTTGTTGAGGGGAGGGTCATCCAACTTTTTTTAGTCTAGGGGGAGGGTCACCCAACTTTTATATTCATGAAAACAGCAACATTTCAAAGTGGCTTGTTTGGTGCTATTTTCTTTCCATTTAGCTCCATGTTGATCTCGCGTTATCAGCCCCCCTTCGATATCAGATGGGTCTGACCCATGGTCTGACCCAACAAAAATCCAGTTTGGGCTGTTTGACAGTGCGCGTGCACAAATTCAGTTCGCGCTTAGACAAATGCATCATGTCAGAACAGAATGCCAAAGAAATGTTTACCCGGCAAAGCTTTAAAGCACGAGCAAATAATGAACTTTTGTTAAGTGCACAGTGTCCTGTGAGTGTAACTCTACCGCTGCATTAACATGTGATGTGAACGTACATCGAGTTTTACAGTATTGGGACTGAGGCGCCAGAACTGCAGCTGATAGAATGTGCGCTGTAGGGCGATACTGCATATTTTAGTTTCCATTCTTATTTTGTTTCCACGATGTGTAAGATGTAGGGCTACCACATATTTAAATTACTATTAGTATTATTTAAGTTAACATAATAAAATACGTAGACCTACACCACAAAAACTAGTTGAGGATAAATTCGTTAAAATTCGGCGATTCCAGTGTTATGGACGTGACATTTGCAGTCAAAACTTAAAATAAAAATTCTCAGAAAATGCATTTAATACCAATATTTTGAAACGTCTGAAAGGAGTCAAGACATAAGAAAAATATCAGTCTACACATGTGTTTTATATTTAATATGAGGGAAATATACATGTGACGTGACACAAAAAATCTTTAACTTTTAGGTGGCAAAATATTTTTTTGTAATTCTATAAATTACACTGTGCAAACCAAAAGATATATACCCACCGGATGAATAAAGATCGGCCTCCACAGATAATAAAATATTATAATATTTTTATTTTATTTTTCGTGTTCGTATTTATGTGAAAAAAAAAATAAAAATGTTACGGGCGTGACAGTTCTCCATTACGGACATGACTGCTCTGAAGCGACTTTAAAAATTTCACAGAGACCTCAAACAGAAAGCACAAAGCCTTTCTTTAAAGTGAATTTCGTTTTTTTATTAATTTTATCTTAATTTTAATCAATGTTTCATCTGGATTTAATAAATAAGAAGTAGTCTAAATATAGTAGAAAATAGATAATCATGACACGGAGGCGCGGGCGAGTGAACTGGATCTTGTCTCATAAATGAACCGAAACTCAGAGTAAGGTAGGCTATGCTACTTGCCTCACAGACCTGAGAAATATATAGAAAGCTTGAAATGTCTACTTTTAAACAGAACAATTCATAACGAAAGAAAACAGACTGCTTTCTCCTTATCAAATGTGCATTTCTGAGAAGATCGCGACACATCGTCAACTTCATCTTTGCAGTAGACACAGAAAACACTTGTTTATTAATAAACAATTAAAATGTCTCCTTGCTATATTTGACATATTAATAATCATTAGTTTTGCCGGTTCTTTGTGACAGCTTTTAGATGCTTTATTCGCAACGCCACCCACATGTTGAACGAGTCACACCGCATCAGCACCGAAAACATGATTTTTTTCAAATCTAAAATCAAAAATCGTGATACGAACCGAATCGTAGGTTTGGTCTATCGTTACAGCCCTTGTAAGATGAGAAAGCAAGAGTTTATGGTTTAAAAAACAAACAAATAATGGCTATCTGAACATCTTTGCCAAGCGCAAACCAGTACAGAATTAGGCTAATCAATAAATTATCGGGGAGGGTCATGCCTTTTTTCACAATCATTTTGGAGGGTCATAGAAAAATTTATTGCTGGCGAAGGGAGGGTCATGTCTTTTTTGACAACAGATCTCAAAACTCCTCCGGTGGCCCCTTGAATAAATAACGAACAGTCCCTTACCTAACTTTTCTCAATCCAAATGAATCCAATCTGATTCTGAAAGTTCTGTTTATATGAACCCTAAATTCTGCAATCGTATTCATATATTCGTTTGCATGTATTCTGAAGAAAACTTCAGCGCATGCGCACTGCCCATCGCTGCGTTCAGAATGATAAACCCACCGCGATAATGTCACTGATCTACCATGATGAGTATGTATTTTTTTGTCATTTTTGCCTTGATGACATATCTAAAAAGAATGCTGACATGTATATGTCAGAAGAGGATATTTTTAATCAAATACTTAGTCTCCTCCACTGACCAGTTCACAAGACCTAAATAAACGTTCATGCACGTTCATAAGATGTAAAACGTTTGTAAACCTCAGAGATCTTATTATAAAAGGGCTATGGTAAACATATGCAGCACTGCGCAAAGTATTTTTGAATCTGATTGAGAGAATATTTTAATTCAAGCGTTTACGTGCTTATTTTTGAGCAAATTATTTAAGGTCTACACCATTCTTTTAACCCGATTGAAATTTTATTCAGATAAAGCTCATTCGGATCGATGGAGGTGTTTACCAAAGCCAAAATATCCCAAGTTGAGGTGGAGCCGTGATATAAAGGTCCCGCTCCAGCAGACTCAATCGCAAACACAGCTGTCAATCATGACGTGACACCCCGTTTTTATAGCATTTTTAACTTATTAGAAAAATAAACACTTGAACATACGTCTGCGTGATAAGAACTACCTAAAATGACAGAAACCAACTTTGGAAACAAAATTATTTGAAGTGTTTTTGAATTTTTTTCCGCATCCCATTCAATTACATGGAGAGGGTGGGTTTATGACCTATACTGGAGCCAGCCACCAGGGGGTGATTGAAATGCTTTGGCTTCACTTTTCAGGACGTGTGCGGCACACTTGTTTACATGAAGCCTTTTTAATCTGATTGAGCCATCATTCTGATTACTAAAGGATTATTTGGGTACATTGGATCCCATAGGCTTGTTTTATGGACAAAAACAGTTGAATATCTTCTTTTGCGTTCCACATAAGTTTGGAAGGTTTTTGGGTGAACTATCTATCTTTAAAAGAATGAATAAATGATTCAAGTACAACACAGCATCATACAGGAATTTGCGGGCCCCGCAACTTTTTTTTTCCCAGTTAAAGAGCACGTGCTTTGCATTTCTCCCTCAGGCATGAACAACCGGGAAGTCTTGGAGCAAGTAGAGCGTGGTTACAGGATGCCCTGCCCCCAGGACTGTCCCAGCTCCCTGCATGAGCTCATGCTCCAATGCTGGAAGAGGGACCCCGAGGAGCGGCCCACCTTTGAGTATCTGCAAGCCTTCCTGGAGGATTACTTCACTGCCACTGAACCACAGTACCAACCCGGGGACAACCTCTAAACACATTGCTCCAGAGTACAGAGAGTGCCACAAAAGACTGCCCTTCAAAAGACTGATCGAAAGAGCGTTTGAAAAGAAAAGCTTCCAGGTTTTGTGCCATCTCAATGACCCAATGTCTGACACAATCCATCTTCCATCGAACAAAGGACATGCAATCGCATTATATCTGTCAGTAAAGCCAAAAATAGTGTTCTGTGGAGAGACATCAGTCATGAATAATGATAAGAATGGCTTGTTTGTATGTAGTGTAAATAGTGTGTTTAGTTTTCCCTTGTATTTGGCTTGTTTTATTACTTTTTATAATGCTGTTTTGCGTTCTTATCCAGGCCGAGAAAGAATGGACGCTGTGAGGAAAGCATGAACAACAGAGGCGGCATCAAACGTTTTAAAATTTACAATGATTCTGGAAATCATTCTTAGACACTTCCAGTGGGATGTTGAACAGCCTCTTTTAAATATTAAAGGAAATCTGTCAATTGTATATTAAATTAACTGTACGTGTCAAAACACTCCCGTTTTGCATAGGTAGCATTTCTGACACATAGTGACTTTCACAGAGGGTAATGATGTCCGCACTGGTTTTAGTGAGTTTGCTGGGCCTAATTATTTTGCACCTGCTTTTAGCAAGCGCTAAGTGTCTCGCTTTTGTTTTCTGCTTCTTAGAATGAGTGCATTTTCTATTTAGTCACTTTGGATTAACAATAGAGCAATGTATGTATCAGAATAGTATGAGACCAAGTGGGCATTATGCTTGACCATACTGGCATCTTTCCTGCAAATAAGATAAAATGACTGCTAACATCCTTACTGTTGTGAGAGAAAATAAAAGGAGTCCATTAAATGTATCTCACAATATCATGCATTATAAAATAACACGACTAAATACGTAGAGAAATATTATAAAATGGTAGAATTCCACTCGAGATAACTCATTGCTGGTCTGCCTTGTTTTTGCCCCTCATTTTGTCCTTCATGATAAAATGATACGTGTGTCTGAATATTCATTATTGGGTCATTCTTTCATTTTTTGTCACATTTAAGAAGGGACAGACCACTCAGTAAACATACTTACTGTAAGTCGACGATACTTTCACATAATCTCATTGCGGCAATATCGGCATGAGCCATTTTCCAAGGGCGGTTATTCACCCACTGTTCAAAAATTTCTCAGTGTTGATTTCAGACAATATTTTGGAAAGAATAATGTGTTCAAATGAGGGCTGCTTTTATCTGGGCCTATGATTTAAATTATGTACTGCATTTGTGTTCAAATCCAACCTTATAATTTTCACATTTATTTTTGTACCATCTATATTTGGATTAATTCATAAATATTGTGTTTATTTAATTTCTTTGTTTCATTTATGCACAAACATTTTTAGAATAAAGTGTCATTCAAATCCATTTCTCCTTTCCTTTTTTTTTTTTTTTTTCACCTGACATCTAATTTTAATTGAATATCTTTTTTGTTAAGATTGGGAGGTACTCCAAGATTCTCTAGATTTAAAACATTTTATCACAATTTTAAGTTTTTAGATTTAACATTTATGCGAAAAAGTGGTCATATTGATATTCTTAATTTATATTTATGCATTAACACATTTTAGATGATAAAACAGTAAATATAATGTTAACGTATATGGACACTTTTTGGCTGTCAAACGTTAGTGGCCACTTTGCTTGACATTTTATTATTTAATATGATAAGTTTGTGTTAATTATATAAACTCTTGTCATTCAAAAGTTGCGGGTTGGTAAGATTTGTTATTGTTTTTGAAAGAATTATCTTATGCTCAACAACGCTGCATTTACTTGATCAAAAACGCAGTAAAAACAGTAATACTGTAAAATATTATGATGCCTTTACACGTGCTGTCGGAATTATCGTAAATACTAGTTTCCTAGTTACAAATTTGGACATGAACACCCTCTGAAGTCAAAAATGGAATGCGATGATCTCGTAATCACGACATCAGAAGTGGGAAGTAGGAAATTTCCAATAATTTTCAACACGTGAGGCAGCATTACTCTTTAGTGTCACATGATCCTTCAGAAATCATTTAGCTGATTAAGTGCTCAAGAAACATTTATTATTATAAGTGTTGAAAACAGTTGTGCTGCTCAATATTTTTGTGGAAACTGTTATTAAGCTCAAAAGAACCCCATTTACTTTAATTTGAATTATTATTATTTTTTTGTTGTTGTTGAAAAGTCACTTTTGATCAATTAGGCCTAAATGCATCCTTGCTGAATAGAAAAAAAAAATATATATATATATATATATATATATAATTTTTTTTTTTTTTTAAATAAGACTTACCCCAAACTTTCAAACAGTAAAGTACATTTTAAAATGTGTGTATCATTTTAATTAATTAAACAATTGTATGTTTGCAAGCAGGCAGCAACATGTCCGTGCTCTATTGCTGCCACCTTCAGCAATTGCAATTCTGTAATTCCCTTCATATCCAGTGGAGGGCCACTGCATTCCAGCCAAAACATGTCGATCCGTGCCACAGATCCACATCTCAGCTTGTTTTCCCTAGTTAAAAATAGGAGTAATGCCTCTATATTTCAGATCTGTTCTACGAAATCACCAATGAAACCGTATGCAGTGAGATTTAAATAAAGAGTGCTAATTGGAAGCATGAGTCATTTTAAATAAAATGTAATAGATCCCATACCATTTAGTCTAAATTAAATAAACACTTCAGTTTGGAAACAAATTATTGGGTAAAGAGATGCAATTATACATACTATGCAGCAATGACATTGATGCCACATGCATTAAATGAATGACATGATGTGAAATACCAAAAAGCAATAACTTTACAGTCTGTGAACATGCAACTGTCAACTTTTCTTTTGCCCCCAGTAGTTCACACCCCCTACCGCCTAAAAAGGCAAGAGAGAGTGCAGCTGGTAAACCCTACACTGTCTAAGAATAAACCAGGCTTGCAATGGATAAGGTTACCCTGAAGCACCCCAGCACTTTTCCCGTCCCACACCCATGTGAGGCACCAATAACATGGGCTAAATTACCAGCACCTATTTGCTGCGCCCCCTGCCTGAGCCTGAACTCCCCTGTTTACGTCCCTGACCTAACATCCCATTTTCCCACAGCCATGATCCCAAATCCGGCACTTTGAAAACCCTCATCCCACTTTTCTCACAAGATTGTGAGGTTTCACCCCTGGATTGGATGGGACAACAAAGAGGAACATCATTTAATGAGTTGGATTTAACATCAACTGGGTGAAACCCGCAAAATAAGATTACACAAGCAAAATCAAAGGACATTCATCTGAAGAACCACCAGAACTACACCATGGCTCAGGCAACTAAAGGTACTGCAGGTTTTGTACTCATGATCTCTTGCATTAGAATGACAGACAGAGCTTAATAAAAATACACAAAAATACATATCATAATATTTCAGAAATCAGAATAATAAACCATGGAATAATAAAACACTGAACCACAATAAATGCTGTTGTGATGCTATATAAAACTGAACAGCTCAGTTGTGATCTTAATGTTTTGATTTTAATCTGTTGAAACAAATATGCATACTCATGGCATTTATGTAGCTCAGAACATTTTCAAGACTAATACAGAGAAGTCTATAATTAACTCTGATTTATTCATATCCTTTGAAGTGTGTAGATTTATGAACTTTATTGGTGATATAAAAAATAGGTTTCGTTCAGGGCAATTCTTAAACAAACACACATTCAAGGTTTTATATTTATAGATTTTTTATTAAAAGAAATTAATACAATTTATTCAACAAGGATGCTTTAAATTGATCAAAAGTGACAGTAATAACATATTTAATACCATATATATATTATATTTAATACCATATATATATATATTTCAAATAAATGCTGTTCTTTCAAACTTTCTATTTATCAAAGAAATCCTAAAAAAAAAAAAAAAAAAAAACATGATTCCTCAAAAATATTAAGCAGCACAACTGTATGCAACATTGATAATAATAAAAAATGTTTCTTGAGTAGAAAATCAGCATATTAGTATGATTTCTGAAGGATCATGACACTAAGGTCTGGATCATGATGCTGAAAAAACAGTCATTTAATAATATTTCACAATATTAATGATTTTATTGTATTTTTTATAAAAATTAATACAGCCTTGGTGAGCATGAAGACTTCTTTCAAAAATCATACTGACCCCAAACTTTTGAACTTAGTGTGTCATATTTTGGTGAATCTAGCAAACATGGTTGATATTTGCAATGACAATTACAATATTAAGACTTTTGGTTAGATAGTTTCTTTGTTTAGTTCATGATGTCATTAAACTCAAGCAGCAGGGAGAAAATAACACAAGATGGAGAAGTGTCTAGACTGCACTTAACGTAAGAGAACAGCTGCAACAAATATCAGTTCGACATTATGGTTCTGTATTTATATAGCAATGAAAAAATATGTAGACATAGTCAATAGAATAGATTAATACCATAGGCATTTAGCAACCAACCAATGGGTAGCCTAACATTTTCTCCTGTGTGACATTCAGGAGCAAGTATTTCCAACGTTTGCTATATAGACCATGGTATATGTGTAAAATTCATGCATGTGACTCCAGGTCCAGTGAAGTCCATCCCTCCCACTGCTGTAGATGCTCCGGCTAGGGCAGTGCATCCAGCCTCTCTTACGGCCCGGAGCCATGGAGTTTTACGAATCATGAATCGCCCGGCACAATGGGTTGTCATCCTCACACTTCTGATCTCTTGGTCAATAGCAGGTGTTGTCATGTTCGACTTTGTCAGTGACGATCAGATTGCAAGTGAGTTTTAAATCATTTTCACAGTTCCTGTTTTATTTACTTGTGCTGGTATTTGATTTGTTGGCTTCACTCTAAACTGTTTTCCTCTAGGCATCCAGGATTTTGGTTCTGACCCAGTGTTAGCAGTGAACAAGGCCATTGAAGGCATTGAAAACAAGATAAACCACATGAACGATGTGTTTAATGATGCTCATGGTATGATTGATTTCATAGTGCACAACTAGTTTCTTTTAGTAGCCTAGCTATAATTTTCAGATTTTTTAATTCGGTAATTTGTTATTGATGGAATATTTTAGCCTATTCCTTTCAGTGCAATTACAATGGCCAAAGCTTTCAGTCCTCAAAAAAGAGTGCAAAACAATTAAAGTTCATCATACAAGTAGTCTAAATGACTGGCGTGCTATATTTAAAGTCTTCTAAAGGTATACAGTTGCTTTGTGTGGAAAACAGACCGTCATTATTCACACATAGAGCATCAGATCAATCTGATTCGCGAACGATTCAGACCGTTTCAACCGATTCGCTAAAAAATATTCAACTCAAAAGAATGATTCATTCATGAAGCGGCCTTGGGCCTTGTCACGTGAACGCGCCAATGAATCATGAGAGCGAAATGAGGCGGAAGCCAGAGAATATTGACTTTGATTTTGATCTCTTCCTCACACAAAAATATAATTTGGCTTGAAATATAGCGCGGGAGTCATATTCACTACTTTTTTTGATACTTTTATGATGTTTGTTTGAAAGCCAATTTCATTGTAATTGCATGCAAACGAGTAAACTTGTTTTGTGGAAGAATATCTGGTTTTGAAGACATGAGGTGAGTAAATAATGACAGAATTTTCATTTTTGACTAAGCCAATCCTTTGATAAATAGTATATATATAGTTGTTGATGTTTAAAAAAAAAAAAAGTTTTTATGCCATTATCTCCTCTTTTATTTGGAATACAGAGTCCATCACAGAAATAATATTCAATCCGAAGAAAGCTATTAGTTTAGCTGCTGGTTCATCTGTTTCTTATCTGACAGGAATATTAAGTGCCGATGGTATGTAAATATATTCATTTATGGCCTTTAAAAATTATTCATAAGCAGTTTAAAACAATATTTATTTAGCATAGGCTTATGTTATATTTAATATGTTGTTTTCCTTACAGGAGATACAGTAATCACTGAAACAGTGAAATATAGTGGCACTGTATTGGATGAGGTAACAGAATGGATCAGATCGCCAGTGGGCTACTTATTCCACTTATTTGAAGGTACTTGCATTACTGATCGTGCTGAAATATGTGGCCGTTGTTGTTTTTGAAGCTGACATGCAATCAGAGACTTGTGTACAATAACTCAAGAACATGGTAAAAATAAATTGTTAGTTATATTTGAGCATGTCAGATGCACCATTCATTGTCTGTTTAATGCTTTCCATTCTTAGACATCCTGAATATATTGCTTGCTCCAGTGGATATGGTCAGTCGAGCTGTTGTGCAAATTTTAAGTGGGATCAAGACCATTACACAGTATCTTTCAACCATGTTCGGGGGCACTGAAGGTACCGCAAAGCACCAACATTGATTCTTCTCATTATTCTATATAGCCTATACACTCATAATATCTAAATCATCTATAGGCTAAGGTGCATCTTGTCAATATTCCAGTGTGAATTCCCAAAATAAGCACTGATCCTCAGCAATTGGTGGGATTGTTCAATAAAACAATTGATTTTTTTAAATCAGGGGATACAGGCATCACTGAAACAGTGAAACTTGGTGGCACTGTATTGGATGAGGTTACAGAATGGATCAGATCCCCAGTGGGCTACATATTCCACTTTTTTGAAGGTACCTACATTGTTGTTGTTGTTCTGAGGGCTGACATACAATCAAAACCTCATGATGTGTTCTAACTCAGTACATGTTTCAATCAACATTTGAAATTGCCACTGATTCCATTCATAAAGAAATAATTAGTCATATTGGAGCGTTTCAATGAACCATGATTTCAGCTGCTCATGCCAGTCACTGATTTCTGTTTAATGCTTTCCACGCTTTATAGACGTCCTGGATGTAGTGATCATTTATCCAACAGACATGGCGAGTGAAGCAGTTCTGCAAGTTTTAAGTTGGACCAGGACCATTTTTTCAACCATATTCGGAAACCTTGAAGGTATTCTCACATTATTTTAAACATTTAGTGATATAATCTACTCAACTGTTCGAAAATTTGGGGTCAGTAAGATATTTTTTTATATGCATAAGCTGCACAAATGTTTTCAACTGTGATAAGTAATGTTTTTTGAGCACCAAATCAGCATATTAGAATGATTTCTGAAGGATCGTGTGACACTGAAGACTGGAGTAATGATGCTGAAAATTCACAGAAATAAATTACATTTTAAAATATATATATAATTTCAATATTTCAGCTTGGTTTCCCAAAATGAGCACTGATCCCACGGAACTGGCTGAAATTGTTGTCGAGGAGGCCACAGACGTAAAGAACACTGTCTCTAATTACCTCTCCAGTCTCTTTGCAGGGGACGAAGGTATTGTTCATTTATCAGCTCAAAAAATTTGATCTGTGTTTTTTGCCAAGACAATTTTAATTTGTGTTATATTATGTCTTTTCCCCAGCTGGTGTTTCTGACATTAGCTTTGATCCCATGAAAGTTGTCACAGACACTGTTGAGGAGTTTACTGACAGGAGGGATATGTTGCTGGCCTACCTCTCAAACATGCTCATGGAAGACAAAGGTATCCATATTATTAAGTATATCACAATTATATGCTTGTATCTAAAAAATACATTTCTCTTTAAATATCCCTATTGTTCTCCGTTTCAGATGAAACGCCACAAGTAATCAGACGAAAAGGTTTGTGTCAGTATTTATTCACTTGTTGCTGCACTATGAAACTTCGGCCTCTCTATTGCCATCTGTTCTGTTGAAACATAAAGTTGCATGTTGCATTACAAGGTTTCTTTGCTTTGACAATGGGTGAGTTCCCAGATGTCAACAAGACTTACTGTTAAAAAAAAAAAAAAAAAAAAAAATATATATATATATATATATATATATATATATATATATATATATTTTTTTTTTTTTTTTTTTTAACAAACAATATTCCTAAATCTTCTCCAGGAGAATTTCTGCCACCTATGGAAAAAGGTTAGTAACTGCACATTATTTAATTTACATAAATGCTATAGATTAACGTCAAAACTAACTTTAGTACTCAAACCTGATCAATACTAAAACAGCATTGAAAAACTTAATAAACAGGACTTTTAATTTGGAAAGGAACGAGAGCATGTGAAAAGGTGTATTTTATGTAACATATGCAAGATCTTGAATTGACTAAAATGATATAGTTTCCTGACTCGTCGTCATCCCATATACATTCATCTTTATGCAGAGTTTTGTTGTGTCTTACCATGTTTCCGTCCATTAATTGGAGCGTTTAGAAAACAGTGTTATAGGTTATGTAATATGGCGCATGAAAAGGTCCTGCATGACTGCATACAGGGATGATTGTCATTTATATTTTCTGTCTGTACTATAGTGTGAATGTTAATGTCCTGCACTCTCTCTCACACAGTACTTTATATTATGTACTTTATATTATGTAAAAGTGCTTGCATTTACTTTCTCGAGAATGTTTTAAAAGGAGGTGCATGACATATTTACCAAATACAAAAATAAAAAGATTTATGTCAAATGCATTTCTTGCTGTTTGATTTCTTGCCCCCTTCTTGCGGTGTAGTGCGACGTCTAACCTTCTGTGATACATTCGTCAGTTGATATTCACAAACATAAAGCATGTAGGAGTTCTTACCACCACAGGTATGGCACATGTTGCAGGAATATTGTGACACTCACAATATTAATGCCCTGAGATTTTAAGCTGAGGTTGTTGAAAGAAAGAATTTTCATTTGGAGTCGCTGCGCTGAACTCCTGAACTGAAAAAAATGTATACCTTAAATGCAATGCAAGTCACGTTCGATAAAAAATGCATAAATCTAAATGTTAAAAAGAGTCACAAAATATAAGTATTCAGTTTTAAAGAAAGGGCTATAAATGGTTCAACTGAAGTTTTTTGTCAGGGTGCAACATGTGCATACTGTCACAGTCATCAATGTGATGTAATGAGTGTAACCAAATGTCCAATCAGAACAACCTGTAATGTCTCGTACGTAAATTGCTAAATGTGTTTTTATCTGCAAATTGAACTCAATTCTGTCATAAACCTGAATTGAAAAATGACTTCATGAAACAGTTGCAGAAATACTAGGCAAAAAACAGGACCCTACCTATGCTGCCTACATTGCTATGAGATCCACGGTGAAGGAGACAGACAGCACTAAACAGGAAATGAAAGAGGTTGAGGAGGAACATGGTGAGGTGGAAGCTGCTGAAGATAAAACTGAAAAAGCTCAAGCTACCTTGGACGTTAGCGAGGAGGAAGAAACGGCTGAGGATATCACAGTTGAAGACGCTGAAATGTCCACCGATGTCACAGAGGAGGGAAAAACTACTGGAACAGTTGAAGATATTGGAGATGTTACAGACGAGAAACCTTCTGATATGCCAGATGTCAGAGATGAGGAAACAGCAACTGAAAAGATTGAAGATATCTCTGATTTTGCAGCGGATGAATCAACCGAAATCACCTCTGATGCTTTAGATGTGAAGGACAATGACGATATTTCAGATGTTGTTACAGAGGAGGAAGAAGTTACTGAAATGGTTGAAGATATTCCAGATGTTACAGAGGTGGAACCTTCTGATATGCCAGATGTCATAGATGAGGAAACATCAACTGAAAAGATTGAAGATATCTCTGATTTTGCAGAGGATGAATCAACTGAAGTTACCTCTGATGCTACAGATGTGAAAGACCTTGACGATACCTCAGATGCTACAGATGTGAAAGACCTTGACGATACCTCAGATGCTACAGATGTGAAAGACCTTGACGATACCTCAGATGCTGTTACAGTGGAGGAAGAATTTACTGAAATGGTTGAAGATATTGGAGATGTTACAGGGGTGGAACCTTCTGATATGCCAGATGTCATAGATGTGGAAACAGCAACTGAAAAGATTGAAGATATCTCTGATTTTGCAGCGGATGAATCAACCAAAATTACCTCTGATGCTTTAGATGTGAAGGACAGTGACGATATTTCAGATGTTGTTACAGAGGAGGAAACATCAACTGAAAAGATTGAAGATATCTCTGATTTTGCAGAGGATGAATCAACTGAAATATCCTCTGATGCTACAAATGTGACAGAAGACATTGATGATTCCTCAGATAATGCAGTTACAGAGGAGAAAGAAACAACTAAAGAACCAGCAATCAAAACAGCAGAAGATCGTTCTGATGTTACAAACAAAATTGAATCAGATAATACAGATGTAAAGGAAGTTTATGATGTCCCCAGTGTTCATCCCCAGGAGGATGAAGAATCTGAAATGGTTAAAGACACTTCTGACGTCATAGATGAGGAAGAAGAACCTGAAACAGATGAAAAAGAGGCACAAGAAGATCAGCCACCTGAATTGGCTGAAGCTACTCCAGATACCGTAAGTTTGAAGGAAAAGGAGGAAATGGCAGAACTTGATGATCATGACAAAGTCAACGGTAAGGTTGGTTTAGAAGTGGAAGCCAAGGAGGATGATGCTGAAAAGAGTACAAAGGACCTGGAGAATGAGGTAGATGAAGATGAGGTTGAGGTTTTAAAGGAGGAGATTGAAGAGTCTGATCAAACTATCACTGCTGGTGAAGATGACCATGATGACGAAGAGGAGCTTGTCCTTCTTACTGTCCAACACAATGTCACTGACAGAGATGATGAAAATAACAATAACAACGACAGGAAGAGAGATGTCACAAAAAGAGGCCTGAGCAGGAGAAAAAAATCTGAAAGTCATTCCATTGCATCAGACGACCAAGAAGCACACAAGGATCTTCATGAAGAGTCTGACAAAGGTATCGAACAATTTTGTATAATTAACAAATAGGAAAAAGTGATAGTT
The DNA here is from genome assembly GCF_949319135.1 of Squalius cephalus. Taxonomy (NCBI): domain Eukaryota; kingdom Metazoa; phylum Chordata; class Actinopteri; order Cypriniformes; family Leuciscidae; genus Squalius; species Squalius cephalus. Next base: position 14,934,425 of record NC_137141.1, on the reverse strand, counting down.
GATAGGTGGCAACCAATATCTCAATAGATGACCTTAAAAACTAATTTTAAATCACTTACCAATGGAAAATTAATCACTAAAATAAACAGGATGTTCATTTATTATTATTTTGTTTGTTTAAAAATCATTGTTAGATGATATCCTAACTTATTTATAAATATGCTTTCCTATTCCTCTTTTAACTGCACTCTAAAATAATGTATTAACTGCAGTTGTATAAATAACGTGATATTTAAAGGGAAAGGCTAGGTCACCTAGAAATTAAAATTTTGTCATCATATACTGACCCCAATACATCATATACTGAGTTTTTCCAAACCTGTATGAATTTATTTATTCTGCTGTACACAAAGGAAGATATTTTGAAGAATGTCAGTAACCAAACAGTTGACGGTAGCAATTGACTTGCATAGTATTTTCCTTATAAAGTCAATGGGGCCCATCTACTGTTTGGTTCCCCATATTCTTCAAAATACCTTCCTTTGTGTTCTGCAGAAGAAAGAAACTCATACAGGTTTGGAACAAATTGAAGATGAGTAAATGATGACAGAATTTTCAGTTTTGTGTGAACTGTCCTTTTAACATAATTGAAAAGTCATCAAAAGCACCAAATTTACAATAGTTCTGGTCCAATAATTTGGCTAAGCAGTGTTTAAAGTAATGTTTGAATTCTATGGTTCACATCATTGTAACTACACTGTTGACCATACAAATTACATAGGTTTCCATAATGCATCTAAAAATATCACTTACTGTACTCTGTTAACTTATTTTTTCTTGAACACAACAGTTGCAAGCTATATGTCTGTATTTTGCAGTGATATTCAGTGCAATAGCACTCTCTTGACTGTTTGATATTGCATATATTCTGAAAAACACTGTGTTATCTCTAGTATCTTACAATTTTGACTGAGAAGAACAACAAATTGATGGATGAAGATGAAGTTTCATTCACTGTTGCTTTTAGTTCACCTCTGTTTCTGGAAAGATACTTAAAAGAGGAGCAAAGCTGCTGGAGGATTCATCTAACAGGCTCCGTTGTTGTACATGGTTAATAGATAAATGCATCAAATCATTAGGAAAAATACAGTCTTGTTTATTAAGTATTGTGTAGAATATATTTTTGTATTAAAGTTGATTAAAGCACACAAATGCAACTATAACTAAAAGAAAACTGCATATAATTATTACAAAGCCGTTTATTTTGCTTACCTAAATGGTTCCATTAAGAGAATTAATTATTTAACTCATCCATTATACATTATTCATTTCATTTAGCCATCTAACGCAATAACATGGCTGACAACCACTTTGCTGCTTATAAGTACTATTAATGTTGACACACTTACAGTGCACTAATTCATGCACTAATTCTCATTGTTCATTAATCATATGGATGTTAAAAACATGTAACTCTCATTTAACATTTACTCGTGATTTCAGTTCTTGAACAAGTGAAAGAAGCCAAAGAGAAAAAAGCTAGAGAGGAGATATACAAAATCATTCAAGGTGAATGGTTTGTTGTTTTCTTCAGTGCTTGCACACCGTAAAATAGTGCTTGTGCAGAATGAAAACGGCAATTTATGAGAAAAATGTGACGCATGATCTTTTCTCTTTTATTCCAGATTTGAGGGAAAAGAAGGGTGAAGGTGAAGAGGAAGAGATAACACTACAACAAATAAACATAACAGTAGAAAAAGTCAGGCAAAAAGAAAAAGAACATGACAAAAAGGAGATAGAAAAGGTTAAAAGAAAACAAGAATCCAGAGTGGACAAGACTCAAGAACCAACAGGTAAGACTGATAAAACATATTTAACTTATCCATTTTACTTCTCATATGTAAAAAGCTAAACATCCACATCTAGATTGTATAGATTCTGCTACGATCAAGATGTACTCCAATAGAGTTGCTTTTTATAGATTAGATGTAAAACCCTGCACCTGTTCAAAAGATGATGTACTTGTACTATGTATATTATGTGTTCTAGAAAAGGACATCAAGAAAAAACTTGACAAAAAGGTCAAGGTGACTAAAGTGGATGAGGAACCCCCTCTAAAAAAGAAAAAATCGGGTACATAAATGATGTACTAACACCAGTAGAATAGATAAATAAAGCTCTCTTTCTTCATTACACTGTCTGAGGGTTAATGTAACGTTGGAAAAAAACAACAATATACATTGCATCTATAGCCCATTAGGATATTTTCAATATTTGACCTTTTTTTATTGCTGCAGTAGTTTTTATATGGAGTGTCATGATCATTTAATGTCACATTTAAGGCCAATTCACACTGCACAGACAAATGCTGACTAACACGGACAATCAGCAAATTACAGTTTGTCACTTCTCAGAAGTTCCAAGACCCAACAAACACTGATTCAACAGGTTCAGTCGGCAATCGACCGACCATCGGCAACAGATGGCGATAGGGGTAAACACACTGGTCTGAAAAAACCCAACGAAGTGTCTGTTGCCGTTGGTTAGCATCTGCTGGTTTAGTGTGAATTGCCCTTTACAAAGTCTATTCTAAAGAGAAAACACCAAAAATGTTTACAAAATGTAATATTACAAAATTTGTAATATGTAATGTGTACAATTTCATCTACACAGGACCTGAGAAAAAGGTTAAACCAGCTAAGAAAGGTATTCAACGCATTCTGTGATTATTTTCAACACAACACAATCAATCCACTGTTTCTCTCATACCCTCAATCCCTATGTTGTCTTTCAGATGATGTTACTAAGAAGATGGCCAAAACTAAAGGTAAAAAAGATTCAAAGCATCAGATATAGTATTTCCATACCAGCCACTAACATACAGTAACCAGGGGGTGACCTGAAAGCTCAGTTCTAGTGGTTGAGAGATCTTTGCAGATCTGGGTTGTGTTTTATGTGTATGTCTTTAACAGCCAGTTCATCCACAACTGCATTAATATCTATTGTATCATAGATGTTGAGATTGCCAAGGACAAAACCAAAGCAGCCACTGTAAAGAAAGGTATGTAACTTATGTGGTAAGTGATTTTCTGTTTGGTTAAATTTAAATGAACAGGAAATCAATGTAAATGTTTATTTACAGAAGCTAAAGTGGCCAAAAAAGAGACCAAACCAGCACCATCTAAGAAAGGTATCTCTCTCTATCTATCTCTCTCTCTCTCTCTCTCTCTCTCTCTCTCTCTCTCTCTCTATATATATATATATATATATATATATATATAACTGTCTAATACAACACCATATACAGCCATGTGTAAAAGAAAGGACACCCTTTTGAATTCTATGGTTTTATGTTTTAGGACATAAAAAATCATCTGGTCTTTAGCAGGTCTTAAAATTAAATACAACATTTGGTAAATACAACCTTAGATGAACAACAACACATGACATGTTACACCGTGTCATGGTTTATTTAACAAAAACTTGACCAAAATGGAGAAGCCATGGGTGACAAACTAAGTACACCCTTACGGCTTCCATAGGATTAAAGAGGGTAAGTAACAGTCAGGTGCCGCTAATCAAATGTCTTTGATTAATTGATCATCAGCAAGCATGACCAACTCTATAAAAGCAGATGTTTTGGCAGTTGGCTGATCTGCAGCATTCAGGGGTGTGTTAACACAATGCCAAGGAGGAAAGACATCAGCAAGGATCTTAGAGAAGCAAATGTTGCTGCTATCAATCTGAGAAGGGTTATACGGCCATTTCCAAACAATTTGAAGTCTATAATTCTACAGTAGGGAAGATTATTCACAAGTAGAAAACATTCAAGACAGTTGCCAGTCTTCCCAGGAGTAGACGTCACAGCAAATACACCCCAAGGTCAGACCGTCCAATGTTCAGAGAAACTGCAAAAAACCCAAGAGCTACATCTCAGACTCTACAGATCTCAGTTAACATGTTAAATGTTTAAGTTCATGGCAGTACAATTACAAAAGATGGGACAAGTATTGCATGTTTGGAAGGGTTGCCAGGAGAAAGCTGCTTCTCTCTAAAAAGTACATGGCAGCACGTCTTAGTTTTGCAAAGTTGCATCTGAACAAATCTCAAGACTTCTGGAACAATGTCCTTTGGACAGACGAGACCAAAGTGGAGATGTTTGGCCATAATGCACAGTGCCAAGTTATGTGAAAACTAAACACAGTATATCAGCACAAGCACCTCATAGCAACTGTCCTTCACGCTGATGGAGGGTTGATGATTTTGGGCTTGTTTTGCAGCCAAAGGACCTGGTTACCTTACAGTCATTGAGTCGACCATAAACTTCTCTGTATACCAAAGTATACTGAAGTCAAATGTGAGGCCATCTGTCCTAGAGCTACAGCTTGGGTCATGCAACAGGACAACAATCCCAAGAACACCAGCAAATCTACAACAGAATGGAACTGAAAAAGAAAAGAATCAAGTTGTTGCACTGGCCCATTCAAAGTCCAGACCTCAACCCAACTGAAATGTTGTGGCGGGACCTTTGGCGGGAGCTGTGCATAAATTTGTTGTAAAGAAGACTAGGCCAAAATTCCTCCACAACGATGTGAGAGACTGATTCTGTCATATAGAAAATGATTACTTGAAGTGATCGATGCTAACGGTGGTTCTAAAAGCAATTAATTCATAGGGTGTACTTAGTTTGTCACACATGGCTTCTCCATTTTGGCTTTATTTTTGTTAAATAAACCATGACACGGTGTAATAATTCATGTGTTGTTGTTCATTTGAGGTTTTATTTACCTAATTTTAAGACTTGCTAAAGACCAGATGATTATTTTATTATGTCCTGCATGATACATAAAACCATAGAATTTAAAAGGGTATACTTTCTTTTTCACATGACTGTGATTGCATTTTTTAAACATCTTTTGTCTCCATTTCAGAGGTTGTTGTTTCTAAAGAAAAGGATAAAGCAGCCCCTGTAAAGAAAGGTATGATTCACATCCATATTCTATTTTTCATATTTGCTATAATTTAAGTTCTCTTAATTGTTCTTCACTCATTTGCAGAGACTAAAGTCAAAAAAGAAAAGGCCAAAACAGCTCCTTCAAAGAAAGGTATCACAATGCACATCTAATGTCTCTCGTATGAAAACAGCTATTACAATTTTGTATACTTTCTTTTGTTCAGAAATAACGATGATGCAGTTTTTAGAAAACTGACTGTTTTTTTTGCTGTAAGCTTAATAACGTAATTATTTGCCACTCTTGTTTTTGTCTTTTGAAGAGGCTGAAGTTGTGAAGGAGAAACCTAAACCACATCCTGGAAAGAAAGGTATTTTCCAGTCTGAAGTATTCACATATTTTAGATTATACTGATAAACTCTATTAGTGATAAACTATTACAAATGGACTTCATGGAATCATTAACCCAGAATGAGTTGTCTGGTATACATTTATGATTCTTTTATGGTATTTTTTTTTTTTTTCAATCGTCAGAAAGATTAGCTTTGGCATTCTGCATAACATCATTTTGTGTTTCAACGAATAAAGTAAATAATATAAGTCTGAATGATGATTAAATGTTCATTTTTAGGGGAACTATTGCTTAGCAATCACTGTTATTGATGGTGTGCATGTTGATGATTGTTTGCTCAGACATCAGTATAAAATTTTACTTTTTCTTTAAAAAAACTAAAGATATTAAGGAAAAGGCAAAAGCAGCTCCTAAAGAAAAAGGTATATGCTTGCCTTGTAAAAATCAAACAGTTCATCATTTATTGTAAAAAAAAAAAATTGAATTAGAGATAACATATTTTGTCTGTTTAGTTGCTGATGCTGTCAAGGAAAAAGCTAAGCCAATAAAGAAAGGTAGTTTTTTGTATGCATATGTATTTGTATGTTACTATATATAATGTTTTGCTTAAATGAACAGTTTGTTTCAAATGCTTCCCAGAACTTAAGGTCACTAAAGAAAAGGTCAAGCCTGCACCTTCAAAGAAAGGTACCAGGCTTGCATGTTCTTTTGTAAACATATTTTTGGCTGAAATGTGTCCTTTAAGGGTTAGAGATCATTTTCTGTATTTTGGGGTTGTTAAGCACGCTGTAACTTTCCTTATTCAATTTTAAAATCCATATGGGCTTCATGGATGATACAAGCCAAAAAAAAGTACATTTCTCTGGTAATACAATTGAAGATTCATTGAGACATTGTCTTATTTCATATTACAGCTAAAGTTCCTAAGGAAAAAGCTAAACCTGTGAAGAAAGGTCTGTTTCTAATTCAACATTTTCTTGAGATCAGTTTTATTGTATGATATAACATATGTCATGCAGTACTGCAACCTGAATTCACAAAAACAAAACTGTTAAAGCAAAAAGTGTGGTTATTTTTATTAAGCTTTGAAAAATATGCATTGAGCAAGTACATTTTTCACTTCTTTCATAAGCTGAACTCAAAGAAATGTTTATTTATTCGCTTCTAGAAGCTGACGTTGCTGTAGAAAAAGTAAAACCAGCTCCCAAAAAGAAAGGTATGACATTCCACATACAATAGATGGCATTCAAAACTAAATGCAGTGTTTTTTAATCTGGCATAAACTGCTGTTGTTGATGAAATTACAGAGCTAGAGTTTTCCAAAGAGAAGGCCAAACCAGAGCCCTCGAAGAAAGGTAACAAGACTAAAGCAAGGCCAATTCTTTTGAGAAGTGTTTTTCTATCATTCTCATTTATACATCACACACCTCTTTCTTCACACTGTAGAGCCTGAGCTTCCAAAACCAGAACCATCAAAGAAAGGTAGTGCTTTTGCAATGTGTAGTAAAATTTCAGCAAATATTTTTTTCATTTATTTAGTTTCATATTTATTTCATTCAGATACTGCAGAAGTGAAAGAAAAAGCAATACCAGCTCAGGTTAAAAAAGGTATTCATGCTCTTATGTGATTCATTATTGCATTATCTACTATTTCAACTAACATTTGATTTTGAAGAGAACAAGAACTTAATGTATTGATAACCTTTAGCAGCTGAAGAGAAAGAAAAACATGTCCTTATGAAAAAAGGTATGACTCCTGCTTTTAAATATCTTATATTAATAATATTTAAGAGACACATGTGCGTGTCTATGGTATAATGTGTTGTTTCAAATTGTTCCTACAGCCCTGCTCTTACGTATATTGATTCACACAAAAATATTATGTCTTTTGTTGGAATGTCGCTGTACATATATTTAAAAATGATGGATTCACAAAGATTGAAAGTTGAAGTTAAAGCTGGTTTACAGTTACTTTGCTGCAGTCTTTCTTTGCTTCTCAGAAAAGTGTACTTTTTTTTCTTTTTCTTTTTTTTTTATTGTAATATTTTCTGGTGTTTCTTGCAGGTGCTGAAAAAATTGAAGACAAGGCAAAACCAGCACCAGAAAAGAAAGGTGCTTGATTTTAGATAACTGTGAATTAAAGCTGTGGGTCTACTGAATTCAAAGCTTAACAAAACTTTAGTTTCAGAGGAACAGTACACATCAGCAAGTTTAAATGCTTTTCTCTTTCGTTGTTTGAATAATTTAGAGGCAAAAGCTCCCAAGGACAAAACTAAACCGGCCCTTTTGAAGAAAGGTATGATGCACCTACAGTAACACAGCATTTCATTTAAAAGCCTTTTTTTTTTTGTGACTGAGCCTACGGACTCATTTTCAGAGCCTGTTGTTCCTAAGGAGAAAGAAAAACCACCAACTGCCAAGAAAGGTAAAGACGGAAAGATTTAATCTCATATATTGTATATAAAATTTATATTTATTAAATATACACCTGCATTTTGTTCAGAAGAGAAACCAACAACCATTCCTGTGAAAAAAGAACTTTTGTAATTTTCCTTTCTTAAATTTAAGGATGCTTAACCCTTAGTTTTCCTTGAATTGTAGAGCCTGCAGTTGTAGATGAGAAAGTCAAACCGGTACCTTCAAAGAAAGGTAAAAACACTTAAATATTGCTCAGAGGCAAAATATCCTGAAGATAGGACATCAATACCAAATAGTTAGGTTTTTTAATATTACTTTACTTTCTAAGGCATGCAATTATGATAATTTCAGATACTGAAGCTACTAAGGAGAAAATGAAACCAGCCCCAGTTAAGAAAGGTGCAGTTTGATTTTGTTGAAATTGTACTTTTTTCCCCCAATGTTTATATGATGCTAACTGCTAACATCCACTGATATATAGAACCTGAGGTTTCCAAAGAAAAATCTATGCCAGAGCCTTCCAAGAAAGGTAAAATGAATGCAATAGGTTTTATCGTTAAACATGCATATTATAAAATGGTTGTCACATCAGAAAAATTATTGAATCTTGCAGAGGTTGAAGCTGTTGAAGAGAAGGTAAAACCAACACCTGCTAAAAAAGGTACAGTACTCTGTATTTAAAAACCTAAAAAATCATTTTTTTCCTTCCTAAAATGTGAGAGATAAGATTTGGATGTACAATCTCAACTGATACACTTATAGAGGATGAAGTTACCAAGGAGCCAGCTAAACTTGTGACTGTTGAGAAATATAGGCTTGTCGTTCAGATTTCTTTAATAAGTTAATTAGAAAGATGCAACAGCCAGATTTAGTTTACATATAATATTTGGTGAAGTTTTATTTGTTGGATTTACTTTATCTTTTATCTCGTTCAGAAGATGAAGTTGTCAAAGAGAGGGAAAAAGCAGCTCCTGTAAAGAAAGGTACCACACTGTGTCCAGTTCAAACATTGCCCTTACTATATGTTTTTCACATATCATACTGCGTTTTACTATATATAAATAAATTCTCTCCTTGATATGTTTAGCGGCTGAAGAAATTAAAAAGGCAAAACCAGCTCCTCCAAAGAAAGGTACATTCCTTAAGTATTTGATATTCCTTAAAAGTATAATAATAAAAAAAAAAAATTATATATATATATATATATATATATATATATATATATATATATATATATATATATATATAATATATATATATATATATATATAATATATAAAATATAAAATATAAAAAAAAAATATATATATAAAAGAATATATATATATATATATGTGTGTGTGTGTGTGTGTTAGAATTATATAATAATAATAATAATGTAATATAATAATAATAATATGTTTAAATGTAAATTTTTGGCAAATTATATGGAGGGTAGTTAGAAATCCTGATAGTGTAATTAATTTCATAACATTGATTTTCTGAAATATTATCCTGTAAATCCTAATCCATTAAGATGAAGGTTCCTATAAAGAAAACTTTCTGAATATTTTATTTTACTTAAGCATGTGCATTAGCTCTACATAAATATTTTACCATGCGATTTGACTTGATTTTCAGAGCCTGAAATTATTAAAGAGAAGAAGAAACCTCCAAAGAAAGGTAATTAAATGCAAATGTGAGAACTCTTGTTCATGTTTTTTTTTTTTTGATGCTACATTGATTTGACATTTTTAAAAGCTATTAAAGAAAGACCCAAACCTGCTTCTGTAAGGAAAGGTATTTATACTAGATAACAAGTGTTTGTTTCTTGCTAGTCACAAGTTAAAACTTTATCTGTTGATATCAATAGAAAGAAGTGGTCTTTAATTATTAGTTTTATCTGAATATGAACACTTATTGTACATGAAACACCACACTGAATATGCTGTTGATTTTTCCATACATTCACAGAATCTAAAATTCCAAAAGAGAAAGCAAAACCTGAACCTTCCAAAAAAGGTTAATTGTCTGCATAGTTTTAAGTGTTTTGCTTTAAGTGTAGTGTTTTTTTTAATATTCGAAATAATATATTCCATATAATATATATTTCAGAAGTTGCCAAGGACAAACGTAAACCTGTCACTGTGAAGAAAGGTATGAATGAGTCTTTCATTACATTATAATTGCTAAACAAGATTAAAAGACAACAGGAAATGTTAAACCGAACCTGGCAATCTGGGAAATTCTTTTGAAAAATTATTTAAATAATTTTTACAATGTAAAATAACAGTAACCATTAGATATTCAAGCAAATATAATCTTAGGATATTATATCTCAACGTTTTTCAGAACCTGCTGTCGCAGTTGAAAAGGCAAAAGCAAAACCTGCACCAAAGAAAGGTAGACATATTCTCTGTAAGGGTCTTATGACACATTTTAAGGCAACTGCAAAGTTGTAACAATTTATTTCTAATCACAGTTTCCGAGCCTGAAGCTGATATAAAGACATCTATGTATTTGCTCAACTGTTTGACAAGATTAAAACTGAAATATAATTCTGTTTTTTAGAGACTGAAATTACCAAAAAGAAAGCTAAACCAGAACCTCCAAAGAAAGGTATTACATTATTATGCAGTATATGCTATGTTACATTTTGCAAACATTTAAAAATAAACACTCATGCATGTCATATTCCAAAAAATGTTATGCTTAATAAATCCCATATTTACCAGAACTTAAGATAACAAAAGAAAAACCCAAGCCAACAAAGAAAGGTACACACATTTATTTGTATTACAGTAAACTAAACTATTACAATTGTAGCAAATGTCTTCTACCCAGTTTTAAGATAGTGCTAATATATTGTGCTTTCTTGATGTTTTCATCATCATAATGTAGTGGATAAAGTCACCAAGGAGAAAGCTAAACCAGCCCCTGAGAAAAAAGGTTTGATTTACAGCATTAGCAATCAATAATGCTACTGTAAACCATTTACTGTATTACAAATATTTCTCATCATTGCCATTTCAGAGTCTAAAGTCATCAAGGAGAAAGCTAAACCAGTTGCTGTAAAGAAAGGTATGTGTATTAATCAACATTTTCCCCATGCAAAATATAAGAAAATTAATGCTAAAAGAAGAAAATGCATCCCCTTCACTTTTATATTATCATCATTGCAGAGGCTGAAGTCATCAAAGAGGTTAAACCAGCCCCTGAGAAGAAAGGTTATTATTATTTTTATCATTATTTTAGCTTGATGTGTGCTTATGCTTATAAAAATTAGCCAAGGACATTGAAACACAATGCTAAAGCATCATTGCCATTTCAGAGGCTGAAGTCATTAAGGAGAAAACAACTCCTGTAAAGAAAGGTATGGATGACAATGAAATCATCCTGCAAATGCTGTCGCTTTCCGCTGTATAATAATCCTTCATGACATAAATTTAAACTATTTTATAGAGACTGAAGTTACTAAAGAAAAGGCACCTGAAACAAAACCCAAATGTTTAAAATCATTTACCAAACACTTTAAATATTTAATCAGCAGTTTGTTTAATTATTCCATAGAGAGAGACTTTATCCTTCTATTTCAGAAGTTGAAGCTGTATTGCAGTTGAATTGCTTGACATTATTGAAAGTGAAATATCTGTCTGTTTTGTAGAGCCTGATGTTTTCAAAGAGAAACCAGCACCTCCAAAGAAAGGTAGTGAGATACAGTATTTTCTTTATCAACATTTGCAACAGTGAATACTAGATTAGACCGAATCTCATACAGATATTGTTAAGTTTTTCTTAAAAAACATTATTTACCTTGTAACCCTTACAGTCGAGGTTCTGAAGGAAAAGGCAAAACCAGTTCCTGAGAAGAAAGGTATAGCTTTAAATAGAAAAGCACTTTTATTTACTATGATACACTGTATCAATTATAAAATAACACATCTGCAAAGGCTGTTATGACTGACCTTTCAATTACTGCTCTGTTTTCCAGCACCTGAAATAACTAAAGAAAAACCAAAGCCAGCACCAAAGAAAGGTTTGTTAATTTGTAATGTTAATGCGAAACATTTTCCCCAGCCAGCTTTAAGACAAAAGCTAATGCTTAAATTATTGTTATAATAATTGTAGAGGCTGAAGCCATCAGGGAGAAAGCTAAACCAGCCCCTGAGAAGAAAGGTTTATTTACTTTAACAATTAAAATATTATTATCATTATCCTGTGCAAAAATGATAATGCTAAATTGACTTTTTCTATATATTTTGATCATTTTAGAGGCTGAAGTCATTAAAAAGAAAACTAAACCAGCCCCTGAGAAGAAAGGTGAGAGTTACTATTTTTATCCATTTTATGCATGCTTCTTTCAGTTTCCGCTAATCCCATTTACTTATTTACAATCTCTAAATGTTATTATTTTCAGAGGCTGAAGTCATCAAGGAGAAGGTTAAAGCAGCTCCTGTAAAGAAAGGTATAGATGTGAATGAGATGATCATATATTTTTGATTTATACTGCATGATGATCATTCATCACGTGATACTGTCTCATAGAGCCTGAAGCTGCTAAAGAAAAGGCTCCTGAACCAAAACCAGAACCCACTAAGAAAGGTGTTTATATGCTAAAGTTTTTTATCTTTAATTTTGAATGCATGCCTTACAAATATTTTCATATAAGCTTTTAGAAACAAATGTCAATCTAACTTGTGATATCTTTCCAGTTGAGGTTCTAAAGGAAAAGGAAAAAACAGTCCCTGAAAAGAAAGGTACATATCGAGTTTATCTGTTCATTCAAAACCCCTTTACTAATTATGTAATGCAGTGCCTTGATTTTATCTGTACATCTGCAAATTGTAAAGTTAAACCTTCGTGTTTTGCAGCAGCACCGGAAATAACCAAAGAAAAACTCAAGCCTGTACAAAAGAAGGGTAACCTATTTCAATATTAGTGTGAATAATGCTTAAAACGGCTTTACCACTGGCCTTTTATAAGGTAATGCTAATTGTTTGCATTTTATTTTATTTATTTTTTACATTTTAGAGGCTGAAGTCATTAAAGAGAAAGCTAAACCAGCCCCTGTGAAGAAAGGTTTGACTCACTGTATTAAGAATTAAATGACTATTTTCTTTAACAACATGATACAACTAAACATAAAAAAATCTAAATATGTTTTGCATTATCATGATCTTAGAGGCTGAAGTCATTAAGGAAAAAGTTAAACCAACCCCTGAGAAAAAAGGTGAGTTCATGTTAATATTTTTATCTAGACAAATTCGAAAGATAATATTTCAAATATCTTTTACAATCCCCACATTGCCATTCCAGAGGTTGAAGTCAAGGAGAAAGCAAAACCAGCTCCTGCAAAGAAAGGTATGGATGTCAATAAATGCTTTTGTCTAATAATTATTCATATCATTAAAATTACTTTCTTGTGGAACTTATGTTTCATGACTTTTGTTTCTATAAATATTTTATATTTTCACATATTTCAGAAGCTGAAGTCATTAAAGAAAAATCCAAACCAGCTCCTGAGAAGAAAGGTTTGAATATGAATTATTATTCATCACATGAAACAATAATGTATCCTAAAATAGTAGTAGTACTTAAGTATATTTATATATTTTACCAGCCAGCCAGTGTATTCATATAACAAATTAAAACAAAAAATTTAGTCATCTATCCTATCATTTTTTAATACTTTATTTTGTGTTTTAATGTATTGAAAGTACCCAGATTTTCGCCAAGCTAGTTTAGAATAATGATCCTTTTTTCCCTAAATGTTTTTATATTATAACAGCTAAATCAGCCCATGAGAAAAATGGCTGAGAATTAAATTAACCTTTCCACAAAAAAGATTATAAAGATAATAAATCTTTTAAAACCTCTAAATATTTTTACATCATTGCCATTTCAGAGGCTGAAGTCATCAAGGAGAAAACAGCTTCTGTAAAGAAAGGTATAGATATCAATGAAAGTTAACGTTTTCTTTTAGCTAGTTTTTAAGAGAACACTGATCTTTTGTTTTTTAATGCAAAATAGAATAGAACTGGTTTGTCTTCATATTTTATATTATCATCATTGCAGAGGCTGAAGTCGTCAAAGAGAAAGCTAAACCAGCCCCTGAGAAGAAAGGTTTGACTTATAATATTTAAAATGTTTCCTCCAAGCAAAATGTAATAGTGTGCAAAATGATTTCTTTGGCTTCCTCTAAGTATTTTTATATGATGGTCATCATTTCAGAGGCTGAAGTTGTCAAGGAGAAAGCTAAACCAGCCCCTGAGAAGAAAGGTAAGAGTTACCATTAACTTAGCATCATGAGTGATTTCACTTTTTGGTATGATAAATGTTAAGATAATGCAAAGAAGACATTTACAATCTCTAAAGATTTTAAACCATTCTCATTTCAGAGGCTGAAGTCATCAAGGAGAAAGTTAAACCAGCTCCTGTGAAGAAAGGTGAATGAAATGAAATCATATCTTGCATATGCTGTCGCTTTCCGCTGTATGATCAATCATATCAGATCAATTTTAAACTGTTTTTATAGAGCCTGAAGTTGCAAAAGAAAAGGCTCCTGAACCAAAACCCAAAAAAGGTGAGATGTCTCCCCACATGTATGTGCATTTAACTGCATTATTTGACATGATTGAAATTCCTTCCTTTTTATTTTGTTTTGTAGAGCCTGAAGTTCCTAAAGAGAAAGCTAAACCAGTCCCTGAGAAGAAAGGTTTGACTTGTGTTGATTGATGAATTGTCATTATCAAAATGTTATTCTTTCTCTAAACATATTTGTAATGTTATCATTTCAGAGGCTGAAGTCATCAAGGAGAAAGTTAAACCAGCTCCTGTAAAGAAAGGTATAGATGTCAAACAAAACATCTTGCGTATACTGTTGTTTTCCACTGTATGATGTTTGTTCATAACACAACACAATGCTGTTTTATAGAGCCTGAAATTTCTAAAGAAAAGGCACCTGAAACAACAAAGAAAGGTATTCATATACTGTACAGTTTTTGTCTGTATATTCCATATGATAGAAACAAATCATATTTTTTGTTGTCATCCCTTTTAGTCGAGGTTGCAAAAGAAAAGGCGAAACCAGTCCTTGAAATAAAAGGTTAAGCATCTAGTTCAAAATTCACTTTTGTATCTTATATGTCCTCTTGATTTGATTTGACTTGATGCATATCACAAGTTGAGAGAAGATGCAACAAATGTCTGCTTTTTTTATTATTATTATTATTTTATTTTTTTTTTTACATTAAACTCTTCTTTTCTTTGCAGAACCTGAGATAATAAAAGAAAAACCCAAGCCAACACCAAAGAAAGGTATGCTTACTTGCATTAATTTGTGAAAATATTGACAATTTCTGTTGTAAGATAATGTTAACCTTTTGCTTTCACTTCATATGTTATGCCATAAAAATGTAGAGGCTGAAGTCATCAAGGAGAAAGCTAAACCAGCCCCTGAGAAGAAAGGTTTGATTTACTGTGTTACCTATGAAATTAATACAGTTCCTAAGCAAAATAAAATGTGATGTTAAAATGTTTTATATTATCAACATTTTAGAGGCTGAAGTCAAGGAAAAAGCTAAACCAGCCACTGAGAAGAAAGGTAAAAGTTATAATTTCATGTGTGCTTTCACCTAAACTAAACAATCCAGTTGATATTTTGCCAACAAAATGATATATACAGTATACACTACCATTCAAATGTTTAGTTAGTCATTTTTATGACTGTCATCTATCCTATCATTTTTTAATACTTTATTTTGTGTTTTAATGTATTGAAAGTACCCAGATTTTTGCCAAGCTAGTTTAGAATAATGTTCCTTTTTTCCCTAATTATAAAAAAAGTATAAAGATAATACATCTTTTAAAACCTCTAAATATTTTTACATCATTGCCATTTCAGAGGCTGAAGTCATCAAGGAGAAAACAGCTCCTGTCAAGAAAGGTATAGATATCAATGAAAGTTAACGTTTTCTTTTAGCTAGTTTTTAAGAGAACACTGATCTTTTGTTTTTTAATGCAAAATAGAATAGAACTGGTTTGTCTTCATATTTTGTATTATCATCATTGCAGAGGCTGAAGTCGTCAAAGAGAAAGCTAAACCAGCCCCTGAGAAGAAAGGTTTGACTTACTATGATAATATTTAAAATGTTTCCTCCAAGCAAATTTTAATATTATACAAAAGGATTTATTTGGCTTCCTCTAAGTATTATTATATGATGGTCATCATTTCAGAGGCTGAAGTTGTCAAGGAGAAAGCTAAACCAGCCCCTGAGAAGAAAGGTACCATTAACTTAGCATCATGAGTGATTTCACTTTTTGGTATCATAAATGTTAAGATAATGCAAAGAAGACATTTACAATCTCTAAAGATTTTAAACCATTCTCATTTCAGAGGCTGAAGTCATCAAGGAGAAAGTTAAACCAGCTCCTGTGAAGAAAGGTGAATGAAATGAAATCATATCTTGCATATGCTGTCGCTTTCCGCTGTATGATCAATCATATCAGATCAATTTTAAACTGTTTTTATAGAGCCTGAAGTTGCAAAAGAAAAGGCTCCTGAACCAAAACCCAAAAAAGGTGAGATGTCTCCCCACATATGTGCATTTAAATTCATTATTTGACATGATTGAAATTCCTTCCTTTTTATTTTGTTTTGTAGAGCCTGAAGTTCCTAAAGAGAAAGCTAAACCAGTCCCTGAGAAGAAAGGTTTGACTTACTTGTGTTGATTGATGATTTGTCATTATCAAAATGTTATTCTTTCTCTAAACATATTTGTAATGTTATAATTTCAGAGGCTGAAGTCATCAAGGAGAAAGTTAAACCAGCTCCTGTAAAGAAAGGTATAGATGTCAAACAAAACATCTTGCGTATACTGTTGTTTTCCACTGTATGATGTTTGTTCATAACACAACACAATGCTGTTTTATAGAGCCTGAAATTTCTAAAGAAAAGGCACCTGAAACAACAAAGAAAGGTATTCATGTACTGTACAGTTTTTGCTATATTCCATATGATAGAAACAAATCATATTTTTTTGTTGTCATCCCTTTTAGTCGAGGTTGCAAAAGAAAAGGCGAAACCAGTCCTTGAAATAAAAGGTTAAGCATCTAGTTCAAAATTCACTTTTGTATCTTATATGACCTCTTGATTTGATTTGACTTGATGCATATCGCAAGTTCTGCCAATTGTTTGACTGTAGCCACTTGTGACTGCTATTTCAATTGTTTCTTGGCTTTTATAAATATTACAAAGAACATTATGATAAATTATGTCATGAGAGAGGATGCAACAAATGTCTGCTTTTTTTCTTCTTTCTTTTTTTACATTAAACTCTTCTTTGCTTTGCAGAACCTGCGATAATAAAAGAAAAACCCAAGCCAACACCAAAGAAAGGTATGCTTACTTGCATTAATTTGTGAAAATATTGACAATTTCTGTTTTCCTTTTGCTTTCACTTCATGTTATGCCATAACAATTTAGAGGCTGAAGTCATCAAGGAGAAAGCTAAACCAGCCCCTGAGAAGAAAGGTTTGATTTACTGTGTTACCTATGAAATGAATATAATTCCTAAGCAAAATAAAATGTTAAAATGTTTTATATTATCAACATTTTAGAGGCTGAAGTCAAGGAAAAAGCTAAACCAGCCACTGAGAAGAAAGGTAAAAGTTCTAATTTCATGTGTGCTTTCACCTAAACTAAACAATCCAGTTGATATTTTGCCAAAAAAAAAAAAAAAAATACAGTATACACTACCATTCAAATGTTTAGTTAGATCAGTAAGATTTTTAAAAGAAGTCTTTTCTGCTTACTAAAGCTGCATTTATTTGACCTAAATTACAGCAAAAACAGTAATAGTGTCAAATTTTTTTTTACAATTTAAAATAACTTTTTTTTTTAAAAATATATTTCAAATATTCCTGTGATATCAAAGCTGAATTTTTAGCATCATTACTCCAGTCTTCAGTGTCACATGATCCGTCAGAAATCATTCTGATTTGCTGATTTAGTGCTTAAGAAACATTTATTATTATGATCAATGTTGAAAACAGGTGTGTACACTTTAAACTTTTTTAGGATTTAAAACTTTTAAACGATATATATATATATATATATATATATATATATATATATATATATATATATATATATATATATATATGTATGTATGTATGTATGTATATATGTGTGTGTGTGTGTTTTCTAAATATTTTTACATGATTACCTTTTTCAGAGGCTGCAGTCATCAAGGAGAAAGTTAAACCAACTCCTATAAAGAAAGGTATGGATGGAATTACTGATTTTGACATTATTATGATCATTTATCACATGCAAAAAAAACCCAAAAAAAATGTTTTATATACTCTGAAGTTTCTAAAGAAAAAGCTCCTGAACCGAAACCCAAAAGAGGTTAGTTTCTTCTAGAACATTGTAAATCTAATCATAGCAACAACAAAACATTTTTTGCAGAAAAGCTTAATTGTTTGACACTATGAAACTGAAATATTCTTATTTTTTATGTTTTGTAGAGCCTGAAGCTGCCAAAGAAAAAGCTAAACCAGCCCCTAAGTTGAAAGGTTTGGTTTCCTGTGCTAACAATCAAGATAACAATATGCATAAATGTTATATTACACTACTATTGTTTAAATGTTTTTATTTTATCAACATTTTAGAGGTTGAAGTCATCAAGGAAAAAGCCAAACCAATCCCTAAGAAAAAAGGTAGAATATAATTTCATGTGTGCTTAAACCCCTAAGTTAAAGATCGAATTCATTTTTTCTCACAGAAAAGAAAAGATATAATTTTTCTAAATATTCTCACATAATTTCCTTTCAGAGGCTGAAGTCATCAAGGAGAAAGTTAAACCAGCTCCTGTAAAAAAAGGTATACATTGAATTAAATAATCTGCTTGTATTGTTGTTTTAATAATGTATGATGATCATTTATCACACCAAACTGTACGATTTTATAGAGCCGAAGGTTCCTAAAGAAAAGGCACCTGAACCTGCAAAGAGAGGTATTATATGTGTGTGCAATTTTGAATACTTGAATGTCATATATATGTTTTCATTTAGTAAGTTTTGCTCTGAAACATCATTATTTATCTTCTATTCCCTTTCAGTTGAAGTTCCAAAGGAAAAGACAAAACTAGTCTCTAAAGAAAAAGGTACACATCTAGTATATGACCTAATATTGCTGATTTATCAGCACCGTAGCAAATGTTGACAATTGTGACTTGCTTGCTTTGCTAAAATTTATCATGTTTATTACATGATATTTGAAAACTTACATGTTAACTTACATTACACAACATTACATATGCTATTTAAAGTTAAAGTTCTAAAGTTAAACTCTCATGTTTTTCAGTACCTGATCAAACTAAAGACAAACCAAAGCCAGCACCAAAGAAAGGTACTCCAATTTATCAATAAGATTAAGGCCAAAAAAGTCCCCGGCCAGTTTTAAGATCATGCTAATGCTTTTATATAATCATTTCATTTTAGAAGCTGAAGTCGTCAAAGAAAAAGTAAAACCAGCCCCTGTGAAAAAAGGTTTAATTTACTGCTTTATCTGTTCATTTTACTTTATTTGTAAGAAAAATACTAAAAAGTTGCTAAAGAAATTATTTTCCCCACAAAATAATTTTACATTATTTTCTTTTCAGAGGCTGAAGTTAAAGAGAAAGTTAAACCAGCCTCTGAGAAGAAAGGTAAGAGTTGGGGTTTTTTTTTTCAATGTGCAATTTTTTTTCTCCTGTGTTAAAGATGAAGTTAAGATTCATAAATGTAAGATTTTTTACAAATATTATCATTGCTATTTCAGAGGCTGAAGTCATCAAGATGAAAGTTAAACCAGCTCCTGTAAAGAAAGGTACCGTATGGATGAATCACAATGTGTACTGCTGCTTTCCCACTGTATAGTAATTCAAGTATCACATGGAAAAAAAAATACTGTTTTATAGAGCCTGAAGTTTCCAAAGGAAAGGCCCCTGAACCAAAACCAAAAAGAGGTGAGTTATTTTAATCCCAACACAAGCAGATAATATGTACTTTAAAGAAAACAAAAAATTTCACAGTAAACAAAATTATCTTTGCAGAGCCTGAAGTCAAGGAGAAAGCTAAACCAGCCCCTGAGAAGAAAGGTAAAAAATAAAATTTGTTGTTGTTGGGGTTTTTTTTTTTACATTGTGTGCTTTTATTCGGTGTTAAGGATAAATCTAAGATTCTATTCTTATGAATTGAAGACATATTACAATCTCTATATAATATCATTGCCATATCAGAGGCTGAAGTCATCAAGGAGAAAGCTAAACCAGCCCCTGAGAAGAAAGGTAAAAAATACATTTTTTTTTTTTTTTTTTTTTACATCGTTTGATTTTATTCGGTGTTAAGGATAAATGTAAGATTATATTCTTATGAATTGAAGATATTTTACAATCTCTATATAATATCATTGCCATATCAGAGGCTGAAGTCATCAAGGAGAAAGTTAAACCAGCTCCTGTAAAGAAAGGTATGGATGTTAATGAAATCACTGTGTGTAATGTTGCCTTCCTGCTGTATAGTGATTCAAGTATCACATGAAAAAATACTGTTTTATAGAGCCTGAGGTTTCTAAAGAAAAGACTCCTGAACCAAAACCCAAAAGAGGTGAGATTTTTTTTTCTGAACACAAGCCGATAATATGCGTTTTAATGTAACTGTGTAAATTGAGTTGTACTTTAATACTCTATTATATGTATTTAGTTACCTCTAAATATGTAAACATTTTCACAATTTCAGAAGCTGGAGTCGCCAAAGAGAAAGTAAAACCAGCCACTGAGAAGAAAGGTTTGATTTACTTTAAAATGTAATTAAAAAAAAAATATTTAGGAAAATATAAGATCATGCTAAAAAAAACGTTTTATTTAATATTATAAACATTTTAGAAGCTGAAATCATCAAGGAGAGACCTAAGCCGGCTCCTGAGAAGAAAGGTAAGAGTTACGGTTATTGTGGCTTTATGTCTGCTTTCATTCTGAAGATAAAGACGAAATTCAATGATGATGATAATTTTTTTCTGTAAATATTTTCATTATTTCTGAGGTAACCAAAAAGAAAATTAAACAAGCTCGTGTAAAGTAAGGTATAGATATCAATGAAATTGTCCTGTGTATGTTGTTTTCCGCTGTGTGATAATTATTATTATATTAATGAATTAAAACTTTTATTGAGCCTGAAGTTGTAAAAGAAAAGGCACCTGAACTGGCCCCAAATATTTTAGAGATTTCCAGAGATTACATGGCAAAAATGAGAAAAAAATATTTAACTCAACATTTCAAAGGCTAATGAGGTTAAGAAGGTGTTAGACTTCATTGTTAGGCATGCTTGAAACTGAAATATCTACCTGATACTCTAAAATGTATCAAAGTTAAGCCCTCATGTCTTGCAGCTCCTGAGTCAATCAAAGAAAAGCCAAAGCCTGCACCAAAGAAAGGTAGGTAATTTATTTTTGAAAAACAATGTCAAAAAATATTTCTGTTTTGGATAGTTTTAAGATAATGCTAATGCTTTAAATATTTTATATTATCATAATTTTAGAGGCTGAAGTCATCAAAGAGAAAGCTAAACCAGCACCTGAGAAGAAAGGTTTGATTTACTTTGAAATGTAATGAAAAATGTCTTCTTTTTTTTTTTAAAAAAAGAAAATTTAAGATCATCCTAATAATCTTTTTATTTAATATTATCAACACTTCAGAGGCCGAAATCATCAAGAAGAAACCTAAGCCAGCTCTTGAGAAGAAAGGTAAGGGTTACTTAACATAGCTTGATGTGTGATTTCTAGTTAAAGAACAAGCTCAAACTTACTTAAATGAAGTTTTTCTCATTCTTTAAATATTTTTGATATTTTAGAAGCTGAAGTCATCAAAAAGAAAGTTAAACCAGCTCCTGTAAAAAAAGGTATGGATATCAATGAAATCCTGCATGTGCTGTTGTATTTATGATGATTACTCATTACATGAATTAAAACTAAAACTAAAATTAAAGTTTTATAGAGCCTAAAGTTGCTGAAGTACCAAAAAAAGGTGAGATTTCCCCATGGTAAAAATGAGGGTAATGTGCATGCTTGAAACTGAAATATCTGCCTGATATTCAAAAATATCAGTTAAACCCCCATATTTTTCAGGACCTGAGATAACTAAAGAAAAGCCAAAGCCAGCAACAAAGAAAGGTAGAGCAGTTTATATTTGAAAAATGTCTAGGTTACGTACAGTATGTAACCCTGGTTCCCTAAGAAGGGGAATGAGATGGCAAATCTGATATTGGCACTAATTATAAAAGGTGTAATTATAAAAGGGTGCCTATAATACACGTCATCAAATCTTTTGTCTGATGGAGACGTGCAGGCAAGCCATAGACATGGCAACGAGATACTATAAAAAAGTGACTCAGCTATGTCAGCTTCTTTTACCTTGACAAAGCCCTTAGGGAGTAGCCGACCAAAGGGAGACCAAAGGACCTTCGATATTCCCACTACTTCCAGGGGGAGAATGCAACACTCAACTTCATCAGAACAGATGCAAGTACGAGAGTGGCATAATATAATTGCCAAAGACACTCACCATCAAAACTCAACCCCTAGGGAAACTGCAAGGGAACTCCAGGTCTACTTAAATACCCTAGAGCAATTAGGGCAGAGTGCTCACGCCATGCTTGTACTTCTCGTACTCAGGAAAGGGAGGAAAATGAGAGCAGGGTATAACGTAGTGTGCTCAGTAACTCTCATTACTCCGACTCTAAACCCCAAGGGAGTCACAGGGGAGTTTAGGCCCTAATTAAAGACCCCAGAACATGGGGGGGGGGGGGGGGGGGGAGCAGCTCATACCCTGCCTAGAGTAAAGGCACTCTACCTAAGACCCGCTATAGCTAGTGCGTCGTCTTTTTCTTTTAGCTCTAGACCATAGTATGTGACAGATAACAAGGAGGGAAGCACCGCTGACAAACTTCCTCTGCTTGTTAGCATTGCCTACATAACTCTATTCATGTAGCATCAACCCTTAGGGCCATCCATAGGGGAGATATGTCCCAGACAAGAGAAAGGCAGTCTGCTGCTTCTTTATTTTGCCAGTAACTCTCATTCAGCATGCACCAACCCCAAGGAGGCCGTAGGGGAATTTATATAAAAACCCAAGTACACTGAAGGAGAGCAGCTCAACCCTGACTTACATATAGGCACTTCTCCAGTACATGCTATAGCTAGCATTTTACTCCAGTGCAAACTATAGCATGCAATAGATAACCAGGAGGGATGCCCCTTAGGCAGTCTACCTCTACTTGTCAGGTTCTTGAACCTGGGTCATACTAGAGAGGCCTATAAATCACCCATTCATAGGGGACCATACATCCTAATTCAAGACCCAACAGTAGTTGGGAAGGGAGATGAACGAAGTAGAGGGAATCTAACTGTTCACAGAAAAAAATATGGAAAAAAGATAGATTCGTGGTTTTTGAGAATCGATATTGAATCGACCACATTTTGTAAAAACGATTGAATCGAAAAATCTATTTTTTTGCCCAGCCCTATTTTTGAGAGCCAAGCACGCTCGCTTCATTGGCAAGGCGGGAGCCTCCAGAAGGATGCAGCACCAGGGGAGAGATGGCTTGCGAGCAGCTCTCCAACAAATTCCTCCATTATTTCGACACCTCAATATGGAGATCTAGGAGGAATAAAAAGGCTCACCAACTTATATGTGGGACAGCAGAGGAGTCAAGCATAGGTGGAGCTTTCCACAGCAAACGCATCACAAAGAATGCATTCAACTCCCTTAAGAGCCGAATGCGCTCCGTACAAACACTATAATCTTATCACTCTATCGAGAATCAACCGAGAATGCATTGCCATGAGTGCCTCCTCTCTCTCCCTTGTGCAGACTCTATATTCCTATCCATCAGGAGAGAATCAAACAAGAACAGAGCTTCTTACCGTGAATGCATCATAATGAGTGCATCCAGTTCCCTCAGGAGTCAAACACACTCCAAAAGAGTGTTATCTAAAGGCCAATTCACACCACACTGACAAGACAGCAACAGACACTTCATAGAGTTTTGTAATAGAGTTTTGTAAGATCAGTGTGTTACCCTTATCGGAGATTGTTGGCATCTGTCGGAGCTTGCTTTCGCCAATTGAACATACTTACTCGGGATTAGAATGTCTGATATGTTACGCACTGTAATGTGGGGACTGACGGCATTGGTATGCGACTGTCGGTGCAGTGTTTACACGCACATACAAACAAGAGGCTCCTGAAAACAAAAAAGCTGATGTTGTGTATTACAAGCGTTTTTTCTACTTACGGGCGCTCTGCTTGTGATGTCATGGACTCTCGCCAGCACAAAAAATGTACGTGTTTGTCACACATGCTTCAGACACCGGTCACGCTGATGGCGTTCCCCATAGCATCAATATCAGACGCGGCATCAAAGTTCCACTTTGAAAGGGAACAATGTTAAAACATATTTCTATTTTGGCCAGTTTTAAGATAATGCTAATATTTAAAATATTTTATATTATCATTATTTTAGAGGCTGAAGTCGTCAAAGATAAAGCTAAACCAGCCCCTGAGAAGAAAGGTTTGTGTTACTGTTATCTGTTATTAAATTGACATTATCCCTAAGCCAAATTGTGTTCTTCATCTAAATATTTTTATATTGTCATCACTGTAGAGGCTGAAATCATCAAGGAGAAAGTTAAACCAGCTCCTGTAAAGAAAGGTATAGATGTAAATGAAATCATCCTGTAATGATGTTGCTTCCCACTGGACGATCATTCATCACATGAATCAATGCTGTTTTACAGAGCCTGAAGTTCGTAAGGAAAAGGCACCTGAACCAGTGCCAGAACCTACAAAGAAAGGTATTAATATATATAATCGATGTTTATCTTGTAACATTTGCAAATTTGAATAAATAACTGAACACCATATGCATGTTTTCATATTTCAAGGTTTTCTCAAAAACAAATCCTTATTTCAAATCTCTTTTTCAGTCAAGGTTCCCAAGGAAGAGGCAAAGCCAGTCCCTGAAGAAAAGGGTACCTACAGTTGACCTTTTAATTTAATTTTTCCATTTATTTAATTTGCTATCATAAAATTCTACTGCCATGTTTCACAGAACCCGAAATAACCAAAGAAAAGCCAAAGCCAGCTCCAAAGAAAGGTATTTTTGTGTGCTAGATTAATGCCATTTGAATGTTAGAATGAACGGTAAATTAAACTACAGTTATTTAATAAGCTGTAACGATAACAATTTTCCTTAGTTCTGTTTTACATTTTCTAAATATGTTTTTCATCATCACTATTTCAGAAGCTGTAGTCATTAAAGAAAAAGCTAAACCAGCCCTCCTGAAGGAAGGTATGAGTTTGTATGTGTCTATTTTTTGTGTGATATCCTCCTGTATACTGTGATTATTCTAGCAAATCAGGTTTTAGCCTCCTGAAATAATTTCAGTCATAATTTTTTTGCCAAACCATAAGGCAAAGAGGTTTTTTTGCCTTTATTCTGTTTTTATTATTATTATTATTATTGCTGTTTTAGAGGCTGAAGTCATCAAAGAGAAAGTAAAACCAGCCCCCGAGAAGAAAGGTTTGATTTACTGTAACAATCAAATTAACACCAATCAGAATTTTATATTATGCTATACTAAGTTTTTTATTTATTCTGTATGTTTTTATTTTATCAACATCGTAGAGGCTGAAGTCATCAAGGAGAAAGCTAAACCAGCCCCTGAGAAGAAAGGTAAGAGTTACTAACATTTTACTTCCAATTTAAAGAAAATGTATATTTTACATGAATTTATTTATATTCTCCAAATATTTTTGCATCATTTCCTTTTCAGAGGCTGAAATCATCAAGGAGAAAGTTAAGCGAGCTCCTGTAAAGAGAGGTATGAATGCAAATTAAATCATCCTTCATATACGTAGTGTTGCTTTCTGTAATATGATTTTTGTATAAAATTATTATCACATGAAATGATACTCTTGTATAGAGCCTACAGTCGCTAAAGAAAAGGCACCAGCTCCAGAACCAAAAAAAGGTAAATGTTGTAATTATACTGTTCTTGTAATTATATGTTCAAGTATAATTAAAGCTTTTTTCACAATTTATTCTCATGTTACCCTCTTATTAATTACACAAAAGTTACATTTCGATCACCCACTTTAGACATTCTATTAACTATAAATAACTTTGCAACTACATTTCAACTATTAGCCATCAGAGTATTAGTAGACTTTGTGCTTAAAGGAGTAGTTCACTTTCAAATGAAAATAAGCCCATGATTTACTCACCCTCAAGCCATCCTAGGTGTATATGACATTCTTCTTTCAGACGAATACAATCAGAGTTATATTAAAAAATATCCTGGCTCTTCCAAGTTTTATAATGGCAGTGAATTGCAACCAACAGATTGAAGCTCAAAAACGTGCATCCATCCATCGTAAACGAACTCCAAATGGCTCCAGATGGTAATTAAAGGCCTTTTGAAGCAAAATGATGAGTTTGTGTAAGAAAAATATGACTATTTAAAACTTTAAGTATTAATAAAGTAAGTAAAATAACTAGCTTCCGGCCAAACGAACATACAGATTCCATTTAAATGTAAAGCGCAACTTATGCGAGTAATGCAACTATTCTACAATACTATAGAATATTCAGTCTGTTGCAATCCCATTATAAAACTTGGAAGAGCCTGGATATTTTTTAATATAACTGCGATTGTATTCGTCATGGCTTGATGGTGAGTAAATCATGGGCTAATTTTAATTTTAAAGTGAACTAATCCTTTAATATCTGCTAACACTTTATTTTGATGGTCACTCAACAGACATTCTACTGACTATAAGCAAAGTTCTTTTAAGGCAAGTCATTTCACTCGGTGACCATCTTTGAAACGCCTCTCGGGCTGCTATTTCAGTCAAGCAAGTACAGCTGCTATCACTTTAAATGGGGAAACATCAAATTCTTCAAAGCTGTTCATCAAGCGTACGATTCAATTTCATATTTGAATGCGCCAATAAAATGTGACAACAACTGTCTCATAAATTTTGTTTCAAAACGCTCAAATCATGACAAAAAAATATGCATTTTTCAGGCTGGACCAGCCATATTGCACGTTCCTCTTTCTCCTTTAGTGCAACGTCTTTGTATGTCTAAAATCTTTGATAAGTAACTTTGCACTTCAACGAATTCTACTAACCCTAACCTAACAGTCTACTAATACTCTATTGAGAGTTAGTTGACATGTAGTTGCATAGTTAGAAAAATGTCTGAAGTGGTCTATCGAAATAAAGTGTAACTGATAATGTCTGAATGGCCACAGATGATTGCACAAATTATTTCAAAACACTTGTGAACACACAGATGATGTTGGTCTTATCGGTCTGGATGTGGAGCTCCTGAACTCCATCAACCAAAAACTGTCTCTTCTGGATTTAATGAGGAAGGACATTGGTGAAATGAAAATTGATCTGGAGTCCACTCAAAATCAAATTACACTTTTACGGATGGACAACAGAACAATGAAAGGTATTTCATCCATGCTAGAAATATTTAGAATTTTGACATTATCAGGCTGCAAATAAACTTGTATTTCCCTCAATTATAATTCAAAGTAAAGCTGACATTACAAATAATTTCTTGATTTATGTGCTGCTTGTATCTTTTACAGAGCTGGAGAACATCAGTATGAAAATAAAACCAGCGGTCTCCAAGGAAAAAGCAAAAAAAGGTATCAAAATTTCTTCATTTCAAAAGCTAGTCATGAATTATAGTCATCGAACTACAACTAAACAGGAACTGGACATACAAGACTTAAGCCTAGTCCCAGACTAAAGTGCATATTTGAGCGGTTTCAACTGAAAGCAACTTGCACAGATATCTCTTCAAATATGTCAGTGCCATTGTTTTGTCTCAAGATGCACACCAGTAATGTTTTATTCTAAGGCGCGTTTATAAAAGCCACTTAAATGTCCTGATTGAACTGAAAAGGCCTAATCCTGGCTTAATCTAAGCTCTTTCTGTGAAACCAGGTTTACAAGTTTTTATATAAAGTGTGATTCCCTCTGCAGTGTTTACATGCTGCGAGTGAATGAAACATTTTCTTTTATAGATCGTGATGCTCTGATGAACGTTACTAAGGCAGCACATTTTAAAAAAGGTAATGGGCAATCCTTCTATAATCCAACCTATTATTTTACTTGTTTATTCTCAGGAATATTTTTTTCTTTTGGAAGTTGACAGAGACAGTTTGTTAATGAAGCTTCGTAAGAGCAATATTAGAATATTCTACATTTTGCACTTCTACTTTTTATGTACTTTTTATCCATATTGTCTTTTCGTCAGCTCTGTATTTTGCATATACAGTACAAGATGAGTGTAAATTATATCCGGCTCTCTTTGATCAGTTATGAAATGGAAGCTTTCATTCAGCTTAGCAAAGTTTTTCTTCTCCTCAACACAGAACGTGATGCATTGAAAAACGTCACTAAACCAGCACTTGCAAAGAAAGGTATGTCAGAAAACTTCAGCAGATCACTAGGTATAATATATAAATATATCGTTTTTTTACGCAATTTTATGAATGCTTTGATTTTGTGGGCAATTAAGACCATACAAACCAAAATCAGAAGTGCATTTTTATAACATTTTTAGTTTATATACAGTATATTAATGTTAATGCTTTTATTCTCATTTCTTTGTAAAGTACTTGAACTGTTATTTAGATGAAAGGTTATCAAAACTAATTATTTATATCCACATTAAAAATGAGTAACTTTTCTATCCTAGACAAAGAGGCTCCAAAAGCTAAGATCAGACCAGAGCCCAAAAAGAAAGGTAAAATGTATTTTTTACTCCTAAAAATGTATGTATATTGTAAAAACTCATATAACACATTGACTTTCTCCTAGTTTCGTAAGGGATAAAGTAAAAAGATACATTGTTGTTTTTGTGTCAGTGTTTGTTAAATAAAAATATTTCCTGATGCTAGAAATCACCTGTGAAAAAGTCAAAGAAGTTAAGGAACCTTTACAGAATGGTACTAAGGCTGATTGCATAGAAATATTATTTACTAACAGACTTTTAACAATGTTGTTCTTCATTTCAGCAATAGTTCTGTATTTTTACACTCCAATAATAATAATTATTTCATATATTCATTAACAGACTTAACATTAATAGATGATCATATAGAAATCTTTTCAATTACATACTTGCTAAAAATAAATTTGTAGACATGATTTGTAATCAAATATTGCTTGAGAAGAAATATTGAAAGTATTAATCCCACAGAGCAATCCAGCACATAATGAACAGGAATCCGCTTCCCAGTAAAAATGAATGCATGAAATACGCTTTAGAACATGTCAACATAGGATACTTTTAATACAGCTATTTTCCTTTTTTTTTTTTTTTTTATTAGAACCTGAGCCTGTCAAAGAAAAAGGTATGTTTTTTTAGTTATGAGAGAATAAAGGCTTGTTTGTTTTTAATGAATTGCTTTTTTTTTTTTTCAAATTTAATAGTTAAAGCTACACTGTGTAACTTTTTTAGTTGATTCTTAGCAAAAAACACTTAGTTCTTTCAAAAATATATGTGCTCATTAATGTATATTTACTTCTTTTAAGTAATAAAGTATTCTCTTAAGTTTATAATCTGCCATTGAAAGTACATACGGGTGAGGGGTTCGAATGCCGGTCGCCATGCTGCCCCTCCATCTTGAAACTACATTAGCCAAAGAGGGACATACCTGTAAATTCAAGCTTCGCCTTTTGCGTTTTTCACTCAGTGACACCGTGACGAATGCGAGGGGGAGATTACTCGCGAGCTCGCGAGTGCCGGCAGATTTGAAAGATAGTGTGGTGTGTGTGTGTGTGTGTGTGTGTGTGCGTGCGTACTCACACTTGAAAGAGAGAATTAAAACGTCAACGCGACAGACAAATCAGCAAGACCACAGTCAATATTGGAGTAACTTTTCCCAGATGGAAAGAGCTCATGAGGAGAAAAGATTTTAAAACGGACGCCGAGGTTGCCTGCTTTCTTCTCGACAGGTAATTCAGCCTGTTGTAATTCATTTGTGTAAATTCGAAGTTTTAGTTGCTTGTCTAACCATAGCATGGTTGTGCATAACGCCAGAACGACCTTTAACTTCATCCTCGCGTCAATGGTGAAAAAGTATTGTTTACCTTGTAACATAAATCTGTGCTGCATAAAAAATAATTTTTTTACAGTCTATGGCTGCGACGGATCACAGTGATGAATAGTTTTAAAGGCGCAATTTTTTAAGCTACCGGTATATATAAAAAAAGGACAAGGTAAATTTTAGTTATTTTTAATTGCTTTTACTTTGTACACATTGTAACGTTAGCCTAATCTTATTATGCTGGGATAGCCGATTCCAAGGGTGACGTTTACCTCCTGACATCTGTCCTGTAGTTTTATTCATTTTAGAGGTATTGTTTATTATTGTCATGGACGAAGTCGATAACTGGAAGCCGTGTTAATCTTGGAATAATACGGCCACCGTAGGAGTTAAAACACCCTCAGAATTGAGAGGAACAGAAACAAATATTCACTGGGTAGTCATATACAATTTCACCGCTAGATGGGGGTAAAAATCACACAGTGTAGCTTTAAGCAGTTAGGGTATAATGTGAAGTCGATGTATTCTGATTATGGGCAACATATTGATTATTTACAACCCCTCCCATGTACATTTTACCTGATATTTTGAATGTTCTGTAATCAGTAGTCCAGCCAACGGAGAAGGAAGCTGTCAAGGAAGTAAAAGGTAAGAAGGTGTGTGTGTGTGTGTGTGTGTGTGTGTGTGGGTGTGGGTGTGGGTGTGTGGTCCAGGTAAACCCTACACTATGAGGACAAAAATAATTAAAAAATGGGTCCCGATGAGGAAAACAGCTTATAAATCAGACTAAATTATGTTTTTTGAAAATGTAAAAAAGCAGAAAGTTTTCTGTGATTGGTTAGTTTGGGGGTTATGGTTAGGGGATAGAATATACAGTTTGGACAGTATATAAATTATGTCTGTGAAAGGTCTCCATAAAATATGAAAACCCAACATGTGTGTTTGTGTGTGTGGTGTAAAATAAGTTACAAATTGAATTATTTTTTTTTTTTTTTTTTTACTGTAGGAGTAGAACCTGATGTCACCAAAGATATTCCAGAGATAGAGGAGGGTACGTTTTTGTCACTATATCAAGTTTGTACTCAAGAACATGGTGAAGCTTTATATGCATTATGATCAAACCATATATACCATACATACAGTATGTACTTTTTAAAGCAATATCGTTTTAATTTATAAACCATCTTGACAAAAGAAATATTTCAAAGTCAGAGACAAAAGTCTGTTCACTGTACTTTTTTTTTTCTTTGTATGCGCTCTTCCCAAAAAAATAATCCTAAAAACAGCCTCTAATTGCATTTCCTCTACAGAGGACATTCCCTACTTCCAGTGTTTCTTTGTGGATGAGGATGACACTCAGTATCCGTTCTTCCCCTTTTCACCGCCGCTGTGGTGAGTCCAGCCGAACCTCTGAGTCTGACGTTAAACAACATGTCAAGGCCAGTGGAGGACAGACCTCTGAAGACTGAGGAACCTGCTGATGGGATGCAGCATAGAGGTTCACAGTAGGTCCTACAGCATTACACCAACAACGACCTAGAAATGTGAAAGAGATTTGAGTTACTTCCTGGATTTCAAAGGAAAACTTCTTTCTCAAATTTTTAAAGTCAAGCCACCTTTATTTATGTAGCGCTTTTTACAATACTGATTGTTTCAAAGCAGCTTTACAGTGATAACATGAAAATAATGCAACAAAGTTTGTTTCTAGAAGAACAGAGGTTGCAAACATTGCATTAAGTATTATCTTAAGGATATTCATTTCTTAATTGATACCATTTGAGTATAGTTTGCCCAGACAGCACTGACAGGAAGTAATGAACCAACTTTCTTTCTTTCTGAACACTACAGTGGGGTTCAGGGTACTAAGATCATACAATCTTTTATATATAAGGTACATTACCTCATTTTGATGGGGTGCTAATTCAAAGCATTCCACTGTTTTCTGTCAGAAGGAAGGGAGGAATAGATCAAGATATAATAGATCAAGAAATATGTAAACAAATATTTCATGTATATTTTCTTAGTAACAACGTTTACTAAACCGTTTACAGACGTAACAACTGCACTGAGAAATAAGGGCTTTGGACAGTAAGCTCAGTTCCTCTGAATGTATAGATAATTTTATTTTTTTATTTTTTTATTTTTTTTCCATACATTATTTACTATAATTTGCCAATAAATCATATATGTTTATAGATCTATACTTCAGGCTCTATGAAACAAATGTTTTGCTCAGTGCTCTGTATGAAGGAACACACTGGATTTTGCATAATGAAACTAAACAGTGGTGCTAAATCCAGGAAAACACATTCAACATCAAGGAAACTGCACTGTTTTAATCCAAGCGAATGTATTTCTTTTTACATTGCAAACACTACCGCGTTTTTCTACTGAACATTAATAGTTTATGTAGGTGAAAATGTGAGTGTTACATGGATAGACCTACCTAATTAAATGGAATTCTGATTGTGTTGTAAAAATAGTCTGCATTGCACATTATACTCGTACAGAAGATTTTCAGTATGGGATAAAATGATGAAATGTATTGCATGTAAGCACAGTGTTTCTCAGCACTGGCTTTGGTGGATCCCTGGCACTGCACCTGATTCTCATCAGCTCATTAGTAGAGCTCTCCTTTACTTGATTTAATGATGTTAGTGAGTGTTTAATAGTGTGTACTAATGAGACTCCTAAAACGTGCTGCGCCAGTGGGCCACCCCGGAGCCGTTTCTTTTACAGCAAATGTCTTTTCTGCAGGAGTTCAGCATGTGGCTCCATAGAGGATAAACTCATGTCTGTACAAAGATCTTCAAAAGTATGTGATATTATTTTTTTTCTCTGCATATGCATACTATAACAGTACTCGATTGTTACGGAAATAGGTTACTTTAACCATGGTAGATTTTGGGCCTGTTGGCGTGTTTTCATACAAACTGTGCAGCAATGAATAACTTTTTCAAACTAGTTCTTTGCATAGTGTTGCTTTTAAATATAATTCACAATTTATATATGTTCCTCAAAGATAATAGTTTTGCATGATGTTTGCATGAATTTTATCTAATCCAGACCATATTTAGTTTGTTTTTGTAATTGGAATTATAGAATTTCTCATGTAATATTGTGGGGTTGGGGGTTGTCTTTTGCATGGTTTTGCGGTCATATATTCAAAATGACGAAAGTTGTGAAATGTATTAATATGTACATTCTCTGTAAAAGTTATAGCCATAAACTGAAATCAGATTTATAAATCTATCAAGAGAATCAACAATATGGCCACTGATCAAAAAAGAGCCCTGTATGCAACTGTAAATGCCAATGGAACTGCAATGCAAGGTCTGATTTAAGACTTAGAAGAAATAAATGTTTGCAATTATCAAACCAATTGTTTGAAATTTTTTTTGTACAAAGCTTTAGAATTATTTGTTATTTACAAAATTACTTATTTACAGACATTTTATGCTATTCACGTTTGTTTTTTATTAACAGCATTTTTGTCTTTTCTTTGACTATTTCAATATTACCCAGGCCATCATGGCAATATCCACCATCACCAGTAGGTGGCGTTACTGCAATAGGCTCTCATGTTTCCTTTCTGGTCCTTTTGTAATTTTCCTATAAAGGCAAGTAAAAATGTAAACCTAAAATCAATTGCTCATTAATAACATATTAATAAGTGTATTCACGTTAATCTATTTTTAACAATATTAAGTGATGCAAACTGCATTTAAATAGCCTAACTGAAATGTGATGTAGAGTGAAATAGCTACATTTTAAATAGCTTTTAAAAATAATTTAGATGATTCTAAAAGATTAAGGATTCAGAAACATGCACATTTTTGTAATCTATCCTACAAAAAGCTGCCAAAAGTTCAGTGTGTTAACTGCATTGGTATGCACACCCTGATTTGTGCTATTCAAGGTTTCTGCCAGACTGCTATTCAAGCATCTAAAAAAAAAACCTTAAACATCTCCATGCCAACAGAGACCATTAATAACTGAGCCTATCCTCAAATTCCCTTTGCATGGTAAGCTATATATTTTATTATATACACACAGTCATGTTAAAAAGAAAGTACACCCTTTTGAATTCTATGGTTTTACATATCGAGACAATAAAAAAAAAATCATCTGGTTTGAACAACAAAATAAAAGTATTACGCTGTGTTATTATTTATTTAACAAAAACTTTTTTTAGGTACACTTTGCTAGTACCGGGTTGGACCCCCTTTTGCCTTCAGAACTGTCTTAGTTCTTTGTGGCACAGATTCAACAAGGTTCTGGAAACATTCCTCAGAGATTTTGCTCCATATTGACATGATAGCATCACGCAGTTGCTGCAGATTTGTCGGCTGCACATCTATGATGAGAAAGTTCCAGCACATCCCGAAGCTGCTCTATTGAATTGAGATCTGATGACTGTGGAGGCCATTTGAGTTTAGTGAACACATTATCATGTTCAAGAAACCAGTTTGAGCTTTGTGATATGGTGCATTGTCCTGCTGGAAGAAGCTATCAGAAGATGGGTACACTGTGGGCATAAAGGGATGGACATGGTGAAACAACAATACTCAGGTAGGCTGTGATGTTCTTCTGCAGACCTCGGTTGTAACTAGTGGTTATTTGATTAACTGTTGCTTTTCTATCAGCTCGAACCAGTCTGGCCATTCTCCTCTGACCGCTGGCATCAACAAGACATTTTCACCCACAGAACTGCTGGATATTTTCTCTTTTTTGGACCATTCTCTGTAAACCCTAGAGATGATTGTGCGTGAAAATCCCAGTAGATCAGCAGTTTCTTTTTTTTTTTTTTTTTTTTTTTTTTTTTTTTATTATTAAAAGCGTAGATCAGCAGTTTCTGAAATACTCAGACCAGCCCGTCTGGCACCAACACCCACGCCATGTTCAAAGTCACTTAAATCACCTTTCTTCCCCATTCTGATGCTCAGATTGTCTTGACCATGTCTACAATACATGTCTACATTGAGTTGCTGCCATGTGATTGGCTGATTAGATAGTTGTGTTAAAGAGCAGTTGATGGTGAGTGTGTGTGTTTTTCAAAATGGATTGCAGCTAATACTAAGCATTACTATTTTTAGGAATACTTTTTTCCTCCAAGTTTATTTGACATTTGTTTATTTGTGACTACTATGGAATTTGAAATAGTTCTCACTGGTTCGACAAGGACAAGAAAATCAATATTGGAACATATGTAGCACAGATGGCTGTTGATTTTCAGTTTGCACATAGACATCCCTCCATTAATACAAATTTGAAACTGAAACCAAATGAACACACATTCGTTTGAATAACTCTCTCACACTTAACATTGCTATCCATTATGCAACAAGACTACTCTAAAATTAAAAGCAGTCCCAGAGTGAACCGTGGTCCAGTCCTGGAACGGTGCCTGATTACAATCTGTGCATTGTCGACCGAAATATTTTCTCTTCTGTGTTAACAGTTCCCATGGCAGACATGGAGGAGTGTCAGGGTTTCCCAGAGCCTCTTTGCCTCTTTTCTTTTCATTGGGGAACAACGGGGAGAGTTTCTTTCATGATGCTTGGCAAGAGCATAATCTGGCAGTGATGTCACTCCCAAACTTATAGGCTATTGGCCACAGAAGAACGGACTACTCTCGGCCCACAAAGAAGAGAGGCAAAATCAGCTTAAAGCTGAACCGTGGTTGGCCTACAGAAGAAAAAAAAGGGAGAAGATGAAGGCAAGCATTCATGCTTCCTGACAAATGACCACAGAGACTTGACATAGACTGAGGGGCTGAATAGACCCCCCATATCCTCTCGCTTTTTTTCTCTCTCGCTCAGCCAGTTTGTAGACAAAATTAGTCTACACGGTAGTCTTGGCATTTTGGAAACACCTGTGGTGATCTAAAAGAAATGAAAGCTTTACTTTATTATAGATTTTAGAATTCAGTTCCTAAATTAAGCAAGCAACTAATGTCTTTTCATCTACACTGCTACTCAATATAAATGCAGAGGAATCATTACAAATGAACATTAAATACTACAAATTCAAATGCAAAAGTTACTTCGTGAGAAAATGCCATGATATTGCGAGCTATGTATTGAAATGTCATTTTTCTTCACATTTCATGCGCTCCATACAAAAGTGTTGCATTGCCCTAAGATAATTTGCATTCGCTCACAAAAGCACCGAGACTCATTTTATTTCCATCACAATGGTTTTGCAAGCAACTGCAAAGTTTTTTTGGGGAATGCAATTGAAATGGTTGAAATACAGTTTTTCTCCCACCTCATGTTTTTCCATTACGAAGTTTTACAAGTGCATGCAAACCTGCTGAAAGAAAGCCTAAGCTAAGCTAAAACCAGCCTAAGCAGGTTGTCTGGTCTTAGGTGGTTCAAGCTGGATCCTAGCTGGTCTCCCAGCTAATGTTCAGCCTGACCAGCTAAAACCAGTCTCACCAACCCCTCTAAAACCAGCCTGCTAAACTAGCTATGACCAGGCTGGAGGACCAGCTAAGACCAGCCAACCAGCTTAGGTTTTTTTTTTGGTTTGTTTTTTTAGCATGCAGGGAAAGTTTTAGCCCAATAAACAATACATTAATACTGAGTAACATACGTTTTAGACACGATATTGCGAGTTATTTCTTGTTCTGATTCAATGATTCACTCATTTTTGAATGAATCATTTGAATCAATTATTTGATAACAATTGCATGGTTACTTCAAGAATAGTACTAGATTACTGGAGCTTTCCGAATACTACAGTATTCAGACATCATTTTTCATACTTTTTTTTCACATGCTATATAATACTATATGTAATTACGCATATACAGATGCAGCGAGTCACTACTGGTAAGTGAATACATAACGATTTACTGAATACCCACTACTAATGTTATTAAGTTACTACAGCAAAATATATAGACTTAACCTTTATAGTCAACATGAAATCAAGATGGACAATTCTTATTTTTTTATAGAATACGGCAGTATTTATTATGAATGATTTATCCGTGCACGCACACACACACATATATATTAAATTCATGTGCACTTATAATCTTTAATCAAAATACCTGTCACACACATGACATCACAATAGCAAACTACAAGGAACCAATCAACAAAATCAAGTCCCACCCTACATTATTTCTGGTTTGAGAAGCCGTTTTACTCGGATATTCATCACAACGGCTCAATCAAAGACTCCATAACTTCTGTGATACTGCCAACAATATTCAACTTCATGCCTACTTTGAATGCAGGAAGAAATTGCTTCCTATATCTTTTGATATTAACATAAAATACTCAGTACACGTCCAATCAAACTGATATTTTGGCACACATTCATCTGTAAATGGTAGAAGCAGCCAAACTGCACCAACATGAACAAGTTACATGAACCTCAAAAATTATGATCCAAATATACAGGGTAAAAGAGAAATGCAAGGGTTAATTTGTGTCGTTACTTTTTACAATTGCTCCCAATTCAAAACCAAACCCGGTTCTCATCACAGCAATATTTAAGTGAAGCTGCCTGTCTCAGTGTTTGTCCTGGCAAAAGTGCATTGTGATGTGTGGTTAAACATTTGTTTCATTAATCAGAGCGAGTTGCTCGTGAGTCTCATGCTATTAGGTCAGCCGCGAGTGCAGAGAACAATGGCTCATTACTTTCCACTCCAATTACGGCGCTTTTGTGACTGAAACAGTCCATTCACAATCTGCTTCACTGTTAGACTGAAGCTGTCGTGACAGCCATGGGTCATGCTAAACCGTCACTGTACAAATCTGGAACACACTGATTGAATCTTGCGAAATATCATTATGAACAATAGCACCCGTGACCGGACTATTGCATACAGGGTTATTAACTAAAACCGTAAAGAAAATGTTGCTTGAAATGAAATAAACATTAACTGCTGTTTGCTTTGTAATTATAGCCTATATCATATTTGAGTGTATACAAGTGGTTGTGACAAATTTTGGCCAGTGACGTCACACTATAGACTATGAAGCATCTGAACACGGTTGGGCAAATTGATCGAATGATGCTCCTACGTAAAGACAACACAGATTATAGGATTAACTTTGACCCAGTGACAACGTGTCCCCGCCTGGCAAGTTGTGGAGAGGTTACTACCGGTCATCTTCAT
Organism: Squalius cephalus; assembly: GCF_949319135.1. Taxonomy (NCBI): domain Eukaryota; kingdom Metazoa; phylum Chordata; class Actinopteri; order Cypriniformes; family Leuciscidae; genus Squalius; species Squalius cephalus. Next base: position 14,896,470 of record NC_137141.1, on the reverse strand, counting down.
AGGGCTGCACGATCATTCATAGTATTATATCAAACAGACACAGGGTTGTTCTTCTCCCAGACATTTTCAATACAGATGCAGATATCTCTGGCTTGCACTGAAGGGTCTTTTAAATAGACGTTTGCCTGTGTTCAAACTGCTCCAGAAGTAAAAACAAACAGTCATTCAGGACTTCACACAGCCTTTTTCTCATGCACAACTCTGCAATTCAATGAGTTCTCCATCTGAAGTGGGCGCTTGAAAACGCTAGAACAGTGAAATAGTTCAATAATCCTGGATAACAGATTAAGTTCAGTCTTCTTAGATATGACTCGAGTGTTGGCCATCCGCTCGGTGGATTACGGCGGCGCAGCGTCGACTCCTAATGCCAAAATCTAATTAGCATCATAATTGGACTGGATTATGTGTAATGAAACTAAATTACATGTAAACAAATCAGTACCATGTGGTTATAGAACAGTTTTGAAAGAGCAGCTACTGTGTAGAAATATTATCAGAGAAAGAAAAACCCTTAACATCTCATAGACTGATTCCTTCAATGCACAAATTACATTAAGTATTCATTAGCACTAGATAGAAGTGATCAAATTTGCAATAAAATCTCCAATTACGGATATTGCAAGCAAACTGGGGATTGTTTACTTTAGAGAAAATAATTTAAATATGCATGTCTTTAATTCTTTATGCCATTTTATTTAGTTTAGTTTTAATTTTAAAATAGTTCTTAAATAGTTTTAAATTATGTTTCTGAAAATCTTATGTTTCAGGAAATTGTGTATATACTCTGTGTGTGTGTGTGTGTGTGTGTGTGTGTGTGTGTGTGTGTGTGTGTGTGTGAGTGTGTGTGTACTGTGCATATATAAATTAAGTTTTCTCAACTTAAATTATCATGTTTTTCACGATAAAACCAATTGAAGTAATTTTTTTAAGTTGATCCAACTATTCACTTTTTACAGTGTACTAGTAATGTTTTGTTTGAGTGACAAATATCAGGACTATCAGGAATATGGAAACTTCAAGTTGCTGCCTTAAATTTTTAAGTACAATCAACTTGGATGTTTAAGTCATTTCAACTTGAATTGCATTAAACTGACTTTAAAAAATGAGTTAAATCTTGTATAACTTATTTAAAAAAAGTTAAAAATTGCTCAACTTATTTTGATGAGTTAAAGTAATGTAAACACATATGTTGTTATAACTTATTAATTATATATATTTTTACAGTGAATAAGAATGAAGCATTTGCATTAGACAGTAAGAAACAAAGAAACAATCAGTTTTTGATCAAGTGTGTATTTCATTCAATTTGACACAAATGCAGGCCTCAGTTATACAGTCCACCAACATTAATGACATTCTGCAACATTCAAAAACAGTTCAAAATGTGCATTTTATATAAAAGGTTTTACAAAACAAATGTCTTAAAAAGGGGAAAACTCTCAGTGGAGAATACAATGTAAAAATTCCCTTGTAATATTGTCAAGTTGCCAGGGTAACACTGAAACATCTATCAGTTTGACGTTATGCCTTTTCATATGTGCGGACAGCCTGCACGCCCTCAAAGGTCAAGGTCTGGAAACAGTAAAGACGAGGAGAGCATATTTAGGAACGTTAAATATCCATGACACTGATTAAGAAGAAAAAACTTTGGAATTACAATTCTAAACACACACACACACACACACACACATTAGTAATGCTGCTTACCATAATCATTTTGCCATCCTTGATTTCTCTGACAAACTTAGTCTCCTTGTTGTCCCACTTCTGAACGTGGACAAGATTGTCTCCTTCCAAGGTTACAGTGGACTGAAATGAGAAAAGTTGTGGATGATATAAACAAAAAGTATAGCTTATCATGTATGATCAAATTCGTCCAGAGTAAAAAGAGACCAAACCTGCTACAAATACATCAAATCGCTTTAAAACTGATTTTAGATATGGTGTGGAACACAAACCTTTACATGTCTGTCATCTGCTGTGGTTTCGTCAAACTCCTCTCCCAGTTTGAAAGAAATCTCAGTGTTTTTGAAGGTGCTCAGCGTCTTTACCACAACTTTGTCATCCTCGTGACTGATGACAATAGTGGGTTTGGTAACATTGCCTACTTGCCTAGTGGCAAAACCAACACCTGTGGAACAAAAGAACAAAATTATTCTAATTATGTAAACTGTACAGAAAATATTATTCATTGCACATAAAGACCAGGCTGCACTAAGGATGTTAAGATGTCTTTCTGAGAAATAAATAAATTAATAAAATCTTATTTTTACTTACCCAGTGATTTCATGTATTCATCAAAGTTCTGGCTGTCAACCAGTTTCCAAGTTGCACAAAATGCATCAACCATTATGACAGTTTAAAAGCAGTGATCAAACACACAGTGGTCCTTGTACAGTCACCGAGTTCACAGTCTCTTAAGTGTCTACGGACTGCAAAGCCCAAACTAATTAATACTGTCAGGGAGGCGGGGCTTTAGGGGAAGTTTGTGCTGATTGGATGGATTTTTATCTACTCAAGCTGTGATTTGTTCAAAAACATGGCGAGAAGTGACACTGTATTTTCAATAGACTAATCCAATAATGGGTCTGGGATTTTGCATTTGAGAAAAGATTAAAATGTTAATAATGACTTTTTTTTATCTAATTAATCTAGATTATCATCTTAATAGTGTCCGAAATGATAAGGAATAAAAAAATGCATACAATATGTATTGCACAGTAGAATATAACGATAAATAATTTTAATGCAATTTAGAAGTCTTAATGCTTTTATGTTTGAATTATACATGATTTCTGAGCTGGGCATCTCTGAGGCATTTTTTTGTGAGAAAAATACATTACGGGGGCTTTCATCAATGCAGAAAATGACTGATCAAACAGTAACTCTCAAGCATTTTTTAGCACATCACAGTGCACAATGATCTGTATGGCAAGCTGAATTGACATAAAACTATGGTTTGACGATCCATAAATATATTTTAGATAGTTACAATTATATTTCGACGAGTCATAATTATAATTAAACTAGTTAGAAGGAGATATCTGCAATTATAGTAAGAAATCTGATTTGAGATATCTCTAAATAGGTTTTGACAAGTCAAAGATATCTGTAATGACGTCGTCTATCTTCAGTTGAAACGTCACATACACAAAGGTAATTATAGATATCTCTAATTCAGTTTCAACTATCACAATTATATTTGAAGATATCTGAATTGTGCTTGCTCTGTTCACGTTCTGTGATTTGAGACTGAATTTACTCAGCTCCTCCCCCGCACCAGAGCCCCTCCCTGTCTGCACATCTTGTTGATAATGCTACAGTAAGTGCTAACTGCTAACACCAGTTGTCTGCTTTTGTTGTCACAGAGAGAAAAACTGCTGGATAAATTACTTCAGGGATTCTTATTAAATAATATCTGGATGCATTCATATGGTAAAATGTCTGCAGAATGCATGTATGGGCCTGTTTACACCTTCATGTGTTTTTACAGATCGGATAGCTATCTGATTTATCAAAACGATTCCATGGTCACATAAATGTGTTTTCGCAAATCAGATATAAATCTGATCTTCAGGCTATAACATGACATATAGCCTATAACATGCTCTCATACGTTTATTTTTTAGCATTGTTGGGAGGAGTAAAATTTACATATGTGGTTTCAACAACCAGATGCATTTACACTTGTCCATTTTTGTCTGGAATGCGGCCCAGACCTCCTCCTGAAGTGGTTTGAGCAATCGGATTTAAATCCGTCTCGAATGCGTTTCGGAGGGCATTTACACCTGGTCTTTTCACGATCGGATAGCTATGTGATCACAGAAAACGCATGAAGTGGCCAGGTGTAAACAGCCCCAATGAAGCACTGTGAATTGAATTGAATCATGTTGCAAAACGGACCAACTGGAGTGTAATGTTCAATAAAGACAGAGAACAGCAAAATGCTTATAGGGAGGCCAAACAGTTGGAGTGGAAAAAGGAAATTACGTCCTGTACAAAAAGATGCATAATCCCAAAATGGTGTTACTGGAAGGAGCAAAAATATTTACAGTGCAGGAGAAAACAAAAAGAAATAAAAATTCTACAAAAAGAAAATAAAACAGCAACACAGCTAATGTGGCTAAACCAAATGGCCCAAGTTTGCAACACTGCCCAGAACTGAATGCATTCAGCCAGCAAGCCTATTTAGGCTGAAGCCTCCATAGGGTATACCAACCGGAACAAACTAAAAAGTTTGTAACAATCAAATTAAATCATTTAAACACCCAACACAACAAGACTTAAACTTCCAAATAGCTAATACAACAACATTAACAGAAAAAGACTAAACTGTTCCTAAATTCTCCTCCTCTGACGTCACACCAAAATGGGATTTAAAAAGCAGTGTGATATGAGTTTGGTTGGTGTGAATCGGGAAGTGTGACATTTGTGGAAAAATAAACGTAGTTGTCACATGAATTATGACATGAACACCTTCCTAGCGTGTTCACAGATGTTAATTTGTCGGCAATGCACAGTAGCCTACAAGTGATATGGGTGTATGTTTGTAAATCCAAGTTTATACAGTCAACAGGTTAAGCTGCGACACTTGTCCGATTTTACTTATTATACATTTTGAAAAGACGAGAGTGAAGAACAATGAAATTATACACCAAAAATTTGAAATATAGCAAATAAACACGTGATGGACAAGAATAATGCTTCAGAATCAAGAATGTATATTATGACTAGTCAATCTGACTGACATTATAGATATCTTCAATGCATATTATGACTAGTCATAATCATATTGTAGATAAATTATGACTATTAAGGGCATTAATGCTAAAACGGCTTGCCATAGTAGACGCGTAAGAATGCACTTCGCACAATAAATTGCACAGCACTGTAAATCTGAAGTAAACTGCATGAAAAATTAATTACATGGAACGTTTTTTTTATTACATATTATGTAACCACGTTCACTGTGTTGGTACAGCATTGGGCGAGTCGTCATGAGGAAAGATGTCTCCCCCCAGGGGTCGCATTAAGCCTCAGACAGCAGCAGCTTTAAAATATCAGGGCGTGATTGTGTTGCTCTTTGTACAATTAAAATATTTTTTTTTTTTTTTTTTTTGATTTATTATTATTTCCTCTTGTGTTTAAAATGCTCCCCAGCAATCTCTATAAAATGAGTCTATAGATAACGTTCTACTGTGATTGGATCATCCTGATCAGCGTAGAGAAAAGTAACAGAGACTATCACGTGACAGCGCTGATAGTGTAGCAGCCATAGACTGTAAAAAAATACGATACAGATTATGCGTGCGTACATGTGTGTGCGCGTGTGTGTCTGTGCATGTGGATTTGTATGTGTGTGTATGGGTGTGTGTCTGTGGTAGCAGCCTATTTCTGCAGTCCTTTGTGCAGAATGATTTGCACTTCTTAAAGTCAGCCGCTAGATGGCAGTCGTGTTACATTGGACACATGCGATTGCAGTTTACCTCAGTCCTTCCAGTGAGGCAAGTCAATTAGGACATTTTCCGCTGATATTGTACTTTTAGAGTTAGTTACAAATGCTTTATTTAGGGATTATTCAGACATAACGAGACTCTTTCAGAATTTTCACGGTGTGAGTCACACCAGTTTCATTAACCTACACTTTATAATGCTCCTGATGTATAAATTCAAACATGGTTAAAGGACTAGTTCACACAAATATTAAAACATCTTTATGTCGTTCCTAACTCGTATCTTGTCTTTTTTCCCCCCAGTGGAACTCAAAAGATATTCTGAAGAATCTTCACACACGTTATTTGACATATGACAACATACATCGCATGACAAATCAGGCTAGCAAAGGACAAAATATCATGAAAGCACCATCCAGCTAACAAATGCTCTAAGAACGTGCTAACATTCCCATTAGGTTAGAAAACAATTATATCTGAATGTTCTCTAAAGATTCAAAACGTCATTTTTTAAAAATGTTTTAAAAACGTTTTCTTGGTTATACGAAAGTTTAAGGAAACATTCCATTTTGCAAACATTATGAAAACGTTCTGAAACAAGAAGTAACATTTAAAGAACATTATTAAAGACCAGAGAACTTTGAACGAACATTCTATTAAAGTTAGGCTACTGGACGAACGTTTTTGAGAGAACCTTGCCAGAACGTTTTCTGTTACCTAGGTTAAAGGTGACCTATAGGCTAATGAAACTCTTCTGATCCCAACTTAAATTTAATTTTAGTTACTTTCTTCCTTCATAAAACTTTTAATAATAACTATATTTCAGTTTTCTTCCATTCGAGTCATCTACAGAATTTGCATCATGGATTCTCTCAATTCTGGACAACAGGGAGAAAAACTACAACTGAGGTGAGTTATTTGTCATGTCATGAGCCCAAAACAATTTTGTGTCATGAGTTTTTGTTACATAAAAGTGAGAAAAATATGCCAACTGTGAAGCTTATTGTGTTTTCTCCTAGTCATGCCCTTTGCCTTTGTTTCCCAATAATCCCAAGTCTCTTCACAGTTCATTCCACAGTACAGAAGACAAATTCACCCTCAAAAGTATCTCAAAAATCTTGGAGCGGCTTGAAATCCTGGAGGAAATCACATGATAACACTTAATGTTGAGCTGACTTTAGTCTGTTGAATAAACCTCAGTGTCACCACAAACCATAAGGCCTATAACCACTCCCTTGTTTGTCCAAATGTATCGCCAAAGAGGAGGCCTGGCTGTAACCATGGAGCTTATGAGTTTAGTGCGAATATTTAGTGTAATTAAAAAGATTGATGTTCATGGCATGTAAAGTTCACCCTAATAGACCAAGACAAGCTGTTTCTACAAAGACTTTAAGCACTACATCAAAAGCGCTCTGAGAACAAAATGTTTATTTTTAGACAGTTTGTGGTCCTGTTATTTATGCAAGTATGGTATCAAACATGTGCTATTCCATAAAGTCACACACAATTAAACACCGCAAATTTATATACGCTACGTTATAACGCAATCGGTGTGGCAGAACGTTCTGAACTAACAGAACTAGATCCTGCTGTTTTCAATTAAACTGGCAGGCTGAAAGGTATGTCCGGCCGCCTCAGATCCTACAGTCGGCCAAGCAAGAGTAAAAGATGAGCTTGGCTGCACTTACGTTTTATGTGTGTACTTTCTAGGTTTCTATTTTGAACCTAAAAATGGAATTTAAAACAAAAATACGTTTTAAAGTTCGTTAGCACAACCTCAGTGGAAAAATTGGAAGATTTAGGCCTTATGAAGTTTGAAAACATGAGATTTTTTTTTGGTTTGAATGTAATATATTCTTGTGTAGTTGCATTACTGTTGCTAGGGAGTTTTTGCTATGGTGCTTTGGCTGGTAACTAGGGTGTTTCTGTGTGGTGTTTCTATTCTCTTTGCAGTTGCTAGGGTGGATGGTTGACAGACAGATAGATAGATAGATGGATGGATAGATAGATAGATAGATAGATAGATAGATAGATAGATAGATAGATAGATAGATAGATAGATAGATAGATAGATAGATAATTAGACAGACAGACATAACATAAACAGAATTACTGATGACTAACAGTGATGTATTTCTCAGTTTATATTGGGAAATAAACAATGTTGAACAACTACGGTAAGTTTTAAAACTTTTCAAACACTTTACTTTTGAGACATCATAGTGTAATCATGTTGGTCGCTGGTGGTTCATCCAGGCTATAAAGCTTGAGAAGCAGAGTTTCGGCTGAAAACTAGGTGTTTTACTGAGTTATTAAACCTTCTTCAAAGTCTCATTTCATGACTGAAGGACATTCAGGTTTACAAGGGCCAGATTTCATAAGGTCATATTTGATCACCCAAATAAGCAATGTAAGAAATGCCAACAATTTTACCTTGTAAGTTTTTTTAATGCCTTTGAAAATGTGCAATATTTTTTTTACATTTGATAGTAAATAGCAAATATTTCCTAATTCCTTTTATGCTACATCACCTTATGCTACATATCCCAGATTTAACTAAAACCTTTTTTAGAGTAAAGTGCAAATACACAGTTCACAGGTTTTTTTTTTTTTGCCTTTCTCTTTAGCCACATGTGGTTGGCAGACTTGAGTGAAAGCATGTGTTTTCATTTAGCCCTTCAAATAAATAGGAAACTCTGAGAACAGAAGAAAAAGTGAATCTAATTAACTCGTTTTAATTTCAGACTCTTTTAAGGCTTTCATTTGTCAATCAGAGGGAGTCAGTTTGCACTGGGGAATTACGTGAATATGTTAACCGACATATATGTCAACACTTTACAGAAAACACTGATAAGCAGTCAGGTGGCTTGCTGTTGATATTTACTGGCCCACAGCAGAAGACTATGTACAGTTACTGTAAAGATTCCAGAAAACAGTGCTCCATCCATTTATACGCGCTGGCTAACTTCCCGTAATGGAAAAACGCTGTCGGAAAAAAGAATAATGGAAAAAAGTTAAGATCCTGCTGGAGTAGAATGAATGGTCTTAATTTATTCCAGTAGGGTTAAACTTGATAGATTTTCTTGTGCTCCAAAACAGACTTGATTTCATTTTCTGATAAATATAAAAGTGTTTGCTGTATCTACTCGCATACGAGTACTTTTGTCTTTAGTTCTAGTCAAGAATAACCCTGGGTGATATACGATATGCTGAACCCCAACTAGAGCCATTTTATAATTTCTAATTATATATATATATAATCTATTTGAAGCTTCAAAAAATCCATTTGTCTATTGAGGTAAAGGCAAAATGGTGTTTAAAATGAGGGAAAAATTTAAAAGAAATGCTGACCAGTTACAGAACTTACAATTTCCATTACATATTTTACGCTGAATGAGTGTATGGACACATATGCATCATCTAGCCATATACTTACTGTATTACAAGTTTATTTTAGAGTAAACCTGTGAAATTACTGTATCTGATTTTCACAATCCCGGCTCATAAATACAGTTCACTTAAAAAAAAAAACTGTTTGGCATGAGTTACAATAGCAAAAAAAACGAATAAAATAAATATATATGCTGAACCATCATTCTTTGGATGTCAGTTACAGTGTCCTTTTCACAGTTTAAGGCTTCTGCTAGATGTCAAGATCATCCGGCCTGGCCCGACTGCTCGCTCGACTGCTGGGTCGAGGTTCGAGCTGTTTGAGCAGCAGAAGATCCTTCCCCAGAGTTACTTTCTCAGGATATGGAAAGCGCTGAGTGTGACCCAGCTGATTCTGTTCTGTACTGTAGTTAGTCCAGTTCTGCTCATTAGCCTGCTTGTCGTAATTGTCAGAGGAGTTGGACTTGTCGCCCGTATCTAGGTTGTAACCCAGATTAGGGACGGGGGCCGAGCAGTCGTTGTAATAGCCGTAACTGGACAGGTTCCTTGGGCAGGGCTTGATATTACAAGCGCTCTCAAAGTTTTTCGCAGACTCTCTGATTTGGTCCTTCATCCTCTTGAGAATCACGTAAAAAAACTCAAAGACGTTGAGGGCCAGAGAGACCAGCGAAACGACCAGCATGAAGACAATAAAAACCGTCTTCTCAGTGGGACGAGAGAGAAAGCAGTCCACTTTATGCGGACAAGGGAACCTTTGACACGTATAGACGGCTGACAGCTTGAATCCGTAAAGGTGCCACTGTATCAACAGGAAAACGACTTCAAATACAGACTTCAACACGATGCTCATTATATACGTGTAATATATCCCTCCTCTCATTTTGATCTTCCCGTGATCTTCCAGGCCGTACTTGAACTTCCTCGTTTCGATTTTCCGCAGGAGCACATCCACATCTCCTCCTTTGCTCTGGATGTCTCTTAGTTTCTCCTCCTTTTTATTTAATTTCTCCTCCTTGTGCATGAGGAACACGATGTGGCTGAGGTACAGGAGAGTCGGCATGGACACAAATATGATCTGCAGCACCCAGAAGCGCACGTGGGAAATGGGGAACGACTTGTCGTAGCACACGTTCTCGCAGCCGGGCTGCAGCGTGTTGCACTTGAACGCCGACTGCTCGTCTCCCCAGGCGGACTCCACCGCCGTCCCCAACACCAGGATCCGGAAAATGAAGAGGACGGAGAGCCAGATTTTGCCTCCTGCCGTGGAGTACGCCTGGACCTTGTCAAGAAGTTTCCCCAGTGCACTCCAGTCACCCATGATGAAAGATGTTCTGGATTGAGCAGCAGATGACCAACCTTCAAGCTGAAAAGGAGAGTAAATTCAATGAGTGTTATAAACACAGATGAACCCTGGTGTTATGCACATCCGAGTGGTCTCCTCGCTCCCCATATCACTGCCAAATACAATAACACAAGACCTTGGCTCATCTTCAGAAATGTTCATGGGTCAATCTCCACTCTGAATGAATGTTTTGGGGTTTTCTGTCTTTTCAGCAGCTAACCTAAAAACAAAAGTTGCTTTTTTAACTATATAAAAATCAAAACAAAGGAAATAGGCTAAAACACATATACTAAAGGACAACATATTTAAAAAAAAAAAAAAAAAAAAAGTATATTCACATAATCACAAAAATAGTATTTTCTGGAATGCAAACTACTCAGGATTATCACATTTCAGCAGAGATTTAAATTACTTAAAAACAAAACTACATTTCTAAAAACAAGGATCCAGGCTATAACCAAACGAACTAAATGACGCCATTAAAAAATTAAATAGGCTTCAAAACAACAACAAAAACATACACATATAGACCTAATCCGTTATGCTATACTATACAAAAAATACCGAGTTGTATCATGCAGTTATAAGTAAACAAATCTCCAATCCATGTTGTCCGAAGCGTATTTCTTACCTGGAAAGTCGTTAAAAACCCAACACTTCTTGACAGTTGTGATGACTATCTGTAACACATTTCAATTATACATTTCCCAATTATTAATAAGTAGTTTCGATATCAAATTAAGTTCTCCTACGGCGAATGTTCCCTCATGTCGTCCGTCGGAGGGACTGAGTCAGAAAGGAGAAAAGTTAAACGTCAGCTGACTCAAACTTCTGGACTTCCAGAACTTCTCCATCTCCGTTATATTTTTGGGAGAAAATGGCCTGGAACAAGAGAGTGCCGTGAAGGTGGGAATTACCGCCATCTGGTGTAGAATAAGTAACACGCCACATAAGTAAACGGGCTTCAATATGTAATGTTCGCTGTTCATCTGTTGTTACCATGACAACGACAGGAATGAAAGCGAGGTTGTGAGGGATAGACTTGGCATCCGCTGTAAAAGCTATATAAAGCTCCTAGATCACTTTTAGTTTACACAGCTCGTCTTGTCTAGTTTTTTTGCCGAATGAAATTTCTTGGAAATATATTTTTGCAGTGTTTCGTCAGCAGAACAATCCAAAAACACATTAAATAACAGTACAACCCACTGAAGAGATGTATGTTTAGTTCATCCCTCACAGCCTTTTCAACGGCTTTGGTCAGGTCAGTTCTTCAGTCACTTCATATTTTACAGTTGTTGTTTTTTTTGTAAATTAAGTTAATTAGGTAAATTAATGAAAGCATTCAATTTAACAAGCTCAACTTGTGTAGATTAGAACACATTACAGAATACATTTTACTTTATGCCAAATGTTAATTATATTTCCATTTAAAAAAAGTGCAATTCTATCTTTTTTTATTCAATGAGATTAATGTAAAGACACTAGACAAATTTTGTTTTACTTTTTTTATTCTGGAACAAATCAGAACACATCTCTTACAATACTTATATAGCCTATATAAATTTTATGTAAAGATATATTATCTAATATGATTAAGCATATTCGACATAGCTATTTCCCAGCACATACTCTTTATATTTTGCAGGACTTAAATGAAGAAACTGATTTGGTCAATGAAAATGATTGGTTTGTTTTGGGAACCAAGAATTGTTTTTCTCTTGCAACTAAACATTCAGGATCAGGAAGTTCATTTCCTCGGGGTCATGGAGGACCTCAGGGGAAGCTCTCCCTCAACCCAGCAGTTTGGATTGGCCAACATTCTTTTCCATATTTGAACTTCTTCATTCAGTGAATCCATCCAATCAACTTTCTTGCCATAGCTCTTCCCTGCAAATAAATAGAGACACCGTTTTATGAAATGGCTTTCTAAAGGATTCTAGGGTTTTGTTACTTTACCTGTTCCAAGACTGAGGCGCAGACCTCCGAGAAACTGATTAGAGAGTTTGTTGTGATCCCAAATGGTCAATTCGCAGCAGGCCTCACTGACTTCCCCAGCTTTGAACCCGTCATACACCATGGCATGGTTATACACAGGGTCCTGGCTCTTTTTTACAACACGAGTCTTCTGGCGGCTTTTCTTTCTGGTGTCCGGTAAAATGTAGCTAAAAAAATAAAAAATAAAAAATAAGAGGTGAATCTCACCGGTAAAGTATATGTCCAGGCCTAAAAAAATTGTATTAAGTCTATGAATTCTATTTTACAATTTTTTTTTTTTTTTTTGAAAAATAAAAAAAATACATTACTTTTTGTAATGTAATCTCAAATGAACTCATTACAGTAATACAAATATTTACTTGTGCACTTTTTTTTCTTCTCTCGATTCTGGGGTAAAATATGACCTGGACATGTTTTCCTCTGATTCAGTGGTTTATGGAAATATATATCTTTTTTTTAAGTGCTACAACAGTTGTTTTAAACCTTTAAAAATACAACTGTATTACAACTTTTGATTTGACCATGTGTAAAATGAGGTTGTGAAAATGTTGACATTTTTACCTTTGTCCTCTAAACCAAACAAAATGAATGAAATGTGTCATCTGTGTTATTTCCTTTCTTCTCATGTCATTTTAATAGATGGAAAACAAAACAAAAACACGACACTTCAAACATGACAAAGAGGAAGCGTGAAAGGGAGGGAGAGAGTTAGAGATGGAACAATGGCTTTAGCCGCTTTGAAAGTCAGGTCCGTAACAGATGACAGGCACACCCTCACCACTTCACAAAAGAATCCACTCCCTGAGGCTTAAGGCCACGCAATTCTTTTGCCTCCCGCAGCCAGACATGAATCTCCCCAGTGCTGTTCTTCGACCCACCTGAAATCAAATAACGTGTTTCAGAGCAAATACAGTTCGTTAGTCATGAGCAATATTTCTCAAATTAGATTTACAGAATGAAATGAACACAGAAGCAACATCAATATTTGAAACTGTACCGGTGGACTCCTGAGGAACATATTTTAGTGAAACTGACAAAAATCCATTAGACTCTTGCGATTCTTGATTTTCTGCAGTCTATAATAATAAAAAAAGGAATATTCTGTTAAACAAGAGGACTAGGTTATGAAAGAAGGCTCTGTTCCTAAACTCTCAATGTTGTTTAGCTTAACACAAATATCTTTAGAAGGTGTACCGTTGACTGTAGGTTGTACCAGGTGAGGGCTTCATGTCCCCAGTCCCAGGTCTTAAGACTAATCTCAACCTGCCCCAGGAACACATTTCGGCCCCTGGAGTCATTGTGCCACACGGACAGATTCAGAGTCTTTTCCGGAAGCTCTTCGCGCTTCACTTTGTACTGATTAGAGATTTACAGTACAGATAAGATTAAAGGTTATATCAAATATAAACATTGTGGGTCTCATTCATGAAACACGAGCAGAACGAATTTTTGTGTAAATCATGTGTAAAGTGGTTCTATTTTCCAAATGTTAGTTTGTACGAAAGAAATCTACACCTGCTCCCAGCCACGCGTAAATAGTGCGTTTAACATCCGAACGTTTTGCTCATTAATAAGGCGGCATTTTAATTCGCCTTAATCAGGTTTATTTGACGGGGGTTACATGTCGAACCATTTTCTTTTCACTTCTGGGACTGTTCGATAACAGATGAAACTCCATTAACTGCATCTGTAATATGCTGCCAAGCTTAATTTTTTTTACGAACTGATACGCCACTATGTACGCTTGAAAATAAAATGTGCCGTTTTGAATGAACTTCTGAAAATAAAACTTCAATTTCTGCATCTGAGAAATTTCTCTTTTTCATTCGCTTTTGAGAAGACATGTTGAAATCCTTCGTTTGATGTCATAATATGATGCCCATATATAGTTGTCAGTCGGATTTAATGGGCGGGATTTATGGTAATTGAGAATGTGCACACACGTCCCATTTACGACTGATTGGAATTCATTAACACACATACACATTTCACTATCACATCTGACGTTTACGAAGTATTTGTGAATCAGGAGAAGAGTTTTCGCGAAGGTCTCTTTACGCGCAAATCACTCACATATTTACTCGTATATTTACAAATGTTTCATGAATGAGACCCAATATTTCTATCATTTTAGTGTTACAGAGAAACATACTCTCAGCGATTCCACATAAACTGGATTCACGGTCCGTTTCTTAATAGAAGTTTTCCTTTTGCTGCGGCGAGACTTATCTGGATAGAGGTAAGTCTTCACATAACTGTAAAGGAAAGTTTGTTATTCATGACAGACAGACAGACAGACAGACAGACAGACAGACAGACAGACAGACAGACAGACAGATAGATAGATAGATAGATAGATAGATAGATAGATAGATAGATAGATAGATAGATAGATAGATAGATAGATATAATGTATTCCAGTAGTATATGTTTTCTTTTAGATTCATAACTCACGGGTCCGTGCGTTGTTTACGAGGATTAGCAATAGCCAGATCCTGACACTGTTCAATCATAATGATCAGCTCTCCAACAGGGCTGTACATCACTGCAAACTCCACAGAGCCTTGCACCTCAACATTCCCAAAATCCCCTGCATCGCTGTACACGCTCAACAAACTACTGGTGCGCTTATATGAAGGAAAAAAACAGCAGGGATAAGTCTCTGGAAGACTATGTTTTTTTTTCTTTCAATGCCTTCTACTTGGATAGGAAAGTGAATGATGACAGGAAGGGGTGGGAGAGAGAGGGGAACATGGGATTGGGAAATGACACAGATGAATTCAAATGAATACTTGAACCTGTGCCCCACTGGAGCACAACGGCCCTTGTATCATCATAAGCCATGTGCGCCAGACAGCAAAACACCATTCAATGACATTATGAAATGTAGTTATTTCATACCACTTAAGGGCTATTTAAATGTGTTTCAAATGTTTTTGCAGATGTTTAATATGCATAAACATCTATTAATTTCCAACACTGTGGTTCTATGGTGCTTTCCAAACAAGTCAACTTTGGCTCAACATAATAAACTGTTTATCGGGTAATTGACAAGCTTGGCCAAGCAATGGTAAATTGGCCTTTGAACAATGTTAAAAACAGAAAGTAGAAATGGAAATCGTCCAGCTTACATCAGTAAGAGACAATGCGCTAGCTGAATAGCCTTTTCTGCTAGAGAGATCTGACCCATAGCTGGACAGTGAAGTACCATCGTCATCGTCCTCTGAATCGACTCCTTCATCCTGCAACATAGATGACAATATAAACAAAAACAGCAAAGCAGAACATAAGGTTACTTTTTATAGTCAAGCAACTTACTCTGATCAAAACTGCAGAGGATGATGAAATGATATTTCAAGTGATTTAACAGTATGAATTATATTTGTAGGACGAACAGTAGCTCACCTTCCAAGAATCTGCAGTGTAGGAAGGCGTTTTACATGTGGAACCCTCAAGTAAAGCCTCTAGAACGGACACCCCATGTTTATTTCCTAAAGAAATCAAAGAATAAAGCAAAGCTCAAACCAGATATAAATCCATGAAAATCTACTGGGAGAAATCTAACAGGTTAAACCTGAGCTTAGGTGAACATATACAATACTGGGTGTGTCTTTCTCGAATATCAGCCCTTAAGGGCACTTCAGAAATCAGACACGCCACTGTATTAACATGGAGACTAAGCCTCTAGTATTAGATATCATAACCATTTACCTTTCAACTCTGTTGGATCTGGAGATTCAGATGGTATAATGACTATTGTGGGAACCGTATCATCTCCAATCTCCTGCTTTGGCTCCTGTGCGGTGATCTTCTGCGGGACAGGCGGTCTTGCCCTTTGAGCTCTTGCGAGGACACTTAGTAGAATATCGGCACTGTCCTTCTCATCTTTCGATTCTGAAGAACCTTGACCCAGTCCAGCATCATCTTCACTTGTAGATTTAGCTGGTTGAATTGGTCCGACGGATGATTTGTCGATATGTTCAGAGTCAACATGCAATCCAGCATCTTTAATGTGCACTAATTTCCCATCATCTGTCATTGAAAGATACTCTTGGCTTAATTTTCTTGTTTGGGTGTCTTTTGGTAAGTTCTGATCATTTGATAACTTTATTTTTTCTTTATCTTCATGGGCATCAAGAAGTCTTTGCACAGTTTTGTCACTGACACTTCGTTTCTCTTCAAAATCTTTATTCACACCAACATCAGCTGTTTTATTCTGCAACAACGGCTCCTTTTTACTAGACGTTTTCTTCTTTCCCATCTCGACTGGGCCGTCATCGCCAGAATCAGTGGAAGCATCTTTTCCCTGCAGAGTGTTAGAGGGAAATTCATGAGAATTCATTTCAATTTCCCATTTTAATGACTGACTTTGGGATGCTTCTTCAGCAGAGGAATGCTTATTGATTTGTTCCTTTCCAACTACACGCTCAACTATTTGATCCGCATCTGTCTCGGCACGTAAACCAGTGCTTACATTTTTTCCTCCACCTCCCTTCCTGTCTGAACTTGCTTCATCATTAAGAAAATCACTAGAGACCATCCTTCTCTTATCATGCTCATTAGTCGAGTCTGAGGGACTCAGTTTATCGGTTTCAGACTCTCTAAATATAAATTCAGCTGAACACTGCTGATCTCTGCCTTTGTTATCTTGGAAAGCATTAGAAGACTCATTAGCCTCCTCTGAACCTTCATGATCTGAGTGTCTAGTGAATTCTGGTGCATCACTTGTGAAAACTAAGGAAGTCTGTGGTTGATTCTGAAACTTGGTTGATGAACATCTTTCTAAGAAAACATCTTGGTTAAAGTCTAGAGATTCAATTTGAAATGATGTCTGATCCATGAAATTTAAAGACGGACTTGATGTGTCCTGCTTCTCTTGGGTCTCTGTGTTCTCAGCAAGTGATTTTACCTCTTTTAGTTCAGGTCCAACACTATTGCTTTCATCATGCACAGGCTTCACTGCGTTCGGTTCGAGGGAAATCTTCACCCAGTTTTCCTCAAACGATTGATCTTTCTGCAGTGCTGGAGGGAGTGAAACTTTTCGCCTTGGCTCTCGATTTGGTTTTGGAGGGCCTCTTTCGGGTTTAGTGTCTTGAACTGCTCTTGAGAAGGGGAAAATGGTCGTTATTCGGTCATCGGAGAGCTGTTTGGGTTGTGCTTCTGTTGAATTGCGTTTTGGGTCATTGCCATTGAGGACATGACCGCCATCAGTTTCTGCTTGAAGTTGTTTTTTTCTACCAGACACTCTTGGAGCGGATGAAGCCTCTGCAAATACAAACACCAAAACATCACCAAATCAATCTGGGTTTTTTTCCAAATGTGACAGTAAAGACCTTTACGTTGTTATAAAATATTTATATTTCTAATAAATAGTAAACACTGTTCTTTTGAACCTTTTCCAAGAAGATTTTAAGTAACACAACTGTTTTCCACATTGATAATAATAAGAAAAGCAACAAATCAGCATATTAGAATGATTTCTGAAGGATCATGTGACACTGAAGACTCGAGTAATAATGCTGAAAATTCATATTTGCCATAAGAGGAATGAATACATTTCAAAATCATTTTACAATAAAATTAAAATTACATTTAATCATGTAATTCAAACTCACCATCATCCGTAAAGTCTTCATCAGTATATTGATGATAAGTCTGTGAATAAATAGAAACAAAATAACATTTCATTTTATTTTCTGAATATTTACAGAAAAACTAAATATAATATACAGTATGTGACAAACCTCTTTACTAAGGGCTGGATGAATTAATCTAGGGTCAGCAAATGGACTGCAGTGGAAAGAAAAAATGTAGCATAATATTAATTTACATGCCGTATTCAGACATAACGATAATATAAGGCATTGTCTATCCTGGTTTAATCTACGTATTGAAAATCGATATATTGAAAATCCACCCAAAATACATTTTATGGCATTTTCTGTGAAAATAAAGGCCATTACTTTGGGGGTGTGCTGTGCTCCTCCTTTTCATGCTCTTTGCTCTCGTCTACTATGTCATTCAGGAAAGGGTTGGTTTTATGGGCTAAGTTAAAAAAAGAAAGAGCACATATACAGTAATCAGTTCTGACATACTCAAAACTTCTTGATTCAAATCTAGAAGCAAAGTAGTTCATATTCACTTAACAGTGAAATGTAGTTTTACGGTCACAGCAATGAAGAGCAATGCAGAGCATATTCAGGGAACAGTATGTTGACTCAAATGACTCAGAGTCCAGAAAGTTTGAAATGTCCAGACGGGTGTGGTGTGTGTACTCAAAGATACAATTCTTCTTAACAGCATCAGCTCAATAAGGAAGGCATGAACTCCTACATACCTGCTATTTTCTTCCATCTCATGGAGGTCCTTACCACTGCTGTGACATCCGTCTGCAGCCCATATCGCTTGACCCTGAGCTCTTCAAACCACTCGCCTGTTAATGTCTTCAGCTTTTGAAGGTCAGGAACTGACTGTCTCAGTGTCCTGGTATGACAGAAAAAGCACAGACATGATTCTGTATACTTTGGCCAAACAGTGAAAAGTGTGCAAAAATCATTATAACTTAGATATTGCAAAATAAAAGAATATGATTGGTTATTTAGCGTAAGCTATGGTTCAGTTAGGGTTCACTAGCATACTTAGTGCTGTATTCGATACAATATGTCACACTAATTTGCTGGACAGAATACATAGGTGGATTGGACTTTCTGACACCGCATTGAACAGGTTTAAATCTTATCTCTCAGAATGTTCCAAATTTGTCCACCTGGGTACTGATAGATGTGAGACTGTGCCATTACAACTGGGTGTCCCTCAGGGGTCAGTGTTGGGTCCTACTCGGTTTAGTATCTATATCATTTCTATGCTGACACCCAGATTTATTTTAGCACCTGATTTCACCTCTGCCTCTTCAACTCGCTCTGCTTGTATGTTGAAAATAAAGGCCTGGATGAAATATAACTTTCTAAAATTAAAGAGTTCTAAAGCTAAAATGTTGTTAATCGGCACTCCAAATAATGTTAATAAATGTATTAACTTTAAACTTACCGTGGACAATAGCCTAATCTCCCCTTCAGTCATTCACGTCTTGACTTATACATCTTAACGCCGACACATTACCCGTGCTTCTTCAACTACACTGGCTCCCAGGTAAATCATGCATCGTTTTTTTACAGTTTGCAGTTTACATTTTGTGAGTTGGTTACACCATCTATACCTTGTTATCTCCATTCTCCGGGTTCTCTGTCTCTTTATCTTTGTAAACTCAAAACCATGGGATGGAGGGCTGTTTCTTGCATTGCTCCAAAGTTATGAAACTTAATTAAGAATTTCTCCTTATTTTTATTGTTTTAAGAAACTTTTCAAAACTTCTCTTCATCTTTTTAGTAGTTTTTAATCTGTAATTATTATTGTGATTATTGTTAAAATATACTATGTATTATTTTGCATTTTATAACATGTTGTAACACACTGAGTATGAGAAAGTAGCATTACAAATGAAATGTATTATTATTACTATTATTATTATACTTAAGTAAGCACACTTTTTTCAGAGACCCACTGTCAATGTTATTTTCACTAAATATGGGTCAACCGGTGCTCACACTTTGTTATCATAACAACAAGTTGCAGTATGGCAGCAAAATATTTACAATTTCAATGTCCCACCATGCCAAGGCCTATATGACATCAAACTTAACAATCTTTCAGAAAGTATTTGAACTGTAATTTTGTCTTAATTACCAACATTTTTAGATATATAAAAATGCCAAAATTCAAATTAATAAATAAGTGAATACGCATATAATTGTACAATTATTAAATAAAATAAAAAAACATTAAAATTTAACAATTCAATTTTATAAAAAAATAAACAAAATAACAAGTAACTCCCTAAAAACTTTTATGGGGGATAATAGGAAATATCATCATTGGTTGGGTTTATAAATAGCTGGGTTTTAGCCCAATAAACAATACATTAATACTGAGTAACATACGTTTTAGACACAATATTGCCAGTTATTACTTGTTCTGATTCAATGATTCACTCATTTTTAAATGAATCAATTGAATCAATTATTTGATAACAATTGCATGGCTACTTCAAGAATAGTAAGTATGCTACTTGTACACCAGGGGGGCTCAGTCCTGCTCCTGCCGATCGACTGTCCTGCACAGTTCATCTCCAACCCAAATCAAACACACATTAAGCAACCAATTAAGGTCTTTAGGAATGGATCACTTGGAAATTAAAGGCAGGTGTGTTTGATTACGGTTGGAGATTAACTGTGCAGGACGGTCGATAGGCAGGAGCAGGACTGAGCACCCCTGTTGTACACTGAAGAAAAAAAAATCAATCTTGCTATTACATTTCACAAACAATTACAAAGAAACGGCAATTAACACATTGTTCATTTTATTTACAACAAAAATATTTTTTTACAGTGTACAATAGGACAATTAAATGTCTTGCAGTGTAGGTCAATCAAATCACTTCCTACCTGACTCGTCCACTCTCCAGTCGCTTTAGATCTTCATCTCTCAGAAGCACTTGTCGGATGGCTGCCTCTTCCTCGGCAGACAGAAAGCTCAAGTCAATCAATTCCGATGCACTTTTTGATTGTTTCATCCTGTTCGATAAAAACAAACGCTTTCCAGCAACCGAGCACTTTCCCCCAGGGTAAGCTAGTTGCAAACCACCGCGTTTTCCTCAAATCAGAAATTAAATCCGTATGAAATCGTGCCTGCACAGGTAAACAGCTTCCGCGTGCTTGAGGAAGAGAGTTACTGCACTTTTATCGCGTGTCACAGTCATTCACATTCACACGGTGTATATAAAAAAAAAGCTAAGGCACGATGTGACGTCATATGTCAACATTTAGTTTTGAGAATAGAGTTAATGTTTCCCTACCTATGTCCTTCAGGAGTAACCTAGATCGCTGAAACAGAACAAATCCATTTTATGTCAGATAATAACTAATATAGGCTAAATACAACAAATTGGCATGAACCATTAATGAATCAAAATAATAATACCTTTCTGTTCCTTTTTTCTCCTCTAGACCTTCAATTATTAAGCAATATGAAGTCATGTTTGTGTTGTAAGACACACCTAATTCAAGTTCCAACGTGTTTTTCTGCAGTAAAATTATGTTTAAAATGACAGGCCAAATAAGAGGAAGTAGATGGGTTGAAGCCTTTCGACGTCAAGTAGAAAGGTGGTTAGATTATATCATTTTTCTTCTGATGATAATGTTTCTGGTTTCCTGTTTTGTTCAGGAGACTGTGTGAGTTTGCATGGGGGATGGAGATGATAGACAAATTAATAAATGCTTTGCTAGTTTGAAGGGTATTTTGAAAAGACAACCAAGAGTTTTAGAGCTCAAAATGTATCTAGGATCTTTTATAGGTGTGCATTAGCAGTTTACTTTGGTGTGTTGCTGAAAGCACAATGTTGACCCACACCACACCTTTTAGATAAATCTTTTCCTGGCCATTACACAGCTAATGAAAGCTCAGAAGCCCGAAAAAATCCCTTAGCCTACTTTTTGCTTATTGAAATGAGTAGTAATCATCAGTAAAAGCATATCACTCAAACTCCAGTAGGTGGCAGTAATTACTCAACAAAAGCACTTATGGACTCAGTAAAGACCGTTTCTTGAGGTTTCATTGATAAATCAAATGCTTTGTCTGCAGATAACCAACGAACGAGCCAACGGGGACATTTGTTTGTAGTTTTTGCAGCTTATAAATCATACTAAGTGATGTTTTTAGAAAATGTAAAAATGCAAAACGTTTTCTGTGATGGGTAGGTAGGGCTATAATATACATTTTGTATAGTATAAAAATCATTATGTCTATGTAAAGTCCCCATATAACATGAAAACAACGTGTGTGAGCGTACAGCTATAGATCAAATGCATAAAATATAATTATAAAATAACAAAAACTATTTTAACAAAATGAAATCAATTATATTAAAGAGAATATATTCAATATACATTAGAATACAATGCAATAGATGCTGGATAAAATAATAGTATTGCCTATGTACACACACAACTAAACAAATTAATTTAATAAAAAATATATAACCAAGAGAATATACTTTAAACAATTATTATACCAGTATGTTGTCATATATTATATTATATTAAATAGAATATATGAGCAAATTTAATTAATTCAATTATAAAAATGTAAAAAAAAAATACAATAAAGAGAATATCTCCATAGCCTACACTATTATATTATATTAATTACATTATATAAAATATTTAAAATGTGTGTATGTATACATACAGTAGATCAAATGCATAATAAATCACATAATTAAAAAGTGTAACAACTAATTATTTTAAAAAAATTAAATACAAATGATAATCATGAGAATATACTTAGTAGTCAATACAATATAATGCAATGTAATGTAATATGATAGATGGATATTGGATTATATAATAATATTGCCTATGAATACATACAATTAGTTATATAAAATAAAGAAATTACAGTAAAGAGAATATACTCCATATATAATATACCAGAATATTATATTATATTATATATTATATTATATTATATTACGTACACACAACTACTACATGCAAAATGAGCAAATTAACACTAAGTTGTTGGTATGCCTTAGTTCGTGCTATTACTTGTTTTGTAGATAATTCATAGGCCCTTTTGTATTTATATCACGTATCTGCAGCAGAAAAGCAGTGTGTGTGTGTGTGTGTGTGAGGAAACCGTACTGCTCTGACGTAATTTACAACTCTCTCTCCTCGCTCTGCATCAGCGTGTGCGTGTATGTGATGATGATGCTCGAATGTTACATTGTAGCCCTCAGTTCAGTGTCATGCGTTTCCCGCCATTGATGGCTGGCTGGCTGGCTGATGTAGACCAATGATAACCGCGTCTGTTATGAATCGCTCATTACCCCAAGAACATAGATTGTGTAGTGACAAGTGAGTCAGGTGAACAGTACTTTCAATCTGCAAACGGTGATCGAAACGGAAACAGGATGATGGGTTTACATGAATTCATATGGATGACAGGTATACTGATGGCGCAGGATCAGGATTTTTGATCGTGACAGTGGGTGAAGATGGCGACTGGGACGGGCTGGCAGCCGCCGTACAGTATCAATCCTCCCGCCGCTGCTGCTGCTTCTGGATCAGGCACCAGTCCATCCTCCACATCCAGCCATTTACTCTACGAATCTGCCCTGACCATGGACTACTCTCAAGATCTGCACCTGAAGATGAGTAAAAAAATAGCACAACTCACTAAGGTTGGTATGATCGCATTGCTTATATTTGAGGGAAATCGTCTGAATTTTGATTGGTGCCTCAACTTTAACATGAATACACTGTATTCTGCATGATGTTTAATCCTTATCCCCCATAGACATGATGCCCTACATATTGCAATTTTTTAACCGCAGTGTTTTTTTCCCTCCTGCAAAAATCTGTTTATAATCCCAGATAAGATTCGCAAGCTCTATTTAATCGGTTTAATTTCTATAAAAACAACGTATTTTACATAATCACTCTAGCTTATCAATACTGCACGTGCCTTATTCATTTTTACTTCTGATTTCATTTCATTCTTCATGCTCAACACGAGAGCAATCTTTGCTTTAAATTCAAGACATTAAGTGTTTTCCATTCACTGTTTTTGTTTTGGGTCCCAGACCCCAATGATGAATGCGTGAAAACAACAAAATTAACCTCTTATTTTCCCTTTCAGATGATTTTCATTTATTCTTTCGATGTAAACAAAACCCAGTAGGCATGCAGATACAAGATTTTACCACAAAGTAGGCATGCATTTCACAGAAATGTGACTCTTCATTCTAGTGATGTTGTTTGTGAACACAGCAAAAACATATACTGTTTACTATGCTATACTCACTAATAAGATAAGGTTAGCTTGTGAAAATTGCATTTATTTATGAGATCCCATAGAAGTAATATAAGGACTTTTGGAGCATGTTATGGAGTTGAAATTGCATGTTTATATCATACGTTTCTCTTAATTCATGCAGTATAAACATGATGATTAAATGTTAGGTATGTTTTCGAGCTATTGAAATGCCCTCTGGTTCTTTTTTCCCCTTTTTTTTCAGGCTCCGACCATTTTAAATGCACATGATCTAATCCATGAGGTATTTTTAAGAAAACTAAATCAAGAGCTTAGGAAAATCTAGTTTCATGTGTTTTAAACTGACAGGAAATGTATTAATACACTGACTAATTAGACTAGGTAGGGCTACTTTGCATTACCACAGTTGTGCAGAATAGGGAGTCCTTACAGTATGTTAATAACATGGATGCGACAAAGGAATCAATTAAAGATGAAAAGGAGAACAGCAGCGAGCGAGCAGCAAGTGAAGACGGCTTGCTTTGATGTGCAACTCTTTAAGCACATGGAAAAAGAGTCATGATTATGAAATGCTTGGCTGGAAAAACTGTTGGCACCCAAAAGGAAAACAGACTCTTGTTTATTAATTAAGAGTTTGGTCTAAATCAGAAAGAGTTTTATAGAAATACAAGGAATGTGATTTGGTTTAGGAGCTCTGAGGACTCTGAAAATATTATGCATGCAAGAAGGTACTGTACATAACAAAAACCTCTTGTCTAAAAAATAATAATTTAAATATTTGTACAGGAATGTGCAAATTAGATATACTGTAGTGCATTGAAACAGCATAAATATGAATTTATGTCCTGATTGGAGTGCAGTTTTCCTCTGTTTGTTGCAATCTTCTTATGTCTGATTTAGTGACAGTGACGCACAATTTGTATAGGAATATAACAGATTCAATGATGCAAACTTTATCAAATATGAGACGAATTGAAATTCTGCAATAAAGCAGCGCATGACACAATAGTGTCATTATTCACCTTAAGTCAGTTTAATATTGATTCAATTCATTTCTAGCCTGGCTAACGTCAGACCTCTTCTCATTGAGACGTGGTCTGGGAACCACATGTTCATTTTCTCGTATTTGAGGCGTGGTTTACGAATGCCCAGAGCCGTTTATTGGGCGATACGAATGTCTATCAAATGCGCCTGTACGTAGCTCATAGCCAATCGTTTCAATTATACCAGATGACGTATGTAGAGCGACAGAAATTCGACGAGGAAGAAGACGCAATAAACTTGCGTTCTAAACAGAACACTATCTAAGGCTGCATCGAAAGGTAACTTCGCATCTGAGGCCATGTTGGATCTATAGATATAAACAAACTGCTTCGGTGTGTCGCTTCAGTAATAGTGTCAATGTTGCAAAATTCATCAATTATGAAACAAACTTGATTCAGCTATAACCCTTAAATGCATGAATGTTTTGCCAATCATATATTCGGGTCTTAGCGACCCGGATCCATATATAACATGGATGGATCTCTGCCTGTCGCGATGATATAAAACTCTCCTGATATTAGAGTAACATTAACAGAAGAATAAAATAAAGCATATTTTGTTACCTTTTGGAGCTTGGAAGAGTTCAGTTTGAGCAGATGTTTTATACCATCATCACTGTCTCCGTCAGAGCTCATTTCCCAATACGTTCAGCATCTGGCTCATATTCGCCATCTCAAACATATTCTCAAAACTATCATTTTCAATCAGTATTTTGATCGCTGGCAGCTTTTTCACCAGATCCACCATCAAGTGACAGTGACACTAATATATGATTGCTTCAACACTTGTTCTGCAGTAAATCACTGAGCCATTTCAGTTTTTGCTGATGATATTTCCTATTCTTTTGTTTTCTGCCTGCAGTAACTATGAGTGAAATCACTTCATTGTGTATCAGACATTGCCAGTCATCAAAGAATCAATTATTGTTGTGCAGAAAAAATATATTTACAGACACTGTTACACACCTCGGGTCATTAGCAACCCTATACAGTTTTTTCAAAAAATTAATGGGAAAACAGGCATTCTTTTATAATTTTATTATTTTTAATGAATAATGAATTGATTGAGGAATTCTAAGAAGGTTGATGTCTAACTTGATCTAAATGAATGAGGAGAAGGGTAGTGAATGATGTCCCGGGTCACTAAAGACTCGAGGTATGCATTTAAGGGTTAAAGCAGCTCAGAAGACGATAGAGGAATCATACAGCTCAATTCAGTTCAAGTTTTCACCAAAAATTCACCCTAAATTTAAAATTCTGTCATTATTTACTCACCCTCATGCTGTTCCAAACCTGTATTTTGATGAATGTTTCAACACTTTTTGTTCATACAATGGAAGTCAGTGGGGTCCAAAACAACACTGGACACCATGAACTTTTATCGTATGGACAAAAAACACAGATATTTTTTATATCTTCTTTTGTGTCCCAAATAAGTTTAATAATGAACTCATATGTGGAATATTCCATTTAAAATAAACTTAAAGGAGAAGTTCACTTTTAAAATGAAAATTCTGTCATCATATACTCACCCTCATGTTGTTTCAAAGCTGTATGAATTTCTTTCTTCTGCTGAACAGAAAGGAAGATATTTAGAAGAATATCAGTAACCAGACAGTTTTTGGGTCCCATTGACTTCCATAGTATATTTTTTTCCTACTATGGAAGTCAATGGGACCCAAAAGCTGTCTGGTTACTGATATTCTTCTAAATATCTTCCTTTCTGTTCAGCAGAAGAAAGAAATTCATACAGCTTTGAAACAACATGAGGGTGAGTATATGATGACAGAATTTTCATTTTAAAAGTGAACTTCTCCTTTAAATTTCTTACTGAAGCTGCTTTTTTCAGCAAATATGAAGAGCGATCACATAATCACAGATTTTAAGGGTACAGCTAATGACAGATTTTAAGAGGGAGATATAAGACTCTCCAGAAATGGGTATGGATTTTCTGCAGCTGCATAAAAACTGATTCTTCATCCTTCATGTTTCTCATAGGTCATTTACGCCCTCAACACGAAAAACGACGAGCATGAAGATGCCATCCAGTCTCTGAAGGAGGCCCACGATGAGGAGGTGCAGCACATCCTGACGGAGACTCGAGAGAAGATCTTTCACTACAAGAGCAAGATCGGGGACGAGGCCGACCTGAAACGGCGCCTACAGTCCCTGGAGGAATCCGTGGAGCTGCACGAACACATGAAGCGCCAAGCGCTGGCAGAGTTCGAGATGTACCGTCAGCGCATGGAGGACACGCAGCTTTGCACGGAGGCCCAGCACACGCAACGCGTGGTCTCCATGTCCCGTGAAGTGGAGGAGATGCGGCACGAGTTCGAAGAGAAGCTGCGCTCCTTCAGCCAGGTGCAAGCCCAGTTTGAGCAGGAAAAACGGCGGGCATTGGAGGAGCTCAAGTCAGCTCACCGACAAGAAGTCCAGGAGCTTCTGGAGAGCCAGGAGAACCAGAGTGCATCCTCAAGCCTAGAACAGGAGAAACTGGCCGACCTGCACCGTACAGAGCTGGAGTCGCTCATGGAGCGTGTGGAGGAGCTGACGCAGGACAAGGTTCGAATGGTGGAGGAGTACGAGGCCAAGCTGAGCAAGGCTCAAGGGTTCTATGAACGCGAGCTGGAGGCCATGAGGAGAACGCAGCAGCTCACCACAGAGAACCTGCTGGCCTGGAGGAGGACGGAGGTGGAACTGAGGAAGGAGTTTCAGGCGCAGGAGGCGGCGCTTCAGAGGACCCTGTGTAAACTCCGGGCCGAACTACACAGAGCTCAGGATGAGGCGCGAGAGAGCAGGGACAAGACCAACAGACTGCAGGCGTCTCTTAACAATGCAGAAGTCACAATTAAGGTAATGATTTGAGCATTTTCAGTAAACGGAGATTCATTGAAGGGTGCTTCTTCAAGGGTGCAACTTCAACTTGTATGGTGTTATTAAAACTGTTAGAATTTTTTTTATTTGTGTTGTATTAAAGTCATATTTGAATAGTCTTGGAAATGTCTTACAGTGTCTTCGTGATTTAATTTGATTACATATTATTGTAGATTTGATTGTTTTACCCTTTTTCCAAACCCCAAATTTAAATCTATTAAATCTCTAAATCTATCACAAATATGACATATTTTTTAAAACTATAATCTAAACAAGAAATGAAATAAACAATTCAATGTACACCATTCATAAACCATTCAATGGTGGATTTAGTTGATCAAAAATATAGTAAAAACAATAATATTCAACAATAACAAATAAATGCAGTCAATAACAAACGATAATAAAAACGATAACAAAAATATTACAATTGAAAATAACTTTTTTTATTTGAACACATTTTAAGATATAATTCGTATTTTTTATCATTTTTTGGAAACGTGATACTTTTTTCAGGATTTTTGTTGGATAAATAGACAGATAAATATTTTAAATAGTTTTGTTTTTTTTACTGTACCTTTTGATTAATGTAATGCATCCTTGCTGAATAAAAGTATTAATTTCTTTTTAAAAATCTTACTGACCCCAAAGTTTTGGCAAATGGTAGTATATATTTTTAATTTACATTATTTTCACATACCATCATTTTGACCCTAATAAAATTATATCAAAAGTCTACCAAGAAGAAAAAATGACAAGATAAAAATCAGACATAGTAGGGTAATGTGATGCATGAGCTAAAGACAATTAAAATATTGTGCATTATTTCCCAAATGTAACTTTGCAAAAGTGTGAAAATAATATTTAGTTGTGTTTATTTGGAATATATAAAATGCTAGCTATAAAATTAGGACAAAAGACGCGGCTGTATTCCAAAATGTTTACATTTGCATTACACAATGCTATTAAAAACAATACATAATTTGAGATGTGGTGGAAATTAAATAGTTTGTCATGGTTCAGAAAAATGACAGAATTCTCCCATGATGCATATATGCATTTATGTAGAGTATACTGTACATTGTTCGTGGCCAAATGACATAAAGCATGAGTGTTAAAAGGGCCAAAAGTGGCAATACTCTTTCAAATGTATTGGGTGCTTATTTTAAAATGAAAAGAAACAAACAACATTGAGATGTGCTTTATAAAAGCTAATAATAATACATCTCAAAAAAGTCATTTGAGTTTATTTTTCTTTGACAGGAGTTACACAAGCAGCTGGAAGAGGCCATACAGGATGGAGAGATTTGGGTGATGCAGCTGAAAGATACAGAATATGAGCTGGATGGAAGCAGAGATCGAGTTCAGCTGCAGGCCAATGAAATCCTTCACAAAGCCAGTGAGAATAATGTCATGACCAAATTACATTTTTCTTCAGCATATGACTGTGAATCACTCAAGCTGCAATGTGAGGTTGTTTTTTTTTTAGAGAGGTTACAGTTTTGTGATAGCTTGGCAGGGATTGGTTTAGCTTTGAATTTTCACTTGAATGCTGCTGTGCTCGGTTTTTGTATTTGCGATTGTCTCCTTCATATCCACAAATAATATGTCATAAGGAAGAATGAATCTAACAAAACACCTCATGTGTTTCATTAACAGGTCAGATAGGATCTCTTCAAGCAACCCAAATGAGCCACGAGGCCACTATCAGGGACCTTGGCTCCGAGCAGAACCGGCTGAAGGAGAAGATCCTACAGCTGGAGGAGGAGAGAGAGAGGCTTCAGAAACAGATTCAAACACTGGAAGAACAACAGCATCAGAAGATCCTCAATCTGGAGAAGGCAAGTTATTCTTCACCTTTTCCTTTTTCTTTATATTGGCAGAAGGGAGACAGGACTGAAAAGCTATTTGGAAGCAATTACTTGCAGAAATGTTGCAGTAATTACACTACCGTTCAAAAGTTTGGGGTCAGTAAGATTTGATTTTGAAAGAAATTAATACTTTTATTCTGCGAGGAGGCATTCAAATGATCAAAAGTGACATTAAAGGAATTTATTATATTACAAAAGGTTTATATTTCAAATAAATGCTGATCTATTTGTCAAAGAATCCTGAAAAAATCACAGTTTCCTCAAAAATATTAAGCAGCACAACTGTTTTCATCATTGATAATAATAAGAAATGCTTCTTAAGCACCAAATCAGCATATTAGAATGATTTCTGAAGGATCACGACACTGAAGACTGCTAAAAATTCAGCTTTGCATCAAAAGAAGTAAATTACATTTACATGTATATACTGAGTAGATGCTTTTATCCAAAGTGACTTACAGAAGACTTACAAAATTTCATTTTAAAATTGTTTATAATATTAAAGTTGTTTAAATTATAATAATATTTTACAATATTATTTTACTGTACTTTTGATTAAATCAATAAATGCTGCCGTGATGAGCATAAGAGACTTCTTTAAAAAAAAAAAAAACTTTTGTATGCTAATGTATTTTAACTTTTAATGTCCTAATATAGGCTACATTGATGCAATATGACACATTCCCTCCAATATTAAATTATTGCTTGATCAAGATTATTCGATTTTTACATTTAGTCTCCCCTAATCTTGAGTGTTTGGTAACATCCCCGGGACTGGATCTATATAAGCATACAAACCAAATATCACGTATACAAACTGTTGCTAGCATTTTGAACTCAGTCACTGCCAACTGGGAACAATTATCAGGTATTCAACACAAGATATCGAGACTTGACAGAGTGTAAATGAAACTGTGCTATTTTGGCAGACGCTTCGTGAGGAAAAGCAGAGCTATGAGATGGAGCTGGCACAAATCAGGGACAAATACGAGGAGGAAACGGCCTGTCTGAAAGACAGCCAGGCAGAATCCTTAGAAGACCTCAAGGAGAAACACAGAGTCCAGCAGGAAAGTGCTCGCAATGCCGCTGAGAGAGAGAAGAACCAGCTGCTCAGTGTAAGAACATACATATTTTACTATGCGTGTAGTGCTTAAGCTTGTGCGTTTGTTTATATGAATTCAGATCTATTATGAGCTTTACGTGTTTGCTTTATTAGCGGTTTCACTTTAGATATTCCCTCCCTTGTGTTCTCTTTTGCTTTTTGTTATTCTCTGTGTTCTGTTTAATAAAAAATAAACTGCAATGACTTAATGCAAAACAAATGAAAAATATGAATATTCAGTCCTACTAAACAAGACTGGTGGATTATCACTGTTCCCAAACCATCTATTAAAACCCTGAGAGCAATGCCAAATTGCATTTTCTGCTCCTCGTTGAGTGGTGTTGATTATGCAAACAGCCGTTTCTCAGTGCAATGATGACAATGAGATAGTGATATTTTGCCCACTGTTTTTGTGATGCTTCATACAAATAGCTCTCAATCATGACAAATATTGAGACTAATCTTCTTGTCATCTCATGACAATCACGGCAATTTATTTTTTGAAAATGTCTCCGTGCTCAACAAAGCTCTTTTACAGCTCCTGTGTAATTCAATTGAAAAAAGACTCCATCTGTCTTCAGCAGATTGTCCTCCTGTCTGGATTCACCTCTCATTTCAGTGCTCTGCTATGGCTTTTTTGAATGTTTTCTTTTCATTTTTACTCTCCCAGGAGATGAGACAACAGTTTGATATCCGCCGTCTGTCATTGGAAGAGCAGAGAAACCACCTGCAACAGCAACTGGAGACCATACGAGAGGAACTCACTACTAAGCTCAACATGGCCAACCAAGAGGTTTATATTAACAATGGTTTACATTTTTTGTTTAGATTAACTTTTCTGGTTCAAAACACATCTCATGGTAGCTAGACTTAGTTTTTCTTTTCTTTTTTCCTGGTCCAAACTGGTTTATATGGTTGATCAGCTGCATTTCCAGTAGAAATATAGGTAATACAATTAAATTAAATAAATGATAAAAAATATTTTATTTCATGTTTTATCCCAAGTAGCTGCTTAATAATTATTATTATATTTTACACCGATATTGATATCATCTGCTTCCAATATCAGTCTAATAAGATTTTTAATATTATGTCATAATTTGGCAGCAGGTATATCTGGCTGCTGTCACTTTGAGACCTGACGCACGGACCCATTGTACACATGCGTTTTCTTTCTCAACTGTTTACGTTCACCTAAAACATAACTGACTGTGTTTACGTGAATTAGGGCTGGGTATCGTTCAAAAATTTTCAGTACCAATTTTATGAAATCCGTTTTGACAAGATTACATTTCATATCTAAATGTAACAAAATTACATTACATATTACCTAAAAAAATTACCTAAGGCAATTCAGTCGGCGCAGCGCCACCTACTCATCCGGAGATACAAAAAATATCTATTTTTGCTTATAACTTCTGAAAATCATAAAAGGGGTCTTGATAGATTCTGGGCGGCATGCCGAGTCGAATGATATCCAATTTTCCCATATTGGCCATTTTGGGCGTCGGCCATTTTGAATTTTGTAATACGCATTAGCGTATCCTTATGAAACCCAGTATGGGTCATCGGCACAATGCCCTGAAGGAACCTGAGAAGTTTCTAACAAGCGCCACCTAGTGGTAAAATCAAATATTCATATTCTTATAACTTTGGATTTGGTTGACATATTTTCACAGGAGTCATCTCCTTAGATTCCTGAATCCTTGCCGAGTCCAATGATACCAAACATGTTAGGTTTCGCCTTATGGTTTGTGCAGCATTGTGATTTAGCGTTTAAAAACTTTTGTGAATATCTTCGAAACCGTTAGTCCGATTGAGATGAAACCACTGTAGGAAATTTGGAAACATAGGTCGCTGGCAATACACTAATTCCCAAATGTCAAAACTTTTATTGTAAGTGGCAAAAAAAAATCCAAATAAAGATTAGATGAGATTAGATATCTCTTCTCCCAGAGGTAATTTTTTATGTGCTCATACATATAAATTTCTATAACTCCAAAACTAAGTAAATAAGATATTTTCACCAAATTTGACACACATATGTATAGGCTCACTCTGAGGACACATTAAAAAAGCGGTGGAACTGCGCCACTTGGTGGTGCTATAATAAAAAAAAATGAAATTGCCACTAATTACAACACACTATTCTGACATAAATGGCTATATTTTACAAATGCATTGGTGTATCATTACGAAACTCGGTATGTCGGCACGACACTGAAGACTGCTAAAAATTCAGCTTTGCATCAAAAGAAGTAAATTACATTTACATGTATATACTTAGTAGATGCTTTTATCCAAAAGTGACTTACAGAAGACTTACAAAATTTCATTTTAAAATTGTTTATAATATTAAAGTTGTTTAAATTATAATAATATTTTACAATATTATTTTACTGTACTTTTGATTAAATCAATAAATGCTGCCATGATGAGCATAAGAGACTTCTTTAAAAAAAAAAACTTTTGTATGCTAATGTATTTTAACTTTTAATGTCCTAATATAGGCACCAAACTTTGCATTTGTTATTGTCACCTCACTCTGACCACACCACATCAGTTTGGTCAGCGCCACTTATTGGTCGAAAGTGAAAAACCATTAAATTGTCACTAGTGACTGTATTTATGATATTTCAGCCTAAAACCATCTTAAAATGTATTTAATTGCTCGTTGTTGCCGTTGGTCCATCAGGCAGGATGGAATGCGTTAGAGTTTATAGAGAAAAGCCAAAACACCACCAAATTAATTGCTAATGCTTGTTTTTCTACCAAAAAAAGATTTCACTTCCTGAAGAATAATGTATTTTGTAATATTTAAATAATAATTCATTTATTAAATAAAGTCAGTTTAAATCAGTTTTTTATTTTTTTTACCCCATGTTCAGTTTATTTCAGTATTGTGACAAAAATGATATACTGTTATATAATTTCCATCTTTAAAAATTGTTAGTTTAACCGTAAGTCATGTATGTAAGAGAATGTACTACATAGTAAGAATGACCCATATATTTTGATTTTATACATGCATTTGATTGTATTTGTGTCTTCTCTCAGGTGTCCCATTTAAAGGATCTTGTGAAGGACAGTGAAGAAAATCTGGATTCTGCTGAGAGCCACATCTCCTGTCTTAAAGACAGCCAGGAAAAGCTTCTCATCGAGCTGGATGCCACTAGGGCAAGAGTGAGAGAGACAAGCAATATGCTCACGGATCTACAAGTAAAGCGCTCCACTTTCTTTTACTCCATTTATTATGAATTACGTGTGCTTTGAGTCAGGTTCTCGTTAGATAGAAAAATAGAAGCGTTTAGAGATGTTGATATAAAATTTTCACGTTTTTCACGCTTTTAGAAGTGTGAAAACCACTGACGCATCTCGCTGTTTAGAGGGAGAAGCGGGAATTCGGTGTGGCAATCACTGCAATAGGAGACGGATAATAGAGCGTGGCGGGGATCTTAAAAGAAAAATTAAGCCTCATTCAATTTTTAAGACAGCCGCTTTTGTTTTGCACTAAAGCCTGCGAAGTGCAGGAAGAGTCTAAAGATGCCATTTGTATAATCAGCTCTACTGGAAACTGCTTTCTCTCTTTGCTTTTTTCCATGATGAATCATTATCCACTCACAGGAGGAGATAGAAACCCAGAAACAGCAACATGAAGCCAGGGTCATCACTATCAAAACAGAGGAGAAACAGAAAATGGACAAAATCACAGAGGAGCTGGATCTCAAGTGGACCGATGCTTTAAGGTGCCGCACAAAACATATGAGTCATGCATTACTGTAGACAAGATGGAGCTAAAAACAGAGCGAGATTTTTCTGAGCACAGTGCGTTAAATTGAATAAACTGTGACTGTACACAGTGTTTGGTTTTTAGAGAGTTCACACGGCAAATCAAATCTAAAATAGGAGCAGTCTGTCCGGCATCAAAGCCTGTGACAAATCCTCTTACACAGCCATGCATTTGGATTAAAATATGCTAATTACAAGAGTAAGAGGTTAACATCGAATCGCAGAGCAGCACACAATATACAGTGAGCTGAAGGTTACTGAGACATCTGTGGGGTTCTTATTAACATTTAACATCTCACTTTCAGAGTCGCTTCCATGCTGTTTAAGTAATGCATTCTTGAATCTGTTTCAGTTGCACCCTCTCTTTCTCTTTTTGGTTTCAGGGATGAGCTGAAGGGTCTTCGGGAAGAGCTTACAGCCGAACATCAGGCAGAGAGACAGGTGGCCCTGACACAACTTTCCCAGCAGAGAGATCTGGAGATGATGGCAGCCAGGGAGAGCTGGCAGAGGAAGGTGGAGGACCTCCTTGAACAGGTAACAGAAGGTCACACAGACCAGTGACGTTTTGTCATATCACGGTGTAGCCCAAGACTGGTTGCCCACTGAAGCTAAGCAGGGTTGAGCCTGGTCAGTACCTGGATGCCTTTCAGTGAATAGTTCTTAATATAACTATTTTTGTTCTCAGTGTGAAGAACATTTTAATAATAAAAATAACCCTTTTCCACTATAAAGAACCTTTTATGCAATGGAAAGATTCTATGGATGTTAAAGGTTTTTTATGGAACCATTGATGCCAACAATGCCATGGTATCTTGTAGCATAAACCGTCATATAAACAATTGTGTTCTAAAACAAACAAGTGTAACAAAACAAACATTTGTAAGAACAAACAAAAAATGCAACTAAACAAAACAAACCATCTGTAAAAACAAAAAACATTTCTAAAAATCTAACAAAAATACAATAAATCAAAGCAAGTGTTTGTAAAAAAATAATAAAATTGTATTCAACACTTTTGTAGCATTCTTCCCCAGAAATACACTTGTTTTTCAAGTTTCCTGTAGCATAAACATATGCTCTTACAAACAAACATTTGCAAGAACAAACAAAAAATTTAACCAAACAAAACATCAGTAAAAAAAAAAAAAAAAAAATACATAAATAAAACACAAATGTAGCAAATGTTTATAAAAATCGAACAAAAATTTAACAAATCAAAACAAAATGTTTGTAAAAACCAAAATGTAGCAAACCGGTTTATGAAAAACAGGCAAATCTTCTGTATTTAAATTCTATTAACTTGTGTAACTGGATCATTTATTAGGGCAAAATAATTTGCAGAGTACTTAATATATGTTGAAATACATATGTCAACGATCTAGTGTTTCTGACACCAATACCATGAACATTTCTGAATGTTTCGTTTTTGCAGCTTAGTTGGAAACCAAGTCTGACTGGACTGGGAATGGAGCTTTGCGTTTTGAACGTAGAGTATTATCTATTGTGTCTAGTTTTTTTATTTTAAAAGATCAAGGAAATTAATTTTTTACGTCATATACAGTGAGGAAAATAAGTATTTGAACACCCTGCTATTTTGCAAGTTCTCCCACTTAGAAATCATGGAGGGGTCTGAAATTGTCATCGTAGGTGCATGTCCACTGTGAGAGACTTAATCTAAAAAAAAAAATCCAGAAATCACAATGTATGATTTTTTTAACTATTTATTTGTATGCTACAGCTGCAAATAAGTATTTGAACACCAGAGAAAATCAATGTTAATATTTGGTACAGTAGCCTTTGTTTGCAATTACAGAGGTCAAGCGTTTCCTGTAGTTTTTCACCAGGTTTGCACACACTGCAGGAGGGATTTTGGCCCACTCCTCCACACAGATCTTCTCTAGATCAGTCAGGTTTCTGGGCTGTCACTGAGAAACACGGAGTTTGAGCTCCCTCCAAAGATTCTCTATTGGGTTTAGGTCTGGAGACTGGCAAGGTCACGCCAGAACCTTGATATGCTTCTTACAGAGCCACTCCTTGGTTATCCTGGCTGTGTGCTTCGGGTCCTTGTCATGTTGGAAGACCCAGCCTCGACCCAACTTCAATGCTCTAACTGAGGGAAGGAGGTTGTTCCCCAAAATCTCGCAATACATGGCCCCGGTCATCCTCTCCTTAATACAGTGCAGTCGCCCTGTCCCATGTGCAGAAAAACACCCCCAAAGCATGATGCTACCACCCCCATGCTTCACAGTACGGATGGTGTTCTTGGGATGGTACTCATCATTCTTCTTCCTCCAAACACGTTTAGTGGAATTATGACCAAAAAGTTCTATTTTGGTCTCATCTGACCACATGACTTTCTCCCATGACTCCTCTGGATCATCCAAATGGTCATTGGCAAACTTAAGACGGGCCTTGACATGTGCTGGTTTAAGCAGGGGAACCTTCCGTGCCATGCATGATTTCAAACCATGACGTCTTAGTGTATTACCAACAGTAACCTTGGAAAAGGTGGTCCCAGCTCTTTTCAGGTCATTGACCAGCTCCTCCCGTGTAGTTCTGGGCTGATTTCTCACCTTTCTTAGGATCATTGAGACCCCACGAGGTGAGATCTTGCATGGAGCCCCAGTCCGAGGGAGATTGACAGTCATGTTTAGCTTCTTCCATTTTCTAATGATTGCTCCAACAGTGGACCTTTTTTCACCAAGCTGCTTGGCAATTTCCCCGTAGCCCTTTCCAGCCTTGTGGAGGTGTACAATTTTGTCTCTAGTGTCTTTGGACAGCTCTTTGGTCTTGGCCATGTTAGTAGTTGGATTCTTACTGATTGTATGGAGTGGACAGGTGTCTTTATGCAGCTAACGACATCAAACAGGTGCATCTAATTTAGGATAATAAATGGAGTGGAGGTGGACATTTTAAAGGCAGACTAACAGGTCTTTGAGGGTCAGAATTCTAGCTGATAGACAGGTGTTCAAATACTTATTTGCAGCTGTATCATACAAATAAATAGTTAAAAAATCATATATTGTGATTTCTGGATTTTTTTTTTTAGATTATGTCTCTCACAGTGGACATGCACCTACGATGACAATTTCAGACCCCTCCATGATTTCCAAGTGGGAGAACTTGCAAAATAGAAGGGTGTTCAAATACTTATTTTCCTCACTGTATGTCTCCTTGAATATATTAATTTGGAGTGGTATGACATCTGAGAACATAAGAATTCCCATAGCTGTGGTTCTTATTTGAGTAACTGTCAACAACTTTCATCAGTCATTTAGTTCAGATTAAAGTGATGTTCTTTTTTAAATTCTGATGCTGTCAATATCATGCAAACTTGCGTGACTGAAAATTCTAGATATTCCGAATACAAACACAGTCTCTAGTGTGCAGCCTCGTTTCCCATGAGGTTTTGCATGTTTGGCACTTTCTGTAATGTGACAGACCGCCTCCTGTACAATGTCTCTCCGTCGCTCTCAAGAGCCATGTCACTGTCGCTTATGTCAAGAGCCTCCAAAAGTTGCTGCGTCAGACATCTGTCAGCATCTCTAGATGTGTGTTGTCTGTCTTTAGTGCTTCCTCTGGTCAGTGCCCTTTATATCATGTAAAACTAGGGATCTGTACTATCAGTGATTTTATATTGACATTGGCCAATATTTGCATTTTTTAATTGTTTTCTTGTTGGCATCAGACCATATTTTTCATATGTTGTTGGCATATTTTTCTGTTGATATGAAAAATCGGGTCGATTTAGCAATATAGTGGGTGTATGATGCATATTACGATGTTATAATCAACTACAATGAAGAAAATTATAAATTATTCCTCCCCGGACCCCCCCCCCCCCAATACAGTAAAACGACACTCGGTTACTAACGTAACCTCGGTTCTCTCTAGAGAGGGAACGAGTGTTGCGTAAGTTTAGCTTACGCTACGGGAAAACTCCTTTTCTCGAGAATACTGAAGCAAAAAATTATCCTTTAATTTTTAGAATGTAAAACGCAAAAAAAATTTGCTGCAGCAGGCAGACATAGGCGAGACAGCTCGCGCGCCTATTGGCTGCTCTGCGGCAACTGCTGCAACCTATCAGTGCGTCTTGGCATGACTCCAGCGCCAATGGGAAGCCTTCCCACACTGTCGTCATGGCCCGCCAAAAAGGGGTGTGGCTAGCCTATAAAACCCCCTCGCACAGGTTGCACAAGTGATTTCAGTCGACTAGAAGCGAAACCAAGTGCAGCACAAGCACGGCAGGCTACGCAACACTCGTTCCCTCTCTAGAGAGAACCGAGGTTACGTTAGTAACCGAGTGTCGTTCTCTTACGAGAGTACTCTCGTGTTGCGTAAGTTTAGCTTATGCTACGGGAACCCTATGTAAAGCGCCGTGCGTGCTGAGTTTCAACACTTATGTCCCAAGGGCAGTAGCCCGGGGCTCATGTAAAGTGAAGTAATCGCAACGGCATAATAGGGCGGGACGACTCAGTGTTATGAGATAGGTGCATATACATATATCTATACAGTTAAGGCAGTATGACCACCTTAAACTGCATAGGCCACAGGACCTGCAGCATATCAACAGTCTAATCAAACTGAGTTGGGTAGACAATGTTAATATAGCATCATCAGACTGAGAGCAGTCTGGCCTGTAAGGCAGGTACTTCCAGGTAGAGTCCTGCACGGGTTCGGGTACCCGCAAATTTTGCTCAAACGGGTGAAAAATATCCAACCGTGTCGGATACGGGTGCGGGTCGGGTCGGACACGGGGGAAACACGGGTCTAAACACGGGTTTAAAACAATCACATGCAAACGTAAAAATATATGCATTTTTTAGGAACACATCTACAGAAATATGCCTGTATTTCAAGTTGATAAAATAATTTAAAATCCACATCAGTTTATTTGTGCCGACGCGCCACGCCCTCCCAGGAATCTATAACGTTACCTAGTCTACTTTCACTTTTAAAAATGCATCATAACCACGCGCGTGATCTGCTTGCAGTCATTGAGATGGATGCTGAGGAGTTGAAGAAAAGAATAACTAGTGGAGATTGTAAAGTTGTCGACAATACGTCATAAAAAATCAAATCCACTATGTGGGAGAAATTTGGATTTATCTGAAGAAAGTATTGTGAAAGGCTTATTTTCTGCATGCATTTTCGTGTTGGATAGCCGCAAATGTGGAACTTCATCGCCGAGGAAGCACGCAGATACTGTGGTAACAAAGCAGTTCTATCGAACAGTATTTTTCAAATTTAACACTGTTAAGTATGTGTGGTGTGCAGGGCGTGTTTGAACCCAAACTTGTCTGATGTAGGCTAGACGAAATTGCGTGGCATATAGTGTTGTAGCCGCGTCTGTTCGATTGGTAAAATGTTAAGGCTGATCAGTTTTGTGGTAACGTTAGCCATGTTCTTTTGCCTTTTGACAGCTTCGGCTGAAGTTGTCCTTGTGTTAATTGTCGTGTAATAACTTAAGTATGACCTGGCAATAAACATTTTTATAATTGTGTCTATAATGTGATTGGCTAAACTGATTTTATTTCGGGTGCGGGTCGGGTATCGGTTCTGTTTTAAGCGGGTCGGGTCGGGTGCGGATTTTAATTAGTGCTGCTGTCGGAAAACGGGTCGGATGCGGTTTGAAGCACTGCGGGTATGGGCGGGTGCGGATTTACAAAATCGGACTCTGCAGGACTCTGCTTCCAGGTTATAAAACCTTACAAATGTAGACAGCGAGGCCCAGCGTGCTGCCATTCAAATGTCATGGATGGAGACCCCACTTGACCATGCCCATGACGAGGCCATACCTCTAGTCGAGTGGGCCCTAACCCCCAAAGGGCAGTTCAGGCCTTTGGATGCATAAGCTGACGCGATAGCGTCCACTATCCATCTGGACAGGGTCTGTTTCGAGATGGCTAGCCCTTTGATGCGGCCACCGAACGAAACGAAAATCTGCTCTGTTTGCCTAAAGGTGGCGGAGTGCTCCACATAAATCCTTAATGCCCTCACCGGGCAGAGAAGGTTAACCCCGGCCTCACTGTCAGACGCAGGGAGGGCCGAGAGAGAGATAACTTGCGCTCTGAAGGGAGTCGCAAGCACTTTTGGGACATAACCGTGTCTTGGTTTGAGGATGACTTTAGAGTCATTAGGCCCAAATTCCAAGCACGTAGCGCTTACTGAGAGCGCGTGCAGGTCGCCCACCCGTTTTACTGAAGCTAGTGCCAGCAGAAAAGCGGTTTTGAATGATAGTTATTTTAGCTCCACCGCGTGTAGTGGTTCAAATGGTTCGCCTTTCATGGCCTCAAGGACCGTGGAAAGGTCCCAAACCGGAACCGAGGGTGGTCGAGGAGGATTCAGCCTCCTAGCACCCCTGAGGAAACGGATTACGAGGTCGTTCTTTCCTAGCGACTGGCCATTTGCAGGTTTTGTGAACGCTGCTATGGCTGCCACGTACACTTTGAGCGTGGAAGGGGATCTCCCGCTGTCCAACAGCTCTTGTAGGAAAGAGAGGACCACCGTTACCTCACCTTTTAGCTGGTTTAAATCATGAGCTGAGCACCAATCAGCGAACACTGACCATTTAGACGTGTAGAGCCGTCTAGTAGACGGAGCTCTAGCCTCTGTGATCGTGTTCAGCACTCCCTCCGGGAGGTGCAGTGGTGATAGTTGATCACCCACACATGTAGAGCCCACAGCTCGGGGTATGGGTGCCAAATCGCGCCCTGGGCCTGGGACAACAGGTCCTTCCTCAG
The DNA here is from genome assembly GCF_949319135.1 of Squalius cephalus. Lineage (NCBI taxonomy): Eukaryota > Metazoa > Chordata > Actinopteri > Cypriniformes > Leuciscidae > Squalius > Squalius cephalus. The sequence goes on along the minus strand of NC_137141.1, from coordinate 14,854,979 downwards.
CGGAATCGGCCATGGAGCCGCGCTCCCTAGTTCCATCAGTTCTGGGAACCAGACTTGATTCTCCCATAGCGGAGCTATCAGGAGTATCGAGCATTTGCTCTCCCTGACTCGCTTGATTACCTGTGGTAACAAGGCGACCGGGGGAAATGCATAGAGAGGGCGTCTGGGCCAGTCTAGGGCCAGCGCATTCCTTTCTTTCGAGAAGAACATTGGGCAGTGAGCGTTGGTTTGCAACGTGAACAGGTCTACCTCTGCTCTGCCGAAAATGTCCCAGATATTTCGCACCGTAAGGGGGTGCAGGGACCACTCTCCTGGGGAGGGCTTTGCCCTGGATAGCATATCTGGGCCCACGTTCAGGACGCCCGGCACATTGTGCTGGCTCCCTATGAGGAGGCGTTTTGCTATTGCAAGCAGGCTCCGGGACCTGAGGCCGCCCTGGCGATTTATGTAGGACACCAACGACGTGTTGTCCGTTCTGACTAGAACGTGGTGGTTCCTTAGCGCAGGGAGGAAGAACTGAAGGGCATTCTTGACCGCTTTCATCTGTAGACAGTTTATGTGGAGACGCTTCTCCGCGTCTGACCACAGAAGGTCTCCCTTCGTATAGGGCGCCCCAACCCGCATTGGAGGCATCTGTCGAAACTACTTTGATTCGTGTGGCAATACCCAAGTTCACGCCGGACTGGTACCAGCCGGGTCTCATCCACGGTTTCAGAGCGGCAACGCATATCTGATTCACCGTGAGACGGAGCAGACCTGAAGTCCATGCTCGCGCTGGTACCCGCCATCTCAACCATAGTTGAAATGGGTGCATATTCAGCAAACCCAGCTGCAGTACCGTAGAGGCTGAGGCCATGAGACCCATCATCCTCTGAAACACTCTGGGGGGGAGATTTTTCCCCACAGTGAATGTCGCCGCTAGGCGCTGTATCACTGCCGTGCGTTCCTGTGTCAGGCGCGCCCCCATAGAGCTGGAGTCCAGTTCTATCCCCAGAAAAGAAATTTTCTGGCTGGGGAGTAGAATGCTTTTGGTCCAGTTGACTCTGAGACCCAGCTGCTCGAGATGGGTCAGCAGTAGTGTTTTGTGTAACACCAATTCCTTTTTTGACTGTGCTATAATTAGCCAGTCATCCAGATAGTTCAGGATTCTCACGCCCCATCGTCTGAGGGGCGCGAGCGCCGTCCATGCACTTTGTAAATTTACAAGGTGCTAACGACAGGCTGAAGGGAAGGGCGGTGTACTGATAAGCCTGGCCCTCGAAGGCGAATCTCAAGAACAGCCTGTGACGGACTGCTATTTGGATCTGAAAATAGGCGTCTTTCAGATCCACTGATATAAATCAGTCCCCCGGTCGAATTCGAGCGAGGATTTGTCTGGTCGTGATCATTTTGAACGAGCACGTCATCAGCGCTTTGTTCAAGTGTCTGAGATCTAGTATAGGGCGGAGCCCGCCATCCTTCTTTGGTACTAAGAAGTAACGGCTGTAAAACCCCCGACTCACTTTCTGCCAAGGGAACGGTTTCCACAGCCCCTTTTCTCAGTAAATTCGCTATCTCTGTGCGAAGTAGGTGTGCTACTTCCTGATTCAAAGAAGTTTCGACCCGGGCTGTGAAGCGCGGTGGTCTGCGAGCGAATTGCAGCGAGTAGCTCTGTTTCACTATCTTTAACACCCATTTCGAAGCCCCTGGGATGCTTTCCCACGCTTTCGCGTGAGTCGTCAGGGGTAGAATGAAATCTGGGTTCCGGTCCGGGGACCCGGAGACCCAACCATGATGACGTACTTCGTTCATCATGCTCATTTCGAGTGGGGCAGACAGTGTTTCGTGCAGTGTTTCTGTAACTGGCACTCCGGACGTGTGAGCGGGGAGATGCTTTATTACATGCACAGCTCTGTGGGCTCGCGGCGCATAGCGCTGCGAGCTGTCCACAAAGTGTGTGCGCTGAGAGGCAGACACGTGATCTGCACTCAACACATTGCCAGCGCGAGCTGGGCTCGCACGCTGAGGCGCTATGTGTGTGCGTAGCGCAGATACAGTCATATTCACAGGCAGGGGTGGGCGCTGAACAGCGGGCACATTTCCTACACTTAAAATATGAACGGCATGAGCCGGTTTGACTGATATGGACCCTGTGGTGGTGTGAGACACTGCATGGGTAGTGCTTGTGTGTAGGGGTGAACACTGGGAAGTGGGCACTTTTCCTACACTAAGCGGTCGAGCGGCCTGAGCCAGCTTTATTGTTTTCTACCCTGGATGAGTGTGACACACAGAGAGTGTAGTGTTTTTGTGCAGGGGTGGGCACTGGGCAGTGGGCACCTGTCCTACATTTAAAACACCTTCGGCCTGAGCCGGAATATGACCAGACATAATGCTCTTTTTGAGATTTATGTGGGTCGCCGTGAGAACGGGTTTTGTGTAGAGACTTAGGAGGCTCAAGTAGTATAATTCATATCTGCCGCCAGAGCCGGGATCGAACACGGGTCTCTGGCGCGAAAGCCTATATTTTGCCACAGGGGGGGAAATGACTTAAGCTTTCAGTTAGTGTGAGCAGATAAGAGAGCGTCATGTGAATCACGCGGAGGGCACCGGCGTGGGCTCATATGTTTAAAACGCTCATAATACTCGAGCCCCGCCATTTGAACGGGAGGACGCGAGGGGCGGGTTCGCTTTCTGTATGTAAGAAAGCTGGCCGCGAGCTCACGATGCACGCGGGGTGCACTTGGAACAAGGCATTTGAATCAACGCCACGTTTTTGAGGCGGACTTGATGGGGAACAAAGCCTGTCGAACCCGCAGGGTCGAGAGGGGCAAAGATTCGCATTCACGGCAGCCGCCGTCGGCGAGCGCGTGTTCTTTTCCCAGGCAGGAAGCGCACAACTCGTGGCGGTCCCCGTCGCTGAGAACGGCTCGGCACGAGCCACAGGACATGATAGGCATTGAAAAATGCCTTTGCTCTTTTAAGGCCTGTTCACACCGGGACGAATTTCGCGTGCGATATTCGCCGACGTTTAACGCCTCGTGACTAAACAAAGGGCACCAATGTGAGTGTGCACACCGACGCAAAAAACGCCACGCGTAAAAGCGTCATTTTTTTAAAAAACGCCTCGGGTTCGTTTTTTTGGTTTGACACGCCGCGTCAAAAACTATCCGACCAATGAGATTGGCGCTTTTGTTCACGTGTCTGGAGCTTCTGAAGTTACAGTAAAACACAACTTGGGGGCGCTCAAACACAAAACGGTCTTGCCTAGCACACATAACGGCGAAGAAGATATACACCAAGTAGCGTCTACACTGCCGGGAAGAAATAAGACAAGGAAGATGCAAGGCAATATGAATGTAGAGCTGCTGGTCTCGTTGGTGTCGGAACATAAAGAACTATATGACAAACGCGACAGCGACTACAAAAATCTTGATAAAAGAGAACTGTTATGGAGTGGTTTCTGTTTTACATTAAGCGCCATCTAATGTCAGGGAATGAATTTGCATGTTCACTCGGCTCATCGTCAGCGAAAATCGCTTGGGTGTGAACACAAAAAACGCGTTGAAAAACGCTGGCGAATAACGCGCGCCGATATTCGTCCCGGTGTGTAGGGCCCTTTAGTGAGAGAACATATGTGCCGCAGCGGCGAATACACATGGAGCAGTGAAAAGGATATGAGCGCCGGATAGCGCAGCAGGTACGGCGAGCGAAGGTGGTGAATATCCAGCCGGGTCCTTGACTCGAGCTCGTCCCGCTGAGATGCTGTTCAACGGCGTTGCTTCTCTCTCGTAGATCCAGTGAAGTCCTTCGCTGAAAGGAGACAAAATCACTTGTGCAACCTGTGCGAGGGGGTTTTATAGGCTAGCCACACCCCTTTTTGGCGGGCCATGACAACAGCGCGGGAAGGCTTCCCATTGGCGCTGGAGTCATGCCAAGACACACTGATAGGTTGCAGCAGTTGCCGCAGAGCAGCCAATAGGCGCGCGAGGTGTCTCGCCTATGTCTGCCTGCTGCAGCAAATGCGTTTTACATTCTAAAAATTAAAGGATAATATTTTGCCTCAGTATTCTCGAGAAAAGGAGTTTTCCCGTAGCGTAAGCTAAACTTACGCAACACGAGAGTACTCTCGTAAGAGAACTGCACATTTTAGAGTGGCCTTTTATTGTAGCTAGCCTAAGGCACACCTGTGCAATAATCATGTTGTCTAATCAGCATCTTGATATACCACACCTGTGAGGTGGATGGATTATCTTGGCAAAGGAGAAGTGCTCACTAAGACCGATTTAGACAGATTTGTGAACAATATTTGAGAGAAATAGGCCTTTTGTGTATATAGAAAAAGTCTTAGATCTTTGAGTACAGCTCATGAAAAATGGGGGCAAAAACAAAAGTGTTGCATTTATAATTTTGTTCAGTGTATATGCTTTTCTCCATTCTAAGTTGTTCAAAGTGTTTCTGATGATTGTTAGAAGGCAGCTGTCTGACTCTGGGATGGCGAATGGGAACATGGTTTGTGTAACATTATCAACACATTATTAGCTGTTTGATAATGTGGTTAAGAAAAGGCTATTTATATTAATTGCCAGTATATTAATTGCCAGTATATGTGTGTTGTTGTAAAGAGCGTTATCATTTTGCAGCGTTTACCTCAGTAAGTTGGCTGAGTGAATCTCTTAGCTGGTGTGAGTGAGTGGAGGCGGGGCTAATTTGTATATTCATAGTTCCGCGTATACTAAATGAAGCAAGGGTGTAGAGTTACATTCAAGCTATTTTAAGGCATGTACAATGTTTTTTCACAGGAAAAACGTTTAAATATGTCATTTTGGTGATTTAAAGATGAGTTTTAAGGGATCAAATTGACTACAGGCGGACTTTAATAAATGTATATCTTATATTTGATTTTTTTTTTACATTTAGCAAAATTTGCTAAATACATAATATTAATATATGTTTTAATTATGATTAATTAAATATGCCAGTAATGGGCTAATGTTCAATAACATGAAATAAAATAAACAATATATTGACGACGTCTAAAGCAACATTTTGTAAAATATATTTGACGCCATAAATAAATTTATGTCTTAGTCTTTATTTTGGCCACTTCAGAAATATTAATATGTGATTTAATTATGATTAATTTGATTCATTAATTTAATTAAGTCTTTTAATCAATTGACAGCCTTAATTTAAATGTTTATATGCCTGATTTGAAATTCTATTTTTATCTTGTTTTGCATATCGACAATTATGTTGGTAATTGGCCATAGACAATAATTATCAGGCAAAATTTCCATGAAGGGTACATCTCAAAGCAATGAAGTCTCTGAGATACTATTTCCTTCATAGTTCATCTGTACCAAAGAGGTTACAGTTTGGTTTTGAAATCAACTTCAGTGTGGTCTTTCAACCTCAAATAATCCTGTGACCTATAAGTCCCTAGACAGTTTGTTAAGACAATCTGTGTGTGAATTCATGTGCAGTGTAGTCCAGGCACTGAAGTCTGCCTTAAAACACTCTTACTTTGCTCTCATTTTATTACCTCCGTGTCTATTTTCGGCCTGCCGTTTGCTGCATGCGGAGATGTGCTCGCCATCTCCTGTTTATTCTCTTTCTTGGTGATTAGCAAGACTTCTCTTTATTATTTCTTTATCTTAGGGCCTTATCTCATTTTTATGTATCAGTCACATTCTTTTGGTAGATAAGCCGTTTAGATTATATTACTTTTCTCATTTAGGGTATCCCTGGGGTAATACTACACAGCAGATCTGAATTAATATATTTTGCTAGCATAAAACAGATAATAAAACTCAATAAAAACGCCGCACCAGCAGTCAAAACGATTGTAATAGCATGTTACATGCAGTTGATGTCATATTCCATCTGTATAACAGGGCAATTTCTGAAAGGATTGCTTTTTTAGATTGCTCTTTACATTGTAATTTTTCAGTCTGTTTATTGACTCTTGTCCCATACTGATTGATTTAATAATAAATAGTTTTTATTCAAAATATCAGCTTTTTTTTCCCCCTGACTGTTGTCTACTTCACCTTCACCCAAATCTAAGTCATCCACACTCCACAATTTGCATCTCTGAGGGATCTGGCTTCCAATCTCAGTCGTTTGAAGCTGTTCTCTGTTTCTGTTGTGTCAGATCTCTCTGCTGAAGCAGAGCCTGGAGCTACAGATGTCGCAGTCGAAAAACGCGCTGCAGCAGTTACAGGCGCAGTTCAGCCAAGAGCGCGATCACCTGGCGCAGGAGTTGCAGGAACTGGCACTGGACCATCAGCACAGAGAGTGCCGCCTGCAGGACGCCCACTGCTGCGCCTTGCAGGACATGGAGGACGCACAACAGATCGAGCTTAGGGTACCTACATACAAACACAGGCTACACAGATGCAAATTCACACACAATGACATGAGCATGTGGAGTTACACTTCTTGGGGCGCATTACAAAAAGATCCTAACCTTAGAATCCTATCTTATCTGTTTGGTAACCATAGCAATTTCAGTTAGGACCTAATTTAGGACAAAAGCTATTACAAAATGACATTTATTAAAGCAACACCAAAGATTCTTTTGTACCTTAAAATAATGTTTCCAAAATCATTTCAGTGGTTCATCAACTCGTAACAGGGTGAATGGCACTTCTGGATTCGCTTTGCGACCCTCTATCGGCTATAACCGCACTATGCAAGTTTGCCAGATCGAGTAGCGTTTCTGTAGTTCGAATGACTACAGAAACTACAAATTTGACTTGCTTTACGGCAAGCGTTACAATGGCAAAAAAATAGCTAGCAATGTCATTATTTTGTTTTTCTTCGTTTCTGATGTCGCAATACATCATACTTTCATAAAATCATGCAACATACTCTACCTTGTCTGTGGACATCATTATTTCCAAAGCCGGTGCTGGATAAACAAATAGCGTGCGTGCGGCTGTTGGCTGGGGTAGGCTAAGTTATTTACGACAGCGGTAATGGACAATTCTGCTTCCAACCTGTAGGGGGACCGAAGAGGAAAAGTGCTTTGGTGTTGCTTTAAGTGTATAATCTTATCTTAACTACAGATAGGAAAAGGGTATTACAGAAGCATCCTAACTCAACAAAAAATCCTTAAAACTGTCTTAAAGGGGTCATGAACTGGATTGTTTTATTATTTTATAATGTTGCCTGGGGTGCCCTTATAATGTTAGTATGATTTTGACATAAAAAATTGTCATAATTTATAAATAAAAGCCATTTTTCCAAGCCTGATTTCTGCCTCAGATTTGAACGCTCCGTTTTAAGGGCCGTGTCTGCTGTGAGACTGCAGTGCAAACGCCCACTGCTGTGATTGGCTGACATGCTTGCAATGAAATAGCTAGTATTACATGAACTCTCTCGAAAACTTTTACTACGTTTTTACTATTACAGCTATCGAGATTAACAAATCGTGAAAAGTATCATTTAAAGCATTATATTTAAATCTATTCCATCACATGAAAGGTTGCAGCATGATGAGCACTGACTGAGCAGATGACAGAGAGTCTGTTGATCGCGTGAATAAAGATCTTATCATTGCAACGCAATTTTTGCACTCTCACAAATGCTTACACCAAATCACAATGCAAACACGATGTGAGTACACAGTAAGAGCTTCGTTGTGTAGTGTAACAGTGTCATTATGTCATCACGAGTTTGGTAAGTGTCCAGATAAGCTCTCGCGGCTCGCGCTGTGCTGTTTGATTGACAGCTTGGGCGAAAGGGATCGTTCTTTGATCGCTTTCTGTATATAATTCAATAACAGTTTAAAAAAAGATTATTTTCATAATACTACCAGAAATTATGTGAAGTTGATCGTTTAGTCACTGATGCATAAACAGTATTGAACGATTTGAATAATTACACCGAAATCACTGATCGCAGATCAGGCATTAGAATACACATGGTTACTTACATGTTGCTGGCAGATCCGTGTCGGGAAATTGTGATTGACTGATTTAATAAAGTTTAACCATGCTGGAATCCGAAGGAAGCTTATGCAGACTGTCTTCTTCCACAAACAGGCACGCACAATATTTAGTAAACAGCATGTTTATTGCTTGTAAGTAGCTCGATCCGGTAGCAATCATCATGTCGTCCTATGTTATTTAGCATGTTTGGGCGAATCGGTGGGCGGGGCTAAACAGGCCGTGTTGAAGTAGGCGTTGATCTTCTTTTGTGGAGGCGGTGTTTTATCCTCTTTGACGTCATAGTTCCCCACTTTGAAAAACGAGTCGTTTGCTGAGCCTGATGTCTATAAAAGCTTTTATTGGACTAACAAGGTAGTTTTCAGTTCTGAAACTTACAGGATATTATTATAGTATGATGATCTCTTATATGTCAAAAGCTCAAGGAAAATTTGATTTCTCAGTTCATCACCCCTTTAACTTTAGGACAACCCCAATGATGTCCTAACTTCAAAATTATTTAAAAGCCAACTGTAAAAATCACATAATAATAGCCCTGTTTGTCACATTTATTAATGATACGAGGTAAAGAACAGCGATGTTTGATGGTGGAAAGACTTTGTGAACACCAAAATGATGTGCTGCACTTTGACAACAAAGCTACAGACTCCTATGAAATATACTGATAGGCTTTGCCTTTTCTACCGAGCTTATCAAAACAAAAAAAGGCACCACTTATTTTGTTTTTCCATTTTAATCTATAGTTTTTCCGTTTTTGCGCATCATTGGTTGCTTGGTAACAGACCTCAGAGTTGATTACCGAACTCCATGGAGGGGTTTAAGATTTCATAACTACAGATAAGATGAGATTTTGTAAGATAGGATAAGAATCCTAAATTAACTTAAAGGGATAGTTCACTTTGAAATAAAATTTTGGTATGTTTTAGCTTACCTCAAGGGCATCCAAGATGTAGGTGTCTTTTTTTCCGCAGTAGTTTCAATTTTGATATTTTTAGGTCAAACCGTTCTTGTCTGTCAGTCCTATAATGCAGGTCTGTGGTCACTGTCTCAAAGAGTATGCACAGAGTCCAAATTAAAACAATTCCCCATCGTCCAAATTAAACAATTCCCCATCGTAAGTACACATTGATGGCCTAAGACACGAAACGAGCGGTTTGTGTGAGAAAACGAACAGTATTTATATCGTTTTTACCTCTTATACACAGCCACGTCCAAGTGATCTGAGGGCGCGCGCGCATCCTGGTGTGTGACGTGTACGCAGACTGTGCATAGATACAGTGAGGAAAATAAGTATTTGAACACCCTGCTATTTTGCAAGTTCTCCCACTTAGAAATCATGGAGGGGTCTGAAATTGTCATCGTAGGTGCATGTCCACTGTGAGAGACCAGAAATTCCAGAAATCACAATGTATGATTTTTTAACTATTTATTTGTATGCTACAGCTGCAAATAAGTATTTGAACACCTGAGAAAATCAATGTTAATATTTGGTACAGTAGCCTTTGTTTGCAATTACAGAGGTCAAACGTTTCCTGTAGTTTTTCACCAGGTTTGCACACACTGCAGGAGGGATTTTGGCCCACTCCTCCACACAGATCTTCTCTAGATCAGTCAGGTTTCTGGGCTGTCGCTGAGAAACACGGAGTTTGAGCTCCCTCCAAAGATTCTCTATTGGGTTTAGGTCTGGAGACTGGCTAGGCCACGCCAGAACCTTGATATGCTTCTTACAGAGCCACTCCTTGGTTATCCTGGCTGTGTGCTTCGGGTCATTGTCATGTTGGAAGACCCAGCCTCGACCCATCTTCAGTGCTCTAACTGAGGGAAGGAGGTTGTTCCCCAAAATCTCGCAATACATGGCCCCGGTCATCCTCTCCTTAATACAGTGCAGTCGCCCTGTCCCATGTGCAGAAAAACACCCCCAAAGCATGATGCTACCACCCCCATGCTTCACAGTAGGGATGGTGTTCTTGGGATGGTACTCATCATTCTTCTTCCTCCAAACACTTTAGTGGAATTATGACCAAAAAGTTCTATTTTGGTCTCATCTGACCACATGACTTTCTCCCATGACTCCTCTGGATCATCCAAATGGTCATTGGCAAACTTAAGACGGGCCTTGACATGTGCTGGTTTAACCCTCTGAGGTCTGAGCTGTTTTCTGGGCCCTGGAGGTGTTCTGACATGCTCTGACATTTCTGGTTATTTCTGTTACTTGTGACATTTTCATGGCTAAAGTCTAATTACACTGTATTCAGCACAAACTCTGCTACAATAATATATCAACAGCATGTATGTAAAAGTTTGTAGTTTTGAGATAATGACATTTATGCGTGGTTTGTGAAAATACAAAAAAAAATTCTCACTGAAATAAGGCCATGAAACCCCTACTGATTATTTCTTCACAAGACTTTTGAAAATTGTATGACGTAGCCTAGAATATTTTCTGCAAAACTATGTGAAAATCACCCTGACTGCTCATTCAGAGAAGACAATATATTGATTTAAAATTTTTACGACGTGTTTTGTGTGAATAAGCCTTATGCGAAGGGGCGGATAACCTCATTAATATGTAAGGCTTTTCTCACCTGAGAAAGACAAAGAACCTCCCTAATGGCCCTATTAGGAGCTTATCAGGGCCCATCATTCTGAGCAACCTTGCACAATACTGTAAATGAGGAGATTTAAAAAGAATGGCTTTTAAATTGTTTGGATTTATTTACACAACATAATCCAAATAGACACAACAAATGGCAAAAAAGCACTTATTGAAAGACAGAGACCTTTGTGCCATTCCTAAAAACATTGTACATACCTTCAATTTCCAAGTTGTTTAATTTTCACTTTACCATGTTCATGTTCCAGAGACTCATGTGAATGTTGAAGTCGGTAGGACTCATCTGGGCCCTGAAAAAAAAGTGAACATACTGATATCAAGAGAAAGGTCTGCACGATTTTGGAAATAAATATTAGATTTTTCTGGTTAAAATTGCTTTTTAAAGTTCACAAAATACACACACACACACACACACACAAATGTTTCCAACAATATATAGTAAATGAACACCAGGTTTGTTGTGCCTTGTAGGCATAGGCTATGCGCAGTGCTGGGTAAAATAATAATAAAAATATTTCAGTAACAACCAAGCTAGAGAAAAATATATTGATTATCATGTTACTTCAAATGTTTCCATTCGTTATGATGATATGAAATGAGATAATAGTAAAAACATGAAGCCGTTTGGTGTGTTTTGCTTTTCAAATTTTCAAATGATACATTCAAACGCGATCGCGCTGCAAAATCTGATACATTCAAACGCGATCGCGCTCAAATATAAAACATTATGGTTACCATATACATATCTACGTTTGACCAGATAGCCACAAACACAGTAGGCCTAACAGTAAACACGGGTCTAAATATTATAATATTCCCCATATATCTAGCAACAGTTCAACTGCAACGTGACATTTATGCAACAATAACAAACATGTAAGAATTTCTTACCTTAAATCTTTCTTGTCTTCAAATTGCGTTCTTCTTCTTCTGAGGTAGCCTAAATCCAATGTAAGCTCAGGCGCGTCTTTCAAACTCGACGTGAAGTGAAGTGTTTTGGTGTTTTGTTGTTGAGGTAACGAGCGCGTTCGCGTTCCATGTGGAGATTTGCATGTGAATATCTTTTGCGCGAGTGGGCGTGGCCAAATTAACTTTAATGAGCAAGCGTTTGAGAAGCTGGACATCTTGTTGGTTTTATACAAATTACTTAAACAGAAAATATTTGTTTTCGTTTTGAACCCGATCATTTAAAAGTACACACTTAAATGTTTATAAAGGTGTATGGCTCATAAATGTGTGACAAGTATTCGCTGAGTTTTGTTTCAGTTTATAGACGTGCTCAAGAAGAAAAGTTCACCGCGACGGAGAGGCAGAACGCACACCCTGTTTATATTCTTTATTTTACAAAAGCACAATGTTTTGATTTGATTGTAAGTGGACACATACAAAAGTAGAAATATCACAGATTCTTTTTTTATATTTCTTTTTTCTGTATGACCATAAATGACGGAGTAATTTAAGTTTATAGTGCTACAATGTGGAGAAAATCCAGCAAAACGCGCCGGCGCGTTTGCCGACCTCAGAGGGTTAAGCAGGGGAACCTTCCGTGCCATGCATGATTTCAAACCATGACGTCTTAGTGTATTACCAACAGTAACCTTGGAAAAGGTGGTCCCAGCTCTTTTCAGGTCATTGACCAGCTCCTCCCGTGTAGTTCTGGGCTGATTTCTCACCTTTCTTAGGATCATTGAGACCCCACGAGGTGAGATCTTGCATGGAGCCCCAGTCCGAGGGAGATTGACAGTCATGTTTAGCTTCTTCCATTTTCTAATGATTGCTCCAACAGTGGACCTTTTTTCACCAAGCTGCTTGGCAATTTCCCCGTAGCCCTTTCCAGCCTTGTGGAGGTGTACAATTTTGTCTCTAGTGTCTTTGGACAGCTCTTTGGTCTTGGCCATGTTAGTAGTTGGATTCTTACTGATTGTATGGAGTGGACAGGTGTCTTTATGCAGCTAACGACATCAAACAGGTGCATCTAATTTAGGATAATAAATGGAGTGGAGGTGGACATTTTAAAGGCAGACTAACAGGTCTTTGAGGGTCAGAATTCTAGCTGATAGACAGGTGTTCAAATACTTATTTGCAGCTGTATCATACAAATAAATAATTAAAAAATCATATATTGTGATTTCTGGATTTTTTTTTAGATTATGTCTCTCACAGTGGACATGCACCTACGACGACAATTTCAGACCCCTCCATGATTTCCAAGAACTTGCAAAATAGCAGGGTGTTCAAATACTTATTTTCCTCGCTGTATATACACTAGATGTCGCCTTAAAGACATTCGTTCCAATGAACTGCCGTATCCAAGGCAACATCTAGTGTATATATCTATGCACCAGTCTGCGTACACGTCACACACCAGGATGCGCGCGCGCCCTCAGATCACTTGGACGTGGCTGTGTATAAGAGGTAAAAACAATATAAATACTGTTCGTTTTCTCACACAAACCGCTCGTTTCGTGTCTTAGGCCATCAATGTGTACTTACGATGGGGAATTGTTTTAATTTGGACTCTGTGCATGCTCTTTGAGATAGTGACCATAGACCTGCATTATATGACTGACAGACAAGAACGGTTTGACCTAAAAATATCAAAATTGAAACTACTGCGGAAAAAAAGACACCTACATCTTGGATGCCCTTGAGGTAAGCTAAAACATACCAAAATTTAATTTCAAAGTGAACTATCCCTTTAAGATTAGCTTCTGTAATTAAAATTTGTGAAAAATCCTAAATTAACTTGTCAGATCTTAACTTAAGATATAAAGTTTCTGTAATACGCCCCCTTTTTCCCAAATAACTCTGATGTCATGCGCCTTTCATCAAATATGGACACTTTTGGCTCTGTGGTCTTTTTGAAAATACTTTTCAAACTCTCACTAGTTTTTTCAATAGCATTAGGGCTGGCAATATTAACGTATGCGATTAAAAACAGCTATCAGAAAATAAAGTTTTGTGAGAATCACCCTTCAATCTGATAGTTTACTTTGCTGGACATAACAAATGATGACATAAACACGATAAATGAAGTATGTGTAATTTCATAAGTATGCGATTAATCACACAAAAGGGTTTAACCTTTTTTTTTTTTTGGTTTTATCTGCACACATTTTTTATCTATTGACAGCCCTATTTAATATTTAAAGATTTCATTTGTGTATTTAAAATGTAAAACAATGAATATACATTGTTTTAAATATTTTTTTTCCCACCACACTGTCATTTCCAGCACATCATTGGTACGTCTCCTGAAATATCTTTGGACATTTTTGGAATAAAATGGCCAAATCTTTTGTCTCGCTAAGGCTAGTTTCATAGCACAAATGTTATGTATTCTAAATAAACATTAAATAATATTGTTCACACTTATTAGCATAATTAGAGCTTAATTGAAAAGTTCACTTGATATTTCCTCTTTTTTTTTTTCTTTACACATCATGTTTCAGAATAAATATTAAGATGGTTTGATCTTTCTCATAGCATTATATATAACTTTTATATTCACATTTTTATGTTAGATTTTAGAGTTAATAATTAAAATAATTAAATGCATAAAAGCTTTTTGTGTCCTTCATATAACAAAAACATAGATCATATCATTCATATAATGAATATCAAACTCCATACTGTTCACAAACTCATTGATTATACACTACCGTTAAAAAGTTTGGGGTCAGTAAGAGTTTTTACTGTTTTTGAGAGAAGTCTTACAGTAATGCTCACCAAGGCTGCATCTATTTGATAAAAAAATACAGTAAAAATTATTATTGTGAAATTTAATTATAACTTTATTTTTATTATAATTTAAAATAACTGTTTTCAATTTTAATATATTTTAAAATGTAATTTATTCCTGTGATGGCAAAGCTGCATTTTCAGCATCATTATTCAGTCTTCAGTGTCACATGATCCTTCAGAAATCATGCTAATATACTGAAACATTGAAACATTCACTGTTGAAAACAGTTATAATATTTTTGTGGAATCCGTTGATAAATCAAATTCAGGGTTCTTTGATGAATAGAAAGTTCAAAAGAACAGCCTTTATTTGCAATTGAAAAATAATTCAACGTGTTTCTTTCTTTCTAAAAATCTTACCGATCCCGAACTTTTGCACAGTAGTGCACGTTACCTGTTTTTCATTTAGACATGATGCCTCCTGCCTGTCATCCTGTATTGATCGTCACCTTCATTGTGTCCTCTTCCCCTTCATAGTACATGTCTGTTTCCTTTACTCTCTGGATTTGTCACCCCTGCATTATCACCCCACACTGAGAATCTCCACTGTGCATGACATCCAGATGGTAAATTACCCAACTTTTTGTGCTTCCTTGTCCACCGTCTACTCCTAAAACACATTATGAATCTGAAAACATGTTTCTCATCCAGGAAACCGCAGCTGTTGTTTCATTTGAAAATTGTGCATTACACAGAATATTTTAAGATGGCAAGCCCAGACATTTGAAGCAGAGTCTAACGGGCTTTTCTTCATCTTGCGCTGCGGCCAAGAAAGAAGCTTTTTTTAAGCTGATTTGGCCACATTTCGGATTACCAAGTAATGGAAAAAAAACATTAATAGTTGCTTTCATCTCCGTTCTTTTATGTCAATCCGTGAGTGACTTTTTGGGTGGACTGTTTAAATGTCGTCTTATTCCTCCCAGACGTGGCATAAAGAGAAACTATCCATAAAATAGCAGTGTCAACAGTAAAACTGGATGATTCTGTAATAAGATGATTCTGTATGGCATCATCTAATTACTAACTAACCCACTATATTGAAAATCTTCTTAATTTTTTTTCTTCTTCCCAAATTTCTGCAGTGAATTCAGTTGATAGTAATACAGTATGATGATCATCTCCCTCCTGTAAATATATAGGCTACTATACTAAAAACTAGTAGTAAGAATAATATTATATGGATAACATGTTTAAATACTATTAAATAATTAAAAAGCAATTATTACAATTAGAATATATTAGACTAATATATTAGTATAATATATATTGTATAATATATATATATTGCTAATTAAAAAGCAATTATTACAATTAGAATATATTAGACACAAATTGTTTTGGATTTTACAGTTAAAACTATGGCTCTTAAAAGAATAAAATAAACATGATTCATCTCAGAATTTTACATCGATAAGAATGTTCAGCCTTCGAGATGTAACAACAGTAATGTCATCGTAACATTATAAACTAATTTGTGTTCATTTTGACATTCATTTGCACATTTGTGATTGGTCTTTTCTTTCCTTCTTAAATGTACATGACAGTTCAAAAGTTTGTCAGTAAGATTTTTTTTTGGAAGAAATTATTTTCATTCAGCAAGGAATGTATTAAATTGATCCAATGTGACATTAAAGACATTTATAATGTTACAAAAGATTTCTATTTCAAATAAATGCTGTTAAACTTTCTATTCATCAAAGAATCCTGAAGAAAATCAGTTTCTACAAAAAATCAAGCAGCACAACTGTTTTAAACATTGATATAAGAAATGTTCCTTGAGCAGCAAATCAGCATATTAGAATGATTTCTGAAGGATCATGTGACTGAAGACTGGAGTAATGATGCTGAAAATTCAGCTTTGCCACAGGAATAAATTACATTTGAAAATATAGTTTTTTTTTTTATTGTAATAATATTACAGATTATTACTGTTTTTATTGTATTTTAGATCAAATAAATGCAGCTCTTCTGAGCATAAGAGACTTCATTCAAAAGCATTTTAAAGGTCCCATTCCATGGATTATTTTTATTATTTTATAATGTTTCCAGGGGTGCCCTTATAATGTTAGTATGTTTTTTAGATCAAAAATTGTTATAATTTAGAAATAAAAGGCATATTTCCTAGCCTGATTTCATTCCCTGGTTTGAACACTCTGTTTGAAGGGGCGTGTCTGCTGTGAGACTTCAGTGTAAACGCCCTCTGCTGTGATTGGCTGACATGCTTGCATATGAAATATCTGGCATTACATGTGGAACTATCTGAAAAACTTTTACTATTACAGCTATTATACGTTTTTACTATTACAGCTATCTGGATTAACGAATCGTGAGAAGTTTTTTAAGTATTTAGATCTATTCCCATCACATAAAAGGTTGCAGTGATGAGCATTGAGCAGATGACAGTCTGTTGATCGCGTGAAAGATCTTATCATTGCAACGCAGTTCCTGCACTCTCACTAATGATTTCACCAATGCAAACATGATGTATATAAATACAGAGCTTCGTTGTGCAGTGTAACAGCGTCATTGATTTCATAACGAGTTTTGGCAAGAGTCCAGATAAACTCGCGCTGTGTGATTGACAGCTTGGGCGATTGGAAAGGGATTGTTCTTTGATCGCTTTCTGTATATTAATCACAGTTTAAGTAAGATTATTTTCATCCTACTAAGAGAAACGATGTGAAGAGTGATCGCTACTTCCATATTAAATCACTACTTACCGCTTGCTGGAATATAGTTGAAATTGCCCCCTTCGTCAGTATGAAACGCTGAGAGAAGCCTGCTTGATATTATTCCAGGTTAGAAAAACAGTCCGTGGTGAAATGGACAGAGCAAACTAACAACTTCGAATTAAACTTTTGCGGTATCCGATTATAGATAAACATCAACCACGTCTGTTGACATTTCGCCATCAATACGCCTGTGTTCCTGTGGGCGGAGGTTACGGTTCTAGTGACATCACTAAAGAAGGATGTAGAGGGGTGTAATCCAATCCAGCCGTTTTTTGTAGTCAACTTCTGTTAAATAAAATATCTCGCTTGGCATTGAACTTTGAGCTTTATAATTTTACAGATATTATTTATACTCTAACAACAACATTACACACTAACTAAAGTTTGAAACATGGGATCACATAGAACGGGACCTTTAAAAATACACTTACTGACTCAATTTTTGAATGGTCCTGTACATATATTTTCATACGCAGAAAAAAGCGGCATTTCAAAAACCTCATCTTACCTAAAACTTTAACATTTGCTCTTTTCCTGTCTTGCAAACTACTATTTCCTTCATTAAATGCAAATCTAGTTTCCTCATTGACACCTTTTGTTCCTGTCGCATCATGCAGCATCCATATGCAAAATCTGGTCTTTAGTTTTATGCATTGCATGTGTGATTCAGTCTTTTTAATTTTATGTAGGATCTGGAGGATCGTCTAAAGCAGGAACAGAGAGAAGAGTTACACGCTTTGAGAGAAGCCCACAGACAGACCCTGGAAATCCTTCGGCAGCAGTCGGACCAGGAGCTGCAGACGCTGCGCTTTGAGCTGGAGGATGAAGGCAAAGCCATGCTGGGTGAGTCATGCGCTCAAATTAACTACATCACCGCACACCAGCCTACAAGATCTGTGCCTTTTATGGGGTCATTAAAGTCTTGTAGTATATTCATATGCACTGTTATCATGAAAGTAAATAGTCATTTTCACAGCCTTTTATATCCTAAAGCGACTCACAGTGCACTTATTACAGAGGAAATCTGTTGGCTCAAGGGTATGATTATAATAGCTTATAAAGTAGGGGCTTGAACCTACAACCTTTTGTTCACCACCCCAGAGCCATTATACCACATTAGGCTCTTAGTAGGCTCTAAATGCAAGAAAATAACTGTAAGGAGGATTTGTTTTGTACTGTTTTTTTTGTGTGTGTGTGTGTGTGTGCTATAGCTTCCCTGCGGTCAGAGCTCAATCATCTCCATGCCACTGCCATCGAACACCTGAGACAAGTCCACTTGAAGGAGAACAATGCCGCCAAACGAGAGCTGGACGACACTATTGAGCGCTGCAAAGAACATGTGAGCATTTTTGAAAGATAAGCTTGATACATCAATGCTAAACCCAACAGGCAGACTTGATGGATGTAGACTCTTGATTAATTCCAAAATGAGAAATATATTTTAATTTATTTTTTTGGTCAGTCTTGCATTTTGTAAGAAGCTTTTTCTCTCATGAGAACCTCTGACATCTCATGCCTTGCGGATAAGAACATTTGAACCGGAGAGAAACTACACAGACCGCCATACAGTACATGAAATGCATCATCTCCAATTTCCAGCCGCATTGTTTTTAAAACATTGTATTTTTCTATACAAATGGGAAAATAGAATATTTTAATATGTTGTGCATGTATGTGGTATTTTTGCCCACAGATGTACAATATTTGAGAGATAATTTATGTCTGATATAATCAGTGTTGTTATTGAAGGAAAATTGTTTTCGTTAATTGAAATAAAGCGGGAATAAAGTAAAATATAAATATTACATAAAAAAAAAATTAGACATTGAAATTGAAAAAGTTGAAGTACTAAAAATAAAAATATATTAGTTTAAAATTAAAACATGTTAAAAAAAATCAAATTCAAAATATTAATTAATATTATAATAGTATTGAAATAATACTAAAATAACATCTTTAGAGTTGGTGGTTTGTTCAGACCTCTTTCATCATTTACTGTGGTTTCAAACCTTTATGACTTTTTCCTTTGGAACATATTTTGATAAAAGCATAAGTCTTTGTATTTTTTCCATACAATAAAAGTCACTTGATCTAATGTTGTTTGGAGCTCAATGTTCTTCAGAATATCAAAATAAGGAATGTCATACAGGTTTGAAACGACACGAGTTTTAAAACTATCTTTTTTCATCTTTTTAAATATGATCAATAGTAATAGTAACCACTAATAATAATAAAAAACCAAGTAGAATACCAAAATCCCACCTTTGTTACTGTTTCAGCATTTGCTTCTTGTCTTCATAAAACCAGATGCCACATTTGGTGCCCTTGGTTTCAAGACATAGTTATGGTTTCTAACTATAGTATAGAGACGCTTGAAATGGATGGCAGGCCATTATAAAATGTCTCTAAGCTAAGCTGCACTTTACAGAAATTTGAAGAATAACCACAATGAATAAAGTATGAGGTACTGAGTTCTGAATTATAGGAGAGCTCTTACCGTGACTTCCACCTTTTTCCCCATTTTCATATTTGATTTATAATCTCCCTCCCTGTCTGTGTCTCTAATACTCACACTCATAGTCTCACTCTCTCAGGTTCGTTTCACTTCAGCTAATACTTCAGCACAATTGAATCTCTTTTTATGTGACCTATATGCATATTTTGAAAGCCCCTGGGTCTGGCACAAAACCTTCTAATGCTTTTTTAAGAGAATCGTTTTATGAAAACTGCATTTGCTGCCTTGTTGAGACGAACAGCCATCATTCTGTTAAAGTCTATCTGCTCTTTTGGATTTTGTGGATTGCCTCTCCAGGAACACGACCTTCTAGGGCGTTTATCTGACCTAAAGCAGGAGGTGAGCTGCAGAAGGAACCGGATCGCCGATCTGGACCATGAAATCCACTCGCTCAATGAGACCATCAGCACCCTGACCAAAGAGCTGGAGCTCAAAGGGAAAGAAGTTCTGCGGGTGCGCAGTGAGGCCAATATGCATATCAGGTACCAACTTTTTAACATCATCTGAGGATATATTAAAGGTGCCCTAGAATGTGTTGAAATAATATTTTGATTTTGTCCCTGATATGTACATAGAGGGTATGTGGCTTAAAAAGCCATTTAAAATGTCCAGAAAAGGTTTTACAGGTCAATTTCCAACCTTATAAATTTTATGAGTCTGTTTTAACTTCTAGAATTATAGGACTGTCAGCTACGTGACTTGGAAGTAAGTGGGCATACTTGTTCAGACAACCTGAAAAAATGGGTTTTCAATTAAACTTGGCTGCATGTAGTGTTAAATATAGTGTTACAGTTATTCTTAAATATATATTTTTTAAACCGATGCTACCTGACTAGAGAAAACAGAGGGAAAAGGGCTGTTGTCTTCTCTTTTGCCAGATAGGTAGGAAAACCTCAACACCCATAATGCTCTGGGCATGTTGCCGTCCAAGGCCACTCCCACCAGTCTGTTATGGATACGCTTGACCAGAGTCAAACACCACCTTTTATTAGTAGGAAATACGTCTAAGCAAACTTTTGGTCATAACGGTGTCGACTTGTATAGTTCGCGGGTGCAAGAATTCAAAGAGTAAACGTTTAGCGGGAGTGATTTACTTTCGGTTTCCAGTGAAGGATCCAGCGTGTTGTAGGCAGAGCTGAAGGGTGCAATGAATCGTAAAAATGGAGAGAGCGCTGCGACGGAAAATCTGAGAAACCTCCGTATTTGTTGTCAACATTTCAAACTGGATGACCATGAACACAGTGTTTTAAGCTAAATGGAGGGGAAAAACTGAAAAAATTGCCGTGAAAGCCCTGGAGCTGTCAAACTAAATGTGAATTTCTCATTCCAGGTAAAATGAAGAATGAGTAAACAAAGCAGGTTGAAATTTGATGAAGTAACACTTTAAGACCAAACTTAAGCATTAGAATTCCTTCTTAACCACAGATGTTTAATAAATGTATTGGGTTGTTTCAAATATTTAGTTTAGTAAACAAACCTTTTTCCTTTGTCCTAGTTTCCCGCCAGTCATTTGTTACCATGGACATTAATTAACGTGCACACCTGACTGTAGTTGGTTCATCATCACTATGTATTTAAGTTCCTCTTGGATTTCTGTTCCTTTGTCGGGTATTGTGTTCACGCTATCACGCTGCCTTCTCATCGTGGATTACCTGTGTTTGTTTTGTTTAAATAAATACCTTTTTGATTATTAGAACCTTTAAGACTTAGAACCTTTAAGGCCAATAAAATGGCAAAAAGGCCAGAAACATAAAGGAACAGGAAATTGTGGCTCTCAAGGTAATACTTTCGTGTTAAGGTTAGAGTACAAACGGTGAACATTACCATTATCCCAGTTTTTAATAGCCTCATTCTATGCAAAAGCGAGCAACAGACATCTTCTGCGTGTGCAGAATCTTTTTTGGCTTTCATGAGATATTAAATTATAAAATCCTAAAGGTCAGTCTAGCTGAAACAGAAGCTAATTTAATATGAGAGGAAAGCGGATGGAGCTGTTTCCCACGCAGGAGCCCAATGCCCTCAGGCAGAGCTCTCTTCTCTTGATATCATCAGCTGCTTTCTTCTGTTCCGGCTGTATAGAAGTATCAAGGTCAGTGGAGGTGTCTAGCTGATACAAACAAACAAATTTCCTTTGGTTTCATTCAAATGAGGATCTAATTTATGGCACATGAAAAGAAGTTTCTTTGGGGAACTGAGGGAATTTGTTCTAATAAATAATAGTTTATGCGCCTCAGAACGAAATAAACTTGATTGTATTTGTTGCCCAACTTATTTTCTCGGTTAGAAAATCCATTTTAATAACCTTTCAGTGAACATTTCTTAAAAGTCTTCTTGGTGTGAAGAACATTCACTATAAAGAACCTTATATATATATATATATATATATATATATATAGTTTTACATGTGTTAAAGGGTTTTGTTTCTACATAGGGCTCACGAACAGGATCTATCCAAGCGCCTCGAGAGGGAGATTGACGAGCTGAACGCTTCTCATAACAGAGAAACCCAGATCATGCTGTCAGATTTTAACAAAGCTCAGGAGCTGCTAAAAGACAAGATCTCTGCTCTGCAGATTCTGTGAGTCCCTTGATCTCAGTTACAGATTGAATATCAAATTAAATTGAATTTCAAAACACATCATTTTAATGTAATATCCTTATGAATATTTCAGAAGCAAAGACAGATGAATCACTTTAGCTCTGTTCCAAAACCAAGCGAGCTGCCTTGCTGTCTAGTACAGTGTAGGTCTTCTAAGGCTAAAATGGTACCTTAAACGTAATTGCTTCACATGAGATGAGACCTCAGCGCTCCACCCATGAAGTTCTAAGTATTGTTGATACTTATTATAGTATTGAGCCATTAGCTTAGCAGCATGCTAACATCAAATCACACACATTGATTACACTGTAAAAAAAAAAAGTAGTGCCTTAAATTTTTTAAGTACAATCAACTTGGCTATTTCAGGCATTTCAACTTAAATTACATTAAACTGACTTTAAAAAAATTAGTTGAATCTTGTATAACTTGCAAAAAAAACTTATTTTGATGAGTTAAAGTTATGGAAAAATATGTGTTATAATTTATTGGTCATATCATTTTTTATAGGAACAGATAGGGTCACTTTTGGCCCGCAGACGATGGACATTTTGATTGCAATAGAGTCTGATGTTAGCATGTTGCTTAGCATACAAAAATACTGTACATAACTTATAAAATATTAGGTGAAATGTTTAAGTAGATTGAACTGTTGCCAGAAGTGCCTGAACATTTTGGCTTGGAGGGCAGCTTGCTAGGTTTAATGCCAGAGCCATTGTTTTTACTGCAGTATAATTGTTAATGTGTATGTGTGTGGGGTGAGCAGATTGGAAGGTACGGAGGAGAAGTTCAGGAATAGAGAAAGCCGACCGGAGGACCTCCAGGTGATTGCTGATCTCAGAGAAATGGTGTCCGAGAGAGAAACCCTGGTCAAGAAGCTTGTGGTAAGTGTTCACAGCAATGGGTCGCAGAGGTACAGCACCACATTAAAGTGATGTGTACTACTGTACTACATATGTTTGTTTTTTTGTCCCAAAGCATTACATGTCTTCAGACAGAATTCAATATCAGTTCATTGATTTTTCGGTCTGACTGTGTCTCCTTTGTTCCAGGATGACAAGAAGTTTTATCAACTGGAGCTGGTGAACCGAGAGCCTGGCTTCAACAAGGTGTTCAACACCAATCCCAATGTCGGGGTCATAAACCCCCTTATAAAGGTTAGAGAGAGATACAGCCACACTGATAAAAGAGTACCACATAAACTGGATTTGATCTGATAGTAAAAAAAAAGTACAAACCATAAACCTTTTTAAAAGCACTCCATCTATACAGTTCATGGAATCCATGAATATAATAAAAGAATAGTTCAAAGGTTTTGCCGTATGGGAAGTGTATCCCGCTGGAATGGGATGTTCTGCAGAGACTATTTATAGCCTTCTACTGTTCTTTTAGTTGGTCTAACTTTTTCTTTGTTGCATTAGTTGTGTTTGTGCATTTGTCATTGTCTGTGTCTTATATTCTTATATCCATGTTCAAACATCAAGTTCTACCCTGCTTTCCAAGTCATAAGCTCTGTTCCAAAATCTATTGTGCTTCCTACATAAACAGCATCCGTCCTAACCGAGATTAAACATTAAAGATTATCCATTCAAAGCACTCTACAAATCTACTCATCACACAAAAATTGTTCTGCACAGGAGGTCTATAGAATACCTGGAGAAAACTATCCATTAGCATCTACCCAGTTCTCATCTACCCAACACTCATCTGTGATAGTCAATTATTTATTATATATATTAAATATATATATAGATAGATGTTGATATATATTTTTAAAAATCTTACCCCGAACTTTTGAATGATTAAAAGTTACTTATGCTCAACATGAAGGCTGCATTTATTTGAGCTAAATACAGTAAAACAGTATCATTGTGAAATGGTAATACAGTTTAAAATAATACATTTTAATTTATTTGTGATGACAGCTGAATTTTCAGCATCATTACTCCAGTCTTCAGTGTCACATGATCCTTCAGAAATCATGCTAATATGCTGATTTGCTGCTCAAGAAACATTTCTTATTATTATCAATGTTGAAAACAGTTGTGCTGCTTAATATTTTGTGGAAATCCTTGATACAGATGTATAGATAACAGTATATTTATAACAGCAGGATTTTAATCGCATCAAACAATTTTGTTCTGTTTTCCACCAATACTTTTTGTATTCAATGAAACATAAGTCTATTTACAATAAACATTTATTATCCACCATCTTATTTATTTGACATTTGACACACACTTTAGCAATTTGTGTGTTTTCTGGGAATCAAACCCATGACAGTAAAACTACATAAACTGATTAATTTAATAGTTATCAATTTGAGCAAAACATACCTTTTGAAACCGCCTTTGCTTCAGGACTGCACATGTGATGCCTTAAAATGCCGTCCAGTTGGGTAGCTCACTAGGTTTTGTAACGGGGCTGTAATCTGTCATTTCTGTTTCCTGTCCACATTCAAAATGATGTCCATTACCTTGTCATCATTTAGCTTGAAGCTACAGTTCGCCACAATCCCTTTCTGTGTGTGTCCTTTTAATGTAGCATAAGTATAGAAAACCTGCGAACAGTTTCGCCAGCTCTCCGAACCTAAGCGTTGTTGGGGCAGAAGGGATGGCGGGCGTCTCCGTCCCGCCTGCTTGCCTAGAGTCTGTCCCCAACTCCCCCATTCACCACCATGAGCTCAGGTCTAACAAACCTCAGCCCCCTCCAACCCCTCCGCCTCAGGCTGACTCCACCCGGAGGTGAGATTGTCCTCACGAGAGACATGCTTAAACCACAGAACTGTCTTGCCATTGGTCGGATCACACAGTCTCAGTCCTTTCCTGCAGTAATGGTAGACAAACCGTCAGTCTGTTGTGTTGATTAGACGTTTTAATACGAGAACACGGCCATTTGTGTCCAGAGTGAATTGTGGGTTTGCTCATCTCACTCTTTAATGCATCTTGCCGGTGAAAGGCACACATTAAAAATGTTTGTATTTTATGCTACTTTGTGTGCATGATCAATTGTGCGTAGCAATTCTGTTTCAATGTCCTTATTGTGGCAAGTTTGGCAAGAACATTATCACAAAGCGGACTGAAAGTTCACGTAAACTGTGTGTGATCACACAATGGCATTGGAATGTCAACGCGAGCATGCGGTTGATGTCATCACATAGCAGTCACGAGTATGCCTCCGCCCATTAGCTATACTCCGCCCTTCACATCTCATGCATTTTGTTGTTTTGTGGTTTTAAAATGAGCCATTCAAATGATGAACGGCTATTCCTGGTATTTTTGTCCATGTTAAAATCAGGCATAGGAACATGTTGTACACAGCTGAGAGACGGGAGATAATATTAGAGCGTTTCTGGTAGAGGGGCATATTTTATTTAGCATTTAGAAGGAAACAGTTCAGCATGGCGCCTGTGATTCTTTGATGCTTGAACAAGGGGAGCAGTTTCCTATTGGTCAAGAGACACTGCTGTAGTTACAGATGTCAAATTTTAGGATTATTCTTGATGTCACCAAAAAAGCAAAGGTCTATAGTAATGATGACTCTATGGAAATAATGTAAATACACATGGACAGTAGCCACCAAAAGTATTTAGACTCTTATAAGAATTGGATGTATCGCCACACTTTTAACTGTCTGAATGTTATTACAGATGACAATTTTTCCATAATTAACTTATTTTTCTGAAATATTATATGCAATTACTTTAACCAAAGTTAAAGAATGTATTTAATATGGCCTATTTGTGTCTTATTTTGTGTGGTGCATTGTAAAAACTTTATGAACCCAGCTAACAGGGAACCTTCTCAGAACTTTGGCTAACATTCAAGGTTCTCTCAAAGTAATGAAGAAACGTTCTTTCAATAACATTAATAGAATGCTCATTCAAAGTTATCTGACCTTTAATAATGTTCTCAAAATGTTAGCAAAAAACATCATTTATTTTAAACATTGTTCATGGAATGATGTTTTTCTGAAACGTTTTAGTTGGACTTTCATCTAACTTTTTTAAAGGTTACTACTTCACAACTTTCAAAACTAACATTCCTGTAATGTTTGCAAAGTTATAAAATGGAATTCTCAATTAACATTTACATTTGTATACAACATTTAAAATACTGGACATTTTGAATATTCAGGGAACATTCAGAAGTAATGTTTACATAACTTAATGGGAACACTAGCAAAGTATGCTTACACTATCTTTCTTTAGTACAAATCCCACTTCTAATCTATTGCAATGCCATTCAAAGTGTGGCTTAAGTGTCCACATACTTTTTGCGGCCACTGTACACAAATATAGCTTTTCTTAGATAGTATCGTCATGCGATAAAGTAGCAACTCAATGTGGAAGTGTTTGATCAGGATGTTCAACTTCACTTTCCTTTAATGCTGCTGCAGTGTAACTGGTTGTGTTTGACTTTTCTGTGTTTTGTGCAGCCCTCGTAAGACTGAGGATTCAACTGTAGCACCAAAAGAACAGCAACCACAAGAGCTATTTTCACAGTACTTCTCCTTTTAAATTTTTCAAGACACTCAACTGAAGAGCATGTGAAACTGCAGTTTTCAATAGTCCATTCGTCTGTTCTTGATATCTCACTGTGAGTTTGTTATTTTCCCTTTTGATATGGGCATATACTTGATTTAAAATGAAATGCACATTCATTTCATATACTATTCATAAATAAGTCTTTTCTGGATGGACTAAAACTGTTGGAATACCAATGTCTTGCCAGTTTTGAAATAAATTGCACAGACACTTATATATTTTGTATTATCCTGTCTTGTTATGAAAGAACAAACCAAATGCGAAAGAAAAAAGAATTTAAATAAATATAACAGCATGGTAGCAGGACTGCATGTCTTTGAACTCTTTTCCCGCCATTCACAGAATTTTCTGTGATTTATGACACAATTCTTGTTTTCACTGTTATACGATAGGGGGCGCTATTATACATCTTCTGAAAGAGTAAGGAATCTCCGGATCGAAACACAAGCGATAGAAGCATTTCTTACACATATGTATACTAACGCGATCATCAAACATTTAATAACATATAAATCAAAACTGCCTAAGTTTACTGAATGAAATGTCGACCCAGGAAGAGGTATGGGACTGTACAAGCTTTGGGGGTGTTGATAGACTCGGGCTGCGTCCGAAAACTGATAAATGCTGCCTTCGGAGTTCGGAAGGCATCAAGGCTCATCCGAATGCAATGTTAGTTTCACTTCCTGTCTCCTGAGATACCTTCATCTGATCGATTTTTGAAAGCAGCATAGATGTATCCTTTGCTGCCTTTGATATCCCACACTCCTGTGCTTTCCATTCTGTGACAGTTGAGCTAGAAAAATAAAGATGGCGTCTGAAAGTTGCCGGCTGGTCGTCAGTTTGTGTGTAAATGTACATTTTTGATCAACGTTTTCCACTTTGTCATTTCTAGCGAGAAATTACTATTGTAGTCATTAAATATTCACTTAGTTTTCACCAAAGCTGGCTCTATTTTGCTGTAGAT
This sequence comes from Squalius cephalus, assembly GCF_949319135.1. Classification (NCBI taxonomy): domain Eukaryota; kingdom Metazoa; phylum Chordata; class Actinopteri; order Cypriniformes; family Leuciscidae; genus Squalius; species Squalius cephalus. Next base: position 14,827,337 of record NC_137141.1, on the reverse strand, counting down.
TATTAAACCGTTACGCTGCCTCAGAAGTCTGTCCGAAATCAGTTTCGTGAGGAACCTTCGTGCGCAGACGCTGCCTGCAAAGTCATTGCCTGATAGGGCAGGAGGCAACAAGTCAGCTGTCTACGTTTTCGGACGCAGCCTCAGTCTACTTTACCCTGGTAATCCAGAGTTCTCGCGAGAGCACAAGTTGAATTTGCTCAGCGAGTTATTCTGGTGTCGAGTAATGATGCTCATTAAATATGCCCCTCGATCTGAGCTGCACCAATCACATCGGGTTATCTGATATAGGCGGGCCAGAGGCGAGCTAAACAGATGACGACAGCGCTGTGACGTCGAAGTCATTATTAAACATTGCAAAATGCCTATGGATGAATACCAGTTGTTTGAAACGGCTTTGGCCGCTACAATGAACGAGTTAGACTTGGCTTTTTATCTAAAACAGGAACAGAAGACGCCGATCGAATCGTTCCTTTGCAAGAAGGTCGTTTTTTGCTGTTTCATCGACCAGATACGGTAAGAGTATAATCAGAGAATGTCTAATAAGGTTAGCTTCGCTGGTAGCTGGGGTTTATTGTTGTGATTGGTCGTAGCGTTATCCAATTGCGTGCAGCGAGATTTTCAAATGCACGCTTTTCATTAGTCGATGCCAGACCATTAATCTTTTAGATTTAGGTCTGGATTTCCAGGCTTGGTTTACTCTGTCTATTTTGACTATTGTTCTAAATCCAAACCAGACGTAGTCTTTGACAAAAACGAAATTTTCTCAAGTTTTGATGAATTTTGAAAAAAAGAATGAAGCTTGAATAAAATGTTTTGCTCGTTTGTTTACCTCTTTCCCCGCCAGCGTTTTAAAAAATAAAAATAAAACGTTGCCAGCCACCGCCAGCATTTTTATTTATTTATCATTTTCACCTAAATTTCATGGCCCCCAGAATATTTTGTTGTATGAGTAACTGACCATGCAATATATCAAAAAAAAGAACAGACCCTCTGCTTTTAAACAAAAAGCTTTACACATTATTTTTTTATCGCCACTTGAATGTGGCTGTAAAAGTTGTTTGTGGCTGTTTAAGTTTCATTTAAAAAAGCAACGATTTGAACAAAAAGCTGAGAAAATCGTTTTTTTGTCAAAGACTACAATGTGCATAAGGAATGCTTTTATCGCCCGTTTCTGATTATTTTTTACCAGTTTTGATCCAGAGATTCTGTACTCTTTCAGAAGGCACATAATAACGCCTCTTACCGTATAACAGTGAAAACACTGAAAGCTGGAAAATTTCTTCATTGGCAGGTAAAGAGTTAAAAGCAGAAGTTCTGTTCTTTTGATATGTTGTATGTTCAAATATTCATATGAAAAAATATTCTGGGGGTGATGAAAAGTTTGTGAAAATGATCAAAATGCTGGTGCTGGCTGAACAACTAAAAAATTTGGCTGGAAAAGAGTTACTGGAATAGTTTACCAAAAAATAATGTCTTTTTTTTTTTCCCCTGTACCAGCACTGTTCATAGTGACAAGCTGTCAAATAGGACAAAATTCATAATATTTGTATTATATTTCAAGTATTCTGAAGTCATGGGAACAGATGAACTATCTGTGCATGGGAAAAAGTTTTTTTTTACTTTTTTGTGTGTGTGTGTTCGTGTGTGTCTCAAGTCATTTACTCAAATCACTGGTTTGTAAGGAGGGAGAGTATAAAGACTTATATAATTTTATTTTGTAGGTGAACTATCCGTTTAAATGCACTTTAAATACTTTATACAGCACTTTTTATGGTTTTCCACTGTACTTTCAGTGACTTCAACAGGATCTGCACATGGTTTATTTCTCGCAACTTTTGTTTAAAAAATTCAGTCAGTTCGAACATTTAAAACAAACATTCTCTTTATTGGTTGTCCACATTTAAAAACATCCTTAAAATACCCCTTTTTAGCTCTCTCTCTCTCAGATCATGTTCACAGGAAGTGTAAACAGACAGAGCATTTAAGTGTAATTTACCTCGGTGCCAACATGCTCTGTTCCTCTGCATGTGAATAATATATGATTTCTGGCACTGAACTATAAATTTTGCATTTCAATACAACAATTACGAAAATGTTGTTTTCTTTATGGGGATATTTACATAAATGACTGAGGGGTTGCTGTCCTCTTGTAGCCCACCCTTGGGAACAACTTTAGTCAGTAATTACAGCCATTTTGATGTTAATTCGTTGTGTCTTTTTGAACAGCTCAGATGACTGCTTCCTTATGGGAGGTCTACATTCATATACAAAACATGAATCTGAATTTACCTAATTTTGGATTGGTCAAATATATGCTTATTGTTGTTGGAAGAATGCAACAAACATAAATGGAAAAAAAAAACAGTGCCCTCATATCAGGAATCTGACATGCGTTGTTGCATCGTCATCGATAGGACATTTTCAATTCCCTAAAATCGTCCAAGATCTTGTACAGCTCATCTTGTGATTGGCCGGTTGTCATCTTTTGGTGTCACATGAGCAAGACGATAATGTAGATGAGCAGCAGGCAGATGAGGATGAGGGAGAAGTTGATTATGAGATCTTGTAGGTTGCGCTTGGTCTGCGGGTTCACTTCGATGTTGGACGCCCTGCGAATCGCTGAGCGCGTCATGTGCTGCACCCTCTCCATCCTGATGTAAAGACTGCAGGCTAGTGGAAGAAAGACGGATGGAGATGGCGGTGCTGTGGCGTTCTTGTGGTGCTTTATGGGAAAAGAAAGAAATTCTATTTTAAGAGGATGTGATACAAGTTTTAAAAATAACAATATAACAGCTGATTTGACTTGTATGTTGGAGGCTCAATCTTTATTTAACCTCCTGATGTATGATGTTCACTACAGTGGACATCACAAGCTTTTTGTAACCTTTCAGGTTGTGATGTTACAGCCTTACCACAATTCTATATCACTGTCCTCATGCTTTTTGTATTTGTAACCCTCATTCTCTCCTCGGGTCATTTTGACCCAAAGTTAATTTGAATTTTTCTTTAAAATTGAGAGTTCATTGGAATGGTCCAAGACCTTAGGACTTTTGTTGCACTTTTTTTGTCAAAAAATAAATAAAATCTGGCACAATCTAGAACAAACACACATTCAAATGAAGGCATGAGACTGTAGAACATCCCCAATGCAGAACACACTCACATTCATATTCATACACACACACATACAATCAAAATGGCTGATGAAAGTGATGCATCATACCACTATTTTGATATTTACTGCTATTTTTTGTTGCAATAGAGAGATGTGCAACTCTTTTAAACACATAATTTTGGGGAAATATAGGGGAAACAATAGCTTACTTTTATATAAAAACATGCATAAAATAAATAATCTTTATTTCATATAAGATTAAAATACATATTTTCGGGAAGAGGAAATCTATTTTATTTATCAAATAAAATTGTTGCATTTTATCTTTATATATCATAATAAATGTAATTTATTTCTTTACACTAAATAATTGTTCTATATTTATTTAAAACATTAAGGAATGTATTCCTATAATATCAAAATAATATTTTTTTGGCGAGAGAAAAGGTTTATATATATATATATATATATATATATATATATATATATATATATATATATATATATATAATTATTAAATAAACTGTATTGTACAACTGTACAAAAAAAATTATTCTTAAAAACATAAAGCATTTTTTTCCTTTTTCTTTTCCTTCCTAATTTAACAACTAATAATTCATGTATATGGGGGTTAATGTAATTGATCTACAAATTAAAGGAAATTAAAAATGCCATGTACTGTAGATATTACAAATACAAATTCATTCAAAGGGATTCTTTAATAACAATAACAATGGGAACCTTACAATCAGATTATCTAATTGTTTTTATTCATATTTGTCTTGCATATTTGCCATTTTGCCAAAGTGATCTGATTAGCATGAACACTCCATAACAGCACTCAAAGTTTAAAGAGCATTCACTGCTGTACTCTTGTACCCTCTTTAGGGCACTCGTGTTAAAAGCTATGAAGGACATGTATTCGTCAGTGACAGCCACTTGTCTAACAGCTAACGCTACTCTCTTATCGACTGGCTCCAGATATATGTGCTCAATACTTCCAAACTGCACATGCTCTGGACTTTGCCAAAAGATCACGTACAGTCAATCGCGTCACTTTAAATGTCGACACTTCTTTAAATGATATTACAGTCAACCATTGATTGTTGGTACATTCTTTCGGGTGCTCTTTCTCATTTACTGATGTACTGGTTGATTATATTCCAAGTAAGACATTCCTGAATCATTTTCCAGGAACAACATTCCTATTAACAAAGTTAATTGACCATTAAAAAGACAAGGTGGTGTCTTGCTCTATCGGTCTCTCTATCTTGCTTATCCAGCCCTGGGGGAAAAAAGCATTTCAGATGGAAAATGTCAGTGCTATAACGTATTTGGATTGAACTAGAATTACAGAGACCCTTTGCAGCCCTTTGGTGTTGGATAAACAAACATTAGCTAGATGACAAAAATAAAAATATCACAACAAAAGCAGAGTGGGTCAAGACTTAACTTGATCTCATTTTAAAGCCACCAAAAGTCAGTATTTATCAGGGCAGGGTTTGCATTCCAGTCCTGTGATCCAGAGACTATTATAACTGCTTAGCTGTAAAGTAAACACTAGCATCTGTGATCTGACTGTATTGAAGTTGAATACAAAAGCAACTAGATTCGCCTTTTATTCAATTTCAAAAGACTACAAAAGTGTACTGGTTGCGCAGTAAAAATATTCCTGCACATTTTTATGCCCGTGAACTATACACTCTTTAAAACAAAGGTTCTTTATTGGCATCGATGGTTCCATGAAGAACCTTTCATTTCCATTTCACAAAAAGGTTCTTTAGATTATTAAAATGTTCTTCACACTAATTAAAAAATGTTCACTGAAAGGTTCTTTGGAGAACCAAAATGGTTCTTCTATCCTTAAGGATCCTATATTTTTTAAGGGTGTATTTTACAGTTCTTCATCAAAGTATTGTTTGACTTTGACCGACTGTTTTCTGTTTACTGATTTGCATGCAAACAAATTTTATGATAGTGGTATTCCAGTACAGGATGCAAATGTTTTTGGTGTTCTTGCTTGACGGATCATCCTCTATGTCCTTCAGCATTGATATTTTTCATCTCTTCCGCTATTTTCTGATGTTAACCACATGCAATGACTAGCAAATCTTCAGAATCTTAATATTTTAATATTATACCTAATTTTTAAATATTATTTTAGCTGTGATATTGAATATTTCAAGGGTTTTCTTCAAGTTCAAGTTTCAAGTTTCTTACCCGTTTAAATGGCAGCCAAAGAAAGAAGCAGTCCTTTTCAAATATAAGGAAAAGTGTGAACCAGCAGGAAAATGTTGGATGTCGAAACACAGGCTCTGAGGACACGCTACAAAGTTTATAGGAGGAACTGAAAGGGGTGGGGAAAACAAACGGGAGGGCGGTAGATACAAAGGGAACACATCCCCGTCTCAAGATCACAGGACGGGCCTGTTTGTAGCAACTCCTCCATCCAGTGTTTGTTGTGATGACACACGACTGATGAAGGAAGTCAATGCTGGATCATTATCCTTCCAAACTCTAGTTTATAGTAAATAGTGAGGAGTGATAGAGCAGGACTGTTAGATTTAGCTGTGAAACAAATACAAATGTATATGTAATAAAACAGAATGAATCTAAATATGACTAATACAAAGGTAATTTTATGGCTCAAAGCTTTATCACTGTCTAAAGAACATAAATATTATTAATTATTTTAGCCATATTACATTTTTTCTCAAAAAGTGCCTCGACTTTGCAAATATTCCCTTTCCTGCAGTGTGTAATATACAGTAGCTGTTTGTGAATGTCAAATGTCTGCAGTTTTAAAGATCAAAGTGCACAATAAATAAAGTTATTGTCTCCTAAAGGAAAGAATCGAATCTGAACTGCTGAAACGAGTTGTCATTAATTCCTGTCTTACTTCCTGTTACAAACCTACATAATAATGTAACACATTTGCATAATTCTAGCGTATAGTCCTTCATTGGCTGCCCACAAACAATGTCTAATTTGACCCGCCCTCAAACACTGTATTTGCAGCTGAGACGGGAGGAGTTTGGTTTCAGGTTGTCGACATGTTGTGAAGACGCTGTTTCCAGTGCTGTGAATCCATTTGCAGACACTTCAAAAGGATGAAGACTCGTGCTGGAATTGATATGGTATAACTGACGCCATCATTCGTATCACTGTGTATCTGACCAATCAGAGCAGAGTAGACCAATCACAACAGACTGAGCCATCTGACCAATCAGAGCAGAGTAGACCAATCACAACAGACCGAGCCATCTGACCAATCAGAGCAGAGTAGACCAATCACAACAGACCGAGCCATCTGACCAATCAGAGCAGAGTAGACCAATCACAACAGACCGAGCCATCTGACCAATCAGAGCAGAGTAGACCAATCACAACAGACCGAGCCATCTGACCAATCAGAGCAGAGTAGACCAATGACAACAGACCGAGCCATCTGACCAATCAGAGCAGAGTAGACCAATGACAACAGACCGAGCCATCTGACCAATCAGAGCAGAGTAGACCAATCACAACAGACTGAGCCATCTGACCAATCAGAGCAGAGTAGGTCTCAGAAAGGAGGGGCTTAGAGAGACTCGAATGGAACGTTTTTTAGAATGAGAAATGAGATGATGTGAAATGAATATTATGAGAATATTAAAGTGTATTTTGACTTTTAATGCAAGTAAATCAATTGTAGGAGACCTCCGAAACAAAATTAGGAACCTTTAAAATACCATAATAGGGGCACGTTAATGATTTTACTAATACATTTATTTATTTACTTTTATATTTATTTATATATAATATAGTTTTTACAGTGTGATCATTATGATATAACATCCTGAAAAAAATATTTTCATCACTAATTTACATAAAAAAAAAAATAAAATAAAAAAAAAAATATATATATATATATATATATATATAATTGTCTTACATCTTATTATTAAATAAACAATGTAAATGTTATTAATGTCACGACAAAACTGTAAGTGATCTTATAACATGCAAATGTAAAGAAAGTTCCTCTTATGTAAATGATGATGTATGTTCACATTTATTCTGGGTTTTAATACATGCTGTTTGCATGAGTGATTTTATGCAAAACTTTTGGGGCTCGTATCAATTTCAACAGCAAATATATTTTGAAAATTGCTGTAGGGTATACGAAACTAAGATTGTTGATGCTGAGAAAAAAACAACAACAATAGGGCCGTGCGGAGTCTCCTTTGTGTTAACTCCTTTGTGCTTTGCAGGCTTTGGAGAACCTAAATCAAGCATAGGATAAATATTTGAAAAGCACACTGCTCTTATCTAACAGCCAAGGGATGCGTACAGGAATGCGTGCTGGATGTGTTTTCCCTGGACTTGACTTTTGCTGTCTTTGGCATGCCTCCACGTCTCCTGCTGCCCATCAGCTATGCTGGGACACAAGTGTGCGATTCCACAGCGTAAGCCCTGGTAGCTCTGCGGCCTCTTCTACAATAAAACTACAGTAATGAACGAGAAGGTGTCAGTGCAATGGTGAGTCGTCACAGATGGATGAATTAAGCTCAGGATAAGGCCGACTTTTATCCCATCCTGCTATAAAACCCGAAACACCTCTAGAGTATTTATCAATCACTCTCTGTGGATTTACTTGACGCTGATTGTTGGTTAAACGCAGTTTTAAAAAAGGAATAGGGCTCAGGATGCGCAAGAGATCATGTGGTACGTGTTTGTTTTTGCTCTCGATTTTCAAAGCTTCATCTGTTTTCTCACAGCTGCAGAGAGCAGAACTTGTGTCAGTCGTCAGTGAAGATGCAGAGGACCCATCATCATCCAGCGCTGTCAACACCTCTCGGTTATGGCAGATGGATGGCTCTGAACAGAAATGTCAGGTCAAGGAAGGTGCAGCTTTTCCACAGGATAAGGGATGAGGCCTGCGTCGCGTGTCTGACACGTAGCTATGACATTCTGCAAATGTGGCGCCGTGGCAGAATAGGCCAAAAGATTAAGTTCTGGGTGTTACACGGGTTATTTCAACAGGGGTTCACAGCTTTGGTCTGAAGTAAAAATGCTGAAATGTTGATTTATTAGAGCTTTGTTGATCCATGTTTCAGACTAATGCTTTGCTTCGGGTTCTAGATTTTATACAAAAGTGAACAAAAGTTTCCTTGTAAGGGCTAAAACAAACATATTTTAACCGATTAGGATCCAAAAATTTATATTATAGTACTATATACACTGTTCACGCGTTTTAAGAATTTGATCTTTTTATTTAGCATGTGTTAAATTGTTCAATAGATATTTATAATGCTACAAAATGTTATATATTTTATATAATTGCTGTTCTTTTGAACTTTCTATTCATTAAAGAAAATGGTTTGGTAAAAAATGGTTTCTACATCCAAGATACATCCTGCATCATGGTTTCTACAAAAATATTAAGCAGCACCACTGTTTTCAACGTTGATAATAATAAGAAATGTTTCTTTTTTAAATGTTTCACAGATACTGAAGACTGGCTGATGAAACCTGGCTTGGTTACACTTTATTTCGATGGTCCACATTAGATATTCTCCTAACTATCAGTAACTCCATGTCAACTAACTCTCATTAGAGTATTAGCAAACTGTAGTAGACTGTTAGGTTAGGGTTGGGAGTTACGTTTCGGGTTAGTAGAATAAATTGACATATACACTCACCTAAAGGATTATTAGGAACACCATACTAATACTGTGTTTGACCCCCTTTCGCCTTCAGAACTGCCTTAATTCTACGTGGCATTGATTCAACAAGGTGCTGAAAGCATTCTTTAGAAATGTTGACCCATAGCATCTTGCAGTTGATGGAGATTTGTGGGATGCACATCCAGGGCACCAAGCTCCCGTTCCACCACATCCCAAAGATGCTCTATTGGGTTGAGATCTGGTGACTGTGGGGGCCATTTTAGTACAGTGAACTCATTGTCATGTTCAAGAAACCAATTTGAAATGATTCGAGCTTTGTGACATGGTGCATTATCCTGCTGGAAGTAGCCATCAGAGGATGGGTACATGGTGGTCATAAAGGGATGGACATGGTCAGAAACAATGCTCAGGTAGGCCGTGGCATTTAAACGATGCCCAATTGGCACTAAGGGGCCTAAAGTGTGCCAAGAAAACATCCCCCACACCATTACACCACCACCACCAGCCTGCACAGTGGTAACAAGGCATGATGGATCCATGTTCTCATTCTGTTTACGCCAAATTCTGACTCTACCATCTGAATGTCTCAACAGAAATCGAGACTCATCAGACCAGGCAACATTTTTCCAGTCTTCAACTGTCCAATTTTGATGAGCTCGTGCAAATTGTAGCCTCTTTTTCCTATTTGTAGTGGAGATGAGTGGTACCCGGTGGGGTCTTCTGCTGTTGTAGCCCATCCGCCTCAAGGTTGTGCGTGTTGTGGCTTCACAAATGCTTTGCTGCATACCTCGGTTGTAACGAGTGGTTATTTCAGTCAAAGTTGCTCTTCTATCAGCTTGAATCATTCGGCCCATTCTCCTCTGACCTCTAGCATCAAGAAGGCATTTTCGCCCACAGGACTGGTGCATACTGGATGTTTTTCCCTTTTCACACCATTCTTTGTAAACCCTAGAAATGGTTGTGCGTGAAAATCCCAGTAACTGAGCAGATTGTGAAATACTCAGACCGGCCTGTCTGGCACCAACAACCATGCCACGCTCAAAATTGCTTAAATCACCTTTCTTTCCCATTCTGACATTCAGTTTGGAGTTCAGGAGATTGTCTTGACCAGGACCACACCCCTAAATGCATTGAAGCAACTGCCATGTGATTGGTTGATTAGATAATTGCATTAATGTGAAATTGAACTGGTGTTCCTAATAATCCTTTAGGTGAGTGTAGTTGCAAAGTTACAAGTAAAATGTCTAAAGTGTGCCATTGAAATAAAGGGTTACCTTTAGCTTTGCCATCACAGGATAAATTACTTTTTAAAATATATTAAAATAGTTCATTTAAATTGTAATCCAATTTCGACAGTATTGCTGTTTTTACTGTATTTTGCATGAAAAACATCTTACCCCAAACTTCTGAACCATATAATATAATACTTCATGTTTTCTTCATATATTGTTGTTTTTACCTTTACAGTTTGAATCTTACATTTTGGGACCCATTTAAGGATTAAAATTGTATTAATATGGCCATAAACTGCATAGATCTAACAAAAAATCCAAATTATGAACATAACATTGTCTGAACTGAAACATTTTGCTTTTTTGGTTACACTTTATTTTTAGGTGACATTGTACGTACTTAAGTAAGTATTGAGTAATATTAATTAACGTTACTTAAGGTTACAGTTTGGTTTAGGGTTAGTTACTTGTAATTATGCATAATTTACTGTTATTACTATGTAGTAACATGTTTTTTAAGGTTTTTAAAAGGGTGTCTTAATTCATTTGTCCTCTCGTAAGTCCATAATTTAGTGCATACTAGTCATTGTATTTGAAACAATGTTTATTATCGCTGCAAGTGAATCTGTTTAATCTAGTCTGAGTCATTTCCCTACATAACGTTTTATCTAGTTATGTTTATGGATTTTAAGAATGAAGGCATGTCATGCAAGCTGCCTCGTACAGCCACCTTCTACCATGTGAAATGGTATGATGATGTTCAACTAAAATAGATGCACACAGCCTTTGTTATCAACATCAGAAGATATGAGAAGCGTGTTCTCGTCCCTTTTAAAAATTTGATGAGCCTATTTATTTTCCATCGCTATACATAATAACATGGTTCGTTTCATTTTATTTTTTGTTTTTTCCCCCTGCTGTTTCATCCTGTAGTGGCACTAGAAGTGAATTATTACATCCAGGCCGAAATTGGAATTAAATGAGATATGTTATGAACATGAAGAAGTGAATATCTGCGTATACGTGAGTTATTAGCAGGGTTTTCAGGGACACAAGCAGACAGATTAACACAGCTCTGTAAATTAAAAAGCTCTCGGGAGGGATTTGGAGTGAATGGAGAGTGCCTTGAACTATTTTTATACACGTGCACATTCACATCTGCCCTTATAGGGGAACTGAGACACAGCTGGACACAATATTTTACTAACCAAGAGATTGCAAAATAAGCATTTCTTCATGATTATATTGCTCTAATTATTGGTTACTTTTAATCAGTTGCAGTAAGATGTTTGTCAAAGCACCGCGAGTCCTATTCTAGGAATTTTCTTCAACCGCTTGTTGGATGTTGCAAACAAGGGTCTCCCAGAATAAACTTCCTTTGTTCCCACAAATCCTCCGCACTCTAAATAAAACTTGCACAGCGATCTTAGCATGGTTGTGGTGGGCTGATCCTGGGAGAATCCCCCAAACCAAACTTTCACTGCAGTCCCGCAGCTCATGCAAACACTCCCAGTCTTACGTGTTATAGCAGGTGTGAGGGATTTTCAAACATTTGCAGAAGCATGACAGACCTAGCTTTAAACGTGTTTAGAAAATGACCTCACGGTTGCTTGATTACAACAACTTCCGTAAAAGTATATGCTGCCGGTACATTTTTGTTACGTCAAAATATGATTATAAGGATGGCCTGTCAAAAAGCAGGGCCCTGTGATGATAGGAATGTATAGTATACACTTCTCATGTGCCACTCATTAAAAATGTTTCCCCAGGCCTCATGAATTTAAGCAGCGGCCCTGTGAAACGGTATGGAATGAGTGTCATGCTGAAGGGATTGGCCTCGGCTCAGAGTAAATCCAGATTATTAATCCAATGATTCTCGGTCTGGACAGTGCTGTCGTCGTCCTGTCTTGGATTGTGTATATATATATATAGTTTAGAGTCTGTATTTTATTATATTTTTTAAAGAAACTATACTTTTATTTTGCATGGCCACATTAAATAATTCAAAAGTGACAGTAATACAAAATATTTCTATTTTAAATAAATGCTGATCTCGTTTCTTTTCATCAAATAATCCTGAAAAAAAGTGTATCATGTTTTCCACAGAAATATTAATCAGTTTTCAATATTGATAATAATTAGAAATGTTTCTTGAGCAGTAAATCGGGATATTAGGTTTCTGAAAATTCAGCTTTGATCACGGGAATCAATTACATTTTGAAATATATTTCAGTAAAACAGCTATTTTAAATAGTAATATTTTACAAAATTACTGTTTTACTGTATTTTATTAAATAAACGCAACCTTGGTGAGCATAAGAGTCTTCTTTCAAAACATATATTATATATATAAGTTAACGTGAAACAGCATTCACAACCTACATCACTTTCATAATTCAATGTTTATGAAAATATGTGTGGAACTTGATTTTATCCGCATTGGTAATTGATTGGATTATAAAAAGTAGGTCTTACATAAAATTAAGTCTGTAATTTTGACTATTGTGGACAATTAAACTGCATTCATCAAAAATCTTTTATTTTATTTTACTATAGGTGACATCAGTTAAAAAAGAAAGACTGTATTAAAAGGTAAATAGGGTCAATTCTTATTGACTCATCATGCTCAGCTACTGTACGTACATCTATATGCATAAATCTTACCTGTAATTGACATCAAATTGTTTCATAAATGGCATTTACTGATATAGCATAATTGGGGTCTCAAATACCAAGCAAATAATACATCATAGTAACTCTAACTCTAATATTCATGCTCTGCTCTTTTGATCTGCCCGTGTGATATTTTAGGCCTGGCGAGGAGACAACTTGGACAAAGACAGTGGAAAAACATTTCTGCTATTTATAAGGTCTGATTAAGGTTCAGAGCTTCTCATGTGATGAAAACATAAACAAGTACATCTAGTTCATTGTCACATCACAGGGTCAGTCGCAGGGGGCTTTGTGGATTTAAAGAGCAGCCCCTTCTCAACGGGACCGGCAGCTTAATTAGACACATCACTGAAAGTCCTCTTGTTTTCAGACATCATGGTCCTCCTGCCTCATGCATGTTTTGCATGCTGCATGCATGCATTAACCCACAAAAGGCAAATGATCAAAACCACTATCTCTAGTTTATAATCAACATGAAGGGAGTCCTGGTCCTCAGAAAATGTCAGCTTGTTTTTATAGGCTATATAAGCAAATCTCTTTTGTAAACATGGAGCGTTTTTGAATCGTTAATGTTCTGTAAAATGGAGCTTGAGAAAAATTTGTAAAGATGAGGGACATAAAAGAAGATATTTTGAGATTATTATTATTTTTTTTTTCATATATGTCAAAGGAAGTCAATGATGACCAGAACTGTTTGGTTACCCGCATTCTTCAAAATATCTTCTTTTGTGTTCCGCAGAAGAAAGAAAGTCAGGCTTGGAATGCCATACGGGGAAAATGATGGCTGAAGTTTTTTGGGTGCGCTTTCCCTTTAAACCCCACAAACTGAGACTTCATCTGATATCGCAGACTATCTTGGTTATTTTGAATAAGTAATTGCTTCGAAATCGAAACCACTAAAAAAAGTGTGTAAAAAGAATGTAAATACTACATCTGCCATTATCATGTGGCCTAACAAGTGTCAGTTGCATCGCTTCACTGCCATTCACAAATCCTCTCCCGTGGCCTCATAGTAAAGTGTCCATATGCACACTTCAGAATCTCAATGGAAGTAGTAGGTCATCCGGGTACTTTTTGCCTATCTTTTATGAGTACTGTGAATTCGGACATACTTCTTTTGTCTTACACTTTTTTTCACCTATACTTACATATGGAAGTATGCAATTTTGGAAGAAAAAGTGTAAAAAATGTATAAAACAAATTATATGATCAATAAGTCATGACAACATATGTTTTTACATTGCTTTAACTCTTCAAAATAAGTTGAGCAATTTTCAACTTTTTATAAGTTATACAAGATTCAACTAATTTTTTAAGTAAGTTTAATGTAATTTAAGTTGAAATGACCTAAACATCCAAGTTGATTGTACTTAAAAATTTAAGGCAGCAACTGTTTTTTACAGTGAGACCAGAGAGAATTTTTTTTCTTATTTACCTCCATTCTGGATGAGACTAGGAATATATATTTACTAAAAAATGATATATGTGTTGTTAGGACACAGGAAAGACTTTATTATCAGCATGTGTGGTGTTTACAATAAATGTACTGAGAAACTGACTTATAAGCTTTAGTAAATCACTAGTACAAGGGGTACTACTAGAAATTATAATGTAAACATTGATAAATATGTCTTATCATGCAGACAATATATAAAAATAATAGGGCTGTCAAAGGATTAATCGCGATTAATCGCATCCAAAATAAAAGTTTGTTTTTACATAATATATGTGTGTGTACGGTGTATAATTATTTTCTATATATAAATACACACACATGCATGTATATATTTAAGAAATATTTGCATTAATATACTGTGTATATATATTTATATTATATATAATTTATATTATATATAAATATTTTATATATAAATAACACATTTTTCTTAAATAGATATAGCCTACATGTGTGTGTATTTATATATAGAAAATAATTATACTCCTTACACACACATATATTATGTAAACACAAACTTTTATCTTGGATGCGATAATCGTTTGACAGCCCTAAAAAATACACATGATATCTCTGACTTTAGTTAAAGCAAAGGTTTTGTGAAGTATCGCCACCTAGAGGGGAAGCCAGGTATAACACGCATTAGCTGAATGAAAAACATGCTGCTTGATACCACTGAAAATCATTTAAACCAGTTTAGTTTGTAAATATCATACTGTAAATGTGATTTTTGTTTAGTTTATAACTAACTTATTTTCAGCATTATGTGACAGATGACGTCGATAGGGCTAGTAAACCCAATGCTTTAAGCTGAATGAGCCTCATGCTGTAGAATACAACCTGGTTCAGTACATTACTATTCTCAATCTATACTTGTATAATTGGTTCTATACATTATCTTAGCTATGGTAAATCTGGCACTATATACCTTTAACTGCAACAGTGAGTAAGGCACCTAGTGTACTTTGTTATTGATCAAATTCACACTTTTCCTTCATTTGGAACCAATAGCAATTACACTTTAACCATTAAATAAACACTTCCTTGAATCCATCTCCAACAACTGTAAAGATAAGAACTTCTATACTTTACAGCCAAGTGACCTTCAGTCTGCTTAATCTGTCTGCATGGTTATCCGCCAATGATATATGACACATACTTCGACGGTATTCTTACGAAACACCTGTTTCTGTCTGCTTTCTTGTTGGACACACCTGTGCCACACGGACCAGGTGACCACAGACTTGGAGGGACTGTTAAAGGGCCAGCGTCCAGCCATGATTGCGTGTTACTGATCGATATTTTAGGTTTTGGGAATATCCCTACAGTCATGTGAACATTTAAGCTGTAGCTTCAGGGTGTGTTTTGGTTCTAGAAGTTCGGTGCATGTGAAATGGAAAAGATTTATGGCAAAAGGAAGGAAATTACAGGTTTAAAGTTTGTTTCAGCACTACTATATCTGCTTATTTGTCTCAGAGCCTCATCATGTGATGAATGGCTTCTTGATGCCTCAGTTCACCCCATGGTAAGATTCTTAAGATTTGTTGGAACAAATTGTAGTCTGGAACAGTATTGATTTTTTCCCCCCTCAATTTACTTGAGCTAATGTCTGAAATATTGTAATTGTAGACAGCCAGAAGTGGCTTCAAACAGTGTACGGATGCCATTTGCCAAAGTGAGTAGAACTACTGCTAAGGTTTTGTAATCAATTTACAACTTATTTGCTTCTTTCACTTCGGTTTCTGCTTACTTATTGGTTTACAAACATTTACAATCTTCCTGTCCAGATGTTGTGTGTCAGCTCGCAGCGCCTTATTCAACCTGGATTGGATCTCATAACATAACTATGAGCTGGGAGTCCCTGAATCAGTCTGATGTGGTGTATATTCTTCAGTGGACCGGTCCTAGTCTGTCTGGGATTTGGGCACAAGGAGAGGTACTGAATGATTTTATATTTGTAATATTGATGACTAATAATTATTTGTTGCATTTGTACATCATACATTATTAGAGAGTGAAATACAGCATCATGCATTTGGATACAAAGAATATTCAGGTTATATTTAATTTTAAAAATCAAAAGGAAAAAAACCAACATATTTTTGCATCTATAAAGGCTATTTTATGACCATTAAGATATTTTGCATTGTGACATTATTTCAATGACAACTTCTCCCAAATCTGCCCTACTCTGTTCATAAAGAATGATTAACATGATTTTTTTTAAATCATTAAAATGAGCTCAAATTCGATTCAGTATAAAGATATTAATGTGATGTATAAATGTATTTTATATATAGTTAGATTTGTATAATTTCTCTTATGCTCACTAAGTCTACACTATAATAAAATTTTTAAGTACAATCAACTCAGATGTTTACGTCATTTCAACTTAAATTACATTATGCTGACTTTAAAAAAATGGTTGAATCTAGTAAAACTTTTGAAAAAAGTTAAAATTGCTTAACTTATTTTGATGAGTAAAAGCAATTTAAAAACATTGACATGAAACTTGGCATGAAATATCACCAGTACATTTCTTTACAGTTTGTTTGCATAAGATTAATCATTTTGGCAATGCTTTGTTTCTTTCCTCATAGAATGTTACAGAATCAACATACACCGTCAAACATTTGGAACCTTTTACCTACTATAAGTTCAGGGTTTGGGCCATGACAGCAGAAATACACGCGTGTTCTCCAGCAAGCCCTCGGTACCAAACAAACCCTTTTGGACGTAGGTTAAATCATCAATTGATCAACAGTCTTTTTGCATTATGTTTCAAAATCAGTTGTTTAAAATGTTTCTCTTCCAAAAGTGCCCTCCAGCCCATCCATTGAGAGTATTGAGAGCGTGTCTGGACAGAGTGTGGAGGTTCGCTGGTCTCTACCTGAGAAACCAGGAGGACCCATCTTGGGCTTCAACCTCAATCTCACATCCAATGAACACGTCATCAGTGACGCAACAGGAGGAAATGTATTCTTCAACACATTCTACCCAACGATCCATAACACTACATATAGGTAATGTGCATACACAGTCTCCTCATTTTTATAGTTATGCATTTTAAACTTTAATGCAACATAGAATGCAATATACAATGCGTTTAAAGGGTTAGTTCACCCAGCCATGGAAATTCTGTTATTAATTACTCACCCTCATGCCGTTCCAAAACCATAAGACTTCGGTTCAAAATAATCTCCAAATGCGCGTTTGTGTGTCAACTCAACTGTCAACTCACGTTAACTGTTGTGTTGACTTGAGAGCAGACGTTGCTGTGTGAACGCACTAATAATTAGTAAATTATGTTGTTGTTGTTGTTTTTGCGCAAATAAAGCACTTGTGGACCACTGGGGTCACATGGATTACTTTAATGAAGTCTTTGCTACCTTTCTGGGGCTTGGAAGTGGTAGTTGCGTAGCCGTCAACGGAGGGACAGAAAGCTCTCAGATTTCATTAAAAAGATCTTCATTTGTGTTTCGAAGATGAAAGGGATAGTTCACTTTGAAATTAAAGTTTGGTATGTTTTAGCTTACCTCAAGGGCATCCAAGATGTAGGTGTCTATGTTTCCGCAGTAGTTTCAATTTTGATATTTTTAGATCAAACCGTTCTTGTCTGTCAGTCGTATAATGCAGGTCTATGGTCACTGTCTCAAAGAGCATGCACAGAGTCCAAATTAAAACAATTCCCCATCGTAAGTACACATTGATGGCCTAAGACACGAAACAAGCCGTTTGTGTGAGAAAACGAACAGTATTTATATCGTTTTTATGTCCAAGTTATCTGCACACGTCACATACTAGGAAGCGTGCGTGCGCTCCCTCAGATCACTTGGACGTGGTTGTGTTCAAGAGGTAAAAACGATATAAATACTGTTCGTTTTCTCACACAAACCGCTCGTTTCGTGTCTTAGGCCATCAATGTGTACTTACGATGGGGAATTGTTTAATTTGGACTCTGTGCATGCTCTTTGAGGTGGTGACCACAGACCTGCATTATATGACTGACAGACAAGAACGGTTTGACCTAAAAATATCAAAATTGAAACTACTGCGGAAACAAAGACACCTACATCTTGGATGCCCTTGAGGTAAGATAAAACATATCAAAATTTAATTTCAAAGTGAACTATCCCTTGAATGAATGTCTTACGGGTTCGGAACAACATGAGGGTGAGAATTTTTGGTCCCATACATACAACTATCCCATACATTTTTACATTTCTGTGCACCCTTGGGATTCCAAACCATGGGCTTGGTATTACTTGCACTATGCAGTTTGATGTTATTATTTTTTGTTGATATAAAATCATGCTTGTACTTACTGTGTCTTACACAGGATCTCAATAGCTGCTGTAAATCAAGAGGGCCAGGGTTCAGTTGCTGAAGGCAGCATAACAACACCAGCACAAGTTGGTTAGTTTAAGCTCAGTAAAACTTTCCTGCAAAGATGGCCCTAATTTTGCCAAGTATAGGATGCTTTCTTGGATTAAAAAAAAAAAAAAAAAGGGTCCTGGAGCAACATTACTTTTGCTAAAATTGCACATTAATAATAAACATTTTCTATTCTAAAATATTTAGTGATATTTTTATTTCTGCAATTTCTTGTATTATAGTCTACAATTTGGTGATTTAAAAAAAAAATCATATAATAATAATACATTATAATAAAGTATCATTTCACTGTAAATATCCATTACCGTTCAAAAGTTTGGGGACTGTGCATTTTTTTAAAGAAATTAATTATTTTAATCAATAAATTGATCAAAAGTGACAGTAGAGACCATTTATAACGTTACAAAAGATTTCTGTTTCAAATACATCTTTTGAACTTTCTAATCAACAAAGGATTTTGAAAAATCCGGTTTCCCCAAAAATATAAGACAACACAACTGTTTTCAACATTGATAATAATAAGAAATATTTCTTGAGCAGCAAATCAGTAGCAAATTATTATATTATGTTACAATATTACTGTATATTATTACCTATTAGCATGATTTCTGAAGGATCATGTGACACTGAAGAGTGGAGTAATGATGCTGAAAATCCAGCTTTGCCATCACAGGAATAAATGACATTTTAAAATGTAGTAATATTTTACATTGCTAATTTTTACTGTATATTTGATCAAATAAATGCAGCCTTGGTAAGCATAAGAGACTTCTTTCTGCCATAATCACGTTTTTTTGGACTCTTTGGGCCCTATTTTAACGATCTGAAACGCAAGTATCAAGCACGAAACGCAAAGTAACTTTGTGGGCGGGTCTTGGGCGCTGTTGCTATTATACCGGCGGGATAAATGACTCTTGCGCCCGACGCAAATCTAAAATGGGTTGGTCTGAAGTAGCTTCATTATTCATAGGTGTGGTTTTGGCGTAACGTGAAATAAACCAATCAGAGCGTCATCTCACATTCCCTTTAAGAGCAGGCGCGCTTGTTCTATAGCGGATTCCTAGTATAACAGAGGATTTGCCAGGCGCACGCCAGGAGCAGTTCACAGCCGAGGAGACCGATGTTCTCGTCAAGGCCGTAAAACACAGAGAAGTGACATTGGGGATGGGAGAAACCCACCCAAATTAGCTTCGGTTAAACAGGTGTATAAAAATTTGGGTAAATGTGTAAGCTAGATTTATGCCTATTTTTTCACATCTTCATGGACACAACAATGATTTCCCTCGTGTTTTAATATTTTTCCTTGTAATAATGTATGGTTTTCTAAAAATGAGAGCTGCTGCATCTGTGTGTAGATGAGATAAGCTAAGTGCATGCGCGTTGTGCACACGCTACACTGATTATGGCCAAGCATGCGCCCTTAAAATAGCATATGAATAACATGCGCAATGCGCCACTGACTTTAGACTAGGTTTTTCCTGGTCAGTGGCGGAATTGTTTTCTAAACCTGCAAAATAGCATCAGGGAACGTTTGCGCCGGAACACGCCTCCTCTTTGCGCTGAACCGCCCCCGGGAGCGCAAATGCATTTCCTAGTTTACCGACGTGCGTCTGTGGAGGGAAAAGTCCGCTGTGCGCGGGTGCAAAATAGGAATGATACATGCGTCGGTGTACAAAGTCAATTGCGCTGGGTGCAAGATAGGGCCCATAGTGTTTCGCCATCGTCATTCATTTTTTTTCACGAATTATGTTCAGCTGTGCACTCATCAATCACCATCATTATCACCTGTATGTTTGCTCTCAAGTATTTGAGTATTGTATTTTGATGTATTTGAGCTCTGTACCTTCATCTTCGTGCACTTTATACAACACTAGTTGTGACACTTTCAAAAGTTTTTTGAAAAAAAAAAAAAACTTTTAAATATTGGCACCAACATTGAAAAAGCATATCAATTTCCTTTAAACCAAACTTAAAATCTGAGGATGTTAATCCAAAAATCCAAATATTAATCCAAATATTACTTGGCGAAATCATGGAAAGCTTAATGCAGCCGAAATACTTCAACTCTTCTGCTAATGTTTCTCAATGCATCGTGTTTGCAATGACTTGAAATAAACAATCTTATCGCTTCATCTGTGATGCCTTTCAGAGCAGAATGGAGGCCGCTGGGTCTTTGCGTCCAGATGGAACTCTTTAAGGATGAGAGAAGAGGATGCAGGTTTCTTCACTACAGCGCTGTGTCTCTCAGATAGTCTAATCCAGAGCAACATCACAGGTCCTCTGCAGATTCCTCTGCATATCATTACATTTTTAACATCTCCACCATACAGGAGTGCCCATAGGAAAGAAGAATCACAAATGAGAGTATACTTCAATATCTTAGTTGTTTGTAAGAAGATACTGAGAAAGACCCAAGTAAACTAAAGTTTATCCCATTTTACAAAATTCCCAAGACCAAACGATCTGAGTTACAGACAATATTTTTATACAGTTGCTCTATACTTTAACAATTACCTGCATGTTTATTTATTTGTAATGATTTAAGAGGAACATTTGATACAAAGTTGATGTTTAAATTTAAAGTAGCTTTGGAATAGCAACCTTTAAGCAATAAGAATTTCCTTTAGACGTAGATGGTCCTTGCTTTCTGGCTTCTCACTGGGTTTTTTTTGTTTTTTTTACAGGGGTGGCAGTGCACTACAGTTCCAACCATGTCTACTTCTCTGAAGGGACTCGTATCTGGTCGAAAGGGGCTGGAAATCTGACTGATCACTCAGATCTCAAACTTCTGCACTCTGCCCCGCTGGAGGTCACAGCACTGACTGTAGACTGGCTTTATCAGAGGATTTACTATGTTTCTAGTGGAAGGGTGTGTATTTATCATTTATCGCACTTTAAAAACCATATTTAAATGTTCTGGAACATCCTACCCCATAGACTCCCATTGTGCATTACAAATTGCACATTGTGTGTATTTACCTTTAAATAGGGGCTAAAATGGCAATTTAGACAACTCTTAAGATAAGCATCATATCAAATATAATTTTTTGTACAAAAAAACCCCAATATACATTTATAAATTTTACTTGTGTTTACAAACTGAAGGGCAATTCAAAATGTAACAGATGCCATACAGAGAGAGATGAATTAGTTTGAAATTGGAATTTTATTTAAATACTGTCATCAAACTTTATTTCCCACAAAAATCAAATGCAGGTCTACTATTGTGGATTGGATGACTGTTCCTTTCCAGTGGATATAAATCTCAACCTTTCCAGTGACATTGTAAATATTATTGCAGATCCGTATAATGGGTGAGAATCACAAACATTATTAAATACTGTTTGGCTAAGCTTGAATGCAAATCAATGTCTCTGCTTAATATAAAGCTATAAAACATTGTATAAACCCTCTGCATGACAGTATTTTTTTATCATATCCTTTAGAGACAAGATTTTAGTTTATTATTTTGTTGGTTTTATAGGAATAGTTCACCCAAAAATGAAAATTCTGTCATCATTTACTCACCCTCAAGTTGTTCCAAACCTGTATGAAGTTTTTTCTTCTGTTGAACACAAAAGAAGATATTTTGAAGAAATATTTTTTTCCATACAATGGAAGTCAATGGGGCCCATCAACTGTTTGGTTACCCATTGTATTCAAAATATCTTATTTTGTGTTAAGCAGAAGAAAGAAACTCATACAGGTTTGGAACAACTTGAGGGTGAGTAAATGATGACAGAATTTTCATTTTTGGGTGAACTATCCCTTTAAGTAAAGAGTAATTTAATAAAATTGAAAAATTGTATTGTCAGATGGCTGTTCTTGCTGCTGAGCAGTGGAATATACCGTTGCCCTCTTCCAGACGCCTCTGGCCAACAACATGAGATAAGTCACATCGTAAAAACGCATTCGGTCTCCAACTTTGTGGTCAGTTTCCCCAATAAGAGACTGGTTTATCACGACAAAAGTGATCAAACGCTCAACGCCACATCTATCGATGGATTATTCCCCATTACGCTGTACAAAAACATTAAATTTGAAGCAAACAGCATTGTTTATGAGGATTATTTCTTCATGCTCACCAATGGATATGCACTTTATAAACAAGTTGGCCAGAGTCAAGTGGCCACCTTCAATGAATTCACGATGGACTGTGATATCATCCATAGTCAAAATGATGGATTTGGTAATCTCTGTGATCTTAGCGCATCTGCGCAACCTTATCCTGTGCCACAAAAGCCTAGACATCTACAAGTCCTGTTTGGATCAGATAAAGCCAATGTCTATTGGGATAAACCTGAAAATATGATTGGTGCAAGTGAGTGATACCAATAGCACTATTGGGTTTTTTATTAGTAGGTGATTTTTTTTAAAATATTTTTTATTAATTTATTAAAGCAAGGTTTATTGGTTTAGATTTAATTTTGCTAAATATTACAATTGCTGGTGTCCATTAAATAAATGCAGTTTTGTTCCACACAGGTCCATCTGCCTGGCAAAATTGGACTTATGCTATAAACTGCTCTATGAATGGTTTGGTCGTGATGAGATTTAGTGGAAAAACTGGCACACATGTAACCGTCCCAGATCTGCAGAGCTCACAGCGGTACAGCGTCACAGTCAGGGCTTGTTCTCCTGTTGGATGCTCCAGATCAGTCTCATATGAAGGAACAACTCTTCAGCCTGGTGATTATATTGATGCACTTTATCATTTACTTGTTTTTAAAATGGCCACTGTATAAAAGTCATCTTTGTTTTCAGCCGATGAGCTCCCATATATTGCTGCTGCAAGTGATGATGAAATATGGAAGCAAGATTTGGAGAGCATTGAATTAATGGAATCAATAGTGTCTCATATTGGAGATGTGAAAGGTAAGAAACCAGAAAAAATATATATAGACCATAACAGTGGATCCAAAAGGTATTTGGACTCTTTTTAACAACTAAGTCACAGTTAAAAATGTTTAATTTTCACTGCATTATACAAAATATCAAACTATGTGGCACCTGTAAATAAATAATGCTAGAGCACCTCTCAGATCTAACTTCACTTTCTGAGGCACATTTTCCAATATTTTTTTACCTGTTGGTCCCACACAAGTGTCCTAGCAGAATAACCACAGGTGTGTAGTTCATTATATTAACCATAAACGTTCCATAAACAGTGTTTGGGGAAACACATTACACATTCAGCAATGCAATTTACCTTATCAGATTACTTTTTCAAGTAACTAGTAAAGTAACTCATTACTTTTAAATTTACAAAAAAAATCTGAGTTACTTTTTCAAATAAGTAACTCAAGTTCAACCATATAAATAAGCAAAGATGACCTTATAAAGTAAAGAGTGCTGAGCTTTCTTCTCCTGCATCTTATTCTTCTGCAATCCACACTGTAAAAAATGAAACCGTGATTTTTACGGTAAAAAACCGGCAGCTGTGGTTGCCAGAACTTTACCGTCAAAAATACGGTAGCAACGTTATTGGTTTTATAGACTTAACTTAAAATTTACAGTAATAAACCATATTTTATTATCTGATATAATGTGAATTTACCGTCCTAATGAAGTATTAATATCTGTTTTGTACCATTGTAATACACTGAAAACCACCAATTACAGCAGTGATGAGAGTCACATGATCAATCAAAGCTCATCACAAGCAGCTCTTCCTCAAGAAAGTTAATACTAATATATAGAAGCTGCACAGTGTCATTCACACAAACATTAAACACCATCACGGTAACACACATGAAATTTTAAAAATGCAATAAACATTACTTTAACAACATTAAATGTAACATAAAACCCTAATGTACATAACTGATTAGAAAAAATGAAGAAAACTATGAAGAAACAGTTATTTCAACAAAAATACGTCAAATGTGAAGTGTCACACAGGGAATTGTGGGAATGTCAATTTACGTTTTTTCACTGTAAATTATACAATGAGTTGTTCTTTTTCACTTTCAAAAACTGTAAATTTAACGGTATTTTACAGTTAAATGTACCATTAGATCTATCACAGTTATTTACCGTATATAGTACGGAAACTTTCTGTTAACCAATTAACAGTTTTTCACTGTAGCATTTTTACCGTTTTTTTTTTGTTGTCTTTTACCGTTAAAATTACGATCATTTTTTACAGTGCAGATCAGCCGCACAACTAAAAGTTTTGTTTGAGCGTTCAATCACAATGAAACAATCAAAAGTAGTTTATTTTCTTTGTGTTTTTATTTATTTGCTGTGGGTCAGATTAGGGGCTATGGAGCCCCTAAAGGGACAAAAAATACATATATTTTAATGCTTTTGTGTTCTCTCGCAAATGTTTTGTGTTCCTCCGAGAAACTTTGCTATTGATTGCAAAACGTTTCAGTTTTTTGCGAGCGAACTCAAAGTTTCTCGGGTGAACGCAACACAAAACTTTACTGAGAGATTGCAAAACCAGTGACATTTTTTTTTTCTCCCATCTCATATTTTTTCTATCACCATGTCTCTTTAGGGGCTCCGTAAGGGTCTGACTGTTTAAAGGAAACTGAAAATGGAAAGGGATGTTTGTAGTGTTTTAATGTGCTGTTTTCTGTTTCTACAAATAAAAACACTTGAATTGATCCCACATTACCTATTCTACCTGTTGTTTTTTTCACATAGCAAGTAGCTTACATT
Organism: Squalius cephalus; assembly: GCF_949319135.1. Taxonomy (NCBI): domain Eukaryota; kingdom Metazoa; phylum Chordata; class Actinopteri; order Cypriniformes; family Leuciscidae; genus Squalius; species Squalius cephalus. The sequence goes on along the minus strand of NC_137141.1, from coordinate 14,802,131 downwards.
ATGATATGTGATCTCATTTAGAGCAATCCCATTTGGTAATATTAAAAATTGTGTATCTGGGTGATCCAATCCAAATTTGCTTTGAAAAATTGGCAAGAGTAAGAAGAATTCTCCAAAAGTAAGATGGATTACCTTATCCTGGATAGAAATAATATGGGATTTCCAAATCCAGACAGTTCTGATCCAGATTAAACTTTTTAACAACTACGCCCTGGTGTGAAAGATCCTTTGTTGGGTTTTTTTTATTTTTGTTTTTTAATATTATAAAACAAACGAGGCGCAAGCCCGGCCCAGGTGAGAAAAGCAACACTATCCATAAAGTTTGACAACCAGAATGTGTCCAAGACCTTTTGCCTTCTTTTTGAACAATATATTTAATGTTTCATATTTTGAAACCTAACAAACATTTTGTGAAGTGTTCTTATTGTGCTTGATACACTGCCGTTCAAAAGTTTGGGGTCTGTAAATTTTAAGTCTCATGCATTTTCTTTATATAAAAAAATACATTAACATTGTGAAATATTATCACAATTTAAAAATAAATGTTTTATATTTTAATATATTTAAAATGTAATTATGTAAAAAGTTACTTAAAATAAAAATCTTTGGTAACACTTTATTTTACAGTGTTATTGTTACATATGTTAAATGTAATTACTGTAGTAATAACTATAAATTATGCATAATTACATGTAATTAACCCTAAGCCAAACTCTCATCCTAATCCTAACCCCTATAGTAAGTACTTGTAGTTAATTATTATTACTCAGTACTTAAATGTATAATTACATTGTAATACTAACACCTTAAAATAAAGTGCAACCAAATCTTTTGTAACATTATAAATGTCTTTACAGTCACTTTTGATCGATTTAATGCACCTTTGCGGAATAAAAGTATGGTAACACTTTATTTTACAGCGTTCTTGTTACATATGTTACATGTACTTACCATAGTATTAACAGTAAATTATGCATAATTACATGCAACTAACCCTAAACCAAACCCTAATCCTACCCTAACCCTAGAGTAAGTACATGTAGTTGCTTATTATCACTCAGTACTTAAATATAGAATTACACTGTAATAATGACACCTTAAAATAAAGTGTAACCAAAAGTATTCATTTCTTTAAAAAAAGAGAAATCTTACCGACCCTAAGCTTTTCAACAGTAGAGTATTTATTTAAAATACATTCCACTATTTTTTAAAAATATTTTAGCTATATGCAATAAAAAAAAAACTCATATTTCATCCCATATCCCATATTTCACAATGCAACTCCCTATAAAACAATAGCATGTTCTTCTTTCGTGATGAGCAGGCATGGATTGGTATAGCTCCACAATCTACTGGACTAACAGTTCGGGACACATTAACTGGATTGAACTGGGTAATCAGTCTCTGAGTGTGATGACAATGCCATCGCCCATGAATGCTGAAGCGCTGGCCTTTGACTGGCTGGGACAGTATCTATACTGGAGCTGCAACTCAAATCAGGTATGCTTTTAAATTAAGTCATGCTTGAATAAGTGAAATACTGAAGACGTAATGAACAGAAGCTACTAATCCTTTATTGATTTTATATGAACTAATTGTGAGCCATCTTGCATCTCTTATCAGATATGCCGAGGGTCTCCTGCATCTGGTCATGGGGTTGAGATATTTCTTCAAGCAGAGCAGAAGATTCTCGGTTTGGTGATTGATTCATTGAATGCTGCCATCTACTGGACCACTGAATCATCAGTAGAAGGCTATAGACTGGATGGAGAAGACTACCAACTCCTGGATAAACTGAGTGTGTTCTCAGGGAAGGAGGTGAGGAGTTAATATACACTGCTAATACACTACCATTTAAAAGTTTAGGGTCTGTAAGATTTGCATTGTTTATTTAGAAGACTATTCTTCTTACCGGGATATAGTGAAACTATATAATAGTAAACAAATAATATTGTTAAATATGATTACAATTTAAAAATAACTGCTGTCTATTTCGAAAAGTTATTTATTCCTGTGATGGCAAAATTAAATTTTCAGCATCATTACTCCTTCATGATCCTTCAGAAATCATTCTAATATGCTGATTTGCTGCTTAAGAAACATTTCTTATTATTATCAATGTTGAAAACAGTTGTGCTGCTTAATATTTCTGTGGAAACCATGAAACAGTTTCTTCTGGATTCTTTGATGAATAGAAAGTTCGGTTACACTTTATTTTAAGGTGTCTTTGTTAGTTACACAGTATTTATACTGTAATATTAATTAACTACATGTACTTACTATAGGGTTAGGATTAGAGTTTGGTTTAAGGTTAGTTGTATGTAATTACCGTATGCATAATTTACTGTTATTACTTTACATGTAACATAAAAATGACACTATAAAATAAAGTGTTACCGAAAGTTCAAAAGAACAGCATTTATTTTGAAATAGAAATCTTTTGTATTTAGTCTTTACTGTCTTTTTTGATCAATTTAATGCATACTTGGTGAATAAAAGTAATAATTTCTTCTTCTTTTTATTAAAATCATACTGACCCCAAACTTTTAAACGGTAGTGTACCCCATTTCACATACACACCCTGTAGACTCTTGAGTCCAGCCTCAGCGAAAAGTTTTATTTCACAGTTGAAAATCTCTAAATTATAGGTCGCTGGTATCACTTTGAATGTGATTGAAGGAAATCTGTATTGGTTGGTACAGGACGGCTCCCTGTTGAATCTTTACAGAGTCAACATCAGTCCTCTCAGGTTGGTACATATACAAATGTTGAACAGCTAGATCTCATTAATGAATGACCAATTTGGCTCATAATAATATTTTCTTATTGAATAAATTTTGTTTTTTAATGATTTGCATAAATTCGTCCATTTGCTGTAACTTTAAAGGACGCAGAAGTCTAAAGTGGTGGAATTTGCAAGATGGACCACATCTCAAATCTCATATCATCAAGTGGGCTCCTATAGCGGACGACTTGTTTGGTTGGATGAGAACAAACAGCTCAGGATTCAGGAGTTGAACCAAAACAACAGTGTCCTGATGTCTTCCAAAACACTGACAGCTTTTTCTGTTGTACAGCAAATGCTGAAACCTCTTCCAGGTCAGCACTGTGTTATCATATCATATGTAATTTTGCTGTATGTGATTATCATAATCATTTTGTGTCTTTGTGTTTGTATCCCAGATGGATTTGTTTCTCCTCCTTTAGTTATTCCACCTGCAGTTTCCAAAATTGTTCTTGAAGGGAATGACACATTTTTTCAGATACACTGGAAACCCAGCAGAGTTGACTACGGGACAGTGATTTATTGTGTAGTGTCTAAGGAACTGTGGGAAAATGTGGAACAGCTTCAAAATGTACTACACCGAATTTAGTTTATTATTGTAAACTAGATATTGTAAATATCTTTAAAAAGTACTTTAAAAGAAAACAATGTTTTATGTGACCATTTTTTTGTGTAAAATGTATTAATGATGTATTTCCAACACATTTCTGCAGAAATACCCCACCAGATATTGCCACCCTGCTAATACGTTTTCCGAAACAGTCATAAACATCACACAATTCAAACCAGGAGCCACATTTAACATCACCATAACACCCTTTTCATATTGGGGTAGAGGGGAATCAACACAAACAACTTTCATTACTCCAGGTAAGAATGCTCCATCATTGAATATTCATATATAAAGCAGATGATTGAGATAAAAATACATTGCATACCTTCCATTTTAATGAAGATGTACTTTTTTGCTTTCTGTGTATTTATTGTGCTATCTAATACAAAAAGGCATTTTAAATGCACTGTGGTTGTCATCGCAGGTACTTCAGACACTGACATGACGTTGATTATTGTGATCGTATCAGTCGCTGCTGGTTTTACACTGATTATTCTCATCATCGCAGCAGTCAGTAAGTACACAAATGACACAATTCCCTTTTATAAAAGACTGTTTCATTCCTGTAAGACTGGAAAAACTGAAAGAACTGGAAGAGAGGGCTACACTCTGAGAAAACAAAGGAAATTGCCAAGTCAAATCACCCTAATCTACATCTCTTTCCCTCCTTCCCCCATTCTTTCTCTCTCTCATGCTGAGATCACCAAAATTCACCCAAAAATCTATATGGTTTCATGTGAATAATTATCATACACCACTATACATGTCTGGTATCATTTGAAATTTCTCAGTGTGACTGGTACAATGGTCTCGTCTCCACAGAAGTAAACCAAAAGATAATTAAGTTTTTAAGAGTTTAGAGATATCTTGCTTACAGAGGAGGGTGGGTCTTTCATATGGCATCCTGCCCTCAAAAGGTGTAAACTCTGAATGCAAATTCCCATTGTTAGCAAATGTTTCCATGTGAAAGAAGGGTCTGTCTCGATCTGAGTACTTAAAGAAATGCCACAAGAGGCTTGGGCGATTTTAATAGTTCAGTTTAGCCCGTAATGCATTATCAGCATTATGAATTTTTCTAATGTCGGGTTTGCATCTTTTCTCTTTATTCCAGAGCATTTGATGTTTTGTATTGATTATCTTTGAATTGATTATGTGATGGCATGATACATTAACCTGAGCATTAATAAATTGTTATGTTTGGATTTATTCAGACTTACTCTGAAATTATTAACTTTAGTAGATTACTTTGTAACCATTGTTACCACAAAGCTGCGTCCAGGGTTAAGTACATACTAGATCTCAGGTTAGATAGAGTATGGGATGACACATCTGGTGAGATTTTGGATTCCTGACTAACTTCTTGACTTTAACTAAGTTGTTAGGCTAGATAAAAAATGCTATTGATGTATAGCAAGCATTGGAGCAGCATTATCGTAATGTACTAGCCCATAACCTCTGGTTATTGTTTGGGCTCTAACTAAGTTGTTATATAGGCGACTGTATGGGGGCTACATACCTTTTAACAATAGCGTGGGCGGCATTGTTAAATTGCTTTAGTCATAACCAAGTTATTGATCAGACTGGTGAGTTTGTGATTGTGGGCCCTCAAAAAATTAATGGCCGGGGTGAGGACCCTGTGCGACTTTGGTACCCGAGTGAACAAGGATAAGACTTAAATAGAATAATCAAATGTGCTGCTAAACTATATGACCAATAACCAATTGGCATTCCAACCTAAAAGACAGTACACGCAGTTAACTTTCACCCACTTATCGGAAACTGTCTTTGGACCGATTGAGCAGGCATATCAAAATGAATGATAGAATATGAAAGTACAACATTTAATTCTGTTTTGATATAGATCTGTGCAACATTTACTTCCCCTGCTGTTTTGATGTAGTTTGGCACAGACGCCGTAAAAAAAAGGATCATGGGATAGTTACACAAACCGGTGTGCACATCCATCCAGATGTTGAGTTGGAGTATATTCGAGGTTTAGTTGGTCTTGGGAATGCCTGCTTTGCCATCAGGTACACGTAAACATCACTTACAAACTAAAGCTTCATTTTAATATGATTTTTTTGCATCTAAAACCACAAATATGTGTTAATATTTAAACAACTTTCCCCAGTGCCATACCTGCCCAGGGAGAGATTGAGTCACTTCCTGTGTTTCCTAGAGAATGTCTGAAGCTCCAGAGGTTGTTGGGTAGTGGTGCTTTTGGAGAAGTTTATGAAGGTGTTACAGTTGGCAACCAAATCACTGGAGTTGTGCCAGAGAGGAGAGTGGCTGTCAAGGTACATCTGGTTTAAACTGTTTAAATGCTCCACTTTAAATAACATATGTATATACATATATACATGCATACATACAGGTAGGCTGTTTCAGCAAATAGCCTACCGATTGCAATCATGATGTCTGACAAATCAATCTCTTCACAGACACTGAGGAAAGATGCCAGCGACTATGAGAAAACAGAATTCTTAAAAGAAGCTCATTTGATGAGGTAAAAGGAAAATTTGCTCAAAGCATCACACTAAAAATATGATTATAATAGGATACAATGGCGAACAACATATGATGATGATGAGGCACCCTGGCTTAGAGCAAATGGCAATGTTTGTGCTGGGGTCTGTTGTTATTCAGTGTTTTGGGGGAAAATAAAATCTAAACGGGCGTTTTACCCAGGGGGCTCTGTTTTACTCTATTGATTTACACTGTTCAAAATGTGGGGGTTGGTTTTGTAAGAAGTCTCTTTTATGCTCACCAAGGCTTCATTTATTTTAGCAAAAATATAGTAAAATCAGTAATATTGTGAAATATTATTACAATTTAAAATATAACTGTTCTCTGTTGTAAAATTTATTTGATATCAAAGCTGAATTTTCAGCATCATTACTCCAATATTGACCCAAAACCTTTTGAATGGTATTTTGTTTGTCCAATTATTTGGAGCACATTTATCATGCATGGTTTTGTGTTTGTGGCTCTCCAGCCAGTTTAATCATCCTAACATCCTGCGCTTGCTCGGAGTGTGTCTGCTAAACGAGCCACATTACCTCATCCTGGAGCTGATGGAAGGAGGAGACCTTCGATCTTACCTGAGAGGAGCTCGTCCTACCAATGTTAGGCTTTGCTTTCAAATATACTGAATGACATGCTTATTTACTGACAGCACTAACATGTTCTTATGTCTCATAGACCCACAAAGAGCTACTAAACCTCACCGGCCTTCTGGACGTCAGTTTGGATGCTGCCACTGGGTGTGCTTATTTAGAAAGGATGCACTTTGTTCATAGGTAAAGATGTGCTCATATACTGCTAATGCATTCCTGGAGCGCATGGTGCTCACAATGCCAAGGTCATGGGTTCAATGCATGAACACATACAATGTACACTTTAAATGCAATGCCAGTTACTTTGGATGAAAGTGTCTGCCAAATGCATTTAAATGAAACTACATTCAATGGTTCGTGTACAGGGATATCGCCGCAAGGAACTGTTTAGTGTCAGTAAGAAGCTACACAGACCCAGAAAGGGTCGTTAAAATCGGAGACTTCGGATTGGCCCGTGATGTGTATAAGAACGACTACTACAGGAAGAAGGGCGAAGGTCTGCTTCCTGTGCGCTGGATGTCACCAGAGAGTTTAACCGATGGGATTTTCAATAAATATTCTGATGTCTGGTCAGTATCTTGAGTATTAATGTTGTCTTATCTAGTAACATGCATATTCCAATAAATATGTTTTCCTATAATTTGCTTTTTCCAGGGCATTTGGTGTGCTCTTATGGGAGATCATGACTTTAGGAAAGCTTCCATATCCCACGTACACCAACCATGAAGTCTTAAGCTTTATCAGTACAGGTGGACGACTGCCTTCACCAGCAGGATGTCCACAGAGATTGTAAGTGTTATTAGTAGATGATTTCGACAAATACATGTTATAAATTGGCTGAATGCGAAGACAAAGATATGACGTGCTTTGAATGATATGGTAAAAAGCAAAGATTACATTTCCATTTTATTACTGCTTTTTGTAGGTATAATCTGATGATGAGCTGTTGGAGTAAAGAACCGACTGAGAGGCCAAACTTCCAGTACCTTGAGGAAACCCTGAGTAAACTGAGAGATTATGAGCAGAATAAAAGAGCAAACCAGAATGGAGCTGAAGGTCACGTGAACCAAGCCTACCAGGAAGACGGTGTGATTTTATATCAATATAAATATCAATATCAATATAATAAAAAAATATTAGCTTTATTTCATCATATAAAAAGGAATAAATGTTATTAATCTGATTCATTTGTACATCTGAATCAGATGTGTACAGATTTGTGACTCATTACATGTACCTCTTGCTGATTTTCTCCAGAGGAGGAGGTCTGCACTGGTGTCGATGAAGATGAAGTTCTGGAAACTGGACTGACTCCTGTGCTCAGCAGCGAGGGACTGAATTACTTGATGTATCGAGCTGAGAGCCCAGACAGTGTGCGAACAGACACATCGACACCCACTGAAGATAGATAAGACTATAATTGCCAAAGTCACTGGCACCTCAAGTTTGCACAAAGACCTGTGAGCTGGACCTCACTTTTGTAATCTTCTTTCTTGTAAATATTGTGTTATTATAATAAAATAATAAATATTGTATTGTTTAATGTATAATGTTGAATGATTAATAAACAGATATCAATATTCTGCAAAACAGTTAGATCTGTGTTCGCTTAAAGAAATACCAGTACTTGAAATTTTGCAACTGATTAAATCGTTAACTGGTTAAATTATGCAAACAGAAAAATAATAGCAATGATAATTTTATGCATAATGTGTAAAGTGTATGAACAATAAAAAGGCATTATATCAACACTATAAAAAACCTAGGCCTACTTGCAATTCTACAACTTAAGACAGTCAGACCATCTGTCAATTTTGAGATTTGGGGCTTTTTGGATTTTCCTAAAGTGTTTTTTCAGACTAGAGGAAAGAAAACATCCAAAATACACTTTTAAGACCATCTCACCTTTGACTAATATGTCAACAAAAAAGAAAAAGAAAAAAAGAAACAATAATTTTGAACCTGGCTTTATTCAATGTTCAGATTTTTGTTCTAGAAATGTATGCAAATGAGTGCATATTTAATTAGATTTCTCATTTGCATATTGAAACATTTCCGAAAACTTGTGGCTAATACAGTACAAAAAGTATTGGGGAAGTACAGTGATATATATATATATGTCTTGCCTTAAATTGGTTATATTGTGCAAACATAAAATAGCCTAATAATACATGTCATAGTATAACCAACAATACATATAGCCTAATTGTATATTCAACGGCCGATAGAAAAAGAAATGGCAAAATCAAATAAAAAATAATTAAATTAAATTTGTTATCCTGTTGTTATACTATGAAATGTATTATTAGGCTATTTTATGTTTATATATTATATTTTTGATGTCAACAGATTAACATTTTATTCACGACACCGCCCCTTTGCGACGTATGGTCCTCGCGTGTCACGTGACCGCCGTCGGTGGAAGCAGCATGGCGTGTGTGAGCGCGGAGCTCCTCCAAAAACTCTACTTTATTTGCACTTAGTTCGTCTTTATATTCAATCCATCAAAGGCGACGTGCACGTATTGAAAGCTGGAATAACACTCGCAGCATGGACGAAGGGAATAAACTCCAGTTCCCGTCCCTACCCGCCGCCAAAGAAGAGCAGCTGGTATGTTATGAACGTTAGCGCAGTGCTAACAACTGCTGGCTCACAGTCACTTTTCAATATGTCTGTTTTAATGCATTGCCTGTCTGACTAGTACGTGTCAGTGCATGAAAAAATACAGAGGTATGTGCTGACATTTTAATGGATAATATAGCTCTTTAACTAACTCTTTGCAGTGAGCGGTTAGCATGTACATTCAGTGGCAGTGTACAAGAATAACAACAACTCAGAAATCAAAGTCATCTATACTGCAACATATCTCATTACAAATGACGACCTAGGTAGTATTTATTATGATACGCTGAATAATGTGTGAATAATCCGATAAATGAAATGTATTACCCTTTATTTATACGTTTAGACACTACCAATCACATTACTTGTCACTTACCTCCATTACGAGACTAATATATTGAGTAGCCTATAGTCAACTACAACAAAAAATAACCCATTTAATTGGCAATATACTATTTTTTTTTAAACTTTAATCTTAATAAAACGTACATTTCTAAATAATTAAAGTCTTCTGTGGAAGCATATTCTATGCAAACACAAAGACTTGGCCAATGCATTGCAAGTGTATGATCCCTATTGTATGCATACTTCAAGTGCCTTCTTGCTTCCATGCTTTATTTAGGTCTAACTTGAGCAATAAACCTGACAGAAACCGATTAAGTGAGAAAGTGTTAACATTGTTTAAAAATGTCTGTCAATCCGATTATTGGTAGTTAGATGATGATCATTTTTATTCCTGTATTGGGCTGCAGTTTGTGGTGCAGTGTTTATAGTTATACCTTTTCTGTTTTTTTTTTTGGTTACTGTGAGAATGCTTTTAATAACTAATGATCTGATTTTGCAATCCCGTTTCTGCAGGATTGGGCGTATCCAATGAGAAGAGAGATGCAGGTGATCATGAAAATAGACTTTGCACATGATTGTATATCATTATGTATGTTATGGCTTTTATACAGTACAGGATATTATTTTGTTAGTACAAACATCCAGTACTTTTGCATGTTTTTGTTTTTTGCTATCTTATGTGTCTTTACTGTCAGCACCTTCAATATATATTTTTTGTATATTTCAAAATATGCAGTTTCATATCTCATTCTCATCAAATGATCACTTTTTCCACTTTTACTAAAACTAAATCTGATGCACTGATTTAGGAAATCCTCCCAGGCTTGTTTCTTGGGCCCTATTCAGCTGCTATGAAGAGTAAGGTACTGTAGAGATGATCTGTTCTCATGCATCATCATGATGAAAATAATCTGTGCCCGGTTTCCTGTAATAATTCATCCTCTCTTTCAGCTCTCAATGCTGGAGAAGCAGGGCATTACTCACGTCGTGTGTGTCAGACAAGACATTGAGGCCAACTTTATAAAGCCAAACTTTCCCCATAAATTTAGGTATTTCGATTTCTGGTAGTCCTTTGTTCTATGCACATATGCGAGTTGTACTCAATATAAAGGTCCACTATTTCTAACAGCTGATTTACTTTAATTCTTTGTTTCTAGGTACCTTGTTTTAGATATAGCAGATAACCCTGTGGAAAATATAATTAGATATTTCCCAATGGTAAGCTGTCCTTTATTTATATATTTTGTTATAAATGCTTTTTATTTGGTGTGTGATACTTTTGTCTAATTATGATTACCTGATTTTCTCTCTGTAGACTAAAGAATTTATTGATGGATGTTTAGAGACGGGGGGTAATGAATGTTTTTCCATATTAATCTTGTGTAGTAATGGCAGCATTGATACGAGTACAAACTTTATACTAAATATACATTCAATACTAGATTTTCTCATCCATCTTGCACATTTTTGTGTTGCAGGAAAGGTACTTGTTCATGGAAATGCAGGGATATCGAGAAGGTTCATGATCTTTTTTTATTATTTATGTTTATAAAAATAATTTCTTTTGACTGTCTCTTTTTGGATTTTTAAAAGAATCACTTTTAGGGATGTGGTTTGATTTGACTTAATACATCTAATTTATTTATTTATTTTTTCAGCGCTGCCTTAGTTATTGCCTACCTTATGGAGACATTTGGTGTAAAATACAGGTAATAGAATTTATTGGAGATACAGTTCACTCATTTCCAAAAATATTAATACGTGATAATACGAGTTTGACTTGAAGCCAATTGTGGATGCACCGATATGAAAATTTTGGCCAATACCGATAATTCTTCATATTTGAAAGCCGATAACTGATATATTGGCCGATAAATCTAAATCCAAATTTTATATAATTATTTCTGATTACAAAAACAAGTCTCACCATTAAATCCATATCCCAGCACACAATTATAATGATGCTCTCCTTATAATTTTATGTAGCCTATATGACAGACTTGCCCTGCACATGTTGCAATTAACTGTATTTTCCTTTTTGTAGTGATTTCAATCATATTTCAAGCAATTCAAAACCATCATGTTGAACAGTGTGCATCTGAAGTGCCTCAGCTGAAGGAAATAATCCATTATTTATCGGCTTAAATATATCGGCCACATTTTCTTATCGGGCCGATAACGTTAAAAATGTGAATTTATCGGCAGATACTGATATGGTGGCCAATATATCGTGCATCCCTAATTGTGTCATATATTATCTTTTCAGGGATGCCTTTAGTCATGTACAGGAGAGACGGTTTTGTATTAATCCCAATGTTGGCTTTGTTCATCAGCTACAGGTATGATTTTAAAGTAATCTCAGCATTAATAATTCATTCAACATTAAGTGCTATAGCTGTTTTATATACATACATGCATAATAAATGGATGTTCTTTCTGTTTTCATCAAGGAATATGAAGCAATATATCTTGCAAAGCTAACCATCAAGATGATGTCACCCATTCAGTTGGGCAGGTCTTTCTCCATCCAAGCTGGGATGCCAGGTAGGAGAACAATATTTTATGGCCCAGTGGTCATAGTCAGTTTGTAATAGTTGAATTATTTCTACTAGTAATGCATAGTAGAACGGTACCGTATCCAGTCCCTCTTGGATTTTTGCATTTCTGTGATCGCAGAATTGAATGCAAAATCAAGCAAACTCTTTTTTTTCTAAATTGCCACAGATCTCCCGCAGATTTTTGGCCTAGACACGTTGTGTGACGTCATCATAGTGCACATTCAGCCAAAGCCCACTACGAAGTAGGCTACATGTGTTAAACCGCTAAACTTCTTTTTGTGCCGTTGCTACGGCAATGCATCTGTCACTACCAGTCAGTCAACCACCGCAACCCTGCTCGCGCTGAAAGCATCCATTCTCTCTCTCTCTCTCATACACACACACACACACATGCTCTGAGTGACATTGTTCCATCAATCGGTTCAGTTTATCAACAGTGCTTGTATACTGCATAAAAGTGTCTCGCGTACTCTGTGACAACCCCAAAATGGACGAGGAGCAAGATGGAATGAGTGAAGGACACGCTGAATGAAAATGTAAATTCCCTCTCTGACAGTAGGTGAGCAGCAGTAATATAGCGGTTTCCAGAATACTTAAAGGGATAGTTCCCCCCAAAAAAGAAAATTAGCCCATGATTTACTCACCCTGATGCCATCCTAGGTGAATATGACATTCTTCTTTCAGACGAATACAATCAGAGTTATATTAAAAAATGTCCTGGCTCTTCTAAGCATTATAATGGGAGCCAGTGGGTATATTATTTTTGGAAATCCATCAAAGCGCATCCATCCATGATAAAAGTGCTCGAAACGGCTCTGGGGGGGGGGGGTTAATAAAGGCCATCTGAAGTGAAGCGATGCGTTTGTGTAAGAAAAATATCCATATTTAAAACTTTATCGAATAAAATAACTAGCTTCCGACAGACGGCCGTACGCAAGTCAACTTATACTAAAAGAGTAACTCTTGAACTTGACGCACAACGTAATGACGAACGCGGTTTCCCAGCCCTGTTTGTTTGAACCGCGAGAGGCGTCAAAGCTTACTCTACTCCTACATCCTACATCATACATGTGTCACGGGTTACTCTTTTGGCGTAAGTAGACTGTTTGGTGTTACATTTGAAATAAAATGTTGAAATTATATTTTTCATTTATTATCAGTGTTCTCCTTTTAGAAATGACAGAGCCCAATGGTTCTTGAGGTCAGAAAAGCAATTAACATGTTGAGACTGAAAAACTTTTAAAAAAAAATTTTGCTGTCATTTTACGCCGCAAAAATCAGGAAAAAGTCCCACGAAATCCTGGAGGGACTGCGTATCAGTCATTAGCTGATGCTTTTTTTTTTTAAATATCAATATTGGATTTTTATTTGTATATGCTCATTTAGATTACCTTTTCCATAATCTAACACTTAAACCTAATCCTTAAAAACACTAATACTGTTTGGCAATTTTCAAAATGAATATTCGTTTTTCATACTGTGCATTATAATGTTGCAATGCCTAAATTCATTAGTAGCATTTACAATGATTGATTTTTACTAAATATACCTTTAGTGCTTACTTTTTTAATGAAATAGTGCAGAATTTTCTATCTTGTTCTTTTATTGTGTATTGTCAATTTTTTTGCATTCTGACTCTGTTTTTGTTGTTGGCTTCATTTGATTAATGGTTGTTAGTAGTGACTCATTCGTTAGTCACTTCAGATGAAAACATTTGCTAAATAAAAATCTGTGGTGATGATACATTATATGGTCTATTGTACTATAAGACTTGAGATGTGCAATTTGTAGAGGTCTGAATCTTTAATTGCCTCGTGATTCAATTTGATTACGATTTAGAGGGTAGCTATTTGATTATAACATGATTCTTGATGCATCATAATGCATCTTTTACTCCAATTCTTTTATTATTAATAATCACAAAAAAGTTATTTTTATTTTATTCTTATTAAAAATAAGAACAAAGATGGAAATAAACAGTTGAACAAATACAATATAAGAAACAAATTAAATTAACAGTACTTTTTTCATTTTAGATGTATTTAACAGAAACATTCAAGAAATAAGAAATTGAATAATCAAACGTAACAAATAATCAATCTTTAGAAATTTTATTACAAATAACTAGATTGTTATTAAAGATACAAAAAGGATTCAGTCAAAAGCAAGTGATATACGCAACTTTTTACATATATTACTAAAAAAAAATATTACTGGTACTTGCAATAAAACAGTACATTTACAGTACAAAATTACATTTTCACCTGAGATTTGGAGCCAAATTATAGGGGGGAGAAAATGACTTAAGAAAGATGGCATCATTTTATTTTTACGCAGAGATTAGTAGGTCTGTTAGTTAAATCTGTTTATTTTAGCAATCTTTTTTGCATTATATGCCAACAGTGAAAGTTCAAAAATGGGAAAAAGCATTTCTAGTTTTTTTTTGCCCCAAGTTTGTATGCCTGTAACTCAAGAAGTATTAAAACATTAAAATATATATCTTAATATCCTTTTAGATTCTGGTTCTTAATAAACATTTATTTTGGGATCTTCATTTTAAAGGCCCTATATGGTACAATGCCAGAGATATGGAGATCTTAATGTGGCTCCATGAGTAAATTGGTCAATTGCACACATTTTCAGTGGCCAAAAACCAAATGTGGGTCACTTTGCGTACAGTTGATTTTTTTTTTTTTTTTAAAGCGGAATATCTGAACAACAAATAATGTTGAAACTAGAAATGTATCTCGTATTTTTGTAGAAATGTATCTCGTTTACCCTGTGGTGTAAATCAAGCTTTCAATGTTGTTTATAGGTCTATGTGGTGTTTTTAATATGCTTTAAGACAAACCGTGTGCAAATTCATAAGTCGACACCATTGCAGAGTATTTTCTCCTTAAAACTGCAGTGAACCAAAGACCGTCTCTAAAACGTGGTTTGAAATCGCTGGTGTTGTGACGTCACAAACTACCTTGTAACCAATCACGTCAATGGGTGGATCTCTGAGCTGGTGTGAGTGGAGGCGGGGCTAATTAGCATATTCATAGAACCGCATATACTAAATGAGGCAAGGGTGTAGTTACATTCAAGCTATTTTAAGTCATGACGGATTTTTTTTTTTCAAGAATTTTTTTAAATGTGTCTTTTTGGTGATCAAGGATGAGTTTTAAAGGATAAAATGACTGACTACAGGGGGACTTTAACACAACTGCATAGAATATACCTGTCTGAGTGCCATAAATATTGTTTTTTCAAAGTTTGCATGCATGTAACTCTAAAAGTATTAAAGAGATCTCAATATCCTTCTAGATTCTAATTCGTAATAAACTTTACTTTTGGTCTCTTCATATTTAAGGTCCTATAGAGCTGGTAAGTCCCGCCCATCCGTAAAACCCCACTGGACCTCTAGGTTGAAAAATCGTCAATGCAAGTGAATGGGAGAAAATAATTATTTTCTGGTCCCGTTTGAATTGTGCCATGAATGTGAACATATGTTGTCTGTGAATTTTTTTATATAATTTTTCATGTTACGAGTTTGACAGTATATGGTATGATTCTTCGGCTAGCAGTTGTGGAAAAGACATAACGAGAAAGACTACATGTCGCCTATGTGACGTCACCCCATAATGTTGACTTGCCCGTGGTTTTCGCCAACCTCAACGATTTTGTCCTCTCTCTGAAAGAAGGCGGTGAAGTGCACCAAAGACACAGCCATGTTTAGCGGGATCCGTGAGCTAGTGTCCGTGTGCGAGTGGTGGTGACGTTTCAAACGCGTTGAAAGCAGCGAAGAGTTGTAGTCCACAAAGTGCTCTCACACAAAGTCTAACCGTATCAAACTTCTACCCACTAAATTGTAGCATTCTTTACACGAAAAATTATATAAAAAATTCACAGACAACATATGTTCACATTCATGGCAAAATTCAAACGGGACCAGAAAATAATTATTTTCTCCCATTCACTTGCATTGACGGTTTTTCAACCTAGAGGTCCAGTGGGGTTAGCGGAAGGGGCGGGACTTACCAGCTCTATAGGGTTCAATCACATAGATATTGGGATCCCAATGTGACTGCATGTTCAAATTGTTGAATTTTACCCATTTTCAGCAGTCAAAAACCAAATGTGGGTAACTTTTCAAATAGCTGATACTTATTGTGATTAAAGAGGAAAGTCTGAAGAACAAATAATACTGAAACAAGAAATGCGTCTTATTTCCCTCTTAAGGAAAGAGTGTCAAAAATTAAAACTTTAAGTTTACATGTCTGTAGCTTAAAAAGTGTTAAAGACATCTTAATATAATTTTAGATTCTTATTCATTTGAAACTTTTCTTTTGGAATCTTAATTTTTAAGGCCCTATATGGTTCAATCCCAGAGATATTGGGATCGCTGCGTATTTTAACTCTTGGTAGCTTCAGAAGCTGTTTAAATTAACAATATTCTTTTCAGTATAATATTTTTTTTAAAAATCTTTTTTTGAGAGCAAGTTAATGTGCCTTACATTTTCAATGGATTTTTGGAACTCAGAGTGGTGTGTTGTATGCAATTGTTTTGATAGAGGGGAACAAGACACATTTCTAGTTTCAACATTACTTATTCTTCAGACATTCCCCTTTAAATGCAACAAGTATCAGCTGTTTGCAAAGTAAACTACATTTGGTCTTTGACCATTGAACTGTGAAAAATACAACAAATTCAACATGGAGCCGCATTGAGATCCCCATATCTATGGGATTGAACCATAAAGGATCTTAAAAATGAAGATTTTAAAAGAAAAGTTTAAGAACCAGAATCTAAAATCATATTGAGATATCTTTAATACTTTTTGAATGACAGGCACGCAAACTTTGAAAGAAGAATGTTTTTGGAACTCAGACAGGTATGTTCTATACAATTTGTGATTAGATAGATTGATGGTAGTTTTCTAGTTTCAACATTATTTGTTGTTAAGAAAAAAAAAATCAACTGTTTGCAAAGTGACCCACATTCGGTTTTTGACCACTGAAAATGTGTACAATTGACCAAGATTTAACCAATAGACCTACCAATCTCTGTGTAACAAAAAAATTATGATGCTGCCATCTTTCTAAAAATATTAACAAAATCAAAAAATTGAGCCAGTTGATTTGACACAGAATGACCCAATTATATTCCACAGCTCTATTAAATTGTACATATTAGTAATATATGAAACTACATTATTCTTAAATGCATTTGTTCACACTGTGACTGTGGCTGATTTCTTTTTTTTTTTTTTTTTCTACAGGAAGCCTAAAGCGAACACTAGAAGAGGATGAAGATTTTGGGAGTATGCAAGTTACAGCAGCACAAAATGGATAGGCTTTACTAAAAAAGTGCTTTACCACAGTGGACTTTTTTCTTTTTACATTTTTATTGGGATTAAAAATGTAAATATTTGTACAGAGGTTGGGAGGGAGAGACTGCTCCTCGTGACCCTTGGAGCTGGAGCTGGGGATGGTTTGATATTTTTTTTTCTTTTTCCTTTTTGAGCTGTATGCACTGAAATTTTTTGCAGTTTTATAGTATTTAAAGCATTTTGCATTTGCAGCGGGACAGTATTGCAATAATGCACTTTTGATACTTGAATTACTGTTATGTTTATGGACAGATTTGGGTTGGGGTGAGGGGGTATCAGAGGAATGCGACTCACTGCCATAGAAGTGAAATGGTAGGATGAATCAGTCGTCATGTAAGGAATGAATAAGGAAATACGTTTTGCCATAGAATTAACATCCCACTGCTCAATAAAAGATGGCTACTTACACCATGTGTTTTCAATGTTATCATTCCCTGGTGGAAAGATATGTGACTGCTTATGATAGAAATGTTGGGTGTGGATAGATTTCAAATGATAATCCAACTTCATTGAAATACAATATGAACTTCATATTTTATTGTTTCTAACCCTTCACCCACTTGTCATTCAATGGTTTTACATCAATTATAAAATGTAACGGTTATAAAAGGAAATATAACATCACTGCTACTTATTTAGTTGTTGACTGACAGATGACAAAGTATTTAGATGCCCTTTATTTGTCGGCTTTTAGTGCAAGTACAAAAATAAAGGCATAGCGTACAAAGATGTGCTTTCATTACATCAGGATATATTTCAAAATAATTTATTTTCCTTCAACTAGGTTTGACACAACTAATGATTCAGCATCACCAGTGGCTAAGATGAGCCAAAACTGAGAAAATGCATGAGCATAATAAATAAATGTAAACCATTTTTTTATATTAATGATCTCTACATTGAAGATGAGTACCTGCAAGAGAAACTGAAATAAGATAAAATAGATACCGGACTCGCTCCTTGCATGAAAACTTTGATTTGAGTTTTGGTTTTTTTTTTTTTTAAGCATAAAGCACAAACCACAGCATTAACATGAAGTAAAAGAGGGAAATATGCCTTAAACAGTTTTGTAAATTGTTTGAAACAGTTTCTGGAATTAAAAATGCTTTCCCTCTAACAAAAAAAAAAAAAAACATGTATAGAAATCTTTACATTAGAAAATATTCAAGTACATAAGCCCTTCTCCTTTAAAACAAAACAGAACACAGTGTAAACCACATAGTCCGTATATGATCAGATCTGATTTCTACAGCTTTCTCTGCAAGTGCTGGATGTTGACTTTTAGAAAGAACGTTCATGAATATGCTCTTGTCTTGTAGTGAATTCAAAATGCTTCTTTCACAATATTTTGTTATCGTTACTCGTCACCAAATGATCAAGTTTATTTTTTGCTGGCTAAAAGTGAAAACTTGGAGGTAGTCTGATCTAAGATTCTCAGAGAATAGAAGAGATCAAGAGTTCTAAAGCAAACATTCTGTGATGTTCGAGATTCTTTTGGATTCAGTCAAAGAACCGGCACTGCATGTAAGCCTCATCTGAAGAGGAGTAGCCAAACTTTTTATAAAATTCCACATTTTTCGGCGCACACTCCAGTGTTACTTTGTAGCACTGCAATTTTTTGCTGAGGAGAGTCAATGTTGATACCAACCTACAAAACAAACAAAATACGATATTCAAACATTCACTTTTGATACAGATGCGTTGAAAGAAAATACAGTATTCCTTAATCATGCACAATTATTGTTGTAAAAGTGTTTTTAAAACCCAAACTCACAGTTTTCCCAGCTGTTTTCCTCTGCACACATCACTCACAACCACTTCTTCCACACGCCCCCTCTGCCAGGACAAAAAAAACTAAATTATATTACGTGTTCTATGAATATATGCACTCTGAAAATACAGATTTAAAATGTATTAAAGTACCTTTGCACAAGCGTGGATGAATTTGTGCTCTATGATAAGTGTTGCTGTGGCAACAATTTGTCCAAGATTCGTGTCTTCCACCACTATGACATAATAGTCTCCAGATTTCTTCATATGTTCAAAATTTGCTGAAATTTTTTTTAAAAAGTGAGTTTTTTTTATCGTTTATTTAAAAAAAAACATATAGACCTTATGTAGCCCCGCCCTCTTTTCAGGGCTGCGCTCGTTGTGTTCTGTCTTCCGGTTTGTATTCCTACAGTATGAAGGTAAGATCTTACGGATTTATGAATGAACCACTCATTTTAAAATCTTCCCGTTCTGCTGACATTTGGTATGATATCCTCTTCAAACATTACAATGCTCATGATAACTTTTGTTAACTCTACAATAAGTAAATGCATTTCACCAACTAATTACTCTTCGAAGTTCAAACACACACACACAAAAAAAAGATGGCTGCACGCTTGTTTCTCTGGCACATAAGGTCTATATGAAGAACTGTGAGATGTTTTGAGTTAGGAACTTGCAGAACCTTTGAACTGTTCTTCTGTGACATCCCCAGCCACCGTGAGCTGTGATAAGACCTTGTAGAAGCCTAAAAAAGGCATAAAGACAAACATATAACATGATTGTTTGCGCTAAAGTATTAAAAGTGAGTGGGCAGACCAGTATCAGTACCTCTGTCTAGGTCAGCAGTACAGAGAGGACGGAGGACCAGACCTTCTCCAGGCTGAGACGGAGAAATGGGAGGCGAGAAGGAGACGGTGTTGCTGCTCCAGTCCAGCTCTTGGAGTAGAGAAGGATCAAACAGGGGCGTCTCGTCCAGCAACATTCCAGACGCCCTATAATAAAATAACATGTTAGACAAATGTATCACGGATCAGGACACCCTGTCAATAAATGTGTTACTGGTAACATTTTATTTGGACTTTGACCATCCAAACATTTACAATTCAAAGTCAAACTTGTGTACAGCTGCAGGTGCCTGTGCATGAAATCATCAGACTTTTTGCAATAAAATACAAGACACGCTAGACTATTAGAGTTAACTATAACCATAAATAAATTTGTGTTACTTTTTAAATAACGTTCACTAAAATAGTCATTTAAATAAATCAATATCATAGTCAATAAAATAAGATTTGTTTCAGCTAGTTCCCAAAGGAAACAATTCTCATTATTTGAACTTGAACTAAAATAATTAAAATGAAACTATAAATAAATATAACCAAAACACTAAAAAAAAAAACTTTAAAATTAAAACGGAAAATATAAAAATAAACACTCATTAAAATCATTAATCAAAACTATGATAGTATCTCAATGATAATGAGATACCTTATCTTGATCTTTCTTTTAGAAGTGTGTTGTGTAAAGTATTTGAGTAAATATAATTAGTTACTGTACTTGAAGGCTTAGTTCACCTAAAAATGAAAATTCTGTCATCATTTACTCACCCTGAAGTTGTTCGAAACCTGTATGAGTTTCTTTCTTCTGCTGAACACAAAAGAAGATATTTTGAAGAGTGTTGGCCATCAAACAATGAATGGTAGCCATTGACTTACGGTACATAGTATGGACAAAAACAAAAAACTATGGAAGTCAATGGGGCCCATCAGCTGTCTGCTTACTGGCATTCTTCAAAATATCTTCTTTTGTGTTTAACAGAAGAAAGAAATTCATACAGGTTTGAAACAACAGAATTTTCATTTTTAGGTGAACTATCCCTTTAAAAAATCCAGACCAGGTGAGTAGCCTAAATGATGGCATAGTGAACTATACCTTTAACTGAAACTTGAGAGTCTGCAAGAGGCTGTTGTGTCGACCTTGATTTATTACAATATTGAGGTGTTCAGTTTTATTTCGATTTTAGAAAATAAACATGTGATTGCTCTCCTCACAAATCAACAGTTTCTTGTTTTTCACTGGCATGTCTCTTATTTGTTCAGTGTTAATCATCTTTAAGCCTACATTCATTTCGAGTACAATACTTAAGTACTGTTAAAATCAAACACTATAACCCCCGGTTTCACAGAGAAATCTTAAACCTAATCCCAGACTAAAATGCCTGTTTGAGCTGTTTTAACTGAAAGCAACTTGCCCTGATATCTTAAAATATGTCAGTACCATTGTTTTGTCTCAAGATGCACAAGAGTAATGTTTTTTTATTTTTTTTTAAGGCACGTTTATAAAAGCTATTTAAATGTCCTAATTAAACTAATGTCTAATCCTGGTTTAATCTAAGCCATGAAACCAGGCCAATAAGACTTTTTTTGGGAATTGGTCACATGTAACTTCATTTCATTTTGTCTGTAAGGTACCTGAACTTTTACTCAAGTATAGTTTTCAGGTACACTTTACACCTGTTACAAACCAAAAATCCAAAGTATGACATCTTGTACAACATCCTTAAGACTGTAGTCTAAGTTGTGTTCTCTGCATTTTCAAGAAAAGACAATATTTCAAGTAATGAACAATTTTTTTTTTTTTTTTATCTGGAAGCAGTTTATGGCAGCCCCTATGACAAAGGTCACAATTCAGTGTAGAATAGAAAGTACATAATACCACGTCCAGGAACTGATCAGATTTATTCCATATGTCTTTCATTTAAAAAAAAAAAAAAAAAAAACCTACTGTTTTCTGGGGACGAAATCATCCCACGTTCCCAATCTGTATCCCAAAATACCATCCATGTTCAATTAAATGATAAAAGAGCTCGCGATCAAACGGCTTTAGATTCGTGTATCTGAGCTCGATTTGTCATTTACTTACGGAGACATTCGGATATTGACAGCTTTTGCTTTTCTAAAATGTTTGAATGAATCCTGGCACCTCGATTCCAGTAACAGTGATCCTCAATGTTCCAGCATGACATACACTTCCTCCTGCGTTATTATTTTACACCACACGTATTCTAACGAGCCCCGCTTGTCACCCAATCACTGTTTGCTGTGGTTGGTCCGGTTGATAATCGACTTCTCAATTGTCCAATCGCAAACTTGCTGCAAGTACATCTGACCAATCATCGCAAATACTGATCAGATAAAGGGCGGGACCTGCGCGTCTCACCCCCTCCTCCCTCTGTCTGCGTGCGTGGAATATGACGTGGCGCGGGGTTGAACGAGGGCGCGGTGCAATGACGTTCATATCCGTCTAGGACTCTAGGGAAAGAAAAAGATGTTTAGCAGGATAAACGTGAAGTTTATAAACTGGTTCTGTGATCTTAGACGTGTTGAGTATGAAAACTGACACCTTCTGGTTCGACAAGACTGAAATGAATTGAAATGAAAAGGTGTCTGTCAATGTATTAACGTTAGTTACCCACCGTGTAACCCACGGTCGAACGAACACCTACAAATATTACTGTGGTAACGTTAAATAAGTTAAGCCAAAATACTTCACGGTTAATACATATCGACTCAGCGACAAACTGATAAGTTATATAATACATGCACTTTACTGTGTGATATTGGCTATAATATAATGACATTTTCAATGTATTTGTTACTTGTATACCGTAAATATTATTCCAGTCAGAATACAACAGCTAATTTTGAATGGCTGTCAGATGGAAAGAATCAGCACCAGTTACTGGAATTCATCTCTCTTCCTTCACGTATTGATTTTTTCAAGTGTCTAAACAAAAATAACTATTAATAATATTTTCAAATGTTTTTAAGCAGATATATTCTGTAGGATGTAACTACTGAAAGGACCAACAAGAAATTTGAGAAGGAAACACCTACCATTGATCGCAAATCCTTCCATGTGCCTTCACTATAAGGTATAATATCAAAACAGACCACAAAGCAGTCAATAATTCTAATTATTTGCCTCAATATTCCTTATGAAGGATATTTAAACATTTTAATACATATAAACCAACCATTCTGCTAGTTTCATTTCATTTCTCAATTCTAACAATGTCATATCGAACATTTTAAAATTATTTTTCAAAGAAATGAGCAAATAAGGCTTAATGGTGTGGCTTGTCAATAAGGTGCACACATTTAATGAAATAATGATGGTACATATAGACAAAGCACTTGTGACAACAGTGATTCCATAATGCGTCTCCAATTACTGCTTAAAAATGCTGCAGGCATACTTAATAAGCTCAATAACTTGCATGAAAAGGGAAGCCGAGAGACAGCAGGTATTGAATGAACCTTGCGGGAAATAGGGAGGCTGAGAGCACACAAAATGCCTGCAGAAAGCTGATATACTAGTTCACATGACTATACCATGGATCATTACATTGAGTGAGATACAAATCATTGAAATACAGTCTGTTTGTCTTTAATGCCTGTACATGGCCGAAAAAATGAGACCGCAAATATTGGCCTAACATATTTTAATGTACATGATTTATTAAAACAGAACAATGTAACATTGTCGCCCTATTTAATGTGTGTACATAAAATAATTTATGATTCTATATTTGTAAATCATATAGTTGTTTTGGTCACACCTTAGATTAGGGTACAATTCTCACTATTCACCAACTATTTAAGCTCATGCTCCACTCGTCACAATGGTGGTAATCCCCCAAAAACCAAAATACCAGAAACTTTTCTAAACTATAGCAAAACAAAACATTAAACATTACTAAATCTCCCACTTAACATTAATCTGGTACAATTTTAGCATTTACTCTCCCTTTTAAGTGTCATGGCAAAGCATGCTGGGGAATAGAGATCCCACCCCAGTTTCAGTAAAATTTAAGTTTGTCTAAGTTAAAAGAAACAAGTTCATAGAACTCAAAACAATTCAACGTAATTAAAATGTATAAGTTTTGTGAACTCAAAAGAAAAGAAAGTTCTAAATACTCATAAAAGTTAATTTGATTGAACTAATTTGTATAATTTAAGTTGGCCCTACTCAACCAATTAATTATTTTGAGCGTTCCGGTTTACAGTGAATGACCTTTGCTTCAATAAACTCCTAATTACTGCTTATTAATAGTTAGTAAGGTAGTTTTTAAGTTTAGGTATTGGGTAGGATGTAGAATATGGTCATGCAGAATAAAGCATTAATATGTGCTTTATAAGAACTAATAAACAGCCAGTATCCAAAGAATATGCATGCTAATAAGCAACTAGTGACCCTAAACTAAAGTGTTTCCAGAATTTTCTGTTCACTCGTGTCATATGACCATATGAGTAAAATGCAATGTTTATGGACAAACTTCTGATGAAACTCAGAGAACAAGATTAATTAGAGAATTATATTATGTCCCCAAAATTGATCTCAAACTAATTCAGTAGACAAAAAAGACCCTGGTTAGCAATTTAATGCATTTGTAAAAGTGCAAAAGTAACCTTGAAATAAAAATGGACAATTCTTGCTTTTAATGGAATGTTGAATAGGATGCATTATAAATTATTTATCTGTGCACGAAATAATAAAAAAAAATTAATTGATGTGCCCTCGTAATCTTTAATCAAAACAACTTCCCCTCCCTCTTGCAGAGACATCTCTTCTTTTCTCTGATTATGTGTTTTTCAGCTTAAGGTCGGGATAACCTGTCACTCACACAAGATCGACCAATAGCAAACCACAACCAACCAACCAATTCCCAATGGACAAAATCCCAAAAGAATTCTTGTTCGAGAAGCCATTTCGCTCAGATATTCGTCACAATAGGGAAGAAAAACAACTTTCCATTTCATGCCGACTTTAATCAGTTTTTATGCAAAGCAGTTGCTGTGTTGTTTTGATTGGATGTTTTTAATGTGTTGTTATGTGATTGCTTACTGGTTCAAATCAAAAGTGCAAAAATCTCTATTATTTTTAAGTTCCAACAATGTTTGTCTTAACAGGCTTTCCAAACGCATCGGCATCTGCTATTGGTCGGTCAAGTAGATAATCCTGTCCTCAAACTCACGCCACTGGTTGAGTCAGTGTTGCTATTTTGGGCTTGTCGGAATGCCTAAACAAATACATCAAAGTTTTATAGCGCCAAAGAGACAAATCCATCGGCAAATGCTTTACTTTTTTGTATCTGCATATTAGAAAGTATTTTAATACTAACAAATCACACACTTTGGCTTTAAAATAACAGCAGACAATTTGATTTCTCTCAAAGCACTTGCTAGCCCATAACACAGACACCCAGAGCACCTCAACTGCAACAGCCGTTACAGAAGCCGTCCAGATACTGATACAGATCAATGGAGAGAACATGAACACTAGAGCCATGGAGCCAGAGACTTCCCGCTGATTTAATTACAGACTTTCCATCACTCAAAGAGCCACCGTTCTGAAGCAACATCAGTAGCATCTACACTTGAATGATGGTCATGCGATATTATCGGCCAGACATGTTGTGAACCGGTGCAGACAATGGAATCATAATGACTGCAGGAGTCTTTTGCTGAGAGCCTTAAACTTCCTTATTACCATAAACAAGTCTTGGGGGAGGTGTTAAGACTGTACACTGAAAAAAAGTGCTCATAAAACGAGAGTAAGGCTTGTATGGCTTTTGTCTTACAGTTTGACAACGCAATCAAATGAAAAATTCATGATGTCCATGGTTGCTCTGCTGTGCATCAGATCGATAGCACAGTAATAGCTGGCATATCTGAGACTTGCTTGGCAAGGTTCCCTCTCTTTGATAAACTGTGCCATGTTAATGGGCATACTGAGTTACTGTCCTCTTTGTGGAGGAAGATGATTTTTCACTATAGGATACAGATAAAGAGGACAGATTTGTGCACATGTGTGATACAGGAGCTTGTTCTCCCAGTTGTCTGATCCCGTTACTTCTTCCAGCTAAACATGCTTCACTTCTGCATTGTGCGGTCTGGTGGGAATCCAAATTTAGTCCAAGTATTTGATAGAAGCAGTAAAATTCTAGTAATTCATGGGGAAGGAAAGGTTAGAGGGGAATACATGATGCTGCTCACCAAATGATGATTCAAAATTCGCTATAAGAATACATTTTGATAATGATAATTAAAAGTAGTTAAAGCCTTTTATTCTAACACACTGTTTTGTTTGTTTGTGTGTTTTTTAGGTCAAGCCATCGACGGCAGATAAACTTCTTATCAGTAAGTTTATTTTATTTTATTTTTTTGCTCAAATGGGCCTACAAATGGTTTTGTAGTCCTTTCCATCCGCTTCCCAGCATGCATTGGGGCATGAATAATTATGGTTGTATTGTTTAACAGTTTTCCGGGCTATTTTGTTGTCATCTTGTGTAACCTATTAGTATTGTGATTACTTTAAATGATAAGTTAGGTGATTGTTCCGACACTTTCAAACCTGGAACGATAATTATAACGAAAGAATAACTAGATAACTTTAACGAAAACTAGGTCCATATTGGCATCCTCACCAACGTTTGTTTCTCTGTGCCCTTTTCGTTGTAGTTGTGGTGTTGACTCTGTTACTCTTTTATATTTGAAACGATTTTTAAAACTATATATTTATCGTTATCGTTATCATCCTTTGTTTGTGGCAATGTTGTCTTTTAGTATTTTTTCAATTCTATAATAGTATTTCATTTGTATTTCTTTTTTAATATATTTTTGTTTTGTAATATTTTTTATTTCAGTTTTAGTCATTTTAGTACTTAAACTTGTTTATTTTAGTTTATTTCAACATTTATAATTCTCATTAGAAGTTTTTATTTATCCCTTAAGACTGAACAAATATTGTCATAACATTCACAAAAAATACTTTCATAACATTTACTCACACTGTAAAAATACATGCAAAATGTTGCCTTTATTTTTTAAGTTCTACAACAAGAAGGGAAAAGACCGAACGCATAACAGTTCTTCCTTGTTCTTACATTTGTCAGATATGAAGAGCCTCTACACATTGATCCGATCAACCTCTTTTAACAGATCGCAAGAGAATTCATCACTCAGTTTCTTGCATGCTGTCCTGCATGCCTCACACATTTGTGTGTAGAGTGAAAAAGAGAGAGTGAAAATTTATGAAAACAAGATGCACAGGATGCTCTGCTGAATAATTCATTGCTATACAGTGGCCTGCCTGTGATATTAAACAAAAGAGAGTAACATATTTTAATATTTGGGAATGATATCATCTAATGACTTCACAGCCATAATGAATTATTGAATTTATTTTGTAATCCATTTAGCAGGCCGGAACTGCATGCCTCTGATATTACTCTTGATATTTGATACTTTCTGGGTGGATGTGGACCCCTGGCCTGACCACCATCTGAAATGGGTGTCAAAAATTGCTTTTACGCCAGGCAAATGTTTGCCGGATGTTCCCAAATTAAAGCAGGGCACATATCAATCAATAAATCAATGAAGTAGAGCTCTCAGTGTCTGTTAGGAAATTTCCCATTTCCTTCCTAACAAGGTTGCTCTCGTAAATAGACGTCCATTATTATTGACTAATTACATTTAGCTCATTGATTCATTGATGGTCAGTCAAAGTTCATGCTAAAAACTAATACATTTAAAAAGATTTGAATGTTGTGGGCTTGTGGCTTATTTAAGAGATAGACATGTTTTTGCAAGTAAAACTGCCTATAATAATATAGCAGGTATAACATACATATATATAGTTTAAAACTGATATTGATTATACATCCTATTGCCTACTCATTTAAAATTCTCAATGTCATTTCTTCAGGACAGCATATTCATCGTTGTATGTGTTAGGTTAACTGTCCATTGACAAAAGTACCTCTTCCGTCCAGTGAAGGGCAAGTATTCCTCTGAGGAATTGATACTTGAGAGGTTTTAAATAGGAGGGATGCGCTTCCTCCCTTCAGTTCATGCCGAGCTCTCACTGCACGAACTTCAGGCATGGAGAAATTCATCACTCCTCTGTGAGGACGTAAGATTTTCCATCCTGCATTTTATTCTGAAGGTAGGATTTGATTGGTTTTTTTTTTTTCATAAAGATACTAGTTTAAAGTTTTCAGTTATTAGTTGTATGTGCGTCTGTTACTTGTATATAGTTGTTATATGTAGATTTATATATAAAATAACAGATATCCTGATAATTATAAAACTATGTAGACCTAAACTGCTTCACAGTGCCCATTACAGTTTTCCAAAATATGTAATTTTTTTATTTTATAAAATGTATATGATATATAAAAAATATATATAATTGCATAATAATTGCATGTATGTATGTATATATATATATATATATATATATATATATATATATATATATATATATATATATATGTGTGTGTATATATATATATATATGTATTTTTTTTGTGTGTGTGTGTAGTATATATATATATATAAATATTACATTTTTAATAAAATTTAATTTCCTAAATATTTTATTTATTTAATTTTAGTTATTAAATGTAAAATAGTTTTTAACTAAATAAAAAAAAAATATATATAAAAATGTCTATTATTTTAAGTATATTATTTGAAGTATTTTTATATTTGTAAATAGAATCCTGTTTATTTCCTGATAACTCACCACAAAAAAGTTATTTGGAACTGTAATTGGATATGAATAGTCTGTGTCTGTCCATCAATATACAGTGCATTCATTAATTTTGTAATATTTTATGCCTTTCAGTATGGAAACCTTAAATTAGATTATTAGCCTTGTAGTAGTAGCAGTACTATTATTCCTCATATTTTTATTTGCCAATCGTAATTGATTTTCAAATTCTGTGCAGCACTTTTCTGAAAAGGCCCTGCAACAATGTCAGAGAGGAAGCCCAAAAACTCGGACACACGTCCCAAGAACCTGCGGAGCTGGAGTGCTGATAGTTACATCCGCAGTATTAAAAAACGCTCCCGAGGGTCACGCCATGAGACAGCGCCCAGAGGGGAAGATGGGGAAGGAACAGACGACCAGGGCGTACGCTCTGCCTCTTGTCCTCGGAGACGTCGAGAGCGAAAGTGCAGCTGCACGATCCCTGGAGAACCAGATTCAGACTCTCCTTGCAGGAAAGGTCTGTCCCGTCGTTCCCTGAGGCAGAAGTTTCAGGATGCCGTCGGCCAGTGCCTTCCTCTTCGCAACCACCACCACCATCACCAGTCCGGGTCCTCGCGCCCGTTCTCTGTCCTCCTTTGGTCCAAACGGAAGATTCATGTGTCCGAGCTCATGGAGGACAAGTGTCCGTTCTCTCCGAAATCTGAACTGGCTCAGTGTTGGCATCTGATCAAGAGACACGGCGCTCACACCAAACCCGCTTTAAGCATCGAAACCGAACCCAAGGGTCCCTTGTTATCCTCCTCACCTCCAGCGCTCATTTCCTGGGAGGAGATCAACTCATCCGGGGCTTCTAGTCTGGATGACTGGGATCCGTCTTTTGCACATGGGGACGCCCAGTGCTGCGCCCACACTGACTACATCCTGGTTCCAGATCTGCTTCAGATCAACAACAGCCCCTGTTATTGGGGGGTCCTCGATCGTTTCGAAGCCGAGCAGCTTTTGGAAGGGCAACCAGAAGGAACCTTCCTGCTACGAGACTCTGCCCAGGACGAATACCTCTTCTCGGTTAGCTTCAGGCGCTATAGCCGCTCCCTCCACGCTCGGATAGAGCAAAACGGGAAGCGCTTTAGCTTTGATGGCCGTGACCCTTGCATGTACAGAGATTCCAGCGTCACGGGCCTACTAAAGCACTACAGTGACCCTGCCAGCTGCCTGTTTTTTGAGCCTCTTCTCTCTCGCCCTCTACCTAGGAACTTTCCGTTCTCTCTGCAGCACATGTGCAGGGCGGTCATCTGTAGCTGTACAACGTATCAGGGCATTGATGCTTTGCCATTACCCTACACGTTGAGATACTTCCTTAGGCAATACCACTATCGGTGCAATGGAGCTTGTGCTGTTTAAAAACTGTGACAGAAATGGGACGAAACTACATGTTGCTGGATTTGACGGATTGAAAGGCACAGTAAATGTATTCAACACAGCATGGTGGACGTAGTTACCATGCAGCACAAAAAAAAAACAGTTCATGTTTCTAATATAATCTTGTGCAAACCAAAGATATGCAGGACATTGGTTCACATTTTAAGTATTTTTTTGCAGGTTTTCAACTATATGAAGTTCATTTCTGAAATAACATCATCTGTTATTATCATTTACTTTTTGTATGCAATTTTTACTTTTAGTATGCAGTTTTGTACCCTAGATCTTCATGATAAAACAGGGAATTAATAACTTTTCTTTCATTTATTGGAAGTTTTTCCTATTGTAGTACTTACCAGATTCCACTAGATAGCAGACTTGTAAAACTGACTTGACAATTTCTAACTACTTCTACTATCTATTCATCTTGTATTTTAGAACTTAACAGTGCCTAAACCATATCTGTTTGAGTTGCAAAACCATGTCAGTATATTATTTGATAAATCTGTCCCGTATAACCACGCAGTCTTGAAGCAATTCAACCACATATTGTAGCTAAACATTTTCAATAAAACAAGCAATAGAATCAACAATTAAATTAAGACTGATTTGTTTCGCTGTGCTATGGTTTACATCAAATCTCCTTTCAGATTATGTTTTATCATACAAGATTTCACTGGGTGACTATATGTGAAGTTAACTGCTATTTATGAATCTGGGTGCATTGACGTACAGGGAGGGACAAAACCAGTAAACTGAGAGGCTTATATTGATTAAAAGATCAATAATATTCTCACTTTTTACAAAATGTGATATGATTCTCTCTTAGAAAACTGATTTACTCATGATCTGCCAAACCCATTCATGTTAAATATTTATGTTCGTCAGATGATGAAATCTTTATGAATTTAAAGTGAAGGATCTTTATCATGAACTCATTGCTTTATAGCTCATATACCATTGTGAAATATTAGAAGAACCTCTATATAGACAAAACAACAAATGTTGCATTCATAATTAGCAAAACAGTACAGACACATTTTTCTACTTTTAACTTCCTTGTAGGGGCTATTTGCCGATCACCATTTAGGTGATTTCAAAGTTCCTTCTGGGAACAATTCGTCTTTAAAATGTAGGCAAATCCGGACACACGTCCACAAACAAAAAAGACAGGAACTAAATCATGCAGAAATGACATGCCCTAATGTGACCATTAATCTTATCATAATATTTGGTATTGCATTTCATTCTACAAGCAGACACAAGAGCTGCTTCCTGGAGTATCAAATTATTCAACAAACAGACAATGAGGATAATTTGTCTATTCTCTTGAAGAGGATTAAACGTACAACCCTAGGCTGTATTACATTATTGATGCTTAAGCCTCATACCAGACAGTTTTGCTTCAGGCAGATCCAATTGCTGTTTGCCACTTATTTTTTTGAGAACGATTACATTGTTGTTACATGCGGCTCAAGCATTTTAAAATAATAGTAACTATGAGAAATTATCGACTGATTCATTTATAAAAATAAATAATTATTTTAAAAATACTTTTAATGTAGAACTAATATATCTGGAACGTCACTACACGTCACAGTTTGGGTGGGGTCAATACTCTGATTCAGCCAATGACATTTGGTAAAAATTAACGGTCCGTCCCACTTTTACACGTCACTGGTGTCAGCGCGGGAGATGTGAGCGAGTGTGGCGCTGAATGCTGTGAATTACCGCCAAGCTAAAGCTGTAAGTACTGCGTGTTGTTTAAAACATTTATGCAGCATATATCGATGTATTGTTATTCGATTATAATCGTTTACTTTGACACTCGCATTCTCCCTTAGGATATTTTATTTTTATTCCGCGGTTGTCGATCATTTTGCATGGACATTAGCTGTCTTAGAAGCACATTTGCACTTCTTTGTTTTCCAAAGATTGTTTTTTTTTTGTTGTTGTCTAAACTTGAGATAAAAATGAACTTACTTTTAGTAAAGGCTGATTATGTTTGCATCACAAAACAAAAAATTGTCAAATGACGTGAATTTCTGGTTTGTATATGTGATCATGGTCATTCTGTTCCTTGAGAGAGGAAGCGATCAAGTTGGGAAGTTACATTAATAAAAACAATATCATTTGTCACAAGTCCCAGTAGTTACAGATAATGTATTTGTTTGAATATTTGATCATAGAAGTAAATTAGAATGCTGTAATTAAAAGTATTATATATTTTTGCATTATTAGTATATCTGTTATATAAGCGTATTGTGTATCAATGCAAGTTACATTAGACTATAAGACTCGATACAGAGTAATATTGTATTGTAATAGCACTGAGGATAAATTAATTTATCGAATTAGTTATCAAATTAAATTATGCATTATTCCTGTATATGAAAAGCTTAATTTCAAATATAAAAAGAATTATATATAAATGATATGTTATACTAATATATATATTATTACACATATCACCAGCAGCAGACATTGTCTGTCCTGTATCTGATTGTCCTCCTGAGAGCATCATGCCTTGTGAAAGGAAGCCCATGCGTTACGGTCACTCAGAAGGCCACACTGATGTCTGCTTTGATGATGAGGGAAAGTAAGTGACATCTTTTGTAAAATCTCAAAACATACATTTGATTTCAGACTTAACAAATGGGCAATTATAAGATGCCTGTAATCCACTTTATGATCTTTCCCAGGTGTATTGTGACTTGTGGGAGTGATGGTGATGTCCGCATATGGGAAAGTCTAGATGACGATGATCCCAAGTCTATAAATGTCGGGGAGAAGGTCTATTCTGTAGCCTTGAAGGTAAGTTTGTTCTTTCACAGTGTATTATAAAAGCATAATTACATTAATAATGCTACAGAGAGTTTTCTCGTAAAACACCTGAAAATGGTCAATTATATTTGAATCCTGTTCATTTTACTGCTATTTAAATGTCAGTGTTTATTTTTTTCCTACAGAATGGAAAGCTAGTTACAGCAGTTTCCAACAACACGGTTCAGATTCACACTTTCCCAGAGGGAGATCCAGATGGCATACTCACTCGATTCACCACCAACGCAAACCACGTC
Source organism: Squalius cephalus (assembly GCF_949319135.1). NCBI lineage: Eukaryota > Metazoa > Chordata > Actinopteri > Cypriniformes > Leuciscidae > Squalius > Squalius cephalus. The sequence goes on along the minus strand of NC_137141.1, from coordinate 14,768,887 downwards.
ACCTTCAACGCCAGCGGGTCAAGAGTGGCTGCCGGCTCAAGGTACCAGTTGCTTTCATTTACATGCTGCAATCGTGTTCTTAAAGGGACAGTTCACCTAAAAATGTAAATGGTCATGTCATAAATTACTGTAAAATGCTTAAACCCATCTTTGGAAACAAAAATGAAGAACTTTTTAATGAAATCTGAGAGATTTCTGTCCCCCTGTTGAAAGTCTATTTACCCAAAACTCAGAAGATTCAAAATGTTCATAAAGAGATCATAAAACTAATCCATATGAACAGCTCAACAGTATTTGCTTGACAGTCTAGAAAAAAAAACTTGGTTCTTGTGCATCAAGCAAGCGTGTTTGAGCTTCTGTTTACCAAAATTAAATCTGTTCATCATTTAAAGCGATCGTGTCTCTTCAGAAGGCTTGGATTAAACTGCTCGATTTATAAGGGTTTACTTTCTTCGAAAGACCTACGGGTTTGGAGGTTGAGTAAATGACCGTATTTCAATTTTTGGGTGAACTATCCCTTTAAGCATGTTTGTCTTATTTCCATGTTTTGTTTTTTTATATGTATTTTTAGTAGTGGTTTTGTGTATTAGTTAAAATTGGTGAAATAAAAATCATTCAAATCTCATGGGTCATTTAATATTTGAGTTCTCCCATCTCCGTGCTTTTGTGGAGAGGAAACCACTTCGATTGTTGTATGATTAGTTACAAATGGCCGTTTGCCGGACATATGGATTGTTTTAAGTGGCTGCATCACGGATGAAGGCAGCGAGCATGTCACAGCATTGATTGAGCAGTTTTATCCCGGCTGCCGATGCTTGAATATTGATGCACTGGCAGCTGAGCTCCAAACAGGTTATTTGATTTTTTTTTTTTTTTTCTTCTTCCTATAGAGGTCGGAAATGAGTTTTCATTTATTTCCCCACTTCAGATCAAAAGATCTACAGTGCCAATATGAGTCTCTGTTGAGCTGAAAATGGTGGAGGATGAAGGGGCTAATCTTGGCGTTCTGTTTTCCAGCGACTTCCTGGTGAAGATAGTGGAGGTGGCGGACAGCAGTCAGCAGAAGACCCTACGTGGGCATGACGCTCCCGTCCTCAGTGTGGCTCTTGATCCTTCTGATGAGTTCCTTGTGAGTGTCATGGTGCCTTTTTTAATGGTCAACAGGTGTTATGTTTTAAATGTGGCTAAATTAAGATTTGCTTGTGAATCAGTTATCACTGTCATGTTTGTCGCATACATTACTGTTGAAAAGTTTGGGGTCAGTAAGATTTAGAATTTTTCTTTTTTTTTTGAAAAAGAAAGTGCTTTAAATTGATAAAAATAGTAAAGACATTAATATTACAAAATATTTCTATTTCAAATAAACTTTTGATCTTTCTATCAAAGAATCCTGGAAAAACATAGTTTCCACAACTTAGCAGCACAATATTAAAATAATTTCTGAAGGATCATGTGACACTGAAGACTGGAGTAATGATGCCTAAAATTCAGCTCTGCCATCACAAGAATAAATTACATTTTCAAATATCTAAAAATAGAAACAGCCTAAATTGTAAGAATATTACATAGTAATTCTGTTTTTACTGTATTTTTTATTAAATAAATACTGCTTTGATGAGATACACTTTCAAAAGCATTAACAATCTTACCGATCCCAGGCTTGTGAACTGTCCTGTGTGTTGTTTGTGAAATTTAACATGTTCTGATGAGTAATAATGTTTTTAAAACGACTGTTGGGCCAGTATTGGTAATTTTGTTGTGCTGATGTGACTTCCTGACAGGCTTCCTCCAGCTGTGATGGATCAGTCACTGTGTGGTCTATTGAGTCACAGGTGAGGCCTTATCAGCTCTTCATACAACGAAATACATGTACAATGGTGTCCAAAAGTCATAGAGCACTAATGAAAACGCTTCTATATTGCATTTTGTAATTGTAACTTTTATTACATACCATAACAATTGAATAAACAAATGAAATTTAACTTTTAGTTTTGAACATTTATTTAGAACTAATTCACATGGTGCAAAATAAAGCAGAAACGTCAATTGTTTTGCATTTTATATGAGCCTTTGTTCTGCTCACAAAAAAAAAAAAAATCCTAGATTTTCAGTGTGCTCTCAGTCTTCTGGACCCTTCTGTATTTTGATGTAAAGCTAATCCCTGTTGTGTGTTTTAGACTCAAGTAGCTCAATGGAAAGTTCTCCAGAAGTCAAGTGATGTTAGCAATGCCAAGTCTCTCTGTAGACTTGCTTGGCAGCCTCGTTCTGGAAAGGTATTGAAAATGTCACGTTTATATAAGCTTTTTTTAAATTCACTTAACATTTTCAGGCTTCTCTCTTCGGTGGCTTCATATATAACTACTTGATGAGCACATCAGTCAATCTGTCAGTCTTGTAAATGACTCCTATCACCAGTTTCTTACCACAGTCGTGACATTAAGATGCATTTTCTTTTTTTCATTGTTGAATGTACTTGTAGCTGCTTGCCGTACCGGTGGACTTAACCATTCAGCTGTATGACAAAAACACATGGACACATGTTAGCACACTCTCTGATGAACTCATCACGCAGGTCAGTGGAAAACCATCCAGTAGTTTACAGTGGAACAGTTGCTTATAAGAGGAATATAATTAGAAAAGGTCATTTGTGGGTGGTGGAAACCTTTATTAGGGTTACAATTGCGTATTAGCCTTTCCCTTACTGTATCAGATGAGATAATGTACTTTGTGGTTAAAGTTGTGTGTTATATTGCAATGCATTTTAATGTTGTCATGAACAATTCTTTCCGATTCGTTCTCCTCCCCAGGTTTTTAATGTTGTGGTCTGGTCGCCGTGTGGGAAGTTTCTGGCAGCAGGAACAGTTGGCGGAAACCTGTTGATTTGGGATGTAGAGGCCAAACTGTGTATCGAGAGGTTATAGTCATATTGATCTTAATATTATTGATAATTTTGGATGTTGAAACCCAGTGTTGGAGGTAACGCTTTACAAGTAATGTGAGCTAAACAATCAGATTACTTTTTCCCAAGTAATTAGTGAAGCAACACAATGCTTTTAAATTAAAAAAGTTCTTCAAAAGTAACATAACACATTACTTTACATAAAAAGTAACTAAGTAGCGTTACTTTTTAAGGGAGTAGCACAATGTTGTAACGCATTACTTTTAAAGTAACTTTCCCCAACACTGTTGAAATCTGACTGTAAATATTGCATTGACCATGCATTGAATATAACTGTACACAATATTGGTTGTATTTGAGGATGTTTTTAGTGGTGATGGTGTTTGTTAATCTTGTACCATTGCAGACAGAAACATGAGAAAGGGTTCACTGTGTGTGGGATGGCGTGGCATCCCTCAGGGGGCCGGATCGCTTACACGGACACAGAGGGCTGCCTCGGGCTCCTGGAAGACGTGTCGTCCTCTTCCTCTACCATCCAGAACGCCAAGGTCAGTTGTACCCTCAGGCTCTCGCCTATTTTTCCCTGAACATACTGCACCAGAAATAGCATCACCAATGTAAAGTCATGAGTGTCTAATAGGGATGTAACGATACATTGTTATAACGAGATATCGCAATATAAAAATGCGACGATATGTATAGTTGATGTAAACGAAACGAGTTAGTTTTATCCAAGACACAGCTTACTGTATTTAAGTATAATTCACCCAAAAATGTAAATTGTCATCATGTTCTCACCCTCATGTCGTTTTCGTTTATCTTCCAAACATAAATTAAGAGATTTTTTTATGAATTTTTGGATGAACTAACCATTTACAGTTTGGGAATAGTCATTTTGTCACGCTTTCTTGCGATTAGATCGGAGCAGCACTCCTCAAAGCTAACATCATTTAAAGCGGCACTTCTCGAAGCGAAAGCATAACTTAACTCACTATATCGTGTTTTTAGTTTTGGTAGTATGATGATTTAAAGCATTTTAGATTGTTTATTCTTATCATGTTGCATTAAGTGCATTAATCTGTGCGGGTGGCTTCTCTGTGTAAAAGAGATTCAACGAATGTCTGCATTGAAAACGCAAATGTACTGCGCTAGAAAAAAATGAACGTTCACAGAGTTTCAATAATAGTACTACATTAAACTACTATATTTAATGTGGTATAATTATGCAATGGGGCAATATTTGTGGGTCCTGATAATGCCAAATGCACATTTTAGTATGTTTGGTTCAAAGTGTTAGAATGTTAGGCCTAAAAGGGGAAGTAAGGTTTAGAGGTTAGAATCATTAGTTTAAAAGGTAGTTTACTATTATAAATCCATCACAATAGTAATTCTGTATTTTCATGTTCAGAATCATGAACATTTTTATTCTGGTGTCACCATTGCTTTACTGCTTTACCTGTTCTCTGTTAGGTTTCAGCTATCCTAATTCTAATTTCATGTTGTGACACTCCTAGTCAATTGTTAATTTATAAAATAAATTCTTTATTTAGTGGTATGTACAACAATGTTATTGAAAATAATTAATGTTTTAAAAAAAAATCTGTTATTTGAATTTGTTTATTTTTTTTTATTATTTTGTTCAAAATATCGTGATGCGTATCGTGAGCTGAGTGTATCGTTGGTGTACAGCAATGGTGTTGACTGATGAATTTGCACTTGGTTTGTCTTAAAGTATATTAAGAAACACCGTACAGACATATAAACATTAAAAACTGGATTTTCACATCAAGGGGTCTTTAACAGATAAAAAAAAAAAAAAGATCAATAAATGCTGAGATTAATAAATGCTGTAAAAATAGTTTATTAATTGATAATTCATGTTAACTAATGTTGTAAAGTGTTACTCAAAAATATATTATGAAAATATTATAATCTTAAATTATTATTACATCAGTTCATGTTCATTCAAATACTTTGAAATGTTATATTCATATTCATACTGAAATATGCATGAAGTACTGATTATATAATGTCTGTACATAAATGTTAATTTAAATGTGCTCCTTTTTTTCAACTCATGTAAATGAATGTATGTTTTTTTTAATGCTGATGTTTAGGCCACTGCAGCTAAAGAGACAAATGAATATGATGACCTGTTTGATGAGGATGATGACCGGATGCTGGACGAGGGCACGAGTGACTCGCGGTCTCCAGTGAAGAAACCCATCATGGATGACGATGACGACGACGACGACCTCATGCCTGCCACGGGCAGACCGCGGAACAGAGGGTCCTTCTTGGATGACGATGACAATTCTCAAGGTATGAGGCATCACCGCAAAGCAAATAGTGTTGGAAGATACTTCAAGTAAAGCGCTTTAATTAAAGGTCAGATGTTTTGGTATCTCAAGATCCAGGCTCTGTAAAACTGGATGGACTTCCAGAGGAGGATGGCAACAGTGCTGTTCTTCCTGCGGTGGGTCCTGCAGTGTCCCGTCCCATATACGAGGGTCCCATGCCATCACAACCCCAAAGGGCTTTCCAGCCAGGATCTACCCCAGTGCACCTCATGCATCGCTTTATGGTGAGGAGAAATCATACCCGTTTTCAAGTCAAGTCAAGTCACCTTTATTTATATAGCGCTTTTTACAATACAGATTGTATCAAAGCAGCTTCACAGTGATAACAGGAAAATTAATACAACAAAGTTTGTTTCTAGAAGAAAATTGCGTCAGATGACAACTAGGGCTGGGTCGAGAAACTGACAAATACACATGAGATATCCTCATAAACACAGTCGGTTATGTCTTAAGTGAATGTAAACAAAAGAAAACACGTGTACAGTAAACTGCATCTGTGCATTAGGGCTAAAAGTGACAGCAGCCTAGTAAACCTGCAGCCATCTGTGTCGTCAATTTTAAGGACAAAAGAAAAAGAAAATCACTCACTGCCCTTGACTGAATAACTTTTAAGGATTTATCTATATTTTATTTATAAAAAGAAAACTATGCAGTGCTATTTTACATTTGATTTCAATTTCTATACCTTGAACTTTGTTCAGTGGTATTTGTTTGTGCTATTGCTAATTTGTTTATTTGTTCTTATTTTATCAAGACTGTTTACTTGTCTTTAATAATGTCTGAAATTTATATTAGTTAGTCTAGTTGTTTTTGCTGTGGTATATTTGTTAAAATCAAAGGCAAAAGTTCCTGGTTTTCTTTAGGCTACTGATTTTTGTTCAGGGTTTCAGCTGCAACAGAATGCAAAAAGATCTAAATGTTTGACTTAAATTTAAATTTAAATTTAAATTAAATTTAATTAAATTTCTGTAATACATCAAAATACAGAAGGGTCCAGAAGACTGAGATCACACTGAAAATCTAGGAATTTTTTTTTTGTGTGTGAGCAAAACAAAGGCTCATATAAAATGCAAAACAATTGACGTTTCTGCTTTTAATTTTTTATTTTTTTTTACCTTATTGGAATTGAAACTGGGAATCGATAAGAATCGGAATCGCTAAAATGCAAGCGATACGGTACCTACCCTAACTACAACACCATAAAAAATATATGCATTACAAATATTTAATAACAATAATTTATTATTTTGAAAACTCAATAATGTGCAAACAACAAGAACTGTACAACAACTTGAAGTGATTATGTTGATTCAAATGTAGTGAAAGTAAAAAATTATTATTTTATTTAATATGAGAAGGTCTTTTAAAGCTCCCTATGTTCCCTCTCAGATGTGGAACTCCGTGGGCATCGTCCGTGGCTATAATGATGATCAGGACAACGCCATTGATGTGGAGTTTCACGATACTGCTATCCATCATGCCATGCATCTCACCAACTCCCTGGGCCACACCATGGCTGATCTATCCCAGGAGGCCGTGCTGCTGGCCTGTGAGGGAACTGATGAGCTCGCCAGGTACAAGATCTCAGTAATCATAGTTGACTTGATTTCTTTAAGTTTAGACATGTAAGATTTTCCTTTCTTTAATTTAGACATTTGCTGAATTGGATTTAGAGTTTTTTTTTTTTTTTTTTATTCAACGGGTCAGCTATTACAGTAAGTTAGATTAGTCAGGAGAAGCTGGTGTGAACCTTGCTCTGTAGACCCATTTCCCCTTTGTCCTGAATTGCTTGGTCTTGTTTGCAAAGTAAATTTGCACTTTGCCTCCATTTTTATTTGCATAACTACTGCCTATCTGTGAAATGCACTGTTTTTAAATGAATAATTAATTGCAACTGTTCTAGTGGAATAGCAAATAAAAGGGGAATAGCACATTTTTTGTGTAAAACGGGTTACACATTATTTTTATGATGTAATATTTTATATTATATAATTAAGATGTTCTTGTTAGTGTAATTATACATTTGTGACCCTGGACCACAAAACCACATGGGTAAATTTTTAAATTGAGATTTATACATCATCTAAAAGCTGAATGAATAGGCTTTCCATTGATGTATGGTTTGTAAGGCAATATTTAATATGGCAATATTTGGCTGAGATACAACTATTTGAAAATCTGAGGGTGCAAAAAAATCTAAACATTGAGAAAATCGCCTTTAAAGTTGTCCGTTTATGTTCACGATTTTGCTGCATTCACTTGCAAAAATAACTATTTTATATATTTATGGTAGGAAATTTACAAAATATCTTCATGGAACATGATCTCTACTTAATATCCAAATGATTTTTGGCATAAAAGAAAAATCGATAATTTTGACTCATACAATGTATTGTTGGCTATTGCCACAAATATACCAGAGCGACTTATGACTGGTTTTGTGATCCAGGGTCACATTTAAGTACTGAGTAATATTAAGAACATATACTTAAAATAGCATTAGGGTTATGATTAGGGTTTGGTTTAGGGTTAGTTGCATGTAATTATGCATAATTTACTGTTATTATTACATTAAGTATATTTAACATATCTAACAAGGACACTGTGTGATAGTGTTACTGGAAAATGTAACAATGGGACCGGTGTTGTAACATAATCACACCCTGAAATTCCTTAAACATAATGACAGAAAGTATGAACACTGACATAAATTAGAGAGAGAGTAAATATTTTGGTATAAAGAACAAGTAACGTCATAGAAAAAATAAATATTGTGTCATAAATATTTTAATAGAAAATCTTTTTGTTCCTTTCTCAAATGTCTAATTTTCACTATATTTCTCTCTCTCTCTCTCTCTCTCTCTCTCTCTCTCTCTCTCTCTCTCTCTCTCTCTCTCTCTCTCTCTCTCTCTCTCTCTCTCTCTCTCTCTCTCTCTCTCTCTCTCTCTCTCTCTCTCTCTCTCTCTCTCTCTCTCTCTCTCTCTCTCTCTCTCTCTCTCTCTCTCTCTCTCTCTCTCTCTCTCTCTCTCTCTCTAGTAAGATCCAGTGTTTGCACTTCTCGTGCTGGGACACTCATAAGGACTGGATGGTGGATCTTCCTAAAGGCGAGGATGCGCGTGCCTTGTGTTTGGGTCAGGGCTGGGCGGCAGTGGCCACCAGTGCTCTGATGGTCAGGCTGTTCTCCATCGGTGGTGTGCAGAAGGAGATCTTTAGCCTGCCAGGAGCTGTGGTCTGCATGGCAGGACATGGAGAGCAGCTCCTCATAGTGTATCACAGAGGTACTTAATTGTCGCCTGGTTCAAATTAGTGAGCAAGTGACAAATATCTGTATCGGCCAGTGGTTGTTTGTTAAAATCTGTATTGCACTGGTACAAAAAAATCTTAATGGTTTATCCCTAATGCTAGTGTTTGTTATTTATCGTTATATTTAAACGATTGGCAAAGCAGTTGTAAATGAGAAAATATTGAAGTTACTTAAAAACGAAGTAATAACTTGTGAAATGCCACATCTGCAAATGACTCAAATGGAATAAATCCTTTCTTTTAACCATTAAAACTAACAATATGATTTTGGAGAATCCGAGCAGATTCTCCAAAATGAATGTGACTTTGCTTGTGCTTTTTGTCTGCAAATTGGTTGAGCTTGATTGTCATGTATGCCGTCAGGTACTGGGTTTGATGGAGACCAGGCCCTTGGCGTACAGCTGCTCCAGCTCGGGCGGAAGAGAAGGCAGGTCATCCACGGAGAACCGTTGCCTCTCTCACGGAAGTCCTACCTGGCATGGATGGGCTTCACTGCAGAGGGTGAGTCACCTTCTCCGGTTGAGCAGGAGTTACACACATACTTGCTCAAGCTCTATTGTATTCACTTCCTGCTGTTTGAATGTTTCTTTAAGGAAATTGAGAAAAATAAACAACTTGCCTAGAGAATTTTTATGTAACCTTGACTTTAGCTTCAATTTCCTGATAGTTGTCACATGGTCAGCACAATACTGTTTAAAAGATTGGGGTCAGTACATAAAAGTTAAGTGTTTTTGATCAAATAAATGCAGCCTTGGTGAGCATAAGAGACTTTTCAAAAAACTTACCAACCCCACACTTTTAAACAGTAGTGTATGCATACAGACAGCCTCAATTAAAGCTAATAGACATGGACTAAAAAAATTTAAAAAATAATCAAATGGGTGCTGTGGTTTCTTTGGTTTACCTTTACCTATTTGAGTAGTGAATGATCATAACTCTTTTTGCAGGAACCCCGTGCTGTATTGACTCGGAGGGTGTTGTACGTATGCTTAACCGGACCCTGGGGAACACATGGGCTCCTGTCTGCAACACCAGAGACACCTGCAAGAGCAAATCAGACCATTGTTGGGTTGTTGGGGTTCATGAGAATCCACAGCAGATCAGGTGCGTCATTTTCCTTTATTCACAAATGTCAGATCTCTATGGAAGCTTGTTTCCGCCCCAAATTAAAACATTTAAAAGATAATTGCGGCTTTTTATCTTACAATTGACTGATGTCCCAGAATTGCATGATATAATGTCAGAATTGCATGATATAATGTCAGAATTGCGAGATTTAAAGTCAGAATTGCATGATATAAACTCTCAATTCTTACATAATTTTATTTTGTTTGAGTTTATATCATGAAATTGCGAGTTTTATATCATGCAATTCTGAATTTATAACAAGCAGTTACAACTATATCATGTAATTCTGACTTTATTTCTCACAATTGCGAGTTTATATCATGCAATTCTGACTTTATAACACAATTGTGAGTTTATTTAATGTAATTCTGATTTTATCACACAATTCTGGGATAAAAAGTCAGAATTGCGAGATGTAAACACAATTGCAGGGGAAAAAAGTCAGAATTGTGTATTCCTATTTATTTATATTCCAGAATCGCTATTTTACCTTATTTATTTTTTTATTCTGGTTCAGAAACAAGCTTCCTTTGATCTGTGACCCACTGTGTCTATAGCCAGTGAAACTGGGAATCTTCCTCATTTGTCTCAGGTGTATCCCATGTAAAGGCGCACGTTTCCCACCCACCCTACCCCGCCCTGCTGTGGCCGTCCTGCCCTTTAACCTGCCTTATTGCCAGACCACTACAGAGAAAGGCCAAATGGAGGTATGATCTAAAATCAATCCTGGAGTCTTGTCAAATTGATTTAAACTATAGTATCATGTAGAGTTCTCTACTAATGTGTGTTTTATTCATTTATACATTTTAAATTGTTGGTCTATATAGATATGTTCAGAGTGATATCTTACTGACTTTTCTTGCTGTTTTTTGCTCTTGTGAAATTAATGTTGTGTTTTTATAAAATAGGTCAGCCTTTAAAAACATGCATTATTTTATTTTATGTTAATTTGATTTTATTTCCAGTGTTGCTGACCTGGACTAAAAGTCAGTTGTAGCCATCCCTGTCTTGCCAGTGCATTATTTGTCTGACACTTGATGTGGATCCTGAAATATGCAATATATGTTTTGTTAAAACTGTTTATTTATGTTTATGTTTTCTAGGAGCAGTACTGGCGGTCTATGCTCTTTCATAACCACTTTGGCTTTCTGTCATCCAGTGGTTATGAAATTGACAGCGAGGGTCAGTCTCAGGCCGAGAAAGAGCAGCAGGAACTGCTAATGAAGATGTTCGCTGTAAGTCATTCACGTGGCCAGAACAGGAAGTTAAAGCCTGGTTAAATTCAATTGCTTATGCCTGGATTGAATTTCATATAAATGTCATAAATCAGAACTCTGCTTTGACATGTGCATGTCTTATATTCAGGCTTGGCTTGCACATTCGATCAGATTTGTTTTAACAGTCCTTCCAGACATCTCACCATGTTTTATGCTGTTTGTTGTCTGTTTGTGTGTGTGCCCGGGCAGCTGTCGTGTAAACTGGAGCGTGAGTTCCGGTGTATGGAGCTGGCTGAGCTGATGACTCACAGCGTTGTGACGCTCGCCATCCGTTACGCATCTCGTTCCAGACGCATGGCCCTGGCACAGAGACTCAGTGAACTCGCCCTGGAAAAGTCCAATCAGCTGCAGGAGGAGGAGCAGGAAGAAGAAGATGAGCCGGCCTATCAGAGGTTAGCACGGAAATCCGGTTGTTATATTTATTTTAATTATAATTCTTACAGTTCTACTCCTGGAAATTAGATGTCTAAGAATTGTTGGATTGGTTGCAGTTTCTTAGAAACTAGTATTTCTTCTTGGTTTTTAAGCAGAAAAAGCTTATGAACTGTGGGATCAGTGTTATGCCTATTATCTTATTTATTCTCTCCTAAAGTTCGTAAAACCTAGAAACAACCTTGGAATTTTTTTTCTGTCTTTTTGTTTTTGTATCCAGCCCTTGAAAAGTTTAAAAAAACAACTCATATTTCTACAGTGAATACTTTTTTTGTAGTTATGTTTAGCTCAGTTGCAATAGTCTTTTTTCCCCTTATTGTGACGTATATCAGAGTGAAATGGCTTCTCAAACAAGAAAAAATGTAGGGTGTGACTTGATTTTGTCCATGGGGAAATGGTTGGATGGTTTTGGTATGCTATTGCTGTGATTTCATCTTGAGTGACAGGTTGTCCCGCCTTTGTGCCAGTAAACACATCGTCAGAGAAGAGATGTCGTTCATCATTAATAATTTATAATAAATACTATCATTGTCAATTTTGATTTCATGGTGACTTTAAAATACGTAATCTGCTTTGCGAATCCAATGTCTTTAAAGTGAAAAAATCCCTTTCAATAGTCATAGTAGGAATTGACCAAAAGTTTTGGGAACTCTAAATCAAATAACCTTAAAAATTGTTGAAAATTGTGATGCCAACATGTCAAATATTTTGTTTCTGTATATTTAGACACACCAGTGGAGAATATAGACGATCCAATAAGATGAGCAGCAGACAAGCACAAGTTGAGAATGGCTGTGAGGAGGAGGAAGAGCAGGAAGAATATCCACAGGAAGAGCAAATGGATGCAGAGGAATCAACAGAGACCAGGAAACCACGTAAATATGCTGTTTTTTCTCCATACACATCTGAAAAGTAGTATATTAAACCAAATGCCCCATGCATTTCAGCTGTGTGTTTCTTGATGTTTGAAATAGAGGCTTTCTTGATCATTCACATTACTTGTTTCAGCATGAGTCTCAAATACTGCAGTAGACAGCTTTAAGATTAAGAAATGCATTTTTTTTTTTTTACCTGATTTAATTGGTTTTTGATATGAAGATATTTTTACTTGCCAGGTTTGAATCCATTCAAAAAAGGAGGAAAATCACCTGAAAGGCCCTCTCCCAAACCAGGTGAGTCGAATATTAAACCATTTCTATAAACGGAAAATTATAAAACTCAAAGGAATATGTAAAATAGTTCAAAACTGAGCATTTATAAACTATCAACTGCCAAATGCAACATTTTATTTTCAGTGTAGAAATAAAGGAATTCATTTTTGATTATCAAATTGCTACTTTTTTCTGCATGACATCTTTATCTTTCTAATTGATTTAACAATTTTTCAAATGACTTTGAGTGGCATAAATGGCTGCCATGAGAGATGAGTGTCTGGTGACAATAACAGTTGTGCTTGTGTGTCACAGTGAGCAGAGAAGGACGCGTGAACCCTTTCAAGGTAAGACATGCACATTGTTAGTGAAAGTAAGCAAGCTCCATATAAGTGTTGTGTTTCAAGAATACTTGACGTGCATTTTTACATTTACATTATATATAAAAAATACAATTAAACTTACAGGTGTCTGGTGCAGAAAAGTCCTCAAGCTCTCCAGCTGGTCAGCCCAGAACGACTAATGTTTTGGACAGCATGACGATGTCCAGCAGAAAACCTGCAACTCTCAGCGGAACATCAAAACAGGGCAAAGCCCCTGTCCTGAAGCCCCTGGCACCCAAGCCAAAGTCTAAGGTACAGTGTATTGCTCAAATACAAATGTTCTCCATCCCTGTGGGGTCACACAACCTGTCTGACCCCATAAAACTCACTCTTAGCTCTGTCTGCAAGGGATGACCTGGTTATCTTTTCCTCTAACAAATGTTCTGCTATCAGAACTAAACAATCTTAGAGTAAAATGTCAGAGGTGTTTCTATTGGAATATAAGCAACATTATGATTTTTAGTCAATGCACTGGACACAAAAATCCCATCTTGTACAAAACATATCTTTAGATGAGCTATAGAGAAAAATGTGTGAGATGCAATCATTTCTCACAGAGAGTGCCTTGCGCAAAAGAACAATAACAAAGACGACACATTACACTGTATTACCATGGAGGTAAACGAAGAGCTGAATTGAAAGCATGGGGGATTATTATTATTAGGAGGCCATGATTGATAAAGGCCAATGGAGGGAATTTGGCCAGGACACCAGGATTACACCCTTACTCTTTACAAAAAGTACCATGGGATTTTTAACAACCACAGAGAGTTCAAGAGTTCAAATCAAGTCACCTTTATTTATGTAGCGCTTTTTACAATACAGATTTTCAAAGCAGCTTTGAACGTCTCATCTATAGGACTAGTATATGAGTAAAACATCTCACTGTCCTCCACTAACTTTGCTGCCAACTTTCATGCTCAATGAGTGACCAAAGAACTACCGCTATGTAAAGTCTTTGGAGTGACTCCCATCAGCGCAGAATTGTGACGAATGTTGATCTAGAGCTGCTGTTAAAGTTGCATGAATTCTAATGATGACTGAGGTCGCATTACAAAACATCAGACCTGTATCTGATTTAGGACCACATATGGAAGTGGGCCAAATCAGAAAGGAAAAGATCAGATTCCATGTGGTTTGTGCTGTTCACACTGTTATGGAACACCTTTTTTTTTTCTGCAGTCTGAATGTAGTTTTTTTTGTTTGGTTCCTTCTTTTTAAGACCCAGGCCACACTGCTGCAGATGAGTGCCTCTAAAGGAAACAGTAAGAAACAGGAGGACAGCCAATCAGAAGCAGAGAAAATGAAACCAGTTCCTGCGGCTACACCTCCAGTGTCAGCGGAGAATATTGAAAACAGAAAGTAAGAGACCGCAGCACCTTTTAATTGTAATGATTTTTTTATTTTTTTATACATTTTTCAAAGTAAAAGTATTCCATGTCAGATGTCATTGTTGCCCAAGTGTCTATAAATGATCAAATTTAGAGATGCACAATATAAAAGTTTGTATGATTGCTTTTATAATTCTTTTTATGGCTGTTAAAATGTGAGGGCAATAGTGTAAATCTGTTTTTATAAGATAAAAGGTGCCTGAAGCTCTTGTGCCAGTCTAAATTTAAATTCTGCATAGTATAAAATATAAGAACCTTCACAATTTGGCATTGATGAAGAGTTTGCTATTAAATTTAAATTTCTGTTAATTAAAACAAAACAAAACATGATATTGTATTCTAATATTAGTTCAATCAGATTTCAGTAATTGTATACATTTTATTTGCTTTTATTAAATAGTGTGTGTATATCATTTATTTACATCCCACAATTACTCAAATGAAATTATAGTAAGTCATATGTCATTATTACTTATAATCAGTATTCATTTAAATTTTTTTTTTTTTTAAATGGTAAATCAATCGATATTGTTATCTGATGTCGAAAATCACATAATATTGCCAGATGAATCAGTCTTTCGCTGTTTGTTTTGGCTGACACCAGTGTGTTCATCTGTATATTGTGTTTCCATAATCAAGTAGCAGATGATTGATTAAGGAACTGTCAGTTCTTTTTAGTGGTTTGTTTACACTTGTCTGTAACCAGTTTACTCTCTTTAGGCCAAAAACCGGCTTTCAGCTGTGGCTCGAGGAGAATAGGAAGAGCATTCTCGCAGACAATCCTGACTTTGAGGAAATGGATGTTATCAAGGAAGGCATGGGGCGTTTTCGCACTCTCTCAGCAGAGGAAAGACTGGTAGGACATTTCATGCATGGGACATGTATTTTATCCAAAACGGTTTACTTATTTCTCAGGCAAATCCTTCAACCTGTTATTTAATCCAGGAAGGTTACTTGTGAATTTCCGTTTCAGTTTTCTTGCAGGTGTCCTCGTTGTTATGTAACAGATTTCATTCATGCACTCGTGTGGGTTTTTTTTTCTAGTTCAATTTCCTCCAATTTTTTTATGCTCTCTAAAACTCAATTTATCCATGACAACACTGTTCATTAGCAGGCATCCTCCTGTTTTCTGATCTCCACTTACCTGTGTATATGTGTGGGCTTTCCAAACACTCATGCCTGTATGAACAATCTGTTCGTGATCCCGCACCCACAGAGCCACTCAGTGCAGGACAGAATGACTCTTCACACACTCCAGCCTGGAGGGCGAATGGTTGGTACGACTGTTGCTCTGGAAACTCAGGCTGGGGGTGTGTGCCGTACTCATTGATCTTATGTTAATGACATGAGGGTGGCATTAGGCGGTGAAAGAGTGCGTTACAATGGTGAATGGCGTACATTGGGAGGGGGAAGGGGAGGGAACGTGCTGAAAGAGTCCCGGTGCGCATATTTGAAATGGGTCCGGTGACTCATCGCGGTCATCTGTAAATGTTCACCGCCTTTGTTTACGCCAACCGTGAACAAATGTGTCTGGGTTGGCAGTGGTTTGTCAGTCATTTTTAATTACAATCACTGAGGCTTACTTGAACGATGCAGTTTATTGCTTGTGTGTGCATGATTGTGTATAAAAATCCCTTATCTTTTTCAATTAGAACTGGACGGAGAGAGCAAAGGGCGACTCGGACCCCAAGAAAAGAAAGCGCGAAGATGAAGCAGGACGAGTAGATGAACATAAGGAGTCAGACGAGGGCAGTGCCAAAAAGAAAAAGTCACTGGATACTTCTGCTAAACTTTCTGCATTTGCATTTAACAAAGAATAGTACTTAACACAATTTAGTTTAATGCTTATATATTTTTTACATTTATATTTTAATATCGATTGGGGGGAAAACTTTTAAAAGTAGTTTTTTCATTGCTTACTGTGTTGTCTAATAGATTAGCTGCTCATTTGTGATCCACTTGTTCTCCATAAATAATCTCAAGTTGGAGCTCTTTTGAAAGCAGCACACGTCTCTCTTCATTTGCATTTGAAATGAAGCAAAGGCTCTTTGTTAATAAATTTGCAAGATGGTTGATAACAAGGTCTCTTTGAATCTGGTGATACTCTGAATGCTGTGGTCTCTCCTACTTTATTTTTGGCTGCTTTGTACATATGTTGTTGTGTGTGAAATTTTGTACTGTATGTAAAACAATCATAATAAAAGCTAAAATGTTGTATTTTGAGTCTTGTCTGCTGTATTTCCTTTATTCTAAATGTTAGCTTGGCAAATCTGGAAGTTGAAAGTGCGTAATGTTGCTTGTTGCACACCGGTGATGTAATGACGGGCATTCTTCAAATGTGAAATGAATGGGTTTCTGATGTTCATCTGTGGTCACTGAACTTTGCTTTTGCAACTGGACTGACATGAAATGAAACTGATGTGAACTGACATGTTACCAGCAGTACAACCTCTTGGTTGCCTAATGCATTTGACTTTAAAAACACTGATTTTATTTTTAATCATAAGAACAACCTCCCCCAAAGGTCTAGTCAATCCCCTTAGGTGGTTTGATCTGCTCCAAGACATCACTTTAATGTGTAGAAGAGATCTCATCCTCTTACTAGATACAGGTGGCCTGACGCAAGCACGCCTCTCGGCCAATAGGAATCAGGCTCCGTGACGCAGTCTCTCCTGTGGACCAATAGGAACGCGTACGGATTAGCTCATGTTAATAAAACCCCCGTCTGCCTCTACAAAAGCACCGAGTTTGACAAGAGTATTATAACCGTTGAACTTCACTCAAGTTTTTTTCTGTTACACCTTAAGCAGTGTTTTAAAGACAGATTAAAAGTAGCATTAAAACCGACTTTGAGGAACCCAAGCTGTCACTTTCAGGTAATCATGGAGCGCCCCAAACAGAAACAAATTAATCAAAATGAAAATGAAACAGATGCCGCGGTCAATGGACACTTTGACAGCCGGGTGAAGATGCCCGGATGGAGCGCCGGTGGTGCCGCCGGGGACCCGAGCACCGTGTCGTCCCCCAGCGTGATGGAGAGCTGGCGGGAAGAGCGCACTCGCAGTCTGGAAGACAACGAAATGAGCCTGCCGAGCATCGCCGCGGCTTACACCACTATCCTCAGGGGTCTCGGGGAAGACCCGCAGCGACAGGGGCTGCTCAAAACTCCGTGGAGAGCCGCCACAGCCATGCAGTTCTTCACCAAGGGGTATCAGGAAAAAATCATTGGTGAGTTGCGAAAATGACTGACAGGTGAAAAGCCGTGTGTAGCCTACACTTTTTGTGGTTTACATTTGTTTTTAAGCACAATTCCTTTTTTTATTTTTCTACTCTCGAAGAGAAATAAACACGATAAAACGTTAACATATAAGTTAAAATTCTGTTTTACAGTTAGGCTACTTTACTTTTTTTATTACACTAACGTTCACAGATGGGTTCTTGGATTCAAAACCAACTAGACAGAGCGCGAGACAACAGGGGTATAAAGTTGTTTTTACAAATGTTTACAAGTAGCCAAGTTCATTGAGTCAGATTTTTATTAATGAATCAGTTGATTTAGTTAAAAAAATGGTCTGAACTGACTCAATGTGGATCTGGTGATGGTTAACATCACACTGGAGGTTAAGAATGTTTGAGAAGATTTTCAATAAAAACTTGGGTCTGTTACTCATATAAAACTATCATATGACATCAGTAGACTTGGAATATAATGCACAAGTCATATGGACCACTTTTATGGTGAGTTTGAGTACTTTTTGAGACATCATAGCCTACTCATTTTATGGAAAACATCAGCCAGTGCATTCTTCAAAATCATGTCATGTATTTTCACAATGAAATATGTATTTTCAACAGAATTTCATGGCAGTTTTTGTCATATTTTGGAATTGGTGGCTATGTACAAACTCATTTCGTACATTTCACTGATGGTTAGATTTCAGGTGGACCTTTATGCTTATGTTTTTACAAATGCTTACGAAATCGTCCTCCTAAAATATATTTTTTTAAATGAGATGCTTTGACCTAATTATGATGCAGAGAGTTTTATAACCCACAGACCATTCATCTTTTACAGACTCAAGCAGTGTCAAGCATTTCTCATTAAAAGTATTTCTTCAAACACTTCCATGTGCCATCAATATAAATAACTGGCCCAACAGGTACTCCAGCTCAAAGCAAAGGTTTATCTTGTGTATTTGTTCACTGGTCACTCTCAGGCTGTTGTCTAAGTGGTTGAGCCAGGGTGCTGCCCACCGTCTCAACACCAATAGCATCCCCACATAGAGAACAACACATCTGGACCTGGTTTGTGTAGCATTTTTAGGGCCCATGCATGTGGAATATATTAATGTTGCTTTTTTACCCCCCAAAAAACTCCTTGTTAAAGCAGACTGCCCTCAATGACCTCAAAACACTTACATATGCATTGCTTGAACATGGTCCACAGGTCATAGATGGTAGAACATGCAATGTCACGGTGACGGAAGGTCTTCGTCTTCGATGAGATTGGCTAAGGTTTGCACCACCCCTACAGCTTCTTGAATTGTTCTGGAGTAGGTCTCCAACAGAAAGTCATTTGCAGTGTTGGGACAGCTTTGAGGCAGAAAACTAGCGAGCTCAGTGGGTTTGTGTGAGGCTGTGTTGCATTTTCATGTTTTTATGGGTGGTGGTGGGTGACTCATGAGTTAATTCTCTGAGAAAAGGAAGCTGTTGGTGCTTGAATGTTTTTAAGGAAATTAGGGATGCGCGATACATCGGCCAGCATACCGGTATCGGCCGATATATGTTCATTTTTAATGTTATCTTTATAATGTTATCATTATACTTATGTGCTTGGGACATGGCTTTTAAAGGTGAGACTTTTGTTTTTGTAATCAGGCATTTAAAAATTATATTTAGATTTATCTGCCAATATATCGGTTATCGGCTTTCAAATATAAAGAAATCGGTTATCATTATCAGCCAAAAATTTGATATCGGTGCATCCCTAAAAACTTGAGCCATTTGTCGATATGCAATATGTATCACATTCTCAATGTTTTTCAATAATTTCGACCAAACAGCCATTGTAGACAAATAGATTCAAAATGTTAAATGTAAGCAGTAAAATACAAATAAATCTAGTGTAAAATAACTTTTTACATTAAACTAACACAAGGAAAAAATAATTTATATAATAATATAATAATTTATACACAAATATATAAATATAAAAAACAAACAGCAATGTTTACATATATTTTTACTTAAACATTTTAATATATAAGATATAACAATGCCAATGAAAATGAATAGTTGAATCCGTTTTGAAGATCATTTTGATTCTTAAATTTATATCAGATGGCAATAAAATAGCTTAATGCGGCTGTATTTATACAGCATTCAGTTTTATACGAGCTGTATTTATGAACGTGAAATAACGATTCATTTTCCTGTCGATTAATCTATCGATTATTTTTCCGATTTATCGAATAATTTAACGACTACGAGATAGTAGGCTACATTTGAGCCTACTATAAACATCAATAAACATTTTTATGATGGAAATTAAAAGTTGACTCCGTTTTGAGCACCATTTTGCAACTTAAATTTATATCAGATGCCAATAAAACAGGGCTGGAACTAAAAGATTATTTTTTCGATTAATCGCGTCTCGCTCCCACGGCAGCTCGTACAAAACAATGCTGTATAAATGCGGCCGCATTAAGCACAAAATATAGGATTCGATCTCTGTTAAAAAAATTTCCACACTTCAGATCTGGCTCGATATTTTTATAATAACGGCTGATCTTCAGCATGCCCGGGAGCCGCCATCATTGGGGAACATGCGACGCATTCCACTCAAATTGACTAATTTACTTAATCGAAGTAATCGGTTACGTTGACACGTCGTTCCAGCCCTACAATAAAACATATCTGTCTTAATGCTACTCATGAGTCACAGACAAAAGGAAGGAAGGATTGTGAAATGAAGGAATTATCATTGCATTATTATTATGTATTATGTCATTATGTTTCCTTACAGTTTATGGTTTTGTCATGGTCTCATGTCCCATAAAACCATTACAGGTCATAGAGACGAGTGATATTGCTCCAATTACAGCGGTTTACGCAGCTCAGTACGGTTTCTTTCCTGCATTACCCATCATTATGCTGCGTTGTCCCCTGCCCCCACTGGCTGGACGGATGCCTGTCTCTTATTTAAGAGATGGAGATCAAGCCAAGCCCTCAACAGCAGTAACATTACCCATAACCAGAGCTCTGCTTGTTGAAATCTTCACAATTTCAATGGGTTTCTATGGTTACTTATTGTATTTCAAGTGTATGTTTGCTTAGTGTGTAAGCAAGTTTGTGTTTAATTGAGTGTGTGTGACGGTGGCAGCGAGGCTGAAAGATGACTTTGAGGAGATGCTGATTTGATTTCCTGTTCTTTTTTTCGGTGCCACCACCGTCATACGTGAGACCTTTTCGTGTGTTGTGCCTGTGCATTTGAGAGCGGCTGTTTGTTTAGGACGAGACTGATGACAGTTGTCTCTCGTAACAGCTGCTGCCCTCAGGTTAAACTCAACAGAGATGCTCAGATCAGCTACAAGGTTTACTCAACACTGCATGCGTATATGATCGGTTTCTGTAAAGCAGGCTGGTTAGTGGTGACCAGAATCAGTTTAAATATTAACAAAAGTTCGGGGAACCATGAAACGACATGGAAATAACCACTTTTATGAGAGATACTATCAGTTTGTCAGTGGTGGTTGCATAACTATTATTACTATTGCTCATTACCAGTTTTTAAATCTTTTTTTCCCCCTACAGACAATAATGTTTCCTCAAATCATGCAGCTTTCTATGTAATCTGACTTGTGATTTTTGGGAAATCTGTGAAATAATTCCCAGAAGCTTAGATTTAAAGGAACTTAGTCTTCTCTAGTGACCAGAATAGCATAGATACTCTTTTGAGACCCATAACACCAGCCACAACATGATGACGAGTTTTGCACGCGCGAGTTTTGCTCTTTTTTTTTTACTCTCCAGAAAATGTAAAAAATATTTGTTAGATTTAAGTGCTGTCATACCTGTCCTGTGGTCATAAACAGCCTGAAAAATGATTGCTTTCTGCCTTTTTCAATCACACAGTGACTGCACAAAAGTGGCAACAAAATATGGGAGTCACATCTCAACAAAACCCTGAAGCTTCGCCGTCGGTTTGCCATGTTTCCACGGAAACCTTCCCCGAGATAGGCAGCCAGGAAATTAAAAAGCCCCGCAAGAAAAGACAGTGCATTCTCAATAGATAAAATGGGATATGTTCCAGCAATGATTGAAGCTAAGAGAAATGACACAGGAAGAGCGCATGGGGTGAAATATAATGATTTCATGATGTCATATCGCTCACCTCATCTTGATTTGTTGTTGTACCTTCTTGTAGATGTCCTGAATGACGCGATCTTCGATGAAGACCATGACGAGATGGTGATCGTGAAGGATATCGACATGTTTTCCATGTGTGAACACCATTTAGTTCCCATTTTTGGCCGGGTAAGACTAACCATTTCCCTTTTACCTTCATTAGCATATGTCACCCTTGCAGTGCAGTTTTTATGACCATATTTGTGAGACACATTTTTTTTTTGCATTAAATATGTAGTTTTAAAAATGAATTTGTCACACCTCTATCCTATAAGGTCTTTATTTAATCTTTTTCAATTAAAATTTTATTTTATGATCAATTTATTAAAGTAAATAAGTTTTTAAATGGAATATATTATAAAAACAATATTTTCATTTTATTTTTTCATTTATTATTATAACTTTTTTGCTTTTGTTATTTATTTTTCATTATGTATTTAATATCCAGGTCATTTTCAACCCCATAATTAAAAGAATAAAATATAGAAATGATTGAATTATATCAATTATTATTAAGAATTTATATTTTGGCAAAGAAATTAAGCCTATATGTTTGGAACTATTGATTTTTTTGCATTATGACATTATTTTCATAAAGCTTATTGTAAGTCAAAAAATAGCACCCTCATTACTGTAATGTGGAATCGATACTAATATATTATTAAAATTGTTAAGTATATTGTGAAGCACTGCTGCTCAAGTAAGTAGTGTTGTAAGTCAATTTATGCTGACTAAAAATCAGAATGATTTTTATTTAACTTTGAATTTGGTGGCAAATGTGCTTAATTATCACGACAAGAAATGCATTAAAAATGGCTTTATTTTTTATGCAATTTTTTTTTTTGTGTGTGATTGTGGGGTGAAATATGACCTGGACTTTTTTTTGAGAGAGTGATTCACCCACATGAAGGCAGAAACAGTTTTTAGTTTTTTTTTTATGCACCTGAAAAAACCTTGATGTGTAATCTGCCAATAACCAAGTTAATTAGCTATAATTAAATCTGGAAACAGGTAACGAGAACATGCTGAAATATCAGATCTGAGTTCCACTGAAAAACAATGGCCACTTTTTATCCTCTAGGTTTGACATTTAGTACCTCCCTCGAGCTCATAGCACCGCAGGTGTCTGCCATTTAAGACAAAAGAGACGCCGTCGATCCTGTCACGCCACAAATGGGCTACTGATGATAGACTGAGCCATTGATCAAGCGCACTGAACGGTTGTTTTTTTCCACCACTTGCAATTTTGTTTGTCAGATGCTGTTGTAGGGCCGTGGTTTCCGCTTTGTCCCCCGCTGATAGCTCCCTATTCCTTCTCATCTATTTACCTCGCTTCTCTCTCCGCATCTGCAACAAGATAATGACTCGCCAATTTCTTTCAAAGAGGCGTGCGCCCGTTCTCTTTCATTTTTGGCCCTCTTGCTTGCGCTTCAGCGTCCTCCGTCTCCATGATTGTCCTCACAACACTCTTAGTGTCCATCACGAACATACATATCTATATCTACCGTACAGCCGACACACGTCTTACCTGTTGGTCTAAAGTGGATTTCGCCACAAAAAGCGCTGGTAAAGTTCGATTGATGCATTTTAGAGGAGTTTGCCGGCTCTGAACGAAGGCCAAGAGGTTTTTCAGTGACGCGCAGGATTATCGCATCAGAAGAGAAAAAAAAGAAAATTCTTGCGTGTCTGTTGATGCTGCCCTTTCTCTGGGCCGTTTCATCAAATTGTTGGTGACATTTGAGTTTGATGGCGGAGAGGAGGGGAGGGGTGCGAAGATGCACATGCACAGATACGGCTCTCTCCAGCCACTGTTTTACTGTCTGCATGTTTTACTTTTCGTCTGATTCTGTGACATGTAGCTTGCTAGTGCCAATATACAGTTTTGAAACTGGTAATCATGTAAAAAAAAAAACGAGTTCTGGAAGAATTGTGTATATAACTCCCATTTTTTGCAGTTATATCTTTCTGTTGTCAGTTAATGTATTGTGTTTTTCACAGGTGCATATAGGTTACCTTCCGAACAAGAGGGTTCTTGGTCTGAGTAAATTAGCACGGTAGGTCGAATACTCCCAGTGGCCGGTTGCATAAACTGCTTCGACTAGTCTTAAGTTAGCCATAAACAATTTTTCTTTCAAGACTGGTCAGTTACTTGAAAAGGTAGATTGGTCTCATTTGAATCCGAAAAGTAAGACTGATCAGCCCAAACTATTTGCTAGACTAGTTCTTGAGACTGAGTTAGCGGGTATGTTATGCAACTGGCCCCAGGTTTCTCACACAAAATGAATGTAAAACCTGTTTCCAAATCCAAATTGACAAATCTTGTTTTTTTTATGGAATGTTGCTGTGTTCATTACAAATGTTTCATCTGTGCACATTATTATTTTTATAAATTCAAGTGCCTTTATAATCTTCAATCAAAATAACTTCACTACATTGGTTCACTGGCATGAGGGCGGGACAACCTGTCACTCACATGACATCACAGCAATAGCAAACCACAACCATCCAATTAATTCGCAGTGGACAAAATCAAGCCCCGCTCTAAATTTTTTCTTGTTCGATAAGCAGTTTCACTCTGATATACATCACAATAGAGTAGAAAGGACATAACTTCCGATTCATGCCTACTTTAATTTTAATTTTTGCTCATTTACATCCTCAGTTTGTGTTTTCTCAAACACTGGCCTCAAAAAGTATTTGGACTCTTAAGCCACTTCCATCTTCCAACAGTCATTGCATTAGATAACAAAATACAGTCCTAGCAGACTAACCACAAGTGTAGGTTATTACATTAACTCTGGATATGTACTACTAATGTTTGACAACCAGAAAGTTTTATAAATAATAATTCATTTTTGCCTTTATTTTTTTAACAATTTTTTTTTTCCAACTAAAATTTGTATGTGGGGTCAGGACGATTTTTTAAAAGAAATTATTATTTTTTATTTAAATAGAAAAAAAATTTTCACCTTGGTGAGCACAAGAGACTTTTTAAAAAACAAAAAAAATCCTACTGACCCCTAACTTTTGAACACTAGTATGTGTATATAAAATATACTTTTAATTTGACATAGTTTACCTGCGAATAGTCTATTATTTTATTCCTCATGGATCTTGATTGACGTAAACCAGAGTGAAATGAACAGGGCCTTGTGGCAAAAATGCCTTCAAAATGAACAAAAATGCCCCTGAAAATTTATGGGGGGAAAAATACCCCAATAAAGATTTCCGGTTTTCATATTTATAACAATGTAGTTCACACAAGCAAGAGTGCTGGTTCTCCCCGAAAATTATTTTGAAAATGTGATATTGATGTTATAGAACATTTAAACAATAAGTTAATATTAAGTAATTTACATTTTAGACACATATTGTCTGTTTTTGCTCCTTCAACGAAAATAGTTTCAAACAAAGCCACATCAGAACCCCGTTTCGTTCATGAAAGAATCAGTGTTTTTTATTGAATTGATTTGAATGAATGATTCAACGACTCATTAAGCCAGTGATTTGCCGCCACCTACTGGCGGGTTTCTGCTGCACTCCTCTCTGGAGGTCGGCACAAGTGTAGGAGGCTCGTTTATTGCCTGCAGAAATACCTCAGTAGCCCGTTCTCAGGGATTGTTTGTTATGCTTCGTGACATTGACAAGTTTAATTACATCTTTATATACTATTTCTATAGACTTTTCTCCCAATACCTTTCAGCACCCCCAATCCAAAACATCTTCCCACGCCCCATTTATGTATTTGTCTGTGTACATATATATATATATATATATATATATATATATATATATATATATATATATATATATATATATATATATATATATATGTATATATATATGTATATATATATATATATGTATATATATATGTATATATATATATTTGAAACTTGCTATCCTTCTTTAAAATATATTGTACGTTTTGTTATATTATGTGGTGCCATTCACACATAAGGTATGGCTTAAGTGTTCAAATTCTTCTGGGCCCATTGCAGGTTAATTTATGTTTTTCTAGTGCAGTATCGAATCTTAATGGATCCCTTCAGGAGTATGCAAATTTATCGTGCCACAATGCAGTGTTTTTTCAGTGAAATCAGCAGCATACGCTCGAGTGAAGGAGATTAATGGCTCTTTCGCCTCAGGAATGTTGTTCGTGTGTGAAATCAAGATGCACGTGTGTGTGTGTGTGTGTGTTTGAAGCAGTGAGAGTGTAAGTGTCTGTAAGAGGATTAGACACAATGTGTGAGTGACAAAGAGAAGCTTGATCCAATTTGACCCCAATACCTGTGGCTTATCCATCTCACAATGTACTAACCGTAATACTACACTCCACTAATGAAGACATGACAACAGCAGTCATGTAACTCTTACCAGTACCACACACACACTTAATCACACATGCACACACACACAGTTGCATTTCTGATTTCTAAAAGTGGTTATTGTTTCATTTTTACGGCTGTGGTTTGTAGACTTTCCCATTTGCCTTGTAGTTTAACGGATCACTGCTGATCAAATGGTCAAACATGAAACAGAGTTTTTGATATTAAGTAATATTTGATATTATGTGCCAGCAGGAAAAATTCTACTCATTAGTATTAAATAGTTATATTTAAATATACAAAAAAATCGTTAACCTATATCATTACCACAACAACTGAAATCTCTGAGCAATAAAGTTCATGTAATCAACCACTATTACATTCAGTGGAGGTATATTGTGTATAACTTACGCTTAATTATTAACTATGTTTATGCTTTTTGTTTTTCCCCAGGATTGTTGAGATATACAGCAGGAGATTGCAAGGTAAAGCTCTTTTTTCCTCCCAAACAAACAATTCTAGCATGGAATATTATTCATACACCTTCCAAATCCTTGTTTGTTTCACTAATAGCTGTGAAACTTCTGCTCTTATTTCAGTTCAAGAGCGTCTAACTAAACAGATTGCGGTGGCCATCACTGAAGCTTTGAAGCCTGCTGGTGTCGGAGTGGTCATTGAAGCCACGTACGTGAACATTCAAGTTCAACGTTATTTTACAATGCTATGTCTGACTAGAACTCAAGTTTCATTTTCTCTCCTTTCTGTCCTCCAGTCACATGTGTATGGTTATGCGAGGCGTCCAGAAGATGAACAGCAAGACTGTGACCAGCACCATGCTGGGCGTTTTCCGCGAGGACCCCAAGACACGGGACGAGTTCCTGACCCTGATCCGGAGCTGATCTCTGCACTGCCAAAACTCTCAGACCAGCCCCCTTCTCAAACGCCTCAGCGACGAGGCCCTGCTGCTGTGTAACATAGAGTCCCACCCGCCTCGGTAACACCATCTCTTCTCTGTCACCTGTGTGTGTGTGTGTGTGTGTGTGTGTGTGTGTGTGTTTCATTGATTAAGGTTTAGTCAGTCGAGCTGCGGGAGCCTCTGCTGACGGGACTGTGGCTGTTGCTGTAATATGGAAGCATTATGTTCTAGATTAGCACAATTTAACCTCTCTAAACTAACAAGCACCAAACCCACCAAAATGTGTTTACATCTCTTTCCGGTCGGGTCACTTTTGCGCTCTATTAAACGCAATTGAGTTGCCAGACATACACAACAAAGCAGTTTTATTTTCACGCTTTTGAACAGGGAGGGACGTGGCATTCTGAATACTCAATTTTACTGATATAAAAAGTACTGTCGAGGTACCGCGGTACAGTAATGGTAATGAAAATCACCACGGTACTTAATTATTACCAAAATTCATATTCCTTGATATTTACAAGGTACTTGAATAGACAAGGTAAAGATTATTACGGTATTATAATGGTCCCAAAAGACATAGTATTACAATAGCACCACTTTTTTAAAAAATGAATAATCCCAGACAGGTTTTATTGTTGTTTTACTATGTGCTGAAAATGTATTATGTCTACGCTGTCTTATAATGTAATATTTAATATAATGTGTCCTGTGCATCAGTCAACATTTGTGCCCAAACCCAAAGTTCTTAAAGGGAGAGTTTACCCAGAAATAAAACTTCTATCCTCTTTTACTCGCCCTCGTTTAGTCTTAACCCCTTAAAGCCTGACATTTGAAATAATGGTACAAAAATAGTACTAAACAAATTTTTTTTTAAATGGAACCGTTTTTTAGACAAAATCTAAAAGAAACCTAAATATATAAAATAAAAGTTGTATATGTTGAGCATCCTATTTGATATTAATAGGCTTTATTGGCTCATATACAATAGTATGATATAGTAAGAATATGAAACTCAGACACAACCCCTACATTTTTGTCAAAAATTAGCAAAAGTTTGCAGTTTGGTGCGGTTTCTGATTTTTAAATGGCCAAAAATAAGATAAGATTCTGATAGGTTGTAATGTAAATCAGTGAGATCTTTATAACAGTATAACAAATATAACTTGTCAGTTGTCATTTACTCACCCTCATGTCACTATAAAAATTGTACGGCTTTCGTTCATCTTCGGAACACAAATGAAGATATTTTAAATCAAATCTGAGAGATTTCTGTCCCTCCATTGAAAAGCTACGCAACTACCGCTTTGACGCCTCAAAGTTCATAAAGAGATCGTAAAACTAATCCATATGAATTGAGCGGCGGTTGTGTGGACTGAAATCTCTCGGATCAACTACGACCACACACTTCACATCGCACATCCCGTGATGTGACTATTGCGGATGGACACATCACGATATCCATGCTAAACCCATATATCGTGCAGGCCCATGATTGAATGATGACAGAAGTTTGATTTTTGGGGTGAACTATCCCTTTAAGTGTTTATTATTGCTAGTATTTGCAGGTTTCGTGCAACACTATTATTTTTCTGTTTCGAATCAACTGTTGCGTCTGATGTGTTGGATATTACGTGTTGAAGTGATAACCAGGTCCAGCCTTTTGAATATCCTGTCTGTATGGCCATAGATGTTGTTTACACTCTGAAGGTTGGTTTTTTTATTTCTTGGGGGGGAAAAAAAGACCAAAGGTGAAAGGTGAAAGGTCAACATAGTATCTGATTTTGCACATTGTGGGATTCATGAAAAATACCGAACATACCTGTACTGATAAATGTGATCTTTGTAATTAAAATATGATTAAAAAAAGATGGAAACCAACTAAAAGATATTTTAAGATTCTACATTTGTAGAACATATTTTGTACATTTACTCTGATGCATGTTTACCTGTCCTTGGGTATGTGTAATGTGTTTTGAGCATTATTGTTAGAATTTCAATTATATGCTATGTATCATTGTAGAAAATTATATTAACCTCAAAAACGACGGATGCTGTGGATTTACTGACACTGTTGTATTGCCTGTGACTTTATATTATGACAGTTTCTTTGAGTGATGTTCTGCATTTATGAGTTCGAATGAAGTTTGGAGTCGTGATGCTTCTGAAGACGCTACGAGATGAACATGAGGACTAGTGTTAATCATGTGGCCTTCTTTAAACGAAAGACTCACAGTCTTTCAAATACTTTACTATTGATGTTCATCATCATTTTCAGCTTAAAATAATAAATCTTATGTAAAATATGTTAGCATGTTCTTGTTATTTTGTGTTTTTTTTTTTATGTGGAGGGTTGTTAGAAAGCAACGTCGTTTATCGTTAAATAAAGATTGAGGGTGATTTAAATATTTTTTTTATTATTATTATTTCTTGAATGAATTTGGACTCGAGACGGGAAAAGTGTGCTTAGCGTGAGACGACAGCATAATAACTAAACGCGAATAAAAAATGAATGTAAAGGCTTCATTTCCT
Source organism: Squalius cephalus (assembly GCF_949319135.1). Classification (NCBI taxonomy): domain Eukaryota; kingdom Metazoa; phylum Chordata; class Actinopteri; order Cypriniformes; family Leuciscidae; genus Squalius; species Squalius cephalus. The sequence goes on along the minus strand of NC_137141.1, from coordinate 14,739,380 downwards.
TTAGGCATAATATCCTATCTTTTATCATTTTCCCTCCTTTTTGATGTGAAAATAATGACAATTTTCTTCTGCCCTAAAAGTAGTCAAGCCCAGTACTGAGTGATTTGTACAAAGTTAATTTTTTTTGTTTGTTTTTTATTTCATATATGTATTAAAACAGCCAATTTCACTTTCTAATCGTTCAACATGTTTTGCACATAGGTTTTGCATGACCACCTATGTGACACTTTCATTTGCATATCATAAAGCTGAGAGTGACTCAGTCTTTTTCACAGAGAGCCCCGCCTCTTGGCAATATCAATCCGTCTCGAGCTCTCTGATTGGTTGAGATCGAGGAGGCTGTAAATTCCTCACAGACTCGTGGTTAGGGCTACCCTTAATATGGGCAAACAAGCTCAAAGCAAAGCATAAAACAGCTTGTTTGAAATCAGAGAAACACGTGAAGTCCTTTTCAAAAGTTACTCTTTAATACTTTTCGTCTGTGGTTATTACAAAAATGTCAAGCATTTAACACAGACCCAAATGATACACATTCAGTTGGCGGACAGAACATCACGGACACATACACACAGTATAGTCTCCCACTAACACACACAAGGCCACGAACCAAAGAGGGAAAGATATTACCGAAATCCCTCTTTTTTTTTTTTTCTTGACTGAAGTCGTTATTTCAGTAAAGATGTTTAAATCTGCGCTGCGCTGTGACGCCTCACAGGTAAGCGGTGGAACACACACCTTCCGATGATGTCATCCACGTAATGACACAACAATTTCTAAGAGGGTATGTACAAAAAAATTACAAGACAATCCGGTTTTCACCTGGATACACAGTGTCACACTCGCACAAGTACAGACAAAAATATATACACATCTGCGTGTTGTACAGACAGATATAATTCATAACTTCATAACAGCACTGAAGTACCTAAAGCATACAGATTCCCAAGAACTTCCAGCACGCTCCTTCTGAGCCTCATGGAAACGAGAATCAGCTCGTATGGACTTTGTATGATTTGAAGTTTCCATCATCAATGCGTCTGGCTTATCTCTATATTTTAGAGCCATATAAAATCATTTACATTTGGGGGTAAATGTCTGAATACAAAAAAAAAAAAAAAAAGGCACTGCCATTTGTTATTCTAGATATGACTTCCCAGCCTCTTGCATGCATCTCTAAAATATAAATTACATTTTTTTTGTTCGTTTTTTTGTTTGTTTTCGCACTTTTTTTTATTTGGTTTTACCTTTTCATAAACATAACAATCTTTTAAAATATATATTTTATATATATACGCATATGTACGTCAGCCTGCAGTCAATACAGGACATCGGCTCTTGAAAATAACGAAAACAGAATAAACAACGGGAAAAAAGAGCGTAGTAAAGCAAAAAAAAACAAAAAAAAAACTCTTGTTTCAGAATAAATGCAACAAAATAATAATAAAAATAAAATCAGCATTAGATACGTTCTGATTTGCTAACGCGCCCAAAACAAACAATGAAGGCTTCGTCAACGTAATAAGGTAGCATGTAAATGTTTTAACACCGTTACAGCATCTGCAATTCTGCGGCATCATCGCACTGAAGAAACGAATTTTCTTCCAGCTCGTCGCGTGATGAACATTTCAACAAATCAAAGTAGAATTCGCGTCATACTCCGCTATCCAATCGCGAGCGAGCAGCGTTCTTCGTAAACAACTACGCAATAACGCTATACGCATTTAAACACTGTAACAGCCGAGGTGAAAATCAGCAACAGAATAACGGTGAAAAATTGCAAGACAGCAAAAAAACAAAAAACGATTCTTATAAAAAAAATATTTAACCACATTTTAAAGAAAGAAAAACTGGCTCTTTGTTTACGACATGACAATAACACTTTCCTTAAAATACACCATCTGGGGAGGGTTAGCAAAATAGAAGCATTTAGAGATACTCACAAGAAAGGAAAAAGAAAAGAAACCAGCAATATTTAAAAAAGAAAAAAGCCTGACATGTCTTTTGACTATCACGTAGCCTATGTTTTTTTTTTTTTTTTGATAAAGAACGCAAATTGGGAAAACAAAACGTCAAAAGAAAATAACTAGGTTGTTATTTGAGATGTACTTATGGTTACCAGCCATAGCAAAAGTTAATACACAAGGTATCTTAAATAATACATCTAATGAATACAATAACCTCTGCATCAATAATAGAAAAGAATAAATAATCATTTGAATCTGCTAATTGTTTTCAAATGGCAGTGATGAGTGGCTTAATACACACGAACAAATGCACCTCTATAAACAAGATGCACAAGATGCCACGTGATGGTTTGCTAACATGCTTTGTAAAACACTGGCTACCATTTTGTTTAAGGCATTTCATGCACTTTAAAAGCTCTAGTTTGGAGGCACCAAGTCTCTTATGAAGCTGAAACACTGCATAGTCAACATTCTCTCTTTTAGGCAGCTTTATAACCGTGTCGGTCGCCACTCGATGGATGTGAAAGTGCCTTTTACTATCTGTTTACTGTCATGATCTGTTTCTTTGGATGAGCCGAAAAGCATAAAACACTTGAGGTGTGGGTAGGTGCATCAAGTTGCAGGCCGGCAACACGCGGACAACAGGGTACAACAGTCCTGTGGTGTGGGAATTGGGGGGGGGATTTGGCGGGAGGGCGATGCTAATCCAGTTCTTTCCCCCCCTGCTTGCCCTTGATTCACACCGTGTTGCTGATGAGAGTCTATTGCACATTTTTGCAAATTCACTTTTGACGGTTTCAGCAAGGATTCACAGCACCAACGGCACGAAGAGCAAAGTTATTATAGCAAAAACTCTAAATAATATACATTAACAATCACTGAACACCCTCATAAAGGGACTTGAATGTCCTGGATTACAACAGTTAAAGCAACAACAAAAAAAAGACCCTTCCCATGCAGAAAATCAGATCTTCACTTGTAAGAGTCCAAAACTAAAAGCTCATTTCTTATTGTAAACTTTCTACTTTTTATACCTGGCATGATTAACTAATGGCTGATATTAAGACAATGCTGAAAAAAAAGAAAAAAAAAGAAAAAAGACTAGCCTCATTTATTGGTAACTATTGCACAGTTTCACCACAAGGCGGCGCTCTGTACTAATAACTGGTGCATTAGTGTTATTTCCTTATACATTTCAATGTGACATATATCTCTCCCTGTTGCTCCCACAGTCTCATGTCCTGCTGACCAAGTGTACCACGCATGTGATATCCCAAATACACAGACACAATATCAAAACGTCCAAAATCACTCCACGTCACTCCACGGCTGTGCGTTTACAGAAAATAATTCAATGCATAAAACCGATCTGTAAAAAATGTGAATATATCTCTAGGCCCAGACAGAATCTGTAGAAATCTCTGCAGATTCCCACAGTATCCGAACAAACATCATTCATGAAGTACACATCTCCCAAGCCTAGTGTTTTAAACCACCAATAAAAGGTATATTTATATATTATATCAAAATATAACATATGTGAAATATTTCTCCATATTCTGCCCGGACCTGTGCACCTCTGACCTACATGTTCACCTGCTCCACTTCAACCTTTCCATCTACTTGCATTTGCTGGCATTTCTCCCATATTCCCCTCCTCTGACCTCCTGATCTCCCTCGACCTCTGTCCCTCACGTCAGAATCGCAGACCCCTCCACTCACATCACTTCCTGTTTCCTTTCCCATCGCCGCTCGCACGTTCCCTCTCTTTCTTCCGAGTACCATCCGTAGCTCTGACTGTCTTTGTAGTGCTGTAAATCAGCTTTCCTGCTGGCACAAAAGAAAACTAGAACAAAACAGTAAATACGAACACAATTGTAAACTATGAAGCCGTTTAGGAACCTAAAGCTGTACACCCGTCCTCGGATTTGAACAATTACTGGTTTGATATCCTTGACAGTATTGTGTGTAAACATACTGTGACATAATATTTGTAGCATCTGCACAGTGGTGCAGAAATCTAAGCTGTTACTACACGTCATCTGGTTTCGTCTGCTGGTTGGTTTTGGATTTTGTGACGTCCCAGACGGCCACCTGAACGCTTCCAGTTGTCTCCGTTGCTTTACGGACCCCCTCTGATGGCCTGCCTTCACGAAGACCCTTTGCTGCGTTCTTCTATGGAAGTGTTGAAGATGTGATTTTCTCCCAGAATCGAATGTAAACACGCTGAAGTAGTCATGGTGACAGAACTTGCTCGTGTCGAGCCTTTCAGTAAACGGTGAATGGCACTGTGTAGGCCACGCCCCACCTCTCCTATTGGCTGTTGAGTTGGTAGGTGAGCAGGTGGTTTATAGACAGAGGGGCTCGTGACCTCTTGATGACCTTTCCCCTGCTGCCAGGCATGCCGTCTTCTCTTCTCTTCTCTCAGATGGTTGAGGTTCGATCGACGCCATCTATGGAAATGCGTGACATCACAGTTTTTGAATACTATCACAGAAGACAAACACTTCTGGAAACATTCACTCAAAAATATGTGGCATCATCTTTTATTCAATCACATGTTCCATTCAAATTTAATGCTTTAACAGAAGTCTTTTATGCTCACCAAGGCTGCATTTATTTAATGAAAAATACAGTGAAAACAGTGAAATGTTATTCTATTTGAATATATTTGAAAATGTTATTTATTTCTGTGATGCATGTCACATGATCCTTCAGAAATCATTCTAATATGCTGATTTGCTGCTCATGAAAAATGTCTTATTATTATCAATGTTGAGAACAGTTGTGCTGCTTAATATTTTTGTGGAAACTGATACATTTTTTCAGAATTCTGTGATGAAAAGAAAGTAAAAAAAACAGCATTTACTTGAAATAGAAATCTTTTGTGACATTATGAATGTCACTTTTGATCAATTTGATGCATCCTTGTTGAATAAAAGTAACAATTTCTTCCCAAAGCAACTTTTGAACGGTAGTGTAAATGATATAACTAAGAAAACATGAACTTCTGGGAATCCACTTTGAGTGACTCAAATGACTCAATGAATCAGTTTAATCTAAAATGAACTGGACTTCCCAACCGTAGAGTTTCACAGAGCACGCAGTGTCATTCTGCGTAATGAGGGCACCAAAGCTCCCAGGCAGGGTGCTGACCAGAGGAGCTGGAGGTCCTGAGTGGGGGGGTACGTTGCCACATGAACACTACGGGCTCTGTTGGCAGCTGTGGAGCGAGCGGGGCATTCCTGAGCTCACCGCATGCGCTGCCCACTGCTTCTGCCCGTCTCCCTGATTCAGCCTGTCTGCCTCTCTCCTGTCTGTCTCCCTGCACTCCCCCAACACAAAGCTGTGCTTGTCCAGCGCCGAGCCCACTGCACTGAAAGCCTCTGTGTCAGCTCTGAGAGAAAAAAACTCTCTTTATGCAAAGAAAACCTCCACTTCACACGGGAATGCTCTCTGCATTGATCCCGCGACGTGTGGATACAAAGTAACGCTCCTTCCCCGTCTGGAACTGATAGTCACAATATTATACAAGATTGTTGTGTCTGATGCGTCTTCGCCCACAGAAACACCTCAAAAAGTTCAATTAAATGTCGCGGAGAAGAAAAAAACACTTCCCCTTGAACATTTTCAAAGGGAAAAAGAGCACTCCGGTTTACTTCAGAAGGGTTTTTGACCTTTTAAATGAGTGTCAGACGGGATGATCCCGACAGAAACGTTTTCCTGTGGGGTTTCGTGACACTGCCGTAGTCAGCATGGATCCAATCCGTTTCCTCAAATTCCATTCTCATGGATTAAATCAGAGACTTTTTGTCACACAGATTGGTAAACAAACAATATGAAGTATAAATAACATCCTTATTCATCAGCTTGCACCAAAAGACGAGTATTAGAGTATAGATTCAGACATCAAGACGTGTAAAAATCTTCAAAACACATACCGACAGACTGCTTAACTACTACTAGACAAGTACTTCCTGTTTTCAGAGATGGACATGTCAACATGTAAACAAGTAGTTTAAGGTTTTTTTAAAGGTGGATATGTCAATGTCATTAAAGAAATGGTTAAAAGAAAATTATAAACTACTGTTAAGTGTTCTAACTGCTAACTTTTCCTTTGTCATTTGCAATCCACATGAACAATAAATGATACGAGGTTCAAATCCATTGTCATTTATTGAAGATATTAACAAATTCATCTCTGATAACATTAATCTCTGCCCAACTCTTAAAATGTTGAACTACACTACGGGTAATATCTCTTAAGTCTCTTAAGCTCACAAAGGCTGCATTTATTTGACAAAATACACTAAAAACCTTAATATTGTGAAATATTATTACAATTGAAAATAACTTTTTCTGTTTTAATATATTTTAAAATGTAATTTATTTTTGTCCTGGCAAAGCTGCTTTTATGGAAATCATGATCCATTTTTTTCCAGGATTCTTTGATGAATAGAAAGTAAAAAAAACTTTTTATCAAATTGTCCTTCCTGAATAAAAGTATTCATTTCCTTCCCAATAAATAAATAAATAAAAACTGATCTTACTGACCCAAAATGTATGAATGGTAGTGTAATTGTCATAACATAACATTGATGAACTATTACTTTAAGTGCAGTATTTGTAAACTGAACAAGAAGTGGACACGTACCTCCCAGAGCGTGTTCGGTCATGCTGAGACACAGAGACTCCAAACGATTATTGATGTCTGGCTCAGTCACAGGCACATGTAAATCTGCGAAACCATAAACAAACTGTGTAAACTTTAACAAATGACGACAATAAACGACACATAACAAGCCAAGTGAGGTCTGCATGACACAGACTGATGTCTTGACATACCATATCATTTAGAAAAAGTGGCTATTTGTGCTTTTTGCCACATGTTAAAGACAGGAAGATAAGGAACAGAACAGATAGAAAATCAGTAAATAGGTTCGGCACACAATGCAGGTCAGATTTGAAACTTCATCCATGCAAAAGCATCACAGATCATTTTTATCAGACACTTTCAACTTACAGTACATTTATTACATGAAGTGTCGCCCTTGCATCAATCAATGGTTATGTGTTTTGCTCAAAAGCACAACAGATTCAGGTCACCCCTTGTCAGATTCAAACTTTTAACCTTGAAGTCATTAGCCCAGACCTTAGACTATAAGTTTCAGATAAATCATAGATAAAAACAGTCTCTAATAATCTGACCAAAATTTCATCCTTTCTTTTTTTACCATTAACCCACTCAGACCTTTACCAGCTAGAGAAAAAAAGCCAAACAAAGGTCTATTTCAAACTTCTCAAAGTGTCCCATTCACATCCTAGTCATTATGCCTGCTACAATTGATCAATAGCTCCAAATTGCGACCTCAATTTTCAAAATTCACAGCCATTATGCTTGCAAATTGCACTGAACTGATTTTGAACCGAAAGTGTTCATAGTTCCCTCAGTAGTATACTGGACTACAGTGGGATCTCTGTTGTAAAAGAGTTGATTCAGTCTGGATGGGGCGGACTCTGGTTGCTCAGGACTCCTGCAGCGCTGCTTGGCCTGGCCTTTACAGTGCTCGTCTTTAGCTGAGTCAACAGCAAACAGGCCTTTGAAAATCCCTTGTGGGAAGGAAGAGCTGAGTTAGGCAACCACTGGCTGGACGGAACAGACAACCTGCTATTTTTAAGCATTAAATCCTGTAAGGGCCCTCAAGTCTCTCTCACAGTGTTCTCGTTTTGATGCCTTTGAATTAATCAAGGCGTTAGTATGAACACATTGGGATGGGCAGCAATGAGAAAGGGAAGGGGAAGAGTCAGAGAGAGAAAGTGGCAGGCACAAAGAAAGTCATTGTAGCACGCAACCTAGCACACACAAAACACTGTACACACTCCCGTGCACAGCCCCTCTTTCTTCTTCGAGTATTTCTGCAAATCCACGAGAACGGAGCAAACTAAAGGAAGTGAGTTTCAGCTGCAGGCAGAGAGGAACATCCGTCTGCTCTGAATGTGTGTCAGTGGAGCACACACAGCACAACGCTTGAGTCGATGTGTGAAGAACATGGAAAACTTTCCCTTTGAACATGTGACGCGGTTTCAGTCAGAAGAAAGAAACTGTCTCTGATCACTAGCAAATATTTGATAATATCTTTTACCTTGACAAGAGCCTTATTATAGCTCAGAAATACATTTAAAATAAGGGTATCTGCCTGTTTAAGGGAATGAAATTTAAGACATTTTAAATCTTTACAATGCAAAAAAATTATATATATATATATATATATGAAGAGCTCAGATGCAAAAGCCTCTAAGTGCCATCTGAAATTTCCTTCTAGAATGATCATTTTTATCAAGCTTGTTTATTTAAGTTCAGTTATTTCACTTAAATGGCAATTAATAGGTAATTTTCATTGGCATTTAGGTGAATTACTGAACTTAAATATATGAGCTTGATAAAAATGATCATTCTAGAAGAAAATTTCAGATGGCACTTAGAGGCTTTTGCATCTGAACTCTTCATATATATATATATATATATATATATATATATATATATATATATATATATATAAAATATATATATTTTATTAAAACCTCTGATTGTAATATCTTAATTTCTTTTAGCTTTTTTATCATATTAATTAGTACAAAAATGTAGTCTAGAAAAATTATGGTGCCTTCACACAGACTTTTTAAATACAGCACAGTGTAATGCACACTTAAAAGTTGATTATTCATTTTCATGCACAGCCAAAAAGAAAAAAAAAAAAGAAGAAACAGCAGAATGACCAATGGCTCGGATGGCACTTCATTTACAAGCTTTTTTTAACCTCAGAGTTCCTAAACTGGAAGGAAACTATTCCAAACTGTTGCCTCTCTTAAGTCATCTGGGGTTTTTTTGTGTCGGAGATGAAGGAACTCCAGACTGTGAGTTACACATGATCAGCGTGTTTGAGTTCCTGTCTCTTACCTGTTTGCTGGAACATGGCCATGGTGTGTGGGTTGGTGTGGACGGGTAGTGATCGAGTCCTCTGAACTGAGCTGTGTGTGCGGCTGGGCATGCTGTTACTGCCCCCTGGGTTGGCAAACCACAAACCCTAACAAAAAACAACAACACACGTCAACCAAATTACATTCACATCATACTACAATCTGTGCTCATGTGAATGTTGGGACTGACAAAATAGACTTGGAAAATAACAAATGTAACGGAATTCATTAAAATAAAATCAGAATAACACATGAAAAACAGTTTCACCTATTATAAAGCCTTTTATTGTTCTAAACATAAAATGTCTAGTTATAAAAGCACACCCTTTCTCATTCATTCAGTGTGAAACATGACTTTTTTTGCACAGAACAGGAACAAATTGAATGTCACACTGGGTAAATATAGGATTTCTTCTGATTTTGTGGTGACATTTGTAACTGATTGTCTTGTAAGTTTCATCCATTCATGGAGTGATTTGATGCGAATAAGCCTTTCTAACCTGCCTATCCTACTTTCATTCACTCTCTCACTCCCTTCATTTGACTCCCTCTCCCCCCTTTCCTGGCCCTCCCGTTCAGAGGAGCAGGGAAAAACAGGAAATGCCTGTGCACTGTTCTCACTGCCTCTGACTAGCTCACTCTCTCTTTCTTTTCTCCTCTCCTCTTCTTTTCTCCCCTCCCTCCAGTCGCACTTCTCCCCACACATGACTCATCGCTATTTCGCGCACCTAACCCCACCGTCCACAGACTCTGAACCGGGGAGGCAGTTGGAACTTCCTCCCATTGTAAGCGTGCCTAGAAAAATGTTTGAGCAGACACGCAAGAATGCCAGGTTATCGCTACGCTTCCAAAACCCAATCCTCAGTTGTTCCATTCAACAGTGATGTTGGAATTCTGGAATGCTGTAAATTGCCTCCAGCTCCATCCACTTCAAAAACTAGTGCTCCCTTCAGTTTGAAGTGGTAATAGAGTAATTTACGCTTTGGGTTCGGTGTTGTTGAAAGCCACTGTAAATGACAAACCTGTCTGCCCTGTTTCAGGCCGGTAGGGGTGCTGCTGCTGCTCCGGGGGGTTGGTCCGAACAGGCCGGTGGTACCCAAAAGGCCAGGTCTTATACCAGGCAAACTCCGCATCTGATACTGGCGCAAGTTTCTCCGTGTGGGAACGCCGCTGCCTACACAGCCCGTGGTTGGGAGGGAGTTGGACTGACCGTAGCGGCTGCTGGAATGAAACAGGCAGACAGCGTCGTAAAATATATAGAAAAATATATATTAAAAAACAGAAAATTATATATAAAAACATTTAAAACAAATTTAAAATGTATATAATAATATTATAATTAAGATATTATACATTATCAATATATACGTGTGTGTGTGTGTGTGTGTGTGTGTGTGTGTGTGTGTGTGTGTGTGTGTATGTATGTATATATATATATATATATGCATGTATGAAGATGCATATCTTAATAATAATAATAATAATATTAGATCCATTTTAAAAAGAAACGTCCTGTCACTTTCAGCTGCTTTTTTCCCTAGCAATTATTTCACCGTGTAAACATTTGTATGAACATAAAAAGATTTAACAACCGAGACATAAACGGACCAATTTTCACAGGCATCTGATGAACAGAAATGGAATAATGAGTCCCTGAACAGAGCTGAGGTCAACATCAAAAGTAGCCGTCAGTATGTGGAGTGTCCACCGGCTGCTTTGAGTACTACTGTACATCTCATCCTCATGGACCGCAGCAGATTTGCTAGTTCTTGTTACTCCACCCTTCCACCAAGACACTTTTTAAAGCTCTCGAACACGTCTGAGGGGACACGTGGTCGCCCGTGCTTTGACACTGCAGGGATGACCAGCTGTCCTTCCTGTCTCCCTGTGACACTGTCTTAGGCGTCTTACATTACAGACATTGCAGTTTATTGCTCTGGCCACATCTGCAGTCCTCATGCCTCCTGCAGCAGGACTATGGCATGTTCAAATGAATGTTCAGATGAAACAAAAAAGCTTTTTTGGCAGCAAACACTAAATATGGGTTTGGTTCATACAGGGATAAAAAAGTACCCCATGTGTAAAATGAAATACTCTGCTGTATCTTTAATGCTGTGGGCCTAATTTTCTGCCAGAGGTCCTGGACAGCTTGTTCAGATACATGGCATCATGGATTCGATCAAATACCGACAGATAAAAAAATCAAAACCTGACAGCCTGTGTTAGAAATCTTATGATGGGCCATGTTTGGATCTTCCAACAGGACAGTGATCCAAAAACAAACATCAAAATCAAAACAAAAATGGGTCACCGAGCACAAAACCAAGCATCTGCAATGGTCATCCCAGTCCCCTAAACTGAACCCTATAGATGATGAGTGGGTTGAACTGAAGAGAAGAAGCGCCAACATGGATCTGGGAATCTGAAGGATCTGGAGAGATTCTGTATGGAGGAATGGTCTCTGATCTCCTGTCAGTTATTCTCCAAACTCATCAGGCATTATAGGAGAAGACTCAGAGCTGTTATCTTGGAAAAAGGACGTTGCAAAAAGTATTTAATTAAAGGGGGCAAATAATTGTTCCCAACGTGTTTTGGAGAAAAACATTTATTTCATAATGTGATTTCCCCCCCTCTTTCAATTCTTTTACCTCAATGAAAAGTTAGATTTTTGCTAATTTTTTTAATAAAATATCAAAAGGATTACCAATGCAGATTTATTTTTCATCTTTGATCATTTTTACCAAGGGGGCAAATAATTCTGACCAAATATATATATATATGCAATGATATGTTCATTTTAAGGCACCGTAAACAAATATAACAAATAAAAAAAAAAGAGTGTACAGTTTAATTGATTCATTACTTTAATGTATTTGACAGCCCTGATTTGTATTAAAAAAGACTGAAAACAACCGAGTGCTTTTGGTATGATTTTGATTTTGGCAGAAGTACAAGATGAAAAACCAGAGTCTGTGTAGGAGGGCCTTCCAGTACTGACTTTGGCAATGGGGACCATAAAGTTACAAAGGTTGTGAACCACTAATGTAGAAGTCTGTAATGCTTCACGCTGAGACATAAAATCGGAGATTCTAGCTGAGTATCATATGCTCTATTTTCAGACCCTGATGCAATCCAGTAGGGAGTGACGGCATACCGTGACTCATAGTCCTAAACACTTCTGTGTGGTTTGTGGTATCCGATCATCATTAAAGTCTTAGTCCAATAAATAAAAACACAGATGACAATTCTGCCCTAAATCAATCAACATATCTGACAGGGTAAACCTCAAAAGTACTGTTCTTGCCTAAAGTTCTCAGTCCACTGTATGATGTCATTTGGTAAAACTTGAGCAACAAAACAGGTTTTCTTAGGAAACACTGCCCTATTAATCAGATCAAAATCTTCCACTGAAATTTACTCAATCATTGTCACTGATAATGTACAGTTAACCTGTCAGTTTATTACAGTAATGATGGTGCAATAATGATAATGATAATAAGTTCATATTCTTCAAAATATCTTCTTTTGTGTTCAGCAGAAGAGATAAATTCATACAGGTTTGAAACAACTTGAGGGTGAGTAAATGATGACAGAATTTTCATTTTTGGGTGAACTATGGGTGACACTTACCAAATTAAATTGCCCAAAAAATATTTTATGAAAACTGACAGACGCAATTACATGCTAAAACTACCTGGTAGATGTAGAAGTACCCGTTTATTTTATTTGGATTTGTTTTATTGTATTTTTCTACAGCATGTTTCGGCTTGGGTCAAACTAACCCCAAATAGGAAATCCTGAATAACAATGAATTTTCGAAGGGTAAATTTAAGGATAAAACAGAGGGTTAAAGCTAATATGGGTCTAAAGGGTTTCAATATGTCGGAGGGACATGACGTTTTCCAGTATCAGAGTTTCTAGGACCCCAGACCTAAAGGACCCCAGACCTATTTAAAAAGTAAATCTCAGCAGAAACAAAAGGTTAAATTGCGTGCTAATCATGACCTCCAAAATTCACTCTACCTTCGTCTCTGTCCTGTTAAGTCCAGTAAAGTTTTCCGTGAAATTGACCGGAACTGCACCTGCACCTGCTGTTTCCATGACAACAACCTCTTCTTCTGCGTCTCTGTGAAGGCCTGCGAGGGGTGCGAGACATCAGAGCAGTGAGGGCTGGGACAGAGAGACTCAACACTGCCCAACATTAACATCACACCTCATAAGTGAAGACTCCAAAACCTTGTCTAATGGGACTATGTCTGCTTATTCTTTAATTATGTGTGATTTGTTCAGCTGTTTCAATAATAAGAATAATACAAACCAATAAAAAGAACTGTATGCTTGCCATTTGCTGACCATGACAGTCAGTTTTGTATTTTGATTGGGATAAAAGCACCTAATCCGTAAATGCCTTAAAGGAGACATATCATGCTTTTAAATCGTTCCTTTTTACATATAAATCATACATTTGTAGTCTATATAAAGCGGAACTGCAATGCTTGGGTCTGAATTCGTCATTATTATAGCTCCACAGGCCCCTTTTCTACCCCTTTTCTAAGGTGCTTCTGAGAGCAACTCGTTTTGGTGCGGTCTCTTTAAATACAATTGAGACACTTCATACCCCGCCCCCTCTCCAGGATGCAGAGGTTCAACTCCACCCCGTTCAGCCATTTTTGTAGTCTGATAGCAGAGATACGATTATCTAGCGGCACAGAAACTTTTTATTCACACGTTATTAACAAAATGTCAACAACGGAAGACTCATCCAGCCAGCCTTACATGTTCAAGCCAGAGTCGGAGCCGGAGCGAGATGAAAATGAAGACGACGAACCTGCAGAACAACGTCTTCATATGGATGTATCGCAATGGTGTGTTACTGTATTTACACATGAAACTTTGGTCTTCCGACCTTTTACCACCGTGTCGATTTATTTTGATTAATATGTGCGAGGGAGAGAGAGCAAGACAGCATCTAGTTTGGAGACGGTGTCTTGTTTACACTTTCGCCTGGCTCCGAAGAGAGAGAGAGTGCGTGCGCGCGACCGGGTCTCTCTCTCTGCTCGTTCTTTCAGTTAAACATGCGCCCTGTCACAAGCACAAGCAGTTCATCTACATTAGACGGTGTAATGAAGCGTGTGGGTTACTACATCCAACAACCGAACATTTTAACTTACCCTCTCGTAACTTCTGCATCTTTTAGCTTGGACTACAAAATTGCAGCGAGAAATAAAAATGGCGGATTGCTCGAAGTGTTGGGCTGGAAGTCAATGTCCTTATTTGGCAGTTCCACTGCAAATACTGTGACGTAATAGTTCACAAAACGTCATAGATAACAGAAAAATCGGAACAGGTTGAAAAATAAGGCCAAAACAGAATATAAAGATATCAACGAAGCACCTGAAGATAATAATTTCAACTTTTCTGTACTTCTAAACACTCCAAATATACAACAAAATGCATTTAAGGCTAAAAAAGTGGATTTAGCATGATATGTCCCCTTTAAACACCATGAAATCAAAATTGTTTAGTGACTTTAAGATCACGTTTATTAGCTTTGAAACATGAAATAAATTATATTTTTTTAATCAGATACACTCTTCTGCAGTCTTCCTGATAAGAAGAACATAAATATTGATGACAATACAAATACAAATTTTATCCAATCAAATGCTCTCTAGAATGATAACCTCCCCATCGGTCTAAATCAGAGAAGCAATGATTAAATTGTGATTTTAATTATTTAAAATTAGATTTTATTTTTAATATTATGTCCTTTTGTCTTTTTTATTAGTTTTTAAAAATATTTCTATTTGGCTTTAGTTATTTTAATGTTTCAAATTCAACTTATTTCAGTTAGTTGCCAAACATTTCTCATTTGTGACCCTGGACCACAAAACCAGTCACAAGTCGCACGGGTATATTTGTGGCAATAGCCAACAATACATTGTATGGGTCACAATTATCGATTTTTCTTTTATGCCAAACATCATTAGGATATTAAGTAAAGATCACGATTCATAAAGATATTTTGTAAATTTGCTACCGTAAATATATATAAAAAATATTTTTGAGAGTGGATGCAGCAAAATCGTGAACATAAATGGACAACTTTAATGGCGATTTTCTCAATGTTTCGATTTTTTTTGCTAAGATTTTTCCCTCAGATTTCAGATTTTCAAATAGTTGTATCTCAGCCAAATATTGTCATATCCCAAAAAAACATACATCAATCTAATTGAATTATTTATTTTATTTTATTTAATATTTCAATTTTATTTTATTTTATTTTATATTTTATTTAATTGTACTTTATTTTATTTTTAGCTTAACTTTAATTACAGAAAAATTATTGTTAATATTTTCAGAACTGGTTACCTAACCATTTTACTAAATAATGTGACATAACTATAATATAACTATAATATTAAAACGCATTTTTTTCCTGAGTGAAACAGGATACCTCAACAAGTTAGGACTTGATTGTCTCCAATGAGAATTTATTGAATAATAAAAAGCAGATCAATATTTCATAATAAGACCCAGAACTTTCATATATTAAGAAATTAATATTGCTTTCATGAATGCTTACCTCATGAATTAGGCACTTATCAATAAGCTGCAGGTAGGAACTAATGTTCTCCTCATCCGACCCGGAGACGAGGAGTTGTGTGCAAACTGTCACAAAGAAAGACAAAAAGAGTCACATATTTATTCAAAATAAAAATAAAAACTTTTTCCATGATGCCAAAACTACTACTGCTGCTGCTATGTTTCAGTATGAGTTTAATGTGACTTTCAGTCTCATATGTTTATGGAAAGCTCAGCAAAAATTAAAGAAAGTAGATTACATAATCTCTGTCTGACAACCTCTGACCCATTTTTCTGTCTGTAAGATAAAGACGTGTGGAAATGGAAAGTAACGGATAGGATTTAAACAATCCTAAAAGCCTCAAATGATTCTCAGATTACGGGAAGGAAGAACTACGCGTGAACCTTTGCCCATGACGCGAGTGAACTGAGCAGGGATGTCTCCCTCGGCTATGAGCGTGGAGTTTCCCTCCGTCTCTCCTCCGCCCAGGTGTGAGCTGGCGATGCTGCTCTTCCCCTCTGCGCTCAGCAGGTGGCGCTGTGATGAATCCTCTGTGCTGCAGGTTTTAATAGGCGTCTGGATGATCTGGTGGAGCTCCTGCAAAGGAGCACGTAGATTCCCTCCCTCCAAAATATCCTGAAAGAGAGAGCGAGAGAGCGCGAGAGAGAGAGAGAGAGAGAGAGAGAGAGAGAGAGAGAGAGAGAGAGAGAGAGAGAGAGAGAGAGATGACAAATGAATGGATACAAGTTATTCAAGGTTGCGGTGCAGCATTATTTTGGACACTTCCATAAATTCAATACGGGCAACTGTCAGGTGTCGGGATATTTCAGACATGTAATGAGGCGGAAAATGACATGTGAGGACAAAATAAAGGTCTACCAAAAATACGTGCGTGTTTGTTTCCCCGTCGCACGGTGCGACTCTAACAGGGCCGACACATGCGGGGCATTAAAACTTTAAATGGATCCGGCTATCGGGAGGAGGTGTCTTATTTCTGATGCTACAAATGTTCCGAGATGGAAAGCTTGATGAAAAGGTTGCCCTGAAATTAGACATCTGGCTCCTTCCTGTCTCTTGTTGTTTCAAATATTGTCCTTGAATTAAAAAGATGATAATTAACACACATTAAAACTGCATGTGAAAATGATATTAGCGGAGGTTTGGGCTCCAGAGTTAGTGTGGCACTGCGGTTAAAGATCAAGGCTGGAAACTGTAAGATTGAAGGTGAAAATTAAAAGTGAAAAAAGCATCTGCTGTACAAATGAATGCAAATGTGATGTTTGTGATCAATAGGACTGTTCAGATTATGGGTTGAAATAAACTGAGATGGGAAAAGAGAGGCTCTGACCTTCTCCAAACAGCGCAGCATGTTATGTCGGTCTTTCAGCTTCTGAATACTGATGATGATCTTGTGCCGTGCCCCTTTAGTGACTTGCTATATCAGAGGAAAACAATGTTTAAGACACAATCTGACATGCTACATGACATAAAAACAGATTGCTTTTATCTTACCTGATAATATGCAACAATGCTACAACATATACAATTTACAAATCTATAAATGTAGGTACAAGATGGACAAATAATATAAGATTCACCTACAATAATAGCCAATCAATAGCCAAATTTCACACATAAAAGCTTACAATTTTCCATTAAGGTCCCATATGTGTTATTCCACAAGCAATGTCTTTCTATGTTTTGTATGCATTGTTACCACAGTAACTCTACAACTAGTTGTGGGCACAAAGTATTTGGAGCTAAATGCACAACATAGCTAGCTAAATCAAGATCCTATAATTGTGAGTCTCCCGTGTATCACATAAATGACAAGAAGTAATTAAGTCTTGTGTTTGGCTCAAACTCAGCATGTCTGCATCTTGTACATGCTAGAACTCCTCTGGCAATGTTACTTTGTAACTTTAAGCTATTAAACCGGTTGGAGGTGATCAGCAGTATTTTTGACTTATTTTCCGATATAAATACCTGAACATTCTTAAAACAAGATACATTTAGTTGAGAAAGAAAACGTCACTATATGAAGTCTATTGTTAGAGATGTCTAATAAAATTGAGTGAGATTTATGCTTAAATTAGAAGGGAAAAAAACTGCCAATGGGGTAAGACATATAAATCGAAAGGCAACACAAATGTGTGGTATAAACTGGAAAAATTCAAACATTCTGAGTAAGAAAACTATTTTTTTGAAGCGTAACAATGAAGAGCAATGAAAGCACCAACCTGAGCTTCCAGCTGATGCTCTGACAGTGACATCATCTCATCATATGTCATGGTGGAGAAGAGCCCAGCGTACTTATGTAGACGTAGACTCTTCAGCCATGCCGGCACATCTGAGAGTGACCACATTATTTCAGATGAAAAGCAATGCAAGATAGGATTTCATGTGAGTGACCTAATTTTTAAAGGTCTGGGGGCTCATCTTAATGACTCAATAGACCAATTATTTATTTCCAATATCTGTTTGCTTGCACATTAACACAGTCAGTCACATCCCTGTTTCTTTAAATCTGCATGAACACATTTGTGGCTCACCCCTCATTCCGCTGCCGTCCTCATGGAATGTACTTCGGACAGCAGTGTGTTCCTCCAGGTGCTCGCTGCCTCCGCTGCCCGAGGACGCCACGCTGCTCTGGGGAGAGATGGGGGCGTGGTCGGGGGCCGGCCCGCGGGGACGCAGGTCCTCCTGAGAGAGCCACCCGTGCCCCAGAGGCTGGTTAGATCCGCCGCTCATCGGAGGGGTCAGAGACACAGAACGCCTCAGAGGACTGTGCTGCCCACCCGACAGGACTGCGAGAGAAAAGAAAAAAAAACAGACATGCGCCGTGAGATCGAGCTGTGGGGATCATCGTGAACACAAACAAGTCGGGACCGTTATATTTCCGGAAACTTCTATCAAAAGCTTCAAATTTACAAGCTACGTTTAGTAGCTCTGCTGTTACCAAGCTGACATAAAGAGGAACTTTTTAAAACGCACTATTTTCTGTCTAGTCAGTGTGGACAATCTGAGGGTAGAATAGTACAGGGGCTTTCAGTTGCTTTAAGTATGCAAAATTATTTTGGACTGCAATGAATATGAGCAACAGGATATTATTTCATACTCCAAGAGTATTCTGAATAAATAATTAATTAATAATAATGAATTCAAAATGTAACAATATACTATACTAATATATCTACTCCACCATGCAGCTCTTATTTTAAAGAAACTTTTTTGATGTGACCAAAACAAAAGAAGAGTTTCTTAGATGTTTAATTATTACATTATATACAATACATTAGAACTGGATTTTATTTTTATATATATTGAGGTTTCATTTGAATTTTAAGTCATTTTATTTTTTTGTTGTTGTTATTTTTAATTTTAGTTTTACTAATTTTAGTACCTGAAATTAAATGTTTTTTTTATTTTTTAAGTTAGTTGTCAAGGTAACATTTCTAATTTTCATTTCTTTTTCTTAAATTGAAGCTTTTCATCTAATTAAATTATATATATATATATAATTCAGCTTTATTTCAATAAATGATTTTTTGTTATATAGTTTTCGATTTAGTTATCAATAACACTGGTTTACACAAACTTTTCAATGCCTTTTCATAATCTTTGTTGCATAAAACTATATATTAAATCACAATACTAAGAACAAAAATTGCTAATTTGTTTTATTCAGTTATTTTTTACAAAGTACTACTGACAAACATTATAATATGTAACTTTAATGACATGTTATGAACATGAAGTTAGTAACTACACTGATTTAAGTCTCACAACATAACATAAGAAGTTATAAGCTGTTAGGGTTAGGTATGTATGTTTTTTGATTCACTGAAAAAAAAAAAAACCTCATAAGAGTCATTCATTTTGGGAATCAGATTACACTGTTTTTGATTCACTGAAAAGAACCGACTCATAAGAGTCTGAAAGATTTAGAACCCGTTCTAAATAAAAGTTTCCTTTCCCTAAAGACAGGCAAATGATATGTTATCAATAACGTGTAATCAACTCAAATTACAGTATGTACACATGAACCGTACCCCAGATCCCATTTTCAAGCAGACTTGTGTGTGATTCCTTGGTGTGAACTTTCACTCCAAACAAACAAACCTAAATCTGATGTCAAAGAGATTCAGATTTACAGCACAAATCTGAGACAAGTCTGGCTAACAGCTTCTGTAGCACTTATTGCTTTAGCCAGAACAACCAACACAAGTTTATTTGTTTCCTCCGAGGGGGGAAAACTTGGCAAACCAAACAAGCTGCGAGTCTTTTCCATTGCACCTACTAAACAGGTGAGCCTGTCTTCTTCTTCTGGAACATTCAACCCCGCCACGGGTGAGGGGAAAGAGGAAACAAACAGAGAATGAGATGGAGAAGATACGTTATAGGCCGTGTGGAGCCCGTCTTCTCCTCCTATATGCGGCTGTAAATGTTTGGACTATGTATAGGTCTTCGCGGGCTAGTTTAAAATAGGTGCCCAGCTAACATTTCAAGTTCCAGTCCCTAAATATTAGCCATTTTCCCTAAATACAAACCTCCACAAAGGATACCTTACAAGGGAAGAGCTGGGATGGTATGTGGTGCTTAGTTGGGGAGGTGAGAGGGTGTTTGTGTGCGTAAAGGACACAGGATGCTCTTCTAATTAAATTTTCAATGTTCCATGGTGATTATGAGGAGAAAATTGACAATGTTTAAAAAGGGTCTTATATATTGTTACATTTTATTCTTAGTCAAGAAGACAGTGATGTTTTTTACTCTTACTTCACAATCATAATTAAGGTAAATTTGCACCTAAAAAGTACATTTGCACCTATCTCACTTTGTTGACCTGATACCTGATACACACCTACATGACTGAAGCAGTCATTATAAAGTATTATATTTTATAATATTTAAAAAAAGTATATAGATAAAGCAGTAATTTTGTGCCTGTGTCACTTTTTGTTGACCTGTTAATCTTACATGGACCAAAATCATAATGACTTCATGTTTTAAAAGCCTACATCCTGAGGTTGCTGGAGGAGAGTTGTGAAACCAGTCCTTTGTGCTGTTGAAACTCTAAGTAGTCAAAAAATAAAGAGGATCTGGTAGAGCAGTGCTTTAAATGTGCCCTTATTTATATCCTCAGCTGTCTCCTTCATCAGAAAAAAAAGACCCTTGCATTCTTAGCTGGAAATATCGTGCTCTGACCACAGATATGTTCAATCTGGATATCTTTGTTACGCCCACAGCACGGCTGTGTTCTGAATGCTCCTACATGCGAGATAAAATTGAAGTCTTAAGTACAGCATCTGAATTGTCCTGGAGGAAATGGGTAGGGATTTGAGAGGGTCACTCACAATAATGTAATTTTTTAAAGAGTTGCTGAATCTGCAGCTGTTTTAATCTCACTTGCCAAAGAAAAAAAAAGCAGATAGCTTAGATGAAACACCTGTGGTTATAGACAGACAAAGAGTGTCCCGGGTTAAGCCAAAAGTGAAGAATAGCCCACTCACTTGTGTTGGTCCCACTGCCTGTTCCTACAGCATTGATAGTGGAGGGCACAGAGGATGCTGGGTACAGTGAGAGGTGGCCGTTTTCACAGCCCTGTTGCTGATGCTGCTGCCAACTTCCGAGCCCAGAGTCCCTCGAGCCCTGCCAGCCATTGAGGCGGTCATCCGACCCGTAGCGCTGGTGGTGGGGGTAGAGGTGCGGAGGCTGCCCGTGGTGAGATGAAGACACACGCTCAAGGGAGTCTCCTGCGCCCCGGGCAGCCGCCCGCTCCTCCAGGTGGTTGAGCCAGAGGGCGAGGTTCGCCCGGTCCTCGAGGGAGGTTGCAGGGTGAATGAGGGCGTAGGACAAAAGCTGCCTGCTTTCCTCCAAGTGCCGGCCATGTTCGATAGTGTGGCTCAAGATCTTTGGCAGGAGACTCATGTACTCCACCTTGGCCTCGACGTTGCCCGGCTTAAGGAGAGGCAGGTGAGTCAGGACCAGAGAGATGACCCGTTCCTTCGTCTCGCTCTGCCACTGACTGATCAATACTGCAAAACAAAAAAAAAATAGCATTAAGTTAGGAAAAGGTTAGCATGAGTTAACAGAAAAGGTAGTTTAAAATAAGGAATGAAATAAAAGGAATTCAAAGTATAGCATAAGTTTACACCTTAATAAAATAAAAATTAAATTAAATAAAAGCTAAGGGAGGTAGGGTAATGATCACATGTTCACAGAAAAGGGCACATTAAAAATAAGTAATAAAATAAAAGGAATTCAAGGTTAATAAAATAAAATATGAGATTAACTTGAGCAAAGTCATCCCTGTTTTTCATTCTTCCTTTAAAATAGCTGCCACATTTTAAATCTTTTTTTGAGAGCACTACTCATAACCAGGGTCACGCAGCCTATTTTAACATGCCTCAGAAACTATAGGAACTATAGATATTTTGAGGTCACGACAGAGGCTTTGTCCACCACCAATAATAGAGAACGCCGGCCACGGAGTGAACTTCTGGCCACTTCCAGATCAGGTCTATGACTCATTTATTCTCTTGGTCTGCCTTTTACGTATAGCCACAAATGGGATCCAGGAATGTCTTGTATAATCACAATCTCATGAAAGCTAGAAAAAAATGTCTCACTCACATTTTTAGGATGACTACGATTGTTTTACATAACCATATTTTGTAAAAAAATATATATAATAATAACGTGAGAAAATAATGATATTTATTATTTAAATTATTAAAAAATAATTAAACATCATTGTAGTGTGCTACTACCTTTAATGCGGACTTAATGAAATCATTATTTTAAATTGTGAGTCACAACTGAAAATAATGGGAATTACAAAAAGTAACTTTATAAAATCATGATCTACACTCAAATACTTTAACTTGCTTTTATTAAATAGTTTCAGTGGGACATAAAAATGTAATTCTTCCTCAATGAACAAAATAATTGCAAAAATGATCACATCCGGATACATTATGGTAATGAGAATTTGCGCTTAGTCCCAAAAAAAGTTCTAAAAATAAGTCATATTTGTTATGCAAATATGAAAATAATCACTTATTTATACTACTAGAAAATAATCATTACCATAAGATCAACAGACATATTTTGCACTTCAAAAAGACAACAATGATTGTAGCGTTAATGAAACAGGATCATAAATGACTGTTTCATAAGTGTGTGCATGAGTAGAGATGTTTCAGAGGTCTTCTGTCATGTTTAGCAGGGAGCTATGCTTGTTTAGACCACATCATACCAATGTCATGCTAAAGAGAGACACACAGACTTGAGGACAACTGGGGACCAATGATTAAGTGTCTCTCTGGGAGTCTTTTTCAGGCACTTCCATTTTTACTGATGGGCCAACGGGCTTCAAGAGTGGTCCTTTATATGAGACTTTTAAGCAATATTCAGTATTCAAACCCGCAACTTATCAATTACTAAGCCAGACTTTAAGGCAAAATCCATTTGTTATAAAACACAAAACAAAAAGTGTTTGATGGAAACATTTAATCAAGTTCGTGTCTTCAGTACTAAATAAGACCATGTGTGTGCAACCGCAATCACAAACCACTAAAAACACGCCATTTTAAGGGGTGACTTTTGCAAGATGTGACAAACTATGTAAAAAAATAATGTTTCTGAAATCAACATTAGACAAAAGCGCCAATTCAGAAACACAGGAAAATCCAATATGTGGTGAGAGAAGGTTATTCATCCACCACAACGTGTCACCACTCAGCCCGGTTCAGTTTGTGCCTTGCCAAAGGTTGTGATGAGTTTATCTGGTAATAAAGTCCTCATGACCCTCAGTAACACTCCTCTACTAAAATTAGAGCCCAGCATTCAACTTGGCCAGCGTCCTGCTCTACCTCAGTGGTTGCCAGCTCCTCTATGGCTCCCACTCTCCTCCATCATTACACAGTTCTTCTTCCTTCGCTCCACCCATCCAGCTGGATATAGAGGGAGTGCTGCTGCTAAAACAATGCAACCTACTCATCTCAAGGATTCTGACTTCCTCTGCCACCATCCCCCCGTTCACTTCCTTCAGGATCCGATCACAGAGCTTCCAGAGAGACGGTAGCCCTCTTTCTCACACTCTCCCTTTTCCATGCGTGTCACTGCTGAATCCTACATTGGGAATTTTGCAAGAACAGACTCACCAGATATTGCAAAACCCATCTCATGTGTGAGCTAGACAAGTTCAATAAATAATCTGAGTTCAGTCAGTTTTTTGCATACTTGCATTACGCTCTGACACATTTCGGAACATAACACATCTGATATTAAAATTCTATATTATCAAGTTATATTATTATAGTATTTTGAATTAGCTTTTATTTTTATGTTATTTAGTAATTTATGTGCATTTGTAATTTTTAAAGGAGAACTTGGTAACTTTTTTAACTTAATAAAACTGTCTAGAAATCATTTGGATGGTTAAACAACCTGTTCTGGTCATGTTGGTGACTCCCCCTGCTTTACGGCAATTCGACAAACACACACGCGTGTCTGATGTATTACCAGATTACCCACCTCGGTAGACATAGCTCCACACGATACAGTTGGCTTGCTCCGATCATAACAAACGCACATGAGCAGCGGTGAGTTTTTTACGCAAGTGAGTTTTTTACGGCCGTGTTGTGAAATATACGCCCCATAACTGTAGGGGGAACTCGTGGGGAAAACATGCGACAACAAAAGGGAAAATCAGCGAAGAAGTCACTAGAGTTCGCTAGAGTTGCCGAGTTCTTCTTTAAAGGAGCTGTATGTAAGAAATGTATTTCAATTAATCATAAAATGGCCCTGATATGTCACTAGACATTAAGAAATCATGTTCATTTCAAATACTTATATCACTGACAACAGTAGTCCGGCCAGGATATTGTCATTTAAAAAGTGAAGTTGCAGCCCTCAACTGATGTTGATGTTGTCATGTTGTGTTTTGGCCTGATGCCCCACCCTCCACCTATCTACCAATCACGAAGTCAGTTGTGTTTCAGCATCCGGGTTGCCAGCTCTGCTCTAGTTACCACAGCTGCAGCTACAAACGTGTCAGCCTACGTTCCTGCTGGATCCTGCAGCCTATCTGGCAACCTCTAGTCAGGGGGGAGGGGGAGGGGATACACCGCTCTACAGTAATTTGAAAGTGATTGCAGTACCAGTTTTGGCCACAATCTTACATACGGTTCCTTTAAGGCCGGTTGCATAAACCCACTAAGACTAGTTTTACATGTAAGACAAACTTTTTTTCTTTAAGACCGTTCATAACTTATTTAAATTAGTTACATAAAAATCTAGATTGGCCTATTCTGGTACCAAAAAGTAAGACTGGCTGCCCCTTGACAGTTAGTGGGTCTTAATATAATGGCTATGTTTATGCAACTGGCCCAATGTTTATGTTTATGCAACTGAAAAATGTTGGCAAAATGGTCTAGTGACTTAGCCAGCTGTTAAATTCCCAAAAACCCCTTTAAAACCAGCTTGACCAGGCTAGGAGAGCACACACAGGACGAGCAAACCTGGATTAAGCTGTTTTTATCTGTAATCCAGTGAAAGGTACATAAAACATACTAATTCATATCTCATAGCTAAGCAGTCGGTTCATAGACCCCGTTCTTGTGGAACGTAACCCTCACAGGAATGCGTTTCTCTCTGACTCTCCTTCTGTGCCCACAACTCTCTCCTTTTTTTAACTCTTCTTTTGACTTATCCACCAAACCGCCTTCGTTTTACAGTATTTAAAGTGTTTACAACTATTAACTAAAGCATTGGAACGAAAAAGTTGGATGTGACTTAAAGAAAGAGAGAGAAAGAGGCCGAAACGGAGTGAAAGCAACACTCTGCAGGGAGTCTGTGAATCACAGTAGATTCACAGCGGTCAGTCTGAGGAAAGCCCTTCTTTAAGGCTTCACTGAGTCATTTTTAGACAGTAAAACAATGTGTTCCAGTGAACTCCACGTGGCGCCCGCTCTCAGGGAACAGAGCTTTCAAACATCCCTGAGTTTGGCCGTAATTTGTTTTTTTCTCCACCCCTTGCACTTAACCTTCCGATTGGCTTAAATTAGAAGCTGCTCTTCAATGGCACAATGTTTGAGTGCACAAACTACTCTAGAGGAGCGAGGCCTGAGCAAAAACAATGACTGAAAATATTCCTTCAGAGTGAGCCTCACTAAACACATTACTGTCTTTATGAGCAGGTCAATGAATCATTCAACCAACTGATTTGTTCAAGAACGAAACGACTGACTGGCTGAATTTGGAATATCATGCTCTCATTCTACTCCTAATTTTAACATACAAAGGTCTGACAGAAATTGTAAGAGTAGCAATTCAAATTCAGCCACTGTGTTTATGAGTGAGACAATGAATCATAAATCGACTTTGGAACCAATCACAGACATATCCGATGAGCGTCTGAACACAATGGCAATTAAAAAATGTCAGTACCGACTTATACCGAAGTTGATACTTGGTACTTTTTGAATTTTGACAACTCTATTCATGAATAAAACAAGACTGGCTGAATTTGGAATGTCATACAATCATCCTACTTCTAATTTTACATATAAAACATGAAATAGAAAGAAATAGAAATAGTAGTAGAAATATAGTAGCATGCTACTAGTACGCTATTTTGAATTCAGCCATTGTTTTTATCAGAGTCTGAATCATTCATTTAACTGATTACTGATTAAATCTCATACACATAATAATACTAATAATCAATGTCAATATCGAAGTGTATTTCCTGGCATAGCAGGGTGTCAGAGTCGATATGTTACATATAAAGCAAAGAAGCCAGTGTGATGAAGAGAATACAGCCAGCCTTGTACATCGACAGACCTTTAACAAACAAACAAACAGAACACAGACAGACATGCTGTTCACCAGACGGAGATGGGTGATTAAACCCAAGCAGTGCACATTAGAGACCATTCAGCCGACCGTACGCAGACAGACATTTTCCCCTTTTAATTAGATGAACTTTTTGAGTCACTTATAATGAGAGACTGAATATAAACCCCCTGCAGGCCGGTCACAGCATCAGTGCCCCTCCTGAATATGGATACACGCCCGGATAACATGCAACCCCCCCATCCTATGTCATCAGATGCTCCATTAACACCAGGGACACAATTGGCGGCTGATAAAAACACATGCACAGTCATACAAACAGTCACGCACATGCCTACGTATGCATGGGAGGAGATGTGTTTGTCAGACACATGATTCTCTCGAGCTAAAAATAGGATGGCCACAACACCAAATCCAAACACCAGGGGACTGGTGATAACACCCTATTTATACGAGACCATCAGAGACGGCATCAACTGAAACCACACACACCCTGTGCTGACACACTGCAGACAGTAAGGTGGTCACTGAAATGTGGTTTTGTGACCTCATTTTCACCTTGGTCTCTTAAAAAAAAGTACTATGGTATCAGATTTCCATAGAGCATCCATAGTACATAGTCTTACATTTTTTCTAATATAAATATACACTCGCCGGCCATTTTATTAGGTACTCTTTGATAGTACCGGGTTGGACCCCATTTTGCCTTCAGAACTGACTTAATTCTTCGTGGCACAGATTCAACAAGGTGCTCAGTTGCCAAAGTGTGGCGAGAAAATATACCCGAGACCATTACACCACCAACAGCCTGAACCATTGATCCAATGCAGGATGGATCCATGCTTCATGTTGTTCACGCCAAATTCTGACCCGACCATCTGAATGGCGCAACAGAACATCAGACCAAGCAACCCTTTTTCAATCTTCTATTGTCCAATTTTGGTCAGCCCATGCCAACTGTAGCCTCAGTTTCCTGTTATTAGCTGACAGGAGTGGCACCCGGTGTGATCCTCTGCTGCTGTGGCCCATCTGCTTTAAGCTTTGACATGATGTGCATTCAAAGATGCTCTTCTGCAGACCTTGGTTGTAACTAGTGGTAATATCAGTAACTGTTGCTTTTCTATCAGCTCGAACCAGTCTGGCCATTCTCCTCTGACCTCTGGCATCAACAAGACATTTTTGCCCACAGAACTGCTACTCACTGGATATTTCCTCTTTTTCAGACAATTATCTGTAAACCCTAGTGATGATTGTGTGTGAAAATCCCAGTAGATCAGCAGTTTCTGAAATACTCAGACCAGCCCGTCTGGCACCAACAATCACGCCATGTTCAAAGTCACTTAAATCACCTTTCTTCCCCATTCTGATGCTCAGTTTGAATTTCAGCTGATCGTCCTGACCATGTCTGCATGCCTAAAAGCATTGAGTTGCTGCCATCCATTTGATTGGCTGATCTTTCTGACCCCAAACTTTTGTACATACTAAAAGGTACTTCAACAGCACCATCATAGTGTTTTTTTACAGTAATAAAATAAAACATTAGGGTAATACAATTCATAATGTGGCTGCATCCAAGGTGATCCTGGGCTCAACTATTGTCCAATATTTGTCTTGTTAGCACAACAAACACAGCAAGAGTTGGTTTAGAACAGGATCATTCCTTTTTTATAGTTGTTGAGTCAACAAAGTAAGGACACAATGTGTTCCTGGGAGGATGATGCACCACTTTTTAATCTCTTCGGAGGGAGACAGTTGACACACAACGTCAGGTTCAGGAATAATGCCAATAAGCACCAGACGCAGCTGTAAAAGAACCAAAACTGCTGTATAACACATCAGAAGGTCTAAAAATTAGGTCTGTCTGTACTCTTTTTTCCACTTATGAGGGAAAAAACAACAACACTGGAATTGGTCTGTGGACACAGTACGAGCTTGCACCGAGAAGATTTTTCCAATAGGGAAAGAGGGGAAAGGAAAAATAGCCTATTTGGAAAAAGTGGCTAGAGTGAGAAGAGAAAGAATGAGAGAGAGAGAGAGAGAGAGAGAGAGAGAGAGAGAGAGAGAGAGAGAGAGAGAGAGAGAGAGAGAGAGAGAGAGAGAGAGAGGATGCCCCACCCATCCCTCTGGCTGCTTGCTCCAGCTCAGCAGTGCGGAATGTTCTGGCATACCACAGGTCTAACAGAAGAATGCACAGTTTCCGACTGGGGTGCGTTGCATCCGAAAGGACGCTGGTTAGACACATACCTTCTTTTTGAGATCATCCCCCTCAACGCTACTTTAGCAAACACTTCCTTAAACGGGCTCCCCAAGATCTAATGCATTCAGCAGAGTAGTGGGTGGAGAGAAATATGGAGCATCATTGATATAGAGAAAGGGAAGGGAAGAGAAAAGAAAAAAAGTACGGAGAATTACCGTATGGCTAAACCAAACACCATTCCACCTAATGACCAGTGGAAACACTTCCATGTGAAGGACAGAGGCCCATTGAAAAGATTCCCAGGAGTCCAGAATAAGACACTCATGTGAGTGGGAAGCTGGGAGGAAAGCCTCAGATGACACTCCAAGAAGTAACAGAGGAAAGAATGAAAAAATGACAGAATCGATGTGTGGTATCCTGAAATGACACCCACGGGGAGTGTGCGTGAAGCTCTGGAGAGGCTGACGCTTTAGTTGGCAGAGAAAGAAAGAATGTAAAAGAGGCCCCTGTTGAACTTCAGTGGCCCCACCTTTCTTCAACAGCAGTTTTAACAGGCAATGGCTCGATCTCTACAGGTCTCCACAGGCCCGGACCCCACCGGCACCCTGTCTGGGCCTTATAGTGCACCTAAATTTCAGTATGTACAGTAGCTGGGCCAAGCAGATAACAAATTGCCACTGCCCATTGGGAATAAAATAGGGTTCAGTGAATTTATTACAAGTTCTTGATGGCACAAAGTTATTGCATTCTCAAAACTGGGAATAAACTTGTATGCAAAGACCATGTTTGTTTGTGGGCATGTTATGTTGTAGCAGTCAGTTACGCCATTATTCAGCTCTCAGGCCAGTTGAATTTTTGAAGGTTTAACAATCATATTTGATTGAAATAAGGCATGATCATCTTCCTCGGTCTGCCTCAAAGGTCCTGACCTTCTGACTCCTACACAGACAGAGTTGCCCTTGGTCAGCTGAATTAATTACCCAGAAGGTGTAAACATGCAACTTCAGGTCATCCGCCCCCTCAGTTCCTCTTCGCGCACAAATCGCTAAATGTTACGTCTGCTGTAGAAATTAGAGAATGAGGCCGACAGTTCTAATTTTGGCTTGGCAGGCTCATTGTACTGAGAGTGTCTGTACTCGCGCATACACTTTCTTCCTCTCTTCCTTTGAGCCAGTGATATTTATGGCCGCTAATCCTGTTCGATGTTGGAAATAGCAGCGCAGGCTAACTAACCATTGAGTTCAGCTGGACAGACAACAAAGTGGGAAACACCTGCCTCTGTCAGTAGACACAGCAGTCACAGTGGCTCCGAGTCATCTGTGCGTGTCTCTATTGTTCAGAACGGATGATGAGCTCCCTCTCTCAAATGCAGGAAGCTCGTCACGTCCCACATGTGAACCTCATTCACTGACCCCAAAGCGTTTTTTCTATCTGATCTTTAAGATGTTAAATGAAAGCCCAGACAAGCTTTCAACCTGTGAAAATGAGCAATGCTGTTTCCATCTTGACCCCAAATGTGCTGCAGTGCAAAAACAGGTTTGGCCTGATCCTAAAAAAAAGAAACATTCCGATATTTTGATTATCTGTGATAATCGCTGAAACAACAACCGCAAAAATATGTCGACTATGAACAATTCCTCCATAATCACAATAATGAATGGCCTAGTCATTGCATTTTTCTTTTGATATGAAGGATTATGATTGTTTTGCTACAGAGTGCTAATATTTCACCTCATCAGCAGTCAGTGAGGAAACTATGAGGCCTCAGACTTTGGCCCCAAAAACCTGCTCCATTCATACCCCCAGATAGGACAACCTCGGGCAGGAAGTGCCATTGTAACCTGACGACCGTAACAGCCGTAAAAGATGTGCTGGAATCAAACGGAAGTTTAGCCTACAGTACC
The DNA here is from genome assembly GCF_949319135.1 of Squalius cephalus. Taxonomy (NCBI): domain Eukaryota; kingdom Metazoa; phylum Chordata; class Actinopteri; order Cypriniformes; family Leuciscidae; genus Squalius; species Squalius cephalus. The sequence continues at coordinate 14,708,891 of NC_137141.1, read as the reverse complement.
TGTGGAAGCCCAAGGGGATGTGTGTGTTTAGCCACTTTAGTTAACTTTTGTGACAAATTAATTACTCCATGTACAAATATTCCATGTAGTCTTTCAATTAATAAGAGTAAAACAGTAATACAATATAAAACAAACAAACAAACAAGCATGTCACATTGCAGGACATTTTAAATTGAAGGGACATAAAATTAACAACTGTCATTTGACTTTAAAGTCCCTTCATGTAATTTGTATTATCTACATAGAGTACATTTAAAAGCTACAACAATTTTGGTTAGAATAACCAAAATAAGAGTGTCAGACACCTCAGAATTGTAAAATTGAACTTAATAATACTGATAACATGATTGATGAATGGCCGTACATATCCTATTCCTTTTTATGAAAAAGTAACTAAAATCTACTTAAAAAAATAGTAGTACTTATGACAATTTCCATATAAAACAATTTCATCCTTCATGAAAGAATTTAAAAATATTAAATGCCTAAATTGTTGCTGTTCATCAATAAATGGATGATGTTAAAATTGTATATTTAAGTCAATTTTTAAGGTAACACGCCGACTTTTTGGGACTTTAGCTTATTCACCGTATCCCCTAGAGTTAGTATCTCTCAGAGTAGAGTTGAATCCAACTCTGAGCGAGCTCTCTGCTCCTCACCACAGGGCTTCTCAGGTGCTGCGAGCAAATCACTTCGCCCAAGTAGCAGTGCTTCGCCAGAAAATAGTTCCTAGTATGTATACGGTTAGAAGATGGCTGTGTCTCATGTGACTTTGTTATTTGTACACGCTGGGACTATACAAATCACAACATGTAAATAGGAAAATGTTGGTGCTATTTTGTCACTTATTGGGAGCAGTATGCTAGCTGGAGCCGCTTACCTCCAGTCTTTGTGCTAAGCTAGGCTAGCGGTGGGTGCGTCAGACAGAGTTACGGCACGCACGGAGATGAAAAGGGTATGTATGGACTTATCTAACTCTGGGGGATACGGTGAATAAGCTAAAGTCCCAAAAAGTCGGCGTGTTCCTTTAAGTAAATTACAACAGCATCAAAAATGGATAATCATTTTGTAAAGATTAAACTGTTTTATCAAATTGTTGGTGTTTTTAAAGATTAGCATTAGATGACAACAAAGGTTTTGTACTTTTTTTTTTTAAATAAATAAAATGAGCATGCACAATTAATACCATGCATAAATATCCCATACTGGTGATATTGATAATATCGAGCAGTATCTGACTGATACGGTGCCAATATATTCAATTATACCTTTAATGATCAAGTTAAAACTTAAAATTTTGTTAAAAAAAACACTATGAGGGGCAAATAATAATCAAAATACTACTTTTGAGCAAGTCCCAAGTCAAACCTGATGTGTTCCTATAAAAACTGAGCCTAAAAAATAAAATAAAATTCAGGCTTCATAGAATTTTTTTTTTCTCAAGGAAACTTTGGAGACAAACTCTGGCACAATGTGTCACTGTAACCAGATGGATGTAACATCTATAAAAGCCTCGACTGATGGAACATCAATTTAGTCTACCTGTAGACGTTCCAGGGGTTTGTGTGTGTGTTCGTGTGGCGCAGAATGTCACAGCTGGAGCTATTCCTGGAATGTGAGCCTCAAGTCTGCGGATTTGAGCTCAGAGAGCTCTATTTAAGGAAATGTCTGGGCCCCTGTGCTACTTGAACCCCCTCCTCATTCACCGATCATTATTTTCCTATTCGGAAGAAATCTTTATTTCCGTACCTGCAGGAGAGAGAACAGAGATTCTTTTGCGAGCTGATCTGTGAAAAAAGTCCCATTTAGGGCAACTGAAAAGAACACATCCTCAAACTCAAATGCAAACCCACTCCTGCTTCACGACTGTCTGGGAGCTGAACGGAGTGGTGGGAGGGGGAGAGTCTCAGCCTGACCTCTTAAAAGCGCAATCAGCACTTTTGAACAAAGTCTGCATTGTGGCACCGTGATGCAGCTGCCTGCACTATGTATTGCAGCTGCAGAATAACGCATACTAAACAGTAGCCACAAAGAGACATGACACCAGCCTCACCAAAAACACACTCAAGTGAAGCAAAGAGAACTGCTAGGTATGTGAAGAGCGAGTGTCTTGACGCATTGTTCTCTGCTGCAGTCAAGCGTGCACTGACAGCTCAACCGAAGTGTGGCACGAGCTACAGAACCGGTCTGATGGCGTGGGAGACAACCGAGAGGAGCATGAGGCAGGACACAGGAGGTGGAGAGGAGACCGTTGAAGAGGAGAGCCTCGCCAGTAGATTTCACCATCTTTTAAGCAAAGACACATTCAATTCATCAAAAGTGACAGTAAAGACATTTAGGCTATAAAGTTAGAACAGATTTCTATTTCAAATAAATGCTGCTTTTTAACATTCTAATCATCAAGGAATCCTGAAAAGTGTATCAGTTTCTACAAAAAATATTAAGCAGCACAACAGTTTTTAACATTGATGATAATAAGAAATGTTTCTTGAGCAGCAAATCAGCATATTAGAATGATTTCTGAAGGATCATGTGACACTGAAGACTGGAGTAATAATGATGAAAATGAAAACAGACAGACATTACTTAATTTTAAAATATATTATAGAAAACAGTTATTTTAAATTATAATAATATTTCACAATATTACTGTATTTTTTTTATCAAAGCCTATATAAAAAGGTATATCGCTCAACTCCCTAGCCATGGTAAAAATGAATAATTGAATGTGTTATAGCCTAATCATTATGTCCAGGGATCAATCAAAAGCTGATTGATCTCAAGAAAAGACTTATCGAGCAAACCTCAAGACAACATAAGACAAGAATCTCCCAAATGATAAAATGCCACATGCATGAAAACTGCATGTAACCAACATAAAAGAAGATTGCTATTGCTGTCTCAGCTAATCAAACCGACTTGCAGTTGAGCGCAATTGTATAGACAAGACCGCAAATTAAACACAGTCTCCTTCAACAGCAGCAGAGATGCCATAAGGAAAGCAACTGTTCTCAGTAAGGAGAAAGGGTGATATATCTTATGCCTTTCAAGTACCTGCATGTCATCCATTCCTTTTCGCTGAGATGAGCATATTTTGCCATTCATTAGGATGAGAAACAGGTGATGTGTAAGTTATCACCCAGACTGACTCAAGTGCTGATGTCATCCAAGCTCAGCATTTCTCTAAGGCACCTTAACAAAGTTAACATCGGCGCCACGGTTTCAACAACTTTACTCACATGAAAAACAAGAAGTGGTACCAAAGTAAAGCGTGTCTGAGAGGGCAAAGTTAATGCTAATTACACTACATTGAGCTTCTCTTCAAAGATTTTCAGTTCAATTTTGACATAGCCTAATGTTCAAGGTCTTCTGTGTACAACAACACATTATTATCTAGCTAATGTTTAATGCTAATACATAAATACATGTTTTTGCCATTAAATTGACATTGACAACTCATGGATGATCGAGGCAGAGTCAAAAGGATTTATTAATGTCAGTTAATTGAGTCTGGTTGAGAAGAACGTGAGGAAATTTAATCGATATAGAAAATGTATTTCATTATATTGATTATAAATTAAAACTGATGATTGATTATGTTATGACCTGTAGTGGTCCAATATTTTAGTGTATAAGAAGACAAAAGGTTCAGATTGAGTATCATGATCAATATTGTTACCTAGCATTTGTTATTGTATTTTCATAAAACCATTTTATGGTTTAACCAAAAACTATGACTTTATAAAGACCAAAACATAAAATGTAATTGCTCTAAAATCGCAACTGTGCTACAGTGCTATAGTATTTTGTTTGTCTAGTAGTTTTTAATCGATGGTCTAAAATTGAACAAATGAGCATCAGCGTCTTAAAGGGATAGTTCACCCATCTTCATTAATGTTTCAAAGAAGAACGAAAGTTGAATGCTTTGTAACGATGTGGGTAATCAATGCCAACATTTCATTTTTGGGTAAACTATCCCTTTAAGGACTTTGTGTTTTACTAGCAACAAGTCATAAAATCACTATAGAGCCAAAAAAGACCTGCTGAACAAGAAGAAGAGGGTCTTCAGGTCTGGAGATTTGGAGAGATAAAGCAAGTGCAAGTATTGCAAAAAAGACAACTCTACTGTATAAGGGGAAATCAGTCTAGCAGAATAATGTGAGAGAGATGAAATATTGATGTTTTATCCAAAGCAACATACAGTACACTTAAATCAAAGAAAATATGACATCTTACTCAAGAGTTCATTTGGACAACAGGTGGATGATGGTTTAATTTTACACACCAAGCCGACGTCAAAGCAACAACGAAAGCTGACTGTGTTGTTGCCACCCATCGGCTGCGTCTCGGCCAAAAAGCTGCGCTTGAACACACCAAAAGGACTAAAGGCGACAGTCAACTTGCACGTGCGTTCTGCACCTTCGTATAAATACCTGTCTATATCAGCAGGTATCAATAGTATAATTTTGTCATTCAATAAGGGAAACCAAAACTAGGACTACGGATAAACAAACCGTAAACAAAGCAGCGCTTGCTTACCATTTTGAATATCAATCACACTGATCACATTCTTCATTCCAGTAGGCTCATGTTATTATGAACATATTCGTGCATTCGAAAGCTCAAGTAAGATGATGTAAAATTATTACAGTCTTCTGTCTGTACCGTCTTGACTCGCTTTCATCACTCGTTTGCTAATCAGTTCTCTCTCTCACCAACGGCTCAAAATGCCAAATCGAATGCCTAGAAAATCAAAATGCCTAAAAAACCCGGACGGCGTTGGACTAGAGACTTGGTGTGCCAGTCTTTACACCAGCGATATTGGTGATACAGGGATTATTAGTGACTCCAACAGGCCAGTAACCTGGTAGTGCTGGAGAACTTCCCAGGAAATTGTCCTAGTATCCTTTCTGTTCTACATTCTACATGACAGACAACATGAGCTCACATGAAGTGTAATGTATGTCCTACCTATCAACGTCACCACTGGCCAGACATAATTCTCAAGTGCTGTTATTTTAAAATGGTCAAGCCAACACAGAAGACAAGGGATGGGCTTTCACACTGACTCAACTCATCTTATACTTTCAAAAAGGGCTGACACTATAAAAAAGGAGAGTTTGATTCAGAGCAAAAAGGAATATTTTGGCAGGTTCTCCATGGCTCTCCCTAGGGTTGCGTATGAGTTCACGGAACACACCGAGGGCCAGAAATAAACTGTTTGCTCATGCGTGGGTGCGATGTAACAGTTCGACACCCAAACCAGAAACAAGCACTCTTTCTTTTCCAAGCAGCTCATTGACGTTTCTCCGAAAGGCAGAAAAGGAAAAAAACACAAAAAACAGGCCGGACAGGAGAAGGGTCTGGACACTGGTCACTAGGGGAGGTGCGTCTCAAGGTCAGTGGATGAAGGCAGGCAAGCACACAAACCTCATAATCATAGAGTAACATTATTCACAATTTTAACTGACTTCTCAATGTAGCCTAATTATCTTCCTTCGCAAATGTAATACTTACTCGTAATGTGTTCAGTTCCACTTTTAAGAAAATAATCAAAATCATATGTAAAAAGAAGCTGTAGAAAGCTCATAAAAATAAAAATATATTTAAATATATTAGTCATGTTAAAAAAGATAGCATTTCTTTTTCTTTTTTTAAAATTTTTTAAAAAACATTTGAAGGTATAATTAGCAGGCCTAAATGAACAATTATACTTTCAAAACTGTATGGCATAAATAGAGTATATATATATATCGACACACAGCAATGAAAAAAAGCTACATTTTAAACATTGCAAATAAGTTTACATGTTCTGTTGTGTGCATGTTTCCAAATATTTGTTAAATAAAATTTTGCTTCTTTCCTTAAAGAGGTGATGACATGAGAAATCACATTTGCCTTGATCTTTTGACATGTAAGAGGTCTTTGTACAATTAAATCATCCAGAAGTTTCAGAGCTTAAAACGTTCTCCAGATTATAAACAAAGCATTTATTTAATCAAGCTCCAAAAATGGCTCGCTTGGATGTAGGGGGACTTGTGACGTCACACGGGCAAATGCATTTGCATATGCCTGCCTCCAGAGCAAGACATCGACGAATAGTTTTACATCACACACCACAGGCCCCGCCTACTGGCGCTCAGTCACTTAACGGCTAACACTTGTCTACACCGCATGTGAGCGTCGCGTCAAAAGCAAATAGAACCCATTATAAACACTGACGCTACATTGGATACAGTATACAGATGTCTGTTCACTTTACTCCACACGCTTCAGTCTGCAGACAAGAGGACAACTGTAGAGGAAATAGAAGCGTAAAGGAACATTCGTTTTGACACGTCCTGTTAAAACAGCTCATTTGCGTCTCTGTACAGACTTGCAGGAACAAGTGTACAGTTTATTTTTAATGGCATCCTGGATCGCTTTGGAGGATTATAAACCTTATGTAGCCCCACCCCTTTTCAGAGCTGCACTCGTTTTGGTCTGTCTTCCGGTTTGTATTCCCACAGCATGAAGGTAAGATCTTACGTTTAATGAATGAACCGCTCGTTTTAAAATCTTCCCGGACACGTGTGACGTAGGCGGAAGTGCCGACCCAGTGTTTACAAAGATAACGTGCAAAGAGTAAGTCAAACGCCCTTTACAAAAGAAGGTGAAACAACGATGGCGGACGATTTTGATGTTGAAGGAGAAAATGAAATCGAGTTTTTTGCCCTAGCCTACCTTCCGCCAACGTCACGTGTGTTCTTTCCAACGTGAATACATAATGCGTGAAGTCGTGGACGCGCATCACAGTGCTAGTGCAAGATGAGCATTTGTGGTTAAAACTAAAAAGTATATACATTTTTATTATTTTAAGAAAATGGCAGATCGTTTGGCTATATAAGACCCTTATTCCTCGGCTGGGATCGTGTAGAGCCCTTAGAAGCTGCACTGAAAATGCAATTTGGACCCGCAACCCGTTGGTCCCCATTGAAGTCCACTATATGGAGAAAAATACTGGAATGTTTTCCACAAAAACCTTACTTTCTTTTCTTCGACTGAAGGAAGAAAGAAAGACATGAACATCTTGGATGAAGTGGGGGTGAGTAAATTATCAGGAAATTTTAAATTCTGGAGGGAACTAATCCTTTAAGACTGACCATTACATTACAAATTACATTACATTACAAATTAGATTCCCTGTACCTCAAACTGTAAAGCATAGTGCCAACAACAGCAAAGTCATGGGTACAATTCCCACTGAATGCTAAAAAAAAAAATTCTATACATTCAATGCAATGTAAGTTGCTTTGAATAAAGGTTTCTGCGAAATGCATAATTAACCATATTATGCTATGATTATGAGTACTTGCCAAAGTCTATATCTATAGGGCCCTAACCATCAATGGTTAATCAATCATTCCCAAATCCCAATGCAAAATCAAAAGACCAATACATAAACTGATTTATGGGAGATTAAAAACTCTTGAATTCTAAAGGCATAACATTTCAGCTCTAACTGTAGATTTGCTACATACAATAGTTCAACAGTGTGAATGGGGGACAACGATCAAACAAATGACTATTTAGAAATATCAGTATGTCAACAACACAAATACTCTCCCGTCACATTACCCGTCACAATGGGGAATGTCAGTTCAGTCCAGCTGGTTCGGTTTAAATACAGTATGGGTGTTTGACATTTCTGAAGGTACATTGCAGCATCTCACAGAGAGGCCACCATGTTGGAAAAACAACTCAGAGAGCCTTCATCATCTCAAACACACACACACACACACACAGAGGTATGAAGTCAGTCATTCATAACAACAGTGCCCCTCCTGTCCGGGCTCTACTCTGCCTCTGGGCTGTGAGGTGGAGGGGTGGAAAAAGGGCCAAGGGTTAAACACCAGCTCAGACAGGAATAATATTCCGACAAACATGTACCCTCTCTTGTTTACGCACATAGACTTACACACACTCTCTGTTTTATCTGAAGTCCACACTGGATGGAACAGTCGAAAAATTCAAACAACAACAAAACCTAGGCCAGGGCTGTGTAGCTTTGTGTGTTTTGCCTTCACTTCTTTCATAGATACTTAATCGCACATATGCCAACTTAAACCACTCTACTGATGGTGTTTAAGACTAATATAACTAGATGAAGGTATCATCACCAAGTAAATGTAAACTCTACTGCACAAAAAACAGCCTTTTTAGCATTTAAAGTGTAAGATATGAAACTGAATACAACATATGCAATTTTACCTCTGACTAACACACAAAACACACATGCATTTTGTTAATGTGTACGATGCTGAGATGAGAGGCAAATAAGTTGCATCATTTGGGTCAGGGGAACAAGGCAGCTCCTTCACAGAGGGAAATAAGTAGGTCATTGTGGATTCCTCTCATTGGCGCAGTTCTTTCCAAATAGTTGCATCTTTCCACTCAACTTCCAGCTGCGAGTTAACTCTGAATACACTATTCTAATGAACAGGGATGTCTTAAAGTGGTCATTTACAGGTTTATAAAAAAAGAAAGAAAATTGGACTTTGATTTGAGGATAGATGAGAATACTCATCCTAAATTAAAATTCAACATGACATGTCTAATCAAAATTACAATTGATATGTAATAGTAATGTAAATAGTAAATAGTAAATTATATGTAAGATGTATAATAGAAGTAAAAAATGACATAAAAAAAATAAAAAAATAAAATTATATATATATATATATATATATATATATATATATATATATATATATATATATATATATTAGTAGTGCTGTTGAATCCATTAATTGTAACATAAATGTCTTTGTTTATATAATATATGCGTGTATGTATATATGTATACATACACTCACCTAAAGGATTATTAGGAACACCTGTTCAATTTCTGATTAATGCAATTATCTAATCAACCAATCACATGGCAGTTGCTTCAATGCATTTAGGGGTGTGGTCCTGGTCAAGACAATCTCCTGAACTCCAAACTGAATGTCAGAATGGGAAAGAAAGGTGATTTAAGCCATTTTGAGCGTGGCATGGTTGTTGGTGCCAGACGGGCCGGTCTGAGTATTTCACAATCTGCTCAGTTACTGGGATTTTCACGCACAACCATTTCTAGGGTTTACAAAGAATGGTGTGAAAAGGGAAAAACATCCAGTATGCGGCAGTCCTGTGGGTGAAAATGCCTTGTTGATGCTAGAGGTCAGAGGAGAATGGGCCGACTGATTCAAGCTGATAGAAGAGCAACTTTGACTGAAATAACCACTCGTTACAACCGAGGTATGCAGCAAAGCATTTGTGAAGCCACAACACGCACAACCTTGAGGCGGATGGGCTACAACAGCAGAAGACCCCACCGGGTACCACTCATCTCCATCACAAATAGGAAAAAGAGGCTACAATTTGCACGAGCTCACCAAAATTGAACAGTTGAAGACTGGAAAAATGTTGCCTGGTCTGATGAGTCTCGATTTCTGTTGAGACATTCAGATGGTAGAGTCAGAATTTGGCGTAAACAGAATGAGAACATGGATCCATCATGCCTTGTTACCACTGTGCAGGCTGGTGGTGGTGGTGTAATGGTGTGGGGGATGTTTTCTTGGCACACTTTAGGCCCCTTAGTGCCAATTGGGCATCGTTTAAATGCCACGGCCTACCTGAGCATTGTTTCTGACCATGTCCATCCCTTTATGACCACCATGTACCCATCCTCTGATGGCTACTTCCAGCAGGATAATGCACCATGTCACAAAGCTTGAATCTTGGTTTCTTGAACATGACAATGATTTCACTGTACTAAAATGGCCCCCACAGTCACCAGATCTCAACCCAATAGAGCATCTTTGGGATGTGGTGGAACGGGAGCTTCGTGCCCTGGATGTGCATCCCACAAATCTCCATCAACTGCAAGATGCTATCCTATCAATATGGGCCAACATTTTTAAAGAATGCTTTCAGCACCTTGTTGAATCAATGCCACATAGAATTAAGGCAGTTCTGAAGGCGAAAGGGGGTAAAACACAGTATTAGTATGGTGTTCCTAATAATCCTTTAGGTGAGTGTATATTATACAAACAAAAACGTATGTTATATGGGATTAATCGCGCACTAATATTTTGACAGCACTATATATATATACACAAACACATACCTATATACATATACATACACATATACATAACATATACGGTCAAATTTACTATAATTATTTTATATGCAGACTATATTATATATTTCTGCATAGATAATAAATTAATGTAAAAAATGTATTAATGTTTATTAATCAATTTGATCAATGTCACATTTCTAATTTGCCATCTTAAATACACTATATTTTCCACGCACTTTATTAAAAAAATCCCCTTAATAACCAAGTAGATTCAAAACCACACCCAAGTCAGAAAATTCAAAAACTGTAAAATATCAACGTAAGATTGGTTAAAATTGTGTTGATCTAAACAAGTCAAAACCTAACCTTCATACAGGAAAACAGACAACTAAAACGTCTGAAGTGAGATAGTTAATGAGGGCCCAGGCTAAACCAGACGTCTGCTTGAATGAAAGAAAATACGCTGATTAACCAAAGAATCCCTACCGTCTGGTGAGTAATAGGAAGCTGACATGAGCTTTGGGCTGACATAGGCAGGACTGCGTAATACTGCCCTTAGGTGAATCGCACAGGTAGGCATGCACAGACAGTCACATTTGGAGTGCATTCATTCAAAAGGTCACCACCACATACAGTACAAGCATGCAAATCCACCATCTGCAATAACAAACCACAAACTCATCATCAACGTATGATTCCAACAGCATACACCAGAAATACACTATCCAGAAGAGTTTCAGATGGGCTGCACCCCGTCAGCTGGTTTTAATGTCAGTGGACACACCAGGGTGAGGACCACTTTAAAAAACTTCATGAGTTCTTCTTTGATGTCTTCATCTTGAAGTTTTAGAATAACAATGACAGAGCTGCACTAAAATCCCTCATATAAAATACAACACGCACCACTACAAGGAGGCTCTTTATGAGTCTCAGCCCACTATAAACTCTGATGGGAATCCCATGTTTGAGTTTTAGGGCATGTATGTGTGCAAGAAAGAAAAATACAATACTTATTTCTTACGGTACATTTGTATTACGTATGAAATACCCTCAGGTCATGCCTTCAGCTCAGCATGTTGGTCTTGTAAATAAATTAATGTGCTCTTTCGTCATTAGGCCATTTTCCATGGTCACATGCACACTCCCTCAAATTTAGCCAAAAACTATGGATACAAAATCACATATTATGCTTTTTAAATACAGATTGGCGTCAAAGCCAATCTCTATTACATGAATCTGGAAGTTGTACCAATGTCTAATGGGTAGGTTAAAGACACCAAGAAACTTCTACATGAACCAAAAGACCTGGGTGCACCTGTTCTTAACAGGTACAACTCAACACCACGCGCTCGCATACGGTTAGTAGTACTGGCAGAAAAGGTGGTAGCTTCTGTACTGACCTGGATTATTGGCCTCCCTTTCCAGAACATGCAGCTCAGTGCAGTCAGCCAAGGAATGCTCCAGACAGAGCTGAAGGAAGCGTGCTTGGGTCCGACTGACCCGCTTGAGGAGAGATAGTAACGCCACTGTCTGTTCGCACTCGTTCCAACCCTTAAACCAGCCGGCGAGGACTCCCACCTGGTCACGAAACATCATGATCTGGTGGGCAGGCTCACAATAGCAAGAATTGGAAATCAGGTTCGTCGAGAGGGGGAGCGAGAGATGGCCACGACCCAATGATGTTGCTTTGCAGCTTAATGGAGACTCACCACACAAAAACACACTTGCTTTTGCCCTCACTTGAGGTTTGACAGAGAAAAGCCCTTTTATTTGCTAGTAGGTACCAACGTATTGCATCTTTGTTCTTGGGTTTTGGGAGTTAGGCTTGGTGGTAGGAAATCCCTGTTTGAAGCTTTTGATGTGGTATTCGTCAGAGCTCTCCTGCCCTCTGGCCACTTCGGGCTTACAAAACGTTCCTCAGCTTTCCTCCAGCATACAGTGACTGTCCAGCTTTAGTCTTGATGGCATTTTCCACAGAGAACATCTTCTTTCTGTAAAAGCAAAGAGTAGAGATTGTATAGTCTATACTTCAGAAGAAAAACATACACAAAAAGGCAAGCCCTGGTAAAAAATGTAATCTTAAATGTCATCTTAAAGCTGGGAATTGTGTTTTGGAAGCTGCTTTATAAACCATGCTGGTCTTTTAGCTGTTCAACCAGTTCCAAAAACAGCATGACTACCTTATGCTGGTTTGGCCAGCTGATAGTCTACCAGCTAGTAGACTATCAGCTGTATAGTCCATAAATTCTGAATCTCATTGCTGGTTTCCGAACCCTTTGGAATCTGTTGGTTGACTCTTTCAGACTGACAATGACACGTACATAAAATTTCTTCCAAGAAACACAAACAGGGTAACCATTTATAACAAGTTGGCAAATATCAATAGTTTCAGTCCATGAAACAACTCTACTTTCCTTTCCAGCGACAAAAACAAACCTGTTTCATCCATTGGTGTTTCATTCGTAAATGAATCAGAGTTTGAGTCGTTTAAGAGAATGAATAATGTGTTCATTTCAATGCACAGACTTCTAATTTTCGCTCACAAGCTGACTATAGTACAAGAAATTAGCATTAGTTCATTAACTAAATGAAAAAAGAAAAGAAGAAGAAGAACAACAACGAGGCATCTCGTTCACGAATGAAAGGAAAAAACTAGCACATCTCATTCAGGAACAAAAGAATCATCTCAATAGTGAATCTCGCATCTATCTTAGTGTGAGTCGTCGAGTTGATAGTTAAATTCTGCACGTGTCACAATTACATAAAGGACAGAGAAGAGGAGAAAAATGTATGATCTTTCACAAATTAAGAATAATTCATAAATGTCGTAGGCTACTACTTAGGCCTATTCTATGGGGTCAAATGTCCATTAAAAACACCTTTTTCTGTGGATTAATTTACACAGATTAATTGTTCACCAAAAGACTATCTACGTGCGCTTACTAAGTAAATATAGCCTATTCAATTTTTATTTAATGCAGACTTAGACTATGTTAGCAAAAACCTGTGCGTTTAACGAATCATTTGACGATTCAATGACTCAATCACACAAAAATAGACTCGCTGATCGCCACCTACTGACATAACGATGGATCCTGCAAACAAAGAACAAATCCTTTTTAGTGATTCTAAAAATTCGAGTCTGAAATTAATCAAAACATAAGTATTTCTGAGGGGCTAGTTGACACATTAGCGGGCGCGAGCGAGTTTATAAGAATGCAGTTATAGTGAGCATCTATTAAAAGCACGCGCTGACGTTACACACACAGATGAACTGTAAAAGGGAACTCCGCAAGAATAATGCAGCCTCAATATCTTTTCTGAGTCCAGTATGGTAACCTAAATTACACACTTACCTCCAAAAGCCTCACATGTGGACAAATACAAATAAACAGGCTTTCAGTTTCAATTCGCGTCCATGCGGTACTCAAGCGATCGATATCCGAACTGAATCGCAGACTGTCCAGAACATTCCCAAAAATTGTTGCTCGACTGTCCCTACTGTAAGTCTGTACAGCCCTCATTTTCACAACTCTTTACATCTGAAGCAATTCCCCACTCTTAAGTCAGCAGTGTGGTTGGTTACCCTGCCTAAACCCCTTTATTAAGTATAATTAATGAACAATCCAAAACTTTTAATAAAACAGACGCGTTGCGATTTCCATTTTTCATACTCAAAGAGTTCCCATAGAAAGCTACCGTTGTAGCAAAAAAAAAAAAAAGCTGGGACGAGAGATGTTGCAACCCAAGTTTATACTGTAAAAGGCTTGATATACTCTAGTAAAAACCCTCAGAAGTGACTTACCTAAAGGCGCAGTTGCATTGGTGCTGGTCGCAGGACAGGACTGGACGGGACGGGGAGCGGTGCCCCTTCACTCTGGGTCAGTGTGTTTGTCCATCTTGACGAGGTTTTTCTCCCCGCAGTCAGTCGCTCTTGTTTAAGCAGCAGAGGAGAGTCTCGGCATCGCTTCCCACATGCTAATAATTAACACGGAGCATTACGTCAGGGGCTTGGCAGCACAAGGAAGCACAAAAATAGAGAATGGAGTTAGGGAGCAGATCGTATTGCTTATCCTACAGGAGACGACTGACCGGGAATCAGGGATTTTTTTTTTTTTTTTAATTATTATTATTTTTTTTAGGGAGAAAAGAGTCCGAGAGGTGTCCGCATCAAACTGGACGACGTTACGGCAGGAGTGGAAGTTTTGTTTGAACTGTTTAGAGGGGAGGGGTAGCTAGATAAAAAGTTCTGTTCGTCGAAGTCTGAGGACGTTTTTTTTAGAATGGAATTTTGTAAATCTGACCTACTGTGACGCGCTGAATGTGGGTTACAAAGTGTCGAAAAAGGAAACTTGGACACATTCGATTCCGCCCTTGAATTCTTCAACTACAGCGAGGCTCGTTGCAGTAGCGGATTCCGTCCATGAGATGGCGCTGCTCTACCACAGTTTGAAATCAGGAGGATAGATAGATAGATAGATAGATAGATAGATAGATAGATAGATAGATAGATAGATAGATAGATAGATAGATAGATAGATAGATAGATAGATAGATAGGAAACTTTAGAAAAATTTAGTAAATGGTATGCTAAATCAAATAAATAAATATTCTAAGAAAAGAGATATATCTGCTCAATTAAATTCATATTATAATATATTATTGATGAATATAATATTACAAGAAAAGAAATATAGCTGTTTAAATAAATAAATAAATAAATACATTTAAAACATGTTGCTGCATTACACTTGAAAAAAAAGTTTCTTGATTTTTAACAGTTAAATAAAAAGATGTAGGCTACTGTATTTAAAAGTTCTGCCTGTTTAAGAGGAGAACATCACTAGAAACATTAAGGGAAACTGGATTTAAGCATACTTACATTTCACCATCAGAAAATATCTTTTTCTGTACAGTTGACAGTTGTATCACCGCCTAATACTGAACTTAGTATTTGGCGACATCATGTGGAGAACTGCATGTCGTGCAATTTTCATCCAAAGGAAGGCGTTCCTAGTTCATGCTAACGACATTAGAAGAGCTGATTTTACAGTTCAACCCTACAGATTCACTGAGACAGTTATATGATAATAAAATAAAGCATATTTTGCGACACAATGCTTTGTGGATGCGCGTTAGCTCCAATCATTCATGTATCGGATGTCGTGTCGCAGCAGTAGTCGTTAGGTCACGTACTTCACGTAGCGGCTGATTCAATCGGAAGTGAACGTGTCTTTACGTGTTATTTACTTGAACTACGCATTACACAAACACTGTAGCGAGTGAGCAGCAGTGTGAAGAAGACCCGTTTATACCGAACTCGGTTTAGTGATAATGAAATCTTTCATTTTGTTGGCGGTTTTACTCACTCGCGTTCACGTGACGACAGCTGGATCCGCTGCTCACAGGTGCTTCTGTCAGGTGAGATGCACAATATACAACATCACTGATGTTGTTACATCGCTTTGGAAGCAGATTTTAATGAAGTATCAATGTGTCACTCGCCTAAAAATGACAATAGTAAGGGGTTTATTTGATCTGAAACTATGGTAATATCATATAAATATGGTAATCACTCAAATATACCGTGCATGCGTTCCCACAGTCATGGGAAATTTAGATATTATTAATATTTACATGGTGTTTTATATTTTCCGTTTTAATTTTAATTTTAGTCAAAGTGTTAGTACCGTAATTTTGTTGTGTGTTTTGTTTTTTATTTCGTAAGTAGGCTAAGTTAGTTCATTAAGTAATGAACATTTTTTTATGGGTTTAGTTTTAGTTTACTTTAATAATTCTGTTTTGAAATTGTGATTTAGTGTCCTAAAAAGTATTTTCTATCATTTTTTTCTAGTTATGATCAGCTCAGATATTTCATCAAATATTAATAGCTGTGATTAATAGTATAATAGATAGGCCTAATAGTGTATGATTAGCCTAAACAATATTATTTTGAAATTTCCATGTCCACAAACAACTTGGATGAAAAGGTGTGGCGATATAAAGTACTATAGTATTACAATTTGCAACCATCACCACACCATGGTACCATTACAGTACTTTTATTTATAAAGTGTGCTCTGAGACTGTTAATATTGTTTTGCGATTAAACCTGATTAACCAATTGATGTCGAAGTGTGTCACTTTTAATTGATTAATTGATTACATTTTGGTTGTAGGTCACCGGGACTCTTGATGATTGTGCTTGTGATGTTGAGACCATCGACAGTTTCAACAACAAAGAAATCTTCCCCAAACTACAGAAACTACTATCATCTGATTATTTCCGGTTTTACCAGGTGATTTTATTGTTGACAATACAGAGAAAATATCTATTCATTGTTCATGTCTAATATTCAATAGTCTGCTCCTCAGGTCAATCTGAACAACCCCTGTCCGTTCTGGACAGACCACAGCCAGTGTGGACTCAAATACTGTGCTGTGAAACCGTGCACACCGGTGAGCTTTGCAAAGTTTATTCAGATGATTTTGTCTCGAGGGATTTTGTAAAATGAAAAGACTCCTTGTGTCTTTCTGAGCAGGGTGAAGTACCAGAGGGCCTTAAATCCAGCAGTTATAAGGTATTAGAAAGTCATATAGTGTATGTCATGCATATTGGTGTTGTTGGATGTTAATAATTTTTCCTCATAGTATTCAGAAGAAGCTAGTCAGGATTTAGAGAAATGTGAGAAGGTAGAGAAACTTGGAGCTGTCAACAGTTCTCTAAGGTTTGTTTAAAAGTTGTTGCACCTTCTGAGAGTCAAGAATACCCAATATTTCTTAACTTTTTGACCTTGTTTGTGTGAGTTCTCACTCAGTGTTTCTCTATGTAGTGATGAGACACTTCAGGCTCTTCAAGAGTGGAAGAAACACGATGATGAATCAGATCGTTTCTGCATGTTGGATGGTAGTTTGTTAGTTTGATCAAATAATCTGCTTTTTATTTGAGGTGCCTGATAATTGGCAAGCTCACATTGGGCTACAAGTACAGTATGCTTTACAGCTTTAGTCATCCTCCACAGGCTGCATAATTGTTTTTTATTTGATTTTCTCAGATGAGGACTCACCTGAATCAAAGTATGTCGATCTCCTGCTAAACCCTGAGCGTTTCACCGGCTATAAAGGACCAGAGGCCTGGCGGATCTGGAACAGCATATATGAGGAGAACTGCTTCAAGTAAAGAGTCACCTTTATTCTGATCAGTGTGCAAATTATTCATTTTAGGTCACAGGAGGTCAGTTTGTCTCACGTTTCCAAATAGACCTTTTATAAGAATCTTAAAGGGATATTTCACCTCTGGGAAGATGAATGTGTATTTAAAATAGGTAATTTAAGTTGAAGAAATGTGAAGAAATTTTTGAATTTGGAGCTTTCTAGACTGAGAAAAGCCAGAAAATGTATTTTTGGCTTATGTGGATGAAAGACAACAACTCCCAGAATGCACTTGCTTCGCTGCCTTAGGAGGCCACGCCTACCGGTAAGGGAGCGCAGTTGAAAACAAACAACAAGACTAGCCTACGTGATGAGTTTGCCAGGGATTTAGAGATCGCCCAAAATGTCCGGGATTCGGCTTTTGCGTTCTACAGTCGCCATTCATTCATCATGTTAACTGTGGCGAGCAGGACGAGGCTGACGGCCGTGGGAGAACGGCGCGAGGCCGGTGGCGTCATTACTGTGACGTGCCGGGTCTCGCATCTCTCACGGAGGAGCGGGAATTTTCTTAGCAATGGTAAAACGCACATCAACCGATCACTTGTTTAGCGTTCATGTAAACACTACATTCAGATTCACCAATCGGAATGAATTCAGTTAGATTGAAACAAAAGGTGAGCTGCATGTAAACAATGAATGGCGACCGCAGAACGCAAAAGCTGAATCCCGGACATTTTGAACGATCTCGCCCGCCGGACAAGTCCGGGAAAAGGAGGATGGTTTTCCCTACTTACTCAGCTTTCTCCTACTACTCAGCTTTCTCCACAGAACAAGAGCCTGCAAGCTTAGCTTCCAAAGAAAGACAGCTGACACTGTGTACATTCTGTGAGTGAGATCCCACCCTCTATGGGCGGGCTGAAAACATGCGGAACTACGCCATCTACTGGCTGTAGTCTTTAGCCTCTGGCCAGAAAATCCTCCGATGACGCAAAATGACGATTTTTGCGTCATCGGAGGATTTTTTCCAGACAAAAAATATATAAATCTCTTGTCTCAGGGGGATATGAGGGTGGAAAGCACGGTAATTCGAAAATACTACAGGTTTTCTACTAATACAAAGCTTAATGCTAAATCCTGAAGTATCCCTTTAAGGCCAAAGTATACTTCGGCCGTCCGTGTCCCACGGTGGTCCACAGGCTGTCCGGGTGACGTAATTTTCGTCATCAGGAGGGTCTGCACACTCTTGTGCAGCCCAATATTTGTGTCTGTATGGACAGTGTGTGTACAACTGTGTGAGTGCTTGAAAGTCCACTAGATAGAGTGCTTGCACCGAACGTGTCTTTCCGCACTCATGGCCAAAGGAGTGTACTTTGAAAGGCTTGCACGAGACAGAGCATAACGTGGAAATTGAAGTATAGGGCCTTAAGAATAGTTAGCCAACTATCTTAGCCAGCTAACTTCATGGTCTTTTGATATTATCTTGTGATATGTCAATAATAGCATAATAAACGACCACAACTTCTTTGCGTGAGTGTATTGACATATCGTACATAAGATGAAAGACTGTGAACCTTTAACATTTGTGATTACAGAAATGTTTGAAAATGCTGTTTGACATTAATTACACTACCTTTCAAAAGTTTGGGGTCAGTAGGATTTTTTTTTTTAAGGAAGTTAATATTGTTCAGCAAAAATGCGTTAAATTGATCAAAAGTGACATTTATAGTGATACAAAACATTTATTTTTCAAATAAAGGCTGTTTAACTTTTAATCAAAGATCAAAAATGATCACAGTTTCCACAAAAAATATTAAGCAGTTATTATTTCAACATTGATAATAATAAGAAATGAGAAGCAAATCAGCAGTGATTTCAGTGATTTCTGAAGGATCATGTGACACTGAAGACTGGAGTAATAATGCTGAAAATAAATAAATTACATTTTAAAACATAATAAAATAGAATTTTACATTGTAATCATATTTCAAAATATTACTGCTTTTACTGTATTAAATAAATGAAACCTTGGTGAACTTAAGACTTCTTTTTAAAAACGTCACACATTTTTTTTTTACCGACCTTTACACATACCTTTTGTATGATAGTCGATACTTAATGTAATAAAAATAATACATACTTTTAAGACCCCCTTTCAAAAGGTTCAGGCCTTGATAAGTTGCAAAACCCACCCATAATGTTCACCCTAAATCAGATTTGAATATTTTTATCGACTATTGTTGAGTACTGTTGGAAATCTCAGAAGCGAAGACCAGGAGACTTGGTTGAATCTTCAGCAGGATTCTTTATTGAGAACACGAGCTGTTGGTCGCTGCAGTCATCAAGTCTCACCAAGGCAGTGTACATTGTAGTTTATATAGATTTTAGGGGGCAGGGGAGACAAAGCAAATGGCCGACGACCTTAAACAAAGCATGCAAACGAAGTATCCAGGTATAGGAACCCGCCCCAGACTGTAGAGTATCACCATTCCTAATCCAATCAGCGAATGGGAATGGGACAGGGTTCTCCAAGAGCCATTAAACACAAATGGTGAGGTTCTCAGTAATCTGGCTCATTTGATTTACAATAAAGAGAAAAGGAACTGGCAGAAACCTCTTGCTGGAAACAGAATAATTCATCTGGTATCATCATCTTAACCTTAAATGCTAAATACAATGCACTTCACTTTAGTTTTTCATTTGATGTTATGTCAAGATGTAGACGTAACAGATTCTTAAATTTGTAATCCCACAGTACTCATAATGTTGTAACAACTTCCATCCTTTTTTGTTACTTTTTCAGACCGTATTCAGTTAAGCGACCGCTGAATCCTTTGGTGTCTAACAGTGGTGAGCATTTATTGCTAATGCATTGTTTTGTGTTTTCAAGTCTAAAATGTGTCAGTTTTAAAGCACATAGATTTTTCAGTACACACAGTAGATCAAATAGTGATGCTCATGACCTATAATCCCCTCTCTCTCTCTCTCTCTCTCTCTCTCTCTTTCTGTCCACTTTAGGAGATGATGGTAAGGTCATGTTCTTCAGATACATTTAACCCAATTTGATTATCTAGATAATGACATGTCTATTTCTTATTAAAGGTCAGGGGTTCTATCGCTGGCTGGAGGGTAAGTGGCTCTTAAAGGGAAAGTTCAGGCAAAACTGAAAATTCTGTTACCCTCAAGTTGTTTCAAACCTGTTTGAATTTCTTTCTGCTGAACACAAAAGAAGACATTTTGAAGAATGTCGGTAACCAAAACGTTGATGGACCCCATTGACTTCCATAGTATTTTTTCCCCTCCATACTGTGGAAGTCAATGGGGCCCATCAACTGTTTGGTTATAACTTAAGGCTGATTTAATGATGACAGAATTTAATTGTTTTGGGGTGAACTATCCCTTTAAAAGTGCTCTATCTTGTATGTACTACTGTATATTTAAATTGACATATTCCTTACATGTTCCTCTTGTTGTTTCCCTAGGCTTGTGTGTGGAGAAACGAGCATTCTTTAGGCTGATCTCGGGACTGCATAGCAGTATTAACATACACCTGAGTGCCAGGTACCTCCTCAATGGTGAGTACTACCTATTTGTTTCTTTATAATTATTAAAAATATTTTTTTTTTCTGGCACTCTTTAAACTTGTCTGATTCGATTGGTCAGAAAACTGGTTCGAAATGAAGTGGGGTCACAATGTGTCCGAGTTCCAGCTGAGGTTTGACGAGGAGCTGACAGAAGGGGAGGGGCCAAAGAGGCTACGCAACCTCTACTTCCTGTACCTCATTGAGCTGCGTGCTCTGGCCAAAATTCTACCGTATTTTGAACGTTCCACCTTCCATTTGTACACCGGCCAGCCGACACAAGACAACGAGAACAAGAAACTGCTTTTAGAGCTCCTCCATGTGGCTAAGTAAGAGCATTGCAATGTTGCATCAAAAATGTAGCCAACCCATTTAGAGTGGTTAAAATATTGGGTTATTAATATTTTTATTTAGGTAATATGTTTAAATTTTTTTATTTAACTAAAGGCTAGAATAAACGATGCGGTTTTTGCCCAGATCTGCCCTGATTTGCAGAAGAAGAGTAGGCAATAGTTGGCAAAAGTCAGAGCAAGCGTAATTGAAGAAATTGCGTAGTGTATGATGGTCACTTTTGATTACGTATGATAATTGCGTAGTTTTAAGATGGGGCCTCTCACACAAGGATGATGATATTTGGGGGTCCGTGGGAAACTTCTGGTGTAGTGTATTCCAGCCGTGATATAACTAATTCTTTATTTGCAGATCTTTTCCATTGCATTTTGATGAGACTGCTCTGTTTGCTGGAAATAAGAAGGAAGCCATGAAACTAAAGGCCAGTGGCTCTTTTCCAAGTTTGCTATAACAACAATGTTACAGAAATGTAAGTTTTAGAGCAATAATAAATAAATTGGTTCTTCCCTGACTATAGGAAGACTTCAAGCTCACCTTTAAGAACATCTCGCGTATCATGGATTGTGTCGAATGCTTTAAATGCAGACTTTGGGGCAAATTGCAGGTAAGACAACAAAGACCATGAAAGGTAATCGGATGATGTTATTTGTGTTGATATGTGAAATTCAATAAATGTCTCTCATAGACCCAGGGCCTGGGAACCGCACTGAAAATCCTGTTCTCAGAAAGGCAAATCGAGGCCATGCCCAACACAAGCAACACGAATCCGTCATTTCAGCTCAGCCGGCAGGAAATTGTGTCTTTGTTCAATGCTTTTGGAAGGCAAGTCATTTAAAAGAAATACATGTCTATTTATGTTCAAATATCTTTAGTTGAAATGGGTCTTAATTATGTTTTATTTTCTTTTTTTCAGGATCTCAACAAGTGTTAGAGAGCTGAAGAACTTCCGGTCGCTGTTGTCAAAGCTCAAACAGTGACAAAGTCCATCCTTTGGCAACAGTCAAGAACTTGATGTCTATAATCACATGAAATGACAGAATTCTATCCTTTTGGGTTGATAAATAACCGTTTTCAGAATGATGTTTTATACTAGCTGTTGATAAATACAGTTGACAGCTCTGCACTGTTTTAATCCATAAGAACTGAGCACTTTAGTCTCAAAACTGTAATGTTAGGGCCAATTTTGCACTATTACATGAAAAATACATTTTTGTAAGTGACAATGTCTCTTGGAAACTCAATGGAATTACATAAATATACTTTAAATGGTATACAAGAGGGACATATTTTGCATAATATGAAATCAAGGTGGCATTTCTTTATAGGTGTAATCATTTTTTTTTTGGGGGGGGGGAATAACCATTTTGAAAAAATGCCATTCAAATTTATGGTTATTGTTGTGTTGTGTTTTTTGAATATATGCCTTAGCACCTAGGTTTTGTGACTATAGCCTATTGACTGCATTTAAAAAAGATCAATGCTTTATTTTGGACATTGTTCTTTTTTTTTCCATTCTGAGTTAAGCAAGCACATGTGCTTTCCTTTTATTTTGTGATGAATGTTAATGTGTCTTGGGGAGGTTTATATGCGTCTTCTTTTATATATTGTTTTATACATTTGCATTGATTCATTTGACACTTTCAATGTGTACACTTGATCAATATACGTGTTCCTTGGCAATCAAACCCTTGACATTGTTAGTTCCATGATCTTTCAGTTGAGCTGCAAGATGTAATGCAACTGACAAAGGTTTGACATTACATGCTATAACTGCTGAATATGCAAAGTGATATCTATCTTAGATTCATAGGCTCCTAATTTAAGCTGTTCCATTAGACTACATGTTCAATTGTGGCCTGCAGTTCAGCCAAGAAACTAAAACGCAATTATGTTAGACATTTATCAAGATAAATGAATGATAGTATTTTGAATGGAAAACACTGAGGGTAAGAAAGAAAGAAACACTTTAGATCTGGAGTTGAAAAATGTATGCATATACACACTCCTGGGCAAAAAAAGAAAAAGGGCCAAGCCAAAATGGCTGAACACCAAGTTTTTAATTGCATTAATTACAAATTATTGGTCAGGGAAATAGTAAAATGTTAGCAAATTCACTACTTGAAAAATGTATTGCTGCCTCAGAAATACATCAAACACAGAATTAAGTTTTTGGCAGAATATGAGAAATTGACCAGTGTTTTGTGATTAAATTGGTTAAAACTGTAAAAAGACCACTAAATATTTAGCCATTTTTGGCTTGGTCCTTTTTTCCTCTCTCTCTTTTTTAAACTTTTTTTTTGGCCCAGGATTGTGCAATAGACACAAAACATTACTTTTCTGTAATCTTCTTTACACCAAATGACCCAGACATCACACCAAACCTGCTTTTAAAACAGTGCAATAAAACTTTATTTTTTTATGGTAGTGCTTGTGTACATCTTTAATGAACTATGAACATGGGTAAACAAGTTACATTCATTGGCCTCAAACAAAAAATAAAAGGCTTTACTTGCTCTTTTGCTAGATTCAAGAGTTGATAAGACAGATTTCACAGTAACATTTTACAGACCAGACTTACATTTATAAATTAATAAAAAATAAAAACAAACCTACAGCTCATACACGTCCCCATCCTTTCTGTGGTTTGTCAGGAAATTAACCCAATCAGCATTCAATTTAACGCACAACCTTGCCATCAATTAACGCTCATGTTCGCTAATAAGTGAAAAGCTTTGCTACACATCAGCTGTCAGAAAGCAAGGAAGCAGGCCAACTTAAAATGTCCAAATCAATGAAAATCATCCACTTGTTTAGTACAGCATACACAAAATCCTGCAAGACGCAATTTAAAATAACGCATTTTAAAAAGAAATCCAATAGAGCAGGTGCGAATGGCGTTTCAACCATACAGCTGCACATTCATCATATTTACACCACATCTGATGATTGCTTCAGCCAAATGATTGTTGATATCTTATACACAGCTCATAACATACGGAGCAGCAAATTAGGTGAGAAAAAATATATGCTTCATTTTTTTTGCTAAAACACAAAACAATTACATTTCAGGGAAATGGAAAGGGCCGCTTCATTTAAGCTGGATATGGGGCACCGATTGCTGGCCAATCACGCTCCTGAAATACAATTATACAGGAATGATGATATAAAGCTTATGAAACATGTTCAATACAAACGTTAAATTTGTGCAACAAGTTTTCGTCTAGGAAAACCATACGACGGCACCATTTCTGGCTTCCCTGGAAAATGATATACTAGATTTCGACTACTGATATAGGTGGGTAAATTCACCCACAAGCCCTCAGAGTGTCCTTCAGAAGCCAAGTACCAAAATATTAGAGGATGTAAGTAGAGTTAGTCACACTTGGTACATTTGAATACACTAAGGCTCAGTCGTCGTTCCAGGGATTGTGGGAATCAGGTGTCTTTTTGTCTTTGGGAAGCATGGAAATCTACTACCATAGAGGCTCAGGGATCAAGCCTGGATTTAAGCACGGGCTCTTTGGCAACAGAATAAAAACGTTAAAGGAAATCAAGAAAGAGACACGTGGATTTCGTGAATGACAGTGCACGTTTGGTCCTAGTACCAACGGACCCAGAATCCTCTTTCACTTGCATGTCTCAGATGGACTAGGGGGTCGTGCTGTTTCTCAAAGACGAAGACATATAAAAAGTATTCTCCCCAAAAATTTGACAATCCTCACCACCATCACATTCTGGCCTACACCTATTCCAACTGATCCAAATATGAAATGTAGGCCCAAAGTAAGTGCAAAAAGTACATCCCAACTCACAGAGGGGAGTCCATGTGCTGAAGTCTCCTAAGAGTCAATTGCGACAACATTCTGAACCCAAGGAAAGGTGATGGGATGAATGGTTTTCGGAAATGAGATCATCGAAGAAAGAGGAAAATCTGGTCCATTTGGTCCAAATAAAGCCCCCCCCCCCCCATCACCTTTGAACTGTCCCTTTAAATTTTCTGCCACATGGATGTGAGCAGATAAATCGACTGAGGGGGAAGACAACCATAAAACACTGCTCAGTGATGTCCTGGCTGAGCCAAACCTCACACTAGATCGATCCCACATTAGTTCTGAGGGGTGGTGTAGTGTGTCTGAGAGGTTGAGTAGTAGTTTTGAGGGGTGGAATAGTAATTGTGGTGTTGGTTGGTCTGATTGTTGCCATAGGCAAAGAGAAGAGGTGCGGTTGATGTTTGGGGGCCGTTCAGCAGGTGAGGGATCGGCGTAAGGCTGCCATTCCTCTGGATAGAGCCGTACCAACTTGGGCCCGTCTGTGGCGTGGACGACAGGACACTGCTGGAAAACAGAACCTTAAGACGTAAGGCCCGTTCACACTAAGGATGATAACTATAACAATAGAGATATCGTTCTAAATAGAAAAGAATAGCAGATACCACACACCACAACTATAATAAAGACATCACAGAGAAACAATATTGTTGAAATCACTTGCAGAACGATTTTTTTTCCAGCTTATGAACGATAAAAACATTGACAGCCAATCAGAATCAAACTGCAAACTGCAGCGCGCGCTCAGAATAAACGGAACAATATCGTCTGGTGGTGTGGATGCTAATATAGTTATCGTTATAGTTGTCATTCTTGATGTCAATGGGCAGTTAGACGCTAGGTGGCGCTATTACACATCTTCTGAAAGAGTAAAGAATCTCCTGATCAAAATACGTTATCATACGTAATCATATGCATATGTAAAATAACACGATCATCAACAATAAAAAGCATAATCATAACTGCCGAATGCTATTGAATGAAATGTCGACCCAGGACGAGCTATAACTGTGAAAGCTTTGGAGGTGTTGATAAGACTCGACCTACTCCATCTATGTTTTGATCATCGTTCTGAATTCGTTCGAAAAACGTGATTTTCTCAGCTTTTTTGCTCAAAATGTTGCTTTTTTTCAATTAAACTTACCAACATACAAGTGTTAATAAAAAAATAATGCATTAAGCTAAAATAAAACTTTTTTGTTGACGTTTAAAAGCAGAGAGGGTCTGTTTCTTTTGATTTCTTTTGAGTTCTTGCATGGTCAGATATTCATACAATAAAACATTCTGGGGGCCATGACATTTTTGTGAAAATGATCAAAAACGCTGACGGTGCCTGACATCTTTTTTCAAAAACGCTGGCGGGGAAAGAGTTAAAGTAATAGTTAATTAAAAACAGAAAGTCATACAGGTTTGTAAAGACGTGTCGGGGCCCCAAGACTAACTAAAATGGTCGCAAATGCAACAAAAAATAAACATTTGCAAGTCATCATTGCTGTTCGCAAACAAATGACTTTTATGAACTGGTTCGGTTACACTTTATTTTAAGGTGTCCTTGTTACAGTGTAATTATTAACTTAAGTTCTGAGTAATATTAATTAACTACATGTACTATAGGGTTATGGTTAGGATTAGGATTATGGTTAGTTGCATGTAACTATTATTACTAGTAGTTACTAATAGTAACAACATGCAACACATTTAACAAGAACACTAAAACAAAGTGTTACCACTGGTTCCTTTTAATGAGTTATTCATGAAACAGCCTTGAACTTGCTCATGAGTAAGAGGTTCAAAAGTTTGGGGGCAGTAAAAATTATTAGTATTCATTTTTAGAAATTAACACTTTTATTTAGCAAGGAGGCATTAAATTGATCAAAAGTGACAGTAAAGTTATATTAAATAAATACTGTTCTTTCTATTAATCAAAGAATTCTGGAAAACAATGCATCATGGTTTCCACAAATAATATTAAGCAGCACAACTGTTTTCAACTGATAATAATAATAAATATTTCTTGAGCACCAAATTGACACTGTAATTGTTGCTAACCAAGCTTTGCCATCACAGGAATAAATTACATTTTAAAATATATTAACATACTGTACACAACAGTTATTTTAAATTGTAATATTTCACAATATAACTATTTTACTGCATTTTTGATCAAATAAATGCAGCCTTGGTGTATAAAAAAATATATATATTTAAAACCAACCCCAAACTTTAAACAGCAGTGCATGTCAGATTAAAAAATGCTTTAGGTCTGTGAGAATTGCATTAATCAATCTTACTGGCCATTTGTTATATACAAGACACTTACAATGCACTTAGTGAAGCACTTCTGAACAACAATGTTTATTGAGAAATAAACTTTAGTGTTAAGTGAGTAAACTCACGTCTAAAAAAAAAAAAAGGGGCCGATGGCTCCTGTACTGTGTAAATAATTTTTAGATGAACCTTCCTTTAATAACGTCATATTCTTAACTGCAAGTAACTATAACACTCCTATCTTTTTAAAAAGATAAAATTTGACTAAACACACCTGCATCTCTCTCCTCGGGAAGTTGTGTTTCTAGACAGATCATCGTCACTATCATAGCGCCGTGGGTTGTCAAAGAAATACGCCCTGGAACTAAAGCTGTGACTGTTGATCATGCCGCCCGGTGTCTGCGGAAACAATGTATACAAAATATAAATAAAACCATATGATTGGCCCAACACAGCAGCAATGCAGCATGTGATGTTGTTTTCAGTGGGGCAGACATATGAGTAATTAATTCTATCTGACAGGAAAACAGCTCTCCATTGGGGCTTAAAAAGCCAATCTCAGGCTCTCGTCATTGAGTAAGTGTCCAGCTGTGATATTGACAGACGGATTTAGAAGTGAGACAGGATTAGACTTTCACCAGGTTCTGATTGGGCCGCT
Organism: Squalius cephalus; assembly: GCF_949319135.1. Lineage (NCBI taxonomy): Eukaryota > Metazoa > Chordata > Actinopteri > Cypriniformes > Leuciscidae > Squalius > Squalius cephalus. The sequence continues at coordinate 14,680,949 of NC_137141.1, read as the reverse complement.
GCACTCTGAAGAACAACACCATCAGACTGGTGGGCAGCAACTCCCAGAAGAACAGGATGATCCCAAAGACCACATAGGCTTCCCCATTGATCTTCTCTGCATCCGCCTGGAGACACAAACACAACGCAAGACAAATTTAAACACTGAGAACCATATTGATGTATTGATGCACTGTAAAGGCCAATAGACCTTAGTCAGAGTGGACACTGGGGTTGTTATTGCTAGCTAAAATTAAAAGTTTTCCTTCACTGGAATTATAGAAATAAAATAATTAGGAATTAAGAAATAAAATAAAATAAAATAAAGGATGGAAAAATTCCTAAATGAAAATGAAAATTTTTATTTTGGCTTGGCAACTAACTTGAATAAAATAAGTAAGTTGAATTTCAAAAATTACTAAAACTAAAACTAAAACAAACAAAAACAAAAAAACGAAAATACATGTGCTATTGTGTTTCTAAGCAATCTGACTTATACCAAGTTTTAAAAAAAATGTATTTATGTATTTTTATTTTTACAAAAACAACATTATCAAGATGTGTTGTCTTGTTCTAGCTAACCAGTTATGAATCAGAACTGATCAAATTATAATGTACATTTGGGAATGCAACATGCACCAACCATCTTCCCAAACTTGTAATGACAAGTGTCAACAAAAAAGAAGCTTTAAGTGCTTCCTGTCAAAATAAAAGCTCAATTTTTACTGTTTGAAAACAGAGAAATTAAGAAAGCCATACATTTTAGCACTGTAATTTTACATTTGTACTTAAAATAAACTATTAGTATTATTATTAGGGCTGTCAAAAGATTAATCACGATTAATCGCATCCAAAATAAAAGTTTGTTTTTAATAATATATGTGTGTGTACTGTGTATAATTAAATTTGTATATATAAATACACACACATGCATGTATACATTTAAGAAAAATGTGTTATTTATATATAAAAAAAAAAATATTTATATATAATATAAACTATATAAATATATATATACAGTGCAAATATTTCTTAAATATATACATGCATGTGTGTGTATTTATATATAGAAAATAATTATACACCGTACACACACATATATTATGTAAACACAAACTTTTATTTTGGATGCGATTAATCGCGATTAATCTTTTGACAGCCCTAATTATTATATTTTTCTTAAATACTTGAGTTATATTTTGCAGTGAAATATAATAATAGTAAAATTTCCTGTTTTGTTTAATATTTTTATTTAGTAATACTAACAAGCATAAAAAAATTATCATAATTATGCAGCTTTATGATTATAAAATAATAATTATTATTATAAAAATGTTTAGGCATATTGTGCAGCCCGTCAATCAAGCACAGCATTTTAAATCTGAATCGTAATTTTTATCAGAAAAATCGCAGTCCGTTTTTCCCCTAAAAGCATGCCAACCTAGAAGAGAGTGCCCATGCACATACTCCACAACCATTAAAAATGACAACAACACGGCACAGCTAGTGGCCTACAAAAAAAACAAAAGCACAAACATCATCATGGACACAAATATCTGCAAAAATACAACACAGGACAAAGCAGGATGTATACAATCCCAGAATTAGATGCCTAGCATCAAAACAGCGAAAAACAAATCCTGACAACAGCTTTGCATGGGACAGACAAAGTGGCTTTATGAAGAATAAGCAAGCAGACAGCCACCCAAACATATGCAGCTGAGTCAGAGAAGGGGAACCTCGGCCTCCTGTCGGCCCGTCTCAGAGGTGAACCCAAACTAGGTCACCACCAGGCAGCAGTCCTTTCTGCACAGAAGCCTTGCCCGGGCTATTTATAGCAAAACAAAGACCTTTCTCCCATAGAGCCCATATCCGTCTAAATCCCCTCAAATGGATTGTTTCTGCAGTGCGCAAAGAAGCATAATCCATGTTGAATTACTTTATTTTGAATGAATGAAGACAACATCTCTTTTTATAAAACACCAAAACTGCATTTGTAAATATGCAACAAAAAGCATATCTAAAATTCATTACACAGCATGTATTATACTCCAAAATACTTCAAATCTACCACACGCACAACAGAATGACTCGAACCCTTGAAGGATACAGTACTAAATCAGGGCACACAAGAATTAGCAACTATGACAGACATAAATGCATTATAACTTCATAAATCTCATATTAAGGTGAAAAGAACATTGATTATTAACTCAAACAGCTGTGCCACACTAGACTTGTTTATCTGGGACAGTTAAAGTTCAATGAGGGTTTATCAGTGTTATGCTTTCTTCATACACTTCCGTTCAAAAGTTTGGGGTCGGTAAGGATTTTTTTATGTTTTTGAAAGAATCTTTTATGCTCACCAACTTGAGTGGATTTATTAGATCAAAAATACAGTAAAAAGAGTAATTTTGTGAAATATTATTACAATTTAAAAGAGATGTTTTCTATTTTAATGCATTTTAAAATGTAATTTATTCCTGTGATGGCAGTCTTCAGTGTCACATGATCCTTCAGAAATCATTCTAATATGATGATTTGCTGATCAAGAAACATTTCTTATATTAGCAGTGTTGTAAACAGTTGTGCTGCTTAATATTTTTGTGGAAACATTATTTTAGATTCTTAGATGATTAGAAAGTTAAAAATAACAGCATTTTTTAAAAATAGAAATCTTTTCTAGCAATATAAATGTCTTTACTGTCACTTTAATGCATCCTTGCTGAATAGAAGTATTCATTTCCTAAAAAAAAAAACGTACTGACCCCAGTACAAACTTATGAACAGCAGTGTATAATTGTAGAGGCACAATTTGCATTCTTTAGTTTATAACTGTTAAAGGGTTCATATCATACATCGTTTTTATTCTTTGTTGTTTTTTCAATAAAGATACGCTAGATATGTTGGCCTCTGTATCACCATCTGTTTATAACATAAAATTGCATGTCACTTGCAGAGTAGATCTATCTATCTATCTATCTATCTATCTATCTATCTATCTATGAATGATTTTCTTTCATTTTTAAGCTTTAACAGTCATAATTGAGTTTATTTTCCCCCCTCATTCTGACCCTGGGAATTAACAATAATAATATATAGAGTTATGTAGAATGTACCTGGTCAGATACATTGTACCAGCCGTAATTGAATGGGCTGGGCCGATCTTCAGGAGAAAGAGCCACCACAACCAGGTTATAACAGGCTCTGGAAGTGTAGAGGAGTATAACTGCTGCCCCGATGGCTGTGGCCTGGCATACTGATGTCCCCTAAATCGCAATCACAAAGACAAAACAGTAATTACTTTTTCAACACCGTTCGTAAGCAATCAGCTGTTATTGCACTGTCATACTGAAAACACTGCACTGTTGTTCTGAACCACAATCACATACTTCTGAGTATAAGTACGTACCAACAACATGTTAAGTATGAAGCAAGCCATTATCCAAATACAAAAATGCTTGATATAAATCTCAAAATCCAAACAGCATCCCTTGTTCACTTACCTTTGATTCCAGGTAGACATTTGCAGAAGACATTTTAGCGATCTTGAAGATGCATATGGCGAGTGAGATCGCACAGAGAACGAAGAGGCTGTCGTTAACCAGCACTCGTGCCAGAACGGCATCCTTCACCTGACTCTCAGCCGCATCACCCTGAACCAGCATGGCACACGTCATGTTCACCACCAAGAAAAAAACACCGGCCAGCAGAAACCCTAGACACAGGGGCACCCTATTGAGAGTGGAGAGAAAATTTATTTTACAGAAAGAAACATGTCTTGAACAACCTTAATATCTACCTTTTATTATTAGATTTAAATTATTTCATTTTAACCCGACTAAACATCCCTACACGCATTGGACACGATTCATCAGTGCACTTTATTATGAAGAATGCATTTTTTCATTTTTGATAATCTAATCAAAATGTAATGGATTTCTTTCATTTTTTTTTTTTTTTTTTGGTTACATGGAAAAATTATATTATTAATAATTCAATTCACCCTCTTATGTGGAATCAAATCAAGCCTCGTCCTATCATTCTTCATGCTCAATATTTTGATTCACTCAAAAATACAGCATATTGAAAAAAATCAATACAAGGTGAAAGCTCAAAGACGATAAAGAGACGAGCGCAGTCAAGCCGTTGCTTAGCTCAGTCTGGGTCATGTGTCAATCCTCTCCTCCACCACATGCCTCTGGGACGGGACAAGGTGGGAGGATTTGATCTCCAAGCTTTTCACTCAGCATCAGACTCGAATCACCTGATCAAAGCCCCATTTGTACAGATCAGATTAATGCTCCAAAAGAAAAAAAGAAAAAAACGAAAGTCTGTTTAAAGTTGGCTCAAACTTCTTTAAAGTCTTTTGATATTTTCAACCATAGAAAAAAGGCTTCTAAATCCTTCTAATTTCACCCCAAAAGAATAAATTCACTCTTATGTTGTTCCAAAGCTGTGTGATTTCTTTTCTTGTGTGGAAGATGAGTAAATAAGTAGTGGGGCTGTCAGACAAAACAAAAAAGGCTACATAAAAGTACCATAAAATATTTTATTCTTTGCTTTAGTCCAAAACATCTGAAGCCATATGATTAGAATCAGTGTAAATAAAAGAAAACCTTCACCATTAACCGGTTTGTTGAAATTAAAAGTGACAGTAAAAACATTTAGGCAACACTTTACTAATGTCTCATTTGTTAACATTAACAGATGTTAATATATATTTTTACATCTATTACTAACATGTTAATGTTCATGTTAATTCACAGTGCATTAACTAATGTAAACCGATACAACTTTTGATTTTAAAATGTATTAGTAAATGTTGAGATTAACATTAACTAAGATTAATAAATACCATGGAAGTATGCTCACTGTTAATTCATGTTACGTTACCGACATTTATACAAAAAAAATTGAAAAAAACTGTGTTTTGTGATCAGTGACTCAAATTTCGGCTATAACTTTCATGGTGCTTTGGTATTTGAAACTTGACAGGCTCAGTATTCCTTCATTGTATGGAAATATGAACATTCTGCTAATGTTCCACAGAAGAAATCATACAGGTTTGAAATGGCTGAGTAAATTATTTTTTTTTTTTTTACTATCTCTTTAAATTAATGTAGTGTATAGACAACAGTATGCCAATAGAGTGGTGCAGGGATGACATATTTTTGTAGGCCAAAACCTGGAAATGAGTTATCATTTTAGCAAGTCCGGTTCCATAATCTCCGTTCCGTTTTTGAATGGGTTTTTGGTTAAATGCCTGAAATAAGGTCTCTGGTTATCACAAGTTCAAGATGTTTTATTCTACGACATAAAATGCATCAGTAATACATACTTGTGTTTTTTTTTTAAAGCTTTCACTTGTCTTGTAAAAGGCAGTTGCTAACATTGTGGCTAAATGGGACTACAGAGGTTGTCAGGGACATTAAACATCATCAAATTGTATTGGTAAATTCATCTACTTTGACTTTTATAAGGTTTATAATCACACTCTTGCTGACAATTCTAATTTAAACTTTCAGGGAAAAAGTTTTTAAACAAAAGGCTTAATGATCGTGATGACGCTGAATTCGAGCGACTGCGGTGTAGTTCGTTTATAGCCTACCGTTAGCTTTTGACTTTGGCAGATTGTATTTAGGCTTCAAAATTCATAAAAGTGGTGTTAATTTGTGAAGATTATCATGATGAATAAAATAAATAAGAATCATAGGGCCGGATTTACTAAACAGGGCGAATTAGCGTGAGAGCGCAATTCCAAAATAGCGCCGATGGGAGTGGAAAGTTCTGCGCGTGATCTTCTGACGACGTGCAAATAAAAGAACACAGACTCAGTCAGATCATTTCCATAATGACCAACACAATCAACCAAGAGCAGCGCGAATTAGAGTCTGGTTTAAGACATGCTTTTTTTGAGCGTTAAATAATGGCGCAAAATACCAGTAAACTGACTAGCGCAAACCTTAGTAAACCACCTTGTGTGATTCATTTAAATACTCTCCTCCCATAAATTGTGTGTCTGAAAGGGAAACTCTTACAAATGCATATGCAATAAGGTCAGCCGCAAAAATAACCCTGTTCAGCGCTAATTTTTCACTCCGCGTCTTTAGTAACTCCTGGCAGTACTTTTTTAACGCCAAAAGAGGGTTTGCGCTGGCGCAAGCTGTGAGTAAATCTGGCCCATTAGTCACAGAGCTTATTTTTGCAATAATCCAAAATACAATGGAAAAATCCAATTGGGTTTTTGTCGAGGCAACCAGAGTGATGCTAACTTCCGGATTGGCCTAGAAATGTACGTAATTCCTAAACCGCTCTATCCTAAACAGCACTCTATAATAATAACAAAAAACCTGAGTGAAAGTTGTGCAAGATTTCAGGGGTGACAACAGTTTAAAGCACTTGAAAATGTAAAGAAAGAGCATATTGTTCATACGGGTGCTTTCTCACTAAGCAACCAATTCATTCACAGCACTTACAGCTAAGAAAGAAAGTCTCTTACTTGTACTTGTTGAGTTCTGGGGAATACTTCGCTTTGGCTTTGAAAATCACCTGTGGAAGAGGACAAAGTAAGATTTTATTACTTACAAACATGACCAGGACAAACTCTAGAGGTTTTATCAGTACAAAACTTGCTTTCACCAAGAAACTTCTGCTATCTGTACTTCAAGCCTGCTCACAGGCCAAGTGATGACTAGCTTGTTCTAAAGCAAATATAAGGGTGACCAGGGTGTATCTCATTCTCTGAGTTTATTTCAACAGAAACATCTCCTGGTTAAGCAAACATTCTCATAGCGCAATAACCACTGAAAGTTATTGGTTTTATCTAAGGTCTTTGCAACTCTAACTCTAATGTCAACCCAAGGCAAGCACAACTAGGCTTGCACAACCTTCATTGATAAGTGTTCACGGACAGTTTTCACTCTGACTTGGCCTTCAAGTATTTCACACAAAACGTGAACTACATGAAGGCCATTAGCAAGTGATGTACTGTAGCGCCATATACACTACAGTTCAAAAGATAGGGGTCAGAGTAAGTAAAAAAAAAAAAAGAAGGAAATTAATACTTTTATTCAGCAAAGATGCATTAAATGGATTGAAAGTGACAGTGAACACATTTACAATGTTATAAAATATTTCTATTGCAATGGCTGCCTGTTCTTTTAAAATGTCTAGAATCCTGAAACAATTAAATCACAGTTTTCATGTGACACTGAAGACTGAAGAAATGGCTGTTGAAAATTCAGCTTTGCATCACAGGAATAAATTGTAATAGTATTTCACAATACTACTGTTTTACTATTGATCAAATAAATGCAGCCTTGTTGAGTAAGAGTCTTCATTCAAAAACATTTAAATAATTACAGATCCCAAACTTTGACCGATAGTGTATGAAGTTGAGCACACGCATGTCCGCATACTTCAAAGTAATGATTGGCCATTGAAGGCTTTCTTTAAGCTTTGTCATATTAAATTCTGTACATTATAAACCACAACAGTAGACGGCAGCTGGAACAGGAAAAGGAAATGACCTCACCAGTTGCTTTCTGCACCTGCACATTGAAAAGGTCTGGGTTTCATGTTTCAAAGTTAGACTTCAAATGAGATGAAAAAGGATTCATTATTAAAATCCCTTTATTGATTATAATCAACTTTAAAGAACATTTAGAAAGTGAAAAAGCAATCTGCACATCATTCTGCAAAATCTAGCACTTCTGTTTTTTCCCTGTTATGACAACTCATAACACTATCCAAAAACAACCATGGCACCCTATGTAGTCGACTAGTTGACTAAACTACTGCTGCTTGTCGGCACTCCAAAGATTTAAATATAGAGCTGTACGATTCTGGATGAATTGAGAAATCACGATTTTTTTGTTTGTTTAAATAGAGATCATGATTCTCCCACAATTCTGAACAGACAACTTTTAATAAATATATATATTTTTACGAGAGGTTCTGACAAAATGTTAATTGCTGCAGTCTATTTAAAAATATTTAATTAATTTAAACTATTTTGTTTTTTAAATCCATTTGAATGAATGATTCAATGACTCGTTCATAAAGACTTCACTTGTTTAATCTGGATGAATCAATGGTTTTGAATGAATCTCTTGAATGATTCAATGACAAATACATTTTTAAGTCACTTGTTGCCACCTACTGGTGTAAGAATGTAACTATAGCCTACATCAGTGTTTATATCCAAACTATACGCTTTTATCCCGGTATGTCTGTGTGATGAGTTGAATTATTAAGAAAGAAATAGTGATACTGTGTGGTTGAAAAGACTGTTTGGGAAGCTTTTCCATTCCTATAAATGACAACTGCTCTCTCTGGATCAGCAGCAGCGTCCAACACAGATCTGAATGTTCGCTGTGATCGTACATGTCAAAGGTTTAGTCGAATCGTTGTTATTTAGAAATAAGATCGCGTGGGTGTTTGAATCGAGATTGCGATCTTTTAACGATTTATCGTGCAGCTCTAGTTAAATATAATTTCACATTAAAGTCAAAAAGAAAAGGAAATTGCGATAATCTTTTCATTGGATCATTGTGGTTTGCTATCGCTGTTATCTCAAGAGATGTCACTACGTGATGGAGGGGAAGTTATTTTGATTAAAAATTACACACATGAAGTAAAGAATAATGATGTCCACAGATAAATCATTTATAATAAATACTGCAATATTCCATAAATAGCTAGCATTGTCTGTTTTGATTTCATGGTGACTCTAGACTTTTTAACATTTACAAATTTCAGTTTGCTTTAAATCATTTCAAAGACTCCACGCATGATGGTGACCTGTACACTTTTGTGATTTACAATCTATGGCACTTTCACAAAACATTTCAACAGAAATGCTTCCAATTAGGTCATAAAAATTGAATATTTGTGACACAAAACATAAGTACCGATGCATGGAATGATCTTGGTCACAGTGACAATAAGGCAAGGGATAATGGGAATTTACTAGGTTCCTTCATTTAAGAAACAACAGTGAAAACTCACACGTCATGTCTACATTCCTGATCACACATATGTAGGATCATAGCCCTGACTCCACTCTTCTCTAGAAGATACATGATTGATGAAATGCAACAAAGGACTCTCAGATTGTAGACCAAAATGAGAAGGACAAACGCCAAATGATCTCAGACCGAGACCAAAATGAGAAGGACAAGTGCCAAATGATCTCTGTAAAAATCCCAGAAGTCTCACAGCAAACCAGCAAGAGTTACAGCAAAAATGGACGTCTGTGTAACCAAAGCAGCATTGCTCATGACTATCGAGAGAACTCGGGTGTAAAACAGCTGAACACACCAGGACAGTGCAGATGCCTCCATTCACTGGACTACGACACCCGTCCGACAGGCTGCGTTTGACAGCCATCAGTGGCGGCACATGAGCAAATGGAGAACAGATGCTGTGTTGTTTGTATATGCACAAGGGCAGTGGGCATCTGCAATGACTTAGAATGAATTTGAAGGTTTCATGAAGAAATAATAAACTTACTTTAAAATTAATCATATATTCAATCATGCACTGAATTAAAATGTACAAATATCCTATTAAATGGAAGTAAAATTAAAAGGGGCAACAATAAACAAGATTTCCCTACTCTTTCAAAATAAAAGTACTATTCAGACATGCTAATGTTCATATCGCAAAGCTCCCTCTCTCTCTCTCTTCCACCTATATAATTTAGCTACAAAAATGGGTCATTCAGAAATCATGGTTATGTCATCACAACCATAAAGCACATTAACATAAGGCCATTCACTTTTAGATATCTATTTCTTTTTACAGTATTCAGCCACTATCCTGTGTGAAACATGCTGGTGCAGAGGTTTAAAAGTTTGGGGTCGGTAAATTTTGATTTGATCAAAAATACAGTGAAAATAATAATCAAAAAAATATCATTCCAAATTAAATAACTATTAATTAATTAATATATTAATTCATTCACTGTAAAAAATTTCTAACCCTCCCAAATCAAAAATTTCAAGTGACCGATAACATCTAAATTTTTCAATCAGCCCAAGTGAAATTCTGTAATTTATAAAATTAAATTTACAGAATTTCACTTGGGCCAATTGAAAAATTTAGATGTTATCGGTCACTTGAAATTTTTGATTTGGGAGGGTTACAAATTTTTTACAGTGTTTTAATATATTTTAAAATGCAATTTATTCCTGTGATCAAAGCTGAAATTTCAGCATCATTACTTGTCTTCAGTGTCACATGATCCTTCAGAAATCATAATAATATGACGTTTTTCTGCTCAAGTATTTCTTATTATCAATGTTGAAAACAGTTGTGCTTGATAAATTATTCATTTTTTTCAGGATTCTTTAATGAATATAAAATGTATTTATTTGAAATGGAAGCTTCAAGTTTCAAGTTACTTTTGTAACATTTTAAAAGTCTTTACAGTCACTTTTTTATTACTTTAATGCATCCTTGATGTTTAAATTTGAACGCTAGTGTAAATCTTAAACGTACAGTATCAAAAACAGCCAAAGAGGGTGGAAAATGTCACAATTTAGGGTGAATTTGAAATTTTTTACTGACCTTCAAAGAAAAAAAAAAATCAAATGCACAAAATGCAAAATATGACTAATTTAACAAGGAAATCAGAAGAGATAAAAGGTGCAGTGGTTGACACTTGTGTTGTGTATGAATTGTGCATGTTGATGTGTGTCATCCTCATGTGTCTCCCTGACAGCAGACGCAGTGCAGACTGCACCGAGACACCACAGCACAGCATGATTCTGAGTTATAGAAGACTTGCAAAAATAAACACACAAACTGCACCTCATGTTTCGTCATCTCACGAGAGAGCGATAGGCTCAAGGGACCCGTGTTGCCCCGAGCGCAGTGCTTTCACAGAGAAAAGGCAGCATTAAAAGCTCCTATCTTTCTGCTCTGAGCTCCACACCCCAAAGCAGTCTTACATGCAAAAACAAGGTCAACACACTCCGCACTGCCTCCAAACAGATTTGATATAGCAATTTGTTTGTTACAAGGTGGAGAAAGGTACAAGTCATAGGAAAAAAGAATAACTAAAAAAGTAGATTTTTTACATTCTCAGAAAGAAAGTCCAGTGTAAAAGTAATAAATCACAATGCCCTAGTATTGCAATGCAGTTGCTAGGGTGATCTAAGTGGTTGTTAGTGTGCTGCTATGGGGTTGCTGGATGGTTGCCAGTTAATTGCTTAATTATGGGGTTAGAATTGTTTCATTATTCCAAATAATTAAAATTAAGATTCACAAATATAATTGTAAAGAGATTCGCAGAAATTAATCAAATTCACAAATAAATAGATTAAATAAAATGTTAAAATACAAATGTGTTTTATGTCAAAAACACAACTCTCCCTGGCATTCATTGGTGAAACGCTTTCTGTGCATTTGTGGATCACTTTTTGTGCGTTTGTGGATCCCTGCAAGCATTTGTGGATTTTGAAACACTTCAAAGTCGTGCAGATAAATCCATGAATAAGTGGACTCTACCCACTGTTTACTCAAGCCAATCAGATAACGGCCACATTGCGCTGACCAATCATAGCAAGTTCTCGCAACAACCAATCACGATTTGCTTTACAATCAGATTCACAGGAACAGATTCATTTTGCACCCCTAAAAGGAACTATATTTCTATGGTCTCTTTGTGTGGTTAAAACACCTCGTTTCCTGAAGATTACTGGAGTTTAAGGCTTCTTTATATTTCCATCATTGGTGAATTGGATAAACTCAGGATTATATATAATATAATATAGGACATAATATCATATGTAATACCAAATATGAGGCCAAATGACCATCAGTGATGTAACAGTATAAGAGTATACATCTTTGCATTTATTTTGGATGCTGTCAGTAACTTACAGTAAATTATTAAGTCTGTTTCATATGTAATATTATTTGTGTGATCAAGTGTTTTAATCAAAAATGATGCATACCGCTGGTCTGCTGGGTATTTCACTTTTAAATGCATGATCTCTTTGGAATGCAACAACACCCTGTCACACGTTTAATAAGAACCCACCTTTATCTCTACAAACAAAGGGAATCGTAATACATGTACAGTATTTAATGTTTAAAATACGATTTTTAATGCTCTATAAATCATTAGATCCATGGAGCAGGTCATGTGCTCATAAGCGTCATTAAAATTGCTTAAATGAAGAAGTGGGAAGCGCTGCTGGCTGTTGTATAGGACAGTAATTTCACCTATTACACAAACTCGCATGTTTATCACGAGGTTGAATCCAGTTATTCATTAGTCAGCTACTTATTGATGCTTTTCTGTTCCATCTTGAATAATGTGACTCTTCCATAACGCGTTGTTGCCATAACAGAGATGTAAAGCACTCAAAGGCTCATAAAATATAATACTGTGGCTTGGCTTGATACACAGTATTATGGTCTAAAGAAAACCAAATTTGAAACATCTTTTACTGTACCAATTTTATGGGCCTTATGAAGGCCAGGCAGAGTTGTGTTTGTGATATTAAACACATCTGTAGAAAAAAAAAAAAACTAATTTTATTAATTTGTGATTTTTTGTGTGTGTGAGAAACTCTTTACATTTATTGTTAATCTATTTATTTGTGAATTTGATTATTTTTTGTGAATCTCTTTTATTTGTAAATCTCAATCTATTTGGAATAATACAACAATTCTAACCCCATACTTACTGGTCCAAGTCAAAAGAGCCCTGAGAGCTTTGATATTCTGGTAACATGTAGGGCCAGTATTCACTCTCAGTATCTTTTTTTTATGTTTTATTTTTTTTATACAAAAACGGTCACTGGGGCAGTACCCTTTCAAAAGGAACACCTTTGTCCCTCATTTAACCCTTAAGGGTGAATATTAGTAGGCTACCTAAAATTACATGTGTACTTAAAGCATACATTTACTTTTTGAAAGAGTACCGCCCCAGCGATAGCTTTTGTACTTTTTTTTCCTGAGAGTGTTCAATATAAAATATATTTTTTAATGATTTCTATTATTTATTTAAATAAAATTAAAATAAAGTTGAACAAAAAAGTGAAAAAGAAAAGGGAGCAAACAAATAAGGATAGGCCTGTATTCTGAGCTAAGACAGACATGTTTTGTTTGGCATAAAATGTGAACTCATGACTTCTATAAGCACATGCACACGCACACGCACAGGCGCACACACACGCACGGCAGCAACTTTCGGCCAGTCACATAAAAAAGACAAGAAAAAAAAAGGAAGCAGGCAGCAGTCTTCTCAGAGGACTGATATTTAAGCCCTTTCTGTGACCCAGGTGCAGACATTTGTCTCAGTTCCTTAAATGTATTTTTACCATAATAAGACTTCCACATCAAACTGAGTCATGCTTTTGAAAATGCATAATGCTGCGGTTCGGTGTCATGAGACTTTGTGACTTCTTCCTCTTTTACTGATGGTGTGGAATGATATCGCTATACGCATGATGCTTGAGAACTAAAACCAAAAAGATTTATTCCACAATTATATATAATATAAAATTAACCTAGCAAGAAAAATAGCTTGTTTTATGATATAATATTAATGTCCTTTATTAATTTTGTACATTTTTATATTTATATTATTTATTTGAGTCCATTGCTCCAAAAATTGCACACAAATACAGGCTACACACACACAGTTTAAATGTATATATATATAATTTAATGTAAATTGGCCCTACAAAACTGTTCAGTGCATATGTCTGATTTACCAAACCAAAGAGAATGAAAGCTTTTATCTGAATGGACACTGAGGACTTCTGACATGTTTACATGTTTGAACACATAATTTCCTGTTTTCCTCCTCGGTAATCAGAACACAACCCTACAAACACACACGTTCCCCTTCAGTGCCTCATGTCAAGAGGACCCCAAGGAAGTTTAAAACCAGTGATTCATCTACCTACACTGGGAAACAAATCTGGAACGCTTCCCTCTGATCTGTTTAATACTTGTTTTTGTACAAGATTGCTACGTACTAGAGCCCTCACTTGAACACATGTGAGTGATGGAGGTTCTGTATCCTGTGTGAAGTCAAAGCAGGTCAAAATAAATAAACAGGCCTACACACTCAGTAAGACTCATTGGGATGGTTAATAGTCAACCAAACTAATCCATTCAGTATCAACAATTTCCGAGCCAAGCTGGATAAGTTCAGGATCGTGCCAGGAAAAAGTAGGTTTTTAAGCTGCTACAAGTCAAGGACTGCTTCCGAAAAATAACTATCATTATCATATTATCAAAATGTAAAGATATTCAAAAGCCTTATTTGAGACATTTAGCAACAAGTAAATGTTCTGCTCTCAGAGTTATGAGTCCAATTTCTATGGGAACAAATTATGCCGTGGTATATCATTATTATCACATAAAAAGTCAAAAGTGTCAAAAGTCATGGAGAGATAAAAAGTTGAAATGAGATACTACGTCATAATTATGAGATAATTATGATTATGACATAAAAAGTCATAACTATGGCATAAAAACCTAACATTTCTGTGTAATAATTACTTTTTGTGATAAATTCAACTTTTTATGTCATAATCAATCATGATTTACCAGTGCATTTTTTCTTCTTCAGATTTACCCATCCTGTAATGGCGAATTGTATAGCTGGTCAATTTCAATGTCAGATAGCCTTTAAGTGGGACCAGACTACGCTGACAGTCAAACTTCAGGCTACCCAGGACAACAGGAGTGCAAACAGCTTTCAGGTTAAGGCACGCCAACTTCATTTCCAGACTGCACATGCATGCTTTACCAATACACACCCAATTCCACAATAAAAGCAGCACAAAACCACTGGACTTATTGAACAGTATGACCACTACACTTAAGCCCAGATAATAAAACAAAAACACTCAAATAGACTCTTTTAGTCTTACAAAATCCTGTTTGGCAACCCTTGGGACAATCATTCCCCCTATCTATTTGATTCTGATTAGCTTGCGACCGTTCAAGCGGGAAAGTGCGTGTTTGGGGAGCAGAAATTATGCGAGTTTGAAGCCCATGCCAAGTGAGTCATACTTTACATGTCCATAACACAAACCCTTGTATAACATCTGTAGCCAGCAAACACACACTTTCACAGAAAAAGCATTGACAAAAAGTGTGAATAAACATGCTGTGGTAACTGAAATCATATGGGTTACGCTTTCACGTGATGTCACGCTAGCTTTGGCACACAAAAAAATCTGTATATAATAAAACATTCAGGATAATTTAAATTAATTTAATAAAGTCATTTATAACTCCACAAGGAGTTTTGTGCCTTGGAATAGCTTTAAGACTATTTAATATGCTAATGTAGTCCTAAAATGTACATTTTATTCATTTAGCAGACCATGTTGCCCAAAATGACATACAAATGTGAGATTGCACTACCGTTCAAAAGTTTGGGGTGAGCATTTTTTTTCTAAATTTTTTTTGTAAACACTTTCTCATTTAATTGTTTTTTATTATTTTAAATAAATGCTTTATTAAAATTTTCTATTCGAAATTTTTAAAAAATGCATCACAGTTTTCACAAAAATATTAACCGTTTTTAACATGTTTCTTGAGCATCAAATCAGCATATTAGAATGATTTCTGAAGGATCATGTGATCCTTTTTTTAAAAATAGATTAAAATAGAAAACGTTTTGTTTAAATCCTCATAAAATTGCACAATATTACTGTATTTTTTTTTACTGTATATCGGCATAAGAGACTTCTCTTAAAAAAAAAAAAACTTACCAACCCAAAACTTTTGAACGGTAGTGTACATGAATATTTATGCAAAAATAAGTTAACTTGTTACAAGATACCTTGACTAACTAGTGGGTGTCAGGGAAAAACACTGCAAAAAGTACGACATGGCCCCTTTAAGATACTGACATAATATAAGAGTCAAATTCAGCCCACTTATGTAGAGAAACAACAACTGTATTTTCCAGGAACAAACAAGCAGCTAATTTAGGGAGCAGGAGGATTAAATGACTGTTTTCCTTCAACGCTCTTGTGGACTGTCCTCGCGATCCACATCTTCCCTTTACAAGACAAGCAGGTCTACAGAACCTAGATATCCCTGCCAAAGAATCTGTGGCCTAGTTACAGATTAACAACAGCCATCCTAACCTCTCCTAACACAACAGCACAACTGCTAAAACCATTAGGGGAAAACAAATTCCAGCATAAACCTCTCCAAGTCAGCTGTCAAAGGGCAAAATGTGATCCATTCCAATAAGGACCAGCCAATGAACAACTCTAACAGGTGCTTAAGTTTGTTGAACAAATAATGTGGCACGGTTCGGTTACCAATCCCGATCATGTGACTTAGTCCCAAATATGAGTAAAGAAGCAATGGAGGAGTGTAAACAACAGTCCGCCTAATATCATAATGATCTATACCAAACTTGCATATCTAGGGATGGTTTACAAGGACAAAAACGCTGAGAGGGTGTGTGGGGAATAAGAAAACAACATTCCAGTAAGCTGTAATGGAGCTGAGCGGGGGCGATGCCAACATTTGGCTGACCATTATAAAGATTCCTTAGCAAACTGAATTAATAAGACTCTCCGGGATCACACGGCTGCAGAAACAGGCCGTCAATGAGTGGTTTGACGTGATAAATGTGAAGAAATGTCATGCTTTAACAAACTTTTATGGTCAACAGATGACAGACAGATATTGAGTAAGGTCTGACATTAGCAACGTCAAGGATATGTCATTCTTTCAAAACTGTATTGAATAATAGAGAAAAAATTGGATTAAATAAGCAAATTTATGCAACTGTACAGTAAAACTTCACATTGCACTGTTTTATAACACTTTTTTGTTTTAGTTGTGACTGAAATATACCCTTGTGTGTGTGTGTGTGTGTGTATGTGTATGTGTATGTGTATGTGTATGTGTATGTGTATGTGTGTGTGTGTGTGTGTGTGTGTGTGTGTGTTCCCAACACTGTGTTGTATCTAATAAAAGCAGCCTTGGTTAGCATACAAAATTTCTTTCAAAAGCCAAAAGCTTTCAAAAGATTAAAAAAAAAAATCTTACATAGACAATTTTTTTTGACTGACTGCATATAGAAAAATCAGCGTTCAGAAGTGTTAATGCCAGAAGTGCTATTATTAAATAGAAAAACTAAGATACGTGCTTAAACAAAACTACAAGCTGCACATTTCTGTTTTTAAACCCTCCAGGACGCCTTGGCCCATATACTTTTATTGTCTCTCAAGGGCATTACCCTCAACAGGACTTTTGGTCATTTTTATAAAACGAGACAAGTCAAAATGATTGCCTTAAGTAATCGAAAGCATGTCACAGATGTCAATTTTCCTTTTTCTTTACCTGGAACATTCTTGTGAAATAATGTTTAAAATAACGCCCGGGCAGCACCAAAAACTGCCGACAGTGTGCCACCAACTGCACCAACAGCAAAAAACATACAAGGGTGAAAAATGGGCCCATCTCTTCTCTTTTGCAGAGCTTTGCTGATGAGGTCTCATGTGATGCATTACTCTCACACACCTACATGCAGAAATCACACATGCTTTTCACAAGGGAGTTTCTGCTTCAAGTAAACAGTTAACAACGGTACACACACGCCTTTAATGTGTTTCCTCCACGCACGAGAGTTGCTGAAAGTGTAATTTGAAAAAAAATAATTGGTCATCACTTTGGTACCACCTCAGGGAACAGGATGACACAGGAAGAACAGAAGTGAAAACTGAAATATGACAATACTTGCAAAGGATTTCATGCGTATTTTACAGTGTTGCGATTTTTAAGTCCCCTAAAGAGCTCGCATTTTCTCTGCATTCTGGCTGTGAAAAACAACTACCGACATTTTGAGTTCCAGCACACATTTTGGAAAAAACCTATATGTTTGCAAATACGTGTATCAATGTGATTTCACCGAGTAAAACATGTTCCTGGAACAACATCCTTGATTTGAGGGATAGGTTTACGGTTTCTGTCAAGTTTAGGCTTACAGTAGCTTCTACACCATTCTTATTCACCTTTCATTTCCATCTGATTTTAAGGATAAGTTATGAGTAGGGTTAGCTTTACACTCAGGAAAAAAAGGTACAAAAGCTGTCACTGGGGCAGTACCTTTTTAAAAGGTACACTTTTGTTCTTTTTAGGTACCAATATGCACCCTCACTTGTGTACCTATAAGGTGTAGAGGCAGGGATATGGTTAGGACTATGTTTTTACACAGGAATGTCGTTCCAGGATTAACAAAAGATGTTGATCCAGGAACATGTCTTACTTGGCATGAAATGACTTTGTTTTTTTAACAGCACAGATAAGATACTGTATATAATGCAGCATTTCCCTTCCAAATCAGTGATTTGAATGAGGTAACCTTCCAAAAGTATATACAGCTAACCCGTTTTTGCAGCAACTAACATCAATCGCACTATAGTGACCACTAATAGTGGTCATTACCGTGCGTGTCGTGCACAGCATGCACAAACAAACCACTCGGATACGTACCCCGTGCGGGGTACAGTACCCCGCCGATGGGATTTTTGTTTTTGGCTGACATTTGGAAGTCAGGGTGCTTGCCGTCTTTGTCTGTGCGTTTGCTGTTCTTAGAGCAGAATGCTGCACACCCCTTTTGTTGTGCCTGGAATAGCACAGGACTGAGCAGGGTGATGTAATGCTTTTGCAGCAGGTGCTTCTGATTGGCTCGCACCTTCAAATGCCAACTCGCAGTGTTCAGGCAGTGTCTGCACGATGCCCACATCTCAAATAGCTCCCGAGTAATACGCACAAAGGCCAGCTCTCTCAAGCAACCCTCTGCAACTTAATGTGGGTGTAAGGGGAAAGGCTGCAGACATGCATAAATGGTGGTTGCATAAAACAAAGCTGTCAATAAATCTAACAGGACTGCAGCGCTTGTCAGTCAGGTTTGATTGTGCCACAGCTCTTTGTGCTGACTGCGGGTGAAATAAAATGCAATATAAGCAAGGTTAGATTAATATCAGCCGGGGTCATGTCGGACAGAACGGAAAGGGCAAAGCACACATTTGTTGAGTTTGGGACATGAATAATAATGAGAATCTCATATACACTTGCAAAATAGAGTTAAAAAAATATTTCACCGTAAATGAGGTGGTTCTGTCTTTTGACTTGCACAGACAAAAAAATTAATAAATTAGCCTTCAAAGGGCGTATTAATAACATGCTCAAACATATTAAGGATCTTTTCAGCCTTGATCTTTTAAGAGAAAACAAGACCTCCAGAGCAACAGTACTTTATAAAAACTTTCCTCTGCTTCATGAGATATTTAAAGGGATAGTTCAACCAAAATGTTGGTTTCCAACATTCTTCAAAATATCTTCTTTTGTTTTTGAGAAAAAAAAGGAGAAGTTTAGCAGAATGACACTTCTCTTTTTCATAAAAAGAAAATGAATGAAAAACACAGAGACATCTCACGTCCGATTTTGAAAACAAATCCATATTCAAATCGCAAATGAGATTTTAGAGCTACATCGGAGGAATTTTTTTAAGCATAAAACGACTTCAATTTTGTATTTATATTATGCATTTTTTATCGAAAGCAACTTATATTGGGAGACTGGGAATCAAACCCACGACGTTGCAAATGGCATGTCGTACTGTTTGAGCAACAGGAACTCAACCATTTTGTTCTGTTTCTATCATAAATCCATCATATGGCATCAGAAGACTTGGGATATAGCACGCTGTACTCATACTGACTGACTACTATTATGTTCATTTTATGGTGGTTTTTTTTTTGGAGCTTGACAGCCCTACGTCACCATTCACTTTCTCTGTATGGAAAAGAGCAGCGTGGACCCACTTCTAAACCTCTCTTTTTGTGGTGTACAGAATAAATTAAATACAACAGCTTAGGTGCTGAATAGTGTTAGTGTAATTTTTGTGTGAACTAAGTAGTTGTTATTTTTCCAGCATAGAATAAGGACCTGTAATGTTCTGTCCTCCAGTGCACAAAGCTTCGGAGAGGAGATTAACAATATTTCATCCCCTGCATGATAAGGTTATGCATTCACAGACGGCCAAGACTTCACAAAGGGTGGAAGGATGGACCAAAAGTGGCAATAATAGACCTCATTCAGAGTGTCCTGTGAACTGCTCTGTTGTGGCCAAGCAGAGGGACTTGAACAGAAACTGATGACCTCCAGCTGCGCTCTTGTCCCAGTATCATGAACATGATGATGAATGTCTCTGAATTTTTTTAAACAACATAATATGTTTGACAGTGTGATGATGCTTTCAATTGCAACAGCATGAAGTCAGTCAGATGAAGTAAACACATTTGGTGGGAGGGACCCACTTAGATGTGAGTTGCATGGAAATTGCATTCAACATGAATGCAAAAGGATTCGTTTTATCTCTGTATAACAGATTACATTGATTTAACATGCTAATTAGATAATCAGCCCACATAAAGACGCATTTAGATGTTGTGTAATACAAAAACAAATTCAATTCAATGGGAAACAGCAAAGTAGGACTTACCTGAGCAAAATAAAGGTTGAGCAGACACAATGTGAAGAACTGCAGGCAGACTGGAAAACAATACAGGAGCCAGAACGGCAAAGGCTGAAGCTGGTTTGCTTGAACAACATTTTTAAAGTAGAAAGAGAAGAGTGTCGTCCTCAAAGCCGACCAGAGCAAACAGAGAAAGAGAAAAACACTCTGGTAGCTGAAGCGCTTGTATCCGTAGCGCAGAATCAACCAGAGCTGCAGGTAAACAAACACGAACAGGAGCGAATACAAAACTGTGTAAAGAACCGTGAGACCGAGCTCCACGGACGGGGGAACCGCAGCCTGGATCAGCTCGGCGGAGGAGGATGATGAAGAGGAGGAGGAGGAGTCCGTCCAAACACTGACACTGACCTGGTTTTCTAGTAAAAACAACATATCGCCTGGATGCTCGCTATCACGCCGACTTATCCAAAACGTTCTATCGTTTTCCTTTTCCATGAAACTTTTCGTGCAGACGTTTAGAAATCATAAGAAATTTAAAAACGTCAAACTTAATTACAAATGACATATGAGCTGAAAATGAAAAACTACAGGCTGCCCTGAGTTCTTATCCTACGGAATAAACTTTAACGTAAATTCTTGGATGTCCAAAAGCAAGATGTGGAAAACAAATTATTTGAAAAAACGACAGAGTCCCCCAATCTCTGCAAAGCAGCTCCCTCCGAGCTAAGAAAAGCAAACTCTAGAGCGAGAAAAAAGCGATCAGCTGGCTAGCGTTGCAGCTCAGGCCCCGCCTACTGACCAATGGGAAAGAGCTAGAATCTGACGCACTTGTGTCGCCATGTTGGCTCTCAGTTGAATAGAGCTGAATGGAAAATTTCTGTCGCATTCGAGCCAAAATGACTTGACTTTTCTAGTACGTTGGCCAAAGAGCGATTAGCGCTCCGCCTATTTTTTTTAAGAAACCAATCATTTGTCTTTTTAGGTGTCCTGCCTCTGGTCCTTTTCTAAGTATTGACGTTATTATTTCAGTACCATCAATTTGCTTGGACGTTTGCGTATGTTGCTTTTAATGTCTTCTACAGTAGTTAATTTGTAAGACTGGATTGAATTTGTAATCGGTAACGTAAAATGTAAAATAATTGCATTCTTTATTTTTTTTAAATTGATGGATGTACAATCTGTTAAACTGTGGCTTGTGCATGCAATAGATTATTGGACGTTTTGTAAGCATGGTATGGAAAAATAAGTATAATAATTAAAAAAAAAAAAAAAAAATCTCTGCAAGGCAGCTCCCTCCTCCAAGCAAAGAAAAACAACTCTATAAAAAAACGATTATCAAATGTAGGGAGCGATCACGGTCGGGCCCCACCTTCCGGCCAATAGGGAGAAGCTGGAAACTGACGCGCTTAGTCGCCATCTTGGATCCCATTAGAAATAGTGGGTGTATTGAAAATACTGTTCGTTCGAGCCAAAATGACAGGCTTTTCAAATGACATTCACCGATGAGCCATGATATATCCGCCTACTTCATTCTCATTGGTTTTCTCATTGGCATCATGAGCCTTCTGATTGGTGTTCAACACACCGTTAAACCCTCCCCAAACATTTGATTGGACAACATTTGCGCATGTTGTTGTAGTAGACAGTAGGCTAATGTTTGAGGATGTACGCTTGCCTTGCAGTGGTTAAGTTTTGTAACAGTGGCCCGGAATCATACCTAAAGGATTTGCAAAAGGGTCATATATGTTTTTTTAAATAGGTTAATCCTTAAGCTATGAATTATGCATTCAGTTGCACAGCACAGGCGAGTTGTTTTGATTGGACATGGATTCTTTGAGTACCATTTGTTATTGATGGGTTCATCCCTATTGTGAACTAATGTAAATATATATAAGTTAAAGGTCCATAAAGTGGAAAAGGGCACCATGTCCATCTTCTATTTGGTTGCGTTTCTGTTTGGCCTGACAGCAGAGCAATGTTCCTCCGAACTGATAGAAGAGTCCAGCCAGAGCTTCATGGAGAGGATGCACACGGGGAAGACCTCCTTTATATACTTTGGAAACCATGGTGAGACTTTGTTTATTGTTTTGAAAATGAATGAAGAGCAGCTGTCATAATTTGTCAGATCAGCACTTCTGCGTATTTCTATGGATTTGAGGTGTCAAAACAATGTTAAATTATGAATTATTATTATTTTTACTTGCAGTCAATCCAACCATCAAATTGTTCATGGAGCAGCTCGAGATGTCAGCAGATGCCCTAGAGGACTATGGGATATCTGTTGTAAAGGTGAGAAAAATCTCATTTGATCTCACCAGAGAGATGCATCGGAATGTAAGTACATGAAATTGATTATGGTGCAATAAAGCGAAACAGCTTTAATATAACTGTTTTTACAGGTGAACTGTTCAAAAGATGCTATAGAAAATTACTGCACTGGAGAAAAGCTCATGACCAAGGCACACTTGTTCAGGTACAGGTTTCTATCATTTACCCTCATCTAATTATAGAAACATTTTTGTTTAAAGGTTTGGGGTATTTATAATGTTAAAAACTATATGTATTTAAAATAAATGCTGGTCTAATGAACTTAAAAAATTCCTGTATCACAGGATGTCCTCAAAAATATTAAGGAGCACAACTGTTGTCAATATTGACAATAAGAAATGTTCCTTGAACAGCAAATTAGCATATTAAAATGATTTCTGAAGGATCATGTGACACTGAAGACTGGAGTAATGATGCTGAAAATTCAGCTTTGATCACAGGAACAAATTGCATTTTCAAATATTATAATACAAAACTGTTATTTTAATTTGTTAATGTATGTTACGATATTACTGTTTTTACTGTATTTTTGATCAAATGTAGCCTTGGTGAGCATAAGGGACTTCTTTCAGAAAAAATCTTATTGACCCCAAACCTTTGAACGGCAGTGTATACACCCATATGATTTTCTTTTATCCATGGAACACAGAAGGATATGTTTGCCATACTGTGAAGGTGAATGAGTTCAGCATCAATAATGATAATATAGTGCCGTAAAAATGGTCAATATGACTCCAGTCATGCAGGTCTGGAACGACATGAATCCCATTTTTTTTTGTCTTTTATCATTCCAGAGGCTCTGAGGTCCTTAGGAGTTTTGACATCGATACCGTATTTGACGTCAACGCGATTGTTTCTCATGTCCTTTTGTGAGTTCTTATTTAAAACGTACAGTAGCAACACAGATCTTTAAAGATCTTCATATTTTGCCTGATGGAACTACAGTGACGACCTTTGAATGTCTCCTTTTATCCTCCATTCAGCTCGGTCCTCTTCAATGAAGTCCGTTACGTACACACACCTGCTGAGCTGCTGCGCGTGGAGAGAGAGGCCAAACAAAACAGTGACATTGTGGTCGGTCACATACCGGTGCTTGGCCTTCCTGGTACGATCTCTATTCTCTGTATGTATTTTGCTTTTAGAGTCCATTTTCTTGATTGGAATGAAGCAATAACATCTCCTGTTTCTTTGTCCGAACAGAGCACCGAGCTTTGATGGAGGCAGCATTTGTGTATGGAGCCAAGTACCAGTTTGTCCAGACAACTGGCTCTCTAGTCCTGAAACACATGGGGTGAGCTTAAAATTACTCTAAAGAGTGATATACTTTCAAGCCCTTCTTAAAGTATTTCAAAAATGGCCACAAGGTGTCGTTCTAAAGCTCT
This sequence comes from Squalius cephalus, assembly GCF_949319135.1. Lineage (NCBI taxonomy): Eukaryota > Metazoa > Chordata > Actinopteri > Cypriniformes > Leuciscidae > Squalius > Squalius cephalus. Next base: position 14,656,773 of record NC_137141.1, on the reverse strand, counting down.
CATCAGATGTTTGCATATCCAACAACCACAATATAGTCAGCTAACATTTTATTAAAGTGCCCCTATTATGCTTTTTTGTATATTACCCGTCATGTAGTGTGTAATATAGCTGTATGTTAATGAAAAAGGTCTGCAAAGTTTAAAAGATCAAAGAGTGACTGTCTCCGGTAGACCAATCACAACAGACTGGGCCATCTGACCAATTAGATGACTGATACTGTGAGAAATGAAGAGATGCTGCAGTGTTTTATGACAAAATCAAAGGGTTTGTGACCTTGGATGCATGTAAACCTATTGTAGGAGACTAAAATAAAATAGGAACCTTTAAAATAGCATAATAGGAGCACTTTAATAGATATTGTTCAGTTTTGTCTTAAATTATAACAAATTCTTCTTCTTCTTTAGTGTCCCTCAAATGTATCTTGTTCTGTACAGGGTCGCCGATTCCTCTTCCTCACAAGCACGACTGTGGTTTCTGAACTGTAAAGGTGTGTCCAGCCAGTCTGATCCATGCCATAGCGTTCCCATGAGGAAACCACTCAAAACCATCAACATACACACCTTCCTCCAGCTGATGGAGGCACCTCTAGTGGTGAGTAAGCATCTTCTACTTCCTGAAATTTATGCCATTTATGATGAAAAGGAGTTTTTCTGATTCTCAAGTCTATTGCATAAGTTCATTATCCATTCTGTTTTGATCCAATTCTGGACTTTTCTGGCAGACAGAGGCCGAGGTGGACCCCTCTGAGGTAGATGTGGTTCATATCCACCTCAGTGTGCCCATGCTGTTTCTGTTCTCTCAGCCCCAAACCCAGCACCTGGACCGGGCCACCGCTCACACTCTCGCCCTGCAGCTCCGCGGGGAGGTTGGCATAGTGCTCATTTCCAGGTACTGATGATGACAATAAAAACAATAGCGCAATTCATACAACTTCAATATTTATATAACAAGATTCTATGGGAAATACTGGCCAACACTTTACAATAAGTAATTAGCTAATTAGCATTAAAGCTACAATATGTAACATTTTTGTAATAAAATATCCATGCACATCTCTTGCACAGTGTGATATATTTCCTGCAGTTGTGTACTTACAATATCCCAAAAGTTCCCAAAGATTTTTAATTTCAGAGAAATTCCCATTTTAAATAATGTCTCGTCCCTGTCGCCCTGTCCCACTTGTCGCCTGTCAATGACATAATATCCGCTTTATCCCTGGTGTCCGCTCGTACTGCTATAGTAACCATGGCGACAGACGTGGACAACTGCGTTACGTCTAGCGGCACGCTCACGCTGTTGTTGTTTCGTTCAAACATTATGGACCATGGCAAGCAGACTTTAGGACAAAAGGAGAACTAAAACGAGGATCAATATCAGCGTGGCGTTTTCGAGATGCCGAGAGCTCCACGTCCGTGACAAACTTTGACTTGACAGACACGCGCAAATGTACATAAAACTAATCAATGTTATATAGCTCAACATGATGAAATGTTAGAATATGATCAGTATGTTATTCTAATGTTGATCTAGCTTACTGCTAGTCTCATAAAGACAAACTAACACATAGAATAACATAACTTTCAACACACTCAAATGCAGTTTAGTGTGATAGTGTAGACCAAGTGAAATAGTGCTGCGTTACCTCACAAGTTTAATTCGTCAAATAAACTGACCTGTGTGAGTATTATTCAGCACTTGCGGGTAAGTTAATTCGGTAGAGTGAAATGTCCTTATTCCTTTATATCCGCGGGACTCGCGTGTGGCGCTGATATCTGTCTCTCATCAGCAATCGCACCCTGCTTCATACCACAGTCATGTTAAAAACATCAATGTATTCACTCATCCATAAACATTATTAGATCCTTCGGCATGACGTCAAGTTCCATAATTCCACTTATGCTTCATCAACCTACGCCTTTGTTATTGTAAGAGGTTAGCGACCCCTAGCGGCGAAAAAAATTACATATTGTAGCTTTAAATAATGAACTAACAATATTTTTTACAGTGTTTTAATATTTTCTTGTTTAATGTTTATATATTTTTTTATTTTATATATTATTTAATATATATTATTTTAAGTAAGTAAAAAAAAATACGTTTATAAATAAAAAAAATCGTATAATATCTTATAATCTTACATTTTAAAATGTTATTTATTCCTGTGATGGCAAAACTGAACATTATTACTCCAGTCTTCAGTGTCACATGATCCTTCAGAAATCATTTTAATATGCTGATTTCATAATAATAATAAGTGTTTCTTGAGCAGCAATGTTGTGCTGCTGAATATTTTTGCTATCTTGTTTTATTGGTTCAAAACCATTCTACATTTTTTTTAAGGATTCTTTGCTGAATAGAAAGTTCAAAAGATCAGCATTTATTTGAAATGTAAATGTCTTTACTATCACTTGATTAATTTAATGCATTAATTTCTGTCCAGAAAAGAATCGTACTAATTATAAAATAATCGCTAAATAATTGATATATTAGGGCATTGTACAATGTTTTAATATGTACAAATTTTTATGTTAACAATGCATCAGTGTTCACAAAAATAAGCATTATCCAAGATTAATAATGATAAAAGTATTATTTATTGTTAGACATGTTAACTATCACATTAACTACATTAATGTTGTACACACCTTATTGTAGGTTGGTTTAATCTGTCTGGATTTGAGGAATATGATATCATTGGTAATATTTCTTTTCCCATCAGCTAAAAACAAAAGTTGGAAGCATAGAAAGTTTTTAGATTTTGGTGAATATTACAAAAAAAACTTTTCTTGGCATAGGATGTACTAAAATGAATCATGCACAATAAGAGTAAAAGGAAATGGGGTCAGTTTTGCTATATCCATATGATACAGCATCCAAATACACATCTCCAAATCGCCTTCCAAAGATCTTATTTTTTAGTCAACACTGTATCTTTTCATTTTTCAGGGAAAGTCCAAACGTGAAAACTCCACTGAAATATAACGCAGCATACAGACTCCCACAGGAGGTCAGTTTAACCTTTGAATGTGGCTGTGATTATCTGAAAAATCTGTTTCTAACAAGAACTTTTGTCAACAGGATGTGAAATATTTGACCCTAAATAGTGCAGAGGAGGTTATGAAACTTTTCAAAGAAGAACTTTTGCAAGAACACAAGATTGAAGATGAAGAGGGAGATGAGGAACAGTGGTCAGATCTTGGTAGGATGCCACCTGTGCGATCATTGCTAACTAGTTCCAGGTCTTAGAATGGTTTTAAACTGGTTCTAAAGATCTTGTTGACTTCATCCAGATATCCTTGATGATGAGGTGTCAGAGTCTGTGTACAGAGACCGTGATCATATGCCGGATCTGGAGTCTGTTACTGAACTCACATCAGACACTTTTCAAACTACAGTCACACAGAATGATATCACAGTGGTGCTGTTCTATTTTAAATGTAAGTTTTAATATTTGTCTCACTATATTTGCTGTATTAGAGGAATCTATGAACCTGATGTATCCACTTTTGTCCTCTAGGGGACGCTGTCTGTATGGCTTTTATTCAGTCATATATAGAGGTGGCGGATGCACTTGAAGGTAAAAGCATTTTTAAATGAATCTTTAAAAAAAAAACAAAGGCATAACTCAATTTACAGCATTTCTACATTCTGCTGCTCAATTGAACACAATTGCCAGAGTAGCAGAATGTAGAAATGCTGTAAATTGAGTTATGTCTTCGTTTTGTTTTTTAAAGATTCATTTGATGGAATCCATTTTCAGCCAATGTTAAAGGAAAATCATTCTCTGATCTCCACATAATAAATAGTTTTGCTTTTACAGTGGCCTCAAAAAGTATTTGCATTAGATAATAAAATAACAACCAAAGTGGAATCTGCAAACAAATAATGTTGAACTTTTTCCTCAGAACCAACATCCCTTTTCTGAGCATTTTTGTAACGATTTTTAACCGACTGGTCTGTGATTTTAGTTGATCTATGCAGTTATTTCCTTTATCTTTTATTTCAACTAAATCAAATCCTGTCATTATTTACTCTCGTCATTTAATACCTGTATGACTTTCTCTCTTTTGTGGAATGAAAAAAGAATACATTTTGTAGCATTTTGGGGTCCAAACAATATTAGAATCTCATTGATTTTAATTGTATCGTATTCTTGTATAGAAAAAAACAGACATTTTTCAAAATATCATCTGTGTTCCACATTAAGTCATACAGGTTTGGATATATATGTACCCCATATACACATAAATATGGGGCAAATACTTTTTCACACCTGAAGATTGCATAATTAAAACGTCAAGGGATTTAAAGATGCACCATTTTTGTGTCCATTTTATCAAATGACACCACATGCTATGTTAAAAAATGTCCACTAATGTTAGTTAGGGTGACGAAGACTTTGTAATTAATATCAGCATTCACTAAATGCACTTTTCTTTATCGTGTTCAGGTGTGAGTGGGGTGGAGTTGGCAGCTGTAGACTGTGGAGAATTGACTGATATTTGCAGTGATCAGAACATCACTTCCTTCCCCACCGTTATGATCTACCGCCCCATGGCTGCTGCTCAGCCGTACAGAGGCATGCTGGGAACCAAGAGCCTACACACATTCATACTACTGTGAGTTTCACGTCATCTTCCTCACGCAAATTCCGATCCTCTGGGTGTGATTCAATCTGCGTCACTCAGGATTAACCTGAAAGCGTCTTTTTTTAATTAGTGGCCTGATGATTGTGTGCAAGAGTCGAGTGCTACAGTGTGCATTTGCAGTTTGCCTTCTCTTATATGTTTTTATATGGTTTGAGCTGATAATGGCAATTGTGGTGTCTTATCTGTAGAGCACCATCAAAAATCAATTAATAGTTAGTCCCAAGACAACAGTGCAGTGATAGTAAATGCACTGCCTACATTCCCAACCGAAAAAACAATAGTCTTTAATAAAGACATCGCAATTGAACATTCCACACCTCAGTAATGTTTATTAATGAGTTCATTTTGTTCTTGCAGCAGTCTGGTCGTCAGTCCTTCCCATCTATCCTCCTCTGCTGAGGTGACGTCGTTCTTAGAGGGAGATTTGTACAGGAAACATGTAGATTTGTCCGCTGTCAGAGTGCTGGGCCTGTTCAGTTCATTGCAAGATACTGGTAAGCTCCTTTTTCCCCAGAACCAACATCCCTTTTCTGGGCATTTTTATAATGTTTTTTTTAACCGACTGGACTGTGATTTTAGTTGATGTATCCAGGCATTACCTCTATCCTTTATTTCCTCATCTTTCCTTGTATAATTTGATGTAGCGCAATGAAAGTGACTTCAAAAATGAAATGAAAAAAAGTTGTTTGTTGTCTGTAAGATTATTTTAGTAAAGGTAGTTTAGGCAATTTCAGAGAGGCTAGCAATAGAAAGCTAGCTTTGAAAGCATTAGATCCCACCCTCCCTACAGAGCGAACCAAATGCAATGATAGGACAAACATTTCTTAGTCCTGAGACTTCCACAGAAGAGATATATATATATATTTTTTTTTTTTTTTTTCATATTTAGACCACTTCTATTATTGATCAGGATGTGAAAAGTGTTTAAAAAAAAAACATTACCTACCTTACCTTTAAGCAAGGATTCATTAAATTGATCAAAAGTACAGTAAAAACCTAAAATTCTGTCATCATTTACTCACCCTCATTTCGTTCTAAACCTGTATGACTTTTTTTTTTTTTTTTTTTGCTGTGTAACACAGAAGATATTTAGAAAAATGTCTCTTCTTTTTTCATATGGAAGTCAATGCTTACCAAAACTGTTTTTTTACCAGCAATTTTCTAGTTTGGAATGACATGAGGGTGAGTAAATGATTTTTGGTGAACTATCCCATAGCGGACTGTTTAATTGTAATGGTCAGAGAGATGGTGGCAAATGGACATGATTGAAAACTAAATTACTACTGGTTTTGGCTTACTACTGTATATGACCAACCTCTTAAAATGTTACTCTACTTGTATGTTGCATTCTTCATTTTATATTATGGCAACCAAAATGTATTTTATTGGGTGTAGCATGTATTGCATAACTTGATATGCCCATGAATCTGTTAATCAGGTGCTCTTTATGTTTTAGGTGTAACCTCATTTGAAGAAGCTGCCAGACTCCTCAGAGGAGAGACAATTCTTGGGTTATTTGCCAACAAAGAGGCGGAGCAATGGTACCTGACAGTTTAACCATAACTATTTTGATGATGTAATCAACTTTAGATTATATCTTGCATTTCAAAAGATGTCAAGCTCCTTAACAAGATGATACATGTGTGGACTCTTCAGTGTAGTGTAAGAAAGCGTTCTGGCTGATTGCTCTGTATTTGATCAGGGTAGAGGGACTGTCAGTGAACCTGCCTGCTTTACTGGTATCCCACGGCCCTGGAGTTCCTTATGAAGTCTATTCTATCCCATCATCCTCACCAACGGACCAGGTCTCACTCATAAAACGAGTGGAACTGGATCATTTTGTAAGTTGTTTTGGTAGCATAGTTGCAAGTTCACTCTAGACTCTAAACACTATCCTTCACAGTTGCTCAATGGTACATTATATTGAAATCACATGTGTTTTAGTGGAATTTAAGTCATTTGAATTGACTGTTTCTGCCCATTGACGTAGTTAACAGTGCTTTTATACAAAACAAGAAGTATTAAATTGTTTTTATTTCAAATAAAGCTAAAAATAATCAATGAAGACTTGAATAAAAAAATAATAATAATTAAAATTAGAAATTTTGCCTTAACATTTTGCTTTGCCTTTTGGTAATCAACCAAAAACTCACTAACAAGATCAAAATATGTTTTGCATTAAAGCCTGAACTGACAGTGGAGAATCTTGCCTGGTATTTGGAGCGTGGGAAACCTTTGCTACTGCTTTTTATCGGAAAGGAGGACAGTACAGAGAGTACGAAGTCTTTAGCAGAGATAAAGCGTCCACTGAGCTCTGGACAGCTGGATTCCTTCCTGCCATGTTGGATCCATCTGTGAGGAACATGATCTGTTAGACTCATTAATCAAAATGCATTCACTTTAAGCAAACCCTTTGTTAGTTGTCATCAATGTGGTTTCATTGTTCTAGGGGTCGGACACCTGTTGGGAGGTCTGTCCTGGAGAAGTATCTTGGCTTTGTACCTCCACTTCCTGCTTTGGTGATTTCAAAGTTAAGAACTGGAGGAGAGGTGTTCCTTTTCCCCCCAGAGCGCCCCCTTATGGCTAAGAACATCCTGCAGTGGATTCATGATGTGGAAAACGAACAGGAACAACCAGCAGGTGAGTCCCTGTATCTTTTAATTAGAGGTTTTTAATCCAAAAAAACCTACAAAATATGATTGAGCAGTTCTAACACACACAATTTTGGGGCAATAAATCTAATTTTTATCTTATTTAATGGCATCTGTATGTACACTGTCTGTGACTTTGTCAGTAGTTCACTTTCATTCATGATAGAAAAACTACTCGTAATTGGCTTTGCCTTTTTGGCAAAATTGAGGAGATTTTGTACGAATTTCACAAGAATATTAGTGTGAAAACAGTGGAAACATAAAGGATGTGAATGCCTTCACACCTCCTCTTTAGCTGCTGTTCACATTACTTCATATTTGATGTCTTCAAATGTGTGTCCTTGTATAGTTATCGATGCCTGTTACATGCCCACGGTTCCAGGAATCGGTCATTGCCCGGCCCTGAAAAGGCTGGCACAAAGTAAAGATGTTTTATGAGATCACACCCTGTCCATTCAGAACTTCATCAACACTTTTCCCCGAATACAATCTCTATTGTTGCCTGTGGTAAAAAACAAACCCAATCACTCAGATCCAGCACTCAGCTCTGTTGATGCCCTTCCAAAATGCGCTCTCACTCGAATGTCCCCAAAGACACGCCACTCCATTCCTGCTGATGGTCTCAGAGCGGGTCTTGCTTTTGTCAGCGTCAAAACCTGGACTGGTTTTATACTCGCATCTCAGCATCTCCCATCTGCTTCCTACGAAGCTGAGAGGAAACTGTATCCCTTAATTGTGTCTGATTGTTACAAGTTATTTCCCTGAAACCTTCTGCCGGACTCCTGGGGCCTGGGGACTTTTTTGGCAGCTTTTTGCACTTGGCTTCATCCGTCTGTCGGTTAAAATGTGTTTTATGAGGATGGATGAAGCACTTTATCCATCGGAAGATATTTATTAAATTTCATATGCCAGTCAGATGCAGAGCAAATACAATTGTCTACACATCATCTGAATTTTATCCTTGAAGCATTAGTGTAATTATAATGAAATGTCCTTTGTATTGCTGTTAAAAGAACCACCGTATACGCGCCAGTTTTGTGACTCTTGGAAATTGGAAAAACAATAGTTGTTTCCTTTCTGCTGTATGACCCCATAGATTTTATTAGGCTCTTTGTATATTGTCTCACTGCCGTGTGACTGTAATGTAAGTGTTTTAGCTTCTTATACTGCAAGTGTGACTAGGTGGTAGTGTAATCTTTCCCATTACACATCCATGGGTTTGTCCTTCCTTTTTCTCTGTGACTAGAGAAAGGATTCAGTCTGAGCACAAGCAAGATTCTTTTTTTAATTTCACATTTCGCATAGAAACTTCCTCAATAAGTGTCAGTGTCCTTCTGTATCATCAACACATTCAAGTTACACTAGTTTATATGCGCCAAGACTCACCGCCTTTGCGCTCGGGGGGGCGAGAAGAGTTTGAATTCTGGTCTATAGATATGGCTTGTGTCCCTCTTCAGTTTAAGTCTATGACTGTTTTATAGTCCACATGTCGAGTCATAAGTCGGATTCAGAGGATAAGTAATATGATGCCTTTTCTCAACAAACTGTGTTATTTGAGGTATGGGAAAAAACCCTAACTGTAAGTATGAGCAATTATAATAATGACGCTTGTCACCAAAAATGTGTTTGGAATCAATATCATTCTCCTTTTCCAAAATAATTCCAAGGACCCAGATGTCCGCTTTTCCTGTAATTTGAGTAACCAACATTTTGTTTGGTCGGTTACTATGCATTTCGCGGGAGCGACAAAACATTTGCGCAGGCTGATTAATCCCACCGCACCACAGACATTAGTGATAGCTGGAGACTCATGAGCAGAGGAGTCATACTGATAGTCCATCAGTCTTCTGATATGTAGAAGCATGGCAGTCCAGCATTTTACTCTAGAAACCACCACATCTGTTGATCCACATCCACAGAGTGTGATGACTGCTGATGTTCTGGCTCAGAAATCCTGCGGTTCTAGTTCTTATCCAAGTTAAATATACGCCACTGTTCAAACGAAATCAAATTTTCCTTGATCTTTTGACATATAAGATGTCATTGTACTATAAAAATATCCTGTAAGTCAAAACCTCCTCATTAGTCCAAAAACAGTTTTCAATGAAACCAAGCTCAGAAAACGACTAATTTTGGATTGTGTCACATTATTACGTCATAGTGTGACAGAAGACACCTACTTCTACATTACAACATTGCTTCTTTAGTAGTAAATACTGGTGTAAGAAAATATCCATACAGTGAATATCACAATATTATGTTTGACGATACTGTATCGATTCTCAAAAACACTGTATATTGAATGCGGCACGCCCATTAAAACAGTGTGTTTGAAAGAGAGGGTCAAAAACAGGATAGAAAATAGCTTATTATTCTTAATGAGGATGATTTTTGGTGTAGAAATCTTGATAACATTATAAGTGGACCTCACCTCATAGAACATTATTTAAAAAAATGCGTGTCAGTAAAGACATTTATAATTTTACAAAAGATTCCTATTTAAAATACATTTTGTTCTTTTGTACTTTCTGTTCATCAAATAATCCTGCAAATTAGACAACTGTTATTTTAAATTGTAATAATATTTCACAGGATTACTGTATTTTTGATCAAATAAATGAAGCCTTGATGAGCTTAGAGTCTTCTTTCAAAAAATATTTTAAAAACCTTACTAACCGGCGGTGTACACATTTATTTATTCAGCAAGTTGTTTTTCAATCCAGAAACTGCTGGACTCTTCCAGTTATGCTTGTTCTAGGTGTCAGGGGTGCACAGGTTTTTAATCAGTGTGCTGCAAAAATGTTTTGCAAAGTAATATCCTTGAAATAGCCAGCAATTATTTCTTTTGGATGGAAAAGATACTAAGGTCTGCACATATTTTCCACGTCTTCAGTGTTGTCTATGCGCCCATTTCAGTGGAGACAGCAGAGGCGATGTTTGGTCTTCCAGTTTGCTGTGTGTCAGATTGTTTTATCATCTCCATGGCGCTGTAAAACTATTTCGAATTTGAATTATCTGTGAACGCATGACTTATTATAATTCAAGGAACCCTTTTCTGTAGAAATTAACAGTAACTTTCAAAAGTTTAGGGTCTATAAGATTTTTTTTGCAATATTTGTTTTTTAAATATTCAACAAGGCTGCATTGATAATAACGAAAATACAGTAAAAACTATAATATTGTGATATATTATCATTTCTAAGTGATTTCTATTTTAATATATGTTAAGCTTAATTTGCACATGATCCTTCAGAAATCAATCTAATATGCTGATTTGCTGCTTAATGTTTTTGTGGAAATACTGTTTATCAATTTAATCCATTATTGCTGAATTGCTTGTTCAATTTTTTCTTCTTTTTTTAAATCTTACTGACTCCAAACATTTAAACAGTACTACATTTTCGACCAATATAAATTTTAGAGAACATTTTGATCTAAACGTTTTGTCAATTTAATTGGCTCTTTTTTGATTGCGTAAATTCAGATGAGTTAATTTGACAAATACCAAGAATAAAATGCTTAACCCCCAGTGTTTAGTGATTTGCATTCATTTCTAAACAGTTTTATTTCAGTCTGTTATAGCATGCAGACAGCTATGTTTTCACAGTAGATCAGTTTACATTTACATAGTTTCCACACCAAGACATCTGGAAGCAGTTGTCACTCTCCATTAGTAAACTCCTCTACTTCAGATTTCCAGGTATCAAGCATCATTTACTCCCTAAGTGCTGTTTTGTTGTCACAAGTAGCGTGTGCGCAGAGTAGTTAGTGTTAAGTTATGCTAGCTGTTCTTCATCAACATTCATGAAACAATGAGTCTGACAGACGTCACCAACAACAACAATCTGTTTTTTCTCCGCTGTTCTTTTAGGCTTGATCCCAGATGGGAAATGGGGCCCTCCTGTACCGTTCTTTGACTTTTTGGCAATAATGGACCAAGAAGCACCAACTTACGCAGCCCAGAAGGGTCCTAAAATGAAGAATGGGGGCAGGGAAGGCAACAGACAGCAGAGGCCTAACCAAAAACAAACTCCACATCCATCACCAAACCCCCAAGCACCCCGTCAGCACTCTGAACTATAAAGTCGAGCCCTCTCATGGCACAGAGGGTTATGTAAACATTTCACATGACTGCTTGACATCTGCCAGATTTCACGTTACATGTGCCGTTAATGTCTTCTGTGCTATTCGCAGAAATGTTTATCAGAATTTCGAGGTTGCACATTATCCAATTTCTTTTTTCAAAATCAAATGGACTTTTCCAGAAATAAAATCAAGCACTCGCAAGATAGTTTACATTTTAGTGCTGTAACTTTATCTATACAGAATGAGGTATTTAAAGTCTACGACACTGTATTTATCAAAAGAATTTATGTAAAAATTTTTGGGAAAATGTATTATTCTACAGTATGTGCCTGTTTGATAATGCTTTTATACAAATACAGAGCTTCACATGTGGATGACATTTGCGATTTGTACACTGCACATTGTTTCAGTCACGGAAGAACAGCCAGTTATTTTTCTTAACCATACCGTGCTTCTTCCATGATGGAAAGTCTAACGTCAAACCGGAAAGTGGGTGTGTCTTTGGTTGATTGCATTGTTAAAGTAAATTAGCATCACATTTAACAAGGGAAGAACTACTTTTTAATTCAAACCAAAGTTACCAAACAAGCCCCCCCATCTTTTGTGAGTGCTGCTGGAATCTGAGTCCAGTATTTAAACCCTAATGCAGATGTTTTTCGGGAACATCTTAAATACCATTCGTTGGCAATGCAATGTGATCCAATGTGTGGTTGCATGCACATGTGATGTTCATACTGTATACATAGCCATGTGAAGGTCATTATACAGTGTAAGTCTGCATGGAAACTCCATAAGCACAGTCATTTAGACATGTTTATCTGTACTACTTTTCATGAGCTCTCGGACTTCTCGAATGGACATTGTTTCGTTAAGAAAAATTGCTTTATTAAAAGTTGAGTCTTAATTGTTCCAAAACCTATATCTTGCTGTCTAACAAATGTAAAACTAATGTAATACAGTACTATACACAAATATTGAGTTATTGACTAAATATATTTTAAAGGCACATAACATCATGTAACTTTTTTTTGTTCAAAATTTAAAAAAAGAAGTCAATACATCATTATTACTTCTTCCAAAATGTGTTTTTTTCTTACCCCGTTTCACTTTGGTTAAGCCTATTATAAGTGTTTATTTAGACCTGTCGGCATGGGTTTTGCGGGAAATTGCGAGCATATGTTACTCGTGCTTTCGTCATATCCCTCATTAGAGAAAAGTTGCTCCGCTCCAGCTACTTTGACACGTGGGAGCTTTTTTAACAGACTGTGTGGGAGTGGCATAGGATTTGAAACCTATAAAAGCAACGCGGAGATGGTGTTTTTATCATTCAACAGGTGAGCGGTACTATTTTAAATAGATAAATTGCCATGTAGCCCTGTAATCTTTGTAAAGCATCTATTGTGAAGGGTCAATTCATTATGGCTGTTGTAGCGCTGTGCTGGAATTTATTTTCAAGGAAGTAATTATTCTGACTATAAACGGGTTTCACTACATTGACATCTTCAGCTAGTCAGCTTGAGATCCTTTCCATCTAAACTGGTTATATCTCCTAAACCTAATAGTGAATGTTTTATGAGCAGTAGGATAATCTCTCACTCTTTTGCCAGAATATCAGTTATTAAAAAAAATTGCAACATTTGACCATATCAGACTGGCTTGATAACAACGTTTGTAACGTCATTATTTAAAAAATATCAGTGTTTAACTTTCAAATGAGTCAAAACAACAGCATAAAGTATTGCACTTACAGATACTCAGATGAAATCTGTTTTTTGGATTTCCATGTGTTCACAGGACATGTGCAACGAACCATATTCATGACAGTCAAGTAGAACTGAAGCACAACCAAAACAATGTTCTTGCGCAAAATGCATGTAGTTTGTTTTTTAACCGCTATGTCCAATCATTGCATGGTCTACCCTGTAAATAACATTTTCCTTGAATTCATAAACCATCTTTATGGTTGCTTGAATTTTTGCTTTAAACTTGTCATTATGTGATTGTTTTCACAGGAAATCATGTCTTCATAAGCAGCGTTTTTGTATGAAATTAGTCTTTGTCTTTCAAGGTACCATAATGTCTACTGTGATGATCTAGGACAAATTCACATGAGCATTAGAGACAATGTGGATATTTAACATTGCATGTGGATCATTTAAGGCTAAACTGTCTAAGTCACTAAGTAGATCTTGGATCAGAGGTCATGTTTATCCGCAGTTAAATGAACTAAAATCGATGCACTCTGTTCTACCCCTATAGTGAGAGCGGTGACTGCAGAGTTTAAATGGCAAATCTTGGTGTTAAATATGACTATTTAAAGAAACCCTTCAAAACTGTGTAAACCTACAATGAACCACTGCTGTTTGTGTAAACAATAGACCTTATTCAGAGCAGCGCCATGACAGGTATGAAAGTGAGGCTGTGAGGGACTTGCCGTGTTTCCAATGGCATCCGCTGTAAAAAGCAGTATAAAGCTCCTAGATTACTAACAATTTTCCACAGCTTACATGTATATTGTCGGTAGTTTTTTGTCAACTGAAATTTCTTGGAAAGATATTTTTCCAGTGTTTCATGAGCAGAACAATCCAAAAATACATTAAATAACAGTACAGCCCATTGAAGAGATGCATGTCTGTCCCTCACAGCCTCGCTTTCATTCCCATTAAAGTCCAACTGAAATCAAAATGGACACTATTTACTTTGTTAGCGCATATTACTAGTCTTGTGGTGAAAAATGAATCTGTGCAAGTTAATACACAGAAAAAAATAGTTTGCTGTCGTAATCTTTAATCAAAGTCTGAAAAGTTACTTCCGGTCTGGAATGGCGTTCCTTCTCTGATGATGTAGGTTTGACGGCTTGGGTTGGGAAACGCTTAACCACTCCCCTCAAACCGTTAGTCTGCTATGAGCAGAGATGGAGAGGAGGAGCGCTAGAGTAAAACCCTGCCCTCTGTTTAATATTCCTTTTGACTGGGAAATACGTCACAACACTGGAGAAAAGTCGTTTGCAACTTCCGGTTCACGCAGACTTTAAAAATCAAAGATGGCGCTGCTGTGAATAGGTCAATACCATTCAAAAGTCTGGGGTCAGTAAGTTTGAAAGAAGTCTCTTACACTCACCAAGTCTGCATTTATTTGATCAAAAATATGGTAAAAACAGCAATATTGTGAAATATTATTCCAATTTAAGATGATTATTTTATTTGAATAGTATTTATATAAAATTACAGTTTTCTATTTCAGTATAATTAAAAATGTAATTTATTCTTGTGCTGTCAAACTCAAAGCTGAATTTTCAGCATCATTACTCCAGGCTTCAGTGTCACATGATCCTTCACAAATCATTCTAATATGCTGATTTTGTGCTCAAGAAACATTTCTGACCCTAAACTTTTGAACAGTAGTGTGCATTCTTGAAATCATTGGTTTTGGTTGTGCCCGTTTCTAGCAGTTAAATTATGGTCAAATCTTAAAAGTTGATCTATACTCATTATGACATCATGATAGCCATTAGTGGAATTGTCTTGCAGTGTCTGGAAAGAAATGACTGCAGACGTTAGCTGGCAGTGCAGTTACTAACGAAATGCACTAGGGACCAATCATATCATTTTATTGATTTTGTCTTGAAGCTCTTATTGTCCTATCGATCTTCAGACAAATTCTTGGGAACTTAGATGAAATCCACACTAAGCAACTTATTATTAGATTTCCAGATAGGGCCAGAAAGTTAGTCACATGGTCTTAGCGTAATTTTGATTTTAAAAATCAATGTGAAGCTTTTATGGAGTTCATGGAGGTTTGTGAGGTATAGCTGGGTGTTGGTTAGGACATGGAGGGTTTATGTTTTATTCATTTACTCTGGTCTAGAAGAACACGTGTACATTTTAAAGAGTGCGGAGGATGTGATGCATCTCTTATTTAACCCTCTGACCTCATGAGAGAAAATGTGTACGTTTTTAAGATCAATAACTATTAAAGGGTTTACCGAATTTCCTGAAAATATAGAGTAGTGGCTCTGTAATGGTTCTTCTGTGGTCTGCACTGTAAATTATGAAACAGATGGTAAGAGTTTGAAGAGTACATTGCCGATAGATGCTTTTTTGGTTTGGAATTCTGACTTGAGATGCCTGGGGATAGTATTGGTAAGATGTTATGCCTATAGTATTTGCATGTTTACATCTGGGGATTTTTGCTGAAATAAAGATCTGTAGACACAAAGATTTGCTGTGCCTGAAATCCCAAAGGCCCCGATATATTTCAAGAGAAATCGAAGAACGAACTTGTGTGATGTCATTTCAAACTAAATCTGGCCAAAACAAAGTTGGAGTTTGTTTCAGGTGTTCGAAACAACTTGCCAAATCAAACTTTCCAGAGTCATACGTCACAGCAGTCTCAGGACAGCAATGCCAGACCAGTAGTCTCAGACCAGAAGTTAGAGTGGAGATTATAGCATCATTAAAGGCAGAGTTCACCCAAAAATGAAAATTATAGCATCATTTACTCACACTCAAGCCATCCTAGATGTACACTCACCTAAAGGATTATTAGGAACACCATACTAATACTTTGTTTGACCCCCTTTCGCCTTCAGAACTGCCTTAATTCTACGTGGCATTGATTCAACAAGGTGCTGAAAGCATTCTTTCGAAATGTTGGCCCATATTGATAGGATAGCATCTTGCAGTTGATGGAGATTTGTGGGATGCACATCCAGGGCACGAAGCTCCCGTTCCACCACATCCCAAAGATGCTCTATTGGGTTGAGATCTTGGGCCTCATTTATAAAACTGTGCGTAGGAACCTTACTAAAAGTGTACGTGCGCCCGAAAGCCAAAAATGGCGTACGCAAAAAAATATTCAGACTTATAAAACCGTGAGTACGCCAGAACCTGCGCAGAATTCACTTTATAAATCCCAGTCAGCGGAAGATTGTGCGTACATGCGTCTCCACCCGAAATAACCATATATGGAGCTTACAACGCCTAGTTTTACTATGCAGATCCTCATCTACATATCATTTGCATATGATTATTCATCCACGTGATAACTTAAACGTTATCACGTGGATGAATAATCATATGCAAATGATATAAACGGTACAAGAAACATTACATTAATACAAATCAAGTAGTTGTCTATCCTTGCCTTGTTTTTGAATAGCCTACATAAATCAAATAGTGTAAAATACATTTCAGAGAAAGTTTTTCTCAATCTTTTCCACTTGCCGAATTGTATTTTTAATTGATTTATATTTTTAATGGAAACAGATAGGCCTTGGGCATTATTTGCACGAAACTATTTTCTCAGACAATCTGGTATTATCATGATAAGCAATTATCTCTGTGGTTAAAACATTAAAGCACGCCACAGGAAAAGTGTTCAAAAACAATCGCATCCACAACAAATATTTCTAATGATTGAATTTAAAAAAATGTTGTAACTTCAGTAATGATTTCATGTTTAAGTGTTTAACTCCATTAATTTGAATGGCATATTTAATATAAATGTTTATATCAGAAGTATTTTATTTATTTAAACTGTTATTTGTGTCAGTTTCACTAAACGGCTCAACACGCTCGCTGCTGCGGACATTTAAGAAGGAATGGATATTTGCTTCAAGTGACAGGCTTGGTGATTGAAATTGTATTTGTATAATCTTTCTGTATATGTTTAATTTTCTTTAGATTTTCTGTATAAAAGTGACCAAAAATACATTTAACTCCAGCTCACCATCGGTGTCGCCAAAGTGCTCCATCTCCAAAACGTTCGTACGCATGGGTCAGAGTTTGCGTGCAGGTGCTCAAATTTTCCCGTCAAGTTTTTCTTTATAAATCCCACCTTTTGCGTACGCAAGCTTTATAAATGAGGCCCCTGGTGACTGTGGGGGCCATTTTAGTACAGTGAACTCATTGTCATGTTCAAGAAACCAATTTGAAATGATTAGAGCTTTGTGACATGGTGCATTATCCTGCTGGAAGTAGCCATCAGAGGATGGGTACATGGTGGTCATAAAGGGATGGACATGGTCAGAAACAATGCTCAGGTAGGCCGTGGCATTTAAACGATGCCCAATTGGCACTAAGGGGCCTAAAGTGTGCCAAGAAAATATCCCCCACACCATTACACCACCACCACCAGCCTGCACAGTGGTAACAAGGCATGATGGATCCATGTTCTCATTCTGTTTACGCCAAATTCTGACTCTACCATCTGAATGTCTCAACAGAAATCGAGACTCATCAGACCAGGCAACATTTTTCCAGTCTTCAACTGTCCAATTTTGGTGAGCTTGTGCAAATTGGTCCTATTTGTAATGGAGATGAGTGGTACCCGGTGGGGTCTTCTGCTGTTGTAGCCCATCCGCCTCAAGGTTGTGCGTGTTGGGGCTTCACAAATGCTTTGCTGCATACCTCGGTTGTAACGAGTGGTTATTTCAGTCAAAGTTGCTCTTCTATCAGCTTGAATCAGTCGGCCCATTCTCCTCTGACCTCTAGCATCAACAAGGCATTTTCGCCCACAGGACTGCCGCATACTGGATGTTTTTCCCTTTTCACACCATTCTTTGTAAACCCTAGAAATGGTTGTGCGTGAAAATCCCAGTAACTGAGCAGATTGTGAAATACTCAGACCGGCCCGTCTGGCACCAACAACCATGCCACGCTCAAAATTGCTTAAAGTGTAAGTTGCAGGTTAACCACCACAGCCAATTAATGTGTAAATTAAAGTGCTCTATATGTATGTATATATTTAATTATTTCTGTCTTAAAATGCGTTAAAATAACATTTATTGGGGTTTCTTCAAAGGTAGCGTGTTTTTTCAGTTACTGGGTGATGACGTCACAAGAGGAACTCGCAACCCATACTCTGCTAGATTCCTACTGTATTATGGCTATTTGGAGAACGACTGAGGATGTGGGAAACCATCAAATTCTTTATGGACCACAGCCCTACAATTTTTAACCGGTCAGGCGTGAGAGAGGGGAGCCATGGCACTCAAAGAGTTATTAATGCTTGGTGTGAGGAGAATTAGTGGAGGGTTGGCCAGGTGAGAGCTACGTTAGAGCAAGTCTAGCCTGGTGCAAACTTAACCCGGATAATATAACGGAACAAGCAAGTCTTTTCAAAATATTGCCGTCATGTAGAATAGCAAGGAGGGACAACGACTGAAGACATTATTTACAGTAAGTCAGTCCAAATCAGAGCTGCAACGTTAGAGATGCACACACTGCACAGGCATCAATCGCTAGTCTCATCGACGCCTCAAACGTCATGTAATACCCTTCCTCAATCCACGCGTTATCAATTTCTCACGATTTAATTAGCGATGTTTATTGTCAGAAAAGAAAAAGAGAGATCGATGTCCCCATCACTGTGTTTGTGTGGGCTATGCCACCCAGTTGAATCAGCAGTGGAGAGTATGTGCTGCCGTGAGGTGAACGCGTTTTGGAGTTTAGTGGAACAGCTCGAGCTGCGACCGGCTGATCTGACGTGCCTGAACCCGTTTGTAGGCAGGATTTCATTTCAGACAGGATCACGGTCCCCTTGAAGTCAGCACACACGAGTATGTTTACAATGGAGTTATTTTATCCATAATTTTTTTTATCAAATAAAACATACAACCAACTTTTCTGAAGTTATGTAAGGCGAATATAGCTGCTAGCGTACGGTAACTCTACTAGTGAGTTCCTCTTATGACGTCACACACCATCTAGTGGAAGGTTAAAACCACTGTTAAAAGTGCCAACTTTTCATATTATATCAGCATTTTGGTATAAAAAACAATGGTGGGCGGTTCTTATCTTTAGGTTTAATAAACACATTGCATTATCTTCGTGAAAAATTTAACCTGCAACTTACACTTTAAATCACCTTTCTTTCCCATTCTGACATTCAGTTTGGAAGTTCAGGAGATTGTCTTGACCAGGACCACACCCCTAAATGCATTGAAGCAACTGCCATGTGATTGGTTGATTAGATAATTGCATTAATGAGAAATTGAACAGGTGTTCCTAATAATCCTTTAGGTGAGTGTATATGACTTTCTTCTTTCAGCTGAACGCAGTCCGAGTTATATTAAATAACATCTTGGCTCTTCCCAGCTTTATAATGATATTGAATAGCGCACGAGTTTTTGAAGCTCCAAAAAGCGCATCCATCCATCCAATCCATACGACTCCAGTGGGTTAATAAATGCCTTTTGAAGTGAAGCAATGGGTTTTTGTAAGAAAAATATCCATATTGAAATTAAATTCTAAACTATAATCACTGGCTTCCGGCAACGGCCATACTCGCGTTGACGAGAAAGTCAAGTTCCGGCAGAAGAGTGACCTCTGACCCGACGTAGAACGTATAACATAGGCGTAGCATAAGCTTAGGTGAGAACTGATGAATGCAGAAGCGCAGAGGATAGAGCAAAACAAAATGGCGGTCACGAATTAGAAGTCTAAACCGAGAAGTTTAAAAGAAAAATGTCGGAGGATTTCAATAAATAAGTAGAGGAGCTACATTATACGTCGGGTCAGAGGTCACCCTACCGCCGGAACTCAACAACACGTCAACATGCGTACGGCCGTTGCCGGAAGCCAGTGATTATAGTTTATAGACGAGGTTAGACAATCGTCAGCTCCACCCTAACTTCCGGTCTGAGGCTGCTGGCCTGGCACCGCTGCTCTGAAACTGCTGTCACGTACAGTACAGCTCTGCGGTTCTGCAATTAGACATATCTCAGGCTGGCAAACACCTTCATTCCACAATTGGTCCATGGTGATTCTGTAAAAGGAAGTTGTGGTTCTTTGACATGGAAATCATCTCCGGTTCATTTCTTCGGTTTGATCCTTCGAGGTCAGACTTCAGTAAGTAAAAACATGAACACAACACTGACACGGTTCTTTCATGTTTAATACTGTAAAGCTGCTTGATTTAAAGCTGGTGCAAACATATCCACATCGCTATGATCTGATGCTTTCTTAACTGCTGTTTTCTCACCGCTGTCATTTTTTGTGGTGTGTTTAATTTGTTGTTTGAAGACATGAAGCACATATTTTGATATATTCATCTAACCGCTGCTCTCAGCAGAGTAGGTGGCGTCAGGATGTTCACTAGCAGTACTTCTGCTCGCGTATTTAGGTCTGTTTAAGAGTGTGTACTGTATTTAGTGAAGTATTTCATAAACTTAGTTCCAACTGTTGATTAAGTGTGTTCTTTTGGTAGTTGTAAATACACCACATCCACCATCTTATTATTGACCTTTGGCCCTTATGTTCTTCGACCTGTGATGGACCAAGATGGACTGCACAACTTACTCAACAACTTACTTAGTACCTTAGCCTACCTACTTGAACTATTGTGGATTTTTTTTATTTATTCTTGAATCTGACTGCTCCATTTTCCTCAAGCCTGTTTAATTATATAGTTGGAGTGGCAGGGATTACATACCAAAGCTAATCAGCCAAACCTTGACCCTCAAGGTGGTGCTGGTGATGTCTTTTCACAAGCCAAGACAATTATTCTCATTTATAGTTGTGTCATTCAGCTGTATTCTTGCATAAGCCTTATCATAACATCTGACCCCAAACGGTTGCATTCTCTCAGTTTTAAAAGTTGCTGCTGCAGATTAATTTCTACCCACATAAGGCCACAGGTTGAGTTTCAGAATGACTGCTAGTTTATCATTTTTGTAGACTTTGTAGTCATTCTTGCAGGTTTGCAGTTCCTTCTCTTATGAGCGTTATTCACATAAGAACAGCTCTTTTCCCAGTAAACCTGTTTTTCTACCCTAATGAAACAAACAATAGTTCTGCAATGAAATCTGGGTTTGATGGTAAGATAACCTTGCTTTCTGAAATACAAACAAACCAAATCAGACCAAAACTAAGTCCGTTTGGAGTTTGTTTTAGGAGTTCGAAACAGCTTGCCAAATCAAACTTTCTGGAAAAGTTGGCTGATAAACACTTTTGTTCCACAATTGGTCCAGTGTCATTATGAAGGTAGTTGTGGTCTGAGGATATTTATATCATTGTTCTTATTTACATACACTATCTTTCAGTTGATAAGATTGTGATTTTGAAAGAAATCTCCTATACTCACCAAGGATGCATTTATTTGGTAAAAAAAAACAAACAATAAAAACAGTAATATTGTGAAATATTACAATTTAAAGTAACTTTTTTTAATTTAATATTTTTTTTTTTAAAAATTAAAAAGAATTCCTGTGATGGCAAAGCTGAATTTTCAGCATCATTACTCCAGTCTTCAGTGCCACATGATCCTTCAGAAATCATTCTGATGATTTACTGCTCAAGAAACATTTCTTATGAAAATCAATGTTGAGAACAGTTGCGCTGGTTAATATTTTTTGAGCTACTTAATTCTTTTTTCAGGATACTTTGATAATAGAAAGTTATTTGTAATAGAAGTCTTTTCTCTCACTTTTGACCAATTTAATGTGTCCTAGCAAAAAAAAAAAAAAAATCTTTACAAAATCATACTGACCCCAAACTCTTGAATGGTAGTATGTAGCTGTGCAGTCTAATTAAAAAAGGAAATATTTAGTAGCCTGGCAAGCCAGACCTACATCAAGATGTTAGGTCTAGCAACTCACCATAGACACGGCTCAATCCGAGGGGCGGGATAAACGGCTGTCTTTCAAATTCCATCTGCACGCAATAGGACAGCACTTCAACCAACCAGAGCGTTTTCCCAACAGCGGAGCTAACGTTAGTTGATAGATTCAACTTTTGCCATATCTGGCCGGCAAAACTACGAACACATCTTCCTTTTTTAAGAATGACTTAAGTGCCGTTCTTTGCTCTTTTCTCAAAGAAAAACTTAAAGGACAAGTTCGGTATTTTACACTTAAAGCCCTGTTTACAGATCGTTTCTGATGAAATAGAACGGTTGAGATTAAAATGTGGACACATGCTGCTGTCCCGAGAATTTTAGGTTTATTTCGCTTCTCCCCCCCACCTACACAATGGCAGCCTATGGGCACTGGAACAATCCTTCCTAAAACGCATTAAACTTTCGATTACAAAGACGTGAAACTCACCGAGTGGTCAGGGGTTGTTCACTGATATGCTCACACAAAAATCGCTGCAAAAGATGCTTTCCAACAGGTTTTATCGTAGTTTTTGTCCAACTCCATTGACTTGAATTGGATGGGCTGTGTGCGGTACGGTATTACTCCGCCGCTTCTTCTTCTGCTTCTTCTGTGTATTCAATTAAATGCCAGTGGTTTGCTTGTAATTGGCAAAGGTGCATTATCGCCACCAACTGGGCTGGAGTGTTTATTATTCAAGCTCTGAACGGAAGAATCTACGGGTGTGAGACGTTTGGAAAAATAGGTCCACAGTTTTACAACGAATGGTAAAACACCTGTTGGAAAGCATCTTTTGCAGCGATTTTTTTGTGAGCATATCATTGAACACCCCTGACCACTCGGTGAGTTTCACGTCTTTGTAAACGAAAGTTTAATGCGTTTTATGAAGGATTGTTCCAGTGCCCATAGGCTGCCATTGTGTAGGTGGGGGGGAGAAGCGAAATAAACCTAAAATTCTCGGGACAGCAGCATGTGTCCACATTTTAATCTTAACCGTTCTATTTCATCAGAAACGATCTGTAAACAGGGCTTTAAGTGTAAAATACCGAACTTGTCCTTTAACTCCAAGTCCTCCAGAGTCGCGGCCAAAGCCGATTTGAAAGACTGTTCGCCAGAAGCAGCAACTCTTCTTTGTTTTCAAGTAGCAGGGAACCGTCGCAACTTTGTCGTCATTATGTTAAGCCCGCCCCGCCTACTCTGTACATGATGTGATTGGCCTGACCCAATTTAGGTTTTTACAGCTCCGAAAGTCAACGGAGAGTTGCTAGACTGGCTGCAAAATACATTTTGCTGCTGCTAGGGTGCGTCTAGATTTCTAGGCTAAATATTTAGTTGAATAAGCATTATATTTAGGTTCCTGTCTGATTTATTGATTTAGTAATCAAACAGGACACTAGCCAAATTAATAAATTGCCGTTTCTGACACCTAAGATTAGCCTGAAGAACAGACACGGACATTTTATTGACAAAATACCCTCTAACTCTTTATAATGAATTTGACATTTAACATTTTGTAATCAACTCTCAGCGCTTCTGCCTCAAGCAGCCAATTTGATTTAACATAAGGTATGTGACTGATTGCTGTCACGTTTTCAACAAAATGATCACTTGAAGCTGGAAGTTCCACCACAGAAGGCAATTTGCTTTCATAATGTGGCTTATTAAAGCTGAAACCGATGACAGCAATACACAGTTGTGGGTTGTCAGTGTACGGCTTGTTTTAAGGGGAAAGTCTGAAGCAGAAGTTGTTTTTTCTTTCATTTCTTTTTTATTTTGGCACAAGTTAAGCCAGTGGATTGCAAAAGGTTTTGAAATGTACACGCTAGATAGACCTGATAGACCAGATTAAACTATCATTTAAACTTCTGGCAAATACTATTTTAGTACTGAAAGGTCAAGAAGGTTTTTCTTCTTTAATAAATGTTTAAAAGGGGAGGGGGGGGGGGGGGTTCATGGTGAGTCACAACAGAATGAGGATATTCATTCTTGCAACAGGATTCATGTACAATACTTTGATTTCAGTGAGCTATGTGATTAAGTAAGATTTAAAGGGACAGTTCACCCTAAAATAAAAATGTCTGTTATTTTCTAACCTTCATGTCCAAACATGATGTGCTTTCTAGAAATTCTAGCCATTAAGTCACACAAGAATCTTGTACTTGTATAATTAAACCTGGCAGTTTCAGACAATCTTTCTTTTGTAACATGAAAGACGAATTTCTGAAGAACATCCAGACTGTTTTTTTTTTTCATATAATGAAAGTGAATAGACTTGGAGGAACAAAACAGCAACATAATGACTTAAAGGTCAGTCTTTTCCTCAGGCAAAGCTATCATGTGGTTTCGAAAGACTTGAAGCAATAGTGCATGAGTGTCAATACATATGGACCACTTTTATCATGCATTTATAGTGTTTTTTAGAGCTTGGCAGCTCCAGTCCCCATTCACTTCCGTTAAATGGAAAAAAACATCCTGGATATTCTTTAAAAAATTCTACACAAAAAAAAGACACAAAGAAAGAAGAAGTCATACTAGTTTGAAACAAATTGAGGGTGAGTATAATGAGAGAGTGTTAATTTTTTTTAAGCAACACGCCATTTCTGAAACTGGCAGGTAGAATTACAGGAACCATGCATGATTTTTATGAGGAAGTACAAGTAAAAACATGTGTGAACTCTTCTGTGTAAAATCTGCTGAAGAGATATCTTTACTTTGATAACAGCCAGGTGTGTCTTCCACAATAAAGCCCTTAATCTTTAATCCACAGCTCATTACAAAACATTAAGCTTGTCGTCAATTGAATTGATATTCGCTAACTCAATTTGCGTGTTGACGATATTAAAAAATGATACTTTGAACTAATACGATCAGAGAGGAAGGGTGCGCAGCGGATGAGTAACAGAATGCCATAATCACTTCACAATAAATATAAATGCATCCAGGGAAATACAGATGTGCTAATCAATAACAGTAATTAGACAGTAAGCTTCTGTTATGTGATCTTGTTATCAGTTGCTACACAGATACAATGCGTAGCGTAAGATTTGCATGGGCAAACAACTCATATTTTCTTCAGAAAACTTTAAAATCTCTTTATAATTGTATGCTCTGCAGTCACTGAATGAATTTTCTGGAGAGATATATTGATATTTCAATCATTTTTGGCCCTGAATAAACATCCCCATCTCAGATATAAAACTGCACGTATGTCCTTGAGCAAAACTCTTCAGCTAGCAGATGAAATCCTATAAATAAGCCGGTGGATAAATGAACTTGGCCCAATGCTTGATGCTTTTGATTGTATCTTCTGCTGAACGTTAGCCCACATCCATCACAGATGAAATATAGGCCCGATACGCTGCACTGAAGGTGATGGTAGGCATTAATCTCCACATCTTTCTAGTATGGGCAATTGAATCCGATTTGCCATTTACGTAGTTTATGCTTGGCTGTGTGCTTTGTTTGCAGCATAAGGTGCTTCTTGTTAACTGGATGACATTCAAGTGATTAAAGTGATATCTTAGGTCACAAAAAGTTAGGATGCTCTGTTTATAACCTAAGTAATTGATTTTGAGTTCAATATATCTTTCTGAATCACTAAATCTATTTAGTAGTTAGGAATATGTTTTTACTTAAAAATTGTTCATATATTTCATACAATTTTAATTCAAATTAATAGTTTATTAATAGAGAAAATTTATAGTTTTCTCTGCTTTGAGAAAACTATAAAAATTGGAAAAACATCCGTTATAGTCAAATACACCTTTTTTATGATAAATTGACAATTTATAATCATTTATTCACTATTTTTAATTTAGATAGTTTGGGGTCGGTAAGATTTCTGTCTCACCAAGTCTACCAAGACTACTCACCGAGGCTGCATTTTATTTAACCAAAAATACAGTAAAATAGTTTATTATTGTGAAGTATTATTACAATTTTTCTATTTTATATATATTTTTGCAATGTGTGGTGCATCACAGCTTCTGCAAGATGAGCATTTGTGGTTAAAAAGTATATTTTTTTCAGAATTATTTTTAGAAAAGGACCGATCTTTTGGCTAGATAAGACCCTTATTCCTCGGCTGATCGTGTAGAGCCCTGCAATGAAACAGCAATTTGAACCTTCAACCCGTTGAAGTCCTCTATATGGAGAAAAATCCTGGAATGTTTTCCTCCAAGACCTTCATTTCTTTTCGACTGAAGAGAGAAAGACGTGAACATGACGTGGGGGTGAGTAAATTATCAGGAAATTTGATTTCTGAAGTGAACTAATCTTGTAATGGAGTGATGTCTAACCTTTATGTCTATCTGGCATAAGCAGGCTTCAGGTGGTAGGTCTTTCTTCCCAACAAACAAACATTGTCTGGTCCATTATCGGAGTACTGGGTGAAGAGTTACATCCTCTTTCTGAGACCTCTCGGGACAAGGAAGAAATCGGTTTTCAAAGAACAAAACAAAACAAAGAAAAGCATGCGCCCTGCAACACTTCCTCCATGTGTGCACGAAACTGTGGCTGTTTCTGCTCGGCTGTCGCTATCCCTAGAGACCAATGCAAGTCATGCTCAAAAGGGAGGTATTTACAAGGCCTGAGAGACTGTTCCTGATGTCTAAGTCAAATGTGAACCTATTCCGCATGGGAAATGTGTTGTGACTTTCAAAGCTAACCAATTTTAAGAGACAGTGACTGACATTTACGATTAACTTTAACCAAAAAAAAGCAGATGAGGCTAATAGTAAATGTCAATCACTGTCTCCATTTGTTAGGCATGAACATTTAGGAAACACACTTGTCATACTAAGTAGGCCATACTCTTGCTGAGGTGTTGCTGAGTGCATCGCTAAGTGGTTTGTTGGTACTTTTTACTTTTTCATATAAAAACAAACAAAGTGATCGTGTCTCTTCAAGACTTGGATTAAACTCGATTCATATGTGTTTATTTTACGATCTCTTTATGAACATTCTGAAGTGTCAAGAGGGTGAACAGACTTTCAATGGAGAGACAGAAAATATCTTCATTTGTGTTTCAAAGATGAACAAAAGTCTTTTGGTTTTGGAACAACACGAGAGTGAGTAGCATTTTTGGGTGCTAAAACTCTCCCTAAATTGTTAGCTGTTGATGACCGCTCAGCAAACTGAATGTTTTTCTGTTTCAGGATGTGTAAAGACATTCCCTGTTTATCCAGGAGGTTAAATTTCATTCAGTAGCTGCCTGGTAGACGCTTCAAACTTCAAGCCAACAGTGTACAGAAGCCAGTGTGCCATCAGGCCTTACAGAGTTTTAGCCCATGGTCCAATTCTATCTTGCTGCACAAAGGTCAGAGACTGTTAAAAATAACAATGGGTTGTGTATTATATCAGACTCATGACGCCTATAGGGATAGAAGGGTCATCCTACATGTTGTACATAGCAACAGTTGGAGTCTTGACGTATTGTTTAGCATCATACATAACAAGACATGAGTAATGACAGTGACAACAATGTTTAGATCTCCATGTGGGAACACTACACAGACAGTTGTTGACGTGTCCAGAGGATATTCAGTTTAAGTTGGTTTAATTTTCTTGCGTCTGTGAAATAACAGGAATTAAGTGAGCTAAAAGGACCTGTCTCTCTTGCATATGAGAACGATTATAGTTAAACAAGCCAGAAAGAACTAAAATGATATAATATTCCATTATAACAATGCACAAAATCCCTCTCTCTATTACCTTTTGGGAATAAAAACTCTTTTTATGAAATAATAATATTATATCAAATAAATTATAGATATTTATACTTCCATTTAAAAGATTTGAGGTCAGATTTTATTACTTTTTTTTTTAAACAAAATTAATACTTTTATTCAGAAAGGGTACATTCAATTTATCACAAAAAAAAAAAAAAACATTTATGATGTTATAAAAGATTTCAAACAGTTATTTTAAATTGTAATAATATTTCACAATGTTACTGTTCTTACTGTATTTTTGATCAAATAAATGCAGCATTGGTAAGAGACTATTTTTATTGTTTTTGAAAGAAGTCTCTTATGCTCATTAAGCCTGCATTTATTTGATCAAAATACAGAAAAAAACTGTAATATTGTGAAATATAAACTTCAGTATTATTGAAGTTTAATATAATGGTTTTCGATTGTAATATACTTGTCACGTTCTGGGTTTTGTTTCTTGTTCTTGGTTCTCGTCTTGTCATGTGATGTTTCATGTGATGTTTCTTGTTCTTGGTTCTCGTCTTGCCCTGTTTGTCATGTGATCCTGCCATGTGTCTTGTCATTGGTTAATCGTCTGATTATTGCTCACAGGTGTCCCTTGTCTTGTCGTTAGTCTTGTGTATTTATGCCCTCATGTTTGCCCTGTGTCTTTGTCTAGTATTGCATGTTCTATGTCCCAGATCCGGTTTCTTAGTCTTGGTTTGTGTTCCTGTTTTAGTTTAGAGTTTCCCATGCCTGGTCATGCTTTTGTTTTGTATTTGTTTTATGTTTGATAATTCAATTGCATTTGGGTTCTCTACATCTTTCCTCCAGTGATTTCGTTACAATACTTCAAAATGCAATTTATTCCTGTGATGGCAAATCTGAATTTTACAGCATCGTTACTACAGTCTTCATTGTCACATGATTCTTCAGAAAAGATTTATATTTTAAATTAATGCTGTTCTTTTTTTAAACTTTTTATTCATCAAGGAATCCTGAAAAAAGTATCACAGGTTAAAAAAAATATATTAAGCAGCACAACTGTTTCCAACATTCATAATAAATCAGCATATTAGAATGATTTGTGAAGGATCATGTTGCTCTGAAGAGTAATTGCTGATGAAAATTCAGCTTTGCATCACAGAAATAAATAAAATTTTAATATAAGTATATTAAGTATATTAAAATAGAAAATCATTTTAAATTGTAATAATATATCACTATATATATTTTTTATTATTATTAATAATATATATTATACATGTGTTATAAATATATATTTATATTTTTTTATTTCTGCTGCTGCAGAGCAAGTGCAGGACTTACTATGCCAATACATACACGACACACTGCTGTGAGCAAGTAAGACATGCTGCTGCTGTACAATATAGCGCATGAATTACCCGTAGCAGATCTATACAGGTGGAGCTGGGGAAGGTGAGGGTTTTTGAAAGAAGAGCACTGCTACTGAAAATGCCATCCAAGTATTTGAAGGTTGAGCATGCAAGCTCAATGGCTACTGATACAGCAGGCACCAATCATCTGTGTCAAATGCTGACAGAATTTTATATATATTACAATACTTCATACACTGTAAAACCTGATGAGTTAGTTCAACTCAAACCGTTTGAGGAAACCGATTGCCTTAAATCATTTAAGTTTATTAACTCAAACAATTTAAGCATAAAAAAATATTTGATTTGTGTCCAAGTAACTCAATAACTTATTGTTAAGATAACTTGGGTAAATAAAGTTAATATTACTAATTCCATTCAGTTAATATAACTTAAATCTATCACTGTAAACCCGAATAAGTTGGCAGAACTCAGAACATTTAAGGCAATCAATTACCTCAAATTTTTTACGTTCTGAAATTCAAAGTTTAAGTAAGCAGAACTATCAGATTTTTATTTTGTACTTAAACATTTCAAGTTAAGAACAATTAAAATGTATGAGTATATTAATTCATACAATTAACTTAAAACTTTCATGTAATCTCAATGGGAACACTTTTATTAGTATAAACTTAGTTAGCTTTAAAAAGCTAATCTGCTAACATACTAATTTTCTAACATATTAGCAATAGTATGTTATACAGAAGCACTTTCTGTATGAGCGCAACAATATAAAGGGATCATTTGCTCTCAAATCAAGCTGCATGCACCACTTGTCACCATGATGGCAACTATAAAGCCAACATTAACAGAAATTCTTCTAAATTAGCATAACAAAACATTAATCACTACTAAATCTCACACTTAACATTAATCTTACACAAAAAAAAACCCCATTATATTACACTTAATTTTAGCATTTACTCTCCCTTTCGAGTGCCATCGGCAAAGCATGCTGGGAAATAGACATCCCAGCCGTTTCAGTTAAACTTAAGTTCATCTAAATTAAAATAAATAATTTCATAAAACTCAAAACAATGAAACAGTTCAGTTTACTTAAAATATATCAGTTCTGTTAACTTGAAAGAAAAAGAAAGTGCTAAATACTCATAAAAGTTAATTTGACTGAACTAATTCATTTAATTTAAGTTTGTCCTTCTCAAACCAATTAATTATTTTGAGCGTTAGGGTTTACAGTGAAATGTAGTTCATTCCCTCATTAAGGATTTCAATACATAATCTTGTACTTTTTTATCCAATTATATGATGTTTTTCAGTGTCATATTGAAGTTTATAATGTTGTGATTCATCTTGGAGTTTTTTTTATTTGGTTTGGTTGAGAAATGCCTAATGAGAAACAACTTCCAAATCCCAGGCCACAGAAAAATAGTGGTCCACCAATGTTGTGCACACTAGGCACTGATCTTCTCCAAGCTGTGTTGGAATGCACTGCACACGAAGAAGATGTTATTTCAGCTCCACTCCTGGTGCTTCAGATTGTAAAAACAAATCACGTTAATCAGTCCAAGCAGACTTAAAGTGCTTCCATCTTGAATTAACAACAGTGCTATTAGGTTTATTGTTTTCATTACCTTTGCTAGTAGTTCTCCAGTTTTTAAGTGGAAGCCAGGCCTTTGCAGTGAACATGATTCTGATACAATCATCTTTTAGCATCATTCTGTCACGCAGTTCATGGTCCTCCGCCAATCGTATCTCAGCAGAGGTTCTCATGAACATTGAGGCTGGGCTGTTCTCTCCTGAGGTTTCTGTTTGTCATATGGCCCATTCCAAAGTATCTATCTGAATTATTTTTGGGCTGGGAAGTCCACGCCATTGGTTACATGCTTGGCTGAGCTCTTCGGAGGCGAGGATGACCAGTGCGATGAGATTATGTGTTTTCCCGTATGCCCAACCCCTGGTATCCACCATAGACAGGACATGAATATTATGCCTAATTAGTCCTGCCTCAGTTCTACTAATCAAAAGCAGAAGGGCAAATAAAAACCATCCAAATGCATGAGCTAGTTAATAATTGCCCATTCTGAGAGTTTTCTTCATAACGGAAAGCACTCTTTCTTGGGTGGAGGATATTGAGGCTATGACATGAACTTAAAAAATTAAGATCATTTTGTGGTTGTCATACCTCTCAGACCCAAACCCCACCCCCCACCCCAGTCTGTTTTTTGTTATCTCCGATCGTCGTGCGTACATTACAGCTATACGTGACACCTAGTATGCGATTTGGCTAGTTTCGGTCATGATTGGGCGGGTTTTGAATAGCAATTGGGTTGGTTTTGTTACCCAAACCTGGCAACCCTGTCTGCAGTGGGTTTTTTTTTTTTTTATTTCCCATTGGGACCAAGATCATATTAAGTAAAAACATTGGTCATGCATTCCATGTCTAGAGCCTTATATTATTCAATTTATTGGACAAACCAAGTAAGGCTGAAATCCGTCAACAAAATCCTTTTTTAAAATCTGCTTTATGAAATATTGATTTTTAGAGACCCTAAGAAATCAAAATTGTGTCTTATGGAAGAGTGGGTCCATGTCTTTTAGCCGTATGACCACATTTATATAATCAAAAGGAAATGCATACCAACAGTACTGGTTATAAAATTGTGTTTCATAGTGTCTTGCTGTTGTCCTTGTTTTAAAAGCATGTCTCAATCAAAGCACTAGCCATGTGTAGGCTACAGCATTTCAGTAAATGCGTTGAACGGAAATGAGTGTTTCTTTTCCAAGTAGAGTCATTTAACAGATGCCAAAAGAAGCAAAAGTCTCGTTTGAAGGAAAAGTTCTCCCAATAATTACATCATTGGACCCCATTTTCACTGTATTGGACAAAAAAAAAAAAAACCTGAATGCTGGCTTGGAAATTGAGTAAATGATGGAAGAATGTTTATTTTTTGGTGAAGTATCCTTTTAAGGTCTAAGGTCATCGAGCAATGCTGTTGAGCTCAGCAAATAGCTTTATTTCACACCACATTAAACTTCACACAGCACCAGTAATGACAGAACTGGTATTGACCACTTTTCCCAGAGTGAGAAATGTAGGAATGAGTGTTCGGGGGACTGAGAAAAATAAAAGTGAGATGAAAAGGGAGGGAAATGTATGAGCAACGTTCATTACAGAGTCTGTCAGTGTGTGCTTGTAATACATGATGATGGGTCTCCGCTGATGTGTGGCATCGGCTATCTCCCAAGAGATGAGCAGCTGTTTCCTGCTGTTTCCTGCTAGTCATCCGCTGGTGCTCTGGCCGGGGCTCGTAGATAACCTCACAGATCATTGCAGTCAACAGAGATGCGTCCTCCCTTTGCGTCAGAAAACAAATAAGCATGTAAACACAGTTAGATCTGCTTTATGTGATTACAATGAAAACTTTCATGAGATTAAACAGGCCACTGCGCCACACAGTCCTTCATGAGTCTCCAATCTTCATTACCATCGTTGACGCTAATTACAGTGGATGGCATTCATTAGCACTGGTGTAATTGGGTAAATCTCAAGGCAACATTTCCAGCTCACATTTCACCCCAAAATCTAAAAAATCTAAAAATGAATAAGAAATTGAATTTTTCATAACTAAATCAAGCATATTTTAGAACTATTAATAAGATTGTGTTCAGGACCTTTTCATTTTAAGGTTTAGTGTAATTATGATTAAGAATGGTGTTTTGTTTTTGTGTTTTGTTTTTAAATTCTCACTACTGTAATTTTTTTTAAATAAAGAATTCTATTATTTTATAAATTATATTTTATTTGATGTTATGTAAATATATACAGTTGCCAGGAGAACGGTACTTGCCTGACTGCATTGTGCCAAGTGTAAAGTTTGGTGGAGGGTGGATTATGGTGTGGGTTTGTTTGTCAGGGGTTGGGCTTGGCCCCTTAGTTCCAGTGAAAGGAACTTTTAATGCTTCAGCATACCAAAACATTTTGGACAATTTCATGCTCCCGACTTTGTGGGATCAGTTTGGGGATGGCCCCTTCCTGTTCCAACATGACTGTGCACTGGTGCACATAACAAGGTCCATAAAGACATGGATGTGCGATTTTGGAGTGTAGGAACTTGACTGGCCTGCACAGAGTCCTGACCTTAACCCGATCAGAACACCTTTGGGATGAATTAGAGCGGAGAATATGAGCCAGGCCTTCTCGTCCAACATCAGTGCCTGACCTCACAAATGTGCTTCAAGAAGAATGGTCAAAAATTCCCATAAACACACTCCTAAATTGTGGAAAGCCTTCCCAGAAGAGTTGAAGCTGTTATAGCTGAAAAGGGTGGGCCAACTCCACATTAAACCCTACGGATTAAGAATGGGATGTCATTAAAGTTAATGTGCATGTAAAGGCAGACGTCCCAAAACTTTTGGCAGTATAGTTTATATTGTTTTATTTTTGGTGAAATATAGATTTTTTTGACAGGTTTTAATGAGATGTATACAATTAAGACACAACATAGGCTATTCATTTCAGTCGTAAACTGATGTTTAACATGCTATTATATAATGGACAATTAATCATGAGCAGACACTTATGCAAATTGTTATGTAAATGGTTGACTACACACCACACAGGTATAATAAACAACAAGTATAGAAGCCGAAACGGCTCATGTAGCGATTTTAATGAGATCTTAAGTCTGTGAATATATCATTCAGAATCAATGGGCTGAATCAATAGACTTTCACACAACGGTGTAAAGACACTGCAGAGAGAGACAAGGCATCAGGCACCATGGGAATCACTTAAAGGTATTTTACAACAAATCAAGTTGACACTTCATTGCCTCTGTATTCAGAGAAATAAAAAGTGGTTGAGGACTGATGGTGATAATTTAAGCCAAGGCTTCTAAATTTAATTGTATCTCATCAGCGATGCAGTAAATGTTCTGAACACTTTTATGAATTCTCAGTGTAGGCTAAATCACCAAATTAACCACAGGAAATTCTAGCTCTCAAGACAGCCTCAGGCACCTGAGCTGTGGTTTGCTATATAGAAATGTTACCATGACGTCTGAGACGAGGTTTGCTTGAGCTGAAGGGAAACGATCAAGATCTGACTTTGTCCTTCTTCCCACACTCCCTATGGGTGCACCGTGTCACGAGCATCGGACCCCGTGCTGTTATCTAAATATTCACATATTTTGATATTTGTCTTGTGAAAAACTCAAGTTCCCACAATCAGGCTGAAGCTAAGTGATTTCAACTTTTAATAACTGCAATGATCTTTCAGATAAAGTAAACAGAATTATTTTTGTGAGGTTGATCTCTGATATCCTTATATCTGCCGAACGATTAATAGACTTATGGGGGGTTCTGTGTCACTTGTCAGATGTGTAAACCCAGTGTGTTTTCCACTGAGCCATGCACATGTGAAGTGATCATGACTGCAATCTAGTTTATGTAAATTAGGCATATTACACATATTAGTTTTGCCAGAAATGTGCCAAAGCAATTGAGAAAAACTGTAATTATTCGGAGAAGTCAAAAATATTTACCTGGTATATTTTTGCACTTTTTATGCCCATAACTGGCATATTTTTGTATTGATTTGTCCACCAGTCAGTTTGCACAATTAATTCATAGTGTATTTCCTCCACTCAAAAAATGCTTTGAATCCATTGATTTTAAATACATTCATTTTTTTAATTCAGTATTTATTTTAAATGATTTGCTGACAATCATGATGACATGCACATCATTATTTTTTATAATTAATATGCCCTCGTAAACTTTAAACAAAATAACTTCCCCTACAGCGACATCTCTTCTCTTTTCTGATGATGTGATCACTGGTGCGAGGGCGGAGCAACCCGTCACTCACATGACATCACAGCAATAACAAACAACAACCGTCCAATCAATTCCCAATGGACAAAATCAAGAGCAGCCCTACATTTTTTATTGTTCGAGATGCCGTTCACTTGGACATACGTCACAAAAGGGAAGAAAAGTCTATCGCAGCTTCTGTTTCATGTCAACTTTAATAAGTATTGTTTGAGTTTATGAGTAGTTGTCCGTTATGCCTGGCATAGGTGCAGATTTATGTTTCTGCTGGTGGGTGCTCACACTGATACACACAGATACGCAACAAATGCCCATTAAAATATTAACATGAAATCACTCAATACTTGTTATCAATACTTGGTGTTATTTTTTTTTTCAAAGAGTACAATCTTCATCTCCATGTGATTGTGCGCTTAATGAATTTATTACACAAAAGTTATTCGTGACTTGCGAAGAATTTGCGTAGAATTAGTGTCTAGTGTCTACATTATACCATACATAAACATCTTCATTCACATATTCTGTGAGTGTTGTTGTGAGTCACTCTCTAGCTGATATACCTGATCATTTTGCATTTAATTACTTAAAAAAGCAATTTATCACCGTGCAAAAAGCAGAAAGCTTTTATGTCAATTTGTTATGTCCTAACGCTATATGGTAAAAGTAGAACTGTGTGTATTACCACCCTCCGGGACCAGATGTGCTGTCCACCAATCAGAGAGGTTCCTGAATTTCAATCGATTTTTTGATTGGAGAATATCTGGCATTTTTGCATGCTTGCTTGAGCCCCGGGGCACCCACAGGATCGGCCCCTATGATGCCAGAGATTCCCAAACTTTTTTTGTCAGCTGAACCCCTTTGACCTAAAATATTTACTTGAATACACCTTGAGATTTGAAGTTAATATTTCAATAATTTAACAACACATTTGCATGTTCTCAGTTATTGATAAATGGTCACTTGACATGCAGGCAAACAACATTTTTTTTATTACATTTTTTTTTTTTTATGATTTAATGAATTGTCAGCTTTTCACTTCCTGCAGTTCCGTCACTGTGTTTGCGACCCCTGGTTTAGGAAACTCTGCATTATGCGAGCAGAACCTGACGTAGGCATCTGAAAATGTGGAGTCTGTCAGAGAGTACTCTATGTAGGCGGCCCAAGGCTTAAAACGCAAACTTTAGCTTCACATATTTTCACACATAATTGCATTCAGAAATATACCATTGCAATGTGTTTTTTCTATGGTCAGTTCACGTCAGTTACTGTCATGGCAGAGCAGCAGTTTGAAGAAATAAATTTGCTAAGCAAGTTAATTAAAGTTTGTTAAACATGCAGAGGAATTAGTAACTTGGAATAAAACACATGGCAAGGCTATCACCCCCTTGGGTCACATGGTTTATCACAGCACTGTAATGCAAGAACATTAAATATGTACAACAGGACCATGTGCAAGCAATGCACTCAACAAGCATTTCAGTGTTCGCATACTCATTTATGGCCTCAGGGAAAGTATGCATGCTTTATTTATTTCATTGTCAAGAGACACGAGTCCTGAGCAGGTTTGGGCAAAATTCAGAATTGAAAAATTGTCTCCCTTTTTATTCACGAGTCAGAATTTAAATATTGTTTTCTCTGTCCATAAGGCCTATAAACCTTCAAACTTAAAGGCTTTTTAAACTTTTACAACTTTCAAACCACACACAACACGATTTTGTCTTGACAAACAACTTTTCTTGTTAAAAATGACAGATAATACTTCCTTGTATTCAAATTCAAAATGCATCTCTTATCTTATCAATCTCTTATTGATTTGCTCCGTTTTGAAGTGCATCTCAATGGCTATGACTTGCTTAGAATATGTCACATTAAACAGACAGCTTCACAACACTTCAACATAAATTACATGCATACGTAGATAACACATTATTTCACAAGTACATTCAAGCCCTTCAAAGGCACATAAAAACAAGTATCTTGACACAAAGAACAGGTCTGTAGCTACTGAACGGCACCACGCATGTCGTCATGCTTAAATGCTTATACTTATGTACAATTATGTACAATCGGATCTCTCACATGAAAGAAATGACTGATTCATGTCAGCCTACATACATATGAAGACACATATATGTCATTGACTTGTAGTTGTATTAACATAAATTAAAGCACAATAAATATGTTGAGATTATAAATACAAGCAGACAGCTTTCATATGTAACATTTGAAGAACTGAATTACTTGAAATGCAAACTACGTCATAGGAGTCACTTGACAACAAACGTGTCCAAAGGAGAACGTGCCGTTTTTACCATTAACCTGAAAAGCACAAGCCTGCAAAAAATTTGGATGAGTAATGATCATGGAACGATAGCTTCAGGACAGTTTCTCTGTTTTCAAACAGTCCAATCACAGAATATCCCCGGCAAAACTGAAAAATCCTCCATGAATGAACTCCCACTGAACATGCCTTAAACATTTTTCAACTTCTTCAGGTAATTGCAGTTAACAGGGCTCCTGGTCTCAAAACAATTACTGCGGTTGAGGGAACATAACGTATCCCTTTGACCTCACATTTGACTTAGGGTTCTGAATCTGTTTTTAGATCAACAAACAAACCAGATCACCATTGGAATGGCAGACAAATCAGTTAAGATGTTCTCAGATAGATAGTTGGATGGATGGATGGATGGATGGATGGATGGATGGATGGATGGATGGATGGATTGATAGATAGATGGATGGATGGATGGATAGATAGATTGTAAAAAGTGATCAGTTGACTTAACTTAAGGAAAACCGTTGCCTTAAATTGATTAAGTTAATAAACTTCATGCGTAATTAAAAAAAATCAGTTATGTGGAATTGTCAAGTTCACATAACTTAATTTTTTCAAGTACACATGAAGTTTATTTACTTAATAATTTTAAGGCAACGGTTTTCCTCAATTTGTTTAAGTTGTCAACTGATAAGATCCTGGAATTTTGAAATACTATCAAAGAACTTTAAACCTCGATGAGCCTTGCCTTCCAAATCATATCGATTTTTA
This sequence comes from Squalius cephalus, assembly GCF_949319135.1. NCBI lineage: Eukaryota > Metazoa > Chordata > Actinopteri > Cypriniformes > Leuciscidae > Squalius > Squalius cephalus. Next base: position 14,618,857 of record NC_137141.1, on the reverse strand, counting down.
GATGGAATCATCCAGTCCATCATCACTTCAGATCATCTGAACAGACTTGCTGAGGTGTGTGGTCTCCACACAGGTGGAACTGGGTTGGAACAGCTCGATTTGGCCTGCAGGATTCTTGGAAATGGACGTTTTGAACAAGGAGTTCCTGGAGGGCATTAAGGTGGTCTTACACAGCGCCCCCCAGAGGAAGCGCAGAACCGAGGGGCTGAGGATGATGAACACCCACGGGTCAATGATGGAGTTGACCGAGAGGAACCGCAGAACAATTAGATCAGTCTTGTTTTCTCCATCCTTTTTCATGGAGTTGATGTACACACGGATCTAGAGAGAAGAAGGTAATTCAGAGACATTAACCACAGAACATTAACCACAGATGATGATGTCATAGGAGACTAATTTTTATTCCGAGCACAACACAGTAAGACTTACAAAAGAAACCAGAGAAGCATGAAGATGCAAATCTATTTTCAGAAATACTGTATCAAATGTCAAGAACCAAAAACTTTGATATTAATTTTTCAGAAGAGCATCAGCAATTGCAAATCTTATTTCTGGTCAATGTAGACTTAATGCATCGTTGGTTTTTAGGCCTTTTAGATAAATATAGATAGAATATTTTCAAACTAGATCTATCTAGACTCAATTTATTAATAATTAATCACAGTTGGTTACATATCACCATGTAAATTTAGCATGTAGTGTGACAGCTGCTAGCAATAGTTGTAATGAAAGCATTGTGATGAGATATGCGGAGTCACTGTATACACTGTCTGGTCCAAAGTATAGTTTTGCATTTCATGGTTTTAATAATTCATGTTACTTTTACCACATCCCACAAATCATATCTAATCGGAGAAACCCCATTATCATTGTTGACAACAACGTGGATGTGTTTCATCTCACGCACAAGATAATGCGCTTAAATCGCATTACTTTCATCAAAGTGCACGTTAACATGTTATTACTCTAAATTACAGATAGGAATTTAAAAGGCAAGAGACTTATCAGTCATTTTCCCCATTGACTCTTGCTTTGAGCTTTTGCTTTGACTGAGATTTCAGCAAACACTTATGTGATCTCATAAGATTTTGTGTGTGCATAAAACAACTCAAAAATATAAACATACACAGTACAAGGCACAGTCTGTCAAAACTTTGCTATTTCTGTCACCCGTGGAAGCAGTTATGTAAAAAATACAATCCACTCTCTAGATGTCTTCATCTTGGAGTTCCCATCAATGACTCACAAGATCATTGTAAAAAACGTCATTTCACAGTTCATTCTCCTAAACAGAGCAGAAATGATTCATATTATTTTCCTAAGTTTGCTTACCTCTGCTCATAGTTTATAGTTGCATAAGCCTTTGTTTGGTTTTTCCTTTATCACGCACAAAAGCGATGGTAAAGACACTGTAGAAGTTATATTTTTCCTAATAGGATTGTTTTTTTTCACAGACCATGAAGTATGATGAAAGTTGGCTATTACGAAATTCTCATGCACTGCATTTCATCAAACTGGAGTCTTAAAACTAAAGTGCGTAATCCCTTTGTATGTTAAAAATACTTTCTTCTATCCCATTTTAATATACAGAAACCATGGCATTCATGGTGAAAAAAAGTGTAAACACTGATGCTGAATCTTTTCAAAATTCCTTATTTGGTGGTGACTAATGGTTTGAAAAGAACCACAAGTTTATCAGTGCAAATATACGTTTTACTAAACATTTCTATTTGATCAAGTAAAAGATTCCTTTTTTGTTATGAAATCTAATGATTCTGATTATGCATGATCTTTCACTAGACAGGAGCCTTCCATCATTACATTTACCTAGTTGCCCGTCCCACAAATTTAGTCAGTGGGTTGCTGGGATCTGAAATTACATTACTTGTAATTTATGCTGAAATTCAGTTGTCCTTAATAAACTCAATTCAAACCAGTGAATCAGCAATAAGTTTGCAGAAGGAGCCACGAATACTAAACTGTAATACTTTAATGTCATTTCACCTACTGTTAATGTAATTTCTAAATAATTAACATGGCTGGCATAGTTCCAGGTGACTGAAGAGCTGGATTTGAGTCTGGTTTCAGCTAGACTTGGTCTGTCAGTACCTAGAGTCTTTGTGTGTCGCAACCACAATCTAGTCGCTTTTCACAAGAATTAATAATACACTCCAAGAAAAAATAAGCTCCAGCTATCTAAATCTCATACTGTCAGTTATTGTTGGTACAGAAGCTCTGATGGAGGTGAGGTGATTTTGAAAGCAGCTCCATATCACGATCTCGGGTTTGATCAAGATCTCAGTAAGCCATCCTTTTCGAAATGCTAAATGCTTTCATGCACTTACGTTTCCGTGGCATTTCTTTTCATAAATACCAGCTTCTCCAAGACAGGTCAAAACCTTTTTCATTTTTATAACCATTCCTTTCTGTCAATAAATCAGCAAGAAAATATGCGGTTACTTAGAAACCACAACATCCCCATGCCCAGTAACCTGAACTATAATATGGAAGCATCCGTCCATGAAACCTGTTGTTTACTTTTAATTACTTTTTCCAAATCTAACCAGACTTAATCTGCAAAAGACGGTTAAGGGATAATGTCTCTTTTCTATAACCTGAATATAAATGACAGCTACATTATAAATTAAGACAAGAAAAAAATTCTTCTTCAACTTCAAAAATATAAATAAAAAAATCATGATTTATCTGTAGTACATAAGTAGTGCATATATATATTATATTATACCATCTTTTTATATCGATTAATGTTGTTTCTTATTCATCTTTTGCAACTTCTGATATTGTTGATATGAATATATTTTCTCTAGGGATAAGTAAGAAGGTTTGCAATTTCATTAATATTACTAATATTAATAATTAATAATATTACTAAAACTCTCTTTTTTACATCATACATTATAACAATAACATGTATTTATTTGTCTCTCTTTATAAAGTAGTTTATTGATGCCTGAAGGACTTATTAAAATATTTTAGTGAATTTACAACAAATCACTTTCCTTCATCCTAATAAGATACTGTAAGTCTTACCATTAATGGCAGGGAACAAATGACAAATATGACTGTCATGAAGATCAGAAGAATGAGATGTTCCACCTCCTCTGCCCATGAGAAGTGCCTCCTGTCTCTTTTACTCCGGGTGTGCACCGATCCTCGGTTCATTTTGCGCCTCCGGTACATCAACACCAGATGATAAACTACAAAACAGTTGCATGCCACTATAACTACAATAATAAGCAGCAACACGGTGGCGTAAACGTTGGCATAAGCCTGGTCCTCAGGCTTCTTAGGCTTCATGTCAATAAAACACCACGTCCCTGGACAGTATTGCACGTAATCCCCGAAGCCAGCAAACGGCATCAAGCAGAATAGAAAGCAGACTAGATAAATGCAAGGGATGGTGATGTATCCACAGCGCTTGGTGACGTGCCTCCCATAGTGGTACGGGTACCCGATGGAGATGCACCTCTCCAGTGCCATGGCGAGGAGGATGGAAAGTGTCCCCAGACTGAAGAAAGTCATTGCAAATCCAAAATATTGACACACCGCAGAAGACTCGGTCATCCCAACTAGTGTGGTATTAGTTAAGTATGCAATCTGCACAAGGGGACTGATCATGCAGGTGCCCATTAGATCCGTAATGACCAACGTGGTCACCAACAAATGGAAAAGAGACTGCCGCTGCCGGTTCTTCTCTTTCCTCCTGCGGAACTCCAGGAGAACCAACGCAACCAGGTTCCCGAGCACTCCAGCTGCGAACATCATCGCGCTGATGGTCGGGCCCCCGTTCTCCTCAACGTTCAGACTGTCACGACAGGTTTTGTTCTCTGTCTCCATTCCTGCAGTGGATATATTGCTCCTGTTGCACATCTTCTTGGAACCTCAAAGTTCTTCAAGTGAAAAGCTTCCTTTATTAGTTTAGGTTGGCATGTTTGAGAGAACCCAACTCTACATCAGAAAAACTGCATTCAATTTAAAAATCTAAAGAGCTTAAAGGTTGTTCATCCTGGTAAAAGCATGGAGTTTATCAATCTAAGCATGGTGTGCACCGCATTGCAGAACCATAGCAGTATTTCAATGCCTCTGGAGTCAGACAGACTTGCCTCTTTGTCTGCCCCATGCTCTCGAAGGCAAAGAGGCAGTGGTGGGAGAATGTAGTGTGAGCCATGAGTTCCTCTGCTGAATGAGCTGTTGACTGGTGAAACAACGTCTTGACTCCACCCTCAACACACACACACACACACACTGGTCCAGACACAGGACTGAGAAAGTCAAGCTTCCTTAAAACCTCATATGCCGTTGAGACTCTGCTTCCTGGCAGTTTGGGGTCCCAAAAGAGCCCTGTGCTGTATTTGTACAAATAATAATAATCAAATAGCTATTTTTTTTTTAAATGGCCCTGAAATTGTCTCTTGGTAAGGGTTGCATGTGATTTAAGCTACTAAATGTGAGGAAAGAATGACTGTCAAAATTACCACTGATTAAATAATGGCCACTATCCTTGAAATTACAACGAAACATCACACCACCAAAGACTACAATTGTATACATTTGACAGATTTTTTAAAGATCTATGACAATAAATGAAATAAAATAAACAAATAAATACATTTGTCCTCCAAAGTGCTAAGTGCTCTTTAGATCTTATTCTAGAATGGACCCCGAAACATTGATCTTTAGACCCAGAAACAGCTCAGTTGGCTTCTTTTCCAACAGCTTCTTTATTTTCAGATAATTAAATCTACTTTAGATAACCAAACGTTTCTAAATGCTGAGAGACGTTACAGAACTTTCCATGGCTTTAAGGTTGGGCTGTACAGGCCTGAGCTCACAACATGCTGCTACGTGTTTTATTGTCTTGCCAGAAGGAATTTTTGTACTCTTTTTACTTTAGGGCTTCCTGGTATTTGAATGTTTTATGTTATAATAAAATAGCATTTACACATTTTCAATTACAATTTTATGTATACTGCTGTGTTTTAAAATGTTTTGTTCATATTGTATGTCTATGTAGACATATTTCCATCCAAGAAACAAAACTTTTTTGGTAACACTTTATTTTACAGTGTCCCTGTTACACATTTTACATGTAGTTAATATAGTAATAACAGTCAATTATGCGTATAGTTACATGATACTAACCCTAGTCCCAATTATGTACATGTAGTTAATTAGCCTACTAATTACACTGTAACAAGGACACCTTAAAATAAAGTGTAACCCTTTTTTTAACCTTAAATGTGGAGCTTGCATTTGTGTTAGGCCTATATGGCAATGATGGTTGGATTCGCAGAGCTCTCCTCATGTCTGGCCACCATAATGCTTGATGTTGCACACGCACTGTTACAGTTCAAATAGCTTATGCTAGATTATGCTCATGTTGACAAACCAAACACGGTTATGAACAAAGCAAACTGTCCTGAAACTTGAAACTGAGGAACATCTCACGTACATCAGGAGACGATCAAATTTCACTTAGCCAATGAAAAGACACACGTCACTAACAAAATAATAGAGGCCTAAAGGAAACCTTACTGTGCAATTTATGATTGTTGTAGGATGAATAAATGAGCCAAAGTAATGTAAAACAAATAATAAATGATTTTGCGTTGTTGAGGTGTGATAACAAAAGTTTTTTTGAAGCACAAAAAATCTAAAATCGATTTACAAGTTTACAGATTACAAACCAATTCAGCGTTAGGTTTAGTGTGTTTTGTTTTTATCTGGCGCCCTCCACAGGCTAAATAAGGTAAGGCTATTTTTATGGTACTAAAATTATTACATGTATTCGACAGTTGTAGAAATTAAATGTGAATGTTTTATGATTTTTTTATGATCTACATAAATCTGTAATATATATATATATATATATATATATATATATATATATATATATATATATATATACTCACCTAAAGGATTATTAGGAACACCATACTAATACTGTGTTTGACCCCCTTTCGCCTTCAGAACTGCCTTAATTCTATGTGGCATTGATTCAACAAGGTGCTGAAAGCATTCTTTAGAAATGTTGACCCATAGCATCTTGCAGTTGATGGAGATTTGTGGGATGCACATCCAGGGCACGAAGCTCCCGTTCCACCACATCCCAAAGATGCTCTATTGGGTTGAGATCTGGTGACTGTGGGGGCCATTTTAGTACAGTGAACTCATTGTCATGTTCAAGAAACCAATTTGAAATGATTCGAGCTTTGTGACATGGTGCATTATCCTGCTGGAAGTAGCCATCAGAGGATGGGTACATGGTGGTCATAAAGGGATGGACATGGTCAGAAACAATGCTCAGGTAGGCCGTGGCATTTAAACGATGCCCAATTGGCACTAAGGGGCCTAAAGTGTGCCAAGAAAACATCCTCCACACCATTACACCACCACCACCAGCCTGCACAGTGGTAACAAGGCATGATGGATCCATGTTCTCATTCTGTTTACGCCAAATTCTGACTCTACCATCTGAATGTCTCAACAGAAATCGAGACTCATCAGACCAGGCAACATTTTTCCAGTCTTCAGCTGTCCAATTTTGGTGAGCTCGTGCAAATTGTAGCCTCTTTTTCCTATTTGTAGTGGAGATGAGTGGTACCCGGTGGGGTCTTCTGCTGTTGTAGCCCATCCGCCTCAAGGTTGTGCGTGTTGTGGCTTCACAAATGCTTTGCTGCATACCTCGGTTGTAACGAGTGGTTATTTCAGTCAAAGTTGCTCTTCTATCAGCTTGAATCAGTCGGCCCATTCTCCTCTGACCTCTAGCATCAAGAAGGCATTTTCGCCCACAGGACTGCCGCATACTGGATGTTTTTCCCTTTTCACACCATTCTTTGTAAACCCTAGAAATGGTTGTGCGTGAAAATCCCAGTAACTGAGCAGATTGTGAAATACTCAGACCGGCCCGTCTGGCACCAACAACCATGCCACGCTCAAAATTGCTTAAATCACCTTTCTTTCCCATTCTGACATTCAGTTTGGAGTTCAGGAGATTGTCTTGACCAGGACCACACACCCTAAATGCATTGAAGCAACTGCCATGTGATTGGTTGATTAGATAATTGCATTAATGAGAAATTGAACAGGTGTTCCTAATAATCCTTTAGGTGAGTGTATATATAAAAATCCATATCTCAACCTTTCACATGTTTGGGTATTTTTTTTTTTTTTTTTGATTTTTTTAAGAAATCAATACTTTTATTCAGCAAGGATGAATTAAATTGATCAAAAATGAAAAGTAAAGACATTTATGTTACTTAAGATTTTCATTTCAAATATGTGCTGTGCTTTTTGTTCATCAAAGAATCATCATCCTGTATCAAATCAAATTAAAATTTGACTTCAAATCTTTTGTCAGCTCTTGCAATGACATGTGGAACAGGACGGGTTCTCAGTATTTAGTAACAAACAGGTTTAGGAAAATACTGTGGCTTTTCACCCTGAGGGGCCTTTTGCCCTGTTGGACACTAAACATTAATAGATAATCAAGTTTGTGTCCTTGAAAACGATCAGAAACTAAACCTTTTTATTGGTTTGAAGATAACAGATAAAACAAATATAAGAGCATGATGAACATTGCATGGTTTAATTTAACTTTGTTGTGAATTACAAAACTTTGACCTGTGCTGCTCTACAGTCCATGTTACCAATGAGTGATCATTTCTCTAAGGAGCAAATTCATTTTCATCCATTCACTGTAAAAAATTTCTAACCCTCCCAAATCAAAAATTTCAAGTGACCGATAACATCTAATTTTTTCAAGTGAAATTCTGTACATTATAAAATTAAATTCACAGATTTTCACTTGGGCCAATTGAAATTTACAGAATTTCACTTGGGCCAATTGAAAAATTTAGATGTTATCGGTCACTTGAAATTTTTGATTTGGGAGGGTTAGAAATTTTTTACAGTGTTGTAAACACATTTTGTTTACAGACGAAGTTGTTATAAGACAAGAGAAAAGGTCAAGCCACGGCACAAGTCACAAACATGATCTTGTTCTAAGACCTTATGGTTTGTGCCATAGTCCTGCAAAAATAATTTTCACATTATTTCTTATTTTTTGTCCCATTTCCAGCTTTGATGATAGGAATCGCCACTAGATGGCATCAAAAACAAAGAAGACATGATCAGTTCTCAAGATGAATGATCAGCACAAGCACAATACAAGAAAATATTAAATACAATTACAGCACTGTTGTCACACATAATAAATAATACAATATGTACAATACAGAAATTACAGAAAGTATGTATTGTGTAATATTCACAAAGCGAATACAAACATGATATCAACAGAACGTCACTGTCATGCAGTCTTTGATGAGCCTCAGCAGTGATTAGATTAGTGACACTCATCCATTTGTTATTGATATTTACACTCCTTAAGTTGATTAAAGATTCTTTCAGATTGAATAATTGGATTAAAGCAGTCTTAATGTAATTATCATTAAACTGTCAGGTAAAAGCATAGGGGAAAGAGGGGAAAACCACGAGGGATTATGAAAAGCTGGATATTTAACAGAATAAAATATATTATTATATAATTTGACTATAAAATAAAAAAGTTATATAATGCATTCAAATTTAGAGATAGTTATTTGTTATTTTTAATACTAATATTATAACATTTTAATTAATATATATTTTATAATATAATATAAATAATTATTTAAGAAGACCATACATTTAAAAATATTTTTTTCATAAATTTCGCCATTAAATAAATAAATTTCGCCTCCCCAGTCTCTTTTCTTGTAAAATAATGTAATGAAATGCAGACGGTGTCCCGAGTGTCACCCGTTAGCCAATCAACGTCCGCGTGACCTCCTACAAACCCTCCCGTCCCGTGGAGTTCTTGATCCCAAGCTTCCCACTTCATGCCCAACATCATCAGCGCGCACTCAAACTCATTCAATCTGAGTGTGCCGCATGCATACTAAGCTGCATGTGTACTAGCTGTTCTTTAAAATGACGTGGGGCAAAACAACACTGTTCTTTTTACAACTTTTCTGGACAGTTCACCATGTCACAGCTATCCACAGACATGACATCTATCCATATGGGATGTTTTACGGCGATGTAACTCTGCAAGAAGGGGACGATGAGACTTCTGAAGTGATCACGCTAACCAAACCCATGTACTTCTATGAGGCGTCCTTCACTATCTTATATGTGAGTACATCAAGCGTCTGATAATGTGTTGTTGTTGTTGTCTTGCCTAAAGAATTAGCGTATCTCGTACTGTAACAAGTATATAATACATACATATTAATAGATCAGGCTTTGTAGATAGATCAAGTTGTATGTATAAAGACTTTAAGCAAAGTCTAAGATTTCCAAAAATATAATAATAATAATAATAATAAATGATTATGCTGTAATATTAAAAAGATTTGTTGTTATTTTGAGATGAGCATGTCCCTGTAAAACAATTTCATTATTATGATATATGACATTTTTATTTCTGTCTGTACTTATCACAATAATGTTTGTAATTTCTTCTCAGTTTTTAGAATTTAAATGCTATCAGCAAGGTAACACTTTATTTTAAGGTGACATAGTTGCATGTTACTACATGTGCTTTGCTTACTATAGTAATAACAGCAAATTATGCATAATTACAAGTAACTAACCCTAAACCAAACCCTAACCATAACTCTATAGTAAGTACATGTAGTTAATTATTATTACTCAGTACTTACTTGAGTAATTACAATGTAACTATGTCACCTTAAAATAAAGGGTTACACTTTATTTTAAGGTGTCATTGTTACAGTGTAATTATATATTTAAGTACTGAGTAATATTAAGGTTAAGGTTGGGTTTAGGGTTAGTTACTTGTAATTATGCATAATTTGCTGTTGGTAAGTACATGTAACGAAACGGACACTGTAAAGTGTTACCAAATAAACTGTAACGAAAGTTTTTATTTATTTAAAAGTTTAACGTTTTAAGCTCATTTTTTAATTTAAATCCAAAGTGGTCAAAAATGAATGTATGATTTTACTCAAAAAAAAAAAAAGAACATGACCCCAGATTAAGATCATCATGGACAGTTTTCATTTTGTTTTGTCTTTAAATGTCTCGTTCCAGGTGGCCACCAATGGAATCATCTCAACTCAGGATCTTCCCATGGAGAAGCAGTACGTGGATGACGGCTTCCCCACCGACTTCCCTGTCATCGCCCCCTTCCTGGCTGACATTGACACCAGCAAAGGAAAAGGATCCATCTTCTACCGGCAGACGGAGTCTCCTACCGTGCTGAAGCGGGCGGAAGCGGATGTCAGGAGAGGCTTTCCAGATGCCACGTTCACCCCTACCCATGCCTTCATCGCCACCTGGGAGAACGTGTCAGCTTATGAGGAGGTCACCCGCAGCTCCGGCCCATCCAATCGGGTAAGAGAACTGCTTAAAGCGGTGCTTTACCTGAGCTCCTTTTAGGCAGAGGTTATCAAAGCTGGTCATCTGTCCTAATCTCAGGCCTAGAGGGGGGACTGCGCACACAATAGCGTCTCCCAGAACCCGCTAATCTATCCCAGAGCCCTTCAGCCTTTCATTTTACCTGCAATTCACTGGAACAATTGGTGGGATTGAGTTGCTCCTAATTGTCCCCGTCACTTCAGTGATTAGGTTTTATCAACACCTCGCATACCACAGAAATGCTGAGTAATGACTTGGAAGGTTTTAGATTATCAGAGCCACAGTGTTTCTCAGGGGGCCTGACGGGTTTATTGAATCTAATTAAGTTTGCAGTGGTTCCCAGCTGGCTTTGCTTCTAGGGTCAAATTTTACATCGGACATCAAGCAGAGTACCAGAATAGTTTACTGTACAAAAGCAGACAAAAATGCAGTTAAAATCACACATTGAAAGTATAAATGTAATAATCTATTAACTTAATAAAATATTGTTACATAGTAAAATCTTGTAATATTTATTAATATAATAAAATGTATTAATTTTATTAATAATAATAAAAAATATGTAATTGTTTTTTTTTTTGCTATGCCAACTTAACACAAAATGGTAAGTTGTATTTATTATTTGCATTTAGCATTGGTTTTCCCAAATGTCCATTCAAGGGATAGTTCAATTTGAAATTAAATTTTGGTATGTTTTAGCTTACCTCAAGTGTATATATCTATGCACCAGTCTGCGTACACGTCACACAGCAGGATGCGCGAGCGCCCTCAGATCACTTGGACGTGGCTGTGTACAAGAGGTAAAAACGATATAAATACTGTTCGTTTTCTCACACAAACCGCTCGTTTCGTGTCTTAGGCCATCAATGTGTACTTACGATGGGGAATTGTTTAATTTGGACGATGGGGAATTGTTTTAATTTGGACTCTGTGCATGCTCTTTGAGGGGGTGACCATAGACCTGCATTAAATGACTGACAGACAAGAACGGTTTGACCTAAAAATATCAAAATTGAAACTACTCTGGAAAAAAAGACACCTACATCTTGGATGCCCTTGAGGTAAGCTAAAACATACCAAAATTTTATTTCAAAGTGAACTATCCCTTTAAAACAGCTCTGTGATCCATTTTAAGTAAATCAAGTGTACACTATACCATTAAAGTTTTTTTGTTGTTTTTTTTTTTAAAGAAATTAATACTTTTATTCAGCAAGGACACATTAAATTGATCAAAAGTGACAGCAAAAAATATGTATAAAGTTACAAAAGTTATTTTGAACTTTCTATTCATCATTCAGAATCTTGACAAAATCATGGTTTTTACTTGAGCAGCAAATCATCATATTGGCATGATTTCTGAAGGATCATGTGACACTGAAGACTGGAGTAATGATGCTGAAAATTCAGCTTTTGCATCACATTAATAAATTATATTTTAAAATATATTAAAATAGCAAAAAGTTTTTTATTGTAATAACATTTCACAATATTATTCTTTTACTGTAATTTTGATCAAATAAATGCAGTCGTGGTGAGGATAGAAGAAAAAACATAAAATCTTTCCAACCCCAAACTTTTACACAGTAATGCATCTGTTGAACCACATTTACATGCACAAAATCCAGTTTTATATTATTTATAGGTGAATTTCTCAGTAGACTGGTCATATCCTAAATGTATCCCTCACATTCAGACCATATTTCCATTTAGCAATGTAACAGTTGTCGGTCAGTCTTCTGCTGTGTAAGTGAAGTGATTGCAGAGCTGAAATGGAACTGAATTCTGAGTGTTTTCAGTGTTTTACTCTAATGGGCATTAATGAGCGGGTCCTCAAGCCTCTAGTCACTAGAGTCTAGTGTTTGGCTCTCTTGTCCAGACTGCTGAGCAGAAACAGCTGCTCTGCTCATAAAATATTAGCATTTGTTGTTCATTGGTTCCGGAAGCAGCATTTCTTCTCTTGTTGAGGTTGCACAATGCCATGTTCATATTCATGTTTGTATTCTCAGAGTAAATATCACCAAGAGTTCCACTGGGTTCTGTTCAGCAGAAAAAAGAACAAAGCTGAATGCAAATAATAAAATGCAACTAGCCAACTAAGCATATTTAGGATTAAAAAATAAATAGGTTATTCAACATTCAACTTTTCTTTTTCTTTTTTTTTTTTACATAAAAGTGCATCCAATCAAACTCCAGTATTTTGGCCCAGTCACTTGGTAGAAGCTAGATAGATAGCTCCCATTGCAGGGATACTGGGAGGAAAGTCAAACTGCAGTCATCTTTCCGGACTAAAAGGTTGCATGCTTTTAGAACTGTTTACTATCTTACGCAATGTTTGCTTACTACATTTTACTTGATTGCAGTTGAATAGCTGTAGGCCATAGGGCTTGTTTGAGGAAAGCACATCCTTGAGTTGATTTACTGCGCTTCCGCTCGGTCTCTCTGCAGTTTGCTGAAGCTCAGGGGGACTAAATGGTGGAAATCTCGGGATGATATCTTGTTTTCCTTTGGGATTTGAACCACTATATCTGGTCTTGTGCCCCCTCCAGATTTCTGTCAGTGCAGAAGGACGGGCTTATGGAGGTGATACTTCACAAATGTTGGACTTTATGCACAAAACAAATAATGACAAGAAAAAGAAATACAGTATACAATATAACAAATAACAATAAAAAAGTATTCAAATCCTTAACATTAGTAATGAAATAAGTTTTAGAAAATCAAATTAAAATATTTTAAGTGTTTATATATATATATATATATATATATATATATATATATATATATATATACACACATATACATATATATACTATAATATTCAACAGTATTATTGATCTGCCTGAATTGACACCATTATTTGAGAACTGAACTGAGCTGTTTTCTCCAGAGCGGCTATATATATATAAATTAACTAAATTAATAAAAAATTTAAAACAAAAATGAACCATCACTGAACTTACTTAAGTTACACTATAACACTATTTTCTTCTAAATCTGCTGTACAGCAGAAACAATTTTTTTTTTTTTTTTTTTTTTTTTTTACAAAATATTTTCCTGTTATCACTGTAAAGCTGCTACAAAACAATCTGTATTGTAAAAAGCGCTATATAAATAAAGGTGACTTGACTATATATAGTCACTATATATATAAGACATAATGAAGAAAAATATTGTAATAGTACTGATGTTATGATGGTGATGAGGATTACTGAACACGTAATGCGCATGTGCGCGACGTCTGCGTTTTCACGGGTTTGCGGTTTTGAGGTTTGCGCAGAGATAACGGATAATCGTTTGCACCTTCGAACCTATTTCAGGGAGTGCGTTCTCGAGACACCAGGCACTGTTTTGTGCGGATGGGCGGCCAGAGCGCGTAAAGTTGTGTTAGCGAGTTAATAAGTTAAGTTAAACTAAGTTAATAACTAATGATCTTCGCAACGGAAGTGAATCAATCAATCAAAACTAACTTTAGCTGGACAATAACTTTATCCTAGAGCTGTTGTAAAGCCTAAACAATCTGTTTTGGTAATTTCCTATTATCACTGTAAAGCTGCTCCATATTGTTAAAAGTGCTGTATAAATGAAGGTGACTTGACTACTGTAATATTATTGATAATATTGATGTAGTACCATCTCAAGCTAATAAGCACCTACATGGGGGGGGGGGGGGGGGGGGGGGGGGGTCTAATATCTTTTTCGCACCTTAACATCTTTAAACGATCTTGTTTATGGGTGTGTTTCTGCACTGCTCAGAGGCAGTGTGGTCCTGCAATTAGGAGTTTGAAGCTGAAGGCTGCAGGGTTGGGTGAGGGGATCGAGGAGGGATGCATGCTGGGGAATGAGGCAGCCCGAGGCTCTCTGTAAGCCAGATGCAGCATTGTCTCTCTGGAATTGGGGGTTGTTTCGTGGAGGTGATAGCTCTACTCGGGGACAGCTTGGATTACTAAACAGAGGAGAGGAATTTCACACACAACCTCTGTGTGTGTGTGTGTACGTGAGAGGCTGGAAAGGGGGAAGGGCATCTTAATATCTGGGTTGAATATCATTAGGATGTTTTGTTAGAAAAGCTTGCTTAAAAAATAGACCCAGTTTATTTTCATAATGCGCATTCCTTACCTTATTGGGAACAACTCATCTTTGCAAGTTACTCAGAAGAAGAAACATGCTCGCTTTCATAATCTTTGATGAAAATGTAACTAATGTAACTCGCTCCATTTATGCAGCAACTGCACCAATCATCCTTATTTGTATATCAAGGCTCATTTGGAACTGTCTTTGATGTTGATTTTGCATGTAAGTGTTGCAGGCACAATTGAGAGGCTAGTTGGGCAGTGAACTATTAAAAACTGTCAATTGAACTAAAGCTGGAATAAAACGAGAGAGAAATGGGAAATGTTGCCTTGTCAACTAACTGAAATAAAATAAGATGAAGTACGAAAATGACTAAAACTAAAATAAAATAAAATGGAAACTAAAAATGTATAAATGTATTAAAGCTAATTAAAAATATGAATAAATACTATAACTGTATATAAATAATAATGCTAAAATAATATCCTCTGATCCTCTTCATCATATCTGCCACAGTTGACATGGCCAAGAGTCACAGACTCTCAAAACTTTTTTAGTGGTCTGTTAAGTGCAGTAAAAGTAAGTGTGATAAACAACAATGGCCCTGTTTACACCTGGTATAAAGATTTTTTTGTACATTTTTTTTAGCGATCACAAGTGGACGACAGTAAATACAGGTGTAAACGGGGTCTAAAACGTCTCGAGCTAGTCTAGCTAGTCACTTCTGACCACTTCCAGAGGTAGTCGAAACTCATTTGACCGGATTGCTTTCGTAGAGTAAACGCACATGTGGTTGAATGAGTTCAAACAGCCACAAAAGACCGCCTACTTTCCACCTACTGACCTAACGCGTAAACATTTTGGGAAGCGCACTAGCTAGACAGGATTTAAACTTTGTCGGCTGGAAACCCAAGTTTGGTTTGAAGATGAAAAATGTACCAAGCACAATGTTCTCTCACCATTCCTGATTTCTAACACGCTGTCTTGAGGCTATCATATCAGAAATGAAAACTGCTGCTCTCCGTATGTTTTTCCGCCATCTCCAGGCACGTTCATATGTAAATTGTGCAAGCTTATTTTGTCCATTACATCGAAAGATCTGAAAAAACCCATACGTTTACCCGCTTCTAGACCCTCCCCTAACAGAAATCAGGACAGAAGTGATTGAAAGTGGACAAAAGAGATTTAAAATACCAGGTGTAAACTGGAATTTGTCTCATTTGTCTACTTGTGATCCGATCGACCAAAACGCATCTTAATGGTTTAGTGGTTAGAAACACCATAGTGGTTAGAAACACCATATTTGGGTTACGGCTGAAGTTCTAGATGGTTGAGATCTCCAGAACCAATTGATGTACACAGAAAGCAAATCTCTTTGAGATCACTTTGTCCAAAAGTAAGGAAAAAGAAGTTCTTTAGTTAAACATGTTCGATAGATTTACAGTATATAATGGAATATTTACTGGTGATATGTTTTGAAAGTCTTTTTATTACCTTCTAAAGTGCTGCAAAGAATTCTGGAGCCCTGAGTAATGGCCATCTCTTCTTTCTTTTAGATAAACACGTTCCAAGTGGTGATTGCGTACAATGAGAAGGATACTTATGCGCTCTTTCTATACCCTGAGGATGGCCTGCAGTTTTTTGGGACACGGCCCAAAGAATCTTACAATGTTGAAATTGAGCTTCCGGCACGTGTGGGCTTTACCAGAGGAGAGCTGTCCTACTTCTTCTTTTCTCGGACAGAGGGGCCTTACTACAGCGTCACCACCAACGAGCAGTCCGTCAAGAACCTTTACCAGTAAGCTTACCATAAAATAAAATAAAATAACTTTTTCTTTTAGAATTAATACAGAAAGTTATTCAAAATTAAAATAAACTGTTATCAGTTAGTTCATAAATAATAACATTTATACACTATACACTACTCTTCAAAAGTTTTGGGTTGGTAGTATTATTTTTTATGTTTTTGAAAGTTTTTAAAAGATTACATTTATGTAATCAAAAACACAGTAAAATATTATGAAATAAATATTTTCTATTTTAATGTTTAAAATGTTACTTATTCCTTTGATGGCAAAGCTGAATTTTCAGATGCTATTACAGATGTCAATATCTCTCTATAAATTACAGAAACGTCTGTCTGTCTGTGTGTGTGTGTGTGTGTGTGTCTGTCTGTCTGTCTGTCTGTGTGTGTGTGTGTGTCTGTCTGTCTGTCTGTCTGTGTGTCTGTTAACCACATATCTCTCGAACCGTTAGTCCGATGGATTTCAAACTTGACAGGTGTCTCGCTACGGGCACGAGTAAGTGCAGTGCCAAGTTTGACGTTGTTTGGATGAGAAATGCTAAAGATATCGTTAAATATATCATTTTTAAAAGGTTGTGGTTTAAAAATAAACATTCTGACATTAGAGAGTTGTATCGGTCAAAGAAGCCCCAAGAAGGTTGTGGTTTAAAAATAAACATTCTGACAATCTGTCAGCTACACTGTTTACTTCTGAATATTATAGTTTGGTTCCAAAACGTGATAAATCCATTTTGATTAATTTGAGTAAAAATGTGTTTTCTTTACCAAGAAACCAAACACACACAAAAACTGATTTTGCACGGGCACTCTGCACTGCTCCCTGAATCGACGTGCTTATTCATTTGTGGATGTTAACTGAATCTGTAAGTCAGCTACACTGTTTACTTCTGAATATTATATTTCATTCTGGTGCGCTTAACGTTATCGCTACTGTGTAATAGTAGCCTATGCTATTCACCAACTAAACATATCCTATTCAATGCGTTCACAGTCTCTTTCACGGGCATCATTTGTAGTTGCCTATTCACAAACTGTTTGCTCAAGCATAGCGTTTTCTCAGAGTTCACTGTGTGCTTTCTACCATGCACAAATAAAAATGTCACTGAACTTTTGCTGTGTAATTGTAACAATGAGCACTCAAACACACCAAACCAACAATTACTAAAAACACACACAAAACTGATTTTGCACGGGCATTTTTTGCACTAGTTTATTATTAATTCCAGTGTTGAAAACAGTTGTTCTGCATAATATTTTAGTCATTTTTGATGCATTCTTGCTAAATAAAATGATTAATTTCATTTAAAAAAAACATACAGACCCCAAACTTTTGAACGGTGTATATCTCCCCAAATTATAAAACAGGTAAAGCAGAACAAACATTAAATGATTATTTGAAATCCGTTTATTATAATTATTTTATTAATATAGTACAATAAAAGCATTAATAAAAAAAAATTCTTAGTCTGATTATTTTTAATTTGATAAATTGCTTTGATAAAAATGAGAATATTATCATTTAATATTATAATTCTCCTCAGAAAGGGAAACATAGGAGAGCTTGGAGTTTGGCTTTTCCACATTGGAAACAGATATTCCTTCCAGAATGTGGTTCCTGCTCAGAATGAGGCTGTTTTAACCAAAGCTCCTCCAGACCTGGACGCTGCGTTTCCAGATGAAGACTACACAGAGACAGATGAGGAGGAGTACGATACAGACTTCCAGGATCCCACCACAACAGAGTTCCTTAAGCCAGAGCAGGACTCCTCCCTACTGGAGCGTCTCAACCAGGAGGCCCCTCTTGGTCAATCTCCACTTCAGCCCTCAGTGTCAGGTCCAGGCGAATTCCCTCATCCGGATCCCCGTAATCTCCCCCCGGAGGATGTGACCCAGCCCCAGCGGCCATTACCAAAGCACGCAATTCTGCAGGTGTACCCCAACCTTGTGAAGGACAACCCACCTCACCCCTCTGGTGTCCAAGTGTTCAGTGTTGAGGAGAAAGTGAACTTTGACTCTGGAGGTGAGAGTTTAATTATTGTGATCCATAACCAATACTGATATATACAGATGGAACCTTTGCTAATTTAACCTTCACTAAGCCCGCCCTAAACATGTTACTGACCAATCCTACTTTAGCATCTACTGCCATACGCCATCTCAGACAAGCTTTTGCTCTTTTCTAATGCATGTATATGGATAGTATTGTGTGTTATGCTAAAAGTGTTGTTGTTGTTGTTTACTAAAACTATAAAAATTCATTTGTAATTGAAATAAAGTTAAAATAATACAAAATATAAGTATTACATGAAAAACTTGCCTTGGCAACTACCATGACTAAAATAAAATCCTTTTATTATAATAAATTTTATATAATTTCAAAAATTTTAGTTTTTCTAATTTGGTTTAGCAAATTAAATTATAATTTAATGTTAACAAAAGAGCAACATAAACATTTACACCAGAAACTTACACAATTTTACACAAAATTAATTTCCAAAATTACAATCACAATCATCAAAAAATAAAAATAATTTTTTTTTTAATGCACCTTTATTTTGATTCAAGTATTGTGATTATTGTGATTATTTGATGCAAGCATTGTGACCATATCGGTATAGGCCGATAAATGTTAACGTTATCGGCCCGATAAGAAAATTTGGCCGATATAATAAAGCGGATAAATAATGGATTATTTCCTTCAGCTGAGACACTTCAGATATGCACTGTTTGCCGATATGGCCTTGAATTGCTTAAAATATGATTGGAATTACTTTGAAGAGGAAAATACAGTGCAACATGCTAGTATGTCATATAGGTTACATAAAATTATAATGAGAACATCATTATAATTGTGTGCGTGGGATATGATGAGACTTTGTTTTTTGTAATCAGGCTCTCAAAAATTTGGATTTAGATCTATCGGCCAATATATCGGTTATCGGCTTTCAAATATAAATTATCGGTTATCGGTATCGGCCAAAATTTTCATATCGGTGCATCCCTAATTAACAATACGATACAGAGAGAATTTAAGATTGTATAGGAATGTGACTTATGACTTAAACAGTGGATAAGTTCGACTTTACTAGCCTATTTATGAGCAGTCTTTCCGTGTCTCTCCTGCAGTGATCCATTACTCAACTGAAAATAAAGAGACGTGCGATCGCTTCCAGCAGCAGTGCAGTCAGAACGCACACTGCACCGACTACTCCACTGGCTTCTGCTGCCACTGCAACTCAGGATTCTACGGCAACGGCCGCCACTGCCTGCCAAACGGTAAGACTGGAGCGGGAATGTTGTAAAAAGAGCCGTTGTAAAAGCCACACATAACATGACCTTGTTCTGAAAGTATGAACAACATTTGCAGTAAACCTCTGGGGACAGATTACCAGTGTTTCTCTTTCCAACACAGTATTTGTAAAGGTAAAAACATCTATTTTTGTAATGCAAAGGAATTTGTAGATAAAATTTCGATTTGGCACACATTAGGTATGCAAATTCCATGCAGTTGTTTCCTGTCAAATCTAGCCACGTCTCCTAGCATAAACTTTTACTAACAGCTTCACTCTTGTGCTAATTGTCTGTAATTGACGAACACATGTGTTAAGTGGCTGCGGTAATACCCACAACTTATTCCACAGTCTCTTTCGTAATAGTTGTGGCTGCCATGCCAAATTTGTGGGAGGTTTTATGTCGGAAACACTTGATCTATCTTTTGGACAGGAATTCCCCAGTGAATCATTCTGCGGCTCTCATGGGGCCTGAGTAACAGGATCTTTTCAAGACAATGACATCACATTGGCCTTATATGACTGTAATCTACCTGTGAACATCCACTACAAGCCTAAGTGTGAAAGAAAACTTGAGCCCCGTTTCAAAGCGGCACGTCTGGCTTGTACTGAATGACAGACATTTGTTTCTGAGAGAAAATATTCAGTGGAAAAGCTTCCTCAGCTGTTGGATATGCGTGTGAACAGTAGGAGCTTTGTGTGGCCGGTGAGGGAGGTGGTGGAGAGGGAAAACCTTCCAAAACCAGTCTGAAACAGCTGAGTAACTGGAGAAATTAGAGCTTTTGAGGCCAATAATCCAAAAGCCAATGAAAAAAACCCTATTGGCTTTTTGTTGAGGGAACCAGGGTGGTGATAATGGTGCATTCAAGTCATGTTGTTACGAGTTGAACACGCTTGAACGCCAGCACAAAGTCGTAATTACAAGTGGGAAACTCAGAACTTTCCGAGTTTCTGTGTTGGGGGCATGTTAGTGAGAAAATAGTGGCTGTATTGTTGGTAAATTTGTTGAAATAAATAATGTTAATGTAAATAAAATAAATTGTTTAAGTATAAAATAAGTTGCATGTACAAAATTTGATAGTATTGTACAAAGCAAAGTGACTTGAACGCATCCGACGTCATAATTACGACGCGTAATTCTCAACAAGTACATGCAATCTTTTAAGGAGGACTTGGACGTACCATTACTTTCAGATTGGCCTAAAAAACATCATCTCTGCAGCACTCTATTGGTCATTTAGAATGACGAATAAAAATATAAAAATTACATTTCTGCCTCCTTTTAACCTCTCAGATTTAGTTCTTGACTCCGGGAATTAATCAGCAATCCACATAGACTTGCAAAAGATTTTCATTTTCATGATTTGGTCTTCACCTTGTCCTCAGGTGCACCTCATCGTGTGAATGGAAAGGTCGGAGGGACTGTGCTGGTGGGTGGCACAGCAGTGCAGCTGGACAGCATCGACCTGCACGCCTACATCGTGGTTGGCGATGGGCGAGCGTACACCGCCATCAGTGAGGTCCCGGAGCCGGTGGGCTGGGCCCTTATGCCCGTGGCCCCCATTGGAGGTCTGTTTGGTTGGCTCTTTGCCCTAGAGCTGCCAAACAGCCTTAATGGCTTCAGTATCACCGGTGAGGCCGTCATGATCTAATTTTCTACCTCTTTTATGGTGTTGCATGTTTGTTAAAACACATGGCCTCCTGCTGTGAGATTTTAGGCTTAGCGGTTTTGTTCTCACTAATAGAGTCCCACTAGGGCTTTGCTAGTCTGATATCCAAGGCATGTACAACAACCCTTTCCCCTAATTTAAGTCAGGTGCTCCATTGTATGATAATATGTTTTCACTTTGCATGAAAAAGCCTGTTTTTTTCTTTTCGAAAAAGACCCAAATGTTCATCAAGCACCATTTATAAGGGTCACAACCCCCATCTGGATCTTATTTCTTGACTTAATATTTGTTTGTAGTAAAATGAGTGAGCCACAACACTGCTTTTTAGTGAGCCACAACACTGCTTTTTAACAACCTTTAAAACAGTAATGTTGAAAAGGAACATTTCTGTTTCACAGGTGCCGAATTCACTCGCCGTGCCGATGTGACCTTCTATCCCGGTAACCAGCGTCTCAGCATCGTCCAGACAGCTACGGGTTTGGATACCCAGAACTACCTCAATGTGGACACTCGTTTACAAGGCAGTGTTCCCTTCATCCCTCCTGGTGCCACAGTGCAGATGGAGCCATTTAAGGACACTTACCAGTATTATCCTTCATGTAAGTTCTGAAGGGAGTAACTAGTGAGTAAATACATCCGTCCACCTTTGATCCAATTTCTGAGCATTTTTCCTGATGGAATTTTCTTTCAAAAATATTTTTATATTTACCAGGACTGTCAATGGAATTACTCACATACTGTATATACTGTATACCGTTCAAAGGTTTATGGTCAGTAAGATTTTTTTAAAGTAAATGAATACTTTTATTCACCAAGGACTCATGCAGTTGATCAAAAGTGACAGTCAAGACATTTATAATGTAATCGTAGTTTTGCTAAATTCTGTTTTCTATGCAGCACAACTGTTTTCAGCATTGATAATAATAATAAATGTTTCTTGAGCGCCAAATCAGCATATTTGAATGATTTCTGAAGGATCATGTGACACTGAAGACTGAAGTAAAATTAGAGCTTTGCCATCAGAGGAATACGTTTTTTAAATATATTACAGTTTTAGTTTTAAGTTTTAATAATCTTTCACAATATTACGGTCTTACTGTATTTTTGATCAAATAAATGCATCCTTTGTGAGCATAAGAGACTTCTTTTAAAACCATAAAAAAATGTACTGACCCAAACCTTTTGAATGATATAAGATTTGTGAAGAGTTGTGGCCTTTTGAAAATGGCTTAGTTAAATAATCATTTTTTTTTTCTCACAAATTCAGTATAAAACAAAAGGGGGAAATGTAAGCTAAAATAATAGATCTATTGACGTCTCCTGTCTCCTCCATTTCCTTTCAAAGGAAGCTCTGTCTGATCTTGCACCCTAAATAAAAGCAGTTCTCATGTTGCTGAACATGATGATGCTTAACAATCAAATCCTGTGGGATTTTGGGTCTAGAATTGAAGAGCCAAAGTTTGTTGTGAATTGCTTTCCTCTTGTCAGGTCAAGTCACCTTCATTTATACAGCGCTTTTAACAATATAGATTGTTTCAAAGCAGCTTTACAGTGATAATAGGAAATTAAAGTAACAGAGATTGTTTTGGCTTTACAGCAGCTCTAGAATAAAGTTATGGTCCATCTAAAGTTAGTTTTGATTGAACTCTTTAAACTCTTGTCTTTTTTATCTTTCTCAGTGATTACCTCATCATCAGTGCGTGAGTTTACAGTCGTGTCAGCTGAAAACGGAGCGGAGACCTTCACTTTCCAGGTCAGACAGAACATCACATACAGGGACTGCAGTCACGGGCACCGCAGCGGACTGGAGACGCAGGAGCTGAGAATGGAGCGCATATTTGTTATGTACGTCAAAGAGGAGCGCATCCTTCGATACGCCATCACCAACAAGATCGGCCCTCTCGGAGGTAGGCTGCCAGCACTGTCACAGGGTATGAAGACCCTGAAGGTCACGTTATTTTGATTAAACTCAGGGTTTGGAATGACATTGGCTTAACAGTTTCAAGTGTAAAAAGCCTATCAGTTGATTGTTTTGGTATCTTCTTCTCATTTTCTGTAGAAAAACCTTCCTAATCTAAGAGAAACTGAGTCTCTTTGTATATCCTTCGTTTAGGCCGACCCTCATTTTTGGCATAGTTTCTTTATTAGCATGCTGACTGATGTGGCATTGAGACGTCTGGCTCTCACACAGGACTTACACTGGCTTGCTTTCAGCTGCCTTCCCATCATGCAAAATAGGAGGTCTAAGATAACCACTCCGAACCACCTGCTGCTTTCTACCACGGCCCGGCATTAGACAGCGGACCCAGGGGCTGGAGAGAGAGGTCTGCACTTAAAATGAACAATGTCTGTGAAGTGAGGCTGTAGCATTTTGTTGGGCTTTGCGTTTGCAGTTTGTTACAAATCCCTTTATCCAGCGAGTTCCCTCAAGGAATAAATCAAACGTTTCTTTTTTAACCCCACTCGATTTGTGACCTTGTAAGGCTGTGTTGTTCCCAAGAGAGGTTTTAGTGGGACAAAGGCACATCACATTATGCTTTGTATGACCCTGTAGTTCCTGGCTAACGCTGTAGACGCTGACTTTAGGATGATAAGTGGGGCTCGGATGAGCGTATCTCCAGCTGTGTTGTATCTAGTCTGTGGGTCAAATAAGATCCAGTTTCTTAGAGTTGCTCAATCGGCAAAACCTGATGTGACCTTCCATTCGCTTGCTATGGATTGCAAGTTCATGCGTGAAGATACAACATTGCATTATAATGAATGTTATCTTACCATTAGATGATAAACACACGAACTAAGCCTCATTTATGCAAGAACGTATCATCAGAGATCATTAGAGATGTGCGTTTTGGTCATTTTGACTGCTTTGAACCCTGTGTTCAAGTTGGATCGCCCAATATATCATCATATATCATATATAATTACCAGTCAAAATTGAATATTGGCCAAAACTGTATATTGTTCATTCTCATTTCCCCTATTTTTACATTTAGATTAGATTACCTTTATCCTCATCTAATGCTAAGTGCCTAAATTCCCTCTTGTAGCATTTAAAATGCTTGATTTAGTGTTTTATTTTTGTACATTTATTTAGACAAAATAGGGTAGGATTTTAATGTCCATTTTGTATATCATCCAGAAATTTTTGTATCCCTAGTTGGAAAGCCACACAGTTATTGTTTTTTCATAATTGATCATTGCTGTCACTGTGTAAACTGAAATCACAGGACCTAGTTGCTGGATTTTATGTAATAAATAGTAAGATGTGGTTGGTCACCTACAAGATTGTTCCTTAGCCAGATCATGCCCTGTGAGAGTATTTAGTGTTCGGGGAGTACAGTCTCCTCCAGATGTTGATATATAACCTAAATAGTGGGTGTGATAAGTTTCAATACTGCTGTTATTGTTGTGTTAACTCGGACAAAGTATCCCTAACGGGGGCCGGGTTGAGGAATAGTTGCAGAGTGATGTTGTGGGAACAGAAGGACACCCCGGAATCCCTGTTCCCAAGAGAGCCATGCATGGACTCTGGCCGAGGCTGGAAAACACAGCTGCCACTGTCTGTACAGTTTGTTCGGCACGACTGACGTGTAGTAATTAGACCAGTGCTGACACATAATCAGACCTGATCTGACTAAAAGCATATTAGATTAGACTGAGGTGGATTCACACGCTTGTGTGACCATATAACGTGTCATTATGGTCCTGCTGACTGTGAACATGAAGAGGTATGTGGCTGGATCTCAGTTCATTTCAGACCAGCTGTTAGAGTTTCATGTGGTTGATGATGTTTAAAGCATTTGGTTTTTTTTCCATAAACCGGGGCTGGTGGAATTTGTTCAGGGTCCCTTTAAGGGAAGTCTGTTCACTCGCTGGCCATCTTGGCAACGTGCAAATACAGCTCTTATCTACATTTTTGCATTTGGTAGACACTTTTGTTGAAAGTTACATTACATTCAAGGTGTAGGCCTACAATTTATCAGTTCATGCATTCTCTGGGAATCAAACCCATGACCTTGCACTTCTAACGCTCCTTACTCTACTGTTTGGGCTACCGGAATCCATAAAATAATATCATCGCCATAAATACATTAATAGTATGATTATGTTTCTTTACCACCGAAACAGGCTCTTCCATTTTGGCACCATCTCATTTTTTTTCATTTTTTTTTTCATGTTATTGCATAAAGAAATATTGATGAGAAATTGTCCAACCACAAGAGCCTGATTCTGTAGATATCAAATTTATAATGAACCATGGTGCAGTTCATTCATTTAAAATTATTTAATAAATTATTAATAAACTCTCTTTTAAATGAAATAAAATATTATATATAGATTTGAAAGACATTCTTACAAACATTTCTTAAGATTAATTCACCTTGGACATTTCAAATGTAGAACCATATTTTTAACTTGAATAAAGCAAGCATTGGTTTATGCTTTAGCTAACTTTTTTTGGTTGCATGGGTGGATGTTGGTCCAGAAACATGCCTTAATTGTGTAAATCAAGTTTTGGGTTTGTTTAGATGAACGTGTAGAAAAGTGATGGTCAGTGTTTTATGTCTGTCAATTACTTTAAGCTTGTGTATTGGGTTCTGTTTCTTCTGGCACAAGCTCAGTCCTCCAGATGCCCCCATCACACACTCTTAACACAAGTTTAGTTGTGTGAACTACTTGAGGAGTGTTTCTCTCCCACTTGCGACAACAGTTTCCCACCGGGTGCATCCACCCCCTTCGTTTTCCTCAAAGTCTTGTGTTAACCAGCGCTCCGCCCCACTGGTCTGCCCCTGTCCCTTTAATTAGCAAAAAGTTAAAAAGAACCCCCCCGACCAACTTTGGCAACGTTTGTCCTGTAGTTTCTCTCCACTTTTCCCCCTCCCCTGTGGAGTCACTTTAAAGGGGACCGTCTTTCTCATTCTCTCTCACTTCAAACAAAAGTCTTCCTGTCTGGCTTTGATAATTGGCCAAATTGGTCCCTGGCCTGGGGTGAGGAAATCAAGCTGTTTTTAATGCGTGATGAGTAGGCGTTGGGTGGGGGTGAAGGTAGTCCGCATGGCCCAAGGGTCCCAACAATGGGTCCCTCATGGTAGGCCGAATGGGTAAGAGCACAACGAAGTCCTGTTGTCTTGGTCTAAAGGGGTTTGGTAATGTCACTTGTAGTTTTAGTAATGGTGTTTTAAGACCCTTTTAAGGGTGTTGTGTTTTCCAGGTCAGGTACTTTGACCCCCAAGGTCAAATTTAAATAACATACGAACCATTTGAAATTGTGTTGATTTGGCGGGAAGCAAAGTGTTCACACCTCTCCATGTGTTAACACCTGTGAATGCACATTTATCACAAAGACTCTCATTACTCAAGGTCTGTGGTTATATAACATTACTAAGAATAAAGTCATGTCCGGCGCGGACGTCCCAGCATTCCCTATCGCTGTGATTAGGGCTGGGCGGTATATCGAGTTTGTACGATAATATATCAATATATTTTTTTGGAACGATATGGAGCGCCGCCACGTGCATTTTGCGCCAAACAGACAGAGCACAATAGAATAGTAGCGCAATAATTCTGACTAAAATAGACATATTGCTAAAATATTTGTTGTTGGAAACAATAAATGTGCCATATGTGGAATTTTAAACCTACAAGTATATTTTTATGAAAGTGACCATTATAATGGGGTAATCAAATGCAGGCTAATATAATAAGTGCTTTTGTTTTTATTTTCATTTTTAGTTTAGCCTTTAGTCAAAAGCATTATTTTTGTTTTTAGATTGTAATGTTACAATGTTAGAATGTAATGTGATTTTAACCACCTTTTTGCACATAATATATTGCATAGCCTACATTACATGCACTATATTTGTTTCCATATCCTTCAATATCAACATTGTTTATAGGATATCATTGGGCAGGATGTGAAATGACATTTTTTTAAATAAATACAGATTTTCTTTATCCAAATAGAAAAACGTAGAAAGTACCGTATATATCGCCATTTAACCAAAAAATACCGAGATATTATTTTTTGGCCATATCGCTCAGCCCTAGCAGTGATGGCTGTAATAGCTCTATCAGTAATTCTTATTTACTTATTTTTTTAAGAAACCTCCTCTCAGGATGCTGACTTTGGCTGGATGTTTTAAGACATCTGCAGTGACTCATGCCATGCATCTGTGAGTCACATTTCCAGTCCGTGTTCCCTATCACAGTGAATTAGTTTGGTATCTTGAACAAACAGCAGTATAATCAATCAATATTATAAACTGGCACAAAAAATAGCTTAAGATAGAGCTACCCAGTGGGGTTCTGGGAGTAAAAATTCATTTCAGAAATCTCCATTTGGGTGTTTTATGACATACAGTTCATCATATGGACTTTTTTCCTTGCCATAGTCATGTTTGGCACTGTTTTCTTTTTTAAAAGGCGCCTTTAAACATACTTTCTGGTAAATTTAGGGGATAGTTCACACAAAAATTTCATAAATTTCTCGCCCTCATATTTTTGCAAACCTGTATGACTTTCTTTATTCTGCGGAACACAGAAGAAAATATTTTGAGAAATGTATCTGTGATTTTTTACAATGTTGTTTGGACACAAATGTTCTTCAAAAGATGTTATTTTGTGTTGCGAAGAAGAAAAGTCATTCAGGTTTGGAACGATGTGAGGAGTGAGGCCCGTTCACACCAGTGACGAAATCAATAACTTAGCGTTTTTTGATAATAGTTCTGAAACTATGTAAATAGGAAAGGCCGCACCACAACATTGACATTTTCCAGTTTAGAGGTCATTTGTGAACAGGAGCTGTTGTCAAAATACTGAAGTTGTAATTAACATTGCCGGAGAAGTATGTGTCTAAGTGTGAACAAATCCATGAGATTAAAGTAGCGATGAATCACAAATAGCAACAGATCTTTTCTTCCATATTGAGTGTAACGAATTATTGAAAAAGAAAAAAGTCGGTGGAAGGAGGCAGAAATGAATCTGAGTTTACAGTAGATTGTAAGAAAGGGGTGAGATTTATATATGGTTGGAAATTTTCTCGTTATTTTTTGTTTGTTTGTTTGTTTTTTGCTTTGAATCAACTTTGAGTTGTATCAATGCCTAAAAGTCTTGATTGAAGAATTTTCTGAAATGTCAGTGGAGAAAAAATTTGGGAGAAATACGCACCAATGGACAATGAAGTTGTGTGCGCAATAAAGTGTGTGCTTCAGTTCTGTCGTCTGATGCTTTAAATGCTCAAGCTTTTTAAAGCAGGATGGATTCTGATTGTCAGTGTTTTTTTGTTTGTCAGGTGAAAAAAAAAAATTCTGAAAGTAAATATGCAAATTAGCTTAATCTCCACGCAATTACGCAAGTTTGGAATACATAATCCACTCTCTCAACTTTACTGGTTGTATATGTGACCCTGGACCACAAAACCAGTCACAATTTTAAATTGAGATGTATACATCATCTGAAAGCCGAATAAAAAATATTTCCATTGATGTGTGGTTTGTTAGCATAGGACAATATTTGGCCGAGATGCAACTATTTGAAAAACTGGAATCTGAGGGTGCAAAAAAATCGAAACATTGAGAAAATCACCTTTAAAGTTGTCCGTTTATGCGTGCGATTGTGCTGCATCCACTCACAAAAATAAGTGTTTTATATATTTATGGTAGGAAATTTACAAAATATCTTTATGGAACATGATCTTTACTTAATATCCTAATGATTTTTTGCATAAAAGAAAAATCTATAATTTTGACCCATACAATGTATTTTTGGCTATTGCCACAAATATACCCGTGCTACTTATTACTGGTTTTGTGATCCAGGGTCACATATATGTTTGAACTAGAAGAAGTGGAAGAGTGAATTATACAGGGTCACTTACAAGTAAATGCATTAAATTGGTAATACGTTTTACATTTTGCTCTCTACAATGTTGGACGGACGCATAACGGTAATTAATATGATTAGCCTTTTGCTTGATTATGTTATCAAACAGCTAATAATGTGTTGCTAATTTTACACAAACCATGTTCCCATTCGCCATCTCAGAGACAGACAGCTCCCAACTCAGAACGTCAGTGGAGAAAGGCGTATAGTTCACCATAACATCGTAATATACATCATATACATACAATGTTTCATATCAACCGAAAAATAACCTGGCTTCTCTTGAGACTCCCCTGCTTCGCAGCATAGTTAATGATATGCTAAAGCACACCGGCACGTTGTCGTGATTGGTTACAAGGTAGTTTGTTACGGAAGAAACACGGGCGATTTTAGAGACTGTCTGCAGTTTTAAGAAGAAAATACTCAGCAATGGTGTTGACTTATGAATTTGCACATGGTTTGTCTTAAAGCATATTAAAAACACCACATAAACAACATTAAAAACTTGATTTTCACCACAGGGGGTCTTTAAAGCTATATATTAATAGTTATCGTCCTTGGTGTGAAAGAGCCTTAACTATTGACCTCTTTTGACCCCCTTTTATAGAAGTGTTTCCCTTTGCTAAGTTTTCAATGGGACTGATTCAGTTGTTATCCATTGATATTACATAAGAAGTTATTTGTTGTGATATTAGCTCAGTTCCTATTTATAGTTTTGTTGCCTTCACATCTTTTCTCAGCTGGAGAACCCGAGCCAGAAAATGTGAACCCCTGTTACTCTGGAAATCATGACTGTGACACAACTGCACAGTGCATGCCGGGCGAGGGACAGCTGTTCTCGTGCCAGTGCGCCACAGGTTACAGTGGAGACGGGCGTAACTGTTATGGTAAGAGAAGTTATATGGAGAAATCTCCTCCGCCTTGTGCAAACACACACGTTTGAGCCGTAAATTCAATTCCAGGCCCTTGACACTCTGTTTAATAAGTCGAGGGTCTGGAATACTTTGAGAATGACCCAAAACCTTCGTCTTCCTTCATTAGAGCAATGCATCTGCGTAACATCAACACTACATGTCGTCCAGAAGTGGGGTCGTCACCACTGTAGTACATTAGCACGACCAGACGTTTCCTATCCGATGAGTCAGAGGAAACCCTCAGTGAATCATGAACGTGCCTGGGGTCTTCCCCCCCCCGTTCCTCTCTCATCTTCTTCCTCCCACTGTTACCAAGTCAAACAACAGAAAGACTAAACACTCTTTAGGTGGAATGTGGGAGATCTGTGGGGTTGCGGTGAGTCTGGGGAAGATTTGTAAGCAAAGGCACATTGCTGTGGCATTTCTGTTTGAGCTGCACATGCAGAGGCCACATCCTCAGCTTCAAGCTAGTTGGGGGGGCTGAGACCACCTAATATTTCCTCGTTTGAAGAGGGGTGAGAGCAAATCGCACCTCCCCTCCCGAAAACTCCCAATGTACCCACACAGATGTGCATTTTGTTCCTTGCGAACCCCTATTCCAGATGATATTTGATATAGACACAAATGAATTGCGATCAAATTGATTCTGATTCAGTGATTTGGTTGAACTGATCCACAAAGCAAAAGAGAGGTTGGGCTGCGCAACTGAGATGTATTGCTAGTGGGGGAAAAAAGATGTCATTATAATTGGACAAAGAATCAGCTTTCTTGCACTTAAAAAATAACATTCTGGATTGGAAAGTGTGATAGAATAGATTAACTACAGCAGTACATATTGAATAATATCACAAATAAAATGTTGTTTATGCGTATTTTTATAATGCTTGTTTGAATAAAGTTAAACTTTTCTCAGCTGAGTCACACCCATAAAGCATTGCAAAAAAAAAAAATTTCTCATTGAAATGTAATGACTAATTATGATGATTTTGTTCAGTTGAAAAGAATATTGTGGAATAAATATATCATTATTAATTCATATTAATATTGGCAACAATGTTGTGTATTTTGTTGTGGAGAATTACCTGACGCAACCTATATTTTCTAATCAGAAACGCAGTGATAAATGCTTTTAGGTATGATTCTTTTATTTTATTTTATTTATTTAGTGAATGATTTCTTTTAGAACTGGCTCTTTGGAACAAACCATCTGAACAAACTGAAGAATGAATAATCGTTCTTGCACTTAAACTAACATTCGGGGTGGGAAAGTGTTATGGAATATATAAACTGCTGCAGTGCATATTGCAAAATATCACAAATGATATGATTCCAAAAAATAAACTGTCCATGCATAATTTTGTTTACGCTGACAGTTTCTAATAATGAAATGGCCCATACATCATGACCATAAAGCTCATTTGCATAAAGTTAAACTTCACATCGCTGGACACACCCATAAAACACTGCAACAAAAGTGAATGACTTATTGCTGTTTTGTCACTCTAAATCAGTGTACGTGTGTACACCTCATAAGGGATCTTTTTTTTTAAAGAGTAAAACTGTTGGAAAGAAAAATTGTGGAATAATTATTAACATTATTGTCTTTAGAAATTAATTTATTTTGTTGTTAAAAATGATCTGACAACCTCATTCACATAATTTGATTCACTGACTCATTTCTTTTAGAACTGGTTCTTTGGAACAAACCATCCGAATGAACTGATTCACCGGAATGAATCAGATTTCCCAGTGTTACTCCGAAGGCACTGTCTGCGCTTGATTATGTGTGCGTGAGTGTGTTTTCAGGCATCGTGTTCCTATTAGAGGAATATTTTATCACCTGTCTGAACTCTTCACTCTAGAGTAGATAATAAGGGGGTCAAGAAAAGACAGCAGAGAAAAATCAAGAGAGAGAGAGAGAGAGGGGGACCGTGGGCTCCTTACCCTCCCTGTAATTAGCAGTGATCAAAACCAGGTCTCCTGCTGACCAGCTCTAAACCCACCCAGAGCCTCAGGCCTGTTCCCACACACTCCGACAGAGACGAGATCCCCTTCTATCTTTCTCTGTCATCACAAACGTCAGGATCTCAGGGCATGATTTATCTCTCCAGCGCCTCACTGACATGTTCACACCAAGGCATCTCTCACAGCTTTCTAGACACCTGTCTTCCAAGAACATGAATCTTGTTCTCTGGTTGGGTCAAATGAGGGCATTATGGCTTGCAACTGAGCAGTTTCTTTCTCGCTGTAGATGTGGATGAGTGTGCAGAAGGTCTGAGCTCCTGTGGTGCTCACTCTCACTGTGTGAACCTGCCTGGAAGCCATCGCTGTCAGTGTGAGAGCGGATTTCAGTTTGGATATGATGGCCGCACATGTCAGGGTAAGAAACTTTTTTTGTTTCCCTTGCCTTGATTTAACAAATCTCTTCCAACCACATTGGATATTATTATTTATCTTTCAGAGACCATTGTATACCTGATGTGTTAGTGGAATTGGGGGTCTTTGAATAAAAAAATGGTATTGTCATTCAGTTAGGAGTTTAATTCTATATATATATATATATAGAATTACTGAATGAAAATTAAACTTCCAAATAGCCACATTTTTATTTTTTATCACCACAAGTACAACATTGCAATGCACTTGACTTGACCTGCTGATTCCAGACAAATGAACAAAAAGAAATAACTACAGACCTTTTCTTGACTCATTACTTGTTTGGACTTAAATTAATTGAATTTAATATAAATTATTAAAATCTTTTAAATATTCATATTTTCTAATTTAAAGTGAGAGAAAAAAATGCAAAGTTTGGGGTCAGAAAGATTTTCTTTTTTGAAAGAAGTGAATACTTTTATTTTGGCAGAATGCATGAAATTGATTAAAAGTGACAGTAAAAATGTTTATAATGCTACAACAATATTCAAATAAATGCTGTTCTTTTGAACTTTCTATTCATCAAAAATCCTGAAGGAAATGTAGCACGGTGTCTACAAATACATTAGGCAGCACAACGGTTTTCAACATTTATAATAATATTAAATGTTTCTTGAGCAGCATATCAGAATGATTTCTGAAGGATCATTTCAGTAATGATGCTGAAAATTCAGCTTTGCCATCACAGGAATAAATCATATTTTAAAATTATATTAAAATAGAAAAGTTATTTTAAATAGTAATAATATTACTGTATTCACTGTATTTTTGTTCAAACAAATGCAGCCTTGATGAGCAGAAGAGACTTCTTTTTAAAAACATTTTTTTATAGTAGTCTAACTATTTTTTTTTCCTGGTAAAAACTGAATGCTTCTCGTGGCATTAAACGTGCATAATGTGACTATGTTTGATGTTTCATTGTTATACTGTACAGTGTACTATTTCACATACTATGCTGCACAGTATGCAGTAAGCAGCATCTCATCTATATTAGCTCCTAGGAACATGGTCAGCAAGTGTGCTGTCAGTGGGGTTTGATGTGTTACGGAGGTTAAATGTTGGTAAGATCACAGGCTCATTCTCTCAGCTGAATGCTGAAGGTGAAGGGTTTGCAGTGTGGAGAGAGGGCAGGGGTAACCAGAGACGCTGTGGAAGGAAGGGTATTTTGAAACAATGACCCAATGTCCTCACTCAGGGAATGTGCGTAGGAGACTCGCAGCTGAAGAACACAAGGAGGTCAGAGGACAGTTCACTCTTCTCCTTCCTGTTCAGCGCTCTCTGGTCTTTGACGGGATGGTGGGAGTTTGGAGTTTTTGGGCAACAGCTATAATGACTCAGACTAACATCCTGAGGAATGTGGTTAATGTTGTATTTGTTGAATTATGGAGTGAGTGTTTTGTTTTGTGGTGTGTGCAGATGTAGACGAGTGTCGTGACCAGCCGTGTCACGCCCAGGCTTTGTGCTCCAACGGTCCGGGATCTTTCCAGTGCCAGTGCCAACCAGGATACCATGGAGATGGTTTCCAGTGCCACCCTCAAAATGGTAGTTGTTTGCATATTTGTTTTTTGATGTTGTTATTTATAAAGAAAGTTCTGTCATCAGTTACCCACTTTCATTTCGTTCCAAACCCATAAGACTTTCATTCAGCTTCTGAACACAAATGAAGTCTTTTTAATGAAATCGGAGAGATTGCTTTCACTCCATTGAAAGTCTGTTCACCCAAAAACTTTTATAAAGAGATCATAAAATGATATGAATCGAGTGGTTAAATCCAAGTCTTCTGAAGAGACACAATCGCTTTATATGATGAACAGATTTAATAGAGTTTTATTCACATATAAACATTGATCAGTGAACATAAACAGAAGCTCAACCGTAGTTGCTTGATGCGTAAGAACAAACCTCATTAGTTCTTACAGAAGCTCAATGCTCGGCTGTGAGTCACTCACACAGCCTGTGACGCGCGAATGAACCTCATTGGTTCTCGCATGTCAAGCGAGCATGCTTGAGCTTCCGTTTACCGTATTTGAGCGCTATAAACATGTTTGCTAATCAATGTTTATAGGTGAATAAAAGCTAAATTAAATCTGTTCGTTGTATCAAGCAATCATTATTCTTCAGAAGACTTGGAATAAACCGCTTAATTCATTATTCATTTATTTTACGATCTCTTTATGAACATTTTGAACTGTCAGAGTTTTGGGTTAATAGGCTTCCAGTGGAGGGACAGAAATCTCTCAGATTTTATAATTTTTTTTATTTGTGTTCCGAAGTTGAACGAAATTGGAACAATCATGACTTATTGATGACAGAATTTACATTTTTTTGGAGATCTAACCCTTCAAGTAAATTCTATATTCTCTGGTACGTTTACCTTGAAGGTCGTCCCAAGACCCAGTGTGAGCAGCACAGAGACAGTCTTCAGAGTGGAAACGATGGTGTTCCTCTGGTGGGAGCCTTCATCCCTCAGTGTGATGAGGAGGGTCAGTACAGGTCTCAGCAGTGCCACGGGTCCACAGGTCACTGCTGGTGTGTGGACAGTAGGGGGCAGGAGAGAGCGGGAACCCGAACTCCACCTGGAACCCCGAGAATAAACTGTGACGAGCCTGGTAAGCATGTCTACCTGAACTTGAAGTTTTTTGGAGAAAATTGTCCTCTCTCAATAGGTCACATGTCCTATTTTAAATACTATTTCTAATGTTTTTTACTAATTAATTGTAGGTAGCAAATGCTTTTTTGTTTTTTTTGGGGTCAGTTTTAAAGTTCTTAAAAAGAGTTTCTTCTGCTTACGAAGGCTGCATTTATTTAATCAAAAATACAGTAAAAACTGTAATATTGTTAAATAGTATTACAATTTAAAATAACTGTTTTATGTAATTTATTCTTGTGATGCAAAGCTGAATATTCATCATCATTACTCCAGTCTTCAGTGTCACATGATCCTTCAGAAATCATTCTAATATGCTGATTTGATTCTTTTCTGAATAGAAAGTTTAAAAGACCAGCATTTATTTTAAACATAATATAACAGTGTAAAACAATGTAAAAGCCTTTACTGTTACTTTTGATCAATTTTATGCATCTCTGCTGAATACAAGTATCACATTCTTTCAAAAAAATGTTTTAAACTTTTGAATGATAGTGAATATTCTTGGTACAAACTCCAGATTCTACTCTTCTGAAGGAAGTCTGGGAAAACAGGCCCTGAACCTTAGAGTTTAAGGAGTATAGGATCAAAAATGTGAAGCGATACAACTTTTTCGTTGTAGACACATATTGCATTCCTCTCTGATAAATATAGGATTTTAGGGAAGATCAAGGGTTGTCAAAACCACCTGTGTTTACATGGATAGTATTAACATCTGGAATATTACTATCAAAACAGATAATTCTTTAACTTTATTGGAGTTTAGAGTTAGGCAGCTCTTAAACTTGCACAAAACCTTTAATTTCTTATAAACAAAGTGTTGTGCAAATGAGTGTAATGGGGGAATAACGTTCCCTTGTGTATCTCATGTGCATCCAGGTCGTCCCAAGACCCGCTGTGAGCAGCACAGAGACAGTCTTCAGAGTGGAAACGATGGTGTTCCTCTAGTGGGAGCCTTCATCCCTGAGTGTGATGAGGAGGGTCAGTACAGGCCTCAGCAGTGCCACGGGTCCACAGGTCACTGCTGGTGTGTGGACAGTAGGGGGCAGGAGAGAGCGGGAACCCGAACTCCACCTGGAACCCCGAGAATAAACTGTGACGAGCCTGGTAAGAGTGCTGTATGCAGCCACCTCTTCCTAACAAGTCCTACGTTTCTAGTGTCAAGCAATTTTTCACGCTTGAATAAAACCAAAATATTGTATTAAGCGATAAAATCACAGCCAATTGAATACACAGCTATGGAGTGTGATTTTGGTCTAATGGGATTATACTGTGAATGGGGCTGCTTCTCTAAGCAATCAATCTTACAAGTTGGTACCTGGTGAATGATATAAAAGCTAATAAAATCCCATAGACTTTCATTACAGCTGGGGCTTTAAGGCGCCGGTATACTTCATTTTCCATGTTCCTCTCCGTCTCGCACACAGTCGAGAGCTTGAGCCTTTAAAGTATACTCCTTTTGCCGTGAGTGCAGAAAAACATGTGCACTATCTAGTGGTTTACAAACTCTCAAGTCACTCACTTATGCGCACCGTCCACGCAGTCACAAAAATTGGGTTGCACGCGGACAGTGTGCGCAGACATCAGCGGACCCTCCTGATGATGAAAGTTACATCATACGGACTTGTGCGAGGACCGTTGCGGAACATGGACGGCTGAAGTATACTTTGGGCTTTAGCCATATCTAGAGAGCAGAATAACAATCCCTTGTGTATCTCATGTGCATCCAGGTCGTCCCAAGACCCAGTGTGAGCAGCACAGAGACAGTCTTCAGAGTGGAAACGGTGGTGTTTCTCTGGTGGGAGCCTTCATCCCTGAGTGTGATGAGGAGGGTCAGTACAGGTCTCAGCAGTGCCATGGGTCCACAGGTCACTGCTGGTGTGTGGACAGTAGGGGGCAGGAGAGAGCGGGAACCCGAACTCCACCTGGAACCCCGAGAATAAACTGTGACGAGCCTGGTAAGAGTGCTGTATGCAGCCACCTCGTCTTAACAAGTCCTATGTTTCTAGTGTCAAGAAATTTTTCAGATTTGAATAAAACCAAATCATTGCATTATGGATTAAGCAATAAAATCACAGCCAATTGAATATACAGCTATGGAGTGGGATTTTGGCCCAATGGGATTATACTGTGAATGGGGCTGCTTCTCTAAGCTATCAAACTTACAAGTTGGTACCTGGTGAATATAAAAGATAATAAAATCTCATAGACTTACATCACAGGTGGGCCCTTTGCCATATCTAGAGAGCAGAATAACAATCCCTTGTGTATCTCATGTGTATCCAGGTCGTCCCAAGACCCGCTGTGAGCAGCACAGAGACAGTCTTCAGAGTGGAAACGATGGTGTTCCTCTAGTGGGAGGCTTCATCCCTGAGTGTGATGAGGAGGGTCAGTACAGGTCTCAGCAGTGCCACGGGTCCACAGGTCACTGCTGGTGTGTGGACAGTAGGGGGCAGGAGAGAGCGGGAACCCGAACTCCACCTGGAACCCCGAGAAGAAACTGTGACGAGTCTGGTAAGAGTGCTGTACGCGGCCACCTCATCCTAACAAGTCCTAAGTTTCTAGTGTCAAGCAATTTTTCAGGCTTGAATAAAACCAAAATATTGTATTAAGCAATAAAATCACAGCCAATTGAATATACAGCTATGGAGTGTGATTTTGGTCTAATGGGATTATACTGTGGATGGGGCTGCTTCTCTAAGCAATCAATCTTACAATTTGGTACTTGGTGAATGTGTAAAAGCTAATAAAATCCCATTGACTTTCATTACAGCTGGGGCTTTAAGGCGCAGGTATACTTCATTTTCCACGTTCCGCTCCGTCTCGCTCACAGTCGAGAGCTTGAGCCTTTAAAGTATACTCCTTTTGCCGTGAGCGCAGAAACACACATTCAGCGCGTGTGCACTATCTAGTGGTTTTCAAACACTCAAGACACTCACTTATGCGCTGTTGTATGCGCACCGTCCGTGCGGTCACAAAAATTGGGTTGCACGGTGACAGTGTGCGCAGACATCAGCGGACCCTCCTGATGATAAAAGTTACTTCACGCAGACTGTGCGAGGACCGTCGCGGAACATGGACGGCTGAAGTATACTCTGGGCTTTAGCCATATCTAGAGAGCAGAATAACAATCCCTTGTGTATCTCATGTGTATCCAGGTCGTCCCAAGACCCGCTGTGAGCAGCACAGAGACAGTCTTCAGAGTGGAAACGATGGTGTTCCTCTAGTGGGAGCCTTCATCCCTGAGTGTGATGAGGAGGGTCAGTACAGGTCTCAGCAGTGCCACGGGTCCACAGGTCACTGCTGGTGTGTGGACAGTAGGGGGCAGGAGAGAGCGGGAACCCGAACTCCACCTGGAACCCCGAGAATAAACTGTGACGAGTCTGGTAAGAGTGCTGTACGCGGCCACCTCGTCCTAACAAGTCCTAAGTTTCCAGTGTCAAGAAATTTTTCAGGCTTGAATAAAGCCAAAATATTGCATTAAGGATAAAGCAATAAAATCATAGCCAATTGAATATACAGCTATGGAGTGGGATTTTGGCCCAATGGGATTATACTGTGAATGGGGCTGCTTCTTTAAACTATCAAACTTACAAGTTGGTACCTGGTGAA
Source organism: Squalius cephalus (assembly GCF_949319135.1). NCBI lineage: Eukaryota > Metazoa > Chordata > Actinopteri > Cypriniformes > Leuciscidae > Squalius > Squalius cephalus. The sequence goes on along the minus strand of NC_137141.1, from coordinate 14,580,086 downwards.
TATAAAAGCTAATAAAATCCCATAGACTTACATCACAGGTGGGCCGTTTGCCATATCTAGAGAGCAGAATAACAATCCCTTGTGTATCTCATGTGTATCCAGGTCGTCCCAAGACCCAGTGTGAGCAGCACAGAGACAGTCTTCAGAGTGGAAACGATGGTGTTCCTCTAGTGGGAGGCTTCATCCCTGAGTGTGATGAGGAGGGTCAGTACAGGCCTCAGCAGTGCCACGGGTCCACAGGTCACTGCTGGTGTGTGGACAGTAGGGGGCAGGAGAGAGCGGGAACCCGAACTCCACCTGGAACCCCGAGAAGAAACTGTGACGAGTCTGGTAAGAGTGCTGTATGCGGCCACCTCGTCTTAACAAGTCCTCCAGAGTCAAGCAATTTTTCAGGCTTGAATAAAACCAAAATATTGTATTAAGTAGGGGTGTGATGAGACACTTATCTCACGAGACGAGACACGACATTGGGTTCACGAGAACAAGACGAGACTAGATTTTTGCACAAAATTTTATAGAAATCCTCAATGACAAACATGACTAGAAAAATTGTCTGCAGGTGCATATTGATTTTTTTTAAACTAATATTCGTGTAATGAATGTCATTTCAGTTCTACTTTATGAGTATGAATTATCAAATGCCTTGAAAGACAACAATATACAAGCACTGTAAAAGGGTTTTGCTACAAACTCAAATGACTGTACATGAATTATGAGCTTCCAGAACTTCTTATGAATGTAATTTGATACTTACGACTGATCGTGCCCAAACGCGCCGAGTCAGAGACAGTTGCGTTCAGTCTGTGTTCACAGTCGGTGTTTAAAATCTGCTCCAGTCAATGGAAACAGTCTGCAAGTGTGTTCAGTTCAGTCTTAGAATGTTTCAGCTAGTCGCTAAGTTTGTCCCCGGCATAAGCAATCAGTCTTACAAGTTGGCACTTGGTGAATGTGTAAAAGCTAATAAAATCTCATAGACTTTCATTACAGCTGGGGCTTTAAGGCGCAGGTATACTTCATTTTCCATGTTCCTCTCCGTCTCGCACACAGTCGAGAGCTTGAGCCTTTAAAGTATACTCCTTTTGCCGTGAGTGCAGAAAAACATCTGCACTATCTAGTGGTTTTCAAACTCTCAAGTCCCTCAAATATCCGCAGTTGCATGCGTACCGTTCACGCAGTCACAAAATTGGGTTGCACGCGGACAGTGTGCACAGACATCAGCGGACCCTCCTGATGATGAAAGTTACATCATACGGACTTGTGCGAGGACCATCGGGGAACATGGACGGCTGAAGTATACTTTGGGCTTTAGCCATATCTAGAGAGCAGAATAACAATCCCTTGTGTATCTCATGTGTATCCAGGTCGTCCCAAGACCCTCTGTGAGCAGCACAGAGACAGTCTTCAGAGTGGAAACGGTGGTGTTACTCTAGTGGGAGCCTTCATCCCTGAGTGTGATGAGGAGGGTCAGTACAGGTCTCAGCAGTGTCACGGGTCCACAGGTCACTGCTGGTGTGTGGACAGTAGGGGGCAGGAGAGAGCGGGAACCCGAACTCCACCTGGAACCCCGAGAAGAAACTGTGACGAGTCTGGTAAGAGTGCTGTACGCGGCCACCTCGTCTTAACAAGTCCTATGTTTCTAGTGTCAAGAAATTTTTCAGATTTTAATAAAATCTAAATATTGCATTATGGACTAAGCAATAAAATCACAGCCAATTGAATATACAGCTATGGAGTGGGATTTTGGCCCAATGGGATTATACTGTGGATGGGGCTGCTTCTCTAAGCTATCAAACTTACAAGTTGGTACCTGGTGAATATTAAAGCTAGTAATAAAATCTCATAGACTTGCATCACAGGTGGGCCGTTTGCCATATCTAGAGAGCAGAATAACAATCCCTTGTGTATCTCATGTGCATCCAGGTCGTCCCAAGACCCAGTGTGAGCAGCACAGAGACAGTCTTCAGAGTGGAAACGATGGTGTTCCTCTGGTGGGAGCCTTCATCCCTGAGTGTGATGAGGAGGGTCAGTACAGGCCTCAGCAGTGCCATGGGTCCACAGGTCACTGCTGGTGTGTGGACAGTAGGGGGCAGGAGAGAGCGGGAACCCGAACTCCACCTGGAACCCCGAGAAGAAACTGTGACGAGTCTGGTAAGAGTGCTGTACCTCTTCCTAACAAGTCCTAAGTTTCTAGTGTCAAGCAATTTTTCAGGCTTGAATAAAACCTCTAATTTCTAATACACAGCTATGGAGTGGGATTTTGGTCTAATGGGGTTATACGGTGAAAGGTTCTGCTTCTCTAAGCAATCAAACCTTCGAGTTGGTACCTGGTGAATGATATGATAGCTAATAAAATCCCATTGACTTGCACTACAGGTGTGGCCTTAGCCATATCAGCAGTTGCATTAAATACACTTGCACAGCAATATTAACTATTTTTCAGAAATGTAATGCCAAGATAATGTAACACAAAGTATAGTCTTATAAATGTACATACATTTAAAAACAAATGAAATGGAACACATTAACAACTGCATAGCAACGCCCTGGCAACCATCCACCATAAACTAGCATCATGGCGTCAACTTTTGCATAGGCTACACATCTAAAACACGTCTGACATGGTATCCATCCAGTGTCTGGTGTTATAATTGTAATATTGCTTGCAAATTATGGGCTTTCTACTTTGCTGAGCAGTTTCTTATCATGTGTAAGCAATCACTATAATCTGTAGCAGAGCTCAGAGAGTCCAGCCTGTGTCTCGAGATTACAGAGCATTAGGAAAATATGAGCACTTTCGTCCATGTCAACACTGCCAATGAATGTGTCCTCACCACAGTTAAAAATGCCTCCTGTTTTGTCTCAATGTTTTGTGGCCAAAAATGAAACTTGCGAAGAAGTAAAAAAAAACTTTCAAAATTAGATGTTAAATGGAAAATGGATAGAAAATAAGCAAACATTGGTACTATATGACTTTTTTTTTTTTTCTTCTGTTCTTTATCATGCTGGATAAATCATGTGCTATTTTCATCTTCTTCATTTGCTATCTTCATTTCATAGATCTTGGTGGTGTTGTGCTTGAAATATATAGATATGTAAATGTGGTGATTGAAATATATCCCCATTTTGTGCAGCATCAGTAATATGTTCGTGGTTTCCCCTCTGATATACCCAGTGATAGTCCCTCCAACCCAGCGTCCAGAGACCGTCTGTGAGCGCTGGAGAGCCAGTCTGATGCAGCAATATGGAGGCCAGCCGAATTCCCAGTCCTATCTACCTCAGTGTGACTCTTCCGGCGAGTTCAACCCGGTTCAGTGCTACGGAGACAGCAGCTACTGCTGGTGTGTGGACCGAAATGGACGGGAAGTACCAGGAACCCGCTCACATGACGCTGTGAAACCTGCCTGTGAGTGTCGCTCGCTGTGAAATGTACATTTTTCTACAAAAGACTATTTAAGTGTCTCAATGCTTGAACAAGAAGAGTTATGATGCTTCTGTAGTGGTTGAATATATTATTACTATTATGAATAATCTGTTTTATGTTCATATTCATAACAAGAGGCAGCAAAATGATTTCTTTTTCAAAGCTAAAACAATCAATCTTCTACCGTCTAGGTATACCTACTGTGGCCCCTCCCACCATGCGCCCTCTGCCACGCCCAGATGTGACCCCGCCTCCAGCAGGCACGTTCTTGCTCTATGCCCAGGGTCAACAGATTGGAGTCTTGCCTCTCAATGGCACACAGATGGACAAGCAGAGATCTTCAGTGCTGCTTGCTCTACATGTGAGATTTGCACAATATTGAATTAAAATACTGAAGTCTGTGGCTTTGAGAAAAGTATACAAATTCAGTCCTGTTTACACTTTCAGGGCTCTATAGTGGTCGGCATTGATTACGACTGCAGAGAAAGGAAAGTTTACTGGACAGATCTGGCAGGACGGACAATCAATCGAGCCAGTCTGGAGCCAGGATCAGAATCTGAGATTATCATAAATACAGGTATGTTTATTTTGCTAGAAAAAAAATCTATGATTTATGTAATGGAATGGAATATCTTTTATATTATATAATCTTTTCCAGCTCTGACGAGTCCAGAAGGTCTTGCTGTAGATGTGGCCCGTAGGAGACTGTTTTGGGTGGACAGCACACCAGACAAGATCGAAACAGCAAACCTTGATGGAAGTGACAGACGTGTTCTGTTCGAGAAAGACTTGGTAAATCCCAGAGCCATCATTGTGGACTCCCCTACAGGGTATGTGCTAATCTTGCTTAAAGATTATCTTAAAGATATCAAAAATCAATACCAGAAGAACACTAATGCTTCTCATTTGATGCTTTGAGATATATATATACAGTACCGGTCAAAAGTTTGGAAACATTACTATTTTTAATGTTTTTGAAAGTCTCTTATGCTCAGCAAGGCTGCATTTATTTGATCAAAATATTGTGAAATGTTATTACAATTAAAAAAAAAATGGTTATCTATTTGAATATACTTTAAAGTATAATTTACTTCTGTGATGCAAATCTGTATTTTCAGCATCATTACTCCAGTCTTCAGTGTCACATGATCCTTCAGAAATGATTATAATATGCTGATTTATTATCAATGTTGGAAACAGTTGTGCTGCTTAATATTAATAGAATAATCTATTGTAATCTATAAAATAGAAATCTTTTGTAACAATATATACAATTCTTTTTTTGAAAGAAAATAATACTTTTATTTAGCAAGGATGTGTTAAATTGCTTAAAAAAATAAGATTTCAATTTAAATAAATGCTGTTCTTTTCCACTTTTTTTGTCTTGAGCGTGCTGGATCACTACGACTGCATCATTATCAGGGGTATCTCTGCTTAATTAATCCAATAATTGGCTGATTTAATGAACCATCATTTCCCCTCCATCTCCAACTTCCCATGTTTCCTTTACAAGAATGCTCCAAAACCAAAAATTTGTTGGTTTTGTGCAAGTGCGATTGAGGGGAAGCGAGAGAGGGAGGAGGTCAGGACGTGCATGGGAGGCAGAGAAAATAAGAGGGCAAGGCTACAAATTGGCCCAGATGTTAGTGTTGCTTCAGTGTCTGGCCTGGCTCTCGGGTCTCAGGGGAGGCAGGCAACGTGTGGGCCAGCAACTCCACAAACACAGCCATCTGCAACATCTGGAGCAACTGAACTAGTGTGGAGGACAGGAGATATAACACAAACCTCATGGGCCATGAGAATAGCTGCAAATGTGTGTCTGTGTTTGTTGGTGCTGCGATTCGCGCTACGTGCTAGTTTGTTTGTGCCGTAACGCATAATGTCTGCATGCTTGAGGTGATGGTTCCGATTAACATGCTATCTGGGTCGAAGTCTGATTCATCAGTTGAGAATTTTACAAAACAAATATTTAATCATTCATGCTGTCTGCGTTGTTCGCTGCTCCTCTTATAAATATCCCTTAAATCATTTTTTACCACAAATGCTGTGAAATTGTAATTTGATGCTTAGAAATCCTCTGGGAGGGACATAAGTAACATAATTTACGGTTATAAATCTTTTTTGCCCAGTGAGTGATTCAGCATTAAAAATAGTGCAGGCTAGTTTTTATTACTTTCATATGCCATGATTTAAAACATCTTGTTTAAATCAATGCTAAATAGTGCAGAACAGTTTTGTATGTTTCCTGTTTTCGCAAAACATGAATTGCAACTCTTGAAAAATCTCAAACTGTGAGCCATTTTGCCTCCCATGTTAAAAGTCTTATATCTCAATCTAATGCAAATTATTTCAAACTTTGACTATACTAATTTGATCAAACTGTTAAACCTATATGTTAAATATGAGAGAATTAGACTTGCACATGCACGCATGCTCAATTATTAGTAATAGTTCTTATTATTATCAATGATGCTGCTGAATATTTTTGTGGAAACTGTAATACAATTTTACATTTTTAACACACACACACACACACACACACACACATATATATATATATATATATATATATATAAATTATAAATGTACATGTATGAAATATAAATGTAAAATATAAACAAATAAAAAATATATAAATTTATAAATATAAAATATATCTATATTTACAGTATATCTAAGATTATATTTAACAAAAAAGTAGTGCAGTCAAATCGATTAATCGCGATTTATCTATATAGATACATACATACACACACACACATATATATTTACAAACATTTATGTATCGTGATTAATCAATTTGACAGGACTAAACAAAAGTCAACCAAAAGTTCCATTGTCATAATGTCCTGACAAGTAAAACTTGATCTTTTCACAGAACCCTTTACTGGACTGACTGGAACCGAGAAGCTCCTAAAATCGAGAGCTCCTCGGTGGATGGACAAAACCGAAGAGTCCTGGTACAGGATGGCATTGGACTGCCCAATGCTTTGGCCTACGACTCCACTACACGCCAGGTCTGCTGGGCCGATGCAGGTATGCGCTAAGCTAATGTAGGCTAGTTTTTGTCAGTTTTGACATAAAGTCTGGTCTACTTTGCATCTAATTCTGGCCATGTAAATCTGAATTAGATACCACAATAACAGGCTGGGACTGAAAAGCTCATTCAAAATATGTTGATAACCTCTTTTTTGTGTTTTGGACAGGAACCAAGCGCCTAGAGTGTATATCGCCTAACGGGACAGGGAGACGTGTGGTCCAGAGTAACCTGAACTACCCCTTCAGCATGGTCTCCTTCGCCAATCACTACTATTACACAGACTGGAGGAGGTAGAGCATAGCACATGCATGTCCAACACAAAATGACCATCAGAATCATAACTACCTATCAGATAGTTCTATTTATGAATGTTCCTGTATTCAATTTTAAAAAGTGCCATGTTGGCAAGTCCTTCATGCTCGTTTCACTTCACGTTCTGTGTCGCACTAGACTTTGTGCTCCATTAACTTCCATTCATACTAAATACAAGCATTAGAGCAACATGATTTGCAGTGAAACAGGAAATGGAGTAGATAATATAGCTCCTTTATAAAGTTTATTATTTGTTATTTACAATGTATTAAAAACAGAAGCCCTGAAGCTTATTCATATTTATTGTGAGGTCCAGTTTGTCAAGTGTGACTGACTGTACCTTCATCAATTAAATTATTACAAAATAACTGATCTCATTTTATATTTTGTTCTGTGATGTTTCAGAGATGGGGTCATCGCTCTCAGTCGAGATAACCAGTCAACAGATGAGTACTTGCCTGATCAGAGATCTCATTTGTATGGAATTACAGTTGCTCCTCCACACTGTTTATAAGGTGCTTACAGATTTCAGTGGTAAAGTATATAATCTGTTTAGTTTTGCTAATGTATTTTCCATTCTTTCCATATCTATCTATCTATCTATCTATCTATCTATCTATCTATCTATCTATCTATCTATCTATCTATCTATCTATCTATCTATCTATCTATCTATCTATCTATCTATCTATCTATCTATCTATCTATCTATCTATCTATATATATATAGATTTATAGATATAGATATATATACACACACACAAAATGTACACACATATTTATATATACAGTTGTAATCGAAATTATTCAACCCCCATTCCAAATCAGGTTTATTGCCAAGATTTACAGACTTTCAGCTGTTTGCATTGAACAAATCAAACAAAAGTAATTGAAATAGCTCAACAACAAATGTTTCAAGTGGTTTCCCAAATTCAACTGAAAATGCAACTTTTAATGACTTCTGCAGTCTCAAAATTATTCAACCCCTTCGTGGCAAGCATCTTTAGTACTTAGTAGAACACCCTTTTGCTGTTATGACTTGCTGTATATGAGATGTATAACCAGACACCAGCTTCTGGCAGCGTTTCTGAGGAATCTTAGCCCATTCCTCATGAGCAATGGCCTCCAGTTCAGTAATATTCTTGGGTTTGCTTGATGCAACCGCCTTCTTCAAATCACACCACAGATTTTCTATGGGGTTCAAGTCAGGTGACTGTGATGGCCACTGTAGAATACCAGGACGTCTTCTCCAACCAAGCCTAGGTGGAATTTGAGGTGTGCTTGGGATCATTGTCCTGTTAGAAGGTCCAATGACGTTTTCTACTAGGATTTCCTGATACTTCAATAGTCCATCTTGCCTTCCACACGCTGCAGGTTTCCAGTGCCAGAGGATTATACAAAGCAGCCCCAGAGCATCACCATGCTTACCTGTAGACAGTGTTCTTTTCAGCATATGCTTCATTCTTCTTCCTCCAGACATACCGCTGATACATAGGGCCTTAAAGCTCCAGTTTCGTTTCATCGCTCCACAGAAAAGAATCCCAAAACTTCTGTGCCTTATTTATGATTTTGAGCTTTTTTTTCTTGTGCTTTTGGGTCAATAGTGGTGTACGTCTTGGAGTTCTGGCATGGAAAACACATGCTTTAGTACACGCCTTACTGTGCTGAAACCTCAGTGCCTGTTGCCACCAAGTCTTGCTGCAGGTCTTTTGCAATCACTCGGGGTTTTTTCTGAACCTGCCTTCTCAGAAATCTGGTTGCAGCTCTTGATAGCTTCCTTTTTCTGCCCTATCCAGGTAGTGTAATCACTGTTCCTTTAACTTTGAACTTGTGAACAATGCTTCCAACGGTGTCTCTAGGAACATCAGATATTTCATGTGTTCTAGCTCAAGCACACCTGGTGCAACTAATGAAGCCCTTGATTAGTTGCATCAGGTGTGCTTGAGACAACACCTGTTTTGCAGATTTGTGCTGTTGTGAGGGATTCTATTCAGGGGGTTGAATAATTTTGAGACCGCAGAAGTCATTAAAAGTTGCTTTTTCTGTCGAATTTGGGGAAACCACCTGACACATTTGTTGTGTTGAGCCATTTCACTTACTTTTGTTTGATTTGTTCATTGCAAATAGCTGAAAGTCTGTACATTTTCTAATAAACCTGATTTGAAATGGAGGTTGAATAATTTTGATTACAACTGTATATGTGAATATATATATATATATTATATGAGCACAAACTTTTAAGTTTGATGCAATTAATCGATTTGACAGCACTAATATACAGTAATGCACTCTGTGAATGGGCTTCTGCTAGTGTAGTTTAATAACCTAAAAGTACACGTTTACCATGTAGCAAAATGTGGGTGACCTCTTTTCAAGCAAATAACAGGATAACATTTTTCAGACATGAGCTGTCAACTACTGGCACTTAAGAGAAAAGTACAAGGCACCTGCCTCCAAATCACTGTAGTTTTGACAGAGGCGATGAAACACTGGTGTTGCACCGGTACTTCAAAGCATTTCAGTTCTTTAAAGACCAGAAAACAGTCAAACAAGATCAGAGTAAGAGTTTGTATATCTGTACTAGCATATGAAAGCAGGCAATTTCCCCTGCTAGAAAATGAAATGTTTTCACATTTGTCCAAACTTGGCTTTCTGTTAAAGATTTCCGACAAGCATCCCGTTTTGTGTTATAGGGAGACATTAATAACAGAGCCAGCGTTACATGGTGCTATTTTGGGCGAGCGTTTGGAGAGCTGGTGCTGTGGGAATCGCGGCGGAGTCGTGGACCAGGAGAGAGCGGATCGCGGAACCCGCAAGTCTCGACAAACGTCACCGTCAATGGCAAAGTGCAAATTTACAAACATGAAAGCGTGAATATTTTCTCAAAATATTTTTGTAAATTTGTTTTATACCTCATTTCATTCTACTGTATTTTTGTATGTGACTTTTTGTTATAAAAAAAACCCTAACAAATAATAATAAAAAAATACCCTCAGAGTTTAGTTGAGTAATTTGTATGTTAATAAAAACACTAAAACAGTATTTTCGGGGGAAAAGTAAAAAAATATAATTCCTTTGAACACCCAAAGTGGTCTTTTACCAATCTTAATTTTTTAATCCTTTTTATCTTTTGTAAGATGTGATATTTATAACAATAAAATGTGACGGACAACTTTAATATGCCTGCTTGCATTATTTTTTGGCTCTGCAGTGATTATTTTCTTGAATACAGTATATGCACAGTTGGAGGTATAAAGTTGAATTTCTTTCTCCAGGGGTAAAACAAACATAGAGTCTGGCCATAAAACTTTGCAGCGTTGCATTAAGGTTTATTATGCAACAAAAAAAAATAGTCCAGCTTTTTATTGTAGCCCATGTAAAATTTCATAAGTGCATTTTTTTTTTATTAATTACAGGGGAAAGCAAATGCATTATAAAAAAAATTAAAAATCCAGTTTGGCATTCCCACAAAAATGCCTTGAATTCAAACAAAATATCTGTGGTGTGGTTAATGAAAACAAAGCTTGTCTCGTGAAGAAGGTCTCTGCAGCAAGGTCCTGGCAGGACGTTTTTATCTGCCCACCTTTCCGAGGCGGTGATCTGTCTTGGGGTCAGCGATGATGGCCTGAACCGCCACGATAGCCTCGTTGATCTTTGTTTGTAAATCTCTGAGCTCCTCGATGTGAAGCAAGCGAAGAATTCTGGCCGCTTCGTTCAGAGACGCATCTGGAACGATCAAACATTCTTTGTGCTTACAATTCCTCCGAAAGTCAAAAGCATATGAAATTAAATGCAGAATGTGCGTGCAAACCTACCTCCGGTATCAAATCCTAAAAGATGCTTGTCAAGAGCGACTGGTAAACCCTACGAAAGAACAAATAAGCAAATGTTTTGAAACATAAACAACATTTCATTAAGATTTTTTTAAAGAAATTATTACTTTTATTCAGCAAGGATGCATTAAATAGCTCAAAAGTGAGAGTAAAGACATTTATAATGATACAAAAGATTTCCTTTTCAAATAAATTGTTCTTTTGAACTTTCAATTTATCAAAGAATCCTATCAAATAAAATGAATCAGTTTCCACAAAAATATTAAGCAGCACAACTGTTTGCAAAATTGATAATAATAAGAAATGTTTCTTGAACATCAAATCAGCATATTAGAATGATCTCTGAAGGATCATGTGACACTGAAGACTGGAGTAATGATGCTGAAAAGTCAGCTTTGCATCTCAGGAATAAATTACACTTTAAGATATATTAAAATAAAAAACATGTATTTTTGCTGTATTCTTTAATCAAATAAATGCAGTCATGGAAACCATAAGAGATTTCTTTCGAACAACATGAAACAATCTCCCCGACTGGCCTTTTTCATTTCAGAAGAACATTGAATGCTCACCTCTTTTGCTTGACTGGCCTTTGCAATGGCATCAGGGTTCAGGCGTTCCTGAATCAGGATCCTAATGGCCTGTGATGAAAAACAAACAGAATAACTGGAGTTTAATTGCACTGGATTCAAACAAATGTTTCATACCGTCAACAAAACGAACCATACTCACTTTAAGCATTACCAAATAGTCATCATGCCGCTGAATTTTGAGAAGATTAGCGAGAGCCGAGACACCAGCCTTAAAATCTGGATTATTAACTAAAGAGAGAAATCAATTTAATATCAGTCCAACATATAATTTAAAACTTTTTTTCCCATGCAAAACTTTGACTTGGTTTAATTACTAATGACAAGAAAACATGATCTCTGAAAACAATGTTACCATAAAAATGCTTGATTTGCGATTAGTGGAATGAAACTACTCGGACCAAGACTATAATAAAGAAAAAAACAACAACAGCAGAGCCCAATATTTTCCATTCAGTGAACCCCGTCCTCCCGGTGTGTCATTATTCAGTTGACATCTGGAGGTTTCCTCCAGCTGTGGGTCACTGGCTCGGTTCAGCCCACTCATTGTGGGTTGAGGAGAGAGGTGGGTGTGTAATCGGTTTGTTCAGACATGCTTGGAAAGCCACTTTAGCGATTGAGTTGGTTTCTTTAATCAGCCTCCTCCGTCTCATAACAACAGGACTGGAGACTGGAAAGACGTTTGGGGGAGGGAATACTCACTGTCCAGATTAATTAATGGGTCAGCAGACTTTTGAGCATCATTGGCCTCTGTCGCAGGTTTGCAGTTGCGATATTTCTCGACTGTGGGATGTAAAATAACATAAGTGGTCAGTTCGATGGAAACCAGAGGTTTCAAGTTGGCAAAATTATTTGATGGCATTTCTAGGAACATCTAGCTCTAAACATAAATGGAATCAAGATTGTGCAATCGAATGTGTGGGACAGCTGCAAGCTTTACATTTTATTAAAAAACTTTGCAAATGCTGCCATCTAGTGGTTTGAGATTGAACATTATTGCTAAACAGCTTTCAATGGGGAAGTCTCACCAATAAAAGGACAAAATATGTATGTTACAACTAGTGATATACCAATATACAGTAGTCAACATTTGAAGTGGATCAAAAAAGTTTGTCAAAGTTGTCCTAAGACAAGAAAGGGTATCGTTCCAAATTCATGTATAACTTTGATGAAAGGTTTTGATCCACTTCAAATGTTGACTACTGTATAAGCATGGACGTTAAGTGCCTAATAATTGGCCATTTTGTGTTTACTTGGCAAATTAAAGGCACAGTGTGTAAGTTTCACGCTAGAGGTCGCTTATACAAAACAATAACAAAGGTGTAGCTTGATGACGCAGTGAATGAGCGTGGAATCACGGCAGATGTCGAATGGACTCAGGCAGAAATCATGTTCATGGATGAGTTAATGTATAAAAATTTTATTAATTACTGTAGTATGAAGCAGGGCGGGACGAGAGCCTGGGATTTTTTACTTTGTCATTTTTATTTTGTTTATATGCCGCATTTCACTCTGTGGCTGTATGAGACACTTGTTGACGCACACTGCAGTAAAGTAGATCGATATTAGAATATCATTCATCAATTAATAAAAGCTGGATGACTTGTGCTGCTAAATGGCATGCAATTCATTTGAAAACACTGTATGGTGAAGGAAATGCTGTATTACTGTTACTACAAATGAAGCTCTCTCTGATTATGCCATGTTAGCCATTTGACAATATAGTGTTGTCTGATTTACTTTTTAGGGTACAAACATGTTACTCGCGGTAAATCAAGAAAACATAAGATTCAAACAATAAGACTAACTGTGTTGGCCTATATAACAATGGTTCGTTTTCCATGGATAAATGCATCCAAACAGTTGCTCACCTGTTTAATAAAACACACATTAAAGTGCCTTGGTGTTCCAATGGTTTCTACGGAAATCAAGGGTTTTGTGGATATGACGTCATTGACAGGTGACGCATCAAACATCAAACACTACTTTTTTATAATTATTATATGTCTATTTGTTTATCTGTCTATGCAGCAACATGTAGTCCACAACAAATTTCCTTTCGAGGACAATAAAGTATACTACTACTACACTGGTTAAAATAGACTTCTCTGGATTTAAACATCGTTGGAAACATTTGGGAGAATGTAATTACACAAGTCAACAAAATACAGAACATTTTTCTCGTGGTTTTTGGATATTTTAATCCAAAAATCTGAAACATTGTGCTTTTAACATAAGTTTAGACCATCTTCACTGTGACATGGATAAACTGCTTTTTGAAAGTAAATAATGCATAAGTATTCCTCTTATTTTCTTTTGTATAAACTACCATTCAAAAATTTGGGGTTATTAATTTGAAAGAAATCTCTTATGTTCATCAATACGTCATTTATATGCATATATATATATATATATATATATATATATATATATTAGGGCTGTCAAACGATTAATCGCGATTAATCACATCCAAAATAAAAGTTTGTTTTTACATAATATATGTGTGTGTATGGTGTATAATTATTTTCTATATATAAATACACACACATGCATGTATATATTTAAGAAATATTTGCATGTATATACTGTGTATATATATTTATATTATATAAAATTTATATTATATATAAATATTTTATATATAAATAACAAATTTTTCTTAAATATATACATGCATGTGTGTGTATTTATATATAGAAAATAATTATACACCATACACACACATATATTATGTAAAAACAAACTTTTATTTTGGATGCGATTAATCGCGATTAATCATTTGACAGCCCTAATATATATATATATATATATATATATATATATATATATATATATATATATATATATATATATATATATATATATATATAAAACTCCAGTCTTCAGGGTCACATGATCCTTCAGAAATCATTCTAATATGCTGATTTGATGCTCAATAAACATTTCTTATTATAATCAATGTTGAAAAGAGTTGCATAATATTTTTGTGGAAAACAGTAAAACTTTTATCAGGATTTTTGACTGAAAATTAAGTTCAAAAGAAAACCATTTATTTGAAATAGTAGCCTAACCTTTTGTAACATTATAAATGTCTTTTTTGGCACTTTTGATCAATTAAATAAATCAATGCTGAATTTGTATTAATTTTTTTATTATTATTATTATTTTAAAAACAACAACTTTTGAGTGGTAGTGTATATAGTTTATATCAGCCAAACTGCTCTCTAGATATTGATTGGCCTTAAAATAAATAAATAAATAAATAAAAAACTATATTGGCCGACCACTGGTTTTAATCTCAAATAAATAATCATACCATTGTCTCCATATTCAAAACGAACAGCAAGACCCAGTAGCCAGTCAACGCTCTCTGGTCTTTCCTGAACACCGAATGGACAGTTCACATCTTGAAGGTACTACAAACATACAACACCAATTAATACATGATAATATTCATAATAATAACGATATAAATTAATTTAGGCCTACATATACACTAAACACACACATATGAAAATAAATCTGTTGATAAATATTAGTTTCACCTTTTCAAAATATTTAGGCCAGTCTGAGCTGGGAATATTCCTGAGATTTCCCCGGTCTTCAATTTTGTAGTGTCTGATTTTTTGATCTTCCAGCCAAACTATGAAATTTCTGAATTCCGTTTCATCTGGGTGAGGTAAAGAGCAGAAACAATATTAATAATACAATTAACATATAGATTAAACCTAGTTGTGAACGATAAATGCTTTCTATTAAACTCTGTTGGTACTCTCACTTGGAGAATTAGGAGCATGAGGTGGCGACACGTCTTTCATTTCTGATTCCTACCTTTACAGTCAAATCCAGTTGGGTTGTGATACTCTAAGGCTGAAAGCTTCCTACGAAACATCCCTCTCACTTGTTAAAACTATTTAAAGAAGTTAATAGATGTATGATTTTGCTAAGGAAGGCACAACCTGCTACAGCCTTCAAATGGCACTGGAACACCGGAAGTAAAATAACCCATATTCTCTGTTTTCAAAATAAAGGTTTGTATTGAGGCGATGTTGATTAATTATTATTTTCTTTAACGTTACAACCACTAGATTTGATTTTTAATCCTCATCACCATCATCTCTATCGTCATCATCATCATCATCATCATCTTCTTCTTCTTCTTAATTTGATGGCACATTTCTCCTGAAATATAATTTTGATATCAGTTAAATTCCAATTAAATTAAGTTTGCATAAACTTTCCTAAACTGGTTCTATTCGGCTGGTGATTCGTTTATCTATAATGCATAATGTAAATTAATAGTGAGAAGCGTTTGTTCTGTGGTGTTAATTGAGAATGTGTACCTACACAGATTTTCTTCCTAGAGACTTAGATTAACTATTGCTAAAAACACACAGCAGTGTTTGACAACATTAACTATTAAAAGGGAGTATTCTATAGCCTACGGATAGTCTGATTTTATGCAATGAAAATTAATTCATAATATTGATATTCATATTAATATTTTTTCACATTTTTATATTTAATAATGATCCCTTTATACGTTTTTTAATATATAAATAAAGTATAATGTTGAGTTGAGTTACTTCTTGGTTAAAAAAATCTTTAAGTATCTTTACGTGACATTTAAATTATTAATTGTATTATTGTCTTCTCATACATTTTCCTCATATTTCCTCTCCACATTTTGTAATTTGATATTCATTGTGTATTGCATAAAAGTGATTGCGTGACAACAATGATAAAATAATAATAATAAAAATAATCGACATTTTGTCTCTCAATTCTGACTTTTTTCTCGTAATTCTGACTTTATTTCTTAGAATTGCGAGTTCATATCTCGCAATTCTGGCTTTATAACACGCAACTGCGGCTTTAGTTGTATCACGCGATGACTTTATAACTCACAATTGCAAGTTTATACAAAGCAATTCTGAGAAAAAAGTCTAAAAGAAAGAAAAGAAAAAATTGTAAGATGTAAACTCGCAGTTGCGAGAAGAAAAAAAGTTAGAATTGCCACATAAAAAGTCGCAATTACCTTTTTGGCGGAAACAGCTTCCAAAAATGTAGCCTAATGTTGTGTCTCAAATCGCCTACAGCCTACTACGCCCTAAAAGTATGTACTATTTTTGTGCAGACAAAGTACATACTTTTGAGTGTGTAGCAGAAGAGACATGCTTTGGGACACATGTCATAAAATACCATCTTTGCTCTCTGTCGCTTAGTTACACGCATCCTAACTGACCTGTCAATCATCTTGTCAAAGATAAAATCCTCCACATTTAATTTAATTTCCTATTGTATCTGAGAGAAATGCATGGATGACATTACATAAATATTTTTTAACAGCTTAAATGTTGATTACTTGTCACTCAAACCCCGTTATAAACCTTAACCGTAAGTCGCGCGCATCCGCCATGTTTTGTAGTAGGCCTATTCTGAACAATTTTTAACTTGTGTTTGTAGTTCTGAACTGGATCCTCCTTCAAAGCACAATGGGTTGTGGGTACTTGGTATTGAGAAACGCCTAATGTCGGCGCTTGTCTTCTTATGACAAACAGCCACATGTCGAGAAGCAAGAACAAGATCTGCTGTATGTCATCCATTTTTGTTTACTATGTCGTTTTCTTCTTCGCACGAAAATGACGTCGATCGCATCTTTCCGGCAGAGGCTACACCACGCCTATCAAGTAAGGGTACTGTTGGCGGTGGAAACGCAAGCCGGATCAGGGTTTACCGTCCCGAACCGTACCATACCGTTCTGTACCGTACCGTACCGTACCGCACCGTACCGCACCGCTCAGTGGAAACGAACCATTAGCTGTTATAGGCTGCGTTCCAGTCCACTTTTAGACACACACTTGCAAACTTCCCTAAGCACTTCCACTCGGGGGAATCCCTGCCGCCATTTTGAAGTGCATTCCACTTCATGAAGTGGACGAGGGATGTTTATATGGACAGACCCTCGCTCCCTTGATTTTGACCGAGGGAGCGAGTCTACTTCATAGGCCCTATGTACACTTCAGGCACGTATATGTCCCACAATGCAGTACGATTGTGATGTCACCACAGATCTCGTCTAATCATCACCACAACAAACAACTCTGTGATATATTAATTATAATCTTTTTAATTTAAACCAACCCAAACAAACCTTAAACAAATTCTTAGGCCCCGTTTACACGAGAACGCTCGCGGGTGAAAACGTAAAAATATTTTATCAGATGTGCCTTTCGTTTAGACGGCGACGGAGTTTTTGGGGCTTAAAAACGCAAAAAAGTGAAACCACCCTCCAGAGTGGAAATCTTAAAAACGGTCCACCGTCGCGTTCCCGTCTAAAGGGTAAAAACGCAAAAGTATGCTAGACAGTGAAGGCACCGATCACCGGTCCATTGCCACCTAGCCGCCTGGAGTGCATACTACATCGAATTTCACACACTTTTGCGTCACCATATGCACGCAGATTTCCCCCCCCAAAACGCTCGTCTAAACGCAGAATAAAAAAGTGATAACGCAACGCCACTTTTGCGTTTTCTCTTCAGATCGTTTCCGTGTAAACATAGCCTTAAAGGGGGGAAAAAAATAAAAAAAATAAATCAACTCCATAGCTGATGCCAAATCAAGGGCTTAGGACGTTCCAGTTCAGCCCATTGCAGCTTCCGCCAGTAGTGGGCACTCGTGCAATGTACGTACATCCGAGTGAACGAGACGGAGGGAAGTTAGCAAGTGAAGGGCATGACAATTTTAGACACGAACTCAGGAAATGCACTTCCCTTCAGGGAATCCCCGTCGCCATTTTGAAGTGTGTTCCACTTCGTGAATTGGGTGAGGGAATTATATGGACATACCCTCGTCCCCTTGATTTTGACCGAGGGAGCGAGTCTAATCCGATGTACACTTCAAGCAGCTCTATATCCCACAATCCCACAAATAAATCGTGCAGACAATTTACTTTTTTCTTGCATGTGTGGGGCTCGGCAGCATAGTGTGTAATATATTAATTATTTTGAGATTTAATTACATAATACTTGTAGCTACCTTATGTTCACAGTCAAAGTTTATACTATTGATATTTTTTTTCATTCATGTAGGCTAATTAAAAAAAATAAAAATTCCAACAGCTTATATAGATTACCTATAGGATTTTATATATTTTCTCCAACAACTTATATGCACATAGAACGGTGCATAAAACAAATTGATAGGTAAAAAGGGGGTTTAAATAATAAATCAGCTCAATAGTGAATTCCAAGTGATCAAGTGCGTTCCATTTAAACCTTTTTTACGAGTTCCGCCAGTAGTGGGCACTCGTGCAACGTAAGCAATGACGCACATCCGAGTGAACGAGACGGAGGGAAGGGCATAAACAATTGGAGTGGAATGCAGCCAGTGAGCACGGATCCACACTCCGAAAATCCACCGGATATAGTAGAGCATCCGGGGACTTCTGGCATACTCTTATCAACATGCTTTGGGACACACTTATTTGAATCTCACATACTTAGGATGAAAAAAGTATGGATATTGAGACGCAGGGATCGTTTATTCTATCCTGATCAAGCGTCAACCTTCCGGTCTCTCTTGAATCCAACACGGAAGTGACTTAAACTGCAATTCATCGACTGGCCGCTAGAGGCAGGCTCCGAAAGTCCATCCCATAGACCACCCATGTTAAAATGCCCAACTTTACAGCAGAAAAGAATATGTTTACAGCCTGGTACAAAAAGTGGTTTTGGTCTATATAGCTAATTTTGCCCTTCATGACAACTGTGAGGGGGCTGAATTTTTTTTATAACTCATCCGTTTAAATTATATTAAACCTTAAAGTTCTGCATAAATAAGGCGGGCCACTTGAGTGACAGGTGGATTGCCGCTGCTGTCTGTTAGACGTCACGTCACCTCAGCACTTGGCATCTCTGCCGTTTGTACTTTCTCGGGATTATTTCAAACATTTTTTAAATAATATGGCTTGCTCTGCGATTAATTGTACCAACAGATCGTCCAAGAAGTCTAAGGTCCATTTTTTCCGGTGAGTGAAATTCTAATAAATTATATACTAAATTATTAACAATAAATTGAATTTATTAATTTATTTAAAACTTTACTACACTCCAGAATCCGACGGACTGTGATTAGCTGTAGGCTGAAACCATAGACTGAATAAAAGTCTGACTCGTAGGCAAATAAGTTAGCTAATGTTACGCCTGCATTTCATACATAGCGTAACATTTACTAACACACTATTGGAAGTATTTGTTTCAATTGTTGACATGTTCTCAAAAATTTGTGTAGGAAATATGCCTAAGTACTCAAGAATAGACAGTGCAACGGAACAGAATGAGGACTGTGGTGTCCACCACCCTTTCAGTCTAAAATATATTTATTATGACATTTTTCACACTGTAGTAATTCAAGTTGTATTGTTTGCATGTAAAGTAGCCTGTGAAGGATTTGTCTGTGTAAAGTTTCCCTCTAGGTGATTCAGACTATTCTAGGCTGGACCAGTGGGTGCTCAAAATTAAACGACAGAATTGGACACCTAGCAAGGACTCTCGTCTGTGCAGTGAACACTTCGAGAGTCATCACTTCACCACTGACTCCAGGGTACAGAGACCTTGTTTCATACATTACAAAAAGTCACGCAACTTATTGGTTGAAATTGGTGAAGTATTGACCATCATACATACATTTACATTAAATCACTAAGTATTTGATTAGGTCACTGTTAAGGTGAAATTAGTGACACACTAGTGAAGTTTAGATTTTAGCAATCAAGCAACATGACCACTTTTTGCCAACCTTTACATTTCAGCGCATTTAATGCAAATAACCTATCACAGAGTGAGAATTGCTAAAAAAAAATTTAAAAGAAAAATTATTCTCCAAGTGAGACCGCAGAACACAGCATGATTTGAAGTGACAGTTATTGAGAAAAGTTACATATTCTTTTAATAGCAATAGTAATTTTAATGTGTAATCTGTACTTTCATACTAGTGATAGACCGATTAATGAAACATAAACACGTACAGTTCATCTCTGTTATTAATAACAGCCATTAACTGCAATAATGTCATATTTTTTATGTTTCTTGTCATTGTTATTAGGGAAGGACATGCCTGAAGGACACTGCTGTGCCTACTATTTTCTCTTACTCCAAGGGGGAAGAACAAAAGCCAAAAAGAAGACGCTCGGTAACGGTAAGTATTAATGAGGTAGTAAGTGGCATCCCTATTTCTGCTGTAAATAGTAATGAGGATGTTGCGTATCTAGACAATGGGAGTAGTGCCAACAGCCTAGCTGCCAATCAGAGCAATGTCATGATGGAAGACACATCTGAACAGGCCTTTGTTGCTCAAGTCGTCATGCATGATGACATTGCTCTGACAGTGAATGTGTGGAAAGCTTACAAAGGACAAGCTATGTGTAGCTCGCCAAAAGCTGAGGTTGAAAAGGCAACAGACAAGGAGACCAAAGGCAAGAGTTTCTTCATTGAAAGGTGTAATCTAGTGCTTCAGAAGAAACTTATAATTTCAACTGAATGTGCCTCCTCTCTTCTTGAAATTCTGGATGATGTTCCCCGAGAAATCTTTCAGAGATCTTTCAGTGTTTTCTGAAAACTTGAAGCAATTCGCAAGTTCGCAATACACTGCACTTCTACTCTCAAAAGCCCTATGACTATGTGAGAGAGAAGAGAAGTTTCTCTTGGCTTTGCCTCATCCTCAGACCATATGAAAATGGTACAGTAGCATCTCTGCAGAACCTGGATTTACTGTTGCTTCATTCACAGCTTTAAAATGTCATTTTGCTGAGCAGAAGAAAGTCGGAAAAAACACAGTTTGCTCATCGATGATGGATGAAATGTACATTCATAATCAAACTGAGTTTTCAGGGACCAAATTCATGGCTATGTTGACATCAGTGATGGTGAGACAGAAAATGGTGTGGCAACACGAGCACTGGTCTTCATGCTTGTTGCAATCAATGAGTCTTGGAAGATCCCCATTGCTTACTTTCTTATCAACAGCATGACAGGGCCAGAGAGAGCCAAGCATCATCCGAGAGAGCCTTGTTAGGCTTCATGCAATCGGAGTTAGGGTTGTCTTCTTGACGTGTGATGGACCCTCCCAAAACTTAGCAATGATCAGGGAGCTTGGTGCAAACTTGGGCATCATGGACATGAGACCTTTCTCCATCCTGAGGATCACACACAAAAATCCATGTGCACTTGCTTTGTTGCTTAATGTATGGCAGCCTTATAACAAAATAAAACGCTTAGTTCCTTTATAATAATACATTTAATATTATGAATGGAATTGTTATATGATTGCACATGAATAAATGATTCGCATTTGGAAGAGTTTATGCGCTTCTGGAGCTGCATTTGCCCTCCCGGACACCAGGGTGCAGCAGAACACATTGAGCTTGTTGGGAAGCAGCAGGAGCTCGAATCGCGTTGTTGCTTTGGCGAAAGGCTTTGTACGTACAATACTACAGTGAAGACGTTTAAAACATCAAGAGAACGCATGAAAGCCCCCGTTTGACCGCTGATCTTTATCTCTTCGTAAGTATTTAATTAAACGCTTACAACTCTTTCAATTTAAAGCATCATTTCCTCTCTGTTCCCTCTCATATGTAGCGTGCTAGCACGCATGCGAATGCATAACGCAGGTCTGCGAGTACGATGCTGATGATCAATAGTTTTAAGCTCAGATTTGATAGTAAACCATTAATAAGCGCTTGTGTGCACATGAGATCGCTGTTATTAAATATATTGCGTTGCATTATTAACATGGCGAAAAATGCAGTGCATGCAGGGGGTCTGCAGCAGCAGCAGCAATATCTCTCAATGAATTTCTCAAAAGTCGTTAGCTTGTGTGGCTCGGGTTCCACTGCAATGCTGGTGACACGTGTATTGAAATACATGTGAATATGCACCGATAAGGTTCATTATAGTTTATTTTCAGGTGTGTATGTGTTCTAGATGCAGACTTGCGCCTTCAGCACTCTATGACGTCACGCGCATTCTCAGCCAGGGAACCGGAAATACGTAATTGGTTGGTTTAGCTCTGGCCCCTCTCATTGAAGAATTTTGCCCCCCAAACTTTTTTTTGCCTCTCCTTCTATACGGATTCGCTACCCTATGTATAATTGCAATTAATCTCTATTTATCTGCTAAAGTATTTAGAATTAAAGATTGAGGAAATATCGATATCAGTGTCAAAAGGGTCCTTCCTACTACACAGTGCATGTTCATGTCTCTATCATATGGATAAACGTTTTAAAAATACTAATGAAATGGTAATAGCGACAGATTTTTCTTTCGAAATGTGTCTTACATCTGAGTGTAATGGATTATTGAAAATGAAAAAAGTGTCCCACCCTCTTTTTCAGCGGCCGTCTTGGTTCCGGAAGTATTTTTTTCCATTCATTTTTACCATAGGGATTTTTTTAAATACTCTTAGGCTGTGTCTGAAATCACCCCCTATATCCTTAAAAAGGCCACTATTTTAGGGGACAGCCATTTGTAGTGGTGTCCGAAACCATAGTGGACGTTATCGAGTGCACTCATTCAATCCCACAATGCACCGCAGTAACGAGTGTACAACTGATGTACTCTCAATGGCTAGAGAATACCCATAATGCACTGTGACGGTCACAACACAGGGTCTCGCCAGAAGATGGTGTCCGTAGCTGAATCATCCATCCATCCATTTTCCAAACCGCTGGTCCAATGTGGCTACAGCGTAATATCATGCAGGTATAAATTCATTACTACTGGAGCGGTCAGTTTTCTAAGTTTCAAAAGATTATTAAACCGCAAGCACAAACTATGCAAAAGCTGCAGCCCTTCCTGCACAGTCAGTGTCCGAATTCACTCACTTGTTTTCATCCTCTACTTCCAGTGGACTATATTAGTGGAGCAATGTAGGGAATTGTGAATACGGGTATAGGGGGTGATTTTGAACAGAGCTGCTTTGCTATGCTAAATATTGACTAGTATGAAAGCAATCTGGTCGAATGCGTTTTCGACTGCCTCTGGAAGTGGTTGAAAGAAGACAAGCTCAAAACGTTTTTAGATCCCGTTTATATCTGTGTTATTTAGCGTCATCCACTTGTGGTGCAATTGACCAAGTGTAATACCAGGTGTAAACATTGCCAAAATTGTCATTTCAAGTATTTTGTGGACATTTTCTTGTGGTACGACCAAAAGTTAACAGAAAAAGAATTTGTAATTGTCCCTGAATTCATTTATAGCGTAATGTATGAAAACCTATGCAATATTGGCGCTAATTATGAAGTCCTCCAGAGTGACACAGTCTATTTTTAAACTGGCCATTTGTTGAGGATCTTTCAATAACAGAGTAGGGTAAGTTTCACCCTTTATTAAAATAAAGATGTCAAAGTTTGTGAATATTGTGGCACCTGATATTTTACTTTCAGGTGCTGATATTTTACTCTTTGAATCTTTCAGAAACACTTTTTTTTTTATCTTACCTAGCCCAAACTTTTAAACAGTAGTGCACTTTTGCAGTGCCACAGTGGGTCAGCTCAAATCTCACATAAATGGACATAAATTTAGTCAGAATTTATGAGGTAAATGGGGGAAAGCGTTGAAGATGACAAAGCTATCATTTCTTAGCCTGAGGAAAAAAGAAAGACGGAAAAGCATTCATTTAATTGAGGGATGGAATGGAACAGTTAAATGAATAATATGTGAATTAATGTGCTTAAATGTTGAAGATCTTTTTTTTTTTTTACTTTTCATGTCTACATAAGTTCTGAATAGGTAGCTGGAGATTCTGTGTATCGCTCATCCAAACTCGCAAACTCACTTTTTAGGTGTTTGTTGCCAGCTCTAATTTTGTTTTGCTATTTATTTAGATGCCTTTATTGAAATACATGGAAGTTTAACAGAAATGCAGGTGTGGCATTTTACAGTTAAATGTATAAAACAACCAACTGTTTGTCCACATTTTAATGTCCTTAACGTTTAATTCTGTTCAAACGTGTCTTTATTTTATTTCATTGTATGTTTTTTAAATTCTATTTATTTCCTATTTAGCCTTAATCAACTTCTGAATTAACTTTCATTTTGCTTTTGTTTTCATTCATTAAATTAATTTTCATTATTTTATTATTGCTGTTGATTTTTAAACTCGATACATCTTTTTTCCCTCTCTTTATTATGCCAGTGTTACTATTCTATATGGAATGTTTTGTAAAGAAATTTGACTTGTAAGAGAATTAAAGAGTCTGCCGTTTTCTGCATGAGAATCTCAATTTCATGCTGCAGTCACACTGAAAAAAGTTAATTTTGTATGTCAACTGCCCTTTTCTGTCTTAAATTATATTTGCTTTATCCAATATGTCGATACCAAAACTAAAAGTTTCACTCTTTCTGTCTTTTGAACTCCAGCAAATCAGCACTCTGCCAGCGGATCTGGGCCAGATGGACCAGTCATCAGGTACGAAACCAAACACCTCAATTTTACCATAGATTTACTTTTAACTTCATTTTTTGTTGCAATTGGTCATTTTTTTGTTAGTTTCGTGTCTCATGCTGATATATTAAACCTTATTTGTCTTTTCTATCTCCTTTAGAGCTTGAGATTAAAGCTTCTGCTGATCAGGGTGAGAGCAGCAGCGGTCTGCCAGTGGAGGATGAGCTTGATGGACTGCCAGTCTTTGGAACAGATGAAGATGATTGGGAAATAGACAGTAGCTTCGCTCAGAAGGCTTTCTCTCAGATGGATGGGAACAGCAATGATAAAAATGAAAGTCAAGATGGTCTGCCAACTAGTGGTGCTGAAGCAGGTGAGTTTTTAAATCATTTACTAAGCAAGATTTCATATACTAAATAGTTTCTGCAGTGATATCGGGTCTCATTTACTAAGCATGCATATGCACAAATTTGTGCATAAAATCTGGGTTCAAACAAATGATTCACCCATAACCAAAATGTTCAGGTTGTCGGCATGTTTAATGCAAATGACTAACCTTGAGCATGCTGTCGTTCATTTAGAAGACTCCAAATTCATGTGTATGGAATTTTTTGGTGAGAAGTTCACTTGTGCGTACAAATACGAAGTAATCTTTAAATACGAAGCAATTATTAGTAAATGAGACGCATTGTTTTTTATATATTTATGCAGTAAATCATCATTTTGTTGTCAAATGAACTAGTTCTTTAATGTGGGTGAATTATAAATCAGAATGTACTAGGCTAGTTGAACTATTCTGGACTAATTGGGCTCCTCTCTGACTACAGAAGAGAATAGCTCCTCTACCAATGGAACCTCAGAAATGGATGTGGAGAGAGCGAAGGTTTCTGAAGGCACCCCTGTCACCCCCGTCACCCCCTCATCAGATACCATTATAGGTAAAAGATAATGAAGTGATGCTTTATACTTCAGTAATTCTGCTGCCTCTCCCAGAACAATTTTCTCTGGTATAAGTACACTGGTTTTATGATGAGCTGGATGCCTTAAGAAAATTATGGAGCTGCATATTATGTAAAAATGCTACTTTTGTCCTCCTGTGTCAGATATCCAAGACGTACAGTCTGAGCTTAGGATTGAGTCATCGCGAAGTGATGCCAACGTAAGTTTGGGTGAAAAACAGTGACAGATATTGTGTGTTAATAGAAACACGTGCTCTGGGGCCACTTTTTTTAGTTATATAATACTTTATAGGACCCACTTTTGCTCCCAAAACATCCTAAATTCTTCATGGCATGATTCGGCAAGGTGCTGAAGGTGATTGGATATTTGATTAACAAGTAGGTGCGCATGTGCGCCTAATGAAGTGGCCGCTGAATGCATGTGGTTTAAGGTGAAGGATTGGTTATTTCCTTTTGCACATTTTTTTCTGCTTGTTATTTGAGTGTTAAATGGGCCTGTGTAGTTTGATAATAGTGCCTTTCATTCCCAGTTACAGCCGGAGATTCCTTCGGAATCCACTGATAGAGAAACCAATTACTCACCTGTAATAAGAATTAAGGATGAGCCTATTGATGAAGACTATGATAAAGCATTAATGCCCCAGTCTGACATGAGCCGTATTAAACAGGAGCTCGAGGGTTCTGAAAATAATGAGAATGAGGTAAGATTTGGTCTTGTTCTGTTCAGCGGTGCTGTTCAATCTGTTGTAAAAACCTGTCTCGTGTATTAAAAGTCTTTTGACTCATTTCAGGCCTCCTCTGCATCTGATGAACTGAGGATTAGCTCTGTTTTCTCTGTCAGTGGAAGCAGCAGTGATGCAGTTTCGGGTGAGAGCACAAATATTTCTCTTTGTCCGTGCAGGACGTCACTGTTTGTCATCAGCTTTAATGTTACTACCTTACATGAGGGCTGCATGGTGTTGCTAAAATTATATCAGTATTTTTTGACACTGGTTGATATAGATCTTAACATTTATGTATTTGCTTCGAAATGGCTTCCTTTTTTTTTTTTCAGAGAAACCATAACTTCACCAAACAGCCAAAAACAGAAATAGATTCATGTCTAAAGCAGAATGTTTAATAAAAAACAACTTTTAAGACAGTAAAAAAAAAAAAAAGTCATAATCAATTAAATTTAATACACTACTGTTTAAAAATTTGGGTCCAGTAAGGTTTTTTTATTTTATTTTATTTAAATGAATACTTTTATTTAGTAAGGATACATTAAATTGATTAAAATTGACCGTAAAGACATTTATAATATAACAAAAGATGGTAACACTTTACAATAAGTTTTCATTTGTTAACATTAGTTGACTGCATTAGTTAACATGAACTAACAATTAACAGTAGCATTTACTACTCTTAATTATTGTTAATCTCAACATTTACTAATACATTTTTAAGATTAAAAGTTGTATTTGTTAACATTAGTTAATGCACTGTGAACTAACATGAACATTTTTATTAACTAACATTAACAAAGGTTAATAAATAATATATCGCTCATAGTTAATGTTTGTTAACTTAATGCATTAACGAGTGTTAACCAATGAAACCTTATTTTAAAGTGTAAATGTGGTTCGTTTGAACTTTCTAGTCATCAAAGAATCCTAAAAAATCTAAAATGGTTCCTGAAATATTACGCAGCACAACTGTTTACATAACACCTCTTTTTGGTGCGAGAAGCTTCGACTAAA
Organism: Squalius cephalus; assembly: GCF_949319135.1. Lineage (NCBI taxonomy): Eukaryota > Metazoa > Chordata > Actinopteri > Cypriniformes > Leuciscidae > Squalius > Squalius cephalus. The sequence goes on along the minus strand of NC_137141.1, from coordinate 14,552,749 downwards.
GTTTTAGGCAAATGACGTTGCAAGTGTACAGCAGGGAAAAAAGGAAAAATGCTAAAACAGTGTAGAATATGGCCTTTTCATGCCATAAGAACTAGAATGGTCAACATCTTTTAGCTCATTTGTGGTTTTTCTTATGGGTTTGTTTTCATGCAGCTTCTGTGGCACACTCCCAGCCATCTTCATTCTCAGTAATGTCCCAGAACACTGCTTCACTCAGAGGGACCACTATACTTCTGCCTCCCCAATCCCAAACTCAGCTTCAGCTCCGACTGCAGCCCAAGACCCAGATGCATCCTCAAATCCAGCCCCACGCCCGAATGCAGCCGCCGATGATGCCGCAAACCCACCTGCAGCCCCAGCCGCCCCAGGTCCACGCTCCTCCGCCCACAGTGAGGATCTGCTGCTCGGGCTGCTCTAAAGTCCTCCAGAAGGGGCAAACGGCGTTCCAGCGAAAAGGCTCCAACCAGTTGTTTTGCTCCACTGTTTGTCTAACTAGTTTCAGTTTACCATCGGTTCAGTTTACCCCCATTATCGCTCCTAAGAAAACCTGCCACCTCTGCCTTAAGTGAGTACTTTAGGTTGTGCACTATATAGTTGTTTTCCATCTTTTGTCAGTTTATTGTGTTTACAAATAACTGAAAAACTGTGTTAAATGGATAGTTTTCCTAAAAATCTGTGGCTTTCTTTCATTGAACTCAAAGGAAGTTCACCAGAAAACCTTTGCTCTTTGCCGTACAACAAAAATAAATTGGGATCTTGAGGCTGTCATTTTTGTAGCTCATTTTGTTGTATGGAAAAGAGCTTCTAAAAAATAACTTATGTTATTAAGGCATTAATTTTCACCATATCGGTATCGGTCGATATGTTCATTTTTAATGTTATCGTTATTGGCAAGATAAGAAAATGTTCGATACATTAAAGCTGATAAATTGATAATTTCCTTCAGCTGAGACACTTCTGTTTGTCGTGATGGTTTTGAATTGGTTTTGAATGGCTTGAAATAGGATTGGAATCAAAAGGAAAATACAGTTAAGTGCCACATGTGCTGTCATATAGGCTACATAAAATTATAATGAGATCATTATAATTGTGTGCTTGGGACATGGCTTTTAATGTTGAGACTTTTGTTTTAGTAGTCAGGCTCTCAAAAATGTGCAAAAATAATATGGATTTAGATTTATCGGCAAATATATATGTTACCGGCTTTCAAATATAAAGAGTTATCGGTATCGGCCAAGATTTTCATATCAGTGCATCCCTGGAAAACTATTATATAACTGATAATGATTCAAATATTTAATTTGATCATGCAAATTAAATTAACTATGCAAAGTTTGTAATGTAATTTATACAAATGTTATGTGTGATTGATCATTTTATTAATCTACTTTATTGTTCCAAAGGGTCATTGTCAATCTAAAGGACTTAATAACCATCCCCGTGGGCGCCATGAACACACTAAAGGAATTTTGCAGCCAAGCTTGTCTGAGTATTTATAAAGACAGGTATGAAGATGCACCTGTGGATCTATTTACACACTGTAGCGTGTGTAAGTTGGTCAAAGAGGTAAGGCTCAAATTATACAAATGCTGCAATTTCGTTGTTGTGGTTTTTGCATATACAAATTTGTTACTCCCTTATGGGCTGAGTTGTTTTGATTAACATTATGAAGTAGATTCTTTGTATGTACACGTACAGTACAATGCAATGTATGTTGTAAGCCTAAACTTGCATTCATTTTCCCAAATAAACAGTACAAGTTGTGTTCACAAACAGTCCAAAAAATTCCAACATGGCATTACTCGGCTCGAGGGTGCAATTATCTTGAAAGGCTTGTTTTCTCTGTTATCTTGCATAATGAGAAAATGAGACACTTGCACAATTTCTTAACATTTGGAGAAGTCAAGAGTCTTGTTTTACCATTTTATATTTACCATCTTAACAATCATAAATATGCATAGTTTGTTCATTTAAAAAGTAAACTCACCAGGGAAGTGTAATTAAACCATATAAAGTAAAATAAACCTTTTATAATTGTCCTCAGCCTGACATTCAGTCTTAAAAACTTAACGCTTATGGTATGCTGTTGCTGTAATTTTGCCAAGACATGATCCTGGAACAACATTTCTGAATGAAAACATAATCCTAACACCTTAAACCTAACCATAACCTGTTTATAAAATCAGAGGGAAATGATAGGTGAATAACGGTGGTGTAGAAGCACCTAAACCTGGTTGTAAGCCTAAACTTGACATAAACTGTAAATTTCTCCTCAAATCTGATTGGTTGATTGGAATGTTGCTCCAGGATTAACAAAGATGTTGATCCAGGAACGTGTTGTACTTGGTGAAATCACGTTCCTTTAGTCCACAATGTCATAGAACATCAATGCAAATTGGAATCCATGCAGTTAAATGCTGTTTGAGCCATTATCTGGTTTTTTGTTTTATTGTTGTTGTTTATTGCATTACAGATTCAGCATGAAGTGACTCATCTGGGTGCCATACACAAGCTGTGCAGCGATGAATGCTTTGCACGCTTCAGATCCTCAAGAAACCTCTACATGAGCTACTGTGAGAACTGTGGCAACTGTACAGCCTCAGGAAACTATCACCTGGTTCAGATAGAGGATAGTATTAAAAAGTTCTGCTGCACCGAATGCATCAGCAATTACAAACAGGTACCCCGACATTAAACGACTGAACTCTCTGTTCTCTGCTCAAGCTGTGTTAGTCAGGCATGGCCTTTCAGTGGGGTTAAAGCTGTTGTCTTTCTCACTGTGTTGCAGAAGAGTGGCAAGCGGCTTCACTGTCCCTACTGCCAAGAAATCAAAAATATTGAACAAATGATGGAGGGGACAAACATACAGGGTGTCACGGAATTCTTCTGCTCTCAGAGATGTGTGGCCCTGAGTCAAGCATCTCCCAGTTTGACAGGTAAATATTGGGTTGTAATAGAGCACCATGACAAATATTCACGTCTGTGTGTCCACATTACATTTCAACACAAAAAAACAAACAAAAAAAACCAACATATTTTTCATAAAGACATTAAAGCCTATTTTTAAGACCATTGATATTTCAGTGGTTGTTCTGTAGGCAAACATCAGTGCCTTGAATTTGATGCGAGCGGCAATTGGCAACCAGTGCAGGTTTATGAGGATGCTTTTTTTTAGTAAAAGCAAAATATAGTTTTGAAATTAGTTTTGAAATAAATGATTTATCATAACTTATTTCTAAATTCATTTATCAAATAAAATGATTTAAAAAAATCTTCAATATCTCAAAAACAGGCTTTTGTTTAGTAAAAGTAAAATATTTCCTTTTAGAATATATATATATATATATATATATATATATATATATATATATATAATTTTTTTTTTATGGGATTCATCTAAAGAGGCTTTTTTTTTCTTTTTTTCTTGTGCTGATCCATCTTGCTTTTCTCTTAGGCACCTCTTTCCCATGCACAACTTGCAAGAAGTTAGCTGTTCCTCAGTATCACCTTGCCATTTCTGATGGGTCCATCAGGAACTTCTGCTCATTAGACTGTGTCGGCAAATTCCAGGTGTTGCAGTCTTTCTCTATTTACAGTGTTTTTTGTTGTGCTTTTTTTGTAACTAGTTTAAATAATGTAATGGACAATATTTCATTTAATAATCTAGTTTAGGATTTAGCTTATTTCCTATCTTGTTTTTGTGACTTAGACTCATATTGTATTTTATATAATATACACTAGCTTTTAGTAGTTTGGGGTCGGTTAGAATCTATGAAGTTTCTTATGCTCACCAAGGCTCCATTTATTTGATCAAACATACAGTAGGAAGTTAGAACAGTAATGTTGTAAAATATTATCTGCCTGCTCGACCAAATGGTTGAGCACATTTTGAGTCACTATATTTTATTGAGAGGAGTACCTAACTTAACTCAAGCTGATTGATCCATCTCTACCATCTGGTTGAGGTATGCTATGCCAAAAAAAATCCACTAGATGTCAGTGTCAATCAACAGCACTTGTCACAACACTTCTTCTAACATGGATTTTAGAAACAAGCAAATCACTCCTGCCATGTGAACTTTTCTTGGTGAAATCTTGCAAGGTAAGCATATTTTTTTGACATATTACACTGTAAAAGCCCTAACTTTACAAAGTTATGTTACTTGGTGCCATCAAAAAACTTTAGTATGTTTTCAATAATTTTTCAAAAACGTGCTCAACCAAACGGTTGATTTGGCAGTTTATGATAAAAGTAGAAAAGCTAAGCTAATGTTTTCAGATCATCCATTTCTGCAGTCAGAATGGACTATCTGCTGAGAAATATAAACTTCTGATCATTCATAGCCATGAATATGACACAGCTATTGTTATTTCTTCATGAATATACTGAGATAATTTCTTAAGTATGTATTTTTTTGCCACTTTTGGATATTTTTTAAGTAAATATAATGAATTCATAGAATGAATGTGTGGAAATCATAATTATCAGAGGCAATTACTTCTTAAATGACAAATGCTGGTGTACTAACATTACTAAAATTGTAAGAGATTGTTCTTTATTTACTTTTTATTTATTTTTATTTTTTACAATTACTAGATGGATGTCAACAGTTTTTATGGTACAAGAACGCGCATTCTTCAGGCCCTTGTACCAGAAAACCCCGAAGACTCTGATGCTGATATCAGTGATGATGATGACAAAATAGAGGATCCAGATTATCACCCCGTCCGAGAAGAGGTAGCTAGTGACAGTTCTTTTGAGTCCCTGGATGAAGATGATGCTCCCTTAACAAGCACATCCCCTACAAAGCTTCCATGTAAGAATAGAAGAAAAGGACAAAACACTCTAAAAACAGTTTCCTTGAAGGAGCCAGAGGATACCCCTGGCTCAAGTTCCCCCTCAGGCCCACACAATGCCAGAAATGAAAGAATTTGGAAGCATGAAGACATTGAGGAATTCCAGGTCACAGAATCAAGATTTGTACCCCCTGTGGTTGTACAGTCACCCTTCCAATACTTCAAAATGCTCTTCACTGATGAGATGATTCATCATGTTGCTCATCATACCAACCTGTATTCTGCCCAGGAGCTGGGGGACCCAATCAAAACCAGCCCAGAAGAGATTGAAGATTTTCTTTCCATGCTACTCTTTATGGGTGTTTTCAAATTTCCATCGCTGGAGGATTACTGGCACCATGAGTCACGCTTCAGTGTGATAGCTGATATCATGCCAAGGAAGAGATTCCAGCTGTTGCGCCGTTATATTCATTTCAATGACAATCAGCAGTTCAGTGAGAATCCAGATCGATTTTACAAAATCCGTCCACTCTTTGACATGCTTCGCAAGCAGTGTCTCCTGATACCATCCACTTACAAGCACAGTGTGGATGAGGTCATGATAGGATATAAAGGCACAAGAGCTGGCACCCTCCGCCAATATATTAGCAATAAACGAGACAAGTGGGGTTTTAAAGTCTTCTGCAGAGCCAGTTCATCTGGCATCATCCATGACCTGCTGATGTATCAAGGGGCGTCCACATTCTTCAATGTCGCCCTCAGTGAGGAAGAGCAGATGCTACCTCTAGGAGCCAAAGTGGTGACAACACTATGCAAAACTATACAACAGCCACGTCTTTCTGTTGTCTTCTTTGACAACTTTTTTACAAGTTTTAATTTGGTCCAGACCCTACAAACCTCCTTGGGTGTCAAGTGCATCGGCACTGTCCGAGCAAACCGCACGGGTGGAGCTCCTTTGATGACAGATAAAGAGCTGATTAAGAGAGGACGTGGGTCTTATGACTACAGGTCTGCTGAAGGGGTGATTGCAGTAAAATGGTTTGACAACAAATGTGTCAACCTTTTGAGCAATGCCAGTGGGATCATGCCTCTTTCAGCTGTCAAACGGTGGAGCAAAGAGTCCAAGGAAAAGATCACTGTCCCGTGTCCATCACTCATCCCTGCTTACAATGAGCATATGGGTGGGATTGATCTTTTTGACATGCTGGTACACTTGTACAAGACCCCAGTCAAGGCAAAGAGATGGTACATTCCCCTCTTTGGATACATCCTTGATCTGTCCATTGCAAACTCCTGGCTGGTCTACAAGAGGGACTGTGGCCTACTAAATGAGAAAGCAATGCCTCTCAAACGGTTCCGCCTGGCAGTTGCCCATAGTTTGAACAAGGTCAACAAGGCTGCATCCAAAGTTGGTCGACCATCACCCAGCTCTGAACCACCACCAAAGAAACACTACACCCCAAGACGCTCACTCCCAAAACCGCAACCAGATGTGCGATATGACAGCTTGGGACATTGGCCACTACACTGTGACAAGCGGGGACGGTGCAACTACTGTCCGAAGGGTGTGTCAAGATGGAAATGTAAAAAATGCAATGTTTTCCTGTGCTTGAACGCAAACCAAGAATGCTTTGCAGCATACCACCAGAAATAAGGGGTGGTTCTCATGTTGAGGAAGCACTCGTGTTGTTGCACCGTTTCACATGTAAGAGATGCTGCTAAAATGTTTTACAATCTCTAGTGTTTTATATTGTTTGAAGGATTGTTTCTAATGTTGGCTTACACTGTACACAGCATTGCTGGTTTACAAAGAAATGTTAATTTATCTAAAAAATAAAAAATCCTATTGCACTACCACATTTGACTGCGTGTTTCTTGAACCATAAAAGCCTCAGAGATGGGTAGTAACGAAGTACATTTACTTCGTTACGTTTACTTGAAAATTGGAAAAATTTTACTTTTAAGAGTAGATTTAAATGTGGGTACTTTTACTTTAATTCGAGTACATTTCTAATGAAAAAACTGTACTTTTACTATGTTACGTTGGGCGACGTTCCTCTCTGTACTTTATTTTAATGCAATACATATTGTTAAATGCGTAGTTTATTTCAAGCGCGCTGTATCTTTTTTTTTTTGAGTCATGAGCGATGCTCAATTCACAAATGAATCACTCTTTTGAGTCGATTCTGTTCAAAGACTTCAAACAAGTTGGCAGATCTGTCTAAATTGTTTCGTAAATCAGTTTGAATGATTTGTTCAGTTTCCTTCACACACTGAATTGTCTGAAGCGGTTTCACACTCGGAGTCGTAACAGGAAGGTTTTAGAACATCAAGAGCGATGGATTAAGTGGCTGTTTGCCATATTGTTTGCCAGCGATGAAGATCTTTATTAGTTTATCGTATGCTGTCTGTGAATGAATGATTCCACAGGACGATACATTCGATTTAATTTCATTCAGGTAATACATTTTACTACCAAACTGATTATTACGCCACGATAGCACTACTACAAAGTATGACATTACCAGTTTATTTGGACATATTCCCTTAATTTAATACATTAAATAAGCCATTGTTCACAGTTTATGAAATGAACACCCACCATCCCGCGGTAATTTGTGTGTATTGAGCAGTGGCGTGCGAAATCGTATTGAAAACGAATGCCTTTGCCTGCCTTAGACACAGTTAACCAGTTTAAACATGCTTGCAGAAATCTACATTTGATTACATTTTGGAGAACAGACGTAAGAAGATCCGTCGATGTGTATTTGATCGTTGTTTGTGTTCAGATGTTCAATAGCGGTCATGAGCGCGAGCACATGTGAAGAGTTTTAACTCTTTCTTCTCTGTGTCAATGGTTCCCTGACTTTAAATGCTTTTGAATGCAAAACTCTGCAGATTCACTTTATTTCGACATTGTCTAATAATCCAAATGTAGTTGTATAAGTTACTATTACACAAACCAATGGACAGGCAATGATTTTCGGGCTATAGATGGCAGAAATAATGCTTGTCTCTTCTGTTTTTGTTGCAAATATAGCCTATCTAATTATGATCATAATAGTCATTTAAAAATATCTAAATAATATCATATTGTATATATATATATATATATATATATATATATATATATATATATATATATATATACATGCATACATACATAGATTAATCTAGATTAAAATGGCTCATTTGAATTCTGACGAAGGCATTCAGAATGTGTGTGCTAACCAAATAATGACTATAAAAGTAAGTCTTTGAGAACGGGTTTCTCAAGCCAGGTTGCGCATTAGACCAGGGGCTCATCTCCTGTTTCCAAAATGCATCACAAACTGCTTGAGAAAGCTGTTCTACTCATAGACTTTAAAAGGTTACTACTGTACTGTTACCGTCCGTAGGCAACATTAGGTAGGCCTATGTTATTATCAACTACTATAGGCTATCAATTAGGGATGGGCGATATGGCCTAAAATCCATATTGTGATATACATTGCAGCCTCTTGCGATAACCATATATATTATAATAAAACCATTTCAGAACAGGTTACACAGACCCTGCTAAACAACTGCTAAATGTTTTTTGTTTTTTTTAAAGGGTGTATGTAGTTTTGAGAACATATATTGTGCAAAACTGTAAGTATACAACATAATTTTGCAGATAAATAAAATGTAAGTACACTAGCTGCAGAGACTTAAGTAGGTCTAATGTTTATTATGGCTTGGAGCTTATGAAACCCCAAATTTAAAGTTATAATATTGTCTAACTGATGTCTTTTCAGTTAAAAAGAAACACAACAACGATTCTTAAAATCGGGCGCAGACAGAGATTATGTGCTACACCACTAAGAGATATTGGAATGGGAATAATACGCGCGCGCTGGTATTCAGTGATATCATGTTTCGTTTTGAATTTGAGGTGGTAGAACGGATTAGTCGTGTGTTAACTTACCGAACTGTGACCCCACACACTCTGTCTATAGTTTGCTGCTGCTCGTCGGACGGCTTAAATCCGAACCAAGTCCAAATAATGATGTTGCACGGATCTTTTTCACCAGCTTTCACTTTCAGCCGTGTTTACTTAAGATGACGATGAATATGATGCGTTGCAGCCGGCCGGGTGTACCTCGCGGCCGCGGGTAGATTGCGTCATCATAGCTTGTGTAGTATAGAGTAGTTCCCAACCCAACTTTGAGAATAGATTAACGGCGATATTTTTTTTATCGCGCGATAAGAGTCTCGCGTTAACGCAGCACGTTAACGCCGATAACGGCCCACCACTAATACATACATACATACATACATAGGCCTATATATGATCCGAAGTAACTAGCTACATGAGTAGTTTTTTCATTGGATACTTTTTACTCTTACTCAAGTAACTATTAAGATTTTTACTTTTACTTTGAGTAAATATTTCTATAAGTACTTGTACTTTTACTTGAGTACAGTTTTTAGATAGTCTACCCACCTCTGAATGCCATTATATTACTATCTTTTGCTGCTTCTTTTTTTTAGTTTTTGAATGCAGAAAAAATGTAATGTCTTTGGTTTTGTTACTTTTAGTTATTTATTTATTTTTGTTTATTGTTAAAAAAACAAGAAAATCTTTAATTTCCTGTGTTAAAATGAAAATCTGAAATATTTAATGGCATACTTCAATAAATAAAGAAGATTCAATATACAAAAATATTTTACTTTATGCTTTTAAATAAATTAGTATTACAGTTCATATTTTCTGATTTTCATAGTATGTGAATTAATTCCGGTACTTTTACGCTTAAGTGCCATATCAATCATTTGGTAGAGGCTGATATTTTAAAAATGATGGGATGTGTTAAAAAAAATTACTATATATACTAATACTTCTATTAAATATATTGTGGTTACTAGCGACACAAGGAATAAGAAATGCAAACAACATTTTTTTCCAAATGCCTTTTTCTTGGTGGGGCAGTTAAAGGGTTAAAATAATTGTTTTCTTTTTTTAACATTTTAAAATAAAATTTATTCCTGTGATGGCATGTTCAGCATTATTACTCCAGTCTTTAGTGTCACACGATCCTTTAGAAATCATTCTAATATGCTGATTTGGAGCTCAAACAACATTTCTTACTATGTTCAATGTTGACAACAGCTTAAAAGTTCACATAAACAGCATTTATTTGAAAGAGATCTTTTGTAATATTTAATGTCATTTTTCTTTTTTTCTCTCACTTTAGGAGAAACTGAATGCATCTGTTCCTCATAACCAGATGAATGGAAACTCTCATGGACCTCAGCCTCAGAGCGCTGCACCACCTCGGCCCAACAACGACCATCTCCAGCCCATCCAAACGTCATCCAATGTGCCTGGCCCAAGCCACAACCCTCCGCCACCTTTTGTACCACCCTCAAATCAAAATCCAGTTCCAACTTATGTGCCGGCTCCTGGTGTGGTAAATTCACAAGACGCCCAGCAGCAATGGCCAAACAAGCTTCCCTCGTCTGACACAATACGACTCGCATGCAAGCAGTGCCAGAATCAGTTTAGTTCAAAGCCTGAGGTTTTCCAGTTTAAGGTATGACTTCCAAAAGTGGTCACATGAGCAAAAGTGATATTACTGTGGCTGAATCACAGATGTATTGATGTTTAGAACAACAGTGCAATTGCAAGTGTGATGTTACTTTTATAAAACGCCTCTATAATAAGCTTCAGACAATATTGGAAAGGTGAAATTATTCTTTTGTTGTTCTTCAAAAACCGTTGTTAAAGCACCCTCTTTTTTTCCTCTCTTAGGGTCACGCAGGGTTGTTCTGTTCTCGAGCGTGTTGCGACACATATAAGAGGGAAAGCAACGTGAAAGCTGTGTGCGAGTACTGCAAACTAGAGAAAGTAGTCAAAGACATCATCACATACGAAAAGCAGCCTAGATCTTTCTGTTGTGAAGGTTTGTCTAATCTCTTTACTTGATTCTTGATTATATCAGTGTTCTCAAATGAAAACAAAAAATGGAAAGGCAGTCGTCTTATTCAGCCCATGTGATGCTTATTATTGGGCCTATGCCTTTCAGGTTAACATTAGGGGCTTTCGCACCAGGTAGTTATAGGAATTTTCATTTTCACTTTCATTTTTGGGTGAACTATCACTTTAAACGTGGCATTCAACAACGTCAACAACGACTTCAGCATCTGTCCATCTATCTCTGTTTTCCATATTCATGGAGTAAGTATATGTAAAATTTAAATATGTAAAACCCTACTCTGAAGTAGGAGTTAATTTAGTCCCCCCCCCCCCCCCCCCCAAAGGTGTTCCTATAGAGCTGGTAAGTCCCGCCCCTTCCGCAAAACCCCGCTGGACCTCAAAGTTGAAAAACCGTCAATGCAAGTGAATGGGAGAAAATAATTATTTTCTGGTCCGGTTTGAATTGTGCCATGAATGTGAACATATGTTGTCTGTGATTTTTTTATAGAACTTTTCATGTTACGAGTTTGACAGTATATGGTATGATTCTTTTGAGCAGTTGTGGAAAAGACATAACGAGAAAGACTACATGTCGCCTATGTGACGTCACCCCATAAAGTTGACTTACCCGTGGTTTTCGCCAACTTCAACGATTTTGTCCTCTCCCTGAAAGAAGGCGGTGAAGTGCACCAAAGACACAGCCATGTTTAGCGGGATCCGTGAGCTAGTGTCCGTGTGCTAGTGGTGGTGACGTTTCAAACGCGTCGAGAGTTGTAGTCCACAAAGTGCTCTCACACAAAGTCTAACCGTATCAAACTTCTACCCGCTAAATTGTATCATTCTTTACACGAAAAGTTATATAAAAAATTCACAGACAACATATGTTCACATTCATGGCACAATTCAAACGGGACCAGAAAATAATTATTTTCTCCCATTCACTTGCATTGACGGTTTTTCAACTTTGAGGTCCAGCGGGGTTTTGCGGAAGGGGCGGGACTTACCAGCTCTATAACTAAAATTGGTCACACTTTAGTTTAGGGTCCATTTCTCACTGTTAACTATTAACTAGGACTTTTTGCCTCAAACTCCTAATTACTGCTTATTAATAGTTAGTATGGTAGTTAAGTTTAGGCTAGGATGTTGGGATGTAGAATATGGTCGTGCAGAATAAGGCATTAATATGTGCTTTATAAGTACTAATAAACAGCCAATATCCTAGTAATATGCATGCTAATGAGCAACTAGTTAATAGTGAGAATTGGACCCTAAACTAAAGTGTTACCCTAAAATCATTCCCAGTTCCTGTGGTAGTAGGAACATGCCTAAAAGCGGGTGTTGGATCTTAAGAAAATTTTCATTTAATAAACAATTTAGTTCATGGTTTTGGTGGCCACTTGACGTACTATGAAAAAGAGCGAAGAAAAACAACTTTTCTAAATAAAGGTTGGTTTTTATGCCTAACTTTTTCCACATATATTTACTTGTCTTTCATTCTTTCGATCTTCTTTTTCTAGGTTGTAAACTGCTTTTTAAGCATGACCTTGCCAAACGACATGGAGGTCAATGCAGGGTTTGTGTCTACTGTCAAAACATGACCCATAAAACCATTCAGAACTTCTTTGGGGGCAAACTGGAGGAGTTTTGCACAGAAGAGTGCATGTCTCTCTACACCGTGCTCTTTTATGAGGTTAGAGGTGGCATTTGTTTGTTTAGTTTTTTCTTCTTTTAGCAGTAGTTGTCCTTTATTTTTTAAAGAAAGCCTCACAATCACCTGTTTTTAGTTGGGGTTAAAATTACATTGCGATTTGAGCAACACTTTTTGCTTTCTGTATTTAAGATACACTTGTTGAATTCTTCATATTGGCAGCGTTTTTTAATTGTTACTTCTTTTTGCATCATTCCTGCATTAATTTATTGTGTCAGATGGCCAAGTGTCACTGCTGTAAGAATCAGGGCTCACTAAAGGAAAGCCTCGTCTGGGATGGAACAACAAGGCACTTCTGTAACCTGTCCTGTTTGCTGCAGTTCTTTTCAAAGTATATTTCCCCTCATCATCCAGCAAGCAACGGTACGTCACCATGTAGTTCTATATGTAAAACTGGTGTAAAACTATGTAGTAGTAGGGCTACCAAATGACATTAACACTCATTTTAAGTCAAGAAGTTTCTGCTGTGAAATGTAATTTTCAAAACTGGTTTTATTATAAGGACTCACTCTTGTTTCTTTATCATTGAAGGTACTGTGTCTAATACCACTACAGTCCAAGCTCCGTTATCTTTGTCGAAGGACATGCCTGTTATTGGTGGTGTGGTGTCTCTGGCCTCCACATTACCTGGAAATACTGCTCTCACAGGTATTCATTTGTCATGTTTCACGATTTTGAATTAAAAGATTTTGCTTTTTAATTCCATTTGTTTTAATGTAATTCATTTTCTTTGTATAGGAGCATTACCTACCTCAAATGCCAGTTCAAAAAACATTGGGGAAGTAAGTAGTGATACACACATAAATTGTGTTACAAAGTGTTGTATTAAATACACGCTACTGTTCAAACGTTTGGGGTAAGATTGCTTTTTAAAAGAAATTAATACTTTTATTCAGCAAGGCTGACTATAAAAGACATTTAAAATGTTACAAAATATTTCCATTTCAAATATGTAATTTTGAACTGTATCAAAAGAATAAAAAAAGTGTTTCATGGTTTCCACAAAAATATTAAGCAGCACAACTTTTTTCCACATTGATGATAAGAAGAAATGTTTTTTTGTAATTATTCTTATTAAAATGTTGCTGTTTTTACTGTATTTTTGATCAAATTAATGCAGCCTTGTTTAGCATAAGAGACTTCTTTCAGAAACATTATAAAATCTTACCCACCCCCAAACTTTGAACGGTAGTGTATGTAAAGATGCAAGTATCCAAGGAGACTCATGTAAAAGTTTAAGTAACTACCGGTAATGTGAACACTTTTCTTTAATATTATAATACAAATAAAACAATAAATAAAATACAATTTTAATGTATTCGTTTTTGATTCAGTTTTGCTATTAAAATTAGATTTGAGAATTGTGACATTTCACTGGTATTGATATTGGCTACAAAAATTTTGGTTTTATTTTATTTCATTAGCTCTTTCCAAAACGTGCATCTTTTTGGGGTTTTTTATTTTTGTTTTTGTTTTTCAAAATATGATTTTTTTTTTTTTTTACCCTTATATGTAATGTTTTTTTTTTCCCAATAGGCCAGCACTCAAACCGACGCTTCAGTGGCTGCTATTCCATATCGAAGAATGTTGAAGAACAAAGCTCTCATGTGCAGACCTATTACTGAAGAGCAAGGCGTCCAGTGTGAGCCAGAGCCTCCAGTAGTACCTCCAGTCCCTCCAAATATGTCTGAAAAAGGTTGGCCTTCCTCACTTTCACCATAACCCCTGCTAGAAGTTGTTATGCCGTACTCATAATCATTGCAAAATATGTTGAAATGAAATATTGTATTTACACTTTCTCCATCCACAGTGATTGATGAAAATGGAGAGACTGTGAGGTATGTGCCTGTGCCGGTGCCCATTCCGATGCCTGTCTACATCCCAGTGCCAATGCATCTATACACCCAGTACACACCTTTTCCACTGGGGCTACCTCTACCGGTATGTCATCTTTATTTTCTAATAATTTATTCTGTGCTATAATTTAGAGCTCTTTTATAATCATTCTGTTGCCGTCCAGGTGCCTGTTCCTATGGTCATCCCCGGATATCAAGACACTGCTGAAAAGAAAGACACTAAATGTAGCCTGCCTGCCCAGAGCTCAGTGGAAGATGATGAGGTGGAGAAAGGAAAAGACAAGCCTGCGTTACTTGGTGCATAAACGTTTTGTTACTATTGGACCCGTTTGCTTATCCAAACCCAAAGTACTTCAGTATTTGATTGTATTGGGATTATTGCCTTGCACAGACCAGGGCAGCACTTACAGTGGCGATCTAGAGTCAGAGGCCAGATCGACACCCTTCAGCTGGGCAGATGCAGAGGATGCTGGAACCAACGTGAAGCCACAGGTGGCATCGTCAGAACGAGAGGAGCCGATAGCTGCCCCTACCACGTCTTTACCATCAGAACAGCCAGATCTGGAAAATGATTTTCCTCGCGGTAAGTTAAGATTTAAGACATTTGTTTTAGGCCTGTAAATTGATTAAAATGCATAGTTGGAATTCATCTAAACTATTTACTTTATGTAATTAAACGTGCCAACATTTTAACGATTTGTGATTTCTTTTTGCAGTAGAACAAAGTCTATATTTCTCAAAAAAAAAAACACTCTAGGGCTTTTCACACTTGAAATAGTTAACCCTGGGTCATTCTAAACCCAGGGTAAACTGAATCCGGGGTTATCTTTATTCACGTTTCACACTGCTCATACTATACCTGGGGTTAAAAATTAATCCTGGGTATTCATAAGCTGACGTTTCACACTGTACATTCCTAAACCCTGGGTTAAAGTTCTTATTTGCATATTTGCGGGCTCAGTGTCATTGATTGGATGAACGCAGCTCACGACCTGTTTACATAAAAGCTTTAGCATTGCGCATCGAGTTTATACTGAATGGATACTTCGGACTATAAAGGTAAGACCAAAACGGGCTGCTCTTCACTCAGAAGCATCTTTCACACAGAGATTCTGGAAAATACACGGATAAAGTGACCCGGGATTTGACCCGGGTTCGTTTGATTTTGGTTCATTCACACTGCCAGTGATTTTCCGGAATCAGAGAGTGTGTTCACACAACCTGTAAAAATCCCGTAAAGACACGTGACATCGATGTGACTTGTAACGTCTCAGTCTTAAGTTTGCTTATGAGCTGCGATTTCTCTCTCGAGAAACCACGCTTGTGCATTTTTTTCTCCGATTCGATCATAAACTTGCGCATTACGTACTGTTTCAGTAGCTGGCGAACGATCCCGGCTTCAGTGTCATCACTACGACACGGCATTATTACGGCTTTTGTTCACACAGCGCGCGTTCCGGGACTGAACACGGCAATGTTACTAGATCCCCAACCCGGCATCGATGCCGGCATCAATCCCGGGTCGTGTTTGCGTTCACACAGAAGGCGTTCTGGCAATTTACCGGCAGTTTGCCGGGATCATCGTGCTGTGTGAAGGGGGCTAAATTGTCACGTTCTCTGTCAGCATTTGACATTTTTCCTCTCAAATGCTGAATTTACTGTTTATACAATGTGCAATGTTTTTGTGACTGTCCAAATCCTGCAAATGTGTACGGTATTGGTTGTCTGTTGCTAAACATCGAGCTTTAACATTCTAACACCGCATCGTTTCACACTGTACAAGTTTGGCACTGCAATATGGGGTTAACAGTGCAAGAGCGGTGCTAACTCTGCTCCAGAGCATGGTTTAATAACCCCGGGTAAAAATCGGTGCTAACCCAACTTCTAAATTACAAGTGTGCAAAGACCCAGGGTTAAAAGCTGTGTTTAGAGCGACGATAACCCGGGGTTAAGCGCTGTGTGAAAAGCCCTACTGATTTTCAGTTTTCCCTCACTTTATGGACTTAGCCTTAATTTATAGAATGTTCTGTCATCCTTTTCATTCATGTTTGTACAGATGTGAGTAATATTTAATTCTTGTTGAGCTTTGATGATAATCAATTAAAAAAGCAAATATTTTATTTTTGGATGCTGTACATAAAATGTTCCTGCTACAACTAATACATAATCACATTATACATTTTTGAACAAACTATTGCGTTAATTCTTTTTTGTTTCTTTCATGCAGATTTAGCAGCTTTTGACAGCTTTCCTGTTTTATAATTTGTAAAATCCCCAAAAATATTAACATTCATGTCATTTCACAGCACCAACTGACCCTGGATCAGCTAAAGAGAACAGACTGGTGTTGACGCTGAAGAGACGTAAGAGGGGTAGAGACAGCCACCCTCCCAGAAAAAGGGTATGTAATCTGAACGAATCAGATTCCTGGCTTGTTGGAGAGACATTTGGCACAAGTGACAGAACACCAGAGAGTCCGCCACAGTCTTTTTGCAGTTTGGAAGGTTGAAGTGGGAAGTCTGTTGAAGTGGGTTGTTTCCCAGCTTTTAAATGAATGATAAAGACTTTCCAAAGTAAAAAATGAAGTGTTCACCAAAGGTTTAGAGAGGTTTTAAATGTCTTGGTTTTTTACTCAAGTAGTTATTTTTACTAAGTAGTAAAGATTCTTGTTTTCAAGTTTTTGTACTTGACAGCATTCTAACTACAGATAGACTATTATATCTAGAAAGATTAATTGTTTTTTAAAGTTTTTAACATTTCAGATCATTTTGGCTGTATCTATTATTTTCTATTGTCAAGATGCAGGATTGTTAAATGCTCCAAAGCATTTTGCATTGGCCTCCATTGGTAGTTTGCAGTTTTGATCTTTTTAAAACCTTGTGAATGGCTGATAAAGGGAATGATGTTTTTCATTTGTCAATGGAAAATCACTAGGTTATTTTACTGTTCTTCTATAAGCTTTGTATTGTTCTAGATGTACCTTTAGTTAAACAAGAGGTTGTGCAATAAACCATTCGAGTTTTCATGGAGATGAACAAATGTAATTGTTGTTGCTGAGAATTGGACTAATTTGTGGGTTCTGGACATGAACAATGTTCCCATTAAATTTTGGAAATGAAATGTTGTGGAGTCCGTTTCCACCTGGCTAAATTAATAAAATAATGTCATTATTATTCCTGAAATTATGCACTATGCCATTTTGGCTTCAATGAAAAAAGAATTAAAAAAACTCAAAGAAAAATAGAAATCCAGTCCTGGTTTTGGATGTCTTAAGAAAAATAAAAAAAAGTAAAACTGGCTGTAAAGCTAAATGAAACTGCATTATAGAGGATAGTTCACCCAGAAATGACAATTCTACCATAAATGACATTTACTTACCATCATATAATTCTAAACCTGTATGATTTCTTTCTTTGAAACAGATGAACTCTAATAACATTTCATTTGTGGGTGAGATGTGTCGTGTGCTGAAATTAAGCATGTAGATGCCATAGTCCCATCATCCCCTGCAGACTGTCGCTCATTACAGAACTTTACTAGGTTACTGACAGAAATAAAACTCATTTTTAAAAGCTTAAAATACCGGCTCCAATTTCTGTGTGAGCTTAGCTGAATTTATAAAGAATTGGTCATATTCCTGTTTTTATTGTTTAGGGTTTTGGTAGCCCACAAGTGAAAATTGGAAAAGAAACAACGAGAGCTGCACGATTAATCTTTAAAAGATTGCGATCTCGATTCAAACACCCACCCGTCAACTTTTACAAAATCACACAAGAACATTCAAATCTGCACAGTCACTGACCCAGAGAAAGCAATTATCATGTATAGGTATAAAAACAGGTTCACCAACAGTCTTTTCAAATACACAATATCCTTATATCTGTGTTACAAATATTCAAGTACTGAGATAAAAGTTTATAGTTCGGATATGAACACTGATGTCTACGGAAGCAATCAAAATAGAGCAAACCGCCTTTTGAAAGTAACTTGGCGCTTCAAGTAACAATTACATCAATTGCATCGTTACACCAGTAGGTGGCTAAAAGTGACTTAAAAATATGTATTTGTCATTGAATAATTAATTCAAGAGATTCATTCAAAAATGCTGATTCATCCAGTAATGAAACTGGTAAAGTCAAAACCTCTGGTAAATTACATCTTTTTTTTTTTTTAGTTGTCTTCAGAATCATGATCTCTGTTTGGAACAACAACAAAAAAATCGTGTTTCGCAGTTTATGCAGAATCGTGGAGCTCTAGAAACACGAACTGAATGGTTTGATATATCAAATCTGTCCCAAATTTAAAGATTTTTATGAACTTCAGGAGGAGTTTGGAAAGGTAATTTTTTTTAGAAAAGAAATTTGGAAAATCTAGCTGGAAATTTAGATCATGCAGTAAATTAAAAGTGCAAATTAAGTATAGGTGGCACTGGAGAACAAATCAGATGGAGACTTTAAAATTGCCACCAGAAATCTTCAGGAATATTGTTCTAACTGGAAATAAAATAAAAAGGGTGCACTGAGAAGTGTGAAGCCGTCAGATGGCAGTTAGGAAGGTTCGTAATATCCCTCCGGAGGAAACCTGGCATATAGGACGGAGTAGCTCGTTTAAAGTGTGAAGCTGAAACGCTTCAGGAACTTTGTACATAACGCAACAAAGCCAAATACAATGAGACTGAATGCAGGCCAGATGGGGACCGAAGAAGCTGAAAGAGAAGGAGATGATGATGATGGAGGAATGGTTGCCATGGAGCTTGCTGCAGTTGAAGAAAGTCGCCATAAAAGGAGATGAATGTGTCGGCATCTGTCAAAATGGTTGCTACATTCTGAAGTGTCTGTGCCTGCTTTACAAGAATCGGATGTTATTCTTTATTTCTGTCATGCAAATTCTGGCATTTATTTCAGTATTATTCCTCTTGAGGCATCATCTTTATTTGTCTTCATTCATTCATTGTCTAAAATGCATTTTATCTGTAATTGTTTATTTACATATTTAGAAAGAATTCAGTATAAGCCTTCATTTATATTGTCATCGTTATTTATGTGATCATTTTTTTGTTCTTCTGATGGGGAAATCATCAGAATAAGTTATTTGGATTCTTTTTATCTTGGTTGAATAAAAGAGAAAGTGAATCAACAATAATTGGGGAGGGGTCTTGTATCACCCTAAAGTGGTTTA
Organism: Squalius cephalus; assembly: GCF_949319135.1. Taxonomy (NCBI): domain Eukaryota; kingdom Metazoa; phylum Chordata; class Actinopteri; order Cypriniformes; family Leuciscidae; genus Squalius; species Squalius cephalus. The sequence goes on along the minus strand of NC_137141.1, from coordinate 14,533,269 downwards.
TTTTTTGATAATGACTGGCTTACTGTACATTTATCATGATTATTACACAACTACGTACCAATAAAGTAAATACATGGAGATGAAATACTGATTTTGAGAGTCTTTCTTGTAGTTCTTGTAGCTGAAACAGAAAACAATCATCATAAGATGAACACTGAAACAATATTGATAAAATAGTGAGAATTTATTATCTGCAATGCAAGTTACTTTTTCTATGGACTAGTGAGATATTGGAGCTGCATGATTCTGGATAAATTAACAATCATGATTTCTTAAATAGAAATCATAATTCTGAATAAACAACTACAAAAATTATTTACTAGAGGTTCTAACAAAATGTTAAATGCTGCAGTCTATTAAATGAATATTTAATTTGAATTATTTTTAAAAAACGGTTTGATGAATGATTCAATGACTCAATAAAGACTCAAATTGTTTAATTACTGGATGAATCAGTGTTTTTGACCAAATCCTTTGAATGCTTCAATAGCTACGTTTACATGGACATAATCGGAATGAAATCAATACGATTGATGAATCCGAACAAGGTGTTTACATGAACTATAAATAAAGTAATCAGGTTGATGTGCGTTTATATGTCACAAGTTTCAAATCGGATCTGATGTTTTGACATGCGCACACTGCACGAATATACAGAGTTTCCCGCTTTTCGCGCATAAATATTCTCCTCTATTGGTTCTTTATTTGTTTTAAACAGCAGACGTAATATTAATTCATCTCTGGTCAGAATTTAGAGCATATTAACCGTTTTGCCGTGCTGCTTATTGATCACGCAGTAAAAATGCCCCTCCCCGCGGCCAAAACCAGTCGTCTGTGGATAAGAATCCAAAACAAGGACTGAAGGGACGTTGTCCTGCTTTACTTCACATACGCGCGAATGAAATGAGAATTTTAGAATTATTAATATGACACTTTATTCAACAGGAAGAAGTCCTTTCAGTTTAGGTTTTCAATCCGATCAAGTGTTTACATGTTCTCTCGATCGGATTACAAAAGGGATAAACCACCCCTTTCAATCCGATCGAAATTTCATTCGGATCGAGCTCAATCGGATCGATTAAGGTGTTTACATGAAGGTTTTTTAGTCCGATTGAGCCGTCAATCCGATTATAAGTGTCCATGTAAACGCAGCTACCGACAAATACATTTTTTGTCACTTGTCGCCACCTACTGGTGTAACAATGTAAATGATACAGTCTTTATTTGAAGCATGTTATTTTCAAACCGTGATTTACTTTTATTTTGATCACTACTGTAAACATTGTTTATATCCAAACTATAAACTTTATTTTTTACTTTAGGCAACATAGATCAGAATGTTCGCTGTGATCGTACTTGTCAGAGGTTTAATAGACACAAGACGAATCCTTGTCATTTAGGAATATTATTGCGAGGGTGTTTGAATCGAGATTGCATTCTTTTAACGATTAATCGTGCCGCTCTATCAGCTATCAGGTTTTATCTACAATTTAATGTCTTTCACTATTTTAAAGGGCTAGTATTATTTTAGTATTACTTAGATATTCTTAAAGTATTTGTTAATATTTTTAATTAGCTTTCATTTAAATTTAATGAAATTTTAGCATTTTTTGGTTTTATTTTTATTACTTTTTTAAAATATCATCAATTAACTTCATTTTAGCACCATTTGAGCATCTAAACGCATTTGATTTCAGTTAGTATTCTAAAGTGCACGATTGCGTGCACTCCATTGGTTTTATTGGGCTTGATCTTTAGTAATTTTCCTTTCATAATGTCCTGTTTCTTTGTTGTGTTGTAATAAAACTAGTGTTTTGTGTCTCATTCAGGGACGTAAGCGATCTGGAACGGATACAGCAGGCAGTGTTTGGCTTAGTACGTCCTGCTCGAAGCTTAACCAAATGTACGGAGTCGAAGCTTGGGCCAGCTGGGTGAAAATGAAAACAGGACAAAGTGAACAGGAGCAGGAGTCCGGTAAGTTCACACATATGGGTCAGAACATGGAGTCGTTCCCTTCCCTCTCCGTCTGCCTCACGACTCACGCAGCTTGTGTCATTAGTAAAGGTCATTGTCACAGTTGGTGCGTGACATTGCGCTGACCCACCATGTGTTTTAGCAACTTTTTCTTCTCCCACTGTGTCTTATTCAGAGGGCCCCATGACTGTGAAGATGGATTTGTTGCAGTGCACTCCTGCAGATCTCAGTTTTGGTCTGTGTCGTTTCATCAAGGAGGTCCGCAGGCCGAACGGCAAGGCGTATGAACCCGACAGCATCTACTACCTGTGCCTGGGCATTCAGCAGGTTTGAGAATAAATTAAATCATTTGCCTTTAAATTCAGCACCTTTGCTTCAAATGAGTGTAATTACATGTAAAAAAATTCGGATACGTTATGTTTTTAACATACTCTGTCTTCAATCAATTCTTAGTGCCTGCTTGAAAATGAGCGTCTTGAGAACATCTTCACAGATTCACTCTATAGTCAGTTCATCACTGACATCACCACACTGCTGAAGGACTGGGGGAATACATTGCCGCCTGGAGGTAAATCTCTTTTTTCCAAAATGACCTTGTTCTGTCACCTGCTGCAAAAATAATCATCTTTTTTTTTTTTGTCATAGATACTATATATAAATATATATGGCCTGTTCACATAACCAAAGCATATCACCCAACAAATCTAGACTAACTACTGACACCATATCAATAGCTCCACATTTCTGGACATATTATCAAAAAAGTATATATATTAGATGTTTACAGCATTAATGAGCATAAAATAAACATTTGATTATTTGTATGGAAGTCTAACCGTTTACTTGTAAAGCTGATTAGCTTAATACTTTGAAATGTCATGTGTGTTATTTTTATACTCCATATAAAAAGTCAAGCATTTTTGTAATTGTATTTTCGTACATGCAGTTTGACATCATTTTAATTGAGAGAATACATGGAATATTTGTTCTTTTAAAACCTTAATATATTTTAAATACATCTGAAATTGGTAAAAAACAAAGAAAAAACAAATTTAACTTGAAATCTTTTAAGGTGTTGAAACAAAAACAGTTCATTCTTTCAAAAGTTTGAGGTCAGTAAGTTTTTCTTTTTTAATTAATATTATTTTCCAGCAAGGATGTATTTAATTGATTAAAAGTGACAGTTAAGACATGTATAATCATACAAAGACTTTTTTATTTCAAATAAATGATGTTTTTTAAAGTATCCTGAGAAAAATAAAATAAAATCATGGTCAAAAGTATGAAGCAGCCCAACTGTTTTGAACATTGATAATATTCAGAAATGTTTCTTGAGCAGCAAATCAGCATATTAGACTAATTTCTGAAGGATCATGTGACACTGAAGACTGGGGTAATGATGCTGAAAATTCAGATTTACCATCACAGGAATACATTATTTTAAAATATATTAAATGCAGCCTTGGTGAGCAGAAGAGACATCTTTCAAAAACATAAAAAGACAGTACTAGCCCTGAACTTGTTGTGTACAAGACAAAAGTTTCTTCTTCACCAGGAGAATTTTGTTCTCTGGTACAAAAGTTAAAATCCCCTTGTGTTGGGAATAGGCTTTTAAGATGATCATGATGTTTCCACAGGATATATACACTCGCGGGTTGAGGAGGAGTACCTTTGGGAATGCAAGCAGTTGGGCGCTCTATCTCCTATTGTTCTGCTCAACACGCTGCTGTTTTTTGGAGCCAAGCTGCTCAACCTCAAAACGATTGAAGAGCATCGACGCCTTGCATTCGCCAATGTCACCCACTCCTCGAAGACCACCAAAAATGGCACAACCTCCTTTCTTCGGTTCAGACTGCCTAGCAAGGAAGAGGAAAAGGAAAAGAAATGTAAGGGCTGTGCTGAAGATGCAATGACCACAATGTGTTTGAATCTTTACAGAGCTCCTAGTCATGTGAGTGTGCATCTGTGCTCATAATATTTCTTGTGTTTATTGAACATCCAGCACCGGCTGTTAAAAGGAGGAAAGAGGAAGAGGTAGTGGAAGAGGAGTTTTTGGAGATGCCTGAGAATGTGGAGAACCCCTTACGCTGTCCTGTCAGACTCTACGAGTTCTATCTCTCGAAATGGTGAGTGTTATTTTAAAGGTTAAAATGTTGAGTGTTATTTTATAATTTATTCACCATCATGTCGTTCCAACCCTGTACAACGTCTTCCATGACAATGCAGCAAAAGTAGATGACGATTTTTACTGCCAATTCACCCAAATATTTAAAGATTGTCATCATTTACTCAACCTCATGTTGTTCCAAACCTGTATGAGTTTCTTTCTTCTGCTGAACACAAAAGAAGATATTTTGAAGAATGTCGGTAACCAAACAGTTGGGCCCCATTGACTTCCATTTTATGGGAAAAAAATACTATGGAAGTCAATGGGGCCCAACTGTTTGGTTACCGACATTCTTCAAAATATATTCTTTTGTGTTCAGCAGAAGAAAGAAATTCATACAGGTTTGGAATAACTTGAGGGTGAGTAAATTATGACAGAATTTTCATTTTTGGGTGAAATATCACTTTAAAAATTGAAATAAAATAAAACAGAGATAATATATGAAAAACTTAAACTTAAAAAATTACTACAACTAAAACTGAAATCATTTTTTTAAGCTAATAGAAATATAAAGCATATAAAATGAACTCAAATTAAAATGTAATCTAAAATAAAAATATCACAATAAAAGCTGATTCAAAATATTATAACTGTATAAAAAAAATACTAAAATAAAACTGCTGCTGAAGCTTTAAAATGACATAATCTGAATATGGCTCAGGTTGGACTCCATGACATCTGGTTACAAGAAATCAAGACGTTTAGCACTAAATTCGCATGCATTTTAATCTCATAAAGGGTTTGTATGGCATCAGAAGGAATATAATGGCAAATAATAATGACTTTTAATAATAAAATGAACTACTTATAATGCTTTTTTCCATTTTTTTGTTGCATGGAAAAGAGCAGTTTGGATTTTCACATCTCATTTTGTTTCACAGAATGAAAATAACACGCATTTGAAATGTTTGAGTGAACTATAATGTGTTATATTACTCTCTACAATCTTGAGACTGAATTTTGAATTACAATTCTGCAGATTCATGAATGAAGCAGCTTGAGCTTGAAGGAGAAGACTTGCACTTGTTTGGTCTTTTTCTGGTGCTTTTATTAAAGAGATATCCTTTGTAATGTTCATTCTATTTTATATCCACAGCTCAAACTCCGTGAAGCAGCGTCCAGATCTTTTCTACCTGCAGCCCGAGGCGTCCTGCCACCCCAGCAGCCCCGTGTGGTACTCAGCCCAACCATTGGATAGCACCATGATGGAGAGCATGCTCACACGAATCCTAGCTATACGGGACATTCATCTGGACTCTAAGCATCAGCAAAAGTACCTGGACTCGTCAGATGAAGAGAGCTCTTAATTAGAACCTACAAACTTTGAGAACTTGCTTTGAAAAAGAACTAAAAAAAAACCATCATGATGACCAACATTTAATGACATCTACGTATTACTTTTATTCAGACGGGAATGGGATGAAAACAGAAATGTGCACAAGCTCAACAGACATTCCTTAAGTCATCTGTTCTATCATGAATGTTATAGACCTTTAAAATGAAATTTGGAGGGAATTGTTTGGTTTTTAGTCACAGTAGATATTGTTTCTCAGTATTTAGTATTATTTAGTGAAAGTTTTTTAAGTTTAAACATTCATCATGTCATTGTTGGTAACCTTTGAAAATATATGAATTCTCAGATGAATGGCTGGCTTACTTCTGGTAAGATTTGTAAGGTTTCCGTTGATCTTAACATGTTTTCTGGACAATTGCTACTTTGTACACTTATTGACATGTAAAGGAACATTCACTCTGAAAATGTTCACAACCAGAAGTCATTTGTTTTCATTGAGAATTGGTGAATTGAGCAACTCTTGGCTATGCTACAGATTTATGGGAACACTCCGATATGTGACAGTAAAGCTATAAATCTCATTCTGAGGGCTTTTTAATGGACAAAAATTTATATATTCCCATGTGTGCAAGATGCAAAACAAGACTGCTGAAAATTAATTTTCTCTAGGCCACAGACGTACTGGTACAGACAGCCTCGAAGCTAATTGATGTACTAAAAGCTCCAATTCTGATCTCAGTTGGTCTTTAAGAAATAGATATTTTAGATGTCTCGCTTCTAGAAAAGATGTTAAATCAACAATAATGAGTGCGATGCATTCATGGAGTCAAAGTGTCGTGTCTCACTCAATAGAGGGCAGTCCTGCTTTGTTCAAGTGACAGGACCTTGACATGGCAAAAATGGGAATCAAATAAGCAATGTTTAGCCACTGATTATGCTGATATTTGCACAGATAGATGCAGCGCCAGCCTACGATGTAAAGCCAATTGTCATTCGCTACCATGGTAACAGAGACAAGAGCTGTTGCATGTGCTTCTCACTGGATTCTGAATGTGCTGCTGCTTTTGAAATCGTGCAACACATGAAAAGCACTTATATACATGCATCAGCCTTCAGTAATGGAATTATTGTTAACCAGAACGTCCCACATCAGGACCTTTAATTTAACCTGCACTGACTTTAAGCATTTAAGGCTAATGTAAGGGGAACAATATATAAGTGAGGCATCTGAACTATATTCAGTTGTAAAAGGGCAAGTTCTGTTTGTCTGATCACTACCAATTGTTTGTACATGTACAGTTGGGTATGACGGACAGAAAGATGCATCTCAGGGACAGATCACGTTTATATTGCCTGTTCAAAAAGAGTGTGTGGGCGTGCTCCGGGCAGATGAGGTGTGATTCGAGAGGGTTCGAGAATGAGAGGAGAGTGTGTGGGAGAGAGAAGTACAACAAAGACAGACAATCTGGCAGTGTATGACTGAATTGCCATTTGAAAAATCCAAAAACAATGTCAAACTTTGCTTTTTTAAAACCCATGCTATTGGTGTAATGTGCTAAATGTTTCATTTAGATGAGGTTTTTATTTACACAAATAAGACAAGGATACTGGCAAATGCAGATAAGGTCTGATGAAAATCTAAGCCATCTTATTAGAGGTCAAACCAAATTGAGATAAAAGTGACTGAAAGGAAATGAAATGAGCGAGGCAAAAAAAAGTCCTAAGCTCTTGATAAGTGCTAAAGCCCTGAAGCTGCCTCAAAACTCAGGGGAGGGAGCTGAGAGAGTGATAGTGAGGCAGCAAGAGAGGAGGGAGAGAGAGAGAGAGAGAGAGAAAGAGCTGCCGTTGGTGTTGATATAAGAGGCTATTTATCAAACCAACTGTGTTTCTGTGTGACGAAGGACAAGACTCTGAGAGCTGCAAGATAATGCTGGAATACAGACTGGATTCCTGGACACTTTTAACACCTGGACCACCGGCGCACAAAGAACTTGGACTGTCCATCTGTCATCCTGCAATGCTATGATTGCCAGTTACGTCAGTGATTAACAACATGAAGAGAGGCAATGCAAAGAGACCATGGAGAAGTGTTATGTCACATTTGAATGAGGAAAAGAAGTGAGTTTTTGCTCTAATACTGCATTTTTGAAGTGTAAAGATGCTGCCTCAGGAGATTGGGAGCTCTAAATTTGGAACAGAACTGCTTATATCTGACTAAACCAAGGGGATAGACAGACATACAGCTTTTTTGTCAGTTTATAAATGAAAAGCTACTCTTTACATGGATATGTAAAGCGTACTGTCTCACAAAGTTGCTTCCTTCCCACTTTATGTTGCTGTCAAGCTATACATTTAAGGGAAGTAGGCTTTGTTTTTTATATTTTTTATTTCCAGTGGAGGTACTGAAGTCATTTCTTGATTAACCACTTACCATCACCTGAAGACTAGTAAGTTTTTATTTTCATTTTTTAACTAAATGAAAAATGTCTGTCTCCAATAATTTCTAAGAAGACTTGGTACACATGCTCTGGCAGCATCATACAATAGACTGCTGGAGGATTGTATTGGAGGTTGTGTAGAAAGCCATCGTCAAGAAGTGACACAATGGGGAAGCCATTAAGTCGTCCAGGCTGCTTACGGCAGAGCCCTTGTTGTTCAAAAAAAGTTGATGACAGGGAGGGCTACAATGAAGATGGGTACATACCTCAACGCTCCATTTATGACACAATGTGCATCAATGAACAGATCGACCACGGTTCGGCACACAGCACTCTGGGTTCGAGAAGGGGCCGAGAAACTGACTTCTCCAGTAATGGTTCCCTGGGAGCAGGTGGAGACATGTTTGACACAAGGTCTTCTGTGCTAATCAGCAGTGGCAAAAAACTGGACGAGAGGTTCATATTTGATTCTCTGAAATTAGCAAATGATGAACTAAGCAAGTCACCAAGAGGGTTTGTGAGGTCGGCATCCCCCAGCGTATCCTGCAGTTCGGCTCCAAGCGGATCCATGAACAAGCGGCTTCATCACCAGGAAAGTGGCAAGAAGGACAACCTCTGCCGTCACTCCTGGAAGGTTCTGTCTCCGCCAAAGTTCCCAGAAACTTTTGAACTCTCCCCAGGAGAAAAGACCTACTTAAACCCAGGAGTTGCCTTCTTTCCAAACAGCATCGCCTCCCCACAAATTTCACCCTTCTCTGGATCCCCTTTCTCCACTGGTACGCATACACCTTCTGTGTTCTTCTCTCCCTCCCCCTTGCCCTATCAGCAGTTCAACAGGCAATCTTTACCTATCCAACCGTCTTCACCAAGACCACCTCTGTCAGAGTTATCAGTCAGTGCCCTAATGTGTGGCCAAGAAGACCAAGACAAACTAGAGATTGGCCAAGGCATGAGGGATGATGGGTGCATGGCAAAAGATAATCTGTTTCTGACTTTTAAACCCCAGAACATTGAACCTGAAAGAGAACCGCTGCCGGCCACCCCAGAACCTGAAACTGACACAACGCCCCTTCTGCGCTCCCAAACATCAAAAAGACCTGCTGTCTCCCCCACTCCAATGGAGTCCACCTGGCCCCGGCGACTGATTGGAAGGAGAAGGACTGTAAGACAAGGTGGTGCAGTTCACAACCTCCCAATTCTTCCCCCACTACCCTCTCTGCTATTGCGGAGTGTCTCAGATAAAAAGACCATTCCCCGTCTTTCACCGTTCCCCGAGCACCAGGGAAATGTGGATGGACATCTTGACAAGTCTACATTAACAAGAGATTTGAAGGATTGCTCACTTCAAGAATGGAAGATCTTGCGAGAACAGGAGGAGCGTAAAGCTGAAGCATCCAAAAATGAGAGTGTGATTGAGGAAGCTTTAGAAGAAGAGAGAAAAATGGTGCTCATACAGGAGAGTGCTGAGCCAGGCATTGAAAATACCCCTCCAGAATGTGTGGAAGAAAACTGGGAGGCTGTGTTGGAGATGGTTAATTCACTTTGGGATGAGAAATGGAATGAAGATTTGCAAAATGTTGGCTCTCTAAGGCGCTGGCCTCTTTTACATCCTCCATCGGGGTTTGGTGGCTCACAAGCTCCATCTGGGACAAGCTCAGAACTGGGTGCTGAAGATATGTTGGAGATTGAAAAAATGAACCGAGAGGTTGTGGAAAGCCAAGATGATGACGAACCAATATTTCAGTACAATTTGCAAACATGTCAAGGTAAAAGTAATGTTATTGTTATTCAGCCAGGGGGCCATAAACTTGTTCATGCAAAGATCCCAACCAGTTTAGATCTTGCCACCATTGACGCCCAAATGGGTAACAAATACGACCATAGTGAATCGCCAGATTCCCACTTGACTCTAGACTCGGATTCAAGTGGTGTCTACATGTCAAATCCCAGCCAAACGAGTAGAGAGGACATCACTTCTGATAATGACAGACCTATGTCAGATCTTGGAAGTATTACTTCGCTTATTCAAGAGGAAGAGGGTAAGGACAATGTCCGAATTACTGGAGCATACTCTTCAATTCCAAAAGCAAATAAATTGGCAACTTTCAGCAAAAAAGATCCCTCTGGGCTGAGAGCTAATAGCGTAGAGCTAGGAAGGCAAGCATTTTGTAAAGAGATTACAAACAAAGCTACAGAAATACAAGCACGCTTGAAACCTGTTGGCAAAGGATCTCTAACCCAAGAGATTCATAACACTGTGAACACATCGACTGATTTACCTTTACCACTTTCCCCATCCAAACATGAGGCTAAAGAAACTTTATTAGTCAAGAGCGACACTGATCCATTTGTTGCCACAGATAGTTTTGTCTACCTGGCAGTATCAGTGCTGCCCCCACCCCAGGAAAGCGTGACCAAACCTGCACTGGAGGAGCCATTGCCTCCTACTTCCTTTGCCAAACCTTGCCCTTACCCTGATGAATGTGACTTCCTCTCGACAGATAGTTTTGTTTACCTGGCTGCTCCTGACTGCCACCTGCTGGTGACAGAGGGACATTCAGTATATGGTGACTCGAAAGATTCTGAATCAGAGGACAGCGGTTCTAGGGCAGACTTTGTTATAGCCTCTGCGGTAGGAGGAGATAGCGATTGGGACTCAGACCTGACTGATTCTGAACCCGAGCCAAACTCTTCCAAGCCTGCGTGGGACTACTGGGAGGAGCTAGAGCAGGGGGTGCTGCAGGAGCTATTCAACGATGGCCAATCAGATGCAGACAAACTGCTCTATGGCAACCAAGCTCAGCAGATTTCCTGCCAGCGTGGGGAGTTGGCTGCTATTGTTGTACAGGAGTTGGAAGAGGTGTCCTCACAGTACACACAGGGGGCAGAGGCACACACTGAGGTGAATTCTGTATCCTAACTCTCATTACTGCACTGGCAAACCTATTGTATTAGAGCACATTTAATAATTCTAAAGCTAAACATCATAAACAGGTATTTTCATTTTTGTTTTCCTTTATTTCTCATTATTTAACGATGTATATATTATTTCAAAGTTGTGACGCCAACATCTACCAGTATTCACAATAAAATGTGGATGTGTTCTTGATAGCAATTTTGTTGAAGCACAGTTTAAGTCTCTCTTTTAAGCTGCATTTCTGTTTTAAAGTTTGTGTCATGGTGGACAGCTTTATGGGTTTATTGAGTTGTTATTGATTTCAATGTTATGTTGACCAGTAAGTATTTGTTATCTGATAGGTTTGGCTATTAATAGGTGATCGTGGATGCAATGTGACTATCAGAGATCAAGCATAGGAGCTTCAAATCTATTGCAGACTAATGTTACATCAATAATAGATACATTATATGCTGTGTGCTCTGTATAACAATAATTAATGTTATATGTTACCGGGATCATTTAAAAAAAAAAAAAACTGACTGTGAAAGTCCTGAAGGGCAAATAGGCTGATGTAGACATTTTGACCTTGTCAATAAAGGAGCACAGTTTATAGCACAAATAATGCTTAATATGCAGTAAAATGTGTGTACTTAGCTCAGTTTATAAAGTTTAAATTCAGCAGGGAGAGTTGTTCCACTTTTTAACACATTGCAAAGGAAATGCATTCTGCCTGGGTTGTCAATAAATGAAATGTGAAGGATCTAAGTCTTAATTTCTTCACTTAATTTCTTTTCATTCTTAGCTGCTTACTTAGCATGCTGTTGGATAGCCTTCTATACCCCCCCAGCATTCTTTCCATTGCACCATCTGTCTCATGGCCTATATATATATGATTTCTCATGTGAATTATTTGGGATGAGAGTGAAGGAGCCTGAAATTCTGGTGGTTTTGTAGAGGCCAAAGGGGCTATTTTTAGTTAAATTAATTAGTTCAGTGTGAATGAGGCCAAACTGAATGCATTGTGTGCCAAGATAATACATAAGTGGGTCGTGTGTATTAGATCCATCGTTGTTCCTCAGTAACCTACATTATGCTTGTTTTGTTCCATCTGTTATGCATACTATGCATCAACAGTGTCACTGTTGTATCTGGGTCCAACCTGAATCTTTTGGCTTTGACCGAATATCCTGTAGCCAGACATGACATGCATTCCCATCACTGTGATGTCTCTATTATAGGTCTCATGAAAGACATGAAATGGTTTTAAGATCTTTTAGCAAGGTCAGGCAAAATCATAATTTAAGAACAGTCTCCCGCTCTCTCTTTCAGGTCAGGTCAGAGTTAGGCAGAATGTGGAATAACATGGTTTCAAACTACTCACACTACTCTGGAGGCAGTTGTGGCCTAATCGTTAGCGAGTCCGACTGGTAGCCCAAAGGTTGCTCGTTCGATTTCAGTACCGACTGAGGTGCCCTTGAGCAAGGCACCAAACCCCTAATCGCTCCCGGGGGCGCCACAGCATAATGGCTGCCCACTGCTCCTGGTGTGTATCACGGTTTGCAGTGTGCATTTGTGTGTGTTCACTAACTTTGATGGGTTAAATGCAGAGGACAAATTCCGAGTATGGGTTGGCCTTCACATTCACTTACTCTTAATCTTACTATTTCTGCCTGTATCTTTATATGATTGGATACAGGAAAGAGGAAATCAACAGTTACACAACAACAAAATGGGCAAGAACAGAAAAGTTGGTGTAAGCTGCTTGTAAACTTGTATAAGCTGCTTCATGTTGTTTGAATCCATTTTGAAGATTTGGGGGTAAACTGAAGCATTCTCGGAAACAAAGTGTACTTTCACCATGGTCAATGGATCACATTTTATATTGCTTATATGATATATATAATAAAATGTTTTTACTTCAACTCTAAGGCTTGGGGTTGGTAATATTTATAATGTATTTTTGGTGAGCATAAGAAGTCTCTTATGCACACCAGAGCTGCATTTATTTGATAAAAAATATAGTAAAAAAGATATTGTGAAATATTTTGCATAATTATTATTTAAAATAAGTTTTCTATTTTAACATATTTTAAAATGTAATATATTAGAGTTTTTGATGAATGTAAAGTTCAAAAGAACAACATTCATTTGAAATAAAAATGTACTGTCACTTTTGATTCATTTAATACATCCTTGCCATACATGGCTGGAAAGTATATGTATATATGTGTATATATATATATATATATATATATATATATATATATATATATATATATATATATATATATATATATATATATATATATATTTATACATTCATACATACATCCATACAGTATAGCTGAACACGTATAAGTACGTGGTGGTATTTCTAAAAGTGTGTGTGTGCTTGTGTGTGTGTGTGTGTGTGTGTGTGTGTGTGTGCGTGCGTGCGTGCGTGTGTGTGTGTGTGTGTGCGCGTGTGTGTGTGCGTGTGTGGGATGGATTGTTTGCTGTGTGCATTTGAGTCAAAGCCAGGGCACATGTGTAGGAGGAGCAGCACAGAGTGAGTGAATCATACATTAGGACATTTGCTGTATTCTTTCTGGTCAATGTATCGAAAATTGAAAGATTATCTGCAGGTTAGCAACATGCAATTCTTAGAAATTTTTTAAGTCGGATAAAATGCTTAGGATGCAAGAATCGCGTTTTTTTCCCCTCACGTTATCATTGAAACATATTCAAACAAATACCTACTTAATCTTTTCTTTTTTTTTGCCCTTGGTGTGCAGTGTTATACATTTGTGTGTGGTGTGTGAGTCTGAGTGAGATAGAAAAGGTAGGAGGCATGTAATCATTGGTTGCTGAAGGCAAAAGATCAAGAGTTGCTTCTTATGTAACATGTAAATGAAAGTGCACTGGGCACTGTGTGCTAAAAGATTTTATTTTTAAATGCATTCTAGGTACAAAAAGCAGTGTAGGCTGACTGAAATTTGGACAGAAAAGATCCAGAGAGCATCAGATGAATTATACGGAGAGTTTGAAATGCTGTTAAGAAATTTGATGTGACATATTTGGCCTTAATGTAAGTCATTTTAAAGGAATAGTAAACCAAAAACTGTAATTCTGCCTTCATTTACTGAAAGCATGACGTTCTTGATCCTGTGGAACATAAAAGGAATAGTTCATATTAGAGCTGGTGTTGATGAAAGTGGGCCAAAAAAAAAAAAAAAAAAAAGAAGAAGCCAAAAAACACAATAATAGTGACCTTCATAATAGTATACATAATATAATAGTGACCAACCTTGCCGGCTATCGCAGGAATGTTCATAGAATTGGTTGCAAAGCCCATGGCTCAAGCCCATTCCTTTGCCAGGAATGACTCCACTATTTTCTCTATCTCTTTATGCCTGACGGGGTTGCCTATGAAAATCACACAAATAAATCAGCTAATGCAAGCAAACACTCATTTATTATAAACAGTAGCTAGAGAACAAACACCTGTGTATATTTCGAAAGCAAAGTCATCCTAGTAAGCTCCTACATAACACTATATAATAACTAGCTAGATTTAAAGTCGGCATGAAATAAAAAATTCAACCTATTTTCTAAATATGTGATAACGATCGACTCCATGGAATTTAATAAATAATAAAAAAGTCATAATTTCGAAACATAAGGGTGAGTAAATGATGACAGATATCTTATTTTTGGGCGAACTATCCTGTTAATATAACAATAACCTTTCACGTCCACTGCCAATTTCAGAAAACCAATGAAACCAAGGTAACATTTGCACCTAAGTTAGATTTTATTGATGTTGTACACTGAACAAGCACACAAAACTTTAAAATGCATGGCACTTCTGGAGGCATGTAAATTTTCAGGTCGATACCATATTTGCATAGAGCAAGCTGACATTGATAGTGAAATATTTAGAGTCAAGCTAACCTCGCCCAGCTTTTTTTCCCTATTTTTAGATGCATTGTGCTTTTAAAGTTCATTCAAGTGCATTTAAATTCTAACAAAAATACATATATTTTTTATAAATACATCAAATATATGGTAAAAATCCTTACTTCCAGAGACATGATATAAAAAAATCTATCTATCTCAGTGAAGTTGTAAATGTCTTTCAACATACCATTAAAGTCTATTTTAGCTCCCTTTAATTTTTGTGAACCCAAGTTTTGCCTGCTGGAGAGAGTGGGATCCGGTCTTTTAGATCGTTTCGGTGGCAACTGTGACATTATACAGTATTTTAGTATACGCTTTCCAATGAGATAAACCATTTCGCAGATACACATAAAGATGCAGAGAACAGAGGAGGCCACCATGAAGAGGGTGAAGATTTTCTTCTCTGTAGGGCGTGAGATGAAACAATCCACCGTATTGGGACAAGGGTCCAGCGAGCACTTGGTGATGCGGGGGAGGTCAAATCCTTCATAGATGTGATGAAGAATATAGAGAAAAGCAGTATCAATCACCGCTTTAAAGATCAAGCTAATCAGGTAGGTCCACCAAAGACCCCCGCGTTTTTTCCCAGGGTTGGCGTATAAGTGGTAGCCCTGGTGAACGGCAGTGTACTTCTGGTCTTTTTCCTTCCTGTATATGACGTGGGCTACGACCAAGAGCGACGGACATGTGACAAAGATGAGCTGTAAGGCCCACAGACGGATGTGAGAGATGGGGAACGTGCTGTCGTAGCAGACGTTGGTGCAGCCGGGCTGCTCGGTGTTGCACTCGAAGTTCTCGTCACCCCAAACACTCTGAGCCGCCAGCACAAACACCAGTACACGGAACACAAACACCACGGACAGCCACACTCGACCAAAAACTGTCGAATATTTATTGACCCCGCTAAGAAGGGACTCCAGTTCTGTCCAGTTCATCCCTGATCACAAACACTGTCCTGCAATAAAGACAGTTATACACGATTAATCATAACACTCAAAAGAGACATTTTTGCATAATATAGGGCATTTTAGTTTGGGTCAATGAATCTCTTGACAACTGGTGTCATGAATGTATGGTCTAAATTTAACCAAAAACTTAATGGGTTTTTTTTTTTTTTTTGGTCTTTTTTTTTGTGTTGCTGATTATCTTTTTAATTTGGTCTTTGATTAATATTTAAACTCCAGAGGCATTTAGTCACACATAACACATTCTCCAGACTGTTCCTAAAAATCTAATCAGAAAGTTTGCAAAAACTGATTCTGTTCCAAGCACTTTAAATGGAAGTTATGACAGGTAACTTTTTTTTTTTTTTTATAATAAGGTTTTTTTTTTTTTTTTTTTGTCACAAGGATGACACATTTCAATATAACAAGCCAGAGTTGACACGTTTTACCAAACAGGTTTTCACTTGCTCATTATACATTATTGCTGTTATATTTTGCTGGCAGAAATGTGGATTTGTCATACTGCTGGATCACACCTGGGTTTGATGTCTCATAGCTGCTCCCAGGTGTTTTTAGCATTGTTGTAATAAATTGTATGTAAGTACGCGTGCATGTATATATATATATATAGCATATATATATATATATATATATATATATATATATATATATATATATATATATATATACAGTATATACTTACCAGCCACTTTAGGTACACCTGTTCAACTGCTTGTTAGCACAAATATATAATCAGCCAATCACATGACAGCAACTCAGTGCATTTAGGCAAGTAGACATGGTCAAGACAAGAAGAATATTTCAGAACATTTTCCCACACAACCATCTCTAGGGTTTACAGAGAATGGTCAGAAAAAAAAGAAAATATCCAGTGATCGGCAGTTCTGTGGGCGAAAATGCCTTGCTGATGCCAAAGATCAGAGGAGAATGGCCAGACTAAACGAGACAAGCAACAGTGACTCAAATAATATATTTATATATAATATAAGAAGACTTTTATGCTCACCAAGGCTGCATTTATTTGATTAAAAATACTGTAAAAGCAGTAAGATTGTGAAACATTATTACTATTTAATGCAAGTTAATAATTTATAACAACTGTTTTCTATTGTAATATATTTTAAAATGTAATTTATTCCTGTGATGGCAAAGCTGAATTTTCAGCATCATTTCTTCAGTCTTCAGTTTCACATAATCCTTCATTTTCTTCATCCTTCAATGGTCAATTTTTTTTAAAAAATTGAATAAATAAGCTTTCCATTGATGTATGGTTTGTTAGATAGGACAATATTTGGCTGAGATACAACTATTTGAAAATCTGGAATCTGAGGGTGCAAAAAAAAAAAAAAAAAATCTAAACATTGAGAAAATCGCCTTTAAAGTTGTCCGTTTATGTTCGCGATTTTTCTGCATCCACTCAAAAAAATATATATTTTTTCACATATTTACAATAGGAAATGTACTAAATATCTTAATGGAACATGATCTCTACTTAATATCCAAATGATTTTTGGCATAAAAGAAAAATCGATAATTTTGACCCATACAATGTATTGTTGGCTATTGCCACAAATATACCCGAGCGACTTATGACTGGTTTTGTGGTCCAGGGTCACAAATAAGCTTATAAGCTTGTGTATTATATACAGCTTCTTACAATGTTGATAAGACCAATCTTTGTTGGTTATTACTCAGTAACAATGCATAAAAGAAGAACTTACCGTGTTTTACAGCAAAACGGATAAGCCTATGTATTGAAGCAGGAACCGCAATAAAATGAGGAAACGGTTATACTAAAATCTCTTATCAATCCTGTCCATCCTGATCTCGGGACTTGCCGCCATACCTGCAAGTAAGTACACCTGTGGTGATGAAGCAGCTTCACCTGGAGGGTGTGGTGTTACTGGACTGTGGGTGGTGCATCATGCTATTATTCATTAGATATTATCTTACAGACGAGGCTGTAATGTGAGTAAGCCTATAATTTGCAACAAGCCTCGCTGCCTTGTAATGTCATGTGTCATCACTGCCACACCCAGCAAACAACAAACATTATAAAATACAGGAAAACATACATTACATTTTTCACAAAGGTAATATTAATAATGAATATATTTATACTACAAATCAGACTGCAGGGATATAATGTTATAGGTTGGGCTGTGAATAGAAAAAATAAAATGAATTCATGCTATAACTCTTTCACACCAGGAGATGGTGACATAACCTCATCTTTAAAAATCTGTGCAACTTCCAAGCTGTATGGGCAGATTTTTCTCAACGTAAATATTGCATCTCCAATGTTTCAACTAGATGTTTATTTGAATGATATAGCCTATGTGACCATTAGATAGATCATATGTTTGTTTTGTTTTTTTTTACATTATGAAGACCTGTGCACTATTAACCTAATTTATTTAATAAAAAACATTCTTCTATATGAATTCATGTTTATTTAATTGTTATATTTTATAATAAAATGGAAAGTATATCATTTTACCTAACGCTTTTATGTCTGATAATAAAATATAATATTGTTAATACTGATAATACTGATAATAATAAAAATAATAACAAACAATTATAACTAACAACTATTAAAATGTAAAGGGCATGTCGTCATGAGAAAAATGAACGTGATTGGCCGAGACCCGTTTGCGGATAAAAATGTAACATTCGAGTGTAAAGGTGTGGGTTTCTTGCCCACGTGACTGCGGCCAGCCAATCAGCGGTCATCTGTGCTGACCGGAATTGTCGCCTGGTTACGGGAGCTCTACGGTAGAGGAGAGCTAGCAGCGTCTCTCAATCCGCTTTCTTTTTGTCACGGTATTCATATATACCGTCATCTCTCTGTAAGTATCTATATGATATCGTATTTATATTTTCCTGTTATTTATAAACATCTAGATGAATGATTAATTATTAACTTGTGCGGATATGTATTTAACATATACGCATTTAGCAGCTAAAACACATTATGCTAGCAGAACAAGACCGAACTAATCTCGTAAAACAACATTTGGTTATTTTTTGAAGAATGTTTACCGTTGTAATGTATTTATATTATGTTTCTTATTGTATAAATATGTATTAATTATTTAGTAAGCTAGGCTGTTCATTGATGTCAACGACTTCTGCTTTTTTGAAACCATAGCCTATCATATTCACACAATGATGCAGTGGGTGTTAAGGGCTTGGTGTTGTTCTTGTAGAGATGAACAAAATAATGATCTTATTTTGAATTAAATGGTTGTTTAATTTGTCTTCAACAACATGTGTGGTCAGCAAATGTGGAAACCCATTGTGTTCCATGTACACATATTTCTTTGTCTTAAAGGGATAGTTCAACCAAAATTGCATTGTTTGTAATTTACTGTCCCTCATGTCTTTCCAATCCAAAGTATGATTTTATTTCTTCCGTGGAACACAACACAAAGGAGGGTGTTAGACAGAACGACATCCTCAGTCACCATTCACTCACACTGTGTAGGGGAAAACATGCAAAGGAAGTCAATAGGACTGAGTCTGTCTTTCTGCATAACATCTCCCTTTGTTTTCCACAGCAGAAAGAAAATTATATGGGTTTGGAAGAAGGTTGGTCAGTGACAGAGTTTTCCATTTTTGTGTAAACTATCTCTTTAAGAATGAGATAATGGTCAAAAATAGACTTGGGCAGTGGATGCGGTGAGTGACATATGAATGTGTAGATTGGCTTCAGCATTTTTGCTCCTTTATATGTACCGTTTTAAGATTCATCTGATGGCGTATTAACATTTGAATGCAATCTCAAATGTTTTGTCTCTGTTAAATGTTATAAAAGATAAGCTTTTATAACATAAATCTGTACTAACACAAATAGACAAGCACTAGCTGTTTTCCTTTTTCCATTCCTGACTTGTTGGAGCTCATCCTGGAATGAAGAAAAGTCTTGTTTAGTGCTTGTTTTATGTTGATTATCTTTTCTAGGTGCAAAGTAGAGACAGTCACGAATGGTGGAGATAGAATGCTGAGTTCTCAACTTGTTTTCTGTTCACTTATTGAAAGTAAGTGCCTGATAGGAGATAATAATTACACCGATTGCTAAACATTTTCCATAAATACCACCGTGTTAG
This sequence comes from Squalius cephalus, assembly GCF_949319135.1. Taxonomy (NCBI): domain Eukaryota; kingdom Metazoa; phylum Chordata; class Actinopteri; order Cypriniformes; family Leuciscidae; genus Squalius; species Squalius cephalus. The sequence continues at coordinate 14,513,481 of NC_137141.1, read as the reverse complement.
GATGTGGTGCAAGGCCTGTATGCTTTTATGATGAGAGTTTATAATCCATCGAATGGCTAAAGTCAATATCAGCTGAAGTGGAATGAGGTCTCTCTTCAGCTGTAGGCTACATCCAGTAACCATTTGGTGTTAATGGTGACATGTTTTGATTGACTGCACTTGCTGGTTGTGATGGTTTAGGATTCACTGCCCTGGTTATTTATCGGTCACTGTCATTCTCTTATTCCAGGCTGCACATTTATGGCGTTTGTCAGTGTGAGTGGAGACTTCTGCCAGGCACAGCACCTGGTCATTGTGGACAAGTGAACAGAGGGCCTGCCATATGAAGATTCTACTACCTGACTGCCCGTCTTACATTCTGCACTTTCGGGGAGCATCCTTTTTTTTGTCCAAAGTTGAAGTGTATGAATTGGTTCGAGCCAATCCAGGTACTAGAGAGCGAATCGTTTTTCCCTCTCTCTAGTGCCAACTGATCATCTCTCCTCTCCTGAATGGGGTAATTATAAATAGCAAATCAGAAGGATCGTCCCCTTCTTTAGTATTTATTTTAAAACCGTGGGAAGCGTGAAAGTGGTTTCCTTCTCCTGTTCCCCTTTTTTAGAACATTCAGAGATTTGCCTAAAAAGTCAAAGTGCTTAGATATTTTGAAATCATTACTTCTACCCCTGTTGAAGATTCGGAAGTTGTTGGGTTCTTTCCCTCCCTCCGTCAAGTACTATTAAAACTTCATTCGAGTGTCAAAATGAATCGCCCTGCTCCTGTTGAGATCACTTACGAATGCATGAGATTTCTCATCACCCACAATCCCACCAATTCACAACTGACCAAGTTTACAGAGGTAAGTCTCTAGATGGTTGAGGTTAACAGGAATAGCAATATTAACGTGAGTGGCAAAGCTGAATATTTCTTTTATTTTTCTCTGTCTATTAGGAACTGAAGAGCTTTGGAGTGCAGACGCTCGTCCGGGTTTGTGATGCAACTTATGACAAGGCACCAGTGGAAAAAGAAGGCATTGAAGTTTTGGTGAGATTTGCTATTAACCCCTATAGAGAATTTAGTGATTATTGCATACGCTTTATTTACTTCTCTCCACTCTTATGATTGCACTTAAATTGAAATGTGTTTTTCTTTAGGATTGGCCTTTTGACGATGGTTGTTCGCCCCCTGACCAAATTGTTGATGACTGGTTGAACCTCCTCAAATGTAAATTCAAGGACGAACCAGGCTGTTGCATTGCAGTACATTGTGTTGCTGGATTGGGACGGTACGTATTATCAGGACATGGATATGAAATGTTGCTCACTGATCTATTACACTGTCATTTTTTTTAGTTATCTTGGACCAAATGTGCAGTAACACGTTCTTTTGGAACATTTTGTGCTGTGATGTAAACTTTTATCTAGATCAGTTAGTGACCTGACTTGTGACTTATTTCAAATAGTTTTAAATGAGACACAGCATTTTTTTGTGTTCAGAGCTCCCGTCTTGGTGGCCATAGCCTTAATCGAATGCGGGATGATGTACGAAGATGCTGTCGAGTTTATTCGTCAGTGAGTCACAAACAAAGTTTCTTTTCTTTTTATGTAGGATATGATTTTGTTGGTCTTTTTGTGATGTGGATGATCATCTTTCTTTTAGGAAAAGGCGTGGGGCTTTTAATGCCAAACAACTTATGTACCTTGAAAAATACAAACCCAAGATGCGCCTGCGCTTCAAGGATGCCAATGGTCAAAACTGCTGCGTTCAGTAGAGCAACATTCGTTCTGGAAAAGGATCTTTGGAAACTATTGACATTTTTATTGTTAGTGTTGTTATGATCAGTTTTTGTTTGATTATTATCTCAGACCAGGATTTTGCTGTATTACAGTGCCAAGCACACAAACAGGTTACACAGCATTAGTGTTGGTTTTTTTTTTTGACCGAACAGTCTAGCCAATCATGTAAACTCACAGGCAAAGTGGGATATCACTAGTGATGTTTTTCATTGTGGCAAACATAATGATTTACTGCAGTTGTTAGTGTTTTATGCCCTCTCTAAAACTAAGTGTCCCCTGTTGTCTGGATTGTGTAACAATATCCTGCAGTACATGAAAAAAATCACTTTGGTGGTGAATATCTGTCAGCTTCTCCAAAGTTACATGGGCACAACTACTGTATCTAATGTTATAGATATTAAACATTCCAAGATATATTCACAGCACTGTTGGACACTAGATTGTGGTGGTCAGTAAAATGGACATGATGCAGATCCTAGATAATTCAATCAACAAAAGAACGAGATAAACTCTGAATAAACTGATTGAAATGAGTCATTCAAATAATAACAATAAAAAAACAAATAATTTTATTGTCTTGTGTGTTTTTTTCTTCTTCTCTTACATTAATTTGGCTGTAATGCAGGTGGAAAATAAATATTTACATGGAAAGACATGTTACACATTAGTATGTGCTAGTGTCAGATTGTAAAACTAAATATATCGTTTTTATCATGGTATTGAATTATTTCAATATTGATGTAGAATGTAAAACATTTTAATGCCATTGTGCTACATTAGGACGTTTATAAATGATGGTACTTTTGTTTGTTTGTACATAAAGGATGTATCTTATATCATTACACGTAATCGACTGAACTGCATTACTCTTTCATCTTTAAAAGAAAAAGTGACGAATGGAATCCTTTTTTTATATATAATTATTTTTAAAGAATTATTTTTTTAATCGATACGCAGAGAATATTCGTGTAATTTCGAACTCAAGACTTCTCTCTCGGTGGTGTTTTCTTATCTTGACCACGAGTCGGTGCAATGCAGATTTACTGGACAGACAGTCAAATGCATGTTGTCTCGACCGGAATCTTACTATGGTGAGCGAATGGCTCATGAATATTAATTATTTTGCGTGGCTGGACGTTTTGGGAAGTTTTACCCGTCATCGTCAGTATGGCATATTTAATATTCATGAGCTAAACCTTCACATTAGTAGAATTCGTAATTTCGTTGTCCGGACCGCTTAAGACCTATGGCAAGCCGTTTTAACATTATTCTTTAAAAAACTATATTTTCTTGTTACTAATAATTATTTAATTTCTAGTATCACAGTAATGGTAATGACTAGAAATACTTATTTCTCACATGCTAAAACGTATTTCTTTGCTGCATGTCCCAATGTAGGCCTACCTATTTAATTCTTAGTGCTAAATAATTTTCTCAGTTGAATCTAGTTTGATCTGTGGTTCACATATTTAGGTTGTGTGTCCACCAAAGCGTTTTTTTTCCCGAGGCTAACGTATTTTTCCAATTGTTTTCAATGGGGCGCCACGTTTTTAAAACGGGAGGAGCATAACAAAGTATTGAGCGTCTATTTTTACCAGTCACCAAGAGTTGAAGACGCTCTATGCACGAACCCTGCTGACGTATTTCCGGTAGAATTTCAGCCAGCGTCTTTACTTCCGCATAGCGCGTTCTATAGCGAAGTGTACTAGCGGCAATACTGAGCTCATCACTGTCACTTTTTACCCAGCCGTCCAATCACAGTGGAGGAGGGGTGGGAAAAATACTATGCTGACCAACTGTTACATTATATCAATGTCAACAGATGACAACAAGCAGAAGAATATTTAAAACAAGAGCCAGAGCAAATACTTGACATTGTATAGCCATTTTTATATAGAAACAATACAGAAACAAACTATTTGTGAAATTAGATGCTAACACTTCCATGGATATTCTGTATCATCCAGAAAAAAAGCTGCGCTGCCGAAATGCTTTCAAGCGCTCACAGCTAAGTGTTTTCAGCAGAGCGCCTAGCGTTTTCAGCTGGCTAAATACGCTTTGGTGGACACACGGCCTAACTGCTGACTTCTAACTATGTATCCCAGTTGTTGCTGGTAGGTACCTGTTTCAGTCATTACTACTTATTATTTAGTTAATAGTAACATTCAGATATTTATATTTTGTCTACTAATGTATTGTTTTCATAGTACAAAGTTTTCATTAGGCGCGTTTTCATTCCCAGATTTGCGCAAAACTTTTGCGATTTTTTCTAAATGTCGACAAAAAACTATTGCGAAATGACAGCGTTTCCATTAACTGATGTTATGCGACTAAAACTTCATTTTTCCTCTCGCGATAAGTAAAATCATTCCAAAAACCATGGTAACGGACGTTGGTAGGTTTATGTACTATATCCCAGCCACTGCACTAGCCATTATTATTAATCGAAGGAGATGTATGTGTGTTTTCCAAGCATTAATGGTAAGGAACGACCCTTATTATTGTGAGCGGCACATATGAGGTGTTTCTGGGTGCTTCTCCCTCATATCTGCTTCGAGGTCTTGATTGTGGCATTTATTTGAGGTTTAGAATCCAGTATTCCTGTAATAATTTTGTCTTTTATGAATTAAATAAAGAACTCTGTCTCGTATTCTGTCCAAACATACCGCGTCATCTCCGTCAGTTGACCTGTAAATGCGCAAAAACTGTTTCCATTGCAGTTTTGCGAAATATTTCTTTTTCGAATTGCCTGAAAAACCACCTCATGCGACCGTAAAAACTTTTTTGCGATAAATGGGAGTTTTTGCGAAATTGACGTGTTTCCATTGGGCGTATTTTCAATTCGCAATTTCAATTTGCGCAATTTGAAGAGTAATGGAAACGCAGCTATTGACGAGTTTTCGGACACTGCACATTCCATTATTATCATATAGCCATATACTAATCTAATGAATAGTTTGTAAATACATAAAAAAAAAACAATAAAAAAAAAAAACAATCTACTAGTAGCATAAAAATGGATGAAAAAAAAATTGATTTGTGTAAATGAATGTTAAAACGGCTTGCCATAAAAACCTGCGCAAACCATCGAAGCCACTGGATTGGGACGCCGCTGTGACGTAGGCCTAAATGACCCAGTTCAGATGGCGCATCCTTTCACCACATTCACTGGACCAAACTCATAACAGGCAAAGGGCTTGAATAACAGAATTAATAACTGAACTATTTGTCTTCACTTCTGTGGGAGTTAAAACAGGCGCTTGTTTCATTTTTTTTTTAATCCAGATCTCCCTGTTTGATTTCGCCATTCTGCAATCATGATGCCGGTAAGTTTGTGACAGCTGATCGTACTCAGCGCTAGCGCTCAAACTCAGACCTGTCATTCAGGATCATGACTGACAGCTCTGTCAACATTCATTCATAACTTGTTTATACATTGCGTTGGACTGCGGGATTCCGTTAGACTGTCATGAAGGAATGCGGCTCTTATGTCTTGTCAATCATAGTTAGGGAAGCAGTCATGCTGTATTTTGTCAAGTGGGTGTAGTGTGGATTTTAATATTAAATTGTAGGTGGCGTTTTATGACTATAGGCCTATCTGTTATAACAATCGCTGTTAGGGGTGAATTCAGGGACACTTTTACCAAGTCATCTCAATGGCAAAAAGTGTCCCAATCACTCTGAATTCACATTTTAAGACAACAGTAAAGTTATTAGGCTTCTCAGATTTTGATTTAAATCAGGTAATTGCTTACTCTAAATAATAGAGTAAATGAAATGCACAATATCCAGAATCTCTTTATACATATGGCTCCAAAACGTATTTGGACACTTTATCCACTCATTTGGACATATTGGGCACCTTATCCACTCTGTAATTTTGTCCTATTAAAAAAGGTATTTGTTCAAGTTCAGTTTGGATTTGAAGAAGCCTATTTGAATATTCAAATAGGCTACTTCAAATCCAAATTCTTAAAAATACAGAGTTATGTATTTCGTTCCTACTTAAAGCTTTATAATCTAGCATCACTTTGCTTTATTTGATACTTTGCACACTTGGTTTGATATTGTGTGTGTGTGTGTGTGTGTGTGTGTGTGTGTGTGTGTTTGTGGCCTGGGAAACCCTACATTATGGGGACAAAATGAGACACAAAGATAGCAATATCAAAAATCCTTGTCCTTGTGGGGAAATTTTTTGGTCCCCATGAGGAAAACTGCTTATAAATCATACCAAGTGATGTTTTTTGAAAATGTAAAACTGCAGAAAGTTTCCTGTGATGGGTAGGGTTTGTGTTTGTGATAGAATATCTATTTGAACAGAATCATAATCATTATGTCATGGAAAGTCCCCATAAAGCATGAAAAAACAATGTGTGTTTGTGTGTGTGTGTATACCATTATAGTAATGACAGCCATTTTCACGTGCAGTTGACACATAAACTGTGCGCTCCCATTTCAGTGTTGTTGAGTATATTTTCAGCAAGCAATTCGCTTCGTATTCAAATTAACAGCATTAAAGATGGCAAATGTTATCACTCATTGTAATCAAATTATGTTCTTTGTCTATAAAGGCATTAAATGCAAGTCCCCGAATGAGCGCGGTTTTGTAGCGCATTTAATTCAACTTCTCAGGTAATATTAATTGTATGCTCCATTTCAGGGGTGGCCAAAATGTTGATTTAAATTCAGTCAGAGCTTGAAATGTATCTTCATGTTTTTCCAATATTGGATTATTTTCCTTTATGTTCCTTGCATTTATAAGGATTGTCCCACCAATTAGAAAACATTGTGTCCTCTACTGCTTTTACTCTACATTCTTCATTTCTACATTTCTTATACTGTCTTAGTTTCTGAGTGAGAGTGATGCAGTTGTGGCTGTGTTGAATGAAACCTTAGCCTGCGGGGAGTATTTTAAGGCGCTGTGCGGTGAGCTGTGGAAAAGTTGTCAGAATTCCTAAATTGTGACACACTCAGGGTTGTGTGCTTTTAAATCCCTAACACCCTAAATCCCAGAGCACTTTTTCCAGCCATTACACCGAATATTGTTAGAGAATATAGTCATTTTATCTTCCATCTCCATGAGGCAGCAGATAGCATCCCTCAATAGGAGACATTAGAGCACAGATTACAGGGAGAGCAAGAAGGGGTCAAAGATCAAAGGTGAAAGAAAAGAGCATCCTCTGTGCTGAAGTTAACCCTTTTCACCTTTGCACGAGCACTCACATTTAGAGTTAATGGACTGCACACGTCCCTTGCAGTGAATCACACAGCTTCACTTTTGACTGCATGTTTGCTTTCATTAGACCAGTTGGAAAAATTCTGTTAATGTTAAACTCCAACACAGACATGTGCGATTAACATCAGGTCTTCAGATTGACATGTAACTAGAAAAGTACTAGAGCTTAGATGTCCTTATATATTGCCAGAGCTTACGAATTGATCTTCCAAACACACCCAGATCAGTATTTTATTTTCAGAGCGGTGGTTTATGTTGACTTGCTGTGCATATGAATATTTATAACTCTAGAACTGGTGGATGGGGAAATGCAGAAGTATTTTCTTCCTTTGGGACAAGATAAATAAAATATCAAATATGAACAAGCAGAAATATCTGTCCTCATGTTAAGTTTTCAGAAGTTTGCCACTTACAATAAGCGAGAGATATTTTGTTTTGCTATGTAAAATTGCTCACAGCAATTTGAATATTCATGAACAAACGCCAATAGTGCAAAGTCTATGACAGCTATATTCTGTGACAAGTGTTAGTTTACTTTTGCATATTGAGGCAGTAAATATGGAGATGTGATCTGTTTACTTCACAGCTTGTTCTTTTCCTGTACTGAATATGAACCATGATGGAATTTCATTTGAACATGCTGAGAACATGAATCTGTCTCTTCTTGTCAATTTCTAGTTATAGCTTGAACAAATTGGTCAGGGGTTTTCAAACTGGGGTCTGCTAGGGAAAATAAGCTGAAAAGTGTGAAAATAAATGAATGAATTAAAAATAAGATTAAAATAAATATATGAAAATGAGATTAAAATAAATTAATAAGTAATACAAATTTGATAAAAATAGGTGATTAACAATACATCTAACAGTATAGAGCCAAATTGAGAAGAAAAAAAGTTATGGAACAGTATTTTCTAAATAATATTTTACATTGGTGTAGTATATACAGTAAGTGGGTAGATTACTTTCAAATTGTAGTCGGTTACTGATTCCGAATTACATGATAAAAATAGTAACGTAATCCATTACTTTACACATTTAAGGTAATATAATCTACTTTAACAGATTAATATAGGCTGTAATATAGACTACATTTTGATTACCTTTAGATTACTTTTGACCTAACTCGTTTATCACATTGATTTGAATAATATGATAATCTTGTTACATATTGATATAAAAATACAAAGAGAATTTATTTTATGGTGTCCTTGTTACATGTTACATGTACTTACCATATTAATAACAATAAATTATGCATAATTACATGCAACTAACCATCAACCAAATCCTAATCCTACAGTAACCCTATAGTAAGTACATAAATATATAATTACACTGCAACAATGACACTTTAAAATAAAGTGTAACCGAAAATTCCATTATTTTTTATCAACAGCATGAAGTGCATTAAATGTTATATGTGCAGGGTTCCCCAGACTGGGGTTTGTGGTGAAACTATAGTGAGTTTGTGATTTTAGTGAAAAGCTATGAAATAATTCAATCAAAAATAGTATAATAAATCATTTTAAAATGAATACAATCTAAATAGTTTACCTGCATGTCACGTGACCATTAACCAAACTTAATTGTATTATTATCTATTATTATCATTATTATTTACGTAATTTTATTATTGACCTAACCCATCTTAAATTCTCAGGGGGCATTTCAAGTAAATACATTAGGTCAAAGAGGTTCAGCTGACGAAAAAAATCCCTTCACTGCATGTAAATAATTATGAAATGTCGTGAATCTGTACATTTTAATGTGTTTGAAAAGCCTTACAAAGACAGTAATACATGGTTAAATGACTCACCTGGTGATTATTCAATAATTCATGCATTCATCAGGAGCTGATTAGATGCAATCCTGAGAAAACACTTGTTAAAAGTGAAATGATTTCTGTAAATCTGCAGTGTTCAAATGCGGTGTGTGTGTCTCAGTTTTTCAGTGATAGGCATATGACTAGTGGCTGGTCTGTGTGTGCAATTCCACAAACCTTTAGTCTGATTACGAGTATTTTAAAACATAGGATAATCTTCTTATTACAAGTACTTCATTTTTGGGAATCTAATTACGTAATAACATGTAATCAGTTACTACCCAGCACAGAGAATATAGTATATAGTATTTATAAATATATGAAATTGGGTCCTTAAACATTAAAATATATAGCCTCCTTTTGAATTTTAGGATGGGGTCCGTCGCATGAGGATGATCATATTTGGGGGTCTGTGGCATCTAAAAGATTGAAAAACCCCTGCCCAAAGTGAATGCTAGCGAACACATCTCATCATGTTTTGGCCTGTCCTTTGCACATTCAGGCTGTGAGATTACAACTTCATCTGCACTCAGAACAGAGAGTGTTGGCAGCTCAGGATCTTTAATACGCCCCACATCGCTGTTGTAGGCAGCCGAGCCAGAGTGTGCTTTAGTTATTAGAGTCCACGCTAGTGTCGCTCACATCTCCCCAGAGCCTCATTATTGAAATTGCGACCTCATGGCATTGCCCACAGTATTGCTGAATCTCTAAGCCTGCTGAGGGAATTGACTCCTGCGCTTCACCTTTGCATTTATGGTTACTGTGACTAGTTTTGTTCATTTAGTATATGGTGGTGCATTTATGATCTGAAGTACAATATATAGATAGTACATATAGATGTATATATAGAGTACAACAGTTGGGTTCCGGAAGTAAAAACTCCATTCATTTTCTCCATAAGGAAACTGATTTTGAACCTTTAAAGATAGTTTTACTATGAGGTTGTTAATCAATGGTATTTGCTTCAGCTGAAGCCGTCAACCTGCATTCTGATTATTTTTGTTAAATAATTGTTTAACAGTGTAATTCCTGGTGAAAAACTACATTACCCATGATGCTGTACAGAAAATTACACTAATCAGAGTCTTGAAAAAAGCAAAAAAGTTTTTGCTTCAAATCAAAGTTTGTAGTGTACACCTTGTAGCTGATTGGCTTGGTTAATGGCTAATAACTTTTTAACGAAGACTAAATTATATATATATATAAAAAAAAACTTCCGGAACCAGCGCTGCTGAAAAAAAGGGAAGCCAGTACTGAAACTAAATTTTATAATTGATATTATTAACAAACATTATTACATAATATAATTCTCGGCAGACCATTAGTCAATGAAATATTTATGTCATATTTACAGTAAAATTTACAGCAAAAATACAGTGAAAAATGTTTTCTATTTTTGTATACAGTATTTTAAAATGTATTACTCCAGTCTTCAGTGTCACATCGTGAATCATTCTAATATGCTGATTTGCTGCTCAAGAAACATTTCTTATTATTATCAATGTTGAAAACAGTTTTTAAACCATGATGCATTTTTTCCAGGATTATCTGATGAATAGAAAGTTCAAAAGAACAGCAATTATTTGTAATACAAATCTTTTGCATCATTAATTATAAATGCTTTTTGTGCTACTTTTGATCAATTTAATGCATATTTGCTGAATAAAAGTGTAAATGTCTTTCAAAAACACGTTTGAACCATAGAGTAAATATAGAGTTATATAAAGTTATATGAATAAAATAGTTTGTTCGTTGCCTCTTCCATTTTCACTCATTTCCAGCCTCCAAGTCAGCCCGGTCTCACCCCAAAACGTCACATACTGACGCGTCTTGACCAAACGGCAATATACGACGAAAAGGGTACCCCTAAAACGTCCATATGAGACGAAGACATAAGCGCACCAGCAGCGCCTCTTAGCGGTACCCTAACGCATACCTAAACCTACCCATAACCCGAATAGTCACATACGGACGTTTTAGGGGTACCCTTTTCGTCGTATATTGCCGTTTGGTCAAGACGCGTCAGTATGTGACGTTTGGGGGTGAGACTGTGTTGTCCAAGTTCATAACCTCATCACGCCAACCAATGTTGTTTTCCAACATGAAAAAAAAAAAAAAAATATATATATATATATATATATATATATAAATATATAATAAAACTGTTTATCGATTATGAGTAATAGGCTGGAGAGTGCTATGCACGCTCTCTGCAAACTTGGAGTTATTTATGAATTCTTTCTTGAATTTATGATGCTTTATTCTCATTTTTCCAGTTTCCTTTTAGTGCTTTTCCATGCCTTTATATCTCAAACTGAAATGTGAAATCCGAACACACTCTCTCGTCTGTTTTTCAAGCTCACTGGGTCCAGGTGTCGGCTATGAGAGCGAGGAGCTGTCAGGGCCATTAAATGCTCAGAGATTGAGTGTGCTGTTTACTGCTGTTAACTGCACTTAACTATGCAAGTCTTCCAGCTGCAGTGTAGTGAGAGGAGCTGACATGTTTCCGTGGATGCAGTCGTTGCTATGGACACCCTATTGATGGCACTGTACAGTAAATCAGGTGAGCGTTCACAGAGTCAACAATCCCACAATGCTTTAGTTTGGGCGCATGTCCCATCTGCATCAAATGAATAAAAAACGCTTATATGTTGAGAAATGTGGGTATTTAGCTGCATATCACAAAAGTGTTTCGTTGTCTTTTTTTACATTTTTTGGGGATTTTCCATACAGAAGCATCTTATTTAATGACATGTTGTTACAAACTAAAGGAAGCATTAACCGTTTTTACAGTGGAAACTGGGCAGCCATACCCAGTCAGAGCTCTATTTGTCAGGACCGCCCGACTCGAGACCCACAGTGACAAGGCCTGCCTGTGTCCTGAGATTTATTATTGGCAAAGCATTGAGTGCTGCGACTTCACCTCCTTCTTTGGAATCAGAAAGCCTTCTTCCCTGACTTAGATACAGTACATTCGTCATGGAGAGAGATGAACAAGAATGCTCAGTCAGTGTTTCAGAGCAAGAGGTTGTTGGTTATTAGTGGTTATAATTATTACTCTCACATTTTTGGTTAGGGTTTTTTTTCCACGGCTTACCTTTCTAAACTGGCAGATATTTGATTTTTTTTGAGAATATTCATCTAGCAGACAATAATAAAAAATCCCCTTTAAAGGGATAGTTCACCCAAAAATAAAAATGCTGTCATCATTTACTCACCCCCATGTTGTTCCAAACCTGTATGACTTTCTTTCTTCTGCTGAACACAAAAGAAGATATTTTGAAGAAAGTCGGTAACCAAACGACTGATGGACCCCATTGACTTCCATAGTAGGGAAAAAAAAATACTATGGAAGTCAATGGGGACCAGCAACTGTTTAATTACCAACCTTCTTTAAAATATCTTCTTTTGTGTTCAGCAGAAGAAAGGAAATCATACAGGTTTGGAACAACATGAGGGAGAGTAAATGATGACAGCATTTTCATTTTTGGGTGAACTGTCCCTTTAAGGAGGGATTTAATTCATATCTAGAGACCGGAATATTATAGATATTTGTGGGTGAGCTCTTTTAATATGGGCTTGTCAGCAACCACATAGCAATGCCCTAGTAATCACCTAGAACATGCTAGCAAACACCTAGGCTGAATCCGAAATCACCCTCTAAACCCTCATTCACTATTCCCTCCGTTAGTCCACTAATACTGTTCACTTGAAGGAGTGAATGAAAACGAGTGAGCGAATTCGGACAGCCGTTGAGCGTACATCGGTTGTACACTTGTTATTGCGGTGCATTGTGGGATTGAATGAGCGAACTCAATAACGTCCACTATGGTTTCGGACACCACTACAAATGGCTCTCCCCTCAAATAGCGCCCTATTTGAGGGTATAGGGGTCTTTTTCGGATTCAGCCCTATAGTCTCAGCCTCAGACGTCACGCCCACGGACCGCTGGCTGAACGTCTGATGCTTATGGCACACTTAACTGGAAACACTTCAGGATTTCCTAAGTCGTCATCTGATTGGTTAAATTCTACAGTATGTCCAGGAGACGTGTGTGTCGTGTTCTTCAATGGTCCGCCTGGAAACAAAGATGCCGTGAAGCCAAACCAGTTTACAACTGTGACAATGAGCGCTTATCCGGATCAACTAAATGCTGGATTTTCAAAAGTATGTGAAGTATGTAAAATTCGAGGTATAGACTCTTTAAAATACGTCCAAGGGTTGTACACACCAGTCTGTTATTGCAGGGAGTAACACAACCACTTAGTAACACTCTGGCAACCATCCAGAACACCCTTCTTAGCAATGCCAGAGCACCATTGGAACTATTTCTGATGAAAAACTACATTACCCATGATGCTCTACAGAGTCGAAAAAAGCGAAACACACCAAAATAGCTCTTTAGCTCCGCCCACTCCCATGATGCACTGCGAATGACATAATCGAGTCGATCTCTCTACGCTCTCAAAATACTGAAATGTTTGTATATATATGCATATTTTGCAGTTAACTTAAAATATATTGTTTTTATAAAGTAATCAACATTTGTAAATGAGTAGTTTTATGTTTCTCCATCGTTTTCAATTTGATTATGCTGTTCGCAATGCTTCATGGGATTATAGTTCTTTCCCTCACTAAAACCGTTAAGTACACAGTCTTTGTCTTTTTTTTGTCCGATTTTCTAAAACTTTTTTGCTTCAAATCAAAGTTTGTAGTGTTGTGATACACCTCGTAGCTGATTGGCTTGGTTCATGGCTTATAACTCTTTTTTTTTTTTTAAATCCCTATGGGAAAAATGAATGGAAAAAATACTTCCGGAACCAGCGCCACTGAAAAAGGGGCTGGGCGCTAATTCACTCTATTGAACACCCTAACAACTGCTTAGCAATGCTCTGGCAACCATCCAGAACATGCTAGAAACTGCTTCACAATGCCCTGGTAACCACTTAGAACACCCTAGCAAAAATTTTCTACAAAACATTTAGGTTTGTCTATATTTTGAATGGATGATCAGCAAATTCTAAAGCTGATGTATACGTCAAGTTCACACTGTCAGTCTGTTCCGCACGCTTCTTAGTTGGATAACGTAAGTGGCACGAGCATGACTTCCTATTGCGACCTCAGTTCATGGAAGTGTGTGTTTTACTCTCTGAGTGAGTTTGGTCCCCTCTATCAGTGACATGTCACAGGACAGTCTGTGTTTTGTCATCAGATACTTCTTATCTTCCCCTGGCACCTCTGCTTGTTCCAGGAGGGAATGCAATTTGGGAGAGAAAGCTTGCCCACCCTCCCCTTTTCCAAATGCCCCCAAAACCCCCCTCCCCTTCCTTGACCACTCTATAGTATCTACACTCACACACACTCAGTCAGACAGACAGTCAGGCACCCACAGAGAGAGAGAGAGAGAGAGAGAGAGAGAGAGAGAGACACTCCAGCTCCCCAGCGCCTGGGCTGCCCGGCTCCTCCAATCCATCAAGCTCAGGGCTCCATGAGGAGGTTCATCAGGATGGTTCTGCGCAGCCTGGTCAGCGCCTCCAAGGGCAGGCCGTGGCTGCAGAAGAGAGCGCGGGCGCAGGAGAAGGAAGACCGGAAGCTGAAGGCCCCACACAGGTTAACTAAGGTGAAGATCCGGAGGGCTTAAAGACGAGCAAGATATAGGGGAAGACAAGGAGACGCTGAGTATAGAAGTTCAGGCACTTGTGTACGGCTTAAAATAGCGAGA